>NC_138763.1:44253097-45591847 GCF_965113315.1 Podarcis vaucheri
ACATGTACAGTGGTACCTCAGGTTAAGTACTTAATTTGTTCCGGAGGTCTGTACTTAACCTGAAACTGTTCTTAACCTGAAGCACCACTTTAGCTAATGGGGCCTTCCGCTGCCACTGCGCCGCCAGAACACAATTTCTGTTCTCATCCTGAAGCAAAGTTCTTAACCTGAAGAACTATTTCCTGGTTAGCGGAGTCTGTAACCTGAAGTGTATGTAACCCGAGGTGCCACTGTATTTAACATTCTAGCTTTCCCTTACCTTAGAAACCACAAGTCCCTCTTTCTCAAAAGCCCCAGGATGGCTCAACAAATCTGACTCAGCACCCACATGGTATCACGTGAAAGACCATCTCGCCACAGAAGAGCAGTTTGGTCTCATGTAGGACGTTTGCAGTCCACAGAACCCAACAGATTCCAAGGTCTCGGCAAACAATCAAGCCAGGCAAGCCTCATTGTGACATCAGAGTAGGGAAGCCAACAGCCGCCAAGGAAGGTATGACCTCCTGGACTGCACAGGTCAACTCCCTGCCTACCTACAACATCAAAGCAAATCAGTCAATAACATTAACAGAGGCAGGGCAAGCAGGGCCCAGCAAAAAGAAAGAGACTCCACAGCAATAGGCTTGTGGTGACAGAAGGCAGAATTCTCATCAAGGAAGGTGGTGGTGGTCTCTTCAAGCAGGGATTAGACCTGGTGGCCTATAAGCCCGCCTCTCCTCCAGCCCTATGATTCTCTGAAGTCCTCTCTCCCTCTACATATGATATCCAACCCCCCTGCTTGTTCTTTATGGATCAGATGCAGTCAGCCTCCTCTTTGGGAAGGTGTAACTTACAAGTGTTGCTCTCAGCCCACTTACCCAGCCCTCCCCATTTCCTGTTTCCCTTTCTCTGCCTCCTACAAAACAGTAATTATTGCAGGGAGCAACACGCAGGCAGTTGCAATCCGTGGCTGCATGAGCAGAGCAAAGGCATGAGTCAGTCCTGCAGTCCCTTGGTGGGGCCAGTTTCTGATTATGATAGGGTGTACTCGGAGAAAGAAGCATGCCAGGCAACTGCACATTGCACAACACCCAAACCAGCTGATGAGTTTCTTCCAGGATAGGTTCACACGCTACACTTGCGTGGCATATGTAGGAATCATTTCAGTGACGTCATGTGCATGCATGGGCAAATTGAATGTGTAAATTGGTAACATATGGGCCCGACTCATCAAAAGACCTGTGAAAACCAGAATTCCCAAACCATCATGGGATTTCATAGGCCTATCAGTAAAGCAGGTCCATGTGTTAGCAATTTGCATATTATGTTTATCCATGCATGCAGACACAAGAAACAACCCTGAAGCTGCAAGAACATAGTGTCCAAAACAGCCTGAGCCTCAGAGAGTTTGGATAGGGAAACTTAAGTATCATTCCACCCAGCCCATTGTTGGGATGAAGTGCAGTGACTTATAGTAACGGACCCATAATTTAGGACCGGAAGCCAAGATAATAGCCTTTAAGTTGACACTATGTCATAATTGGAGGCAAAAAGTCATTCTTGTGCTGGAGTTCAGCAATGGTATCAGTGCTCCAACTTACAGTATTTTCATAGTTCCATGGGATCTTCAATGCCCTTAACCCAATCAGGGCTTTTTCCTTTTATTTTTATTTTTCTCTAGTGAAAGAAGTGTCCTTCTGTAAGAGCTTCCCTTTGTTGGTCTCTAAGCTTCTGGTGAAACTAAGTCCACACTTGCTTAGTCCAGAACTCAGCAGATCCCATCAGCCAAAACGCTTGCATTGCACTTGACTGCACAGTTTCCAGTTCACACTCTTGGATGAGTAGATCAGGGACATGTTTTTGCTGTTTCTTGAAGACTCAGCTCAGCTCACACTGCCTGCGTTTGCAAAATGCCAGCAATACATCACCAGGAGTGCCAGCCCAACTTTTCATAAGCACTTAAGGTAAACACCACCACAAAGCCTCAGAGCAGCTCAAGATTTCTGCAGCAGGCAGATAGCCTGCTCCCTAACGAACACAATTTTATGCATTTTCGCTTCAAAGCAAGTCCCGATGTGTGCTCAATATGGATTACTCCCTGGTAAGAGTGGGTAGGACTGCAGCCCAACAAAAGCAGGAGTCCGACATGCTTGTAAAAACAGTTAAACAAAGGGACTAAATGCATTAGGGTAAACTTTATTCTTTTTGAGTAGTGTATCCTTTCCCAGAAGATCCTGCTTCTTGGTGCCAGCTCCCTGCTGTATAAGATATTAGACTAACAAAATCTTAAATCCCTTTCCCAGCATGGAACTAAGTATTAAGTCAAGGCACTGCTCCATCAAGTTCACTATTGTCTACACTTACTGTCAGATGTTCTCCAGGATTTCATGCAGAGGGCTTTCCCAGCTCTTTGTGGAGATAGCAGGGATTGATCCTGGGACCTTCTACATGCAAAACATGAGCTCTACAAGGAAGCTAGTGTTTCCTGTTTCTCACAACCCAGCCCAACAGCAATAGAGATTCCAGCCAGTGCTCCCCACAAGCAAAAGCTAGGCATTCCTGCCCAGAGCGATTTGCCAAGAAAGACTTACAAACTGTGCCAAGTGTTTACTTTTGGTTTTAAAGTACATGCTCAGGACTTCCAAGAAATAAATTCCAGAAGTGTAGTTGGAAGCATTTAGGTCAGTAGCACCAATATATATATATATATATATATATATATATATATATATATATATGCTTTCGTAGATTTTCACGGGTACAGGAATGCAGGTTTTGGTGTCTTCGGGTGTCTTCCCGTGTAAGAGTCGGGGTGTCTGTGCGACGTTTCGACGAGGTCTCACTCGTCATCTTCAGGCTGGTGCTTTCGGCTTCTTGTTACTGGAACAGAGCAGAGTCTGGTGTTTGAGTTCCTATAAATACTGTTGAGGGGTGTGGTGTATAGCCTCCAACGTTCTGGGCAGAGAGGAAGTTCCTAGATTAGTGTGCCTTTTCTTCTTTTGTTCCTTAATTACTTGAGGGATATCTTGGGTGATTTCATGAGTGATATTCTGAATATCACTCATGAAATCACCCAAGATATCCCTCAAGTAATTAAGGAACAAAAGAAGAAAAGGCACACTAATCTAGGAACTTCCTCTTTGCCCAGAACGTTGGAGGCTATACACCACACCCCTCAACAGTATTTATAGGAACTCAAACACCAGACTCTGCTCTGTTCCAGTAACAAGAAGCCGAAAGCACCAGCCTGAAGATGACGAGTGAGACCTCGTCGAAACGTCGCACAGACACCCCGACTCTTACACGGGAAGACACCCGAAGACACCAAAACCTGCATATATATATATATATATATATATATATATATATATATATATATATTTAAAGTGCCATGGCACTTTCAAGACTAGTTTATTGTGCTTTCATAGACAACAGCTTCCTATACCCGAGGCATGAAGTGAGCACTTCAAGTATCATATAAAGCAGGGTGTCAAGTATAAACCTTCGTGCCACACAGTGAAATAGCCACTATGGTGCCAAAGCATTTCAGCGTTTCTGCCAAGGAGTCCTATTAGCCCAATCTCTATTAGAGTGGGTAAAGTTCTCCAGCGGGAACATGCAGAGATGCATACTCTGTTCAGACCACCATGGACTATAGAGCAGAGCAGACAGTGTGTGCTGCTGGTGGGGTCCGGTCTCGGTGTATGTGCAGGGCTCAGCAAAGTTAAATCCAGTCTCACGGCATCGTGGAGGGACACCTCGGGACACAATTCTTTGTGAAATCAGAGTAGCAACTGCAGAGTGGCTGCCTGGGAGCCCCTAAACAACACCTCCCAAAATACCCATTTATAGGAAGCATGTGAGGAGGTGTCACCTATCACTTTGGCAGTGCGAGCGCATGGTTTTAATCAGGGCTCTAGCACCACCAATAATCTGCAAGTTTATGAAAAACCATAATCAACCCGAAGCAGCCGTACACAGAGACTGTACCTTAGATGCTCTCATGTCCACAAAGGCCTCTCTCTTGCTGAGAAGTCGACTGTTCTGTCTCCAGAAACCCTGCATCAATGTGTGTGTGCACCGCCGCCGATGCCAAATACTGCTGATGAGCTTGTTGGGTTAAAGGGGTTTCTGCTATTGATCCAACTAATGCAGCTCCAGCAGAGTGAGACTGATCTGAGCCGTCTGGGGTGGGAACCAATTGTGCTCTTGACTGACCTGGACTAAGAAAAGTCAGGGCAGGTCTTGCGCACATGGGCACACACCACACAGGGTCACATGCACAGACTCAGGCAGCAAAGCCTAAGCTAGCTCAATTCTTATCATTTTGCAGGAGACTTAGCAAGGAGGGCCCTTGAACCTGGAAATGGACATGAATTTCTGCACCTAGGTACAGAGAAGGCTGCAATCTCTCTAGCAGCAAATGTGGCCTTAGCACATGCTGTGAAGGTATCTCTCCTGGAGCCCACACATGGACCAGAGTACCTGATGATGGTTTGCAGGACAAGTTTCCAATCAAGCAGCAAGGGCAAAGGAAATGTTCTTGCTAGGACCCAGCCACACATCTATGCACACTGTATCATTTGGATTTTATATTGTTCTTTTATTTTTCTATGGCTTGCAATGCATCTTCCGCAACAACACACAAAGCTGCATAAAAGTGCTTTTAGTAAATCTGCAATAATAAATAAAATTACTCTGATTTGAAACCTGAGGTGGCAGCCCACTGACCTCAGAGCAGCCCCAAGCCCCAACTTGTACTTCTGAGCCAGTGGGGAAACAGTAGTTTGCACTTCCAACCCATCTGGTGAGACGGGCCGGACTGGCTCTTACATAAATCCGGTAGGCGAGTTTCTGGGACATCCCACACACTCTTCCTAAACACGGAGTTAAGGGATCAGTAGAAACCCAAATTGCTCCAGGGAGCCTTACTCCACCAATACATTTACTAACACACATCCCACGCGCTCCTCCAAGGAAGTACAGACCACCCAGTAGATTCAGGTCATTTAAAAATCGCCCCAAACCAAATCTTCCCATCGCTAACAGGAGGGGAAGCACATAGACTACCGTCCGCTCCACTATGCCCTCATCCGGGCCCAATCCTGAAAGATCCGATGCCCACTCAAGACAATCAGAGTGGCATCCTATTCCCAGTCTTGACAGTGGTCTCGGTGCCCGATTATGGTGGGAGTTGGGAGTGGGGGATCTGAGACAAGTTAATTCTCCAGCAAAGGGCCCCCAGGGGAGTGTCTGCAAGGGCCCAACCCCGGTTGTGTTTCCAGTGGCCCAGATTCCCTTGCCCGTTCGGGCTGCCACGGCACCGAGAGGGTGCCTGACCGGCGGCGCTCACCTGCTCGCTTGCGCGGGTGCCCCGGGGTGGTCGGCCGCTCTCGGTGTTGCCTCCCCACGCAGCTGCCCATGGCGACAACCCCAGGCTGCGATTGCGATGGATCTACCCGCCTGAGCCCGGCTCCGGGCTCTGCCGCTCCGCATGGAGCCGGATCCCCAATCCGCCCTCCGGACGAGCACGCAAACTTTGTGCGGCGCGGCTGCCGCCTCCGCCTCCCTCCGGAGGGGGCTTTGGAGTCTTGCGGAACGGGAGGCGCCGATTAAGGTCTGCTGCCCTCTCAGGCTGGATCCAGCCCAGGCCGGCCCAGCGGCTCCAATGCCTGCCTCCGCCGTCGCCGCTGCAGCCGCTACTCCGCGAAGAGCTGGGGATCTGAGCCGGGGAGGATGCCCCGGCCCTGGGAGACACTTCGCGCTCCTCCTCCTTCTCCAGGTGAGCATGTGACTCGGCGGCAGGAGCCCGGCCTCCACTCCGCCCTCTCTCTGCCAGCCCCAGGAAGAGGATCGTCCGTGACCCGGGCTACCACTCTGCAGGGGGCGGAGGCGGGAGAAAGCGAGCAGGGCCAGCGCCCCCGACAGCGGGAGCAGCTGGAGCCGGCCTGGGCTCGTAGCTGGCGGCTGCTAGCCGTCGCCCCCCGCTCACTTGCTCCTCAGTCGCCTCCTAAAACTCTCACGAGGCGCGACCTCCAGGCCCAGTTTAGGGCAGCCAGCTTTGTAGTGTTTTATTTTGAAATCTTTTAAGATAATATTTTAGTTTTCTGTTAATTATGTTGCTTTGACTGTATACTCTATATCTGACTTTCTTCAGATTGTTTTATTGATGTTTTAATATTCTGTAAACCGCTTTGAGATTTTTCTTTAAAATATAAAGTGGTATAGAAATGAAATTAATAATCATAATAATAATTTGCGAAGGCTGGCTCTTTATATGCCAACAAATGCTAGAGCAGTCGGACGGCCCTGCTGGGGTTCGCATTCCAAAGTCCTGTTACCTTGCAGAGGAGCCGGCTTGCCCAGCAATAATCTGTAAGAGGCGATGTTGTTGTACTGAACGGGAGTTGGATTTAGCAAGACTGACATGGCAGTCTACCCTATGGGCAGTGGAAGAGCCTTGCCTTTGCCCTGGGTGCATAGGACTCCCTTTCAAAACATGAAAGGGAGCCACCTTCCTTCCTTCCAATCCCTTGGTTTTTGTTTTTAAAAATACCTGCCTTTTTCATGAAGCTTTTCAACCCTCAGCCTTCAGCCCCCTATTTACTATGTTGGGGCTGGGGAAATACTTTGGTCAAGGGTGCGCCTTTACTTTTATTACTCTGTAAAGCAGTGTGTTATATTGATGTACATATTAACGATAATTTAGCACAGTATTAGTTGAACAATTTAGATAGCTACAGACTGGCGGGGGAGAGGTTCTGTGTATCTGCTTTTGAGGAGGAGTGATGATGGAACTAATGCTCTCTCAGACCTGTCAGTCTTAGGCCTTGATTATCACTGGGAAGCCAGCTTAGTGCCGCAGAGGTGTCCACTGGGAAAGCTGACCATGGTTATATAATAATGCTGGATGCTATGAAGACAGGACTTGGCAAGTTCAGGATTTTGTTCTGATCTCTGGTGTCAATTACCATTCAAATCCAGGTGTCGCTTTCTCAGGCTGTTAGTCCCATCAAGAGTGTTGGATATGTCATACCTATCCTACTTCTTCCATTATATCTCTTATCTCATAACTATTCCTTTGAAGGTAACGCTGCGTTGGCAAGTGGTGCAGCTAGGTAATTTTAGACCTTTTAGACTTAATGACCTTTCTGAAGTATGTGTGAGTTGTGTGTGTGGTTTAGATAGTTGTATGTATACCTCAGTTGAAGTACACAATTAACATGCCTCTTCTCACCCCAACTGTCATCAGTGCCTTACAACTCCTATGATGTTGAAGCAAGAGAGAGACAACTTTGCTAATCCAGATACTAAAAAGAAATTTAAAAAGAGCATGCAGACTTTTGCTTTTTGAAAACTTGAGCACTTAAATCATAGCACCATCATAACTATAGGAATAGTGTTGCCCTGATGCAGAATACATTTGCTTGGGAATAAGCACTGTTTTGTTGTAGAAAAGGATAATGTATTTTAAAAGCAGCAAATGTCCTTATTTATTTAAAATCTTTACATGCTGTTTTTAATTTGAAACCACAAGATGGTGTACATTTTTAAAAAATACATTACAATATAAAATAAAGCAGCAGTTGATAGGCCAGAGCAGACATAACTTAAAAAAAATAAAACCAACATATATAAATAGCCAGCAAAGGCCTGAGAAAATTAATTAGTTTTTAGTAAATGCCAAGACATTAGTGTTGGTGCTTTGCATTAGTTCAGAGGGCAAGCTTTCTCTGACCTTTGCTCAGGGGAAAAGATTAGATGTGCATATTTATCCTACTGAAAAATACCCTAACCATTTGCACACTGTAAGCATTAAATGTACTGGAAATGTACTGTAATTGTTCATTCTTTAGCACTGGAGATGGGACTTCTTTATGAAGGTGGCAATGATAACCAGCAAAGACAGCAGACTTCTGAAAGATAAATAGGTGGAGCAGGATGCTGGATGCTGAGATCTATCCATTCCACCACTAACACCAAACCACAATGATCCCTGTCCTGATCACTGCATTCCTCCTCCTCCTCCAAGTGTACTGCAGTTCGCGGGTAGGTGGGCGGATACATGTGAGAACCGCTGCCATAATTTATACTTGGAGCGTGGACGGCTAAAACGATTTCCTCACAGAAACCAGAGGTCTGAGTGTTTCCTTCCTTGGATGCACGTGTTTTGCCCGCTTGCTTGGTATTTTTAGGCCTCCTAAAGCAAATGGAAAACAATTCTGCATCTTGGCACTGAGCCGCCGTTTCTAATAACAAAATCATAAAAGTGCGTGTGGCATTCTTTTCTTTGTATATCCGGGGATGGCATTCCGAGAATGAAGAGCCTCTACGTCTCCAGCAGACGCAACGCAGCGCTCTCCTCCTCCTTCGAGCGCGTGGGAGCCTGTTCGCATCGGCGGGATGGTTGTGTGAAGCCGCATTGAGCTTCACTTCTGCGCTTCCCGCGTGTTGTGTGCCCTCTTAACGCAAAGCAAAACCCACCCCTTCCGTGACCCGGCCTAAGGCGCCCGCCCTGACCTTTGACGGGCCTGCCCGCCGCCTCCCTTCGGGCTGCGCCCCTGCCTTTCCACGGCCCTCCCCGCGAACTGCGCCCATTGCTGGAGTGGCCTCTTGCCACGTGATGCCCACTTTGCCCCTGTCGTTTTCACACGTGACACGGGACGCGCACGCGCGTTGTGCGCTTCTCGCCTGCCCTGCTATTCTCCGCTTTATCATGGCGGCCGGTGGGGCTGAGGTGGACGTGGGGGCGGACGCGTCCCTGTTGCCGGGCTGGGAGCGGGAAGGCGCGGCCAGAGAGGCGGCGGAAGGTGCGTGGGGGGATAGGGCGGGGGGCAGAGGCCAGGGCCGGGGAGCAGGCGGCGGGCTCCGGCAGTGCCGCGGGCGGGGCGAGAGGGGAACCGAAACGGCGGTTCGAGGGGTGGTCTGCGGGGACGGAGGAGGAGGAGGTGAGCTTAGGTGTCAGGGAGAAAGATCGCCCAGTTGGATCTGTGCTCAGGATCGGAATTCACTGTCGGAATTCATTCGGGGGAGTGTGTAAAGGAATGCAAACGAGATTCTCTGGGCGTGTGCAGAGTGCCTCTGCCTAACTTCATTCCATCCACCCACATCGGGATCAGGCGTACTGGCATTAATTAGGGCTAGTCGGGCATGCGGTAACGGTGGGCGCATGCAGGGTGTTGATCGGGCGAGGCAGTGTGACGCACGGCATTAATTAGGGGCAAAGTAACGAGCTGTTTCGCCTCCTGAAGATTATTTCAGAGACGATAATGAGCTGGACGCGTGTGTTGAGGTTGGGTACGAGGAGGCTGCTGTGGGCAAGGCTGACTAGAGATAAAGCCATATGTGTGTTTGCAGGAATGTACTTTTCCAGGGGATCAGATCAACAGAGAGCCCGACCTGGGCATACTCAATATAATTTCCAGTTTCCTTGACCTGTTCTTTTCTACCATTCATTAATGTATTTCCTTTGCCTGTACTGTAAAACTATGAAAAGATAGGGAAACCTAACCCTTAATCACCCAAGCTACCTTAAAAATACAAGAGAAGAACGAATCATTTAAAGACTGTTAAAGGATTTTGAAGTGTTCTTGAGTTTCTATCATCATGAAGAGGCATACTTTTCTTCCTGGAAACACTGGCTTGTTTACTTAACGTTTTATAAGAAAATATAGGTGGTTTATCATAATTCAGATGACTATTTGTGGTGTGGTAGCCACTTAGGAATTCATCATGATGTAGCTGCAGCTGTATGAAGAGCTGCTTTACCATGTTTCCACATGAAGGCAAGTTAACCCATATAACTCTGTGAGTTTTGGAACTCAGGACTCCTAGATTTCTGAGGGGTGAGTAGTACAGTACTTGTAAGGCTGTTTGTAGCACAGCTACAGCTTTTGCCAATGCTGCAAACTTTAGTAGCATTGGTGAGGTTCATAATAGGTATTGCAAGTGTAGACCTGCAACAAAATTTGATAATTTATGGTAAGGCATGTAACAAACTAAGCACATTGTTTTCATTTAAATACTCACTGTGGCCTTCTGAAAAACATTCATGGAAATGGAAGAAGATGGAAGGACAAAGAGTGAAGCTTTAAACTTTTCTCTTGTCAATCAACCATGCTTCCTCATCCTGACCTAAGGAGATCTGTGTATGGAAACAATGATCTAACTCTCACTGGATCAGGGACTGTGTGAATGAGATGACATCCACATGTAGATGTCATCTGCATTTAGATGTTTGTACTATTTATTCCAACTTCATGAACCACGAAATTATGCTTGCACAGATAGATCTTCAGTTAACTCCCAACTCCAGAGGCTGAGGGCATTGTGTTTCTGTGTGCTGCTTTCTGTTGCCAGTATTGCAGAGCAGCATGGGGGCATTGTGCATGTGCAGCCCTTGAACCCTGCTTGTTTTTTTGGAAGAGCTGAGGATCTCTAAAGACAAACCCAATATTGTCTTGCTTATCTCAGGGTCCCCCAGTATTTAAGAACCTGTCACTGCCTTCTCTTTGGGCTCATTTTGGCATCCAATGTGTATGCATACAGGACACCAACTTTACTAATGGGAATAATGATATACTGAACATAGTTAACACATCTGAACTTGCCCCAGATACAGCTGAGAAGAGGACAGGAGTGCAGTAACTTTTAAACAACCTTCCTTTTAAGCAACACAGGCTCTCCAAATTAGGTTCTGGTCCAGCCTTCAAGTATAGAGGTGTTCTTGGAAATATGGTTCTCCTGGATTTCAGAACGGCTTCCTAAGAAAATAAATCTTGCAGCTCTTTAATTAGTACGCCTTGTACTTTTGAGAGTTGCGATGCTGATAAAAAGAATAGAATGCAGGATTTATAATTGGTTCATTCACACTGCTCTTTCAGCACTCTATCAGCTGTTTTAACAAATTGTGCCAAACTTGATTGAAGATATTCTGTACTCCCATGCTGTCTCCTCCCACCTCCCCATTCTAATTGTAAGAGAGATAGTATTTTCAAGTGACAGGTTGTTTCATGCCTTTATCTAGAGAAAATGAAGGCGGCTGCTGGACAGCTCTCCCCACTGCTAATGAGGTGATTTGAGAACTGCTCAGCAGGGATGGGATGGTTGCCACTGGCTTCTTGATTTGCAGTTTCTGAACTTGAACTTTGGAATAACTTAAAATAAGTTTTCAAAATTCAATTTAAACATTTAAATTTGTGAAATGTGGGTGGCAGTTTAAATTTCAGTGGTAGAACTTCTTTTTGTAAACCACTTTGAGATTTTTCTGCCATCAAGTGGTATATAAATGTTATGAAATAAATAACTCTTCTGCATCTGGATGAAATTTTGCATCATTTAAAATGTATTGTACAACTCTACAAATTAAGCTGTCTGTGCAACATAGGCAAATGGTCCAGAGATACATACATACATACATACATACATACATAATGTCACTAGGGGAACAGATGACTAAAGTTTTTTGAAATTTTGGGAAGCTTTAGATATAAAATGTATTGGCTATATAGTGTAATTTTAAGCAAACTTACTCAGAAATAAGTCTCATTGGACTCTTTGGGTTTTACTTCCTAATAAGTGTGTTTATCATCACAGCCATAATCTGAGGTCAAGCAGCTGTTGTCCTTAAGTGAGCACTCAAGTGGCAAAGACATACCCACAGACCCAAGCAGCCACTGCCTTTTCAGGCTCATTGCAACCCTTTGTGATAAGGGCTCTCCAGATGCAGCCAACTCACTGCTCCTGGACTCCTGCAGGGATGCAAAGTCCTCATGTTTGGAGTTGCCAGCAGGCATGCAGCAACACAGTGCAGTATAATGACAGGTGCCCTTTCCTCTTTGTCACTGGGAATGCAGGTGAGTGCTCAAGTGAATTGAGCAAAGGAGGGCAGCTACCCATGAATTGCTAATCACAAGGTTGATTAGGACAAGCTGACCGGGGCTTTTTCCTCTGGTGTAAAAAGAAAGTGTATTATGCCACCGTTTAGGGTTGGGGACAGGGTTAAGCAATGTTTGCCTTGAGTCACCTGTGTATCCCAGTCTTTCAAACAGGTGTATACAAACACATGCATTTTTGCTTGTGTAAGAGGTTGTTTGAATAGTGATCTGGCAGGCTACTTTCCCTGGAGAACGCACCATCCTCAGACGAAAAGCTAACTAAGTCAACTGTGCCTTGCTCACTGCCAGCAGTTGTTGCTCTGCTTCTGTATGCTGTCTTTGTGATTTCTGTAGCACTCAATAAGCTTTTAAGTAGCTGTATGAGCACCTGCTTAATTAAGTCTTACTTGGTCCAAGGCATATTAATTAAATGAACTGCACAGTATCTCAGAGATGTGTCAGTACTAGCTTGAGAACTGATGTTCCTTTGCCATTCACTTTTGCAATTAGACCTCTTTACAAATAGTTGGGAAAGGTTGCCTGTTTTGTTAAGGGCCTATAGCAGGGGTAGGCACCCTGACACTTCCTAAAATTTCTGGATTCCATCTGTCCCATCCAGCATGCCTAATGGTTAGGGGTGATAGGAATTTTAGTCTAGAACATTTGGAGACCACATGGTTATCTACCGCTAGCCTAGAGAGGCAGTATGCTTCTTGGCTATTATTTTCCTGGCTGGAAGAAGCACTGCAAGGAATCTTAGCTAACCCTTCCATTTTCAAAAGACTAGGACAGACAGACTAGCACGGTGTTGCTTGCTGGTGGTGGGGGAAGAGCACTGTACTGGAGAAGCAGAGATGTGGAGGGCAAATGCATCTTCCCACTTCTTTTCCTGTAGATTAAATGCTTTTCAATTTGTGATAAGAAGTATAAGAAACTGCCTTATACCAATTGAGCCATTGCGCCATACAAGCAAAAGGTCCTTTTAACTGGATATGCCTGGAAGGAAATTTGGGACCTTCTGTATGCAGATCATGTGCTCTGCCTCTGAGCTGTGCAAACAAGGAAGGCAAGTTGCACTGTACCTGAAACATGGATTCCCATGTCTAAATTTGTTTTAAGAAGTGCTGCTTAGTTTGGGGTAACTAGCTACCTATCGTGATTTAACCTTTTGATACTTCCTTTTTCTTAGGAGTAAAAGCTGGGACCTGCACCATCTTAGATGTTGTTGAAAACTTGGGGTAAGTAAGTAAGTAAGAGCTTACTGCTCTGGGATGTATGTATGCCAGTGTCGAGGATGACTCTTTGCACTACTGCAACAACATTAGAATTTTGTTCAGTGCTTAATGCCTGCCTGATGGATGCCCTTTGTCCATGCTGGGCAAAATTCCATTCAGATAAAAAGACTTACATGATTAGGGTATCGTGAAACTTTGGAATAGCATTGTGGATTTGGCGGTGATAATGTGTAGCATTTTGCTATCCTGACATTGGGATGAATTTCAGCTGCATTGCATAACTAAAGGTTTTGGGCTACATGCTTTCAGGTCTTCCCAGTATTTCCCTTGCAATCTGAGAGGAGAGTGCCTCCATGGCAGTTAGGTGTACATATTGTTAGCAGAGCAGTTGCTAGCGCCTCCATTTAGTCAACCAGATAAACTGCAGGGTACTCTTATGGGTAGATATTTGGCCTAGGCTGGTGGCTACATTAAATGGTGGTGGTAAGCCGTCCTCTCAATGTAGCATCAAGGTTAAATTTGGATTGCAAGCGAGGAAATCATTGGTTAAATTTTACCTTGACCACAAATTTACTAGACAAGTAGTTATTCTCTCAAATGCTCTCCCTCCACACTCCCTTCAAATTCCTAATATGAGTATATTGCTCTGGTGGGAATCAGCCTGAAAGGGAAAAATGAAAACTCCCTTTCTTATCCTGATGGTCAGACTGCCAGATGTAGTCATTGCTCATTGCAAGGAAGTGTCTGTCGAGTGAAGAGCACCTCTGTGGTGAACCAGAACAGAGCAAAGAAGAATATATTGACACGTCAGTGTTCTTTAAACAACTGCAAACGTTGTTTTTTGTGTATATATCTCAGATAGTGCAGAAGCATTTTAACCGTTAATCTAATTTGTGCTTTGGGTTCATTATTGTGGTTCCCACCAACCTTGAATTCATTGGAATTTAAACCAGGCACAGGGAGCCTTTGGCTCTTCAGTGTTGTTGGACCACAGCAGCCTTTATCATCTCTGACCATGGCCCATCCTGGCTGAGACTGGTAGGCGCTGAGGTCTTAGAACAACTAGAAGGCCACAGCTTCTTGATCCCTACCTTAAACTGTATAGCAGTCTTCTATCGGCAGTAATGTGCCAGTAGCTGATGCTGAGCATATTGTGGCAGGGTTAGACATCAGCACAGGCTACCATGACAAAGTGGTTGGCTACAAAATCCAAGTCATAGGTTGCATTCAGATATTGCTTTAATTGAGATACTTTGGGGGCCATTTGGTGAAGAGTGGGCTATAAGTACAAATTAAAAATAAATAAGCAAATCAATTCAGACTGAGCCTAGCCTCCCCACAGACTTCACACTACCTGGCCCCCACGCCTCATTCAGCATAGTCACCACTTGATTGAAAACTTTCACTTCAGTTTTAGATTAATCATGGTTTAGTATGTCATGTGAACCCAAAACTGTAGTTAATCTTAATAGTTAGTGAAAACAAGCCAACTTCATTAACTGTGATTTGAAGCTGGCTTGTTTCCACTTCTCACAGTGAAGATTAACCACAGTTTGTCAAGGTTTAAGTGATGCAGCGAGCTTGTAGTTAATCAAGAAGAGAAGCCAAAGCTTCCGAACTCCTGTTGCCCAGACGATGGTCAGATGATGGAGCATGTGAGCCTGGTGGGGCCTAGGCTCCATTTCCCTAAAGCTAAACTAGCCCAAACCAGCCAATAAATCATGATGCCCTGGACAAAAGGGAGGAAGCCAAACACATCATGTAGGGACATAGGAACCTGCCTTGGGCAGAGTCAGATCATTGGTCCATCTAGCCCAGTATTGTTGACAGTGACTGGCATTGGCTTTCTGGGGTTTCAGGCAGGGAGTTTTTCCCGGCCTTACCTGGAGAAACCGGGGATTGAAACTGGGACTTCTGTTTGCACAGCAAGTGCTCTTCCACTGAGCTACAGCCTTTCTCCTAAGCACTTTTATGTTGGCCCATAATTTATGAAGCCCTGAGCAAATGGAAGGGAAACTGGTCACTTAACTGAATCGTCAAAGTAAATCAGAATAGTGTCTCTCTTTGCCCCCCCCCCCAACATATTTCACTGATTCTCTTCCTGCTATGGCCTGTAAAATCTTCATTTTGTGTCTATAAATACAGGTCTCCTCTGAAGAATGCAGATCCTCGAATGCGTGCGCAGGGCATCCAAACGCTTTCTGAAGTCCTCCTGCAATGCTACTCCCTCCTTCAAGAGCGGGAAGGTAGGGCACATGGGCTCAGTCCTCACTCTTTTGCAACCATGGAGAGTGCTGCTTCAGGAGCTGGCCTCAGCATTCAAGGGATCATGCCCGAGGTAGTGATCAGCAGCAGGAGGTTAGGCAGGCAGGATTCAATGACTCAGTGGTTTTTGACACGCCATATGCTTCTTTGCTGAGTAGCTGGGGTGAACTCAGGTTTATTGAAAGCTCTAACTTTCTGTTAGAAAGCAGTTAAATGTTTGGAAGAGAGTGAAGATGGAAGGCAATGCCTTACCGAGGCAGTAAGGAGTAGCGTATTTTGTACTTTCAAGAGGATTATGGATTTTAGGGTGACACAGAGAGGGAGGGTTTGACTTAATGGTATGACTCTCCTGGAATACTGAGACTCCTGCCTCAGTTTTCCCAAATGTGTACAGTATAAGCTAGTTTCAGAGCCTTAGCAGTGCCCATCACTGAGTGGCTTCGCAGTAACCTACTTACCATGCTGTGGTCCAGAGCTATGTGGGTAGCATATTCATTGTTAACTTTCAATAATCCTAATCCTAATAATATCTGCAATCCCAAGAACACATGATTAGTGGCGGTCTGATCTATGGTTCTGCACCACAGAATGTCCTATGAGATGGGAGATCTTAAGTGTTCAGTTACCTTGCAGTTTCCCTTTCTGAATGTCCTCTTGCTGTTTCTTTGGTCATAGTGTTAGGCATTTTATGCTTGTGTGCAACCACTTATCGGTCATCAGATGAATTTTTTAAAATAGGTCTGAGGAGCCAAAAGTAGGGGGTGAATGCCTGTATTGCCAAGTGACCTGTGATAATTCTGCATTTTCCTTCATCCTTTCAAATCTGCTGAGGCTGATGTAGATGCCAATTTGCCCCATGGATATCTCTATTTGTGTTAGCTAAGCCCAACTACCACCATAGCCCTAGTTTCTGATAATGTTTTTCTGTTCCAGTGTCCCACCTGGTCTTGTTCTATGAGAACCGGCTGAAAGATCATCACCTGGTCATTTCTTCTGTGCTGCAGGGACTCAAAGCTCTGGTGAGAATTGTTTTCATGGTAGTCATTCTCGTTTATTCATTTCTGTGTTGCAACTTAATATAAAAGTATATGTATATGGTGCCCTAGATCTTGGTTAAAACCAAAACATCATAACACAATAAAATTGGAGCAAAATATATTAAAGAAACAGAAATACAGAATGGATCACCTGATAAGATTATTACAAAAAAGCAAATAATTTTCATAAGAAGCCTTGCAGAAATAATCTAGCGATAGCAATCTATGACAAAACTGGGGACACTCTCTATTCATCTGCTCAGTGGTAGAAAATTGGGGTGCCCCAAGGATAGCAGATTGACAGCTCTGGCTCATTTAACTGAGACCAGTGAAAGCTGCTACAAGACAGGCTGATTAAAGTAGTAGGTGCTGGTGTAGAAAGAATCTTTTCTGAATCTACTTGGGATTAGTTAACAGTGAATTTCCCCCCTTTCTCTCTTAATGATTGGGTCACTGTCACACTGATTAAATGATGGGCTTCTTTTGTTTGTTTCCATTGCACTTACTGATAATATGCCATACAGGGCAGTCTGAGGCCTTAAACATGCTAACTGGTAGCCATCGTTACATGTAGATGGGTACTGAGTTGTTACCATTACTTTCCTTGTCTCTAGAGTATGTGTGTGGCGTTGGCTCCAGGTCTGGCAGTGTCTGTTCTCAAGGCCATTTTCCAGGAGGTTCATGTCCAGGTAAGTCAGAGAAGCCCTGATAGACTCTCTAATTTTGCCTTTGCGTTCCACATCCATGCTTCAGCCTTTCTGTTCTCATTATTATTAAACTAGTTCCTGAAGTATCCTGTACCTCCTGTGGTCCCTCTTGGTGGACAATACACAGTAGTTCTCTTGGCTAAGACCCGCTCATCGATATTTTCTTGCTGTCAAGAGAATTGAAGCACTGGATCATGGCAGAAGTTTGGAGAATCATATCCTCCGCTCTTTGACACTGTCTAAACGATATTAGAAAATCTGAGACTTGGTGGTTTTATGGCTGTATTACTGATATTTTGTAATGGGCCGTTGTTGTAAGTCATCTTGGATGGTCATTGCCCAGAAAGGCAGGCTAGAAATAGTTCTTTAATAAATAAATAAAACTATGAAACACGGCCTGGGGGAATAGTGCACCGGAGTTGGATATAGGTTCAAATTTATCATGACTTGTTAAGTTGCCTTTGGCAAGTAACTATATTAGCTGCCATTCTTTACCAACTCCCCACTGCCTTTATTAATAACCTTATTTGAAAGAGTAGTTGGGTGGGTGGACAAGATGAGATTGTGGCAACTTCTCTGAGCCTTGAGTAATTAAATATAAAAGGAGTAGACACATGTATCCTTTGTGTGTGGTAATGTATGCAAATTCTGCTGTGAAATACCTCTAGTTCCGATGTGAAAGTGTATATCTTGATTTTTACATGGGACATTAAGGGAATTGGAGATACTCTCAGCAAGACTAAAAATAAAGGTAGAGAGGATGTTATGGAAGGTCCTGGCCTTCAGCTGGGTGTGTGTAAATTTCTGACTTGCCTGCAGTATCTTAATTTTCTTTCTGGCAAATTAGGCACCCAAATCTATGGACCAGAGTATGATAACATGAACTGGAGAGGGATCATAACAAAAACATAAATCTCTAAGGCTTGGAACAGGTTCACGTAATACTGCTTTATTTCCCAGCTATGCTTTTCTTATCTTCCAGTCTTTGCTGCAAGCGGATCGCCATACAATCTACAGTATCATTACTAACTTCATGAGCAGCCGAGAGGCAGGTGAGATGGATGGCTGTGGAAGGGGCTGAGTCGGACACCCTGCTGGAAAACCCTGGGAATTTCCTTACCTGATGCTTTTTCCTGCAGAACTGAAAGGTCTGGGTGCCGATTTCACCTTCGGGTTCATCCAGGTGATGGATGGAGAGAAGGACCCACGCAACCTGTTAATAGCCTTCCAGATTGTACGAGACATCATTGTGAAGGGCTATGCATTGGGTATGTCCAAGGCCTTGGCAGTGTGGGGAAGCCCATGTTGGCAGCGGTTGGTTGGTTTGTTAAACTTCTTATCATGCCTGCATTGTGTGAGGATGCAGGCTGTATGGGGAGCTTGTTAAAGCGTGCATAGCTTTGGAATCATTAAACATAGAACCACAGGTTATATCTGCTGTTGAGGCCATGGAACACACTCTCTCTCTCTCTCTGTGTGTGTGTGTGTGTGTGTGTGTGTGTGTGTGTGACCTGTGAGAATGGTAGCACTAAATAGGATGCAAATAAATAGTCCATGTCCAGACTTGTGACTGACTGTTTTGGTCACTCAAAGAACTCATACTGCTGTCTTCACCTCTCAGGGCCCTTCGCAGAGGAGTTGTTTGAGGTGACTTCCTGCTACTTCCCCATCGACTTTACCCCTGTGAGTGAGTAAATCTGGTGCTTTGTCCCTCCTTCACAATGCTTTGGATATGGGTGTTGGAGCAGGATAGTTTGTGTAATGCCTGGAACTGGGGGTGTCCCTATGGAGATGGGTTTATTCAGTACATTCATGTCTAAATCTTTCGATTTTGCTTCTGTTCCAGCCCTCCAATGATCCTCATGGAATCCAGAGAGAAGACTTGATCATCAGCCTGCGGGCAGTGCTGACCTCCACTCCCATTTTTGCTGAGGTAGGACCATTGTGTATCATGGCTGAAGTCTGTTTTCTGTGCCCTGTGGGTTCTTCCTGAGACCCTGTAGCAGAGTTGGTTCCCATCCTGATACACCATGTTGAGCAATAATACATTGACAGAGTTGGGGTGGACTTCTTCTTCTTCTTCTTCTTCTTCTTCTACATACATACATACACTGCCCATCTGGCTGAGTTTCCTCAGCCACTCTGAGCGGCTCCCAACAGAATTAAAAGCACAATAAAACATCAAACATTAAAAACTTCCTTTACTGGGGCCCATAATGCAGCCATTTGTAATAGTTTATGCTCATCAACAGAAGATGTTGCTGTAGTGGTGCACAACAATTTGGATCCTAAAAAGCCATCTATGAATATATAGGTGTTGGGGAAGGGAACATTGATTGCAGATCTTCCCTCCCCCTTGCACCACCTTTCATGCTGCTCTGGACAAGATTTTTGAAGGGCAAAGCGGGTGCAAGGTGAAAATTCCTTCTTCTCTTGATGGGAGCATCACATTGTCAGAACCTTCATTAGGATAAGCCAATGCATTTATTCCCAGAACAAGCATACTGTAGAGATAATTTTGCCCTTAACTTTGAGACTTCAGTCTATTGCAGATATATGAGTTGGGGAGTAAATTTACTCTCCAGTCCTTTTGCATTTCCCAACACTGATCTTTCAAACTGCTACTACCATCAGACTTTGGACAGAGAGCTTGATTTATAGATATAAATAAATATTTGCTTTTTTTATTTAAAAAAGCTGGGATTAATGGCTCTCTGAAATGGCCCATATGCTACACAAATTGCTGCCGTGGTAGGTATATTTTGCCCCTCATAGAATTAGAATAAAGTCAGAAATTTATGAAACTGCTGGAGCGATCTTTACCCTGGCCAGGCAGCAGTGGGCAGAGCTGAAGCACCTGAGCATCATATCCAAAGCCCTGCCAGGCAAAAGGTGGGGAGTGTTTTTTCCTCATTTTTTGCTACACTAGCTCCAGGCAGGTGCAGCTGAGAGCCTGATGATCCTCTCAGAGCTTTCCAGTGGCTACTGCCAGCAAAACCACCGGTGGTAGCTTCCTGCCTGCTTGAGTGAATCTAGGCCCTCTACAATGATGGACACTCCCCCCTTGGCTAAGATGATAGCAGACTCTGCAGTATTCTAACACAAATACCCAGTCACCACCAAGGTGGCGTCAGTGGGGAGTATTGCATTGTGCTCTTTATATGGGTTTTACATTGTTTTGCGAGGCCTGCTGGTCTGATCTTCTGAGGTATATTATAACCCCAAATTATGCTGAGCAAAGTATATTGAGATTTCCAGGATCTTCTCTCCTTACAGTTCCTGATCCCGTTGCTCATTGAGAAAATGGACTCTGACGTACAAAGTGCCAAGCTGGACTCCCTGCAAACCTTGGTAAGAGCACTGAGCAAAGGTATCAAGGCTCCGCAGTAGGTTGCCATGCAGCCCTCCCTGCTCCTGCAGCTTTCCTCAAAGCAAGCATGCACTTTTCTCTTTCCCCTGCACTGGGATTTATGTGCCCTTCAAGCTGATTTAAGGGGTGGCGGCGGTTCTGGTGCTGCTTCTAGGTAATGCAGCATCTTGACTGCAAATTAACAGCACACCCCAGATGACTCATGTCTGACTCTCTCCCCCCCGCCCCCACCTTTCTTTCTTTTGCAGAATGCTGCCTGCATGATCTATGGGGAGAAGGAGCTGAAGGAGTTCCTACCCAGCCTTTGGTCATCCCTGCGCAGGGAGGTGAGAGGAGTGAGGATTCCCAAAGAGATGTGGTTCTGGTGTCCTGTGAAAGTGCATCCATTACATTGTTCCTGCTCTCTGTTCCTGGGGACTGCTTGAAACATTATATACTGCATTGGAATGAATATAAGACTCACTTCCCCCCCCCAAAATTCCGACCGTGAAAAGTTAGAGTGTGGTTTAAATTTACATTCGTGACCTTACAAAAATTGGCTTTTACGATATTGCTGCTGAAACAGAAATACGGTAAAACAGAATGGATGTGAGTGCATGCAGAATTTTAAGGGAGCGGCTTATATTCGGGTATTCCCCCCCCCTTTCCCCCATTGAATTTTAAAGGTGCGGCTTATATTCATGTGCGACTTACATTCGGGCCAATACAGTAGTTTCATTACAGTGAATTATCAGGCTGTTGTAATATTTGATGGACCTATAAAGAAGCAAATAACCCCCTTTCCCCCCCTTTCATTATGATCACTGGCTGGATCACTGGATTACTTGCTGGATTGCGGGATCACTGACTGGATTATTTGCAGGATTGTCTGCACTGTACAGCTGATTCCCCTCCTGCTCCTCAACAGGTGTTCCAGACAGCAAGCGAGAAGATTGAAGCAGAAGGTCTGTCTGCTTTGCGTGCTCTGTCAACATGTCTGTCCCGCTTGGTGCTCAGTTCCGATGATGAGGATCTTTTAGATTCCTTCCTTACAGGCATTCTGCAAGGTAACCTTTGGAGCAGCATCCCTTTCCTAGCATCTTTCCAGTCCTGTGAAAGACCTTCCATTTCTCATTCATAAACTGCTGCTTGGAGGAAATGACCACTTCCCCAAGGGAAAAATATCTTGTCATGCTGTTGCAGCCATGATTTGGCTTACAGGACTGGAGGGAAGGGGTGGAAACTGGAGCTGACTTGTGGGAAGGCAGCATGTTTGAAACTGTTTGCAGTTTGCAAGCTGGTGGAATTAAGTAGTGCTATTTCTTGCTGGGATTTCTGCAGTGGCATTGGGAGTGATACTGTTTCTCCCAAGCGCTCTTACCTGTTTCAGATTGCAGACACCATCTTTGTGAGCCTGACATGAAGCTGGTGTGGCCAAGTGCCAAACTCTTGCAGGCGGCTGCAGGGGCCTCTTTGCGAGCCTATTACCGGATCACATACAGTGTACTTCCCTTGCTGGTGGAACAGTACACCAAGCATGAGCAGGTGAGGACAAATGGGAGCGGAATATGCTTGTGATGGAGGGTAGTGAAAGGGGCTTAGGTGACTGCAATCTCATATTAAGGGACGTTTAGTGGCATATACCTGCCCCAGGCATATGCTTGGGCTCATATTCCATGTAGGACAATGGCCTGCAGATCTTGTCTCTCCTTCTGTGTCTTAGTCCTTTCAACCCATCCTCTGCCCTTTTTGATCTCTTGTAGAGTAGCCAGCACAGGACAATCTTGGAAGTGCTGCTTGGTTTCTTGGAGCTGCGGCAACAGTGGGGGCCTGAGGAAGACGGTGAGATGGTTCTCCATTCTTCTTGTTTCCTACTAGCAAGGCTGCCCTTCTGCAGCATCCTGGGCTTCCAATGTTCCTGTCTTGCCCAGAGCAGTTGTTTGCAGAGAAGAGTCACCTTAATCTATGGGATTTAGCAATGGCCTGTCTGGGAAGGGGGAGGGCAGTGAGATAGGTGCAGTAATAGGGAGAAGAGAAATGCGGAGACAACAGAATTGAAAAACAAAGAGTTTGACAGGATAGCTTCCCAGAAGAAATTCTAGCCCTTGTGGTTGGTGAGAGAAGTCTTAGAAAATGCATGCACAAGAGTTGGGTTCCAACTACAGTACACATTTAAAGCAGTATCATATCACCTTAAACAACAGATAGTTTGGAGATCAGTATTCCCCTCACAGAGCTAAAATTCCCAAAGTGGGAATCCCTGTTCTAACAGTTCTCAGCACCCTTAACAAACTACAGTTCCCAGGATTCTTTGGGGGAAGCCATGACTGTTTAAAGCGGCATGAGAGTGCTTTAAATGCAGTGCAATTGGGACCCCAGCCAAATATTCCAGAACCAAAGTTTCTTTGAGCATGGCTTTCAGTGACCAAGTAGAAATGCTTTTTGCAGGATGACATGGTGACTGCAGCTGAGTAACCTTGGTGGGTGACTGCTCTTAATGAGCAATCCATCTGTGTTTTTTTCTTATCCAGGTACCAGTGCTGACCACTCAGAATTTTAGGAAGTTTCTCATTCCTCACTATCTAAATTCTGATCACAATCCTCTCAGACTCCGGGTTAGAAAGTTAAAGCGCCCCTGCCAAGGACCTTGTAATTTCTAGTGATTCGTGCCCAGGGTGGTCAGTCTCATGACACTGCCTGTGTGCCTGTTTCTCTCCCTTGCAGACAAGAGTCCACTGCTTTGTTTCAAAGATGCCCTGTGTTCCGTGGTGTTCTCTGCACTTTCTGAGTCCAATGTGCAACTTCAGTTGGTTGGCATCCGGGTTCTGACCTTTCTAGGATCACTGCAAGGTATGTGTTGATCTGTGGGTTACTCCCAGGAGTCATGGAAGAATTACAGCTTGTTTAGAGATTTTCCCCTTGGTGTGCATTCCTTTACAGATCCATCTAGCGTGCACACAGACCTGTTTCCATCATGTGTGTGCAGCCAGACAGCTGGACTTGAATCAGATTAGGTACTGTCCCACCCCACCTTACATAACTTGGACTATATGGGCTGCAGGCAGCCTCTAGGAAGTGGAATGCAATATAGTAAAACTGGCAATGATAGCAGAGTGTTACTACCAGAGAAAGGAAAGGCTTTGAACTTCAGTCTCTCTTCCATTTCAGGGCTCCTGACCCTCTCAGATGTGGAGATGTTTGTGGATCACCTTACAAAGTTAATCTTGCATGAGGACGATTCCCAGACAAGGTGAGGGGTGGAAACAAAGCTGGACCCTGTGGGTGCAAGGGAAACAGCAGGCATTGTTGAACTTCTCAGAATTGTCTTTGGGCTTATCTCTTTCTAAATATTGAAAATGCTTACATTCTTTTAGTCCACTACCTATAAATGGCAAAAGACAAGGTTTCTAACACAGTCTCATGAATTACTCATTTCTTAATCCAAAATTCTGCTTCTGTTTGGTGTTGTTAAGGTTTGCATGTGTTTTAATTAAGAAAAGGGCTTTACTAATACTGCTTTTATGATCTTTTTTCAATCTTAAGTTTTGTACTAAAACATCCTTTGGTTTATCATGCTTTGTTCTAATGTGTGAATAGAGCTCATATCCTCATTCTCTTAGCACAGATTCATTTCAGACTGAACCCAATAGTGTAGTTAAACATTCTTCCATAAAAATGTCCCTCATAGTGTAATATTCTTTAAATCCTTTTTTTAAAAAAATAAATAAATGCCTAGCTTGGTAACATCCTGTTGTTTGCTTTAAGATTTCAAGTGCTGTATCTTTTCCTCAGGCCTTCCTGCATTTCCTATTCAGTGCGCAGTGCATCCAAACCTGCGAGTCACAGGACAGTTCCCAAACAAATCCAGTGATACCTTTTCATAGTTTCTATAGTGATGTGAGAATCCCACTCTCTTCTGATAAGTTCTTAGATGAACTCGGGTTAAGAGTGAGCTTAACAAAACCTGGGCAGCCTGCATCGCTGTCTAAGCTGTGTTCTTGTCCAAAGAGCTCTTGTAATCAAGGGAACATTTTTATAAAATGTAGTGCACACACAGCTCAATATTACAATTATAAAATTAGATTACCACAGAAAGATCTGTGAGTTGCTTTACGGTATTGAGTGGGCAACAAGTTCATCCATCTTTGCATACTCCTTTATCCCTGCAGCATGGTAGCTATGGAGGCGGCTGGACGCCTGGCTCCCCTCTATCCACAAGCCTTCAGCAAGTGCTTGGTTCAGAAGTTCTCAGAAGGGCACCAATCAGGTACAGCATGCAAGTTGGGCGGGTTGTGGGGAAGTGGGTGTCCTCTCTTATGCTGCCTTTACTAAGCATTTGTGCAGAAGTTCACAGTGTCTATCCCTGAGTGCTAGCAGCATTGTAGGCAGAGCCATTGCAGGGGGCTTTGGCTTGAATCTGCGCGGTCTCTGTGCCTTGAGGAATGTGAGTAAGGCCAAACGGGCAGACGGATAGGTTAGTTCCAGGTCCAAGAATCAACCATTCCCAAATCCATGTTCATGTGGAGGGGTGGAAGGTGGTACCTCCATGGCCCTGTCCCTAGGGACAAATTCATTGACTAGCTCTTGTGTTCTGTGTGCTGTTTCAGAGCTTCAGGAGGACAGCAATCCATCCCAGCAGGAACGTCGCCTTCAGGCTCTAGCAGCTGTGTCCACGCACCCTAGTATAGTGAGGGAAACCGTTCCAGTCCTCCTGCAGCACTTCCAGCAGATTCAGCAAGGTAGTGTAAGAATTGTATGTGATAAACTATTGATACTTCGGAAGCGAGGAACCTAGCCCAGTGCTTGGGACCGCAATAACAGAAGGGCTCAGCGTATGTGTATCATTAATAGGATGTGTAAGATTGGGAAGGGCTGGAGCTCAGTAGTAGAGCGTCTGCTAAACATGGAGAAGGCCTCAGGTTCAATCCCTGCCATCTCCAGAAAAGACTGGATAGCTCAGTTGGTTAAAGTGTGGTGCTGATAATGGCAAGGTTTCAGGTCCGATCCCTGTATGGGACAGCTGCCTATTCCTGCATTGCAGGGGGTTGGACTAGATGATCCCCAGGGTCCCTTCCAACCCTACCATTTATGTTTCCATGACTTCCTGTCTGAAACACTGAAGAGCCACTGCCAGTCAGTGCAGGCAGCTCTGAGTTAAGTGGACCCAGGAACCTGACTCCTTGTAAGGCCGAGTTTCCTTGTTCCTATGGAAGGGGTTAGTAGAGAGCTGTTAGTACACTGAGCCTTGGTAACCTTTAGGTGCCTACAGTCCCATAATTCTGTCATTAGCGGGAGAAGTACAGCTTGTTGTTGGAAGCCTAGGACCATCAGTCTTTGACTGTTTTGGCCCATAACCCATTTCTGACACAATGTGATGCCTTTAAATGGCTCTGGTGATAATGTATTAGTAATTTTTTAAAAAAGAAAAACACCTTGGAACCGGTAACCTCCACCCTGAATGCTCTTTTGATTTTTTATTTTGCAGAGGGTATACCTGCAGATACCCACTCTGTGGTGTCTGTGTGCCAGAGTCTGCAGCAGGTAGCATTCCAGTGCCAGCAAGATGCTCAGAGTTACTGGTACTTCCACCAGGCTGTGGTGCCCTGCTTGGTGGGCTTAGCAGTCAAGGCTGCAATGCAAGGTAAGGTGGGGAGATGAGCACAGACCCTGTGCTCCCCGAACCAGGCCAGTACCCATAGCTCAGGTGGGGTTCTGTATACTTTCGAACCTTGAGAGAAAGGGAGGTACCTTTCCCTTGTGCTGGGCTGGCCTTTACCCACTTGGGGCCAATCTCAGTGTCCCTGTCAGGTGTCCATTATGCAGGTGGCAAACTGAAAGGCAGCTGATGGGATTCCAGGAACTGTCTCCATCCCCTCACATTTATCCCCCCCCCCTTTCATGACTATTTTCAGAGAATTCCCATACATTGCCAAGCAGTGTGCTGCTGAAGGAAGAAGCCTTATCAGCCATGGTATCGGTCATCAGCAGTGCGTGTACGCACTTAAGACCAGAGTGAGTAGCAGCTGCTGCCATCCTGTGATCTCTGTCCCTGCAGAGTGACAAGTAGTGAGGCACAATCTTTGTGCTTTTGGATAAGGTCAGGTTCTAGCATGACTCCACGAACAGAAGTGCAGGCAGTCTCCCCTTCCCCTCCTTGGTGTTTTATACTACTGTCAGATGTCAAGGAAATGAAACAACTATCTTGACTTTTAGAAAACATCTGAAGGAGGCCCTGTATAGGGAAGTTTTTAATGTTTGATGTTTTAATTTGTTGGAAGCTGCCCAGAGTGGCTGGGGCAACGGAGTCAGATGGGCAGCATATAAATAATGAATTGTTATATTATTATGTGCTGTAAACCAGTGTTCTTGTTTCTTCTTCCTGGCAGGCAGGCTGCCCAGAGTGTCTCCAAAGTGGTTCCCCTCTTCTTGGATGGAGAGCTTTCCTTCCAACCTGGAAACACCTTTCCCAGCACGTTCCAGCCCTTCCAGGTATCATGTATGAGTGAGGCGCTGCTGCTGCTGCTGCTGCTGCGTATAGGGAAATGTGGCCAGAGACTTTGGTAGTGGAAACAATATTTCTTTTCCTTTATAGGACGGGCAGTGTCTGATGGCAGCCCAGAGAAGGCTTGTTGCTCTCCTCATGGCCTTTGTCTGCTCACTGCCAAGGAATGTGAGTCCTGGGGAAGATTTGGTGGGGCGGGGGGAGGCTGCCTCATGGCTGAGAGAATGGCTCTATCCATCCTGCCTTGTGTGTCTGATCCCTAGGCAAGTGATGCTGGGAACCAGCAGCTTGAAGCTCTGCTGTTGCCTCCATGCCTCCCCACGCTCTGGCTTCCTTTCAGGTTCCAATTCCTCAGCAAGACCGCTTGCTACGTGAACTGCTAGCCCTGAGCTGCTCCTGTGACTGCCCTTTCACTGCCACAGCTGCTGCCAAATGCTTTGCAGGACTGGTTAACAAGCACCCAGCAGGTAACCGATGGAGTAATAGCCTGTGTCTGTCCTAGGACTGAAGGGCTGGGGATGTTGTTCAGAGGCTCGTGAAACCTCAGAGCTGGGCTGCTTGACTGATGCAAGAAGATGCCCGGAACAACAGCCAGTCTCTTTACCCTTTCCAGGGCCTCAATTAGATGAGCTGTTGGAGCTGGCCATGAACAAGTTGGAGCATGGCCTGAATGAGGGTCCTCATCAAAGCCAAGCCCTCACTCTGCTGCTGTGGGTGAGTTTCCGCCATGCCCCATCCCTCCCGTCTCTGCCAGAAACAGAGCTCAATTTTCCTTTCTTTTTGCCCTGCAGGTGAGCAAGGCTTTGTTGCTACGCTACCACCCGCTAACCACACACCTGACGGACAAGGTGAGCTTCTGGGAAAGGCCTGGGACCCTCAGGGAGGCCACTGTGCCCTTACCACATTCAATGGCTTCTGTCTTTTACCCTACAGCTCCTTGTGCTTTTGGGGGACACGGTCCTTGGCCCTGCGGTGGGCGATGGCCTTGCCTTGCTCATGGCCGACTCCCCAGATGTGCTGGGCAAGAGCTGCCACGCTGAGGTGCGCCTCATGTTCCGCCAGCGCTTCTTCACAGAGTGCGTGCCGCAGTTGGTGCAGGGTTTCCACACAGCAGCTCCTGGTAAGAATTTCCTCTGTCCCATTTCTTACCGAAAGCATCTGAATTAACAGGAGGAGCACAGTTGGAATAATGGTCAAATTGAAATGAGGACGCTACTGCAGCATTTTAGCATATTTTTGTCTGCAGAAATTGTGGACTCCTTGCATGAACCGCCTTTTGTAGCCCTCTTTGGACAGTAGGAGCTTCTGAACCCTCGACAACAAGAGGAGCAGTCTGAGCCTCTCGCCTTTTTCTTCCTCTTCCCGGACCCCTCGGAGTTTCTGGAGATGATTTTGGGTAGGAAAGCTCAGAACTCTGAGCTCGCCTACTCTGCCTGTTACATGGGACAAACAAATTGCTTTTCTTTACTCGCAAGAGGTGGACCTTCACTGTAGGCTCTGTAGAGGTCATTTGCTATTCAATTTCTAAACTGTCATAACCTTTTCGGATGAGTCTCCTCGGAGCCACAGGATTAAGCCTTGCCCTTCTGTTCTTCCTAGATGTGAAGGCGAATTACCTGAAAGGCCTGTCTCACATACTGAACCACCTGCCCAAACCAGTGCTAGTGACAGAGCTGCCTACGGTGAGTGTGCAGCAGTGCTGAGCACCAGGCCCTAAGAACTCTTGGGAATTATTCTGTGGGTTGGGCATATTATGGAGAAGAATGACCCCCCCCCTTTTTCAGCTAGGATAGCTCAGTTGGTTAGAGCATGGTGCTGAAAATGCCAAGGTTGCAGGCTCAATCCTTGTGCATTCCAGGGAGTTGGACTAAATGATCCTTAGGGTCTCTTTCAACTCTACAAGTCTGTTGATTCCATGACTCTACCCGCTTTTCCCCCAGCTGCTACCTCTCCTGCTGGAAGCTCTGTCGTGTCCTGACCTTGTGGTGCAGCTCTCAACTTTGCACTGCCTACAGCCGCTGTTGCTCGAGGCGCCACATGTCATGAGCCTGCACGTCGACACACTCGTGGGCAAATTTATCAGCCTGACAGACAACCCTGCTATGGTGAGTACTGGGTAGCCTCTTTATGCAGCTGGGTACTCCCGGTTTCCTCCTGGATGGTCAGCAGAAGACTAAATGTACCATTTATATTGCAGGCAATCCGCATTGCTGCGCTACAGTGCCTCCATGCACTTGCCTCCCTCCCCACTCCAGTGGTAAGTAATGGATCTGCCCGATAGCTTGCCAGATGCTCCAACATTTGCCTTACTTGTGCCAAGATCTACTTGTCTCCTGTTGCTAGCACAAACAGGTATTAAGACCTCCATGGGAACTGTGGGAACCTCATTGATGGTGGCTTCTGCTTGCTACCAGGTGATACCTTACAAGCCACGAGTGATTCGAGCCCTGGCCAAACCCCTGGATGACAAGAAGCGGCTGGTGCGGAAGGAAGCTGTGGCAGCACGAGGAGAATGGTGAGCAGGACTCTTTCTCTTGGGGGACGGTGTAGAAAAAACAGTACCAACTTAAATACACTGTAGTTGCTCGACTTGGCTGTCCTTGAGACTCACTGTAATTAAATTGGAGGTAGGTTAACATATCCTTGTACAGATGTGATGAAGCCATTTTGATTTGAGCGTAGAGGTTTGGATTAATAACTTGGGTTTTGACTAAGCAATCAGGATGAAAAAAAAGTATAAGACTTGAAAAGAAATGTAGAATATCTGAATTATTGTAAACACATTAAAATGTTAACAGTAATAGAATAAATTCAGCAGTAAGAAATATTTTGATATAAAACTGGGAAAACGAGAATGGGGGGGGGTAGACTATGTAGCATAAAAGAGTTAATAAAATGAACCAGGGAGGGGAGGAGGGGGAAGGGAAGTCAAGGATATTTGGATGTAAAGTTGTCTTTAAATTTGTAAAAAAATGAAAATGGTAATTATTTATAAATAAATTTCTTAAAGGGTTCCTTTTGTTCATGCCTTGCTGCTGCTAAAGCCCGCTGTGGTGGTCTTTTTCTTCAGGTTTCTGCTTGGGACACCTGCCAGGTGAAGGTTCACACTGCAAATCCTGACTGACAATCTCACCTGCCCCCACTCACCTGGTAAGCTGTTGGCCTTGATGTCCTGGGGCCTAGATTTCCATGCAAAGCAGCAAGGCTCTGGGCAGAAGAGGACTTTTTTGTGGACTGCCCTTTCCTAACCACAACATCAGCGTTCAGTAGGAAGGAATAGCCGGCCCCTGTTCCTGCTGCAGCGCAGTAGTGAGTGGAGGTGGCAGGACCCCCATATATTATGTATGTATGGGGCCAGAAGAATAAAAACTTGTTTGCTAACAGCCTCTGGCAAAAGTGCTTCTTGTGGGGAAGTAGTAGAAATAAGGGTCTTGCCTTCACCTTCTATTAAGTCCAGCTTCCCCACCTTCCTGCCATAATGGTGTCTGCGTACAGAGAGATTTTTCATGTGCTAATAGAACTAAAGCCTACTGCATGAACTTAGCACCTCTCATGCAAAGATCAAACAGTGAATTACTTTAATACAGAATATTTCTGAATACAAGTTGCAAGAGCTGAGCCTAGGTGTCTAGGAACGTTCTGTCTGATGTGATACCTGCTGGAGAAATCTAGCAAACTAGCATAGGAAGATACTGACTGATCTGGTATGCCTTTTTCTGTAAGTGCAGGCTGGTGGTTGTTTACTTTCTTAATTATCAGCCACTGGTATTAAATTGGTGAAGCTGCAGCTGCCTTTGGCAGTAAAATGAGTTCAGAAATCCACCTGAGCCCCTGTGTGGCATTCTGCAATGAGGTGGTAGTTTGCTTGTTTGGAAAGTGTTCTACAAATAAAGTTTTTAAAGAGTGCCACTGCTGCCCATCTGAAATTTATATATACATGGCTCCCTAGTTCCTCTGCTGTGTCTTTCCAGTGACAACCCTCATTAATGAACATAGCAGAACTGCATTTGAAAATCGATGAAAGTACATGACTGGCCATGACATAGAGCATTGTACGTGCTGGAAAACAGCTGAGCCTCAGTAGTAGAGAGTCCATGCTTTACCCTTCCTAGGTGTAAGACTTCTGCTGGCAAGGTGCCTACTCTTGAATAGCGTTTTTCAAACTTGGGTCCCCAGCTGTTGTTGGAATACAACTCCCATCATCCCTAGCTAGCAGGATCAGTGGTCAGGGGTGATGGGAATTGTAGTCCACCAACAGTTGGGATCCAGGTTTGAGAAACACTGGTCTAGCCATTGACCACACCTTAACTTGAATTAATGGTGTGGCCTGGGGCTGTGTTGAAGGCCTAATACTCTTATTAAGTAGATGGTTGCAAAGAAAGCAGTGCTTAATGGTATATGTCCCATGGCTATTATAATGGAACCCCTCCCCATACACTTCTCAGGGCTGCTTTTCATACATGCTCCATAGCTGAGTTTCAGGTAGTCAAAACCAGTCCTGAATAGCACCCCACCCCCCTTAATCTTACTATGTACCACTAGCTCTGGACTACTCATAAATTATTTGTACAAACATGGAAGGGCAGAACACTGAGAGGTAGTGTCAGCTTCTCATGTTGCTGCTTTGAAAGGGCTACAGAAATCTGCAGTTTGGTGAGAGGTCAACAGAGTGGAAAACTGGCAATGGTACATATACAAGAGTAGGGACAATCTGTGGCTTTTGGCCTTACACCTAATGGCTGGGACCAACAAAATCTCTTAAGACCTGCAGCTATCTGTAAATGCAGCATTGTCTTGTACACTGCCTGGAATCTGTTCTGAAAAGACAGTTGTGAGCTACAGGGAGATCAATCAGTTTATTCAGATATTTCCACCATTGTGCCTTCTCTTCTGCTAAAGAGGAACAGATGCCACACCATATTAAAATGATTTTTATTTTTGTTTAAAAAATCCCTGCCTACACAGTGGAAGAGTAACAAGACCCTGGCATACCAGCCAGGGTCCTGAGGTGGGGCAGGGGGCATATTGCGCCTTCCTCCACTACCAGGAATACCAATACTTCATCCTACATAGGCTGGATTATGTGGGCAAGACATTGCTGTCTCACCGCAGCTGCCTGCAGCTGGGGGGGCTCTTCCACCTTCATCCTAAGACTGCTGGAGCAGTTTGCTGCAGCTGGTGCAATTGTGGCGTGTGACGTCACCAGCACCTCGGGGATCTGTGCTGTCCATTATGCTGCCCCTTGAAAGCAGCCTGTGGTTTCCCGTCTTCCAGCAGCTGGTCAACTCTGCCCTTTATCAAATCAAATTGTCAAGAGAGGAGTCTTCTGTTCCACAATGCAGGGTGGAGTTTCCCAACTCAGGCCAGATCCATAGGGTGTGTGTGTGGAGGGTAGTAGAACTCGGGTGACCCAATGCCTAGAAAAGAGAACATCTTTCAATGAATAAATGGAACACAGGAAGACATTTACAGGCTTGCTAGTATATTCCGCCCAAGCATTTTCCAGATTACAGAGGACCTAGAGGGCTACAGCATTGCTGTGGAATGCAAAATAAGCAGCTTCAGCTGTGCCTTGCTTTGTCAAGCCAATCCCAGCCACCCTATTGTCCAAAAGACAGGGCAGATGTAGAGTATACCAGTTGCACATTTCCCGTTCTCACCTCTGTGTCTCCACACCCAGGAAAACCTTCCAATTTCCCAAAGGACCATAGTTGTATGGGTTTCGGAAGACCTAGACCCAATGGAAAAGTAGCATGAAATTATATTCTGCTGGGTGGTTCTAGCATATTTATTCATTCTTCCATTCTGCATAGCAACCCCTCTTGGGAAAATCTGGTCAAACTTCAGAATTATTCAAATGGTCAAAAATAAGTGCAACGGAATCATACCCTTAAAAAAAAAAGTCTCCCTGTTTATGTAGCTGAGTTCTATATAATGTATTAAAATTAATTCAAATAAAATATTCAAATGCATGCCTGATTAAAAATAGTTTTGTGTTTTCTGGAAGCCGGAGAATAACAGGGTCAACTCAAGAGGAAGTTTGTGTATACAGGAAGGGGCTGCAGGAGAAAAGGCCCTGTTTTAGCTATTTTTCTAACTAAACACCCTGAAGTGATGGAACTTTAGCGTGACACACACACACATCAAGCAACTAGGTGAGCTCAGCTGTTCTGCCTCCATTTTCTCCCCCCGCCCCGCCCCCCACTGAAGGTTGAGCCTTGCCCTCCTCACCTTGCCCTTCAATCGGAGTCTCTTTCTTTCTTTGCGGTTTATGTGCCTTTCAATGCTGGTCTCACCACGAGTGATGAGGACAGAATGCCAGAGCATGAGAGCGCCCAGTGCCAAGGCTACCGAACTGCAGGGAAATGAACAGAGGAATGTTGCAGCGGGTGGGCAAAGACCAAGTAGCTGAAATAGCTGGAGCAAGTCGCTTATTATCTCTCACTGACAGCTGGATGAGGCTTTTGCAGAGAGCAGAGAATAAGACAGCTAGAAAGCTCTGTGCTCCGGAGGCTGACTTGGCAGCTTTCTCAAAGCATTCCGGAGAGACTTGCCCCTCCTCTTCCCCATGAGCACCAAACAACCAGATCAGTTACCTGCAGAGGACCCAGGCATACACTATACTCTTGTGGAAAGCTCGCTGGCGGAAGGAGAAGGTGGGTGGTGGTGTCTGAGAGTAAGTCTGCAAGGAAAAAGCAGATGTTGCGGTGGCCAGAGATGCGAGGATGCAGCGGAGGATGCTGTGACCCCAAACCAATGAGATGTGGAGGTCTTTCAAGGACAAATGGGTGGACGGACAGCACAGCACAAGACAGACACCTCTTGAGAGGCAAGGGTCTTGATCATGAATCAGCGATGGGGCAGAGCATGGGTACCGGGGTTCAATACTCACTTCCCTTACTCCCCATTCATACATTATCTTTTGGAAGACAAGAATACAGCGTCACTTAGCCAGCTGTGCAAACACTTCCTCCCCTCGATGGCACAACCAACTGCAGCTGAATGGGCTCGGGCTCCCTTAGGAGGAAGAAAGGAAGGAGGGATTCTGCCCAGGAAAGGGAATCTGAGCAGTCACAGCCACGGCTGTAGAGTCAATTGCTGGGGCAGAGCAGCAAGCTCCCCTGCCATGCTCTGCCCTGTCCCTGACTTGAGCAGCGGAGCAGCAGGTACCCCACCTGATTGGCTGTCACGTGCAGTCTCCCCTTGTCAAGCAGTTTCATTTTCTATCGGATGGAAAAGAGGCTGCCAGTTACACACACTCAGTTCTCCTCGGCCTATGTAACTCCTCGTGCAGTTATCCAGGCCAGGAGGAAGAGCCCCTCCCCCTCCACTGAGAAAGCACCCCCCCTCCCATGCCACCATGTGCCCAGACAGACCCCAGTTCAGCCAGAAACCTCACCTCAATGGCAGCATAGGCCTCCCAGAACAGGTCCCAGCCGCTGACGCTGCTGTAGATGCAGCCCATGGTCATGAACAGCATGAAGGAGAAGAAGTAGCGGTGGTTGAAGTGCCCCACGCAGTTGTTCAGCCACGCTGTCCCTTGGGGTTAAAGGTCTGTAAAGGCAGGCAAAAATCTCCAACCCTCCTCACCATGTAACAGGGGATAGCCAATTCTGGATCTGCACCCAAACCGTACTGGTGATTTAATTGATCCACCTAGTATTATGCCACCTGTTGGGGCTCCTTCCAATTTTGCTGCTCCTTTCAATTTGGGGGTGTGAGGAGATCTGCTTACTCAGGACACACTTTAATAAAGCCATAACCCAGCAGGCAAGAAGAACAGGGGATGATGCTTCACATAGGAGGAATAGCAGTTCTGGCCTAAGAACCATTTTGCTTTGGTGCTGAAACAGGAATGCCCTCTGAAATGCAGCTGATGATTCCCAAAACATTTACTGAGACGTGCCTCACTGGAGATCGGCACAAATACTTTTCCTTTTCCTCTTCAATGTTGCAAGTTTACCCCCTTGGACCAGTTAATCTCAAGACATCCTTTACTTTCCCTGGGGGTATATATTATCACTTTGCATATATCATCGCGCTCCTGGGACAAGTGACCTTACAGGAGACCCCCAAGTCAGTCCAGCTATGGGCCTGCAGAAGGATACGGCAGTGATGGTCCATCTTCAACACACACCTGTGGAAGGGAAATAGCATTTGCATTAGGGCACCATTGCACACTGGAGGTGAGACAGAAGGAGAAGGGTTTGCTGACAGCGCAGCTTAAATAGTAAGGAAATGATGCAGCTATGGAACATGACACGGTGCAGCAACACAAGGCAAGAAAAACAAGAACAAGTCACCACTCGATCCCTTAATGAGCATGCAAGCAAGAGACTGGCTGAAGGCTGCTTGGCGAGAGCTGGGTACTGGCTGCTCACTGGCCTCAATGCAAAGCCCTCTGCAGTCTTTGGCAATGTTACCTTAGTGTAAGGAGACTTCTGCACAAACTTGCAGGTGTTCCTAAAGGTAGAGATGCATATAGTCTATAGATACACAGATGCACCCCAAAGCTACACAGCATTTGGCAGAATTTAGCTTCTTGAGCATGTTTCCTTTCATTAAGAAAGGCAAGTTTCTAACCTTTATGGCTTGGGAAATAAAACCAAAGGTTTAAAGTGAGTGGAGAACGCAAAGAAGATTCAAAGAGGAGGAGGACTGAGCAGCATTTCCCAAGCTCTGATGTTCTGCATTGTCCTTTACCCCTAATCCCACAGGTAGCAGACATTATGCAAAACAGACATATGCAGACTGAACATATTTGCCTAATTTATTAAAACCATACAATTTTATTTTCCCTCGCTCCCATGCCACCCTTCCTCTATTTACTGTACTTTCTTTTTCAGTGCAGAGAAACTACATTGATGTTCTTACAGGTTATATCTCAGCTGAAAGAGTTAGAGGGACTCCAAGACTTCAGCATGAGAAACAGGCAACAATTCATATACGTCCAGATTATTATTGTCATCGCAGTTCTGCATCAGAGGAAACTCTCACTCCATATCCAAAATTATGAAGATCACAAAAGTGCGCAATGAGTCAAGTAGTTATGCTTCCTGCATTCTCGTGCTTTATTCTGAAACAAGTATTTGGATATTTGGGGAAAATGTAAGAGAATCACAAGAAGTATATGCCAAGAGGGGAACGTGGAGTTCAGAAAGCTTTCTAAAATTCTCAGGAGTCTTTGCCAGACACAGGATTCTGCACTAGCTACCACACAACATTTCATGCTCACATACAATGTGAAAGATAAATGACCCTGGTTATCTGCCTGCCCATAAAGCATCTTTAAAGGGTTCAGGTTTCCACACGTGACACTGGTCTGATACAAGGGGAATGCCCACCTGTTGCAGATGCTGCAGTGGTGGGTCCGGGCAGGCTTCGGGGCAATACATTTCCTGCAGATGGAGACAGCAGCGACATCGCTCTTCAACTGCTGCTGGAAGGAACATCGGTAGCCTTTAGCGCGGTTGCAAGAGTGCCATTGCCCTTACACTAACCCAAAACACACTGGGTCAAGCATATTTGGACATGGGCCCTCTGGAGCTTGCACACAGTGGAAACTCGATATCAGCCCTTTGTCCATAACGTTCTGTGTAAGAGTCACCAGTGAAAGAAGAAGTGGTAGGAAATCATGTCCTACCATGGATCTCAGTGTTAAAAAATAAACTTATTAAAAGTGAAATTAGAGATATTGGTGCCTCTACCCTACCTGTGGAGGAAAACCGGGCTGAGTAGTGATGGCCATATAGTAGTGGAAGACAATCATGACAAGGTTCCAGTGACCATAGATGAAATGCCAGAAGATCCAAAGAAGGGGGTAGGTTCGCAAGACGAGTGGCAAGAGGCAGACATACACTATGACCACCACTGAGCTGGTCAGAGTGATTACCAGGGCCACAAACACCTGTTGAGGGGGAAGAGGGAAGGGTCTGAGCCACCAACACACTGCAGACAAGTCTCAGCCCTTTCGATGGAGGAATGTTTCCAGTGGATGGATCCCCATGCTAAATCCCAACTTGGTCTCCCCATAATCCGAAGAAAACAGCAGCACTGGGGGACCACAAAAGAATTCAGCAAAGCATTAGCGCCATCTCCTCCCACATCTGCAAGGTCATGTATCTCCTTGCACAGCTTAGATGTTTGATGGTGGCTTGAAGCCCAGGGCTCAAACTCTTTATTTCCTAGAGCTGAACATGTCTCCAGGGGGCCTGAAGCTGCACTCCACTGCCTTTCCTCCCAGGATACTCACCACCCCAAACCAGCGGGTGACGTGATCCACCAGCCAGTAGATGGGCTCAAAGAGGGCGTCGAGAGCAGTGTCGCCATTAGCAAAGGAGTTGTACACCAGGGAGCGCAAACAGAGGCGCCCATACAGCCAGAGCTGCCCCACATGCTTAGTCAGCCAGAACCGCCGCCGCTGACCTATCCGCAGGCATTTCAGGAAGAAGCGCATGACAGCGGAGTACATCCTCTGGCGGCTCCTCATCCCTGCCACTCAGAGCCTGTGGAGAGAGGAAGCAGTGTTAAGTAGATACTGGACATCGGGTTTAGATGGAAGGCAAAGGCTTGGTGCCAAATATTCAGCGGCTGAGTCTACTGCTCCAGAATCACAATGCTAAGGGATGTAGGAAGGTGGAAGAGTCACGGCTGATCATAGGATAGTGCTGAGGGTGAGGAGTCACTCTCACTTCAGATGACTCCAGTGCAGCATTGGTGGAAAGGTTTTGCTCACCCACCACTGTCCATGTGAGTAATGACAGCTAGCAGAATGCACCCAGAGTTGAATGTGTCCCCTCTGTGGCTCTGCCAATTCTCCTGCCCATCTTCCGAGATGGAATACCCAGGCGTGAATGTATATACACTGAGTTCAAAGGGCAAGAGATTGCCCAGAGCACACACAGCACCCCAAAGGCCAAAGAGGCACATCTATGAAGTTTGCATTTGGATTTCCTTTCCCAGCATAATGGAGAAAACAGCTATCAGTGGCTACTAGCCATGATGGCTATGCTCTGCCCCCAGTTCTGAATCCCAGTTGCTGGAAACTGAAGACGGGCAGAAGGGGAGAGTGCTTCTGCGCTCAGGTCCTGCTTGCAGGTTCCTCCCAGACATCTGGTTGACCTCTGTAAGAGCAGGATGGTGGACTAGACAGGTCTTTGCCTGATCCAGCAGGCTCTTCTTCAGCTCTCATAGCAAAGGGAGAGAATGACTGAGGAAACCAGGCATCTCATGAGTGGCAGAGATACAGTGCCCTTTCCCCAAAGTTGTTTGCTGTGGTGTAGTCCAGAATTTTTAGGGTAGGGGGGATACCTTGAGTTAGGGATGGACCCTTCCAAAACAGAAGACAAGCCCATATAGAGCTGAGCACCTACGAGATTTAGAGAGCTGAGATGGAAATTGCAGGAACTACCAACGATTGAGGGGTGGCAGACAAAGATGATGGACTATGCGGAACTGGCCAAGCTGACAGACAGGTTCCGGAACCAAGACGACCAAAAGTTTCAAAGAGAGTAAATTTATTGACAATATGAATACTTATTGTAAAAATGTGAAGACACTAGTGGGATTGATATAAATCATGCAATGAGAAAACTCTAAATCTAAAAACTTGATAGACCATTGAGACAGAGTTGATCATAAGGATATAAAGGTCTGAAGTAGAGGATATAAAGTGCGGCACAAAGATTTGAAAATTAAAAACTGGTTGAAGGGATGGAGGGAAGTCAAGAGCTCAGTAGAGCAAAGAATTTATTTGTTTTGCTTTTGGTATGCTGAAATATTGTGTTAAAAGAAATTAATAAAAATTATACAGTGGTACCTCAGGTTACATACGCTTCAGGTTACAGACTCTGCTAACCCAGAAATAGTACCTCGGGTTAAGAACTTTGTTTCAGGATGAGAACAGAAATTGTGTGGCGGCGGCGCAGTGGCAGCAGGAGGCCCCATTAGCTAAAGCGGTGCTTCAGGTTTAAGAACAGTTTCAGGTTAAGAACGGACCTCCGGAATGAATTAAGTACTTAACCCGAGGTACCACTGTATTTTTAAAAAGGAGATTTAGAGAGCTGACATGCAGGGAGGGAGAGGATTGAATCCTTGCTCCCATGAATCTTTTCATCTCTGCAAAATATTTCTGGGTTGGGAAAGAATTGACTGGTGAGAGGGGGTGGGGAGCCAACAGTGATACCTTCCCCAACCCAGTCCTGGTTATGAGAGAGTTCAGCATATCCCCTTGACATCTCTACCTCAGTTGGGGAAAATATCCAATTTAGACCTGTCTACTTTCTTGGGCTCCATGATCAGTGCAGATGGTGACAGCAGTCACGAAATTAAAAGACGCCTGCTCCTTGGGAGAAAGGCGATGGCAAACCTAGACAACATCTTAAAAAGCAGAGACATCACCTTGCCAACAAAGGTCCGTATAGTAAAAGCCATGGTTTTCCCAGTAGTGATGTATGGAAGTGAGAGCTGGACCATAAAGAAGGCTGATCGCCGAAGAATTGATGCTTTTGAATTATGGTGCTGGAGGAGACTCTTGAGAGTCCCATGGACTGCAAGAAGATCAAACCTCTCCATTCTGAAGGAAATCAGCCCTGAGTGCTCACTGGAAGGACAGATCGTGAAGCTGAGGCTCCAATACTTTGGCCACCTCATGAGAAGAGAGGACTCCCTGGAAAAGACCCTGATGTTGGGAAAGATGGAGGGCACAAGGAGAAGGGGACGTCAGAGAATGAGATGGTTGGATGGTGTTCTTGAAGCTACTAGCATGAGTTTGATCAAACTGCGGGAGGCAGTGGAGGACAGAAGTGCCTGGCGTGCTCTGGTCCATGGGGTCACGAAGAGTCGGACACGACTAAACGACTAAACAACAACAACTAAAGCTAGCAGGGCTAAGGAGGCCAAAATGATAAAAGAGGAGGAACGAAATGATGGCACTTACCTGCTCGCAGAACTCCAGCATCAAGCTGCAGCTAATCTAAGAGCAAGAGGGAACCTGAGCTAGGCCAGCTCTGGAGAAAGCTGATCTTGGCCAATTAATATTAACCAAGAATGTGACCCTACGAACCCCTCAGGGGTGGTGACAGTACCAGCAAGGTGGAACTTAGTAAGGGGGTCACAGTGCAGAAATGAAACAAAGAGACCTAAAAAGGAATTTGGCACCACTGTCGAGAGATCAAATTATTATTTTTAGCGTATGGAAACTTAGGGAAGTAGGCCTATGGCTGACTCTGCAGCAACCATTATGCCCAATCTCCACTTATATCTTACTGTACTAGCAACCTCTCACTCCACTCAAATTCTACTTGCCTCAAAAAGGTGTTCTGGTGCTCTCAACAGAGGACATTCCTTGTAGTTAGTCTGAACACAAGTGACCCTATTTTGGTTCATCTTAGGGTAAGTTATAGCTGCACATTAAACAGGGACAATCCCTCACAGCCTCTCACACATGAATGTATTTTCACAAGGATGGGAGGGGAGAGGATCAGCATAGTTCTCGATCTTCTTAATTCTGCTTCTGTAGAAACTTTGGTAAAATTGAGCAACATGTTGCAGAATTCCTGCAGCGCTCTGCCCAGTAGCCAAATAAATAGCAAGAACACCTCCAAGTCTCTCCCCCACCCCCAAGGAAAACAGATTATTTTACTTGGTTCACAACAGAATGCATTGTTGTAAACCACTTTGAGATTTATTTAATAATAATAATAATAATAATAATAATAATAATAATAATATCACAAAATTAGTTTTCATGAGGCAATACATTTAGAATCAAAATTAGAGCTTTCAGGCAAAGTATACCAGCTCATATGCAGCTAGATGATAAAAGTGTTCACACACAGCAGCCCGTCTGTGTTGACATTACAGCAGAAAATAACACACAGAGAGAGAGAGAGAGAGAGAAAGAAAGAAAGAAAGAAAGAAAGAAAGAAAGAAAGAAAGAAAGAAAGAAAGAAAAGCATTGTCTCTGCACCCAGAGCTCAGCCCATTCTCTGCCAGTTGAGCAGAGCTGGCATCGTTCCTGAGCACGGATTAAGGGTGATTTCTGAAGGCAGCATTGCCCCTCTAGCAGATGGCAGCAACAGCAGAAGTCACACAAGGGAAGATTAACCACTGAGATGGTTATGAGACAGCGAGACCTGCGTGGGTGAGTCAATGGGCTCCCAGTGGGGTGGGGGAAGGGATTCTGTCTCCACTATATTTTCTAAGAAAAGGGAGATCAGATGAGGTTAAAGCTCCACCTCCGCGTGAGCCCCAGCTCGCCTGCTCTAGGCATAACAGCCCCAGAGGCGGTCACTGGAACAAACCCCAGAGAGAAGTGGGGACAGGGAAAGAAGCACCATTCGTATGCATCCCACGAAATCTCTGTAGAGGCGTGGGGACCTGAAGGCGCGTGTCTACCGAGTTCAGCGGCTCATGGCTCTCTCTAGCCATGCCTCCCGGGGACTGTCCGTTCCAACGTGCATTCCAAGGATGCAGTCATTCGGGACGCTGCTAAGCAATATCTGGGAAAGCGAAGAGCACCGAGCCCCGGCTTTGTTGCCCAGACCGGGCACGGCAGCCTTAGCAAACAGACGAAGCCCTTAAGCAGCAATGGAGAAGAGGAGCTACCCGGCGGCGAAAGAGCACCGGCTCTCCCGAAGCGTGCAGGGGAAACGAGGTCTGCCCCAGCATGCACCGCAGGACCACCGCGCGTCAGAGGGATCCCCCTCGCCTTACCTGGTGCTGCCATGATCAGGGTGTAGTCAAAGCGAGACTACCACCCGCTCCCCGCGTTACCGCATCCACCGAGGCATCCTGCTCCCTGTCTTTGACCACCCTCACCCTTGCGCATGCGCGACTCTACGCCGAGAGACCAAGCCGAACTACGATTCCCGTCACCCACTGCGCGTCGCTTCGCACGGTCTCCTCGCGCCCTCTGCCTATGGTTCTCCCTCTGTGTGCCCCGCACGCCCCGTTTTCTATAATAGCTCTTCCGCCAAGGGAGGAAAGCGTGCGCGCGGGGAGGAAGTCATGTGACAGCAGAGCCGGCCAATGAGGCAGCGGCCCAGAGCCCTGTTTTCGGTGGGGGAGACTTGCTTCGGAAGGCGCGTTTCCCGCGAGGGAGGCCGCCGCTTAGACTCGCCCCGGGCAGGATGGCTCCCGCGCGGTACTGCGTCCCTGGTGGGTGACTGGGAGAGCCGGGGCGGGAGGAGGGAGGCGTCCTGGCTGGGTGCAAAAACGAAGTCGCGCTATTGAAGTTCTTCTTCTTTGGTGATCACTCGTAGCCGAGTGTGATTGTCTTCCATGAACATGGTCTTAACCGTGAGTCCCTAAGTGACTGTGGAGGCCAATTCTGGATCCACACGTCTTTCCACAGTGGGGACATAGGTTGCCAGGCGGGAGTTGGTCAAGGTGAGGGTTTGCCAAGCGTGCCTTCCTCTTAGCAAGTTTCTCCCTTTCGTCCTGAGTTCCAGCCATGATACCTTTGGTAAAGGCTGTTCTCTATTTGGAGCGCTCGCAGGCCAGTGTTTCCCAGTTGTCCATCTTTCCCATAGGGCTTAGTGGTGCATTGCGCCAGGGCTCCGGCCTCTTGGGTGCCCCAACGAGTTGGGGAGCTGTGCGGCTTTGCCAGCAGCCTCCCCTTTCCCTGCACGCTCGCCAGCTACGCCCCGCCAACCACATGCTTCACGTGCCCCCCCATCCGTGGTTATTTGGGGGCGCTGGGCAGATATTTGCACCCCGACGCCGCATCTGCTAAAGACGGCCCTGGGTGTTTATACTACATTTTTAAAGATTTGCCTTGAGAGAGTCTTTAAACCTCTTTTGTTGACCACCAGCATTATGCTTTACATTTTTAAGTTTGGAATAGAGCAGTTGCTTTGGAAGATGATAATCAGGCATCTGAACAACATGACCAGTCCAACGAAGTTGATGTTGAAGAATCATTGCTTCGACACTGGTGATCTTTCCTTCTTCCAGTACACTGGCATTAGTTCACCTGTCTTCTCAAATGATGGTTAAAATTTTTTGGAGACACCATTGATGGAATATTTTGAGGAGTTGGAGATGGCGTTTATAAGTGGTCTATGTTTATAACTCCAGGTAGCTCAATGGGAGAGGTATCAGGACAGTCCATGTTCAGGATGGCAACAGTGGCAAACTGCAACGCAGTTGTGCAGCCGGGTAATGTTAGGATATGTGCCTCCTCTCCCTCCTGCCCCCGTTTTAAACCATAGGAAAGTTTTAAATGTTTGATACGCACCTGTTAACAGCATGATGAGAGTCAATAAATAGGGCTGGGGGTACATGAATTGGTCCTGCTTTTCACTATGACAGCTTCTCCTGCTGCGTCTGTTACTGTCTGAAAGGACAGTCAACTCTAGGCAATGAGATGTTTGACTTGCATTCTGTCCTGCAGGAGAGAGACTCTGCAGCTTAGAGGAAGGAACCCCTGGAAGCGGCACCTACACCCGTCATGGTTCGATCTATGCCTCCCTGGCTGGTTGTCTCATGAAGAAAAGTGAGAATGGCATGGTGAGACTGAAGCAACCTCTGGGCAACAGTATGAGGGGGTGGTGTAGTGGGAATTGCAAGGACTGAATGCTTTGATGTGAGCAGTGCTAGTTCATAGTGTAGGACCAAGAGAGGAACCAAGTTGGGGAGGTGGGGAGTGCATAGCTGTGACCTTGGATGAGTCAACATAGTTCAGTTGGTTAGAGCATGGTGCTGATAATGGCAAAGTTACAGGTTTGATCCCCGCATGGGACAGCTGCATATTCCTGCATTGCAGGAGTTTGGACTAGATGATCCTGGGGGTCCCTTCCAACTCTACAGTATGATTCTGTGAATAGCTGTGGAGCTGTTCTGGGTCTCACAGATTCTTGACTGGAGGTGCGTCTGTGCAAGAAGGCAGGTGAGCTTCATGTCATGTGAACTGGATGGTGCATAATCATGACACTCTATAAAGCCTGAAATGTATCCTGTGGCACCTGTAGTGATTAGATGCTTACATTTATATTTTCCTGTGAATCGCCCTGAGACCTGTAGATATAGGGCAGTATACAAATTTAATAAATATTAACAACAACAACAAGTGTATGATCAGCTGGTAATCCAGAAGAAGTTTTGAGACATGGTTATCTTATAGTAGTAGTAATAATAATAATAATTTATTATTTATACCCCTCCCATCTGGCTGAGTTTCCCCAGCCACTCTGGGCGGCTTCCAATCGAGTGTTAAAAACAATACAGCGTTAAATATTAAAAACTTCCCTAAACAGAGCTGCCTTCAGATGTCTTTTAAAGATAAGATAGCTGCTTATTTCCTTCACATCTGAAGGGAGGGCGTTCCACAGGGCAGGCACCACTACCGAGAAGACCCTCTGTCTGGTTCCCTGTAACCTCACTTCCCGCAAAGAGGGAACCGCCAGAAGGCCCTCGGCGCTGGATCTCAGTGTCCGGGCTGTCATATTAACACTTGTAAGACAGTAGTTTTCAACCATGAGTCCCCCAGATTCGTTGAACTACACCTATTATCCCTGGCCATTGGCTAAACTGGATGGGGTTGATGGGAGTTTTAGTCCATCCACACCTGAGGACCTGTGGTTGATGAGCACTGCTCTAAAGCAATGCGTCAAATAAATCATGACTAGTCTTTGCTTCTCTTTAGCTCCCAGTGGTTTCTGTGATGAGGGATGTGGAATCTCAGCTTCTTCCTGATGTGGGAGCTACAGTGACATGCAAGGTAACCTCATTTCTATCTTGGCACAGTAGAATTGTCTTTCATTCATCTACTGGTGGGCCAAGGAAAGCAACAGGTTTGGCTGTGAATCAAATATAGAAGCTGTTTGCCACAAGCCTGACTATTGCAGCTGAGCAATGTTTTCTACACCTTTTTATGTGGTGTACTCCTTAGAGTGTCTGATTAGGGCCTGAGAGACCAGGGTTCAAATCCCTACTCGGGCATGAAGTTCACTGGGTGATCTTGAGCTAGTCACCAACTCTTCACCTCCCTTATCTCACTGGGTTGTTATGAGGATAATATGGAGAGGAGAATCACGTTTGCCACCTTGACTAGCTTTGTGGGGAAAGGTGGGATATAAATGTCTTGATATATAATAAAATGGCATGGATGTTTTCGCACAGCAGTTTGCTTGGTTTGTGGCACTGCAAGCTACAGTGTGACAACAGACTTCTGAGAGCTACTTGTCCATCACAGCAGTGTTGGGGAATGAGACAAAGGTGGTAGGAGGAGAGAGATGGAGGCAGGTGTCTGGCCCAGTCGAACCATGGAAGAATGGCTAGGAAGGGCTAGGCAGCAGCCCAGCAACCATCCTGCTCTGCTGCTGCCTGTCTCTCCAGTGACACCATTTCAGCCTTAGCAACATCAGAGGATAAGAGAATTGGAGGAGGGAGACAGGTGGGAAACCTAGGTGAGCTGAGGGCAAACTAATGGGAGCAGGTAGTGGTGGTTTGATGTGCTCTAATGGGAGGGGCTGACTTGGTGATGCATGAGAGGAGGGGGGGGTTGACAAGTGGGTGGGTGTAGCTGGCAAGTGCAGTGAGCAAGAGCTCAGCCCCTAGTAATAAATATCAGGGCTCTTGGTCTGTTCAGCCCCAAATACCAGAAGCCCAAGTTCCTTCATTAGCAAGTCCAGTATAAACCTTGCAAGCATTGCCCTCGCCAGAACAAAGTGTTGTTGATAGAAAGGAAGAAGCACGTACTTCATCTCAAAAACTAGCTTTGATTTTTCTCCTCCACAGAGCAGAAAGCATCATCGACTGCAATCCTAAAATTACTTTTGTTACTTAGAAAAGTGGGAGGGGGAATTGCTGAGGCATTGATCTTACTGTTCCCTGTGATTACTCTGTTCGATTTGTCCAATCTGAAATTCAGTTATGGTTTTCTCTCCCCTTTTTCCCCACCCCCAATATTCCCACCCAGGTTTGCAGCATTAACTCTCGTTTTGCCAAAGTGCACATCTTGTATGTTGGCTCTACACCATTAAAATCCCCATTCCGTGGAACTATCCGGTAGGAAGACAACTTTGTTGTGGGGGCTTCTTCTGAGGTGTTGGATGTCTGCACTTTTAGAGAGGAGATAAGGCCAGCCCTTACAAATATTTTGTTTTACTCTCATCATTAGCACTTGAGTGCTAGTGGGAATTGTTTTATTGTATTAATTAATTAATTAATTATTAATTAATTGTTTTATTATATTTATGTTCCTTTCATTTATAAAATTTTGTTGTGGAACCCAAGGCAGTGTTTGGATCCCTGGCAGTCATCCATCTAGGCACTAGCAAGACCCAGATCTACTTCATTCAGTAAGGTGCTTGGCCTCATGTTCAGACCTTTTGGTTTTTCATCTAAACTAGCTAACCCTTCCTCCAAAAGCTTCTTCTTCTTTGGCAATCGCTCATAGCCGAGTCAGTATAGTCAGTTTTCTTTTAGGGGAGGGAGAGGAGGACTAGGGTGAACTCTTACCTTCTTTTCTCCTGCTGCAGGAGAGAAGATGTCAGAGCTACAGAGAAAGACAAGGTCAGTGGAATAAACATTTTGGTTACATGTGTTGGGAATAGGTAGTATTCCTAATGCGCATAGGCAGGAGCATTTCTTCCTGGCACGAACACATACATGTGTGTGGCGGACTAGGACATGGGAGACTTTGAAGCCCTCTGGGTGACCTTGGGCTAGTCACCATCTCTCTGCCTAACCTACCTCTGAAGACAGTATCGAGAGGGGGACAAGTGGGTTTGCCACCTTGAGCTCATTGGAGAAAACCGTGTGATAAAAAAATAATAAAATCATTACTACTCTTGGGGAAACTTACCTGAGGAAAAGCAAAACCTTGTGGGGGCAAGAGGACTTTTAGCAATGCCTCTTTTTGTACATTTGTTGAAGAAAAGGCTTGTGATTTCTGGATAAAGGATATCTGATGGATGTCCTCTCTGTGTTCAAATCGGCCATGTTTCACTGCACACTTTCTCTCAAAGTTGTCTCAGTATTTTGCCTTTCACACTTTCTCTTTCCTTCCCACCTCATGCATGGTGACAGGTAGAGGTTTACAAGAGTTTCCGCCCAGGAGATATTGTTTTGGCCAAAGTTGTATCCTTTTCTTGTGTCTGCCTTTATGTGCTGTGTATGTATGTGCTAGCTGGAAGAGAAATCTTTTGGCATTGCACCTTAACTCAACCTGTGGGGCTAGATCTCTCTGGGTGATGCACAGTCCAACTATTTGCTGACAACAGCGGAAAATGAGCTGGGGGTAGTGGTGGCTCATAGTGAAGCAGGTAAGACCCGTCTCGTTCCAAGCAGGTTGTGCATAATGCTGAAATCTACTGAACATGCCAATATATTCTGGACCTCTTAAATGTATGGTTAAGGAAGAAGCATTAGTAACGTCACTATTGAGGGAAGACATTCTATAATATAGAATATCCACTTAGGTTGTAAAGTGAAAAGGGCAGTTTATGGATGCAGTAACTAAATTTTAGAGAGCCAGGTAGTGGTATATTTTTTATTAATTTAATTTATATACTGCCCTATATCTGGGGGTCTCAGTGTGGTCGCAAGGCACCTTTAATGAGTGGAGGAATCTTTCTTTCCCTGGGAAGGGTGTCTGTGTAACTATGGATTTCTGTTCTGATTTCAGGAGTACAGATGGTGCCAATCAGCTGGTGTGAAGTGCAGTGCCCCAGTACACATAGCAAGGAACTGCGCAAGGTAGCGAGAGTACAGCCCCAGTTTCTGCAGACGTAGTGACTGATGTATGCCCCAAGATGCACAGCAAGTACATGAAAGGCTTTGCTACAGCTTGCAAGCTTAGAGGGGCATGGGAGCAGCCTCCTTTGCTGTTGCTGTGAATGGACCTTATGAGTGTGCAAAACAGAGCTGGGCCACTTTGGCTTCTGGAATGGTCTGGGAAAGAAAAGTTGATAACTCCTGATTCCTCTTAACTTTATATTGCTGTTGTACTGTTTTATAAACCAACCAACTCTCCCCTGTTGTCCCTGTCTTTTCTGCCTGATTTTAATCTTAACACCTGGTAAAGGACAAATAAAACTGTCTTCCATTCTTCCTTTCTGAGCCATAAGCAGTACTGTTTTTTTATCTTTAATAAATACCACCTATAGGCAATATAAAAGCTTTTCTCTAGAGGTGGTTAACTTCCTCCTTTGAACTTGGGTACATTCAGTCCTGGGATGCGGGTGGCACTGTGGTCTGAACCACTGAGCCTAGGGCTTGCTGATTGGAAGGCCGGCAGTTCAAATCCCCGCGACAGAGTGAGCTCCTGTTGTTCGGTCCCAGCTCCTGCCCACCTAGCAGTTCAAAAGCACGTCAAAGTGTGAGTAGATAAATAGGTACCGCTCTGGCGGGAAGGTAAATGTGCGTTGCTCTGGTTCACCAGAAGCGGCTTAGTCATGCTGGCCACATGACCCAGAAGCTGTCTGCGGACAAACACCAGCTCCCTTGGCCAATAAAGCGAGATGAGCACCGCAACCCCAGAGTAGTCCACGACTGGACTTAACGGTCAGGGGTCCCTTTATCTTTTTTACATTCAGTCCTAGATAGTTTGATCTAGTGAACCCCCTGCTCTTGTTGGAGGATATGCTATTAGAGAAGCAAGGGTGGTGATTAGGGGTGCAGGATCCCAGGCAGTGCCCAAGTTCTGAATTAGATAGCTCCAAGGCACTCGAGGGGGAGAACCAAAGGAATGAATGCCTAGTCACAAACAAAGGAAATTTGATATTGTTCCTATCTAAACATATATGTTTGAATATAAGTAAACCAGGATTGACCTTTGTGTTCCCTCCTATTACTCTTGTGTTCACATTTTCTGTATACAGTACTGGCTTATGTTTAGTATCCACAGTATTGCAATGTTTTGACATTCACTTGTAAACTAGTAACCAAATCTGAAAAAAGAAGAAAAGGAAAACATAATGGTTTGAACCTCTCTCTTTGCCAGCAGGGCCATGTGGAAGGGGAATCCCGTACTTGGGAACTGTACTTCCCTGTTGATCAGTAGCAGTTGTGTGTGTGTAAGCCAACAGGGACACCAACCACCTGCAGTGCTCACCTTGGGAGTGGTTTGGGGATCAGCTAGAGTAGAACATAAGACTTGTCCTTATATGGACTTTACCTACATGGGCTCCACAGCCAGTAGTTTTAAGATGGAACAAAAGATGACCTGGGTCCTTTTCAGACCTGCTTGCAGTGGATAGATACTGTGACTAAATGGGAAAGGAGAGATGAAGAGTCAGCATAGGGGGGGCAACAAGTAACACTCTTTCTTGGAATCAATAAGATTGTACAGACACAGGAGCTATTGCACATAATTCCTTTATTTTACTGAGATTAGGGCAAATGCAGCCATTGTACAGTGAAGTGAGCTCCAGTGTAAACCTGCCCTAAATCAGGCAGGGATACCACACAGACTGTGGGGCAGAAAAGCAACACATGATGATACACAGTATCTGGGCTTACTGGCACTACACAGCAAAGTTACGGGATCGCAGCTGGAGATTCCAGGGTGGGTGCTGTTCCCTTTTCTCTTCCCCTAGCTTCACTCCTTCCTACAATCATTTTGAAGGCAATGAAATAAGGAGCTGGCTATTGTTACCTAATACAGAATCAGACGTAACTCCAGGGACAACTAAAAATAAAAAAAGACTCTTTAGCAAAATTACATGCTCTCTTTAAAAAGACCCATAAAAAATAAATGGTCCTTGAGCATCCCTGTTGTGCTGGCTGAAGCACCCCTAGCTAGCCTTAATCACCAGTGACCAAACCAAATCGAGCAAGACTACTACAGCTGCCACATAAAATGGAAAGAAGGCAGGAGGGGCTCTCTCTTCGGAATGCTTGGGGATTCCCCCCTTCACTTTAGCAGCATCACATTCCATGGCGCTAGGGCTTGCTCATCTGCCAGACCCCTGTGCTGGACTGTGGTCCACATCCCTAGTGTATCTAGCCATATCCTGCTGGGGGGAAAGTGAATGTGGAAGGACGTTGGTCTTGAAGGAAAGAACGTGGTGGCCCCAGGAAGCTTCACCTCCTTTGGCTTGTCTGCCCAGTCCCTCAGGCTGTGGCAGGCATGTGCTGGGAAGGAAAGGGATGAGGGAGGGGGAGATCTTCTACGGAGTACTTGGGTTTGCCTTCACTTCTTGACCTTGCCCTGGGCAGCCACAGCTTCCATGGCCTTGCGGACAGTCTCCTCATCCCCAAGGAACTGCATGGGCTTGATGGGCTTCAGATTTTTGTCCAGCTCATAGACAATGGGGATTCCAGTGGGCAGGTTCAGTTCCATGATTGCTGCCTCAGACATTCCTGCAAAGAGCAAGGAGTGAATCACACCAGGAGCTTGGTTATAGTGCCCATCCCAAAGACTGTTGGTAGGCAACCCTCTTGGAGCTTGCCTTTAGACTTGACCAGGCTTGTGCGGCCTTGGGTGTCTTAAGTCACAAGCAGACTCACCTTCTAGATGCTTGACTATGCCTCGGAGACTGTTGCCATGGGCAGCAATGAGCACACGCTTGCCTTCCTTGATCTGAGGAACAATTTCCTCATTCCAGAAGGGCAGGGCCCGAGCAATGGTATCTTTCAGGCTCTCACATGTAGGCAACTGATCTTCAGTGAGGTCAGCATAGCGACGATCCTGCGGAAGAATATGGAGTGGCATTTAAGACACGATTTCTGCTTCATCCTGGAGATGCTCAGGGAGATCTATGAAGCACCTTCTCTTTGGAAGAATTGGTTCCTTGGCCTGTGCTACCACATGCTCCAGCTGTGAACCATGCTCGCTGGTTGCCTGTGTTACTGGACATTTTAAAATAGGCACTTTACAGGAGCCCATCTAAGCATTTGTTTTTCCTCTGGTCTCTGGTCAGTGGCTCTTCCTGACCTCTCATATCAACAGCATAATGATAATTATTTGCCCAAACCAACATTTTATATTTGTCCTCCCAAATGCGGTATGAAACTATTAATGTTTGGAAAATCACAGAGCTGAAGGGTGCCCTAAAGATAATCTAGTTCCTACTCACTGCTCACTGCAGTATCTCTGGCAGATGGCCATCTGGCCTCTGCTTAAATGTCTCCGGGGTGTGCAAATCCAGCACTTCCCCATAGCAATCTGTTGCAATGTCAAACGGCTTGTGCTGTGTGAAGGTTTCTCCTAACATTTAGCCAAAATCCACTTCTCTGCAGTTTCTACACATTGCTTTGGCTCTTCAGCGACCTGTTCTACAGAAGTTGCCTCTTTTACAGCCATAATCACAATTTCATTGCCTATTGTTCTTAGCCTGATTGGCCTGTTTTATTTCATTGCCTATTTTCAATTTCATTGCCTATTGTACACAGCTGTTTTAGCTTTTCAATGCCTGCAGATGGTATTATAATCCACACAACTGTGATCAGATGAAACAAGTTCTAGAGCCTGCGATCTGACCATCTCGCGTGGTAAAACCATTAACAAACATGTTGTATAGATAGAAGATTCCAGCCCCTCCATGAATAACCTTGACTGTTGTCACCATGCAGTACAAACATCCATGAAAGGGCACAATGTAAATGATTAATTGCATGAAAGGGGCAAGTTCTATTAAATTGTCAAAACAGCTCAGGGGTGACATCCCGTATAAAACCAGCAATTAGCAAAGACAACTGTAGGACTTCCAAAATAACTGGACAAAGGGAGAGTAATGTAAGGGCAAAAGTCCAAGCAATGGATAGAGAAGATGGATGAAAATGGGAGTCCAATGAATCCATGGTTCTGGGGCAACAATGGGCAGAAACAGGAAGGTATTATAGTCATGACAACTTCCAAATGATCCATCCCCCCCCTGCCCCACACACCACTAATGGACTAGAGTTTCCCAGCTCACCTTGCTGATGGTACTGTAGAAAGGGTGATCAGGCTCCATTGGAGGTGGCGGAATGTCAAAGGAACGCCTCCAGATCTTCACCTGGGCCTCACCGTGTTTAGCCGCCGTCTCAGCCTTGTTAAGGCCTGTCAGGCCACCGTAGTGCCTCTCATTGAGGCGCCAGGTCCTCACTACGGGTAGCCACATCTGATCGATGACATCCAGCACAGTCCAGAGGGTGCGGATTGCCCTCTTCTGCACAGATGTGAAGCAGATGTCGAACTCATAACCAGCATCTGGAAGGGCCCAGAGAGTACAGTCATACCTCATGTTACGTTTGCTTCATGTTACGTTTTTTCAGGTTGTGTCCTGCGGTGACCCGGAAGTACTGGAAAGGGTTACTTCCGGGTTTCACCGCTTGCGCATACGCAGACACACAAAATGACGTCATGTGCATGCGCAGAAGCAGCGAATCGCAACCCGTGCATGTGCAGACGCGCAGCTGCGTGTTGCATTCCTTTCGTGTTGCGAATGGGCCTCTGGAACGGATCCCGTTCACAACCAGAGGTACCACTGTACAATGCTTATCTTATTTGAAGCATGCTTTATCCCAACTGCTCTGTAACACATTAACACCTTAGTGTGGAAGCCCCTCAATGTTTCACTGACATAGGTAGTCACCCACCAAATCCAGGCGGTGGGGGGATAATCCAGCAAATACTCCACCGACAAAGTGAAGATGGAATAGCAGGGGTAGCAAACAAATAGGTAGGTTTACTAATCATATGCTGTAAGCCCTGAGGTTACCATTACCAAGTTCCAGTGTTGAAATTAGCAGCAAACTCAGCGTATCGCATCTTCCACTTTACAATGTAGCTGGCTCGTTTTGGCCAGCTACATTGAAACCCAGTATAGTGGAAAGATGAAATGCTTATGTAATCATTGGAGTGGGGGAGGAATCTGAACACCAGCCGCTCTCTCTGCTCACCAAGAGGAGAGGAAACAGCCAGTCACCTCTATCTAAATTAGGTTATGTCATAGTGTAGCCTTAACAACACGTCCTTACAATCATTTGCTTGCTCCCATGTGCCTGATTGTCCCATTCTGTAGAAAGGAAGAGAGGTTCTGTGCAATAATGCCAACCAATGTCAGGGTGGGGAAAGCAGTAATTGTGCAACACGGAAGATGAAACGGGACAAAGGCAAGCAAAGGGCAAGTCATGCACCATTGCATGCAAATGTGTTTTATGCAAACAACACCCACCCAACCCAGGATGACCCCTTAAGAGGGCATCAGAAATTAACAATAACAGCATTAGAAATGAACAATAATGGACACTTTTAAATGCAGGGCTTTTATTCTGCTTGCATCAAACACTCTACGCAATTCTCAGAGAAGAGCAGAACTCTGTTCTCTTTCCTTACACCCAGAGAGATAATGCACAAAAACTGGAACTGGGCGGGCTGTTTCTTGAGCCTGCAGAAAACATGCGGTACCTAGTTGTTTCCTGGAGCTCTCCCCCCCCCCCCAATTTCCTGTAACAATAATGGGCACAAGCCTTCTCTCTCTCTCTCTCAGCAAGACAGAATGACTCAGCAGCTCCTGCTGAATTTCCATATCAAAGGCCCAGCAAGACTGCCAATGCAATCCTGCAAGGATGGCCACACAGGGTCCATGTGTAAGGAATGCAGGGAAGAGATACTCTCATGCCATATTAAGGCTTCTCTTATTTCCAGCAAGCCTTTTATCTTTATCTCACTCTGTATCGGACAGTAATTTTTTTAATTGGCCTTTTAAATTGCTGTAATTTTATTGCTGTTGTTTTTATTCCAAAAGAGCTTTGAGATGTTCCATGAGAGCAATTATTATATGAAATTAAATATTACGCTGCTGTGGAGATTTCCTTGAGAGGCAATGGGGGCATGCCTTGATTCAGACCGAAACAGTGACCCCAAAATGCGCAAAAGTGACCTAGCCAAGGTCGCGCAGCCGAAGCGGGGGTGGGGGTGGGGGGGACATAGCTAGAGAGGCAGCTGCCCCTTTTCACAGCAGGAGAGTAGCCTTTGCCACCCTCTCTATGTAGGCCGTGACGCCTTTGGCGAGTGAACAAGCGGCACGTTTTCAGTCAATTCATCCTGCCGCCCAGAGGAGTGAGATGCAATCCCTGTTATGCTTGGCACAGATTTAGCCCGAGGCTATTCGGGGCCAAGAGGCGTCACAATCTCTGAAAGGAGTAAGGCCGGAGTTCCGGCTAGCCTAGGACGCCCCCACCCCAGGGCCGGCTGCAGGGAGCTGCGTTTCGATTCTTCAGCGGGAGGCCGATGCACGAGCTTCAGGAAACCTCTCCTTTGTCCTACTTTACATCTTTCCGAGCTAGAGACTTGCAGTTCAAACGCCCGAGAACACGCGTGGGCCTCCAGAAACGTGTCCAACTCCCCGTTTCGCTTCGAAAGCCCACTAACCCATTCTGGCTTTCCATTCCCCTCCCAACATGAGTAAGCCCCCCCCCAGGGGGGGGAGAGCATCCTTGCCAATTCCATGCACGCTTACTGGAGAGCCAGTGATACGGCATTCAGCGGGGCTTACTTCAGAGTACAGTGGTACCTCGGGTTAAGCACTTAATTCGTTCCGGAGGTCCGTTCTTAACCTGAAACTGTTCTTAACCTGAAGCACCACTTTAGTTAATGGGGCCTCCTGCTGCCGCCGCGCCCCCGGAGCACGATTTCTGTTCTCATCCTGAAGCAAAGCACTTAACCCGAGGTACTATTTCCGGCTTAGCAGAATCTGTAACCTGAAGCGTCTGTAACCTGAAGCGTCTGTAACTCGAGGTACCACTGTACTGTAGACCTGGTTAGGCATCTAGCGGGAGACCCGTCCCAGAAAAATGCAAGGCACCCAATTCTTGCGCGGAGAGAACGCGGAAGCCCACCACGTGGCTAAAGCAGGAGAAAGGGAACACCCGCACGCCCAAACCTCCTTCATCGCCAGCTACTGGGACCCTCCGTGGTCCAAAGAGGACCCGCAAGATCTTCTGGCCTTGCTCGGATACCTTCCCGACCCCTGCGCTGAGTTCCCCCCGGGGTGAGAGCCTCCAAGCATCCCCATCGCGCTCCGCCTGCTGCAGCCTCCCGGCTCCCCAGCCCTCGCGCCGCGCCCCGGTCTCCTTCACCTCTCAGCGCTTCTCCGCCGCGCCGCGCCTCCTCCTGCCCTGCCGGGCTCAGGTCTGCGTCGTACCAGCCGCTGAAGCGGTTCTCGAGGTTCCAGGCGCTCTCGCCGTGCCGAACCAAAACTAGCCTGTAAGCAGCAGCCATGGCGGGATCCGAGAAGCTGGGATGCGATGCAAGCGCCGCGGATGCACTCTACACACTGCGACGCCACCGACCGGGAGGCGCTCGGCCAGGCAAGGGGCGTGCGCCCAAAGACCAGCCCTCCGTGGTGGCGCATCGCAGGCATCCGCGCAGACAGGCAGCGGACAAATTCCGGGCTCGCTTTTCGCATAACGTTTTTCTACCCAAGAGAAATGAGAGTTGCCCATCAAGAAAGAAAGAAATCTAAGGTTTCGGCTTAGTTGTGATTGGGCAGCAGAGCTCCCTCTCGCCAAACGCAGCAGCCAAGATAGGTGTGCAGAACTTTTCGTGTGGAAATCATATTTAAGACATATTTCTAAACGCTAAGTGCAGCGCATCTTTATGCAAGTCAACAGAGTTGATCGCCAATTTCGGCTGTGAACAAGTCCGAGGAGAAGATAATTAAAGTATATTTGTGGCAACCTTAAGAGTGTTTTCTATGGGGCTTTTTGTTGTTGTTGTTGGAAACAAGGCTCGGGCCCATCTCTACTTTGCAAGTGGGCTCCATATGAAATAACTGGCTAATGGCCGAGCAATTTGTCAGTGTATTGAAACAATGTTAAATAGCACCTGCCACACAAAATAAGATCTGGATTACAAAGGAGCACGCTACATAAAAATTCTTAATATCTCCATTCACTGACTTCTCTGAGCAGTTCTTCCAGCCCAGGAGAAACTAAAACCGCTTTTAAAGGAGCCAGGAAGTTTGCCTCCAGATAGTTGAATTGTACCTCTGCACCTTTACAATCTCTATGGGCATTTTAGCCCCACTCAACCCCCTCCCTCCGGATTCAGTATTGCGCATGCTCTGGTTTTCGGTCCGGCCGTCTGTGTCTCAGACTGAAATTCATACGTGCGTTTTTTAGGAGGAACTATGAAGGTTTGGCGCATGCGTCCAGAAGGAGGCGCCTGGTCGCTCCCTCAGGCACGGCGCGCACGAAGCGCACGCGAAGGGCAACGTGACCTTCATCCGCTGGGATGGTCACCATTGCAATGTGCCTGGGCATCCCACACTGGCGGTGCTAGAAGGGGCGCGGGGGGGAGTGCCCCCCCAATTAATGAGCTCGCCCTCACTCCACCCCCTTCAGCTGCTAGACACCTGTCATTAATATTATGGTAATTTTTCTGCCAGAGATCTTAACGTGAGGACACAACTTGCTCATCCAGAAGTATACTTTGCTCCTTCTCTGCCCCTCTCCCCCGTTTCATCTGGTGCTACCCCTTCATCCCCGTGGACTGCTCTGTTTTTAAATTTCACCCTTAATTCAAGATGTTATTTAACAGAGCAAGGAGGATAGATCCCTAAGGAGCCAGACTGGGCAGGTTAGAGTTGTATCATAAGGGGAGCCATAAATTCCAGATGGTGTACTTCAGAATGAGCACCAGCTTTGCATAGGATGAATACTTTGGAACAGCCACATGCTAGTGAACAGTAGACACTTAACACCTATAGCACAGGCTCATAGCCAGTCCAGGCATTGGGGGGGGTGTTTGCAACTTTGCGTGCTTGAATGTTCCTCTTGTGTGGCAGGGAATTCTGCCTCTAGAAAGCTAGAGTGTAAAGGAATGAAAGTCCCACCTTATTTTCTTCCTGTCGTGCTCAAAGCAGGGCAGATATCTGACCCCCACCCCTGCTAAAGTGATAATGGCCTGAAAAAATCTTCACAAAAGTGTATGAGAGAATGTGATGCTAACAACCAATACCAAAATGAAGGTCTTCTAGGCTTGCGTGTTGAGCGTGCTGCTTTGTGGAAGTGAGTCATGGGCAGGAGTGACATCCCAATGCCTTCCATATGTGCTGCGTCAGGAAGATTTTGGGCATCGCATGGCAGAACAGAGTCTCAAACAAAGATGTGCTCTCCCAAGCCCACATTCCCAGCCTATTTGCACTTCTGTCTTAGCAACCTTGGTCATGTACACATGGCCAGCCAGGCAGGTTCCCCAAGGATCTCTACAGGGAGCTGGCTTCAGGCACTACATCAACTCTGTGTTACAAAGATGGCCGCAAACACGACATGAAGGTTGACAACATTAATCTTGCAGTGTAGGAATCCCTTGCAGACGTTCACTGTGCCTGGAGATAGACAGACAGGTTGTGTATTCACAGCATGGACCAGAGGAAGAATGACCGCTGGCAGAAGCACAGAGAGAAGCAACATCATGGTGCATCTGTAACAGATGTCTTCCCCTCATAGGTGCCAACTCGAACATGAGCACCCACAAAATTCCCCATGAAGGGGCTTGGCACCCACAAATGGGGCCAGGCACACTGCATGGTACTATGGGCCCGGGCACCCATGGTCACAGGTCCAAGTTGGCACTCCTGCTTTCTCTGCCCCACCTGCAATAAAACATATATTTCCTGTATTGGTATCTACAGACACAGCAGGTGCTTTAACTCTCCAATAGTTTGACTTTACCCCCCAAGGCACACTCTTCCATAAATGGCCTCCAAGGCACATGGTCACAGTGTTGACACTAATCAATGCTGCCTAAGGCACTGTGCCTCCAGGTTACCCAATTTTCATACAAGACAAACTGGTGTTATATTTTCCACCAGCCTTGCTCTTGAAAACAAAATGTAGCACTTTTGAGTGCTACATCTAGCTTCACTAACAATGAACCCCAAAACTTGGGATCTCCTCCAAACCGGTGCCCAAGTTATTCAGGCATTTTGCCACATCCCCCAAACTGTGAAACAGATACATCAAACTATCCATTTGGAGTAAATTAGACAAGCTCTGGTTTTGAGTGCTGTTAACTAGAAAACAGTTTGGAAAGTGCTGCAAAGCTTGAGGTTTCTGTTGCAAAACAACTGCAAAACTTTGGCACTGGTTTGGAGAGTATCGGACAACATTGGGTTTTGGGGTGACACCCATGATCCCTGGTTTGATGTATCAATTTCTCAGTTCGGGGGCCACTGCAAAACGTAAAATAGGGCTGAAAAACTCTGCAAAACGATTGCAAAACGTTGGCACTGGTATGGAGGGGATTCTAAATTTAGGGGTTTGTAGTCAATACACCAATACGCGGCAGAGATGGAGTTGGAACCCATGCCTTTCTGCGATTAATTGTCAAGAAGGAATGGGATCAACGAATATGGCATTAAACAATAGTTTAACTCTTAGTTAATAAAAAAAACCACAAGTTCGAAATCCGCTTTATATCTATTTTTTGCTATCAATCTTCACCACGCTCGTGAACAATTTAACCACCTTTTTTAAAAAAAGAAAACACCTTCTGCTGCCATACCAGACAAATAGACTCATCTAGTGAGTCAAGGACTTGCGGCAGCATTAAGATTCTACTCCCGGCCTTTTACGCCCACTACCCTTTCGTCGCATACGAAGGGTTATTAACGGGGTCGGAAGTGGATGTTGTATTTTTTCCCCTTTACCTCTTTGGATAGCGGGGGAAAACGTTAGAGGGAAGGCGGAAGTTGATTCTCCGCACGGAGGCGGATAACCGGAAGTACTTGGAAAACAAGGCGGAACTGAGGAGCTGCACGTGGGGTTTCTCGTGGCCTCCGCCGTTCAGAATGGGGCGTTCGGGCAAGCTGCGCTCTGGCTCTGCCAGTAAACTCAAGCGCTGGCGCAAGGGGCATAGCAGCGACAGTAACCCGGAGGGGAGACGCTACCGCCTGGCTGCCCGGGGTCGCTTGCTCGCTCCCCGATCCGGTATGTGCGGCCAGGATAAGTGGGGGAATAGAATGCACTTATAGAAGGAGGGGGGGGTCGGAATAGAAGGGCTTCAGAGACAGAGAGATCTGCTACGAGGGCTTATAGCGTCATGGGGTTGAAGAAAAGCATTCTTCACCCGGAGAAGTGTACTTTGTTTAGTTATCCTACGTTATTGAACGTTAAAACCATGGAACTGTCTGACATGAATGAATTCCTGTACCCACCGTATGTGATATAGCTGGTGCCAGCATCTTTTGTGCCCCATAATACAATACAGTGGTACCTCGGGTTACATACGCTTCAGGTTGCATACGCTTCAGGTTACAGACTCCGCTAACCCAGAAATATTACCTCGGATTAAGAACTTTGCTTCAGGATGAGAACAGAAATTGTGCTCCAGCGGCGCGGCAGTAGCAGGAGGCCCCATTAGCTAAAGTGGTGCTTCAGGTTAAGAACAGTTAAGAACAGACCTCCGGAACGAATTAAGTACTTAACCTGAGGTACCACTGTACAAAAGACAAGAAGTATATATTTTCTCCTATTAAGTGTGACGTTTCATTTTCCACAGCGACCCTTGTTGCTATGGGTGAAGTACTGCTGCCTGTAGTGCTTGTTCATTGATGGTTAAGTTGGAATAATAGTTGTGGAAGGATACTTGTGTTAATTTTGATACCAAGCCAGTGAGTAGCTATCTAAAGCCATGGCCAGCCTGTTGTGGATTAATCTCCTTTCTGGATTGCCTGGAAACAACTTGGCTTGGCATTTGTGACTCTCTTGGTAGGCCTTATATGGACAGAAACCTTATAGCAATCCGTTATGAAGTGTGTTCCCTCCCCAGTGTTGATTGAAGGTTTGTCTTTCCCTTATAGAAAACAGTAACCTGACTGTGGATGCTCTGAAACTGCACAATGAACTGCAGTCATCAGGACCCCTGCCTGCCTCACGGGATGGGGAAGGGAGTCAGCTGCACATGGAGGAGGATGACAATGCCGAAACTGCTAAGACCCACAGATCTTCAGCCACCTTCCTGAGTGGACTGAGTGACTGCACCAGCCTCACCTTCAGTAAAGTGCAACGTTTCTGGGAGTCCAACTCTGCTGCTCACAAGGAGGTATTTGAATGCCAACTGCTAGGAAGTCACAAGGGCAGTGAAAGGGGGGGCATAGAATATTGGGGGAAAGCATGCAGAGGAAAAAGTCAGTTTTTGACTGTAAGAGGAGATGGAGTGGAAGAGAGGCCAGCAGAGAAGAAAGTGGGTAAACAATACATTAGAAGGAACAGAGAAAAGTGGACACCAAGCAACCAAAGTGATAGACTAAAAGAAGTAACAGCAGTCAACTGACAGTGTGTCACTAAAGCAGCAGTTATGTTGTTAGCTCATTGTTAACTGCCCTAAAGCTACAAGATTAATAAGTAATACAGTGGTACCTCGGGTTACAGATGCTTCAGGTTACAGACTCCTCTAACCCAGAAATAGTACCTCGGGTTAAGAACTTTGCTTCAGGATGAGAACAGAAATTGTGTTGTGGCAGCGGGAGGCCCCATTAGCTAAAGTGGTACCTCAGGTTAAGAACAGTTTCAGGTTAAGAATGGACCTCCAGAATGAATTAAGTTCTTAACCCGAGTACCACTGTAATCATATTCGTAAGAGTTGCCAATCTGCCTCTCTCTGTTCATAACTGAGAACTGTGTGCACTATATTTGTTATTCAGGATTGAACAATTTATAGTTGTTGGCTGTCTGGTAATAATGTAAGAGATGGATCCTCAGAGGCACATTATGAATACACTGGCTTCCTGCTACATATTGGGGGCACTTTGACGCCTTCATTGTTCTGAGGGAAATGGAGGAAGAATTGCTATGCCATTTTGGAAATTTAAAGCAGAACTTGAATTCATACTTAGATTGCAAGAATGAGAAAAGTGGGCATTGTGCCTCCATCTCCAGACTGAAGGAGCAAGTGAAATGAATGTCAATCTACCGCTCATCTCCCTGGATCTCTAGTTCAGACACAATCCTCCTACTCTCATGTCAGCTCAAGAGCCCAGCACAGTGGTTATAGATAGCTGGTCTGCTCTTCCAGCTATTTGCTTATCTATGTCGAAATCATGGTGACCAGTAATCAGTGGTGAAGTTTTCAGTCTCTCCGGGAAGCATTCATAGGGATGGACAACAATGTTTACATGTAGGTGTTGGGGTGGCATGTTGTGAGGGAATGTTAAATTAATTTGGGCTTCAATCTGAATTCTCACACTTGGATTCTTTGATAGATATGTGCGGTATTGGCTGCTGTCACCGAGGTGATCCGAGCACAGGGTGGCGTAGAGAGCGAGACAGAGTATTTTGGTGCATTGGTAAGTACCAGTACTGTAAAATGAGGCAGGCAGGAGCTACCTGGAGGTTTCAGGTCACTGATATGTACAGTTGAGTGTGGTTACCAACAACTGCTGTGATCGCAGTACTCATCAATAATCCCAATAAACAAACAGACTTGACCGTCATAAGGCAAATAACAGACAGGAAGTAATGGCAAGACCTTGTAGCATTTGCATGAACAGTTTATCTTACTTCCCTTCATGCTATTTACTTATTTATTTTATTACTACATTTACATCTTGCCCTTCAAGGAAAATTTCCAGGGAAGCTTACATAAAATTCAGTAAGCACAACCAACACCAATCCCACTGGATGAAACAATTCCATACACCAGTTGGAATGATGATGAGAGAAGGCTCCACTTGATATGCACTCAGCCTAGGGAACGGGGAAATAAACCACTAAGAAAATTGCAAAATGGTGCATCCATAGCCCACTCATGGTAGCAACTGCAGAGGGAGCCAATGAAGTCATGATAACAATTAAGCCCCACAACACAGCCCTTGTCCATATTTCTGACATTCATCTACAGGTGCTATGATTGGGTGCTCCTTGCAGCATATCCTGCATTTTATCATAACCATGTGGGAGGTGGGGGAAGATTGTCACATGAGCCAGCATATGGCCAGGTTGTTGTTGCCATTATTATTATTAAAATTTGGATACTGCCCTTCATCTGAAGATCTCAGGGTGATTCATAGCATAAAAATACAGAATAAAACCACAAAGTACATAATAGAAACATAATAAGAGCAAAAACAAACCAATAACCTAAAGGTGCTCCGTTAGACTTCAAGATGCAATCCCAGGGAGTCCAGCATCCTTTCTGATTACTTCCTGCACCATACTATGTCTCCTCAGATGACTACTCTGGAAGCTGTGGAATCTTCAGAGTCCCTGGCTGCTGTTGCTTACCTGCTGAATCTGGTGTTGAAGAGGTGAGTTCTAAGAACATGAGAAAAGTACTTCTGGACCAGACCAGTGGCCCACGTCAGGATGCTTTAGAAAACGATTAGAACTATTGAGGATGCAAGCATAACCTTCAATGCTATCTTGACTATTTCCCGGACAAAGGCTGATCTGGATGTAGCTATTGATTGTGTTGGGCCCTGTTGTGAATCCATTTACACTCTTCACCTCTTTTTATTATATTTTGGCAATGAGTCCCCAAGATAAATATCCTTCCTCTTTGGGTTGCTGTTTAATTGATTGACACATTCATATGATGTGTTACTGAAATAAAAGTCCCCAAGCAATTTTTTGCCCCTGACCTTTTAAACTGTCCTTACTGCTAAAAAATCCTGAATCTATTAGACATTCATTTTCTGGTATCTTTTATGCAACCCTGATCACTCAAGCACTTCTGTCCACATTTACCACTTCATTATATCTCTGTTTAGATAAGATGACCACAACTCCCTACCATGACCCAAGTATGGATGTTGTTGCTCTTACACTTGACAATAGATAACTGTGCAAGTGATGAAGTGCAAGAGCTGGTCTGGGCCTTTGGTGACTCTCTTGTCTTTTGAAACAGAGTGGGTGATTCATGTACTGGGAGATTAGAAGTATAGGGTGCTACCAAACTAAGCCTAGCTGCAAGAGAGTAAAGTTCCTTGGAAGCAAAGGGTAGTGGAATATAGTCATACCTTGGATCTTGAACGCCTTGGCTTCCAAACAAATTGGCTCCTGAATGATTGAAACCCGGAAGTGAGTGTTCTGGTTTTCAAACATTCTTTTGGAAGCCAAACGTACAACAGGGATTCCGTGGCTTCCAATTGGCTGCAGGAGCTTCCTGCAGCCAATCAGAAGCTGCACTTTGGTTTCTGAACATTTTGGAAGTTGAACAGACTTCTATAATGGATTCTGTCCGACTTCCAAGGTATGACTGTACTTGCTATTGTTTTTGCCTAACATTGATGCCTCTTCCTATCTCTTAACTCCCAAATAGGGTACCAGGTCCTGTGCTGATCAAGAAGTTCTCTGATACATCAAAGGCCTTTATGGGGATCTTAGGCTCCCAAGCCTGTGCAGACTCCACCTCGGCCCTGCGCTGGGTAAGTGTTTCAGGAGAGGACTAACTGTGGGGCAGGAGGGACATCTGGATATTGGGTGTGGGCAGCTGTTGTGGTTAATGGAATCCTTTATGTAGTGTGATGTGCACTTGTGATTGTATTGTGAAATCCCTTTGAGATGCTTCATGGGAAATAATGCAGAAATGAATATAAATAAATAAAAAATGCATGTCCAGGAGTCAGGGGCCATTCTGCATAGCTTCTTGGTTTATTGCTTCTCACCCCACCACCCCCACAAGCAAGGTGTGTGGAGCAGTGCTGGGTTGAGTGAATCCTGTTGATAGGCTCAAAGATAAAGGGCGTAGGTAGTGGTGTCAGATGCATCAGAAATTTTAAACTGAACCCCTGGCTTAAGGGCTCACTCGTGTATTCAAGGATGTTTCTTGGCATAGTGATAGCACTCTATATGTCCATCCTTAATCTGTCTGCTTTCAGGTGCTCTCCTGCCTAGCTACATTGCTGCGAAGACAGAACCTGGTAGCTTGGAATTACCCTGTGACGATGCAAGTTTTTCATGGCATTCTCAGCTTTACTGTCCATGTCAAGCCCAAGGTGAGTTCACATCACCTACCCTGTTCAGCACAAACCAGTCAGTTTCACTGCACTTGGCAGCATGCACCCCAACGCTGCCACAGTAACTTTCGCTTTTGTTTCATCTGTTAAATGTATGTCCCACCTTTCCATGTGGAATGCCTATGGGGGCTAACAGTAAAGTATAATAAGAGATGTAGCTCATTTCCAGTATGCAACTGCTTGGAGCTGGGCATGAAGTAAACAGCCCAGCTCACCACCCTCTCTCCCTCCCCTTTCCTCGGTTGCAGGTTCGCAAGGCTGCTCAGCATGGCGTTTGCTCCATCCTGAGAGGTAGCGAATTCCTCTTTGGGGATGGGGCTCCCTTGCATCACCCAGCTGCATCTTCTGCTGCCAAGTTCTGCGTGCAAGAGATTGAGAAAGCTGGAGGTATTGGAGACGGGAGATTCATGAGTTGTGTTTTATTAATATTTGCAAGCTGCTCTGGGACAAATCTCCCTAAAGGGTGGGCTGTGAGTTTTATAATAACAAACTGTGTTGAGAAGGTAGCAGTGCTAGACCTCTTTGGTTTTCCAGGTGCCAAAGAGGCCACAACCACTCTTCATGTACTCACCCTGCTGCGTGACTTGCTGCCCTGCCTGCCTGCCCCATCTGTCAAATCTTGCTGCGAGACCCTCCTTCGAGTTATGACCCTCAGCCATGTGGTGAGCTCTCTTCTGTTGGTTAACAGTGGCTCTGTGGTGCTGCCTCTGCTCTGGGGATGCCACACCACCCAGTGGGGAGAGCCAACATGCTTCAGTAAGAATGAAAGCATGAATAGTCTTTGTTTGTTACCAATGGGGGCTTGGTATGAATTACCTATGCTTCTAAAGTCCCTCTTCAGGATGGGAAATAATGGCCCTGTCACTTTAGGAGGGACACTTCATTACCATATTTGGCACACTGGCTTTTGTGGGGGAGCCAGTGTATCTGGTGCTTTTAAAAGAACTTATTTTTACACATCTTCTCTCCACCCCCAGCTAGTGACAGCATGCGCTATGAAAGCTTTCCACAGCCTCTTCGTTGCCCAGCCGCCCCCATCCTGCCTGCCAGCTGAACTCAATGCCCAGATCATCGTGGTGAGTACTGTAAGAGTCAGACTAGATGAATGGGGGGGGGTGCATAACCAGCCCTGGGGGCTCAAATATTTAGTTATTCGTTTTGGTGCATATATATCCTACTTTTCAAGGCAAAAACCCTTCTCAAAGCAATTCACGAGCTAGTATCAATACAACTTTAAAATAATTCAGATTCAGTAAACAACCAATAACACTATCTATTCTGCTTTACCAGGCCCTATATGACTATTTACCCAGTGAAAATGACCTTCAGCCTCTGCTGGCCTGGCTATCTGTCATGGAGCGGGCACATGTCAATCTGGCAAAGTAAGGAGGAGAGTAGTGGGGAAGATGGATGGGTGATGTTGGGTCTACTCCCCAGCTGGTCCATAACAAAAGGTCTCTCCATTCTCTAGGCTGCAGTGGGATCTGTGCTGGGCTCACCTTTCCCGCCTCTTCAGTGCGGCAATGAACTGCTTCCTTTCTCCTCACACACAGGTGGCGGCAGCTGCTGCTCAAACCCTAAAGGTACTGTCCTACCTTTACTCCCAAGCATACCATGTAGGGCTGTCAAGAATTGTGTGCTGCTGAAATAAAGATTTGTTTGGCATTTCAGTGAAAGTATGCAACCCCACTCTCCCCAAAAGTCCTCTTTGTGAATACACACCTACAGAGAACTTTTGTATTGCCAGCTTCAGTTCAACCCCGTGATGTAACAGGATACTTGGACCTACAGCCAGTGCTGCAAGCACTGATTGGCACTCACTGAAAGCCTGCTTTAAGGAGGCATCCACTGTGCTGGTGGGGAACTCCTTAGCACAGTCCATCACTGCAGGCTTGCTGTATAGCCAGTCAGCTGACAGCGCGAGTTTCTCTTGGCAAGGAATAACTGGAGCACTTTAATGCTCCTGATTGTTTGGCATCTATGTCACCATGTGGGTAAGAGGGCATGGTTTGAGGAAAACTGCCTTGTGGGCCCAATTGGGACACATGCTGGACTTTGCCCACCCCTGCTGTAAGGAGAGTGGGCTAGTGTGTGTGTTTGCCTCTTGTTGTAGGTCTTGCTCAATGAATGCATGGCCCCCCACATGGCAGAGCTGGGGCTGGTTTCCTCTGCCACCCCCTCTGGACCGGCTGCTCACGTCTGCAAGATGTTCAGGTAGAAGAAGTGGCCCAGTGGGTTGAGGGAAAGAGGTCAAAATCCTGGTTTTGAAAGGCTGCGTGTTGAATAACTATTTGCTTTTCTCCTTGCAGAGCAGTGGAAGAGGGCTTGACGTACCGATTCCATGCGGCATGGGCCTCCGTGTTGCAGGTTCTGAAGACTTTCTTTGAAGTGTGTGGGCATCAGTGCCATCTCACCATGTGTAAGGTAAAGGAGTTTCTGTGGTGACTGAGCCCTGTTCCACAAGAGACAAGAAGGGATCTCCATGGCAAAAGAACATTTGGACACTGAGGCCTTGCAAACTTCTGAGATGCATTGTTGCTAAACTTTTCTAGAGCTCTTAGGATCGTGAGCTGGAGTTTCGTGGATGCATAAATGTGTGTTATACAGTGGATATAAAGAAGTCAGTGATAGGAGTCATTATAAGAGGGTTGGCTGTTTTATAGCACATGCTTACTTGTGTGATGCTCTCTTTTGTTTTCCTTTTTCTGCAGTGCTTACAGTCCTTAGCTGACCTGCGTGGCTCCCCACACTTTCCTCACACTGTGCTGCTCGACCAGACTCTAGGAGCTGCAGTGACCACTATGGGCCCCGAGGTGGTTCTACAAGCTGTACCCCTAGATATTGATGGCACAGAGTGAGTATAATCTCTGCCTTTCTGGGTTTCTGATGTTTCTATACCTTCCCATAAGACAAGCCCAGCTGGATCAAGCCATCTAGTTCAACATCCTATTCTCACAGTGGCCATAGGCAGATTCAAATCAGATTTTGCTACCACCTGAATAGGATAGAAATGTGACTGCCTGAATGGGCATCTGCATCAGGGTTCATATGAAAAGAAAAGTTGGGATCCCATACTCTTCCATTAATTAGGAACACTGTTGCATGTTGCAAACGCTTGTTTAGAAGGGGTTAGCAAAATCGCATTTGAATCTGCCTTTGTCATTTAGTTGGATACTCCAAGAACATAAATTCTTGGACAGGATTGTAGGCTGAGCTGGGTGTTTACTACTTGGGGCTTCTACACCTCCACTATCTTATGGCATTGTTGTAGCTGAAAGTACTCGCAAAGGAACATCTGCGCCAAGATCCAACATACCCAGGTACATTGCTTTCCCAATCCTCTTAATTTTGTCATTTGTTCTCTCTTCTGCTTCCTCCACAAGGGAGACACTGGATTTCCCCCGTAGCTGGCTCCTTCCTGTACTCCGAGACAGTATCCGAGATGCACCCCTTGCCTTCTTCTCCAGTTACTTCCTGCCACTGGCTGCCACTCTAAAACACAGAGGTAACTGACAATGTAGATGGGAAAGACCATGAGCACGTACCAGCAGACCTGAGTGTTGGACCTTAAAAGAGCACGACAACAGCTCCATCTCTAGGGTTTAAGATTGCAGTAGAGCTGTGGTACATTCTGCCTGGAGAATCCATCGGAAAGTCTACCATACCAGACATCCCAAAACAAAATCCAGCTTCTAAAGAGAAGTTTGGGCATAAAGAATGAAAAAAAATACAGATGTTAAAGCTCCACATTTGAAGTCTCTGTCTTGGGATTTAGTTATAGTCTATTGCTGCATACCAGTACTGTTGGCATTCAGCAAGCAGAAATTCATCCTTTGGGTCTGCACCAATTGTGGTTTTGGATACGGGTTAGATCTGCACAAATATATGGGTCATCTATTGTATGGAGTACATCATGACAGCAGTTGCCTGTTAATTTCATGAGATTTTGTATAATGTGCAAACTCCAGGTGTCCTACAGGTGGAGTGTATTGATTTCCCTCTTAGATTAGCTTCTTCATATATACTAAGCTATAGTCACAGACCTCTCTCTTACCTTTCTCCAGCCACAGAGCTTGACGAGGCTAAACGGCACTTAGAAGCCAAGATCTACGATACACTGCAGTGGCAGGTGAGGCAGCACCCCAACAGTTTTGCTTTGCATGTTTTCTGCATCTAGGACTGGGACCCTGTGCTTAAAAGGTTTGGAGAGTAACTGTGGTTCATAACAATGCTCCTTTCTCTGTCTTTCAGATCTGGACCCTTCTGCCTGGTTTCTGTAGCCAGCCTACCGATGTGGTATCCTCCTTCAAAGGACTGGCACGTACTTTGGGCATGGCCATCAGCGATCGCCCTGATCTGCGGCTCGTTGTGTGCCAAGCTTTGCGCAGGCTAATTAACAAAGGCTGTCAAACAGGTAAGATCTATCTGTGGAAGTGACCCTTGCTCAGTTTACTCTAGCCAAGTCACTGTGGCTGGAGCTGATCTGTGCTAGTTCTGCTTCTTGCTGAGAATGCAAGAGTGGAGAAAGAGGGGTAGAGAGCCTGGCAGGAGCCCTACTGTTGATTCCAACATTTTGAAGCATGCTTCACCAGCAGCATCGTTCTCTTTCTTTCTTTCTTTCTCTCCATTCTCTATATTTGTTTGCTTCTCTTTGCAGAGGCTGAGCGTGCTGAAGTTGGGCGTTTTGCAAAGAACTTCCTGCCCATTCTATTCAATGCCTATAGCCAGGAGGGTGGTGCCAGCGAAAGCCCTGTACAGCGGCGTTCTGTGTTGGACACTATAAGGGCTTACTTGACTGTGACGGAGCCAGGGGTGAGCAAAACTCTGTGAACAACACCAGACTTCTGAGATCACCACCACTTGCTTTATCATTCTACCTTTCCTCTAGAAAGTGGGAAGCCAGCAGGGTTACTAGTTTTCAAATTCTCAAGACTTGATTTTCAGGGCTTATTTTAAACTTTCTTTAATAGTGTGTCTTAATTGTTGTAACCTGCCCCAGGACCTTGGAATGAAGGGTGTTTAACAGATTGTAATAGCAATATCAATCACTTCATGTGGGCCAGCTCTATAAGTGAACAGCATTGTAGGAACAACAACAACAACAACAATAATAATTTGTATGCCACCCATCTGACTGGGGTGCTTCCAACAAATTATAAAACCAGAGTAAAACATCAATCCTTAAAAACTTCCCTATACTAGGCTGCTTTCAAATGTCTTCTAAAAATCAAATAGTTGTTTATTTCCTTGACATCTGATGAGAGGGTATTCCACAGGGCTGGCACCACTACCAAGAAGGCCCTCTGCTGGTTCCCTGCAACTTCACTTCCTGCAGGGAGGGAACTGCCAGAAGGCCCTTGAAGCTGGACCTCAGACAAGGGCCATTCTCCTTATTTTAGTCTCTTAATAGAATTAATATATTTTTGTAGTGATAAAACAGGATGGATCGATGGGCAACAGTCTATACACATAAAAGACATTTTCCTTTTCTGTTGTAAGTCCCACATGTTAATATAAAAGCAGATGGGTGGATGTGCAGAACACTGACTATCAGCTCAAAATGAAAAGCCCTTTGCTAGAAAGGCTTCTCATCTGCCACTTTGGAATGTTTGCTCTTCAAGGTCGTATCAGGGAACTGAAAGAGTGCAGTGTTTGCTAGTATGGCTTCCAAAAGCACAAGTCAAAATACTGTTTAACCATGAAGTGTTCACGCAGGAAGTTTTATAGCTGAGTTCTCTTAGGCCTTGTCAGATCCAATATGGGTGCACTTCTGCTTGCTTCAGACCAACTGGATACAAGTTGGTCACATCTCTAAGGTCTGCCAGTGCTAGGAGAGAGAGGGGCAGGTGTCTGTAGCTGGATGGATCTCAAATATGGGGGGCAGGCCTAGAAGAATGGGGCTCTGACTGATGACACCTACAAAAACTGAGGCTGCTCAGTTCAGTGGTTTTTGTTGGGGCAGGGTGCTACTGTTATGGATACTGATTTTTTTTGTATCCTTTTAAAGATTTTATAATAGCATTTATGTGGAAATTGTTCAATTTGTGTACTTTTTGATGTTTTATTTATTGTTTATGACTGTGTTTGGTTATGTTTGTAATTATGTGTTTTCCCTTGTTGTGAGCTGCCTTGCGCATGGTTAGAACTATGGAAAGGCAGCATACAAATAAAAGAATGTATGTGTGGTGCAAAAGGGAAGCTCTGGGGATGACACTCTCTTTATCTCTATTGCAGATGGTGCATGCTTTCCTAGAGAAAGCTAGTGAGAAACTGACCAGCTCTGATAGTTCAGAGTTCACTAGGTAAGGACACCCCAGAGTTTGGATCCATCTTTTTCCATACAATGGAGAAGAGTATCCTCAGATGGGTTGTGCTACCCTCTTTTCTATTGTGTAGGCCTATGTAAATCAGTATTGTTTTCATCTGTCTGTGGAGTAAGCCCCTCTCTGTCCCACTCCTGTTAAGCTCCAGAGCACCTCATTGGAGGCCTGATTTTTTCCCTCTGTTCTTCCCAGGTGCTCCCCTCTCCCTGCAAGTCAGTGAAGGCAGAGAGAGTGGGATGCACATGGCTTTTCCATTCCTGGCCCTAGTAATTGTGGAATTTGGTAGGTTTGCACTAATAAGTAGTTGGCTTTGTACTATTCCCAGGGAGAAGCAGAGTCCTAAAGATTAGCTTTTGTGTTCACGCTTGCTAACTGTGCCTTCCTTGTTGCAGGCTTTCTGTGTTGGACCTTGTTGTAGCCATGGCCCCTTACGCAGATGAGCCATCTCTGCATGATCTCTATAGCACCATCCAGTCCTCCTTACAGGTGAGCTACCTTTCAGTTGGCTGTTGGAGTGTATGCTGTGGCACATTGCAAGCTCCAGGCCTGCTAGCTTTGACCACCATGATCCCTGCTCTTCCTGAGAGTGCCATATTGACACCCTTAAAATCAGCTTAGCTATTACATTTAGGGAGATAGAGTCTTAATCTGTTCAGAAGGAGGCTGCAGAGTTGTTTGACCTTATCCTTTTTACTTGGCTTCTGCTCCCCAAAGTTGTGTGGAAGCAGTAAGGCGTGTTTGTTTATGATGCATTGCTATCCTGGTCAGGCATAATCTGTCTGCTTTGGGCAACCCTATGGTCCTTGTTTCATGTTGAGTGCCTATCCTCTTGCATCTTCTTGGCCACAGGGATAACTTCCTAGGTGTTTTCCCAGCTGCTTATCCTTGAACATTTTCTGTGTAGCAAAGAGAATGTTCAGGTGATCCAACTGATGCTGATTCTGTGCGAAAGACTCATGTAATTGACCCTCACATTCCATATGCTTGTGACATTTAAACAGTCTCTCAACCACATGGAAACCTCTGGCAGATATTCAGCTCCTATGCAACTAAAAGATCTAAAAGGGACTAGATGGTCCTCAGGTCCCTTCCAACTTTGTAATTCTATGATTCTATAGATGTGGCCTCTCCCTGGTTTCTGGAATAATCTTCCCCTGACTTCAATATTGTGCAGGCTGGGAGCCTCTGTTCTTGTGTGCATGCAGTTTGTTTTTGCTAACTGATTTGTCTGGTATAATCATCCTAGAACAAAGACCACAGGATACAGAAGAAGGCTTATCGGGTGCTGGAGGAAATATGTGCCTCTGACAGGCCTGCCTGTCAGAACTTTGTTAGAAGTCATCTGGAGGAGCTACAGAGTGCCCTGCTAGGCTCTTTGCCCAGTGCCACTTCACCTGCCAAGAGGGTAAGGAAGGTGTCTGGGGAGAAGACACTTACTGCTTTCCCTCTTGTAGTGGGTAGGGTGCTGAAGCACAGGTGGTGATAGAAATAAGCGATTGCTGTGCCTGCCTGTCTCTAACTCCACACTCCCATTCTTTGTTCCCAGCCCCGTTTGAAGTGCCTCTTCCATGTTGTCAAGCAGCTTGCAGTGGAGCATGAGGATTTCGTTACTGCCCTGGTGCCAGAGGTGAGCAGAAAAGGCAGTGGCAGGCAGGGTGCTGAAGGAATGGGGAACGTAGGTGGGCATTTGTGTCCGCAGAAGATGGGGAGAAATACTACTTCTGCGGCTAGAGGTGGGAGCATGCATGGAACTAAATATTCATCTCCAAACAGAGCCAAGTTATGGTACAAGTTCAGCTATATTCTGAATCCCCACATCTTTCTGGCCCATAAATGGAATTTTCTCCTCTCCTACCTGCTGCAAACAAACTCAAGCCCTTTGGCAAGTGTAGCTATGCAGCATGGAAATCCTCTCTAATTCCTTGCTTGCCTTGTTTCTTTTGCATTACAAACATATTGTTCTCATGCTGTGAATAAGCTGTTGTAATTCAGAATTAGGAATTTTGCTTCTCCTACCTTGTGATGAGGGAATAAATATATTCCCCCATCAATGGAGGAGGATACCCTGTAGTGGATTGCTGCTCCCACTTACTCCGACAGGCAGGGCTTATACAGTTTTGTCTTAGTCCCTGACAGTTGGAAGTTACTGCCAGTTTCTGACCTGCCTGCTCTGCAGCGCTCCATCTTCAGGTTCACCTGATTTGCTCTCTTTTTTAAAAGCAATGAACTAGAAATGTTTTCTCCCTCCTTGAATCTGGATTAGATAGCTACTGCCTTTGTGAAATCCTCAGAAGAAGAAGTTCCCTACTGCTGAAAGTGTTTTGTCTGTTGTCACACGTTAAAAAAGATTATAGGTCAACTTGATGACTGTAGTTTTTGTGCTTGGGAAAGTCATAGATTGGCTGGAGCTCTGATTTGGTAATACATTTTAGACCAATGGCTTATATTTCAGTTCTCTCTGAAAGCTGATGCTGATAATACAGTGATGTTGAAAACTGTGGGGCAGGGGTGGTATGGGGTGATGACAGGTACCTTTGTATTTAGGTCATTCTCTGCACCAAGGAGGTGTCGGTGGGTGCCCGCAAGAACGCTTACAACTTACTTGTAGAGATTGGTCATGCTTTCCTGCGCTTTGGCCCCACACCAAAAGGTGAGTCCTGGTTTGCCTACATTGGGCTGTTACCAAAAAGAGATGGACTTTTTTGCCCTGAGCCCCCTGTCTTTCTGTCAAAAGCTGTGCTGACTCCTATGTACACTCCTTCTATTTTTTATTACCTTACATTGCTTTCCACCTCTGCTTCATTTATTCCAGTAATCTTAGTCAACTCTCCTCTTATCACTGGTCCATATATCCTTTTCTGAGTTTTTCCAAATTAGTCAAATTTTGCATTTAATTGCTGAATTGAGACCTGGATGAACTTTGTGCAAACTGAAAATCTGTACATACTGATTTTTTGTGTGTAATTCTGTTTAGCAGAGGGCAATCTATGCAGGGTACTGAAGTCTAACCCCCTGACTACTAGAAATCCTCCTTAATCTCCTGTTTCAGAGATCTCATCAGACAATGCCTACACATTTTTCAGATTATCCTTGAATCATAAGTACTAGAATTTTAAATTTGGCATCTGATATTAAATTCCACACTAATTAAAGAAATGCAGGATTCACTTAGCCCAGCCTGAGGCTTTGAATATCCCAGTCTTCCACCCTTGCACTGTATAAAGCAGAACATATTTAACATTTCAGACTGGTTCCTGCTTTCAGAAGAAGGGTTTTCAGTAGCCAGAACATGGGGGCTTTTCTGTCGTTCCTAATTCAGTGTCTTATAACTGTTGCCTGTTCCCTTCCCAATATTGCCTATCTACTATTGATATCCGTACTCTTGTCTTTTTGGTCTCTGATATTCCAGCTAATTCTGAGATCTGGATGTTAGCATTGTCTCCATAGTGCCTGGGTTCCTCTTTTGAAAACCATTCATTCACATTGGGTTTTCTGCATCATTGTAGCCATTTTCTGGGGGAGGCTCTTCAGCCCCAATGCTGTGTGATATAGTTGGTATCTTACTTTTAGCAGTTTCAGTGAAATAACCCCCAGCATTTATTCCCTCCAGATGGAATGCAGCGTTATCTCCTCCTGGTTTATGCGGGCTTGACCGGTTCAGTCACCATGATCAGTTGCACGGTGCTCGCTCTTGCCCGTTTGCTCTTTGAGTTCAAAGGTGAGAGATCCGAATGCCAAAATCTTGCTGGATAATGTTCATAGCCTCAGTAGTTTAGTACAGAATTCTCCTGCGATTGGCAGGCACCAAACAGAGTTTGGAGACTGCTATTTGAACTGTGCTTATTGCATGGATGGACATGCTAACGTATATGTCTAAGGGTAACATGAATGGTTGTATTCACTATCCTGAGCAGAGAGCTGTGTGCCAAGCTGTGTTCCAAGCACCACACCAGTTGTAAGCACTGTGAGGCCTGTGCTGAGTTGCTGCTGAGCAGAAAACTTGCTGAAAGTAATCTGAGCCCTGTGTTGTCTGGCTCTCAGTAGAATCTGAAGAATTGAAGTATGTCTAAGATTAGCTTTACTCTACTGCAGAACACGTTGGGTCAGATGCCCTGGAGCAGCTCATGCAGCATGTCTGCCTCATGGTAGGCTCACGGACACGGGATGTCGTCAAGTCAGCTTTGGGCTTCCTCAAGGTCGCACTCTTGCTCCTGGACACGGCACTGTTGAGTCGGCACTTGGAGACCATGGTGAGAAGAGGGAAGACACTAGGGCAGCCGGTAGGAAGGAAGGTTCTGGGAATAAGAGTAGCTTAGTTTGCGTAACTTAAAGGAAGTGACGCAGAAAGGTGCCTGAATTGTTGGAACCTATTTCTGCCCGTTGTCTTGTCTAGTTCCTGACTCAAGAGTTCATGGGTATATATTGGAATTAATGATCCACTCTTTTCCCAGCTTTGGTGAGGTGTTGTGCCACTTCTTGTGCTGTTGGGAAGCAGTAGAAGCCCGGGGAGCGGGGCAGGTTTGCACACATGCATGAGAGAGAGAGAACCAAGGGAATTCATTTCATGCAAGGTGTGGTTGGGGGGGGGGCATCAAAATTCTAAAGCTTGTGCTCTGCTTACAGTTAGAAGCCATAGGAGGATTGACAGACGACATGAGACGCCATTTCCGCATGAAGCTGCGAAACCTCCTCTCCAAAATGATCCGCAAATTTGGGTAAGTTCTGGGGTTAGAGGGAGGACCGGGTAGATCCTGTGTTGTGATGCTCAGGAAGGAAAACTAAGATCTATATCACATTGCTCATACACTGCTCACTCCAAAGCACTTGCTTCCTAGATGTGCTTGTCTTGAACTGTGCCGTCTTGGATACAGCTTCATGCACACAAAACCTATCTTGAGAGTGATGACCAAGCACTTGATAGTAGTCCAGATGTTGCTGGACTCCAAATGACATTAGCTCTAACCATTATGGCCAAAGGTCTGGGATTAGCTGGAATTTTAGTCCCAGCAGTTGGAAGACCACAGCTTAAGCATTGGTCTAACATCTGTCTGACTTCTATGACTGGTAGTGGGGGATACGTGAGAGACTGATTTCTGTGACACTGTTCTTCCGCCTTTACTTCCCAGGTTTGAGCCTTTGCAGGCTTTGCTTCCTGAGTCGTATCGCAAGGTGCTGTTGAATATCCGCAAGGCTGAGGCAAGGAACCGCAAGCGGCAAGCTGTGAAACGGGCAGCAGCCACTTCTGTAGAAGAAGGAGGACCGCCACAGCGTCCCATGGGGGAGAGGTATTGATGTAGTGCTGGTCTTGTCTTCATGTCCTGCCATTGTTGAACCTAAAAGCTACAGTTTTTTAAGGCTAGAGCAGGAGGGGTGCCTGCCATGACAAGTGCGTTAGAAAATGAAGTGTTCTTTATGTTCCTCTGCACCCTCAGTAAGTACTACTTGTATTGCCTCCTGCCTTCTTGTTTACAGTATGGAGGAGGTCCTGGCAGACTCGGACTCTGATCTTGAAGATGACATCAAGCAGCACAAAGGAAAAGAAACCAGGAAAGTGCTACGGCAACAAAGCCAGGCCTGGCTTAAGGAGGGAGAAGGCGATGAGCCCCTCAACTTCTTGGACCCTAATGTGGCCCAAAGGGTTCTGGGTAAGGAGCAGTTTGACAGTGGCACAATCTGCCTTTTCAGTCTGGGGAAAGTGGGAGATCATTTATGCTGAGATAAAGGGGCTGTCCTATCTCCTTGTAAGTCTTTTGTGATCTTCTTTTATGCAGCTACGAAACCAGGCATGGGCCAGGCTGCTAAAATCAGCCATGACTTCAAGGTATCAGCTGATGGCCGTCTCATTATATGTGAAGAGGAGGAGGAGGAAGAAGGGGCTAAAGGTACTGGTGGATGGTTTAATGTTTTCAGCTGAAAACTGGCCATCAGTGGTCTACAAACTATGACTGGGCTTGGTATCCAAGCAATAGTTTATGTTAACCAGCTGTGGAGTCCAGTTCCACTATGATAGTATCAATATTGTATACGTTTATTGATCCTGATACTGTTTGATGGACTTGTTTGAAGTTAGATAACTTGGGCTTTATGTAGGCTGGTGAACATGTGATTTATTTGTTTTACTTTCAACATGTGATTCACTCCAGGGCTTTTGACACTTTTAGCCCTTTCAAATTAAGACTGTTCACTGTCTTCACATAAAATTATAATGTGCTTAAATATGTATTTACTTCAAACTATTTTTATACTGCTCTTCCATTAAAACAATTAAATAATTATAATGTAATAATATGATAATTTACTGGAAACATAAAGCAGTCCAATAAAACATACAATACAATGTAGGTACCACCACAGAGAAAGCACTCTTCCATGTAATCACAAATGGAGTTAGTGCCATAGGATGCAACGCAAATCAGCAGCGCCTCCTCCAAATATCTTAGGGAACAACTAAAATATGTTGCTCAGGGCTTACCAGCTGTTAAATATTAACCCAACTTACATTGTTTCCTGGTAATAAAAAACAGCAACCAAAATGTGTGTGGATTATTACAAAAATGAAGCACTAGCAGTTTTTCAAAGAGTGTTCTGGTGTGCTTGTGGCATGATTGCAGTCCTGTCCATATTCTCCTGGGAGTAAGCTCCTTTGAACACTTTGGTGTTTGCTTCTGATTAAAGTTTTATCATTTCAATGTGTAAAAACATTTTGAACAGCTGAAATGCATACTTTTAACTATAAATGCAAATGATTTTACAATGATGTTTTATGTATTGTTCTCACGCTGATTTTTGTTCTCTGTTATAGGAGTGGATGAAGAGATGGCAGATCTTATGCAGGAAGTCGGGATCCGAAGTGTAAGTACTGAGACATGGGCAGGAGGGGGGAAATAGGAATTTCAAGCATTTTCTTTAAAGGCCCACACAGTTGCCAAGGTGAATTGCTTGCTGAAATCAAAGGGGAACTGAGCTTGACTGTCAAATACAGTTCTTGTTACCAAGCAGATAATGCAGGAAAGGGAGAAGGCCTTGGAACCTAGTGAGAAGCCTAATTCATGTAGCAAGTGCTGATGCTTGGAAACTCTGTTGCAGAAAAAGGCTCAAAAGCGCAGATTCCGGGAAGAAGCAGATGATGAGGAACTGGGCACTGATGCAAAACCACAATATAAGGGTAAGTGCTTTTTTCTGGGCTGGTGGTGTGGAGTTAGCTGCCTTATCACATTGGATACATATCCCTTTAATAGGGAAGGGAAAGAGAATGAGATGCTGCTTAAGGTTATTTATATACCACCATCTCAGAAAATTTCAGGATGGTATACAATGAAATGTTTACATAAAACACCATTAAAAAGAGTACAAAATAATCATTTCAAGCAGCTGTATAGGCCTGCTGACATATAGAGATGCCTGAAAGTCAAAAGCAAGGATACCTGCCAAATCTCTGCTGGAAGAGTGTTCCACACCATGGCCAACTTCTACTCAAGTCCAGTTGAACCTCTGAAACAGGGGATAATGTGCTTATGCTACAAAACCACTCAGTGCTATGTCTTGCTCCCAGTTAAACCTTAACACAGATAGCCCATCCCCAGTATGCTTTCTCGTGCTGCTGAAGCACAATGTGGTCGGGGAAGTGTTTCAAACAGGCTGGCTGCACTTCAAGCATTGTTGGCTACAAGAAGCCTACAATCCAGTGGCGGACTGGGCAGAAACCTTTTTGTACAGCTGAGAGAAGCCGAGAAACTATTCCATTATTGTTTGTTCTTCACAGCTGGAGGTGTTGGAATCCATCGGCCTATTGGCAAGAATGCAGCACCTAGGCAAGCATACAAGGCAAAGGTAAGATTGTGATGTGAATAGTTAGGACCTGGCATTGTCATAACTCCCAGGAGTTGATTATTTGTATAGAGCCACTTTTCCCACATCATAGGAAACCTTGTTTATTGGACTTACCAAGCAACTCAAGTACAGATTCATAGTATCAAAGTATGTTAAAAGATGTATTGGTACAGACATTGAAGATTTCTTGTCTCCTACCAGGAAATTTCCTTGACTGACTTATGGCAGTCTTCTACATAGCACAGCATTCTATTAACTTCCACCCTAAACACAGGGCTGCAGGCTGGCTCCCTTTTAAAGACGAATCTCTGTATCTCTAAGCTAGATCCGGTTTTGAATAATTGATCTGAATGTGAGGCATTGATAGACGTTGTGAGAGCTGATGTGAAGGCCCATTTTGGCGGAAGTCTACATTTTTCCATGTCTTGCTTCTAGTCACTAAGCACTGATTCTCTTCTGTTTCTACAGAAAGCCAAAGGTGATATCAAGAAGGGCCGCCTGGATCCTTATGCCTACATCCCACTGAACAGAGCCAAACTTAACAGAAGGTATGATATGGGGATGCTGTGGGGAGAGCATAGGAAGCTGCATATACTAGGCCATACTGCTCATTCATATAGCTGACTATTACCACAATGACCAATCACAGCTCTTCAGGGAGGTCTTTGCCATCACTTGCTACCTGGTTAGAGATGTTAAGCACTGAATTTGGCACCTTCTGCAGACAGATCATGTCCTCTATCACTTGGATTGATCCCTAGCCAGGAGAAAAGTGGAATGTGGAAGCATTCGGTTGTGCAGGTTACGGGTTGCATCCATTGTTAGTTCTGCTTGGCGTGGAAACATTGAAATTAATGGCCTTGACTAACTTAGGCCCTTAATTTCAACAGGTCTACTAAGAGTAGAACTTAACTCTATGTAACTCAGTGTCACTGTCCAGGATTTCCCTCTATCTGTAAAATGCTGCCATGGAGTTTTGTGTGCTTGAAACCAGCAGTGTTCTCTTATCTCAAGCACTCTGCTGGATATTCTTCAGATTTGAAGTTTCCTTTTTAACTGGTATCCCAGATCTGCTTTTGCTGCAGAAGCAGGGCACCTAAAGCCTCCATGGGAGAACTACACATGTACCTGCTGTGCTTGTGGCAGTACTCATTCTAACCTCTTCTCTCTCTTTCTGGCAGGAAAAATGCAAAACTTCAGGGACAGTATAAGGGCCTGATGAAGGGGGCCCAACGTGGTGCCCAGGCAGGCAAGAGGCATCGTAAGAAGCAGCCCCATGTCTGAAGAAGACAGATCCCCTCGAAACTCCTCTGGGGTGCAGTTCCTGACTCTGGATCTGGTTGCTGCCACCTCACAACCTGAGCTGCTCTTTGAAAGTGGAATGAGATCACTAATTCCACACAGTTGCAGTGTATACTTTTCTCAGCCAAAAAACGGTGAAGATGTATATTCTAGCCCAGACTCCCTTCTACTATTTATGGAGCTACGCAGTAGGGCTCTTCTCACCAGATGCTACTGCCATTTTTTTTGCACAACTATGTGTGCTTCATCTAGCCTTGAACTTTGCAAGAGAGAGAAGTGTAATGAACTTCTGAGCAATAAATGTAACCAATGGAAGTTGGTTGTGTAAAAGCTGCTGTCCCCATCTGTCTACTTTTTCTGGCTTGAAAAGTGCCAGAACTAGCAACATAGTTGTGCTTTTGGGAACTATGCTAAACTTTCTAGGAAGTTTAACATTTCTCTGCATTTCAGGATTTATTCTTTGAGGAAAGTGACTGGTTGGTACTTGTGAAAATTAGAAAATAGTAGTATTATAGTCAGAGGCAGAAAGCAATGAGAAATTCTGAACCAAGTTCCATGTGCCCATTTTATATGTTCTCTTGCTACATACATCCCAGTCAAGGAGTGTACCAGTCACAACACATGCACAGGGACAGAGCCAGTGAATCCACAATGAGGAGAATGTCCACCCCACACAATCAAAATCATGTCATAGTTCCTGCAATCAGTCCCAGTTGCTCAGGCAGCAACAACACACACCCCTTCACACAGTGAGTTTGAATCCCCCTCCGCTGCTCACAAGTCTTATTAATTAACAAAAGCATCCTTAACTTCCTTCATTGATTAGGTAAAGGTAAGGTAAAGGACCCCTGGACGGTCGAGTCCAGTCGAATTAGACACTCATCTCTTTCGGGACAAGAGAGTCAGCATGACCACAGCGGTACCTGTTTATCTACTCAAGCTGGTATGCTTTCGATCTGCTGGATTGGCAGCAGCTGGGACAAAGCAACAGGAGCCATTATCTCCTTATCTACAAGCTATCAATACAAGCTGGGGGTGGACCATGAGTACACTGGCAAGGCAGATGTCAGGGGGAAAAACCTCAGCAAAAGTTTGCATGGCAGTTCATGAGTCACTAACCAGAGCAATAATCACCCAACCCTTTCTTAATTCAAAGGTTGACAAGAGCTACAAAAGCCATAATGCACCAAACTATTTTTTGATGCATGTGAGTCAGGGATGGGGTTGCCATTTAATATCTAGTTTGCAACAGTGACATTTCATTTGAGACAATACAGAGCCAGGCAGATTTGGTGTGAGCTCTGAGGAGAGTATTCCTCCTTTTGTAGATGCTTGTAATTGATGCTTTAATTGAGATCTCTGTATTGCAGGGGGTTGAACTAGATGATTTTCTGGGTCCCTTCCAACTTTATAATTCTATGATTTTATGAAGACTTAATCCTAAAAGCTATACTATAAAGATAAAACTACTAACTCTGGAATAGTTCCAGTGGCATTACAGAAACAAGCACAACAGTTTACACTATTTTAATTCTAATATTTGGGTAAAAGATGAATCTTCAGTAGGCCTTGACTAGCAGCACATAGTATTTTTTGCCATTTAACAGTTACATCTTATGCAAATGCAGTCAACAAACACAAATTTCCCCCTCCACAGGCATTTGAAATCAAATTAATTTGTGCTATTTTGTTATTTTATCAAATACACTGCTAGCTGATGTGGAGTTGTAATACCTTGGGGGCGGGAAACCTCTCTGCCTTTTTATAGTGCAAGTAACAATAGGTTTGCACTGCAGAAAGTTTTAAAATATGTTCAGCTTTTGGGGGAAAGACCGTAACTAGAATACAAATTTGTTGAACTGGTCCCTGTAGCTGTGCTTTCTCAGCTGATTTCTGTGTCTTGACTTACTAGGGAAGGCGCAAGAGCAGTCCTGGCCTGCTTATTTTAATGGTTAGTTGGCAACCTTATTAGGACACCTACCAACTTGGAAGGGCAGGGAGCTCATACACAAGTGGACCTTTTGCCACACCAGCTCTGCATCTCCCTGCCATGGCGACAACTACTACCTATTTCGTTAAGGGCGCAGGAAATATACGAGGGACGGGGAGAGAGCTGTTACTTCTAAGGGCTGAAAGCGCTGCCTTTCGCCTACTAGGTCACAGCATAACACCGTAGTTGTCAAGAAGGCGTTGGAAATGTCGCCGAGAAGACCACAAGCCCCAGAAAGCTTAAAGCCCCATTCTGGGTTTGCTCTCCCCGCCCACTTGTCTTTGTGGGGTATTTCTCCTCCTCCCCTCCCCTTGGTTTTCAACGGCGCTTCCAGGCCTGATGGTCGTTAGGCGTTTGCCGTGTTCGAACAGGCCAATGGCTGCGCGGCCACGAGGCGGCGGCGGGTGGGACTATTTTGCAAACGACCAATAGGCTTTTGTAGTTGAAGCGACCAATCGGAAGGCAAGGCGGCAGATATGAGATGGCGGCGGCGGCGGCTCTGAAGGGGAGAGGAGGAGAGAAACGAGCGGGCAGGTAGGTAGGTCGGTTGGTCTGTCCGCCGGGCGGGCCGAGGTAGCGTGGCCAGAAGTCTTTGAGAAGCTGAAGTGGGTCAGGTGAGGGCGGGGTTGAGACAGAAACAAGGCACAGGGTATACGAGGCTTTCGCTGTGGTGCCTCAAGCATTTGTGGGGCCTTGGGACGTGGGGCCTGTGGTCCTGCCTCTAGGGCAAGCTGTTTCATAGAGCGGAGGTGCAGTGCTCTGAAGCCCATCCCGTCTGCTCTTGCTTTTTGCCCAGGGGCTGAGGAGAGCAAGGGGGGCGGATCTCCCTTCTCCCTCTAGACGCGCCTGGGCGAGGAGGAAGTCTGGGGTGGAGCGGAGACGGGAGTGAGTAAGGGGCGACATGACAGGAGAATCTGATAACATTACGCGTGGCCTAATGGATAGAGGAAGGTTTTCTCCCTCTCTCATAACACTAGGACGCGTGGGCTTCCAATATAGCTGAATGTTGGAAGATTTAGGACAGATTAAAGACGAGGTCATAATTGGTCAAATTATGGAACTCGCCTTGCCAGGCGGCAGTGATAGGCCCTAACCTGGACGGCTCGAAAAGAGGATTAGACAAATTCACGGAGGAGAGAGTTGTCAATGACTGCCAGCCAAGATGTGGTTGTGCAATACGTCCACAGTTGGAGGCAGCAATGGTTCCAAATAGCAGTTGCTGGAAACTTCAGGAGGGGAGAGTAGGCTCACAGTGGTTTCCCACTGTGAGAACAGGTTGCTGGACTAGATCCAGCGGGCTTGTCTTATGTTCTTATGAAGGGAAATCCTAGTGATTCGGGACTGGGAAAGGTTTTGGGGTGGTTGTTGGATGGGATGAAGGAGAGATACAGAAGATGTAAAAGCTCCAATCTAGTTGACATGTGGTTCTTCTAGATACACAAGAGACTAGGGCCCTGCAGGACCTGACATCCTTCCGCAGGGCCTGCAAGACAGAGCTGTTCCACCAGGCCTTTTGTCAGGGCGCAGCCTGACCCCCTCCTCTGGCAATCTGCACAAAATTTTGCTTGATGGTTGCCATTAATTTGATTTTAATTTGATTTAATTAATTTTATAATGAATGTTTTAGAATGTTGAACTATTTTGATTGTTGTTAGTCGCCCTGAGCCCAGCTTCGGCTGGGGAGGGCGGGATATAAATAAAATTTATTATTATTATTATTATTGCATTTATATACAGTACCAGTTTTTTCTCCAAGGAGCTCAGGGTGATGTACACGGTTCTTCCCCTTCCTCATTTTATCCTCACAAGAAGCCCATAAGTAGGTTAGTGCTGAGACACAGTGACTGGACCAATGTCTCCCAGAGAGCTTAATGGCCGAGTGAGGAATTGAACCCTTGGTTTCCTAGGTTCTAGTCTGGCACTAGCCACTATGCCACACTGTCTTTCCATGTGCCAGTGTGCCCACCTAAAGTACAAAGTGTGGTTTTCTGCCCTAATTTTGAAGGAATAGTGTTCATACAGAGCTAATGTGGTGTACTGGTCAGTGTAGGACTAGAATCTGGGAGACCAGGCTTCATATCTCTGCTTGACTCACTGGGTGACTGTGGGCCAGTCAACCTCTCTCAGCACTAACCTACTCATAGGCTTGTTGTGAGGATAAAATGGGGAGAGGAAGAAGTATGTATGCCATCTTTAGCTCCTTGCAGAAAATGTGGGGTGTAAATATATCAAGAAATGAATGCAATGTGTTAACGGGTTAATACAACCGTTGCTACTTCAACCATTATTGGAACAATACATTTCAACACTATGCAAGAAACAAGTCAGAATAATTTATTTATTTTTAATACATTTTATTAATTTTCCAGAAGAAGACCTTTTCAAAACAATTGGTTCCCTACTCCCCTAGAATAGAATACTAAGGTGTCAAATTTTCCCATAAATCTATATGCATAATTGGTGGGTGTCAGTCATCAGGGCATTTAGTTGAATATTTTATAATGGGATGCCATATCGCAACAAAATATTGGTTGCATCATTCAGGTCGTGTACTCTCTTAGTTAGTTTCTCAGATAAAGCAAGTGTCCACATATTCTGTTTCCATTGTGTTAAGTGTAGATGATCAAGTTCTTTGCAGTTTTTTATATGGTTTTATTGCTATGAGTAGTTGTGCCACTACTAGAAGAAAGGTGGTAAGTTCCTTGTGTAATAATGACATTTTTCCATCTCCGCCAAGCTAAGCAGTTGGCTCCTTACCTCTCTCACCCTGACCTAGCCACTGTGATCCATGCGACGGTCACCTCCAGACTGGATTATTGTAACTCGCTCTACGTGGGGCTGCCCTTGAGACTGACCCAGAAACTCCAGTGGGTGCAGAATGCTGCAGCGAGACTCCTTACGGGGTCCTCGCTGCGAGATCACATTCACCAGCTATACCAGCTGCACTGGCTCCCGGTGGAGTACAGGATCAGGTTTAAGGTGCTGGTTTTAACCTTTAAAGCCCTATACGGCCTAGGACCCTCATACCTACGGGACCGCCTCTCCTGGTATGTCCCACAGAGAAACTTACGGTCTTCAAATAAAAACATCTTGAAGGTCCCAGGCCACAGAGAGGTTAGGCTGGCTTCAACTAGAGCCAGGGCTTTTTCGGCTGTGGCTCCGATCTGGTGGAACACTCTGTCACAAGAGACTAGGGCCCTGCGGGACTTGACATCTTTCCGCAGGGCCTGCAAGACAGAGCTGTTCCACCAGGCCTTTGGCCAGGGCACAGCCTGACTCCATCCTTCGGCAATCTTCACGGAGCTCCAGCCCAATGGCTGCCATTGGTTTGATTTGAATTAATTTTATAATGAATGATTTTAGAGTGTTGTGTTGTACTGTTGTACTGTTGTACTGTTTTATTGTTGTTAGCCGCCCTGAGCCCGGCTTCGGCTGGGGAGGGCGGGATATAAATAAAATTTATTATTATTATTAATAAAATAAAATTTCTATTCTAGAAACATCCTCCTTGCTTTGTGACCATTTGATTTTTTTTCAGGGCTTCAGCATGTTTATTCTTCGCATCCTGTAGGTTAAATGGCTTCTTTGCTCAAGCTTGATGCAAGTCTGCTGTAGAGTTAATAGTTTATTTTCTGCTGTATTTTTCAGGGAGCACCAGTTCTTTTTTTTAGGAGCTGCAGTTGGAGCAATTATGTTTGATCTTACAATGTAATATTCAAAGTCATCCATTAGCTTTGATACAGACAGCATGACTACGGCTCTGTTTGTAAGAAATGCCAAAATGAATGCTCAGTATTCATTTCTCCACAACAGGCATGTTTTATTAAGCAGTTGGTTCCTCCATAGTTTATTTTCTGACCACCTTTCATTGGTAAAAGGCCTTTCTTTGCAATCACTTTTAATGCCTTTATTCCTTGAAATAGTTTTATGGTGCTGCAAGGCTCTGATATTGACCCTCTGGAAGTTGGCGATTACAGGAGGAAAGTTTTCTTAACACTTATTTTATGGCATAACCTTGAAGGGCTGCAATCCTTCAGATGCATGAAGTGTTATCCCGAATTGCAAGTATATGTACACATGGTTGGTGAGGATTAAAATCAGAGGAAAATGAAATGCAAAAAGTATGAACAGTAATAATTATTAGCTTCTCATTCTCCAAACAGTAGCTGATGATAGCATAAGTATCCTAGCACTGATACAAATATACCATGGTTCAAACCACAGATTACAGTTTGTCAATATTTTATATGTTAAGCAGACACAGTTCTGTGCTTAATCAATTCTTATCAATATTTCCCTGAGGCCAATTGCTCCTTGCAATATCTTTTACAGTTAAATTAACTGTTCTACTTATTAATTCCTGCCAACCTAGCAGTTCGAAAGCACGTCAAAGTGCAAGTAGATAAATAGGTACCACTCCGGCGGGAAGGTAAACGGCGTTTCCGTGCACTGCTCTGGTTCACCAGAAGCGGCTTAGTCATGCTGTCCACATAACCCGGAAGCTGTACACCGGCTCCCTCGGCCAATAAAGCGAGATGAGCGCTGCAACCCCAGAGTCGGTAACGACTGGACCTAATAGTCGGGGTCCCTTTACCCTTTACCTTTACTTATTAATATCTCTCTGTACCTGCCGTGACTGAACAATCAACTTTTACTGTGGCCTTACCTTGAATGCATGTGGGTGTTCTTCACCTTATTTATATTTATTTATATGTATTTTATAGCCTACTCCACCCTGTAATCCCAGGTTGAATTACATACAAGTAACATGCCTTGCCATAAATTGAAGCATATGAAAGCAAGCAACATCAGTAACAACACTGCAGTGGAATTCATATTCTTTACTAATCCTGTACCCCCAAAGACCTATGCAAAGAAGTGTGTCTTGACCCACCGACAATGTAGTTACAATAATACAGCCAGATGCATCTTAGACGAAAAGCATTGCACAAGCTGGGGGCCACATCAAAGAAGGCCCTCCCACCCTCTGTCAGGGCCCAAACCACCTGTAGGATCTACACTGCAGACCTTAACACCCAGGCGAGTCAGTACGTACTAGAGGTGCTCTTCAGATATTTCAGCTCCAAGTATTAGGTACTTAAGCATAGGGTCCTAACCACCAAGTTAAAAGTTCTGGAAGCTGTCAGAGGCTCAGCCTTGTGTATGACTGAAAAAAATATTATATGCTACTATAAGATGCCTAGATGTTGCTTCAATAAAAGTGATCACATAATTCCATTAGTCTGTCTTTCTATTGAGCCCAGCTCCCCTTTGTTTTGCTATGGCACTAGATCAAAGTCCTTGAGGATTTTATTCCATTCACAAAAGTCTTCTCATTCATGTCATTGTCACTCATCCTTCCCCCCCGCCCCAACCCCTTCATGAGCAAAACATTGCCCTTGCTAATTTGGTTTTTCTTCAACCTTGGTCACAAAAACGAAATAATCTTTTCTTCCTTCTCCTGGACACCCACTTTCTAATTGGACGCAAAGAATAGAGAGGGGGTAAAGCAGTAACACTGAAGGTTATTGCACTGGTGATTGTAATACTATGGTGTAATACTATGGTGATAAAAGCAGAGAATCCAAGCTGCAAAGCAAACAAGATTGCTCCCCCTGCCCACACCAGTAGCTGCTCTTTTCTAATATTATGCAAACTGGGGGAGTGGGCTGTACACATCCTCCTCCTGCTTTAACATGGCTGCAGTACAGGGCTTTTTCTATTGTGCAGGACTGGGCTGCGAGAAGGGTTCTGATTGTATGTACTGTCTCGCATTTCCATTTCATTAGCGTTAATAATAGGCAGGCATATTTTTGTGCGGGGGAGTGTTGCTGATAAAGCGACCTTTCAAAATTACAAAGCCCAGTAAAATGTAGCACGGAATAAGGGGGTTTAGAGCTGTTTCCAACTGTGAGGTCTCTAATCATAAAATTGGGTTGGATTTTAGTTGTCCAGGCAAGACAATAAATGGACTGCAAGCCCATTTCTTTGTTACAGTATGCCCCAAATGCATGGGGGATTAAAGAATTAAAACAAGGGGAAAGCTATACTCAAAAGATCCTTCAGGCTGGTTTCAGATGAGAAAAAGGCAGGAAGAGATGGAATGTAACCTATAATTTATGGTATTGTTTTCTTTTGATTGTTAGGTTTTTGAGAGTACCTAAAATAAAATTTAAAAATAAATTGGGTGGGGGAGACAACAAATGATGGAGGCAGGCTGCCCCACGATCTTATGCAATGTAGTTACACACTGGGGAATGAAAATAAAAAAATTCCTTCCAGTAGCACCTTAAAGACCAACTAAGTTAGTTCTTGGTATGAGCTTTCGTGTGCATGCACACTTCTTCAGATACACAATGAAAAACATGAAAAGAGGAGATTTTTAAAAGATTTCTTTTTATTAATTATTTTGTTATTTTACTTGTAGCCAGCCTTTCACCAGCCCTTCTAACCAGGGCAGGTTAGAAAAATATCACAACTAAAAGAGTACAATTGAATTAAAACCTCAAAAAATATAACCACAAAATTCATCAGTAATGCAATTGACAAAACAACAGCCCAGGATAGTAATTGAAGAGGAGGGAGGATATCCACTCAACCAAAGGTCTGCATAAAGAAAAGTAGAAATGTGGTAAGCCTAGATGGAGATGATGCATGAAAGGTTTCTAGTAATTGGGAATGGTGAAGTCAATGGAAGAAGTAAAAAAAATTGTGGTTAAGTGCTAAGGTTGCAAGCTTTTGGAAGTCTCCAGCAGTGAGTGACATCAGATCCACCAGGTAGGGTAGGTAGGGCACAGTCATGAAGGTACTAAGGCAAAGACAAGAATTTTATGCAGGAGATGTGGAAGAAAAGTCAGTAGAGATGAGAGTTTATATATTGTGTGAATACGTGAGCGCGCACACACACACCATGCATATACACATAATATACCGGACATGATTGAGGGGAATGTACCAGCATGAGTCCAAGAGCTATTTTCAACTACGATGTCTAAACTATTGTAAGGGTTTGCTTAAAATTGAAGAAATCTTAAAAGTAATTGTTTAAAATCATGGGCAGAGTCTGTCAATGAATATGACAAGGACACTTCTCTCCATTCAGTGTTCAAGTCTGATTCAGGTGACATGCCTAGCGTTCCATCTGTCACTTTCTGTGGGGTAGGAAAAGTAGAGAAGTTAGCCTGAGTTCTGCTTTGGCTCCATATCAAGGTTGATGCATTTGTGCCAAGAGGGCTAATAAATGAGTCTTTGTGTTGTTTAGTGTGCATGGAATTTGCATAGGCTGTGCTGGAGCAGGCAGATCTGTTTCTGAGAACAAGGAGCAAGTTCTTCTCGCTGTGTCTCTGCTTCCCAATGCCTCATCAGAAGCTTTCTGCACTTGTGTAAGCAATCTGACTTTCTGTGTTTATTAAGTAATAGGGGCTATCAGATTTCCTAGAAGTTTAGATTTGAAACCGCACAAATAGGTATTGCATGAATGACAGTCAAATTTAGTTCAGTGGATTTTCTTTAATATCTAGATCATGACTGAGACACTGGAGAGGGAAGGGTGAATAACTGGCATAGCTATTCTGTGGAACAATCAGTTTTCTTGGGTGAAGACACTAACTACTGCATTAAGCAAGTAGAGAGAAGTTGGATCTAATTAGATTACAATGTATTTTGGACAAAACGTACTTAGTGGTGGAGCTGGCCTGGGCTGACATGTATAAGACAGCAGAATGTGCTGCAAGTGGGAGGTCAATCGACAATCATTCCCAGCTGCTTGAGCTGAACTGCTCCATCTTGTCCTCGGCTTGTTAAGCACGTCAAACTGCAGGGAAGTCTACCGAGCAGCACTGGAATCAGACTGCACTTGGCAGCCAACTCACCAAGTGGTTAGAGAAAGCAGTACTTCTCCATGCTTTGCTGCTTTTGGAGTGATTTTGCCAACTTAATTGCTCCAATTATTCAGAACCTACTGTCCAGTTACAACTCACCCCTAGGCTGGCACTGCAGCAGGGTATTACCTACAGGGGGTGGCTTTCAGGTAATCTTCATAAAAATATCCCACTGCATCACGGCATTCAAGTGCATAAGAGATAATTTGGTTAAATTCATGTGACAGCCTTTCTTCCTGTGTGTCTTTAAATGTTTGACTTGCAACATCCTGGCATCTTCATCCTGGAGAAGAGTGACTAGTGGGGTGCCACAGGGTTCTGTCTTGGGCCCGGTCTTATTCAACATCTTTATCAACGACTTGGATGATGGACTCAAGGGCATCCTGATCAAATTTGCAGATGACACCAAACTGGGAGGGGTGGCTAACACCCCAGAGGACAGGATCACACTTCAAAACGACCTTGACAGATTAGAGAACTGGGCCAAAACAAACAAGATGAATTTTAACAGGGAGAAATGTAAAGTATTGCACTTGGGCAAAAAAAATGAGAGGCACAAATACAAGATGGGTGACACCTGGCTTGAGAGCAGTACATGTGAAAAGGATCTAGGAGTCTTGGTTGACCACAAACTTGACATGAGCCAACAGTGTGACGCGGCAGCTAAAAAAGCCAATTCAATTCTGGGCTGCATCAATAGGAGTATAGCATCTAGATCAAGGGAAGTAATAGTGCCACTGTATTCTGCTCTGGTCAGACCACACCTGGAGTACTGTGTCCAGTTCTGGGCACCACAATTCAAGAAGGACACTGACAAACTGGAACGTGTCCAGAGGAGGGCAACCAAAATGGTCAAAGGCCTGGAAACGATGCCTTATGAGGAACGGCTAAGGGAGCTGGGCATGTTTAGCCTGGAGAAGAGGAGGTTAAGGGGTGATATGATAGCCATGTTCAAATATATAAAAGGATGTCACATAGAGGAGGGAGAAAGGTTGTTTTCTGCTGCTCCAGAGAAGCGGACACGGAGCAATGGATCCAAACTACAAGAAAGAAGATTCCACCTAAACATTCGGAGGAACTTCCTGACAGTAAGAGCTGTTCGACAGTGGAATTTGCTGCCAAGGAGTGTGGTGGAGTCTCCTACTTTGGAGGTCTTTAAGCAGAGGCTTGACAACCATATGTCAGGAGTGCTCTGATGGTGTTTCCTGCTTGGCAGGGGGTTGGACTCGATGGCCCTTGTGGTCTCTTCCAACTCTATGATTCTATGATTCTATGATTCTAAATTTTTCATAATACTTCACCTCTAAGAAAACAGATAATTATATTTGTGAGTCCAATTGAACCCCCTCATAAAACAGGAATTTGCTCTCTTTGCATAGAGATAAACCTGGCACAGAATGTCACGTCTCAGAAGATGATGCAATTTCTACCTCAAATCTGTTCTAGATTATTTTCATACAGGCTTAGTAATTCGCAATGTAAGTTAAATTGTTGGTCTTTTTGTTAAGTATTTTGATTAGGATCTTAATACCAAACTTTGGCCAGTTATAAGGTCTTGCCATATGTAGGGTCAGATGTGTAATATGACAGGTGAGTGCATCCCTCAAACAGAGACCATGCTGAAGGAATATGCAGGTTGTACTTGGTTGGTTGCTAAATGATGTGCTATCTGGTCAGCCCCACCTGACTTGATTTATACATGCTGTGCTGGTATCTACAGCAAGGATAAGAAGCCTCAGGCCCCGGGGACCAAATGTGGCCCTCCAAGTCTCTCTATTCAGCTCTCAGGACGGCCAAAGCCCGTCACCAGCCCTGCATCCTCAAGTGCTTTTATCTAGGTTGAATCTATTCTTAATTATTGTAACATCACTTTATTGCCTTGCTGCAGAGCTTTGTGTGTGTGTTTTAGAAACCTTTATGTGGTGGTTGTACCTTACTGTATAAAAAGTCACACACCTGCCTCTGGCTCTACCCTCCACTGGTATGTGGCTCCCAGGAAGACGGTCCATGAGGGAATGCTGTCCTCGGGCTGAAATAGTTTCCCTACCCCAGATCTGCAGGTGGCTCCTGCGTAGCTGAGTATTTTAGTTTGTGTTCAGGAATGTCTCCCAAAGTAATGTATCTTTGTTTCTCTCCCTAGTGATGCCATTTGCAGTTTAGTTATCTGCAATGACTCCTCCCTTCAACGGCATCAGATCATCTTCAATCCAGACTTCTTTGTGGAGAAGCTGCGACATGAGAAACCTGAGGCATTCACAGAGCTTGTGGTCAGTAACATCACCCGGCTGATTGACCTGCCTGGAGCAGAGCTAGCCCAGCTGATGGGACAGGAGGACCCCCAGTTGCCTGGCACATCCTCAGGGTTTTTCCGTTCCCTGATGTCTCTGAAACGCAAAGGTGAGCCTGATGTGTTGGCTAAGATTTTTCCCTTAGTTTTTTATGTTAAGTCCTGGTATCCTGGGTACAGCCTCTGCTAAGTGTCCCACATATGTGGCAACAACTCCAAGGAAGTATGTGAAAACTTTTCTGGTCCAAGTACAGTGCAGACCAGCCCCTTATTAAAAGAAAATAAGAAGGGCAGTACAGGCAATTCTCATTTTACATGGGGGTTCAGTTCTGGACTCCTGCGCGTGTTGGCGTAGCGTGCATAAGCCCATTCTACTCCCACTCTGTTCCACCCCCATTCGTCCCTTTTTCAGGAAATCTTTATGATGCTTCAGGGCTACTTCTGGGTTTGGCGCTGTGTGCGTGATCATGCATCATTCGGACACTGCTAAATCAGTCATTGCCTGTAAGACAATGACAATGTTTATTTAAATACTTGATTTACACAAGGGGTGGGAAACCTGTGGCCCTAAGATGCTGCTGGACTCAAAGTCGCATCAGTCCCAGCCAGCATGGCCAGTGATGATCAGGGATGATGGGAATTGTAGTCATCAATATTTGGAAGGCCACAGGTTCTCCACCCATGGTTTTCTTTATCATCCCTTTCAATTCCATTCTTATGGAGGACAAAGCTCTTGTTTCGGCAGCCATAATGGTGCCACCCATGCTAGAAGGTAGTATATGCATCTTTATTTTTTTTAAAGCAGGTTAAAAAAAAAGTCCCGAAACAGAAAGGGAAAAACTGCATGGGTGTGTGCTCCTATGGAGGGTGGGAAGAGGAGGTGGAAAGCAGCAGACAGTGAGGAGGGTGTGCTGTGCAAAGATGCCTGCCCACAACATGAGATCCACTTTTACAGCTGCAATAGTAACGGACTGTGCCTCTTGTTTCATCTGGAATAGGAGAGCTCGGGAGAGACCTTAGCTTGGTGACAGAGCATGCACTTTGCATTTGGAAGGTTCCACATATAATCCCTGGCATCTACAGTTAAAACTAATGTGAAAAATGTTTGCCTGAGATCCTAGACAGCTGCTGCCAGCCAGACAAATAGTCTTCTCTGATCTAGATGAGCAAATAGTCTGAGCAGTGTAGTCTATGCACTATCTTACCTAGAAAAGCAATCACTAGTTCAGCTGCCAACTGGTGTACCCTTTTCCTCCCATTGTGCTGCCTACACTTTTGGGTGTGCCAGGTTTGGATGAATGTTGTGCTCCCACCCATACTTGTAAAACATTTATGTTTAATTCTTTGGTCAGCTGGTCATTCTGTGCTACTAGCAGGCAAGAGGATTCCTATAGCTAAACTCTCCGGCTTCAGCTGGCTCTTAGTCTCGGTTCCCTTTGAAGATACCCTTATTTGTATCTCCTCTTCAAAGTCTTAACTGGACCTATGTAGCTGCTAAGAGCAATGTTCCCATGGTGTTGCTTAGAGATGCTGAACAAGGAAACAGTCACTTAAGTTGGGAGAAAGAGCTTCTATTGATCTGGTAGACAACGAGGCTTGGACTCTCAACCTGCATTTCTACTTGTTTCTTTTCTGGCAAATTTATTTTGCTGGAAGACGATCAGAGTGGATGGGGCAACCCAATCAGATGGGTGGCATATTATTATTATTGTTAATTACTATTCATCTTCATCATCATCTGGGGACATATTCCTTCCAAACTGAATTAAAATATGCAGCCCTTATTTCCACTGCAATATATCTTACAAAGGTTTCCATCTTGCCCTGGCAACAAGGTTATTAACGTCACATTTAAAGGATGAAATGTGAGATTGCTTGAACAATCCTTTACCTGCCTAAATATGACTACAAATATCAGCTCAAATATCTAAGATGTAGTTTTTCTACAGATGTTCTATGCCCTAGGAATATTGGGGTGGGAGGGAGTAGGCTTAATGAAAGAACGAAGAACTTTTGGGTTGGGGGGATGGAAACATGCAGGGTGATGTATAATTCTGAAGAGAAGAGGGATGAATTTGGAGGAGATTACTGGAAGGTGAATGATAAAGATTTGGGTGGAAGAAGGATTTTAGATATGAGCAATAATTTTGCATGGTGTGTAACTGGATGTGCACACATGTCATGTGGCCCTTGAAGGGGTGTCCAGCCCTCAATGCCAAATAAAGTTAGCCACCCTGTTCTGGGGTATTTCCCTGTAGTGGGGAGGGGATCCTTGGATAGCTTGTCTCTCCCACTTGCTCCACTGGGCAGAATTATTCAAATGAGATAGCTCTTACCTTCCAGTGGGAGGGTGACCCCTCCAGTTCCTTCCTGTCTAGCTCCTTGCGCAGGAAGAATGTCATGGGACTGGCAAATTGATTCCCTTTGTGGCCATGTATCAAAATTTATTTTTACTTTAATGTCAATCACATATTGGAAGTTACCATGTTTTTCTATTCCCCTTTAAAGCTGCTAAATGTATATGGCAGTGTTCTGCTAATGCTTCCTCCCACCCCTCCTCCGCCATGTACTCCCCACACTCTCCCCAGAACTGCTCCAGAGAAGTGAGGGAACACATTGAACAGAATTTGGGGCATGTGAGGAGAGAAGAAAAACATCAGCCTACAGGTATCTAAATGGAGTTCCATGTGCTGAGGCTGTGTACCTATGAATTCCAGATGATGGAGAAAAATGGGGAAGACCATCCTTGCTATGAAATGTTCAATTAGGCCTGCTGGAAACAGAATGCTTGTCAAGATGGACTTTGGGTTTGCTCCAGGAAGTTAGTTTTTATATATTGCCTATCCTTCTGTGGAATCTGTTCCTTTGGGTCATTTTGAAACAGATCCAAGTTTAGAAAACCCAAGTATCTGTTTTACAGCATACTTTCCTTTCCAGCAAGAGTTTTTTGTTTGCTTTTTTTAAAACCTGAGGAGATGAGGAGTTGCATTTGCAAGAGAAAGGGTCACAGTGAACACACAGTGAACCGGGGCTTTTTAATTCTGCCTTTTCATTATACAGTGGTGCCTCGCAAGACGAAAATAATCTGTTCCGCGAGTCTCTTCGTCTAGCGTTTTTTTTTTGTTTTGCGAAGCAACCCTATTAGCGGATTAGCGCTATTAGCGGTTTAGCGGATTAGCGGCTATTAAAGGCTTAGCGGCTAAAAGGCTATTAGCGGCTTAGCGGCTTAGAAAAAGGGGGGAAAGCGAAAAAAATCGGAACACTCGCAAGACGTTTTCGTCTTGCGAAGCAAGCCCATAGGGAAATTCGTCTTGCGAAGCAGCTCAAAAACGGAAAACCCTTTCGTCTAGCGGGTTTTCCGTCTTGCGAGGCATTCGTCTTGCGGGGCACCACTGTAGTATGGAAATGCTTGCGCATTTCTGGGTCTCACAGCAGTTGATAATGTTGGCTACTCATTATCTCCTCCTTTTCATCTCTAGAGAAAGGGGTGGTTTTTGGAGCTCCACTGACTGAAGAAGGTATTGCTCAAATATCTCAACTGATAGAATATCTGCATAAGAGTAAGTGGTTTGTGGTTTCCTTTCTATCTTTGTTTAGTCAAGGATAGTGGACTGGTCTGGGGGCACAGATTTAACTCACTGCTGAGCTGAGGAAGTCCTAGGAGCTATGTGATTCTAGACACTAACCTTTTCCTGCCGCCCCCCCCCCCATATCAAATGTTTAGTGATTTTTTTTGTACTAGACCTCTGTAGGATGTTCAGATAATGTGGCAGGAAGAAAAGGAAAGTATAAAAGGTTAAGAAGCTTTGTCAATATATTAGAAGAGGACAACATTTTATCTAACATATTCTTAATACCCCTTTTGTCTTTCTTCTCATGGTGCAGATCTGCGGGTGGAAGGCTTGTTCCGAGTGCCAGGAAACAGTACCAGGCAGCAGAACCTGAAAGAAGCCTTAAACAGTGGGACAGAAATTGACTTGGATTCAGGGGAGTTTCACTCCAATGATGTGGCCACTTTGCTGAAGATGTTCTTGGGAGAATTACCAGAGCCTTTGTTGACCCATAAACATTTCCATGCACACCTCAAAATTTCAGGTGAGTCAGCCTTGGAGGGAAGTGGGAACCAGCCCACAGGATGTTAGCATCAATAATTTGGGGTTTGCCTTGTTCAGTGATAAAGCTGTTGGGTTAGGATCAGAGAAAGGCCTGCTTTCTCTGCCCATGCCAAAGCATGAAACCTTTGGGATTTCTGATTTATGCTGAGGAAAAGAAGAGTGCAAAGGAGTGTGATGGCAAGTTGGGAAGGGGCAGTTGATAAAATAGTGTATAGTTTCCTGAAATGTGTGTGCAACTGAAGTTTCTTGAGATGTTTTCCTGTTAATAGATCTGATGCAGTTTGATGACAAGGGCAACAAGACCAACATACCCGATAAGCAGCGTCAGATTGAAGCACTGCAGCTCCTCTTCTTGATCCTGCCAGCCCCCAATCGCAACCTGCTCAAATTGCTGTTGGATCTGCTTTATCAGACAGCCAAAAAGCAGGACAGAAACAAGATGTCAGCTCATAACTTGGCTCTTATGTTTTCACCTCACATTTTGTGGCCTCGAAATGTAAGTGGTGGTAGATTTTTAGGCAGCAGTACAAAAAACCAGGCTGGGAAGGAGTTATTCTGAAAATAAACCTACCTCTACCAGGGAGCCTACCTCTACCAGGGAGTGTATCTTACCTACATTCTCCTAACGATTCTGCTTTGGTGTTTCCCACTATTGCCAGGTGACTGCCAGTGACCTACAGGAAAACATTCCCAAGCTAAATAACGGGATGGCTTTTATGATCAAGCACTCGCAGAAGCTCTTCAAGGTAGGTGCTTCAAAAGGAAGGGACAATCTCTATCTCTCGTTCAGTATCTGCTTAGCAAATGTCTCAGGCTGTCCCCTCCTGGGGGAAAATATGTTATGTGCACAGTCCTGACACTGTCAAGCCTGACATCTTTTTATCTATTACTTCCTTGGAGGTGCTGTGTACTGTGCCTGCTCCCTTTGCTGGGTAGATCACAAGTGGCACTGATATGTGAAAACAAGGCCTCCTATTCTAAATGGCAAGATATCCTGCACATGTGAGTGTCCTTGTAGTTACCGTGCCAAACTCTGCCTTAACCAGACAGTGCCCCTTTCCTGATCAGTTACTATCATGGCCTCTGAGGCTGCTCTTTGGGTCCTCATCTGTCCCTCTTTGCCATTTAGCTTAATAAATATCCCTATTAATGGCTAAAATCTCTAGAAAACTAGGCAGGTTCACATTTAATTGTCAAAAAGTGAGACTCCTAAAGCATCTGGTAGCATACAACATATCTGAGATGATAAAGGACTGAATGTTTGCCCTGGGTGACCCTCCTACCTATAAAGGAAGCACGCTTCAGAAGATTTTGCATAGATTACATTTAAAGTTGAAGTTGCTGGTCTGGTGGGGTGAGTGCCTGGAGCAACTGCTATAGGATGGAACCTCAGAGTTAGGGAGACTTCAGCTTAATTGTGTCTGACTCCTTCTGTTTCATTATCCTTCCAAGGCTCCCTCATATATCCGGGAATGTGCAAGGCTGCATTACTTGGACTCCAGAACACATGCCTCAAAGGTAAGAGCAGTCCATGACATTGGTTATGAAAGGGAGCACCCAAGATAGGCACCAGCAGGTCAGCAAACTGATGACTAAAACAGAGAGAGAATTTCCAATAAGGGATTCTTCGAGGGAAATCTATTCCTTAGGAAGGCAGAAAAGATGTAATTAGACCTCAGTTTTGCCACTTGGACTGCTACATATCCCCTCTAATAAAATGTGTTCTAGTTAAGCTAAAATTCTAGAGAACGGAACAAATTCTCATTTAACTGCCCAAAACAGGACAACATTTAGTATCGCACATGCATATTTTGGGGAGAGAGGAAAAGATCGGGCCCTCAGCTGTTCACCCAGGTCTGACTTTGCTACTGGATATGAAGCTCAGACTACCTTTGTTAGTGTGATGAAAGGCAAGATAGCTATCATTGGGAGTGGGTTGTTATTGGACAAAGCAGCCTGAAGTGCAGAGTGTTCTTTTGAATTTTTGCAGGATGACTTGGACTTGCCTGTGCCCCGGAATTTCAAAGACTTCCAGCTTCTGAAATTCAAGAAGCGAGGACTGGTGGATCCCTCTGCCCACCAAGAAGACACACAGCAACATACAGAAGAAGCACTGAAAGAGCTCTTCCACCATGTTCATAATATGCCAGACTCTGCCAAGAAAAAGAAGCTCATTCAACAGGTAGAAGGGAGACTTGGGTAACTGACTGGAGCAAAGAGGCATAAATGGGGCTTGGTGCTTGGAATGGGAACCAGGATCAATCTTTGGGATAGATGGGCAATGCTGCAGAGTTAATCATGCTATAAAGTGTGTGTTCTAGTTTCAGAAGCACCCTGAAGCTCTCACTCCTCAGGCAGGTGTACCCACACCCCGGACCCAGAAGCGGGCTCGCACTCGTTCCTTCAGTGGCTTAATCAAGGTATGGCTCTTTCTACCATTAACAATAACTTCGGCTGCAGTGGTGCTGCTCAAGTTACTTCTCGCTGGTGTACATATCGGGCATATTGTCTGCTGTCCAGATGCATAAGCTTTCTGATGGTATGGGGTGTACATATTCAGGCTTCTATTAAATAAGCCCTATTCTGTTCTGTTGCCTTTTTCTTTCCGTTCCCCAGTCACAATCCCAGTGTTTTCCTTTTCTTCATACAGCGTAAGGTGCTGGGGAGTCAAGGGTCTTTGGATAAAAAAGGGAAGGATGCAGTTTTGGAATCAGCGGGCATGAAAGAGCAGAAGCACGGCAGCAAGGAGAATGTTAGCATGGTAAGGCCAGCTGGAAGAACAATCACTGTGCACTCATAATGGGGTTGGTTCATGAAGGGGGTTGCTGCTAGCTATTGCCTGCAGTTCATATCTGTCTGCACTGATGTGGCGCCCTAAATTATCATGAGCACAACAGGAAGTCTGGGAATAAGCCTAAAGCTCTAGATGCATCACTCACATGAATAACGGAGCAGCCCTAAGCTGTGTTGGTGCTGAGGCCTGGAATATGCCACTGCTATGCGAGTGGAATGGCTACTAAATGCAGTACCTGCTCAGCCCTGGACATGAGTGGGGAATGGAGGGAAGACACACCAGCCAACCTCTTTGGAAACACTGCTATTGTCCACCAGTTTCAGAATGTGGTAGAAATGATACCTCCCACGCTGCCCAGAAACAAAGGGAGCCAAACCACACTGGCTGGCTTGTGAGTGGAGCCATGCTAGCTACCACTATGCTTCCTCAATACACAGCATCCCAACATGTGAGCCTCAGTAGCACAGCTCCCAAGAGGCCCCAGGCAGCCTTGTAGGAAGGGATCCAGCACCTCAAATACCCCACCCCACATAGTTGCACACCAGCCTCAGATCCCTGGCAGCCCATAAAACCAATCCCCAACCACCCTGTGCCTGATGGCCTCTGCCTTCTGGGTAGCACCCCATCCCTCACTGACTGCCTCATATCCCCTGGCAGCAACACTCAGCCCCCTGGTGCATTCTCAGTGACCCATCTGTGGAGCCAGAGGAAACAGGAAGTGGGGGAGCCCAAGTCACATCCAACCTCCCGACCCACCCTCCTTCCAAGAGTTGCATCCTAAAGCCACTTGAACCTGATTCAACACTTATGGAACATTGATGTTTTTTTATTGAATGGCACCTGATAGAGTAGATCTGAAAAGATAAAGAGGCATGTACATGGTTACTGACCAATCATCCCAGCAGAGGTTTTGTGCTGAGTGGCCAACCCTACAGAGGAGCAACTGGAAGGGAAATTTTCTGTGCCATGTTTGGTATAAAGATGTACTGTTGATGTTGACATGGATGTGTATTGAAGGGGTACGGGATCCAGCATAAGTGCTGCTTGTCTCTGTTGCCCATAGCTGTGACGCTTTCCAGATACGTATGTCACTGGCTGAGCGTTCTGCCAGCCTATCTGTTGTGGCAGTGACACATGTGGCATTCTTCCAGTGCCGCAGGGTTTCCACTGAATCTTGTAACCCCTGATCCAGTGTAGGAGTAAGCCCTAAGCCCATCTGCCCTGCTGCTCTTAGGTAGTTGAACTCTTTCTTTCCCAGTGTAACAAAAGGCTGTTTCTTTCCTTTCCAAATCTGGGGAATTGAACTTGATGCCTCTGCTCCTATTGGCTGATGGCCATTTTTGCATTTGGATGCTCCTTCCTTCTGAATTAAGGCTCCATATTTTTTTCTGGAGCAGCTTAATTTCCAGAAGTTTGGCAGACAAGTGTGTGACACGGCAGGCTAGTAAATCTATGCAGCATGAGTAAGATCATGTTAGAAGTTGACTTGAATTTAGGCAGGCCAGTTGCTGGCAACTGAACCATCCTATCTTAGAGAGTGACAGCAAGGTTCAGAGGTTAGAGTTTTCTCATCTTCCCTAGTTACAGAAACCTGCTTCCTCTCTAGCCATCAATGTGATTTGAGCAAGTCTTAGGTCCCCTGAGGACAGGAAAGGGGAGTTCAATTCTGTATGTATACATTACCATGTATAAGCAGCAGCAGCTTGCAATCTCATGTTCTCCTTTTTGGTATGAAGCCTATGGACTTACAGAACTGCCTTTTGGAATAATAGAGTCATAGAATTGTAGAGTGGGAAGCAGTGGCGTAGCGTGGGTTGTCAGCACCCGGGGCAAGGCAAGTAATTTGCGCCCCCTAACCCGTGGATTTGCGCCCCCTAACCCTAACCCCCAGATTGGTACCAAATAGTATGGGAAACAGCCCTACTAGAAAAATTAACTAATAAACTGAAACTGACACGGGGACAAACAGAAGAAGATGCCTTCACCCCGGTATGGCTCCCCTTTATCACACACACAGCCCAACAGGACAATGACAATAATCCACCAACAGCATACAAATCAATATGGCTAACCTGATCCAAAACACCCACCCACCTCACTCACACACAAAAACAAAGATCACCACAGCCAATCACAAGCAAACAATCACACCCTAGGCCAACCCCAACCTCTCTCACCACCAAAGGAACACAAGTGAACAACAAAAGCACGCTGACACCAAACTCTACATACATTAAACATAATAGAAACACCGCCACCCAATCCCACCCTTATCCATCTTCCCTCTCTCCACCCCCCTTTCTTTTTTCTCTCCTTTTTTATTTTTATTTTTATTTTTATTTTCTTCTCCCCTTAATGCCTCAACAAATTAAACGGATTTGTAAAAATGTTACATGGGGAAAAAATATATATGAGGCACTACACTTCTGTAAAACAAGAAAATCCTTAATAAAATATTAAAAAAAAAAACAACCCTAACCCCCAGATGTTGCGCCCGGTGCGGCCGGCCCCCCCTGCACCCCCCACGCTACGCCACTGGTGGGAAGGAATCCCAAGGGTCATCTGGTCCAGCTCCATGCAATGCAGGCATCCGGCATCCTGCCCGCAGCCACCCCTGGGTGGGCCTGAACCATCAACCTCTGGTTAACATCCAGACACATTGACCCATTGCACCACAGAGGCTGCAAAGATTCTTTTGAAGTGTGTGATGTGTGTCTGTAGCTTGATGCCTAAACTCATTGCCAAGAATTGACCAAGAAGCTGCTGTCAGGGTGGTTAACTTTTATCTGACAGATAAAACTAGTGAATAGATTTAAAGTGTTAATGTTAGTCCTCAAACTGCCTTGAGTAGGCTATTTTTGTTGGCAGCGTCCGTGAATGAAAGGAAGATGTGCAGAGAAGCAACCAAGCTAGAAGAGTGGGTTAAAATGGTCCTTAGCCTTAAATCTGCTCTTCTCAACAGGAAGTAGAGGTGAAATGTGGTGAAATGTTTCCGTAGCTTCCTATCCTTTCCTAATGCTTGCAAGCACAGCTCAGTACAAATGTACTAATTATTCTCCTTCTGGTACAGGACTCCCGTAAATATACTCGATTCCATGGTTCCTCAACAAAGGAGTCTTCCATTTGAAGATCCACTCAATGGTCGGTCTCTCTCTTTATATCAATATATATCTACACACAGCAAAGACTTGCAGCTCTGTGGATAACGCCTGCTACTCCCAAGCTGTGAGTCAGGACTCGCTTATCCCTCTAACCTCACTTATTGGAGCCTGGCCTACAACTGTGTGTCTGCCAGAATAACAGACTCTTCCACTGAACATGAGGAAACCACTATTCAACCACTTGTCTAGCCTGAGAATGGACTGGACAGTATCTGCAGTATAGCCTCTCTTTGGAGAGGTTGCTTTGTATGCCTTGTTCTCTCAGCTGTCCATCTTTCTAACAGTTCTTTGGGACTTGGCTTACACTGTCCTGTTTTGTGGCTGGTGTTTGTTTGTTTGTTTTTTTGATTTTGGCTTTTAGTGTGTACGCACACTGTTTCTTTTACCCCTGCAATTCCCATTAGCATCCACAGTAGAGTCAAGCTTTCAGATCCCCTTGGCAGCTAGGCTCATCTCGGCCTCTCTTTGTATGGAAGTCTCTCTGTTGTGGTTACTGATGGGATTTGAGAAGTAGCTGTGCTCTTAGCTGCCTCTCCCAGATTGCAGGGATCTCCCTCAGGCCTGTGGCTCATCTGTCACAAATCCCAGCGTCGGATGTATCCGAACTTAGACATCTTAAACCAGGGGTGCGGGGAGCCTGTGGCACTCCAGATGTTGTTGGAGTCTCCAGTTAGCCCAGCCACCATGCCCTATTCTTGGGGATGATTGGGAGTTGTAGTCCAGCAATATCCCTCATTTAAGAGCAGCGGTAGCAGGAAATAATTCTGAAAACTGCCCCTTTAAAAAAATAGAGCCCAAGGGCTCCTTGGCTGAATTCCAGCATGTCTGGTGAATCACCTGCAATGTGATTACATCTTTCTCCCCTCAAAAGGCCGCCAGTTCTGTTGCCACAGACACTTGCCTTCCGCCTGCTACGATTATTCTTCCATCAGCGCTGATTGCCAAGACAGCGTTTTGGCTGAGGCTCTGCCTGATGGAGTCTGTTTCACTGCCCCCTACCTGTCACATTCCCATTGTCTGTGGCCCAGGCTCTGATGTACGTTGCTCAGGCAGGACAGGGGGCTGACAGTTTAATGACTAACAATCTGCTGAAAATGCACTGAAAGAGAGGAACTTGCAAATACAGAAGGCTAACTGACTTGCTCCCTGGAAAGGAGGAGAGGCTGTCAAGATGAATAAAAGAAATGTTCCTGTTTCCTTCCATCAACGAGAAGAGGGCAGGTGGGAGGGTGGTGCAATGCTATAGCAATACTGCTATTTACAGCTCTGTATTTACTAAGCTTTCCCCTGTACCTAAAGGAACAAGTGTCTGTCTGGGTCACGGGTGGTGAACCTGTGGCCCTCCAAGTTGTGTTGGACAAAACACCTATTAAAACTCCCACCTATTACCTGTACACTGTCACCAGCCCCAGCTAATGTGGCCGAGTTGAACAACATCTGGAGGGCCACTTACTATTCCTGATAACTGGCTTCTGCCTTAATCTCAGAGAGATTTGGCTCAAAGGCTTTTGCAAAGGCACTGTATATTTGAATTTCCTAAATATGCGAGGATTGAGCTTCCTTTTATTATTCTAAAAAGAATGTCGTAAATCTGTGTCAGGGACCCTGTCAAATGGTCTTCTGATGTGTAGAGATGTATACACCCCTGTTAAAGCAGGTATGGGGAACCTGTGACCTTCCAGGTGTTCAACTCGACCTCTTGTCACCCACAACAAGTAGCCATATGGTCTGGAGCTGATAAAGAGTTTGGGGTCCGACCACACCTGGAGACTAACAGGTTAGCTGCTTCTATGTTCCTCATCTCCCCAACCCCCAAGCTGGTATGTAGCTTCAGCCAAAGAAGTAGAAAGCTGCTAACACTTGGGAGGTCATAGGCAAGACTGAAAAATGCCCCAAAAAATGTCAGGGGAAGCAATCATAGTGGGCAAAACCAGTTTCGACTACTCTAGATCTTAAGATTGGGTCATTCAAATCTTAGCGGTATTGTAAGTGAAAGCAGGACTGCCCCCATTGTTGCGTCAGTGTTGCTTGTGGAGGTTTTCTGACTGCCCCCATTGTTTTTCATGTTTTACTGTTCTCTTAACTTATCCTTATGTGGACAACCTTTACTTATTTATGCAATGTAGTAATGTAAGTAAAATAATATGTTGTTTCTTGTGGTGTATTGCCCTCTGTTAATGTGAAAATCCTACATTAAATACTGGTGGTTATTGGTGCCTTCTTAACAGACTCTTGGCTAATTTTATTTTTTATGCAGAATGGAGATCGGATTTAAGAGACGGAGAGTCTGTGACCATAAATATAATGACTTTAAAAGTGTGTGCTTCTGGAGCTGGGCTTGACCAGGGGACTCCTGTGCCCGTTCCCTTCCAACTATCAACAACCCACTTCTTTTCCTCTTGCTCTTTCCCATGATTCTATATTCTTCCCATTACTGGCCCAGGATTCCACAAAGTGGGCATCACACTAGTCCTCATAGACATTGTAAAATGGAAGGGCAAGCTTATGGTCCTCCATTCTGTTATTGGAGGACAACTCTCATCTGCGCTAGCCAGCACAGCCAATGGTCAGGGATGATGGGCATGGTGGTCCACTAACAGCTAGAGGGTCACTGGTTCCCCATCTCTGCTGTAGAAGGGCTTCTGAAAAAACATTTGGGAAAAGATGGAGCTGGTATTAGATGATCACTATGGAAAGAAGGTTCTTTCCATGGACTGAGTTAATGGAGTAGAGAACCAAGACAACAATGCAGTCAGAATCCACCCCACTTCTCCACAAGGCTTAATTAGAGAGGAAGGCATAGTTAGGTTTCCTGCTGGCATTGACCCCTGTTGAAAACCCCTGGGGAGCCACTGCCAGTCAGCCTAGACAATGCTGGACTAGCTGCACCATTTCTCTGGCTCAAGGCAGCTCTACATCCAAGTTATTTCAGAACAAAGTGATGGGGAAGAGGCTATACCTTGCAATCATCCAACGAGCTACCAATAACTACCTTCTGCCAACCCATGTAGGCAATGCTACTTCTGAAGCATTAGCATTGCTAAAACCCAGAGAAGTTATTTGTTGCCATGTGCTGACAGTCAAAACTGAGGGAATCAGAGAGATCCTGAACTCAAAACTACTTCCCTGGAGACTGACCTTGGGAAAGCTCCCAAAGCTATTTTTCCTGGAAAATGAAATTTCGTGACAGTTTGAAAAGTCACGGCAACAGTGATGATAGGATGTGAAACCTGGTTGCCTTCTCATGCATGCAAGTGTCTGTCTATAACTGGTGGGAGGACCTGATACTTGTCTGCCAATTCCCCTTCTCCGATATTAAAATCTAAGCAAACAGTACTTTATTCTTGGGAAAGAGAGGAAAAAAACTTCTGCTACAGAGCCACAAGAGGGAGCTATTTGCTCATCCATGCCTTGTGATTTCCTGTCTACACACCTTAGCATGATCAGCTGGTAGGTGAAAGGGATTGTGACATGAGAGGTGATGGAGCAAAGGATTGCTATTCTCATTCTTGGTTTGGCCAGTTTTAGCAGATGGGGCCCTGTGATTTATTTTCTCTATTGCCTTCACTTGATGCAAACTGCTCCAGATTCCTTAAGCCAAGCAAAATGGGGCTCACACACCAACCCAATGACATACTGTAATGCAGTTCCTAATGCAGATGAAACGCAACAGTCCTGTAGCAGTTATTAATGACTCCCATCCCAGGACCACCTTCTAGCTAGCCATAAATACAGAGAAGACAACTCCTTGGCATCTCTATCAATAAAGCAGGACAGGACTATTATGCCTCCCTCTCTTGTTGGGCCAGGGAAAGGGTTTGGTGGGCTCCATGCAAAGGAAAATCAAATGGAGTTGAAGAGAAGCAATGCGATGCCCAGTGTACTTCCTTTTGAATCCTTCCTGCCCCCTTCCGGGAGCCAAGGCAATCAGGAAAAACCCTTGGGAACCAAGTCTTCTCCAAAGAGGCATGAGTTTATTGCAGTAAAACTGCAGTGTTTGACACGATGGAGAAATATGCCAGACATACTTGGCAACAGCAAGTGGAAAGTTAGCCTAATAAGCAGTAAATTATCCCACTCTTTCCCCGAGGAGGGATAATGAATTTCTCCAAGTAAAGGAACAGAGAGGGAGAGAGAGGAAGAAAGTGTAACAGTGAGTACAAACAGGGTCTCTGGCTTAGAGATTCTACATGGAACAGTAACCAAATTCCCACAAATTTGTCACATGTGTGTGGAATTTGATCCATTTTGTGTAAACGATGGCTAGAATGCGGTGGGGGAATAGCTGGCACATTCTGCAGCATCTGTTAGGAAAGCTATTGTAATAAGAGTCTCTGAGGGTTCCAGGACAATAACCATCTCAAGTCCACGTACCTGCAGTTGAAGCCAGTTTCCTGAGCCACCCAAGTGGTGGGATCTTTCCTTTTGCCCGTAGGAAATAAACTAAGAATCAAGATTACAAATAAATACTTTCTCTGGGCTGGGAGACTGCTACAGTCAATTACCCAAACAACCGTGAAGGCCCTTGGTAGGACCGAATAACAAATCCCAGAAGCTACGACCAAAATAGGCTTCTGTTGTAACCAATAATGTGCTGCATTATGGAACTCTGGATGGCTTTAAAGGCTGGAATAAAGCCATATTGGAAGGGGGAGGTGTTGTGTGTCCTCTGACTTGACAATATCAGAACTAAAGGTGGCGGAAATCCAAGTATTTAGCAGCTACTATGATTGCTTTTAACCTATCTTTTGAAGGCATATGTAAATTCCACCTCCACACTTGCACATGTTGTTGGCCACCATGTCGAATCAGCAACCAATGGCTGGAATTGAGTCATATTTTGAAAAATGTACTCTCTGTCTTTCTGAACCCAGCAGGACACGAGCAAATCCATGCCTTTTTTGCTTGTAATGCCATGTAAACATTAATAATCAGCACTGGTAGCAACATTGTCCTCAAAACAGGAGTGCAATAATTGTCACGGCCCACTTGCACGAGGGCTGCTCTTATATCAAGGCAATAAGTCTTGGATAGACCCCTGTAAGTTAAGGAAATGGCAGGAGTGGCCTTCAGGTGACTTGACTAACTGGTGTTCTCAAATATTACTAGTCTGGCGCTGGATCTGCCCGTTTTTGACAACAATTACTTCTAGAAGTTGTTCTGGAGATGTGGCAACCACACAGGCTTTGAGCCCAGTTAACCTGGAAATGAAGAGCACAGCAGGCCAAACGCTAGAAAGGAAGTCTTCCCCTAGTGGTTAGAGGCCACTGGAAAGGAGGCAAGATGGGTCTCACTTGGAAGGGAGTTCCAAATTCTAGGGCCGCCCAGAGCCTTTCTGCTATTTATTACCTACTTTTCTTCCTCTGCATTTCTCATGGGTACGCAATATGCCGCACCTTATAGCCATAAAGCAAAGTGGTTCATGCGGTAGCTAAAACATGTTTGTTAGTGTGAACAAGAGCTGTGGAAGCTGGATAATCTGAGCTGGAAGTCTTGTTTATATCTGAGCTCAGGGTGATGAGAGAAATTATCCTGCAGGTACAGCACTCGTTTTGTGTTTTAGCCACATGTTCCAAGGCTCAGCCTAGGACTGGGAAAAAGACTCCAGAACTGATCCCTGTCTCAGGTAAGTCCTGCTTTTTCTAGCCCCTTTTATTTGGTCTGTCTTCTCGCACATACCATGCTGCTCACAAGTGCTCAGAGATGCTTTTCCCTGACATCTTCTGGTTCTCTGTGTTAGTAGCTGTAAGTCAAAGTTGTTGGAGATAACCTTTTACACAAAGAGCTCATGATAGGGGGCCTTGCAAATAAACAGAGGACTTTGAGCCACACCTTTCATTGCATTTTCTCAGTCATTGTTGTTTCATCAGGAGAGAGACTTTCAGAGTCCATCTTGGATGCTATGGCTAAAATTCCATCTCCGTATCTCTTTATGGCAGGGGTGGTTCTCATTATGTTGTTGGACTACAGCTCCCATGATTCTTGATCATTACCTCTGCTGGTAGGGGCTGATGGGAGTCATAGTCCAACAACACCTGGAGGGCTCCCCCTGCTTTATAGAGGACGCTGTGTGCAATAATTTTGCCAGCCTCAAGAGGGTGCTGGTGTGACAAGACAAAAAATGAATAGCGGTAATGATTGTTGAAATTACTTTCCTAATGGCATATAATGTAGAACCTGATGTATTCCATTAAGGCAGCAATCAAATTATAGTCATGTAATGACACATCTCAAACTTCTATAAAAAGACTTTGTAGGAAAGGAATGGTGGGAAGAGATTTCTATAATAAATTATGAAGAGAACTAGAATTTGTGAAAATTTTAATTGTTCTGCCTCCGCCAGGAACATGAGAGAGGAATAATGAACTGCCCTAGTTGAATATGAAAGCAAGGTTCTGCTTCTGTCGTAAAAAGCAATTGAGGAGGTGCCCGGTTTCACTAAGGGGTAAATGTGTGGATAATGACTGGTGGGATGGGAAAAATGGGCTCAGAGCTTTTGAGGATCTCTTTGAATTATGTTAGTCTTGTGGGAGAATAAAGGATTTGATCGATCAATACAGATCCAATACCTGGTCTTGTGTGAAGCAAATGAAAAAGCAAGGCAAGGCACAGTACACAATACATTTGTCCAGGGTCACCCAATCTGCTTTTTGGGTGAATGGGAATTTGAAACTGGATCTTCCCAGACCAAGTCCAGCACTCAAACTATTCCACCATCCCATGTCAACTAAATACTTAATGATTTGGTTAATGTTGCATCTGTGTGTTGCTATTGGCAAACTTCCTGCATCAGAAAACACTGAAGGGTTAGCAAATCTTAATTCTTTCACAAAGACCATCTAGTGGCAAAGGCATTTCAATCATGAGTTTAAAAAATCAGTAACAAGCCACTTGTCTATAGCTACAATCAAGACTTGGTGATCTACAGCCAGGTACATTACTGCAGAAAACATGTGCTGTGTTGTGTGACTTTCAGTTCTACTTGTGTCTAATCTATCTGCATGCAAGCTATTTGATACTAATACTGTTATTCAACAACTTTTGAATCTTGGTCTTCATTATCTCCAGATGAAGCATCACAAGCAGAGGTTTTGTGACCCACTTGTTATGCATGTTGAAAGTTGAACATGAGGAAGCAATGATGGATTAGCCTAGTGGAAAAATGTGCAGTATGTGCAGTGAATGGTAGCCAGACCTCTCTCTGAGCTTCTGGCAGGACTTGCTGGCTTTTCTACAGAAGGCTTTCCAATTACATTGTAATAATCCAATCCAAAATTGGTAACTGATAGACAAAAAGCTCAATTTCACTTACTAACCCAAAAGCTTATTAAAGTCGTTAATAAATTGTTGGTCTATAGTTTTCTGATAGTTCTTATTTGTTAGTGTTGTAACCTGCTCTGAGGTCTTCTGACCAAGAGCGGGATGTAAAATTTAAAAATACATAAATGAAAATTCATTGGCCGCATCTCAATATGAGCAGCTTGTTGTTCTGATTGAAAGTGGAGGGTAGAGTAGCCTCTTATTTTCAGCATGCTTTTTGCTTCCTCGACATTCCTACTTTCAACCCTGAAATCCTCAGTGACACCCCCCCCCCTTCTTCTCTTACTCTGGTGGGAACAGACAGGGACGCCCACCATAATCGGTAAGGCAGGAATAGTTCATAGATCCACTGTGGGGAGTATAGGAGTCCTGAGCATCTGGCAGGGCTGGCCTGAGAGGATTATATGCCCTGGAGGAAAAATAGCTCTGCACCCATCCTCAGCTTTGGGTCTCTACTTTTCCCAGTTCTACACACACACACACACACACACCTTCCTTGTCCTGACTGTCACTGACTTCTGAAGCTGTGCTGCCCAGCAAGGGAATGTGTGTTACAGCTGCTAGGTAACTGCAAAGCTCAGTCCTCAAGGATCTGGTTAAGCGTGGGTGGGGGTATACATGCCCCAGTCCCTCTGGTATCCCAGGTTAGGTCAGACTCCCTGTTTCTCAAAGTTAGCACCAGCGAGCTTCCGTGGGGCCTGTCCCACATGTTGCTATTCTGACTCCAGCTGCACCGATATGCACATGAACGGCTTCCCCTCCCACATCTCGAGAGCCATAGCAGGGCCTGCTCCAAACCCAAAGCCCTTTGAAGTGTGTCAGAAGCATTAAACAAAGAATGCAGTCTCCATGGAGATGGTACCCCACAAACTTGACCAATCTGCCTCAGCTCCCTCCCCCTTAACCGCACAGCACTCCATGTCCAATTATAACAAATCAGATAGGAAGAGAGATGGTTGGGTAGGATAAATGAGATGGAGGACTGTTGCAAAATGCTAAACTGCATGAGGAAGCTTAATCTGCAGATACAAATAGTTATTCAGAGATGTTTGTGAGTGTGTGTGTGTGTGTGTGTGTGTGTGTGTGAGAGAGAGAGAGAGAGAGAGAGAGAGAGAGAGATCTGTTCCTATCTAGCGACCCATTCAAGCTGCATAGTATTTGTGTCTATGCCCAAACCTATTGTCCAGCCTGCAACTGATGATGTAATGATAATGCAATTGGTTCCCTCTTCTCTATAATGTCCACTGTTACTGTATCCCAGCACCACCACCATTTTCCGGGTCACAACCACACCACACATTTATAGCACATAGCTTCATCCAAAAAATCTTGGGAATGGTAGTTTGTTAAGGGTGCTGGGGAACTGTAGCTGTATGAGAGGTAAACTACAGTTCTCAGAATTCTTTGGTGGAAGCCATGTGCTTTAAATGTATAGTGTGAATATTCCTGGAAACTAGCTCCCTTCAGAGTGAATGGTGTGTGCTTGTGTATATATACAGTGGTACCTTGGGTTACAGACGCTTCAGGTTACAGACTCCACTAACCCAGAAATAGTACCTCGGGTTAAGAACTTTGCTTCAGGATGAGAACAGAAATTGCATGGTGGCGGCACGGCGGCAGTGGGAGGCCCCATTAGCTAAAGTGGTGCCTCAGGTTAAGAACAGTTTCAAGTTAAGAACGGACCTCAAGAACGAATTAAGTTCTTAACCCGAGGTACCACTGTACCAGGTAAGGAAGAAACAGCATTAAACTGGCTTGTAGGAATTGAGATGTTTTCCTTATCAAGGAAAGTGCAGAAATCTAAGTAGGAAGCCCAAGGTTGAGGAAGCAGTGAAATATGAAGATAGACTAGCTAGACTCCCAAATTTCTGTCGATGGCCCCAGGGGCCAAGAGCAAAGAATGCCAGTTGTGTTACCTTTGTGTTGTAGTAGTTACATGGTTCAACAAGGCCCAAACAGTTTTCTCTTTGCCTGCAGTGTTTGTGAACATTGTGCATGAGGCTTATCATTCCAGCCTTTCCTCATACACCTTTCCTTCCATATCATTCCAGCGTTTTTATGGAAGAGGGAAAGCAAAATAGCACGGCTACTCGCCAGTGAAAGGGGTGGGAAGGTGTTGCCTAGTTAATTGCCTAATGTTAGAAGAGCTACCCCAGAATCTGAGATAGCAGATTGTGCACCCAAGAGAGGAAGGTAAGTACTGAATATTTAGCATCTTTTAACAAAGATAGCATATTCTAAACAGAAGCCTTTTCAGGAGTTAACAGAGTTCTTTCCCTTGTGCACTGAAATCCAACACAGCAAACTCCTGTGCACACTTTCTAATATTTTCTTTTGCCATGAAAATAATTCAAACCAAGGGCCCATGGAGAGGTTTGGGGCTGGAGCCACTATAAGCTGATGGTTCAGACTTCAGCTGCTTCAGTCCCACTTTCCTCCCAGGTCCCTTTCTCTCTATATTGCTTGTTCCGTTGGGTTCTCTCCAACAAAGAAGCCTTGCAGGGTTATTTTACTGATTAATAGACTAGCTTTCTACTTGCTGCTGCCAAAACTGCCTGCTGTATTTCTTCATGCTGTCACTCTGTGTTGCCTTCAGGACAAAAAAAAGAAAGAAAAGAGTCTAGCCCACCCTAACTGAACTTCTGCACAGTTACTGACTTCCATGATTAAGAATTACATTTTCTACAGCAGCAAGGCCTCTAAAAGTCTCTGTGGAACCAGATAGTGCACAAACCCCATGGACCCTTCTGCAGCAATTAGAGGGTGAGATCCTGGCTAACTCCTGCTGTCTCTTTCTGGGTCTGCCATTGCTGAAGGGGGCTAATAATGTTCTCTTGCTTCTCACCTAACTGTGGAAGAACTCATGAAGCCATCATTGGGTGACCCACCTCACAGTATTGTTGTAAAGATTACATGAGTGGAGTAGGGGGACACAGACACCATCCTGAGCTCCTTGGAGGAAAGGCAGGATAACATTTAATTAATTAATTAACTAATTAACAAGTCAAGCTCTTTCCTTCCCTCCTCCCACATCTCAGTTTTACTGTTGTGGTGATTCGATTCTGACTGCCAGAAGTTCCTAAATATTTTTTATTTAATAATTTGTTTAATTCTACCAGCCAAACTGTGTTACAAAAGTAATATTGATTATTGTATAAATGTAAATGTAAATATAAGTATTGAATATAAATTGCCCCTCCCCCATGAGGATATCAGGATTCAGATTACATTTCTTTAAAACATAATATAGTCTACAAGTCCAATTAAAAATCTTATATTTAGCATAATATTTGATGTTCTATGATATATAACACTAATTTTTCCTTTACAGTCTTCATTCTTTTCTATGAAGTTCCTAAATAAGTAGTGGGACCTCTTTTTAAAATGTTCTGGTTTATCTCTTTAGGATTCCAGTCAGACCCTATCCCAACATTTTCCAAAAAGCTGTGGAGTAGAGGCAAAACTTGGTCATGGTTTAAGCAGGCCTAATTTTTTGTCTTGAGGGCAGAAATGTCCTCTGCCTGTTTTCTGCAATGTTAAGAAACAGAAATTGCTGACAAGGCCTTAGTCAAATTAAGAAAATACACCATTGTGAAGAAGTTACAATATTTTTACTCAATTGCAGCTGGCAGCTCTGAGTGACCTTCACAAGTCTCTTTGTGCCCTGATAAGGCTCAAAGACATGCCAGTTCCTCAGAACAATGGAAACCTGTTTCTGCAGGTGTCTGCCCCATGACCTTTCATTTACTATTTTGCCTTCTCTTTAAGAAAAGGGATTTCTTGCTTTAAATTTGTCCCTTCTTCATGTTCGGAGCTGCTTGTGGCCATTTTCCTTCTTGACTAGTCCTTTGAGACTGGGGCTTTGGTTTATGAACAATCTTAAGTTTTATATACACAATTTTCTTATTTTATTTTCGCTTATTGACTGGTGAGGTTTAAACATAAACATTTTATTATTCAGCCTTTTCCCTCCAAAAAAAAATCATCTAGATCCTACCAAAGTATCTAGAATTTATCTCTTAACACTCCTCCGAGTCCACAGAAACCTGTTCCTTTGAACCTCTGCTTGGTTGGTAGCCTTAATATTCTTTTTTAATTCTTTCCTTACTATTTGAGGGAGTTACTGTAGAGCCATAGCATAGCAAAGCTCTTAACTAGTTTGGAAAGGTGGAAGTGCTAGGTGGTAAGTCAAAGAAGAGCTGAATAGTTAAAATTGTTGATAATTTTGCATGTTATAATTATGTTTCATTGTTTTGGTGGTTTTCTCCCTTCACTGTGCCTAGATCACTTTGGTCTCAAGCTTTGCACACTTGTCACAGGAGAACTGTGGAGGAAGCCAATTCCACTGCTCCCTGGGAAGGGCAGGTATAGGCCTGATGCATCCTCTCCTCCCATAACTCACAAGTAATTACTCATAGCCTTGAAAATCATCCTCACCTGAGGTTCAGAGGAACAGGTGGGCAGAGAGTTGTATACTGTATTTCACTTTTGCTGCTGTTGGGTGCTCTACCACAAGTTTTACCTTGGTGTCATAGACCGACTATTTCCTAGTAAGGTCTGGACTGATGGCAGCAGTCCTCCCCCCCCCCCCCGCCTTGCAGTGTGGAGATTGGCTGCTCCCAGAAACTTGGGGAAGCCAAGGGATTGCTGGATGCTATGGGAGGATTCTCCATGACTGGCCCTGGTCTTGCTGTGTAATGGTAAGAGAAACATTAACATAGTTACTCATGAGGGTACACTCTCCAGCAGTGTGGAGGAGCTCTGACGGGTGAAACAGGCAGGATGGTGGCTAAGGTGATATTGTATCAAATGCAACCAAACATAGTCAAGATTGCATAATCATGCCTACCACATAGCAGTGAAGGAGGCCTTGAGAAGTTGTCCAGCAGAACTTTTCTTAGAGATGATGGGGTTGGTGGGAACTTCCCTGAAGGGCAATAGACTGGAACCCTTTGACTCCTGTTGAGACAGGTTTGCTAGGCACTTTGGTGGCAAAGTTGCTCACATCTGGGCTAAGCTTATGACAGGTCTAGTGGGGTGTCTAGAGCACTGGTCTTCAACCTAATCCAAGGTGGGTTGCAGCAGGAGCACTCTACCACCATGCATGGTACAAGATTACGAAATGGGTCCCCAAATGCATGTTGGGTTTAAAAGTGGGTCCAGGGCCTGAAAAGGTCTACACTACTGGTCTAGATTGCTCTTATCTGGTTTGGGATGAGTTTCTCTTGATGAGGCTCAAGGTTGTAGACAAGGTACTTTAAAGCATTTGGCCTACCACCTGAAATCTCAACCTTTGCACTTGGCTTGTAAGAGCTAGTCAAGGGGGAATGACTGTGGGTGGCTAATTCCACCTTTCAGGAAGGGAATGTGCCAACTGCTTTGGAAGAGGCAGTGCTGTACTCCTTCCTCAAGAAGACCTCCCTGAACCTGGGAGACTATAACAGTGATGAGTTTTCTTTGAGCTTGATCTGGGAGTGAAAATGGTACCTTTCGCAGAACAAAAATTGCTGAGTGTGTTTCCACAGTGAGCCTACTGCTCAAATGATGCATGTCTTTACGCATGCTGAATACACCTTAATTGTACGTAAGATACCCATGTGCTTAAAGATAAATGGACAGTCCTTAGCAATTTAGAGTAAACAGAATAAAAAGCGGAGAAAGCTATATATTGTTGTATAGGTAGAACGGCTTCACTATTTGTATTTTGAGCACCTTAAAAATGGCACTAGCCTTAACAGGCAGTCATATTCAACAAAATAAGAACTCAGTAGTTTAATCTAGAATTTGCTTTTTTGTTGACTGAGGTGATAATGCCAAGTTGGCTGTGTCTTTCTCAACCCTACCCATGTGCATATGGTTAGCCTCTCTCTTTAGCTGTCATTAAGGAAGACTTCCAAGTTGGTGCTGTATCTGCATTGAATGCAAATAGGTGTTTCCTCCTTGCTGCCTAATTTGCACCTGCTTCTAGTAAGGAAAATGTACCAAAAGATTGCCAAATCTGGTACCATATGCTCCAGATTTACCACCAGTCAGAATCTAAGACTGCCTAATGAATGAGCCTGCCTTTTGACATAATGAATAGGTTTGTGGGATGTAATATACACCTAAACAGACAAATAAATTGTGGGCTACCCTAAATAGTAAGCAGAATGACCCTAAATAGTAAGCAGAATGCTACCCATGGACTGGTTGTGGAGACCAACATTTGTGGCAAACAAGCAGGATCTTTGGAGATGGGATCAATCAGCAGCATTTGAAGAGTTACTGTTGCTGTTTAGAGGCAGAATTGCTCAGATTTTGACAAAAGTGGATAGCACAATTTGAGCAAGTTCAATGAGGATGTCTAGAGTACTGTCTGTTCCATCTATACTGGATTAGCTTACATTATTGCAGCCTGAGAATGTGGACAAGTTGCTTCAAGAAGTACAGCCAACCCACCTGCCTCCTTGTGCCTTGCCCATCTTGGTTTCTTAGAGCTAGTCGTGGGGAGCAGACTGGGTGGGTTCAGGGACTGATTAATACTTTACTGGAGAAGGGGTAGATGGAGGCAGTGGTTTGTCCCATCTTTAAGGAGACCTCCCTGGACCCAGAAGTGTTAACAGTTATTGCCGTGGAGAATAGAGAGTTGACAGTCTACTTTCAGGTCTGCTTGGAGGAAACTGATTACTCGGAGACATTCAAGTCTGGCTTTAGGTCTGCTTGTGGCACTTAAGCTGCCTTTATCACCCTGGTTTATTACATTTGTCAGGAGAGAGATGTGTGGGCAGTATGACCCTGCTCATTCTCCTCAATCTCCCAGTGGCGTTTGATACTGTTAACCATGGTTTCCTTCTGTAGCATCTCAGGGAGGAGGTGGGGCTTGAGGGCACTGTGCTTCACTGGTTGCACTCCTACCTCTAGAATGGTTTCCAGAAAGTAGATATGGGGGGGGCTACAGTCTGGCATGATGGGAGGTGTCCTGTAGTGTCTGTCCCACTGGATTTCATCTTGCCCCGATGCTATTTAACATTTATATGAGGCTCCTGGGAGCTGTCATTAGGAGATTTTTGGTGAAGTGCCATCAATAAGCAGATGGCACCCAGATTCTAGTCCATTTGAATCTGGAGAGGAGGTTGAGATGTTAGACTGGTGCTTGGAAACTCTTACTGGGGGGGACACCAGCATGCCCAGGTGGGTGTGTTACCTGTCTGTAATAGACATCAACAGTCAATATAGGAGTAGACGAGAGATAATCAGTGGTGGTCTGATATTGGGCTTGGGCAATCATCTGCATGTGAATATCCTAATGGTAGTGTCATATATAGGTAGGGTAAGGTAAGGTATGATAAGGACATATGTGGACCCCATTCTCTCATCATCAGTTTGACCACCTTCAAGTTAAATTCCAAACCCCAGCAGCTATGGATAGTCTAGTTTCCTGTAGATTAAACACACCCACACCCACACACCCTACTACACCTGAGAAGCTGATGCGATTCCAGGTATCTTAAGGTTACATCCCTTTGTTTTTCAGCCCCATTGATACTGAAAGCTCAGGGTGTTCGCAGATTCCCTTGTGTTCCCCAAAGGGCATGACACCATAGCTTGCCAATTCACTTTAGAAGAGTCTTCCTTTGAAACTTACACCACCCTGGCAATTGAACTAAAAAGCATGCATTTATTCAAGGGGAGTTGGGTGGACTCATTGATCGGGTGAGATGGTGGAAAAAGCCAATATGGTTTGTTTTGTGTTCTTGTATAGATCGGAGTGTGACCTCAAAGAGTTTACATCAAAACACAACCTATCGACAGAAATCATACACAAAAAACCCTGTTTATCACAAAGGACACGGAGGGCGACTCTTCTTCTCTGGGCCTGTGTGTCTGTCCTGCTACTTTCGGACGCTCTTCGCCTATTTTTCTCTATGTGCATCTTTACTGCGTCTCTCCACGACAGACTCTCGGAGTGTGTGCTTCGCTGCGTGTGTGTGTATACACACGTACGTGTGTGTACACGCGCGTGTATAGCTCTCTCTTCCGCGGAGGTGTCTTGCCAATTGGCTGGTGATTCCGCGAGTGCGTTATGTGGGAGCCTCCTCTCTGCTCCCTGGGCAGACAGTGCGCGCCTTTCTTGTCCCGTTTCGCCCCCTCCCGGCCCTCTGTCGGAGAAGAGGGTGGGTGGGTGGGTGGCGGTGGCGGGGAGAGATCTGTGCGCCCGAGGCGGGTGAGGAGACTGAAGGGGGGACGGGGGCGGAGCCAAGGCTGCTCCTGCTGTCTGGGCTTGATGGATGAGACGGGGGCTCCCGATGTGTGTCTTTGAGAGCGAGGCAGCGAGACGCGAAGGCAGCGCGTGTTCCTGTGCTTAACCCTCCCGGGCGGCCGGAGCTGCTTCTTCCTGCGACCCGGACAGGCGACGAAGGCGCCAAGTGGAAGCAGCAGCAGCAGCCGGGGTCGCCCGCCTGCGCCAGAAGGCAGCCTCTCCACGCCGCCTCGGCGAGCGCGCCGTGCGATCATGTGCGGGGCAGCCCCTCGCTAGCCAGCGCAGGCAGCATGGCTCCCGCGAAGCGAGCGGCGTCGGGCGGCGTGTGGCTGCGGGCGGGAGCCTGCCTCTTGGCCTGGGCGGCCTTTTGCCGGGTCCGGGCGAGCGCCTGTCCCGCGCCGTGCGCCTGCAGCGGCACCACCGTCGACTGTCACGGGCTGGGGCTCCGCAGCGTCCCCAAGAACATCCCGAGGAGCGCAGAAAGGCTGTAAGTGCTGGGGGGCGGGGCGGATCGCAGGCCTCGGAGGGGGAGACGTTTGCGACCCCGGGGGGTCCTGGGGGTGGCCCCTCTCTCGGGTAGGGGCTCCGCCGGTGCCGGCCGCCACACCCCCTCTCCCGCCCTCACAATGGAGCCCCGCCGCTTAGGATGTGCAGCTGCGAGACGCGCTCAGACGGTCCGAGATGGGGGGCAGACAATGATCCATCTGGGGGACGTCGGGAGGGAGTTGGGTCGGGCTGAGGCGGCCGCCGCAGATCCCTTCGGAGTCTCCGGGAACAATCACTCGATTGCCTTTGTTAGGGAACTGCGGCGCGCGCCCGTGCGGGTGTGCCCCCCTCCCAAACCATTGGGTGGGTGTGTAACGTCTTCCCAACCCACCCTGCCTCTCACACGTGCGCCAGAGTCCGGTGGCCTGCAGGTCCGGGTCAGGTTTAGAGCAGCGTGGGTCGGGGGGGGGGGAGATTCCTGCTGGGCGCGATCCGGCCGTTGCGCTGCGCCTCCTTGCAGCGCGTGAGATGCCCGGGACCAGGCTAACTTTAGCTGCACGAGCTGGCTGCTCGGCGAGGTTCCAGAAACGGGGAGCACGCACCGTGGACGCGTATGTGTGTGCTGGCGCGTTCACGCGGGTGTGAATCTCCTGTGGGCCGGCTGGCGGGGGCTTCTTATTTTCTCCACTTATCTGCATGCAGTGTGTGTATGTTTGTTCGTGTTCTGTCTGCTCTAGTAAGACTCTCTGGGGAAACTGCCTCCTCTTCTGTGGAGCTAGATGGATGCCTTTTGGGGGCCCTTCCTTGGAAATGGGAGCTTACGAGTGAGAGGGTCAAGTCCTCTTTAGGAGCGTAGCCCCCTTTCCTACCCCTACACCACATAAGTGTATCTGACACGATAAGGCTGCACCCACACTATACATTTATTTTCCTCAAACAATCCTGGGAACTGCAAATTGCATGCCCCGAGCTACAATTCCCAGCACCCTTAGCAAACTACAGCTCCCAGGATTCTTTGAGGGAAGAAATGGGCTTGAACTGTGGGTGCGACCTTTGAGACAGAGGAGCTCTGTGGAGCAGGAGGAGGTGGGTGTGGAGGATGGAATCTGGACCGTGGAGTCTTGAGTGTCCCTTGCCGCCTCTTCCAAACCCCTACGGGAGGGGGCTTGCTGTCTCTAGCCAAGGCTGCAGCCCTGGTGACTGTCCTTTCCCATCTCTCCCTTTGCCCCCTCTTTCGACAGTTTAATGAGGGGTGAAGAAAGAGGATCCATGGGGGGGGGGAGAAATCCTCTCCCCATGATCAACCCTTCCCACTCGGGCAATATCCATGGCAAAAGCAGAATACCAGGCAGATAAAGGGGAGATCAATTGGGGAGGGGTTTGAACATGGGGTGGAAGAGACAGACAAGGGAATGGCAGCCCAGGCACTGTGTGTGCCTTTCATCTCTGCATGTGAGGTTCTGAATTATCCAGAATAAAGGCAGGAGGGGAGGGGAGGGAATGGGAGCTCAACTGGAACAGGGGCTGATCATTAACGCACACACAGACCCCTCCTCATTACACACTTACCGTACTTAATGCTGGCTGGAATGCTCCTCATTCCTTCGCAGCAGCAGCAGCCTGACGGTGTCCATTGCTTTGGTGGGGGGTGCAAAGGGAAGTAAAAAGCTGGAGGGGATGCTAAATAATTCACCAGAATGCAGCACTGGAACGTGCTGTTTAGGCTGGGGGGAAACAAGGGGGCTGAGTGGTTGGATTTATTGCAGTCAAGCAGGATATTCCCTCCTTGCACCTCTTAAGGCCTTGCGATTCTTTCCGTTTCTTTTCTGCTTTTACGCTTGAAACGGAACGGACAAAGTCTGTAGGAGAGAGTCAGGACCCTTGAGCCTGCCTTGCAGCTCCTGTGCCATTGCTGTCTGGGCTCCCCCAGAGCCTCTGCTCAAGCCCCTTAGTCTCTGTTCCTAGCCTCCCTCCAGCCTCCCCCAACCTGGCACTCTCCAGATGGCTTGGACGACAACTCACGTCAGACCCGGACAAGTACAGCTTGCTGCGGTCCCAAACATCTGGAGGGGGAGGAAGGCTGACCTACTGCTCTCCCCACCACCCAATTTGCTGTCTCTTGATCTCCTCTGAGGAATGTCTCCCTCTGTCGCCAGACAGGCTGGGACGGGGCTTCATGTGTAGGATACTCTTTCAGATTTATGCTTGACTGCAGGGTAACCTAGAAAAGAATGGGGGTGACATGTGGTGTAAAATGTGAATGTGGAAGATTCCTGTGAGCATCAGGTGCAGCAGAAACTTGGTGGGCAGGGGTGCTCCCCTAGCTACCCAGAGAGATGCTAAACCTGAAGTTAAGCAACTTTGCATAAAGGGCAGTACCATGAATATTCTCGCAGCGGGTAATTATAGCAGTTTTGTTTAGATGCAGCCCTTTTCCTGGTCTCTTGTGAGGGTAGCATCTTGTCTCTGGTCAGCATGGTTCAAGACAACTCCACACCAAGGCACCAAAGCTTTCCTGCTTCTGGGTATCATCTTCTTTGCTCCCGTCTGAGCTCATTATTGGGCCAGGCATGGGGATATGATCCATCTACCCAGTTCTAAGTGTGGCAGTGCAGTGGGAGCACAACAGTCCTCCCTCCCCTTGAAGTCCTGCTGATTCTAAGAGTTTCAGAAGCCATATTCCAGGTGCTAAGGCAGGCCTGGTCCGTTGTGTGTCATGAGGATCTCCTACAAGGCAATCCACCCATTCCTATTTGTTCCTACAGAAACAAAAAGCACCACCATGTGGGCAGATGTAAAGTAATCGGTATAAATTTGGTAATAATGGATACAGCTGGAAGCAATTCCTGTGATCACAGTGGCACTTTCCCCAGTTGCTGTAATTGCTGCTGGCTGAATCTGCAAAGGCCTGTTAACATGCTATAATGCCCATGCAGATTCATACTTTGAAAAAGAATGCAGGTGTTTATTCTGAGAAGGAAATGTGTTGTAGAAATCAGCCCTTAGTCTGATGCGATGAAAAGATGGCTCAAGGCTCAAGGTATGGTGGCACAATTCAGACATCATGCCAGGCCATGCTTAATGAAGTTTAACCATGGTTTGTCTTGATGTCTGAATTTACAAACTCGGTAGCATCTTGTGTGGTGGGGAAGAACCATCCTCTTGATGATGGCATTGCTACTGCTTTATTTGGTTTGGTGTGGGTTGGCAGTGAGGTTGAGGACATGTGGTTGTATCAGTGGGACTACTGCCACCCATCTCAGACTGCTTCAGCTGCAGCCGCACATTCCCAATCTCACTGCCTCTCTGTCCTGGCAAAACGCAACAGCACTAGTGTTAGATGGTGGCTTCAAAGCTCCACCTCAGCATGTACTCGGCTACTGGACAAACCATGGCTTGTGATCTGCCAGCAACCAGAATCAGAAACAATGATTTGAAGTGGGCTGTTAAACCATGGCCTGGCATATTTATATTTACAAACCATAGTTACGGTCATCAGCCTGTCTATAGAGAGTTTGCTGCATTGTGGAGACAGGAGTGAACTTAGGAATTTATGAAGCTGTGTGTATGTGTCGGGGTGTGTGTGGGGGGGATAACAAAAGGAGACAAGCCATTCTACATAATGATTTGCTTGTTATTTATAAATATTTTTTATTGCCAATTTCAAACAGAAAAAAATCACCAAACATATATAATCCCTTCACCAAGAAATAACAAACAAAGAAAAGTATACATAAACAAGAACATAAAAACATCATCATGATTTGCTTGTTGTACATTTTGAAGCTTGAACTGCAGTTTGAGTTCTAAACTATGGTAAGCACAATCAATGGTTTGGAGTGATATCTGAACGGAACCAATAACTCTTAAGTTGGTTTCCCTTGGTCCAAGTTTTGCATTTTTGCAGCGGAGGAACAATCTTCCCTAAATGGTGACAAACTGAAAGTTTGACTAAAAATGGCTCTTCACCATTTAGAAATCTGCTGAGCCTTGAGCAAACACTTCCTAATTTTGGCCATCTATGAGATAATATTCACTTCCTCTCCACCCCACCCTGCTTTTGCCTGATTTGAAATCCTATATTTCTCGAGTTCTTTGGGCAGTTGCCACTGTTGTCCTGCCTTGGATATTGCTGGGCAGCTAAAATGTTGCATTGTGCACGTTTTATTTTTATTTTTGAGAGAAATGGCTTCTGATCACTGAAGCTAGATCTCTAGGTGCTGCTTACATATATAATTTTTTGTTTCTCTTTGACTGTTTCCCAGTGATGAAAATATATGGGATCCACTCTTTAAAACTGTGTGCCATCATGTTGTCTGTCTTTAGAAATAAATAAATCTCAAGCTTGTAAAGGTGTGTGGAGGGCAATATTTTGGCAGGAAAGCAATGAATGTGAGAAGCAACAACAATCTCAGGATGTTGTCATGCCGTTCGGAACAAACTACATTCTGCAAGATACTAAAACCAAATTAAATTTAGTACCCAGTACCCACACAGATTGACATGCAATGAACCAGGCACAGAAAATAAAATAATGCAAACATATGCTATTGGCTAAACACTAAGGACCAGATTCAAATGAGTAGTTTTGCTAGCAGGAGCCCTCACAAGGGCTCCCCCTAGAGCAGTAGGGCTTTCCACTCTCTCCCTGTGTGCCAACTCCATCAAATCAGTCCTGTGGGGGTCAGGATAATCCATTGAACAGTGTGCAGGGGGAGGAGAGGTGAGGTTCTTCTGCTGGGCAAGCAAAAATACTTGTGCGGTTGAAATTGGTTTAGTGCAATGTTGAATTCTTCCCTCTTAGGTTGTATTTAAGAAAGTCATGTTCATTGACTTCAGTGGGTCTTTTCTGAGTAAGAGTAGCATTGAATGCCACCCTAAGCTTTGATTTAGCAGTGCAAAGCTATCCATGTCTACTCAGAAGTAAGTCCCTTTGAGTTCAGTGGGGCTTAATCCCCAGTGAGTGGACCTAGGAGTGCAGCCTTAGCCACCACTGGGAGGCACAATGGCAGGACACAGATGGTGTGGGAAGTTACACAGTCTAGATGTTCTGGTCAGAAGCAGAGCCTGTGACACAGTATTTTTGGTCTTAGAGGTATGGCATGCATGACACATGGTCAGTTGACAATTTATCAAGTGAAAAATGAACCCTTGTTCAAAACAAAACCCAAACATTGTGAAAGGCCCAATTCTTTTAAAACCTAAATGGACAGGAGGCAGACCCACTATGCTGTGGTGCTCCCCATGCTGCTTTGGCAGTGGTGGAAAGGAAACAACCAGGCCAATGGGCATGATAGCTTTCCTCTGTGGCGTCACCAGCAGAGCAATGTCAGAATGGGAAGTGGCCATTTTTCAGGCGGCCTGTGCATGCATTTCTTCTCTTTGCATGTTGCCAGAAAGGTGTGGGAAATGACCAGGCTACAGTGACTCCTATGTCCCCATACTGTTAGGACAGGAATATACATTGAACCATTATTCAGCCCTGGACTGTCTTTGTTCATGTAAATCATCCTGCTGTGTGTACTTCAAAAGCTTTTCAAGATAAGAAATTCTTCAAATTTCACTGTGATTCACACGGAAGGTGTTTGTCTAACTGAGGCCTGTTCTTGATGCCTTAGAACTATTGTTCTCTAAATCATGGCAGCCTGCTGAGAGGACTTGAATATTTAAATGTTGAAATGGCCCACATGTGTAAATTAGGTTTTGTACATTCCGGAAATTAAACCTCATGTAGAAGAGATGGCCTTGTCAGAACAAAGACTCTCATTTGGAATCGGCCAGGCATACCAAAGGATACCTTTTTGGGATACATCAAATATAGATGTTCTTTATATAATGCAAGAAAAAAAATACACAACAATTCTCTCCTAAAGCTACCTTATGCCATCAACCAGTGGTTCCCAATTGGCAGTCTGAGGACCCCAATAAGTCTGTGGCACATACCCATCAACTGGCCAGGATATCCCATTTTGGGGCACCATGCTCTTGTATGGCTCACATGACTCATGTGGGAATGTAGTCTGAAGACCCATGATCCAGTTTTGCATTAGGATGTGTTGGAGGGTATGGTGGCACCATTCACATTACAGAAACTATCACAGAGAGATCAGCATTTTCAAAAGTAGGGGTTCCATAGCTTGGCTTATGAAAAACGGGGGGTTCTCTGTACTTAGTTGGGAACCACTGCCATAGACAATTAAGCACGCAGGTTCTTCTGCCCTGTCCACATATCTGTGTTATGTATCTTCTGAACTCATCCCCATTCTGTCCTGTGTGACACTGAATGTATCCCTCTGGAGCACGTGGCCTCAGTGCAAAGTCCAGGGATGCGGTGGGCACTCTGGAGAGCCCCCCAAAAGAAAAGCGGGTGGCAGTGATGGGCAGGTAGCAAGGCAAGCGTCTGAGGGATAAAAAATGACTGCTGACCAGGGCAATTGCCCCTGTCTGCCTAATGGAAGGGATGGCCCTTTGGAAGTGCCATGATGCTGCTAAGCTTACCACAGGCACCTGGTTGGCCACCATCAGCACAGAATGCTGGACTCGACAGGCCTTTGGCCTGATCCAGCAGGGACCTTCTTATGATCTCACTTCATGTTTTCTCAAGAGTTTAAAACTGAGCAGCCTCTTCCCCAAGATTCACACCTGTCACTTCCATAGTCTAGCGAAGCTCTCTTTCCTACCCTTTTCTCTTGTCTTGTATCCCTGCTTCATGGCATGCTGCTTGTGCAATATGTGTGCTGCCACAGCCATCCCCTGATCTAGGCAACAGTTGCAGTATGTTCCCGCTCTCCCTTTTTGTCAGAGTAAAGCTGTCTCTTATCGTGCAGCTTCACCGATCCCCGTATGTTCCATTCCAAGTTGCTTGCTGTTTGAATAGTGAAAGGCTGCTGCAGAGACTTTGAGGGTTGAGTGTCTCCTTAATCCAGCATCTCTGGATGGATTAGGCAAGAAATCCACAGAGTGTAGCATGCTGCTCAAAAGGGAAGCATGGGAAGTAAAATTGGAATGGTAAAAAACTGCCTTCTGCCCACATTTAATGCCAGCCGTGCTGTACAGAGCAGAATGGCAGGTGTGGCGCTGGAACGAACCCAGAAGTGTTTCACAGCTTTGGCAGCTATCAGACTCCAGCCTGCAACCTAAAACATAGAAATAAGGGGGGGGGGTTGTGTGTGTATAGAAAGAGGGGAGTGTGAAGACTGAGCATGCTTGGATAGCATTTAGCCTCCCAGATGATTGAGGTTTCTGGCCCTTTCCTCATATTGCTTTGGAACTGGGCACAGGATTGCCAATGGCATGCCAGCCGCCTAGGGATTAAGCTGGCATCAATTCTAAACAAGCCGCTTGGGGGCAAGAGTTGGTTGAGGTGCATTAGGCTCCTGCTTTGCTAGCACTGCCACAGCCCGCAAGTTCTGAATTTCTGTGCTTGTTAGTATTGTGCGCCTAGGTAAATGGATCAGATTTCAAGGGAAATCTTTCCTCATTTTTCCCTTCTGTTGCTTTGTGGTACTACTGGGGAGGGGGAGAGTTTGTATTGCAATGGTTAGGAGCCAAGAGAAAGTCCCCTTTCCCGGTATTCGCTCACATATGTTCACATTGATGTATTGCAGTAAGCTAGGCATCGCAAGTAGCAAATGAATAACAGGCCCTCTGGTTTCCTATTGGACTTTATGTGAGTGAGTGAGTGAGTGAGTGAGTGAGTGAGTGAGTGAGACAGACGGGCAAGGCAGGCAGGCAAGTACATCTAGCTTATCTAGCTGAAATGGGAGTTCAGATCCCACCAGGGAGCTTCCTAGCTTGGCAGAAGGTGCTCCCGTGTTGAAACAGCGTGGTAGGCTTGTGGTGGATCACACAGGCAGTCATGTTGCATTTCCTTTCCTTCAGATCCTTCCCTGGGTTGTGGGGAATTTGCAATTCTATTCCAGTTTCTCCCTTCAGCTACTTCCCAGGCAGATGCTGTCTATGCATTGCCATGGCAACGCTGTGTTCGCCTCTCCATGGAATTGCATGCTGGAAAAATATTAGTTTAAAAACTATGCAGTGTTTGTATTGATGGAAGCCGAGGTTGTTAGCAGGGATGGATCATCCCAGGCATGAAGGAAGCCCCAATAATGGGCAGTAAAGCAGCAGGATTTGCCTCCAGGGGACACTTCCCAGCAGCAGGTCGAGAGGCTCCCTACAAATACAATTCTGCCCTCTGTTTTATGGCACATTTTAAAATATAGATATATACTTGCCTTAAGTGTGCCACAGTGGCCCTTGTAAATGTAGCTTAGCTGCAAGTACTTTGAGTAAGTGTGAAAGGGGTTTAGTTATTATTTGTATTTCATTCTTTAGGGAGTTCAGAACAGGATTTTTCTTAGCCCACAAACAACCCTCTGGGCTAGGCTGGGCTGATAAATAGGGATTATAGACTGAAGGTTGCCCACTGGGTTTTATAGCTGAGCAAAGTGATGAGCCAACAGAATTCTTAGCCACTGAACCGCACATTGTTTCTTAAATGTTTTTTCAGCGCTCTTTCCATTTCAGCAAAAAAAAGTCGCTTGTAGAATAGATCAACAAGCCTTCCCCCAACTTCTTCTTCTTTGAAATGTGTTTTGTCAGTTTTCCTGAAAACATACAAGAAAATCAACATAGGCAGGTGAATAAACACACAACCTGCCCCAGCTCAACTTCCCGAAGCAGGAGCTTGGTTCTTGAAACTGCCTGTTTCAGCTCCATTTGCATCTCCCCAAACTGAGAAAATCTGTTAGTTCTATACTGGCCATGCTGCGCCATTCAAGACAGCTAGTCAAAGCACATGTTGGCAGAGGGAATGCTGCTACTTAGCCTGGTTTTGTGTGTGTGTGTGTGTTTTGCACAGAGAGAGGATCTGGATGGATTTTGAGTGGAGGGGTGGAAACAGTGATCACTTTCCAGGGAGGGATTGCCAAGGGGAAGCAGCTGTGATGGGAGAGCCAACAGAGAAGGAGCTTTCTGTGGGTGGACGGTCATAATCTCTGTCTCTCAGTGCATGTGCATGTGTATGCTCGCATGTATGTATGGAACCATTACCAAATAATAAAACTTTTATTTGTATCAGTAATGGATTTTATTACACCTATGGCTCCAGTAAACATTTAATTCATCCAAATTAGCCCTTGGTGATTTCCTAACGAATATTGCGGGCCTATTGTCTGCTGTTCTGCCTACAAAGCAGATACTGTGGTCCCCAGACATGGCAGTTTGTGACTCTGCTGCAGAGTGCATTTGCTACACCATTTCTTACAGCAACACTACCAGGCATTTCTCCAATGATTTTGAGCTTCTCAGTGAATGGGACTTTAGTTGCTACTTGCAGCAGAAATAACAAGTTGAAAGAAAAGCAATTATCCCTACCATACTCCCTACTTCTATATAAATAAAAAAATTATCTGGACTGCCCCAGAGACTCTGGGTGGCTTCCAACACATATAAAAACATAATAAAACATCAAATATTAGAAACTTCCCAATACAGGGGTAATAATTATAATATATTATAATATACAATATAATTATTCGATGTTGAGGGAATGGAGTGTGTAGAATCCCTATACAGTCGTACCTCGGAAGTCGAACAGAATCTGTTCCGGAAGTCCATTTGACTTTCAAAATGTTCGGGAACCAAGGCATGGCTTCTGATTGGCTGCAGGAAGCTCCTACAGCCAATCGGAAGCCACAGAAGCCATGTCGGACATTCGGGTTGAAAACCAGAATAGTCACTTCCGGGTTTGCAACATTTGGGAGCCAAAACGTTCGACTCACAAGGCGTTCGACTTCCGAGGTATGACTGTATGTATTTATCTCTCTGCTTTACAAAAGCCCCTTTCTGACATTTATTTAGTATATTTTATCTATAGTCGGTCCATCCTCAGAAGATCTCTGGGCAGTGCAAATGGTGGTTCTCCCCATGCTATCTTCTGAACAGCCCTGAGAGGTAGGTTAGTATGAGACAATGACTGGCTGAAGCAGGCAGCTCTCCCAACCTTGGTGTGTTCATTACAATGTGCTTCCTGAGAGTGCAGCTGTATACACAAGGCTCTCTGTTATAAGTTCATTGTAACATGTGCAGAGAGCCTCACATGTGCAGCTGAATGTGCAGAGCTCGCTACGCACACAGGTCTGGTGCCTGCCATGGCAGTGTTGCTCCCTCCTTACCTGCAGACATTGAGTTCCAGGTAACATTCTAAAAAGGGCAGAAGTTTAGGTCGGAATGGTGACAACAATATCTCCAAAGTCAAGGAGAGTGTTCCCTTGCCCTCCCACACTGGATGTGATCTGTTCCCTACTTTTTACTCCTCACACCAGCTACCTTTGATGGAGTCATTCTTAATAACTCTGGGTTCTGACACTTGCTGGTTGGCGCAGGCCCTTGGACACAGCTAGAGAGCCAGTGTGGTGTAGTGGTTAAGAGCGGTAGACTCGTAATCTGGTGAACCAGGTTCACATCTCCCCTCCTCCACATGCAGCTGTTGGGTGACCTTGGGCTAGTCACACTTCTCTGAAGTCTCTCAGCCCCACTCACCTCACAGAGTGTTTGTTGTGGGGGAGGAAGGGAAAGGAGAATGTTAGCCGCTTTGAGACTCCTTCGGGTAGTGATAAAGCGGGATATCAAATCCAAACTCCTCTTCTTCTCTTCTAGAGACTGTACTTGTAGCTGTTAGCCCAGAGCAGACAGACAAAAAGGCAGCCAGCTGTAGAAAGGAGCTTCGGTCTAGATTGAGAAGACCAACAAACCTGAAGCATAGCAACCTTTAGTTTCTCTGTTTTGAAGTGAAAAATTATTGGGCTGAGAGCAGGTCTGCTGCAGTGTGGTTTAGAGCAGTGGTTTCTACTTGAACTTAAGGACAAAATCACTGGTCAGAAAGATATCAACTAGCTTTTATAAGAAGGCCCAGGTGCATGTGGGTGGTTCTCTGTCTGGTGTCAAACACCACCAAAAACTGAACATAGTGTCTGAAGTCCTCGCTGCTCAGTCATGCCCTGAGCATAAAAGAGGCAACTCCAGACACTTGTCACATGCAGTGGCTTTTTTCTATTAGGGATTCTGGTAGTGGAGCGAGCGCTTCAGAAGAGCAACCCCAGTTAAACAGAGCAGTAGCGTTGTACGCAGAGAGTGACTCAGTCTCAATTGCCAAAATCAGAAGGAGAGGTGGAATCTTTTCGAGCAGTCAAGGGGAAGACAAGTTCATTGGCCAGATGGGGAAGTGCAAATGGCTTTTAAGCATCTGGTGTCACTAGGCAGGAGACAGGAACAGATGCAGAGTTTACTGGAGGCTTCTCTGTTCCCTGGAGAACTGCCAGAGGTGAGCAACAGAGGAAAGAGGCATAGCTGTGAGACCCATTATACCTTATAGCATTTGTGTGTCTGGGCTCAACTGATGGCATCCTCATTGCATGTGGATGACTCCAGCTCTGAAACAAAAGCTAACCAGAGCATTAGTTTCCCTTGTGAAGATGTGTGAGATGAAGGAAGAACAAAGAGAGCTCTGGAAGGATAGATTTAGGCTTCCTGGATGGGTTAACTCTGCCACTTTCTCATGATATGGACAGAGATAGAGGGCCAAAGGAGAAGTGAAGCAGGAAATATGTGAAGAGGATCTCTTGAGAGGGTTTCAAAAGAAAAAAAGATCAAAGACGCTCTGCATGTTTGTTTTGGGGAGGGGACTGAAATCATGGTGCTCTAGAAGGGTTGGTTTTTTCCTTAAAAAATTCCCTCCCGGAACCATTTTGCTCATCAAAATGTGCTGAGGTGGAGAGAAAGGAACAGAACCTGCCATTTCCAATGCAGGGCAAAACATACAAACATACAAGGGTCCTAAGGGTCTTCTCTTCTTAGGGCCTCGTTGTCATAGGGACAGGGTCATTCAGTCCTCAGGAGACAAGGGCAGAGCTGCTGTTCTCTTAAACTAGGAGCTGGGAACCTCAGGCCCAGGAGTGAAATGTGGCCCTCCAGGCATGTCTGTCTGGCCCTTGGAACTCTCCTCAGGCTACCTCACAGGCCCTGCTTGACTCCCCAAGTGCTTTGACCTGGTTGAAGTATAATGTAAGAAGAGTCCCCTGGTCAGCCAGATGCCTGTGTGAAGCCCACAAGCAAGTAATGGAGCTCAGCAGCAGCACTTTGCCCACTTGCAGTTGCCAGCAAGTGGCTCAGAGGTATCCAACATCTGTCCCTGGAAGCAGAGCAGAGCCATCATGGCTAGTAGCTATTGATCGTCTTGTCCTCCACAACTTTGCCTAATCCTCTTATGATATAAGATGATATCCGTAGACAACTGGATCGAGGCGGGTCAGGACTGCTGATCCTTTTAGATTTGTCAGCAGCCTTTGACATGGTCGATCATGATCTTCTGGACCATCGCCTTGCAGACGTGGGGATACAGGGCATAGCCCGTAACTGGTTGTGCTCTTTTATCTCTGGTCGGGGACAGAGGGTGGCACTAGGGAGGGAAATGTCGTCACGCCACTCCTTGGTGTGTGGAGTGCCGCAGGGCGCAATTCTCTCCCCAATGCTTTTTAACATCTTTATGCGCCCCCTTGCCCAGATTATCCGGAGCTTTGGGCTGATGACACTCAGCTCTATCTGCTGATGGATGGCCACACCAACTCGGCCCCTTACACACTGACCAGATGCTTGGAAGCTGTGGCTGGATGGTTTCGTGGGAGCCGATTGAAACTAAATCCTTCGAAGACAGAGGTCCTATGGCTAGGTCGGGATAGCATGGGGATGAGGGACCAACTCCCTTCTCTTGCGGGGGCCCAATTAGTGCCATTGCCTTCCGTTAAGAGTTTGGGTGTAATCCTTGACGCCTCCCTTTCCATGGAGGCGCAAGTCACAGCAACAGCCAAGGCGACATTTTTCCACCTTCGCCGCATCAAGCAGTTGGTCCCTTACCTTTCCCTTCCCGACCTGGCCACAGTGATCCATGCGACAGTCATCTCCAGGCTTGACTACTGTAATTCGCTCTACACGGGGCTGCCCTTGAAGCTGTCCCAGAAACTCCAGCGGGTACAGAATGCTGCAGCGAGGCTCCTCACAGGGTCTCTGCCATGGGAGCATATTCATCCAGTTCTTTTCAAGCTGCACTGGCTCCCGGTGGAGTACAGGGTCAGATTTAAGGTGCTGCTTTTGACCTTTAAAGCCCTTCACGGCCTAGGACCCTTGTACCTACGAGACCGCCTCGCCTGGTATGCCTCACGGAGAGCCTCAAGGTCCATAAATAACAACACCCTAGTGGTCCCAGGCCCTAAGGAAGTTAGATTGGCTTCAACCAGAGCCAGGGCCTTTTCAGCACTGGCCCCAACTTGGTGGAACGCTCTGTCTCATGAGACCAGGGCCCTGCAGGATCTGATTTCTTTCCGCAGGGCCTGTAAGACAGAGTTGTTCCGCCTGGCCTTTGGATTGGAGCCAATTTGATTCCCTCCCCCCCTTTTCTTTTTTCTTTTCCTTCTCCTGCAATGAGGCTTCATTTTAATATTTTAATGTTCCATTATTTTAATGTTGTATTTTATTTTTGTTTTTAAGTTGTAATCACTCATCTTGTTTTTATTATTGCTTGTAAGCCGCTCTGAGCCTGGCCTTGGCTGGGGAGGGCGGGGTATAAATAAAAAAATATTATTATTATTATTATTATTATTATTATTATAAAGCCACCTCTTGTGGGAGCAAGTTCCCTAGTACTGCAGGAAGAAGTTATTTCTTTTATCTGCCCCAAATTTTCCAACGTTCAGCTTCAGCAGAGGTCTGTGAACTCTGATTCTGCAAATGCCCACAAGGTCTGTATCTTTGAGCTCTGATAGTAACTCTTGCATGTGTGGATGGAGGCTAGGGAGGTTGTGTGTGTGTGTGTGTGTGTGTGTGTGTGTGTGTGTGTGTATAAATTATTCTGCAAATGCAATTTCCTTCAGAGGCACCAGTGCTCAGTGAGTTTGCAGAAGTGATCCTGGCGAGATGAATCTATGAACTGCATCCATTTTAAAAAAAAAATGGTTCACAACCTGCCGTCTTGAAAATTCATTGCATTTTGTGAATGATACTTGTTCAAACATTTCTGCAGTTACTTAATGGTAGGGAGATCAAGAAGATAACCAAATCTGATATAATCTTGCTTAATCTACTTCCTGGAATGTAACTTCTCTTGGTAAGGGAGCAGGAACAATGGCTTTTGTTAACACCTTTGTTTTAATCCCCAGGTTTGTTGGGGGAGAATGGCAGTGGGCTGTAAGGGAAGGGTAGCTATTTCAAAGCATGCCTCCCTTGTACAGCATAGGACAGCAATGTGTGTGTAAGAGAGAGAGACAGAGATTATTATGCTTGCTGCTCTTTGGAGACTGAAGACATAACATCGCCTCCCTCCGCACCAGGCAAATGGGAGCCACTGTGGTGCAGTGGTTCAGAACCTCACAGCCATGAAGCTCATTGGAGATCTTGAGCCAGTCACTACCTCTGAAAACAAAGCATGTTCAGCTGCCTTGAATTTTAAAAAAAAAGTGAATCTCCTGAATCATGTTTAGTTTGGCCAATTCTTGGTATGACATTTTAGAAAAGTTTGATGCTTAGTGACATGCCTAAGAGTTGGTGTGCTGGATGTTGGAATGTCTATATAGTAAGGACAGCCAATGTTGTGCCCTCCAATTCCCATCATTCTTTATCATTGACCATGCTGGCAGGGGTTGATGGGATCTGGTGTCCAACATCTGGAAGGCATCACATTGTGTTTCCCTCATCTAGAGGATCAAATAAGCTTGTCCTAATGCACATTGATCAGTCCTGCAGAATTATCTGGGAGCCTTACCAGGTCCCACACCCCCTATCATTGCACAGTTGTTGTGGAATCCAGACATCAAGTGCTTCTTTTCTGAGTATTCACTTATGAGTTTTCAAACCACAGTATTGGGATTCTTCTCTCCAGCCAATGCATCAATTTGTTGTAGTTAGTGTAGTGTGGAATCCTCCTACAGAAAGATTACCCTCCCAAGCATTATGTGGGAATGGATACTGCATAGCACTGTTGGGTTCTCATTTGTTGCTCAATCTGCTGTCCAGATGCTAACTGCTGATGGGTCACTTTGAATCTTTTGCTCTCTCTTCTTATGGCTCATTATCTTCAAACCCGATTTTCGGCCAGACACTCCTTCAAACTGAGCCCTATCCTCTGACAACTCTTTAAATAGTGGACTCTCTTGTGGAAAGTAGGACATATAACCACCCATCCAATCATGTATAGTCCACCATAGTGACTAATTTAGCCCTGAAGTCAAAGAAAGGCTAAAGGCAAGAACTTCATTGCCAGGAATGATATTGTAGACGTGTACTTGATAATCCTTATTGTTCTCTGCCACATTCAAAGGATGACATGGACTGATACAAATGTTAGTCTTTTTACAGATCCTAATGTGGTTTCGGGAGAAGTACTGTGAATGATATAAGGATATTAGACTACATTATTCAGTTTGTAGAAAGCTGTACAATGTAACCAGAGGAGTCTATGAAGCTTATTAATTGAAAAGATTATTATGCCACCATATAGCCAAAGAGTCGACGGCAGATTACAAAAATTTAAGATGAAAAGAGCAACAATAGAAAGTATGCACACGAAAAGCTGCACAGTTATAATTCAGAGTTTAAAATAATCACGTTGGAAAAGCTTGAATTTGGGGGGTGAAGTTGGCTCCCTGTCACTCAGAGTGGTGACAATTTCTGTCACCTTTCTCCCTCTCCTGTAGTTATACACTCCACTTCATCTTACTTTGCTCTATACTATTTTTCATACCTATCACTTCTGAATGATCTTTGCTTCATTGCATATTAGGTGTAATGTTAGTCGCCGGGTTTGCAGGCCTTCCTCATTAATCATCCATGTCTTAGGGTGCATTTTAAATGGGTTTGGGTAACTGGAATATGCTAATTTCATGATTTATTTAAAGCGTGTATGCAAAGGTCTGTGCTGTGCTTATCACTGCTTGTCTCTATTTGAATGCAAGAGTTTGGGAGGACCTGCAGGAGAATTCAGAGCTGCCACAATCGTCAGGGCTTGTCAGGTGCACAAATTCTAGTCAACATCAGTCTGACAGTAACTCCCCCTTTTTGTGCCCCAACTTCCCCTCTTTCTCAATTGCCAGAGTCATTAATTCAGTCACTTTATACACCAGAGAGCATTGCCGTCACAGTGGGAAAACCCGGTAGTAAAAGCTGTAGAGACCAGAAAGTCTTGCCTGCCTCCCATTATGGCTCTCACAGTTTGGTGCAGTTTTTGAGGCTTAATGTTTTATGGCAGAGCTGGAACAGTTTAATAACCTCATAAAACCTAATGGAGTGTTGTGTGCTCGTACTCAGTGGTTGCCAGTTACCATTTGCTTGCCCTTTGTCACTTTGCAGCTAGTGAAGGTTGTGAATTTGGTAATATACGGGGGTGGGACAGTGGGACACTGTAACTAGGGATACTTCCCTGACAAGTGAGTGAACTGCGGGCAAAGGTGAGCCCCCTAAAACCAGTAACCCCCTTCTTGCAGTTTTTTCACAGCATCGCATTCATTCCTTACACACGTTCATCCTTATTATCTTTGCTTTTTCTGTCTGGGGCTTAAATTCCTGCAAGCTCCTGCCCTGGATCATGAAGCCTTTGCTTTTGATATTAACCATACACTGCCTTATAGGGCTAATGGTCTTAATGCAAGAGCAAATGTTGTGAATATTGTTTTATTTGGGAGAAGCATGTTTTCACCACCATCCTGCCTCATTTATTTCTCTCTCGGAAGAAATGCTTGCAGCGCTTCCTGATTACTCGATAATCAGGTAATTTTGCTGTGACTGCCACTGGTTTCTGTGCCACGTGCCCTTCTCTTATTTACATGTTTTTTGAAATGGCATTGAAAAGTTTTCAACTTGTCTATGTTGGGGTTTTTAAAGTGCCATGAATAGAAGGCTGTTCTGTAAATAAAACCATTTATTGTTATTAATTATTAATATTCTGGATGATAGCAAATTGGGCTACATCAAAATCAGCTAGAAAGATGGTCTTGATGGTTAATTAGAGAGGAAGAACCAGCCCCGTCATCAGAGAAAAATAATAATGAGGGAATTGATCCATGGGAAAATTCTCGGTGCCTTTGGGAGAGCTCATCTATATTTTAGGAAGCAGCTGACTGGTTGCTGCTTTGGTATTCTTGAGAAATATCAGGAATAATGGTTGTTATAAGAAGACTCCTGGGTTATACACAAGGGTTTGATAAGGCTAGCAATGATGCTGCCACTACAAAAAGCATTTTGAAATGGACTTACCTATGCTAAAGGGTAAGTTCCTTTTACAGCCTGCAACCCCTTCTCATTCTCAATTTCCCTTTGGAGCATAAGAGATTGAGCCAAGCCAGTGCCAGCATATTGAGAGGTAGTTTTCTGAATCAGTTCGATTCTTTAAATTATCCTTGACTATATTTATCCAGAACTGTTGGATTTTCTTTTCCAAAAACATTGTGGTTCTGCTGAATGTATCACCTCTCAGACTTCAGACACCCTTAATAGGATTGCCAGCTCTTGCCCAGGAGGCTACACTTCTTGCTTTAGTACCAGGTTTCACAGGCCACATTTAGGAAAAGGCATCTTCTGCCATTGTGCCTCGCCAGCTAATTCTGGGGCGAAAACAGTAGTCCTGCTCACAACAGCAAGCAGGGAGGACAATGGTATCCTGTAACATGGAGACAGAAGACAGCATACCCAAATCCTGCCTATCTGACCTGGAGATGTTAATATGTCATTAATCATAGTCTCCAGCTCAAGAGCTGCAGCCCTAAGGAGAACGGGCAAACTCCATCAAACCTACAAAGGATTAAGCCAGGGGCAGGCAACCTAAGGCCCACGGATGGTCTGGAAATCAGCGTGTTTTTACATGAGTAGAATGTGTCATTTTATTTTAAATGCATCTCTGGGTTATTTGTGGGGCATAGGAATTCGTTCATTATTTTTTTCCAAAATATAGTCCAGCCCACCACATGGTCTGAGGGACAGTGGACAGGCCCACGGCTGAAAAAGTTTGCTGACCCCTGGATTAAACAAAATGCTTGTGTCACAGAAGTAGGCAAAACTATGCAGACCACATTTTCAACTCTCAAAGACTGTGTGTGTGTGTGTGTGTGTGTGTGTGTATATATATATATATATATATGCTTTCGTAGATTTTCACGGGTACATATAGTCACTATGTAATAGAGGTGGAAGCTGTTAGCAAAGATTCTACCACTGGTGACAGCAAAGTCTGACATCCTTTTCTTCTATGGAGAAGTTGTTGTTTCGTTTCATAGCCAAAGACCAAAGTTGCCATGCTCTTGATGTGTCCATGAGCTTCCTGAATCTCATTACATGTTTTTGAGAAAAGGCTTCCTCCACCCACCCTTTCCTTTGCCCCCCCCCCCACCTTTGGTCAAGGCAGAGAATTTGTGATGTGGTAGAGGTATGACTTTGACAGACTATAATTAATATCTGAGAGATTGATGGGGACCTGGAGGTGGAAGAACCACTATTGAGTTAAATAGCCCTGTTGTTGTAACATCATTGCAAATAAGCTTTCACCTGCTGCTAACTCCCTTCCGTGTTCTCAAGGCCATAATTCAATGGAACAAAGAAGCTATGGGAGCCGCAGATCTAGGGCAGTCATGGGCACATATGAGGGACACAGAATTGTGAATGAGCTGGGGGGACACTGGCCAGCTCAAGGGCAAACTGTGTCTTGTACACAGGTTGGAGAGTCTGTCCCTTCTAATGGATTTGATCTGAACAGAAACATCTGGTCTAAAGATATATTCATGGAGCAGCGCAGGTACTATCTATTCATAACTGAAAATACTGTAACCTGTTCTGAGCTCACAGAATGGGGAGGAAGCCTAAAATATATCATTAATCCATTTACACTCTTTGCTGATGGGGAGGAATAAGCCAGTGAATCCACAGTCTATATCCCTCTTGTATGCCTGTAGAGGTAATAATGTTTAAATGTATTGAGGTGCCTTCTATATAGAGAGGCAAATATATTTGATGTGCCTCTCATGGCTACAGGCCTGGGAGACTCATCCACTCCAAGCATTTAATGCACTCTGACGTCACTTTAAGTCATGACTTTCCTCAAAGAATCCTGGGAACTGGTTAAGGGTGCTGAGAGTTGCTAGGAGAACCTTAACCAACCCCAGTTCCCAGGATTCCTTAGGGAAAGCCACAATGGTCACAATGGCACAAAAGTGCTTTACATGTTTGGTGTGGATGGGGACCCTGTTGCTATGAAGATTTGTGTTGTTTTTGCAAGATGGCTATCCCAGTATACGATTGTATGTCCTTAGCATATCAGGAAGCCAGGAAATAGCTAATTAATCATTGGCAAAATGTAATCTACTGTCAAAGGTGTTCATTTTAACATTTCAGTGTGCAAGGAAAGTGACAAGCAAAACACCCAGGGCTGTATTAAACCAGATTGTTTCATTAGTGAAAACCAGCACAATGATGCGAGTGCAGTTGGACCCTGCATCCCTATGTCATCCCCAAATCTGCTCTGGAGGGTCAGAAATGCTTTTAGTGACAGAATGCCTTAGCGTGCTTTAGTGTGACATTGAATACAACCCCCTCTCCCTTTTGAGCTGTAGGATGGGATGCTTCCCCCTTAGCGTGCTAAAACTAAGGAGTTACGCTGCATTCACTTGGCATCCTTACTGAATTGACAATCAGGTGCTTTTCAGAGAAATGCACTCTGACACCAGTAACTTAATAGTCACATTGAGATAGGAAACTGGAGCAGAGGGGTGGGGGTAGTCTGCACTGAGGGGGTAAAACAAAAAGATTCAGCTATACCAGGAAGCACTTGATTCCCTTCTAGGACTGGCTGCCCCGAGCTGGGAGCCCCGAGCCAAAAGGTTGCGCTTTTGTAATTGAAAATGTAAATTTCTTAACGTTGCGGCTTATGATCTACTCTGGCATTTGTGTGTGTGTACATGACTATGCTTCTGCCTGCACACCTGCAGCTGAGTTCACATGTGGCACCCAAGACAATAGGCACATCTCCTAGATGGCCCCTAGACACCACAAGCAATATAAATGGTAATTTCCTGATGAAGTCATTTTGTTTGGAGTGGCTGGTTTACCCCAGAAAGCCCTTGAACACATGACCCTGATTTCTAACTGCTCTTCCTCCTTCCATATGTGATTGAGCATAGGGCTGTGCGTCGAGGCACCCACTGAGGCGCATAAACATTAGAACAGTTTCAACAGCTGCAGCAAACTCTTTCTCTCTCTCTTTCTGGCAGTTGTCTTGACTGCTGTGATGTTCTCTTGAATGGCCTTTTCGATTTCCCTGTCTCTGGAGGTTCTGAGCCTTTTATTGGCACGGTTTAAATTTCTCTTCACAACATGCCAGCAAGCAGCAAAACACTGTTATTATGATCCTGTGCGCTTGAGGACAAGATTACCTTGGCAGTTTCCCCTGCCTTATAAATGTTGTGGGGGGGCAGGGGGGGGGACGATGACGGCTAGCTAGATTTTTAACATGGCCTTAAAAACCATAGGCTGTTCTTTTCTTTGGTGATCTATGTTCAACTTGTATGTTTTCATCCCTCACTAGACTGACAATATCCCTAAAAGAACTGGGAGTTCTTCCCCATTAAAAACAAGAGGCAACAATTCAGTAGGTGTAGTTTTCCCTGCCAATGATGGGAGAAGTTGCATCTGTCGGACTTACGTTTTCCTCAGAACTCTTAAAGGAACAGAAGTCTTTCCCCTTTTGGAGCAGGGGTAGCTAACGGGGGTGTTTCCCAGATGTTGATGGACTACAACTCCCATCAGCCCCGATCACTGGCCATGCTGGCTATGGAAGATGGGAAATGAAGTCTAAAAACATCTGGAAGACACCACGTTGAATATCCCTGTTTTGGATACCTTTACCTTTAGCTGCTCCCTATTTCAGGAACTGAAAGGAAAAATGGTTGTAAAATGCAAGTTTTTGCCTCTTGCTCTCTATTTCTGTGGAGAAGACCGAGCTCCAAATCATTCAGGTTGCTGAGCAGTTACATTCCCATCAACTGTCCTGGAAAAAATTGGGACATCCCATATTTTCTCACGAAAGGACGGCAGCCATTTTAGCCGCCATGATTTTGCACAATTTCGGGCCACACTCTCACCCTGCAAAGGCGTTTTTTGGGGCAGTGCTTTTGTGTGGCACCCCGAAATGTGCATTTTTGGGTGCCGTGCCTGGAAAAAGTGTTTTTTTTTGGGGGGGTGATGTCATGTGGGTCATGTGACTTGCTCAGAAGTGCACTCCTGGAAGATGGTGTCTCGGATTGGAGCCACTATGTATTGGTGGGTATGCGATTAGCCTTTTAGCTGCCTCAGGTTCTTATTATGCCATGCATGTTTGTCATTGTAGCTTGCATAATTGCAGCAGGAATGGGTGTAGGTTTCAGCCTGCCACAAAAGGGCAGGGAGCAATGCTTGTTCACCCCATCCATTCAGGGTGGTCCTTCCTGGTGTCTTGGAAACGTGCTTCCCCGTTCCACCCGCACCAAGCAGTCTCATAATGAAAGGAGGCCAGCAATCTTTGTGATCGAATAGATGCAATTAGCTGCCGTTTCAGCTGGACAATGAGGTCTCTCCGAGGGATGATGCTTGCTTGTTTCATGGGCGAAGCCATATCCATAGTCTTGACCCTACGCAAGCCAAGCATACAAATTATCTGTTTGTGGAACAGTCTGGCTGAGGTGGAATTGCAAAGAAATTGTCCCAGGACCCTCCTATCAGTAGGCAGTGGGTTGAAGCTGAGAGTGGGATGAAAAGCTGGTGCTGTGTATGTTTGCTCTGACGCATCCAAAACTCCACATTCATCACAGTTGGAAGGACAGAGAGTTGGCATTGCACACAAAGGCGCTTCCTCCAGCCATGGCAAGTAATTAGTGGTTCCCTGTGTGTCAGTCTCCTTTGCCACCACACTGGGCTAGAAAATATATCTTTGAACACCCAGAACCCTAAATACATACCATATAGCCATCACTTCCACACTCTACATTACATACCTAAAGTTTCACATAATTAACGCTGTCTCAACACAGACTCTTTGTATATTCCAGATCCCATCTAAAATCTCTCCCTGGTCTATCCAGGCTCTGGTTTTCACTCCTGCTCAAACCAGTCAGGTTTTTCCTTTCCTCTCTTCTGTCGGTGAACCTTGCCAGTCCTCCCACTGGCTACTTTTGGTTCTCATTTGGGGGCTCAATTAAAAAAGGGGGGAGGAAAGGGGGGAGTAGTTTGTTTCTCATCCTCAGTAATTGTAGAAAGAAACTTGAAACTGAATAGCTGTAGCACAGAGACCTGAAGGTCAGAGAGGGGCATCAATGCACTACAACTGCTGCCATGGACCTAGTTTTTCATACCAGTGAAGAGGCAAAGGATTGAGGAGGAATATATACCCCCCCCCCCATGTTTTCTGCAGTGAAGCAGGCAGGGAAAAGAGATGCTGTTGAAATGTCAGAATTCAGACCCATCTCAAGTTTGTAAAAAAGCTGCTATTTTGTTTTTTATTCCATTCATTTCATTTCTTACCTGCCCTTCACCACAAGATTCCAGCATGGGTTACAGCGCTATAACATACAGGATTAAAATTAGTTAAAATAATTTACAGTCAGAAGAATAAGGTGGGTCCTGCCTGTCTGCCTATCTATGTGTATGTGTGCGTGCATGCATGTGAAAGGCTCACAACCCCCTGCTGCTCAATAGATGAACTCTTGTGAAATATGGTGCTAACTATGTGGAAAGCATAGTAAGGTGTCCAGGACAGGTGAACTCTGTTTTGCTTGTATGGAAATAGTACATATGAGGCTAGCACTCTTGTGTTAGGGACTACGGATCTGGCACTGGGCTGGTCCTACCATTAGGTAAAGTGCGGTGGCCACCTCAGGTGGAGGTACTGAGTGGAGGAGAGAGCTCCGCATTGCACACATAACCTTCCCTGCAGCCCCTAAACTAGGCTGCTGCCCTCAGGTGCATTTGAGCATACTGTCCCATCACGAGTCTTGGAATAAGATTCAACGGCTAGTCCAGTCATAGCCTCTGCATGGCATGGCAGTGGGCAGGCGCCATTTTGTCCTCTGCCTCAGGCAGCTGAATGTGTTTTAACCATGTGTCTGCTTCCTAACTTAGAGTGTTTCTGTCCTTCACTTCACAGGGAGCTGAATGGGAACAACATCACCCGCATCCACAAAAATGACTTTGCTGGGCTGAAGCAGCTGCGAGTTCTGTGAGTGGCCTCTCCCTGCTGCCTCCCAAGTGATATTATCCTCATGTCTCCACCCCTGTTATTACTGAAGCCACGTGGGGCTGCTGTGTGTGTGTGTGTGTGTGTGTGTGTGTGTGTGTGCCTGTGTTCCCTTTAATTCAGAGGTGGGGGACCTTTTCCATCCCAAGGACTGCATTTCTTTCTGGGCAACCTTCTGAGGGCCACATGCCAGTAGTAGTGGGCAGGGCCAGGAGCAAAGGGGCCAAATTTATGCCTTTGTACAGTAACTTGCCTTCAACAAACACTCACACACCCTTCTCTATCCTGTGCACAGTCAGCCCAACAAAGAGGAACTCCCATCTGCTAGGATGCTGGGCTCCCTTTGTCCTCTTCCTCTTGTTTTTCCCTTCTGCTATCCCAGCTCTGATGCTCTTATTCCTTTTTCAGGCAGCTGATGGAAAACCAGATCAGCGTGGTGGAGCGAGGGGTGTTCGACGACATGAAAGAGCTGGAGCGACTGTGAGTGTCTCAGGGAACTGATCAAACTACAGAAGCTGGGGGTGGGGGAAGTATACACACAGAGGGAAAAGATGTGTGTGTGGCACGCGGTGGGGGGGCGTGTAGAGATTTCCCAGCAGAAACCCTGTTTTCTCTCTCCCCTCCATGCAGGCCATTCACAGGCCTAGGATCATGCACTTGGTGGGTTTCTTGGTCCTAGGAAGTTCAGAGGTGGGACTGGGCCAGGGGTGGAAAGAACAGCTCAAAAGCAGTCAGCTCCAGTACCTACACCAAGAACCAGTGCTTCTCCACCCCCTCCCTCCTGCTGACACAGGCAGATGGTGTGAACACTAAGTGTTTTTACACCCAGCCCTGAACAGCCTGGCTGGTATTTACACCCAGATGCTTCCCAGTCTGTTCACCATTTCTTTCAAATCTAAAATAATTCTCAGCAGTGTGCGTTCAACGAGGGGCAGTGTTCAAATCAACCCAAGCTGTGTCTGCCTCTTTTCCACACAACAGCTGTAAATTGTCACCTGCGAAACGTGCTTCTATTGTCTCTGAATATATCCTTGCCTTGTCCTGCCACTGCCAGGGGGAAAGAGTTGTTCCAGTGCAGTCCTGGATGAGACTGGCATGCCTAGCATTGTGCAGAACATGCTACCCCTTTAATTGGCAAATGCCAGGCTAAATGGACTTTCATCAGTATAGAGATATCATACAGAAACCCCAATCTTCATCCATAAAGCATCATGGGTAATTTATTATTGGAAGTTTAGGCTGCATTGCCTTTTCATTAATCTGTGGCCACACTCTGACCATTATCCATGTCCTGTACAAATCTGCAAACACCACAATTGGACCTCTTATCTAGTTGTGTCTTGATACTTGGTCCTATACTACCTTTGTATTAGTTGCCCATTCAGATTCTTTGTTCTCCCCCTTCCTTAAAAACAATACTAAATTATATTTTAAAACACATGTAGTTTGCAATCTGAATTTAAAACCCCGCGCTAAAACTGCACACATCTGTATACAGATAGGTAGCTGCGTTGGTCTGACACAGTCGAAATAATAATAATAAAAATGTCCACTAGCTCCTTAGAGAGCAACTAAGTTTGTTCTGGGTATAAGCTTTTGTGTGCATCTGAAGTGTGCATGCACACGAAAGCTTATACTCAGAACAACTTAGTTGGTCTCTAAGGTGCTACTGGACATTTTTATTTTGACACATCTGTATAGTTTACCTGTACATTCCTACGTACCTTTGACAGAATTTGTACCCCTCTTTTCTCTTGAAAATACACACTTGTACCTTTTATCACAAGTATTTTTATGTTCTTAATCTGTAAGGGTGTGCTGAAGCAAATGGAATAGTTGGCTGAAAAATATCGGCAAAGGTTTTAGGGAGGTATTCTAGTTAAGCTGTGAGATCATTGGGGCACAAAGACTACTAGTGGCAGCAACAGTACCAAGTGACCTTTAAGCCCAGCTGCTATTGTTGTAAGACATATAATAAGGTGCAGAACGTGTGGACTCCCAACTCCCATCAACCCAGGCTACCATGACCAGTGATCAGGGATGATGGGAGTCTGTGAATGCTTATGAAACTTCCTTCCCCTCTGTTTTCCTAGACGTCTGAATCGGAACCAGCTGCACACTTTGCCAGAGCTCCTATTCCAGAATAACCAAGCATTGTCTCGGTTGTAAGTACCTAGAAATATCTTTCATATTGCTTTTGTTTTTTCTATCTTGAATGGGAAAGCAGCAAGAAAATGGTTTTTGGTGTGGTGCACCAATTGCTGTGTACTGGAATTGGCTGATGGGGCTACCAGAACATCAAGGTGTGGATCTGTGGTGTGCCCTGAATGTGTAGAATGAGAAGTGGGTCACCTTTGTCCAGTCCACAACTGCCACATCTTGAGATCCAGGTCACAAGAGTTTTAAGGCATGGTACAAATTGAGGCTGCATGCTCCCTGACCGGTTCGTAGAACAAAAATGTAGTTTTTCTCCGTCCAGAATCATTCATCCTCATCATCAACATGCTGCTTTCAGTCTTTGATTCTAGAACCTGCCATTCTCAAGAGGTGTGTGGTTACTTGATACACATTTGAAAACCCTCACCTTGATTAGGTTATCTATGCCTTTTCCTTTCTGCATATGCTCCAGGTAAATTAAGTAGGAAGTGGTGACTCTAGCCTTGGTATACACCCACCCACAGTGTTATTGGGCAAGTGTTGATACATTCCCCCATTCATGGGTCTGCTTACATTTCTCTTCAAATGGACACACTGCATTTCAAATGGAAACAATCTGCAATGAGGTCCCAGTCCCCTCTGAATTAAACCACCTTCTCAAGTAATGTTTTTTAAGGAAGGTGGAATACGCAATAGCTCTAGATTGCATGCGAACTACATAGAAGAAACAAGTACTCAGTCTCCATTGATTCTAGAATAAAATGTTGTGTGTACACAGCCTGGTATTATTGCCACCTGGGTATGGAGAGACCAGTGGGTTCTTGAGCTCTCCATACATATCACTTGGAAGCTGAGGACATTATGTGTATTGGACATTTCAAAGGTCATGTGTTGCACACAGATGACCACAATCCACCATGAACTGCAGATTTTAGGTGGACTGAATCCCGCTGAATGCCTACATAGAATAGCAGCAGAGATATGGAAGTTGATCATTGATCATTTATCTAGAACGCCTTCCTGTAAAACAGAGGTGGGGGATATTTTTCAGCTTGAGCGCCATGTTCAACAGGGGCTGCTTGCTGGTGCTGGACAGGGCCAGAGGCAAAAAGTGGGTGGGCAAGTGGATGTGACTGTTCCCTTTGTATACAGTGGACTTCATTCCAGACATGCAGAAGTCAGAGGTTTATACGCCCCAAATTGCATAGGTACCATTAAGCATCCATTTGTATCTGTGTATACCTGTATACCCCACAAAAAAGGGCTGTGATGAGTGATGCAAGAGGACTCTTTAGATTTTTGCTTTGCTGAGTTGATTGTGAATCTAAACATTTTGTCTCCCTAGTTGAACAGACAATATATAATCACTTCTATCCTCCCTTGCTAATTACCAAGAGCTAGGAAAGACAGAAAATGAACAACTGTGTCTTTTAAAAATAAAGATTATTGATAAAATGTTCATGTAAAATAATTAATAAAAGGAAGTATAAAATAACATTTCCTTTGTATACCAGCCTCCTTAAAAGCTCGTGCTAATAATTTGAAATATGCAGTTGCCCATAAAACGTGTTTATAATTATGTATTTCTTTATGGCTTCTATAAATACAAAAGTAACAATGACTTGCGTAACATGTTTTCTTCTCTGTGCACCGGCAGCTGCTAACAAAACATTATCAAAATCATAGGGGGTGGGCACCTGCCAAGGCTCATTATCACATGTTGGAGGGATTCAAAAAGGGCTTCTGGCAAAGCTTTTGAGTCAGAAAAAGCCAATTGCATTGTTAAAGTGTGTGTGTGTGTGTGTGTGTTTGTGTTTGTGTGTGGGCACAAACACAGAAGGTAGAAGCATTAGCAGAGATGACAGCTTGCAATAGGAGAGCTACTAGTAGAAACAAATGAATTACTTAAGCTGAGTTTTTGGCTTGGAATACTTTTTGTTTTTTAGCTTTTGTAGAAGTTGGCGGATAACCATGAGTCATTTCATTTTTCCTGTCTTATTTCCCTTCCACATCTTCACTTATCCAGGCTTGCCTGATTTTTAAAGACCAATTTCTAGAGGCTGGTGGAAGGACTTTCAGATCTCATTTAAGAACAGAAGTTCATACAACCACAATTAAAAGATTTTAAATCATCACAAGTGTTCTTGTAAAAATTATATGTTGGTATACATTCTCCTTACCCACACAGAGAATGAGGGTCTTTACTGTGTCAGAGGTAGCCAATGTGAAGCCTTGCAGATATTTCTGACCTATAGCTCCCATCATTCCTGACTATTGGCTACACTGGCTGGGGCTGGTGGAAGTTGGAGTATGATAACATTGAGAAGGCGTCATTTTGTCTACATGAGTTATAAGGGGAAGGGATGGGCTGCAGTGCATCAGAGAGTAGTTAATTTTTATCTTCATTTTGTATCCTTCACTTACGAATTGCCTTTCTAATGACATATGAGTTTCTTAGAGAGATTAAAAACTCACGAAGATCAGAAAATCAACATGTATTAGCTTCAAATGCTTACTTACATTGTTCCTTGCTGAAGGCTATGAATATGTGGCAGGGTACAGATGTCTAAAGCCATATTCTTCCGATCAAGTGTCTGAAATGGACCCCTGTCAGAGCTAAGGAAGACAAGCCATTAGACTTAACACAGTAATGTTGTCATTGCATTTTTACCCATGCAAACCAGACTCTGCAGAGTGCCTGGAATTATATTGGGAAGAGGTAAAAAGCCCAGTTGAAGAAGCCCACATGATCATAGCACAGTATCCTCAGCCAGTGGGTGGCATTCTGTGACTAGAAAAAGAGCACAGCGATGTATGTAAGGGAAGAAGAGGTTTCAGAGAATAAGTGTTTGCTCCCCTTCCCTCTCCCAACATTTTAAGGAGTGCCAGGTTGATTCCTGAGGAATGTCAGCTTGGCCTGGTTTGTTTGGGGCTCCAATCCCAAGAACAAGGACAGGAGGCATGTGCAGATATTTCCCACTGCTCTCCGGGACATGCTTCTCATCCAGATGCAAGACCTTAGGAATGAGTGTGAAAGGAAGTACCAAGGAGATGGTTTCCTCTGTTTTATATGTGATTATAAAAGGACAAGAGAGGGGATAGGCCTGTGCCAAGCCCCCTAAAAGGCACGGTTTCTGAGGCAGCCGTTACCATGGCAGCTGATGGCTTGATCTAGCTCACTGCCATTGACTGTCGACTTTGCTTCTTCAAGCTGTTAAACAGTTATTCACTGTTGTTGGACAGTGTGCCCCCACAACTGTGTATCGCCCCCTCCCAGAACGATGTATCCCCAAGTCATACTCAGAACAGACCCATTGAAATCATTGTCCTTGACTAAGGCAAGCGCATTGATTTCAGTGGATCAACTCTGAGAATGGCTTAGTTGGATGCAAATTTCCATAAATAAAAATGTAGACATTTGTGAGTTTGCCTGAGGGGCTCCAGAGCATATGTGCACACAAGTGCACACTCACAAACCCACACATAAAACCAGGGTGTCACGCTAACTATGAAGTTCTGGATGGATTAAGCCCTGCAGTGCAAAGCTACTTCTTCCCTACCTGATCTGGCCTGGATGTGATTAATTTTCAACCTTATGTTAGATGCAGCAGATACACACAATATTTATATTATTTCATTATATCATAAGGCATTTCGGAGAAAGGCAATGGCACACAACCCTATTTCTTGGTGACATCTGAATCAGATATGAGGCTGTGCAAGCTCTGGGCCAGTGTCTGGATGCAGTGGTGGACCTGCAGGAGGGCTAATGAATTGTGTTTGAATCCTGAGAAGATGGAGGCTCTTTTGGTACCCCTGGATGTATCTTTGTCCCTAGAGGCTCAGGTGTCCTCTCTGGCTAGGAGTGCCTTCTACCAGCTTCATCTGGTTCACCAGCTATGGCCATTCCTGGTCAGGGACAGCTGACTTCTGTAGTTCATATGTTGGTAACCTCAAGTCTGAATTACTAAATATGCTGTACGTGGGGCTACCCTTGGGCCTCGTCTGTGGTGGCTAAACTACTGATGGGGGCAGATAGGTGGCAACATGTTACACTGTTGTTAAAATCTCTGCAGAAGCTGCCTATCTGCTACCTAGCCAGGATCAGTGTTCTTGTATTAATTTACAAAGCTCTGAAAAACTTGGGATGAAATAGAAGAGATGGTGGCTATGGTGCCCCGTGTCAAGGAAATGGTGACGGGGGAGGTAGAGGATTCCCTCCCTTATTCTTGGGGTGGGCCAGCCATGTCTGCCTGGTTCTGAGTTTTAAAAAAATGATGTGCACGCATAAGCCTTGGTCTAGAATGAAGGAATGCAAGTGGTCAAATAAGCCGAGAATTGCATATACAACTTGGGGGGGGGATTTTGTCCCTGTTGGGGGGGACAAATGTTAAGTATCATGAGCTTCCACATACCTAAGTTTCCCTTGGGTACGCTGTAACCTTTGATTTGTTGATAGGAAGAAGCATTATCCTTTCATAGTCATTGGCACAGGGCCACTCAAATTCAGTATTGGAGGACTTTGTAACATTTGCTGCCATGGAACAACTGTAGAACTCAACATTCATATTCCACAGTCTGATAATTTTCCAAAAAGACACACAGATCACACTAGGAAGTGGTGTACAAGAACTGAGGCTGCCAGAAGTGTGTCTTTCAGAAATATGGGTACTTTTCTTTAGGTGTTTCGGGTATTCATAGCTCTTTGAGAACCTTCGTTCATTCGACCACGATGCTCCCTCCCCTGGAAGGACTCCCTTGGTTGTTGTATTTCTTCCGTACAGTGGTGCCTCGCAAGACGAAAATAATCTGTTCCGTGAGTCTCTTCGTCTAGCGGTTTTTTCGTCTTGCGAAGCAACCCTATTAGCGGATTAGCGCTATTAGCGGTTTAGCGGCTATTAAAGGCTTAGCGGCTTAGCGGCTAAAAGGCTATTAGCGGCTTAGCGGCTTAGAAAAAGGGGGGGAGCAAAAAAAATCACAAGACTCGCAAGACGTTTTCGTCTTGCAAAGCAAGCCCATAGGGAAATTCGTCTTGCGAAGCGCATCGAAAAACGGAAAACCCTTTCGTCTAGCGGGTTTTTTGTCTTGCGAGGCATTCGTCTTGCGGGGCACCACTGTATTTATTGTGTTTCAGGTATCTCTGGAATACAAAATCTTACCGATCTGAGGCGAGTTGTTAAAAAAATTAGGATATCCTTGTATATGCTTCAGTCTCAGATATTAAGGATGTCATAGAACAGACTTGTAATTATGTCCCCATCTCTCTTTTAAAAAATGCAAATAGAAAAAGAAAAACCAACACCATTAGCTCACATTAGCAAAAAACAATAAGTCGTCAGTCCTGCTTTAAACATTAATATAAACAGTCCAACTAGATCCCCAAATGAGATTAATGATAGGTAAGATAAAACTTTATTCGCATTAGCCAATGGCCATAGCAACAGTAAAACATTACAGTATACGCAGAAACGGAAATTTGATATAAGAGCACAATTTAAAGTCCTAAATCAACTGTCAGTTAGTGGCCCTTATTCTGATTGCCCCTGCTATGAACCTAGCATGAACCTTTGCTGTTATCTGCTCATTTTGATCTGATAGAAGAAAGGACATTGTGGCAGCGGTTGAGCGCCCTGGGATGGTTAGTATGAGTGGAGTGATGATCTCGTTCCTGAGGTCTTTCTAGAGAGTACAAGACAGGAGGACGTCTGCCGCTGTTTCGGTGCTATGATCTCCACAGGGGCAAAGGCATTTCTTGGGTGAGATCTTTTGTAATCGACCCTCAAGTACCGCAGATGGAAAAACATCCAGCCTTGAGAGATTAATGATGATATATGTTCAAATGTAGAAAAGGCTTTGAGTATGTGTGTCTTCATGTGTGGTGCATTATTTGCCTTTTGGCATTTCAGGCCTGGTGGCAACACCAGTGCATTAGCTGATGTATATTTAGCTGGGCCCTGTGTCTTAGGTGCTGTGGGATATTTAAGTTCAGTCGCTGAACTTGAGTGAGTCACTTTGTGAGTGAGTCACTTTGGAAAGAAGGATGCCAGGGATGCTGTAGGCAGTGGCCTGTGGAGAAACACTGCCCAGTTCGCTGGCTGGTCACAGAGTAGCTTCCCCACAACTATCACACCTCGTCTTCCAACTTTCAGGACAGAACCAGTCAGAGAAACCAAATGTGTATGCTGTGCAACAGCATGCCCACAGTCTGGTAATGGCACCTCTTTAAAATTAAGCTACAGACATTGCTATAGATCTTGGGTCATAGATGTGTGTGGAAATGGCACACAAGTATATGCTGGCTGGAACTAATGCTGCATCAAGGTCACCTCTGACTTTTACATTAGAAATAAAACAATTAAGATAATTATTGTAGAGCAGAATTCTGCCCCTCCCTTAATCGGCTCTGTCTTTAATGCCATCCTTGTAAACCCAAATCTCATCAACAGAAGATGGATGTGGGAGGGAGGAATGTTTAGGAGACTCCCTCATATTTCCTTCGTTTGTTGGCCAAGAGGTAAAACAGCTAGACAGAGGCAAGGGGGAGTGGATGGTAGGGGAGGGATCCTAGTCTTAGAAGATCTGGGTCTTCACAGTTTCTGACCATTTCCCACATCACCTTTAGTTCCTTGTCACATTTTAAGCTTTGTGTTGTTCTTTTACAGAGAACAACTATGTACAGTGCTTGGAACTTCTGTATTGACTTCTCCTGACTACATGGAGAGTATCCATGCCTTTAATTGAATGTTTCTGCAAGTATTTGCTGTTGGTGTGGAAATTCTCCTTGGAATTGGGACGGTCATAAGGACAAACTGTCCAACATATTGGAGCTGGGCAGGGAGAAAAGCAACGTCCTACATAGACCGTGGTAAAGAAAATGAGCAGTAAGCCCAGAAATTCATTAGTTTAGCACACAACCCAACTATGAATATATTGGGTGATGTTAAGCAGGCCACTACAATATTCCAAGTTTGAAACACTACTGTCCCCCAACTCACATTTATAATATGAGGAGGATAATACTGACCCCAATGTGCTGCCAGACTCAAAGCCTGGGGTGACTCCTTGTGTTCTGACTTTCAGTGAGTTGTGTATGGAGTTCTCCTCTGATGTTTACTCCTGTCTCCTCTCCTATGGTTCATTCCAGCCTTAATATCCTGTACTAGTCATAAAATGTCCTCTGCAGTTTATTGTTTTCTCCTATAACACAAATAGTATTTTCCCACCATGACGATGATGAATTCGGTTAGGGTGAAACCGAGTCTGGTGCATTTAAATCAACTCTGAGCACTAGCAGGAATGACAGCCTTAAACTGCGGTTACCATGCCTTGCATGGGAAATCTTGGTCGCACAGCTGGAAGTGGTGTCACCCTACAAGCCAGCTGTCCTCCCATGCCCTTTACGAGTCTCGTTTTAGAGGATGGCCCTTTATTCCTCACAGTCTCCTTGAATACAAAGGATGCCCCCTTTTTCAGTTATGAATGTTTCTCAAGGCTATTATTAAGTGACAAACAAGCTGGTTTGGCTGTAACAGTTTCCCTCAAGAAACCTTCGGGGTGTTCTTTGATGGGAGACGAAGAATTCCCAGCATCTATACAAAATTACATTTCACAGGAGAAATCATGATAGTTCAAAACCTGTTGAGATTTGTAATGTAATCCTAATGATCACTTTTGCAAATGACATTTTTTAAAAAAATATCAGTCCTAGGAAATGCTTTTTTCTGGGGGGATGCAGGGGAACACATACCCCTAAACATTTTGTGAATCTAAGTTTGGCCTCAATATGAGTAGGATACTCAATATGAGTAGGAAAATGAGAGTACCCCTAAACATATTTTTTAAAGAAAAAAAGCACTGGTCCTAGGCATGTGGCTCCCATTAGTTGAAGTCTGCTGTAAGCCTTTGGCCTGTAATTGTGATTGTTAGCTGTGGCCAGGTAGGCAGGGTGAGAGGGCGTGTTGTGGCAGTGGGGAATTTCTCTCTCCCCACCTCATGGACCTTTGTGTAAAAGGACTAAGACTTCAGTCAACTACCCACTTACCAGAACTCAATGGGACTTCCTTCCAAGGGGGCATATACAGGGTGAGTCTTTTAAAAGAGGCCCCATGGAACATGTGTACTCTGTATCCACAGGGCCTCTTTTAAAGGACTCACCCTGTATAAGGCTGTACCACTGTGGGGGAGCAGGCTGTGTCAGCTAATGGGCAAGACAGTGGTATGTTTAGATTAAAGGGAAAGTTTCAGTGGGAAAAGCACAGTGTGGAGAGAAGATGGTGTTTGGGGGAATTGACCTGAGGCAGGACTCAAGTCATCAGCTCCAAGGAAGGGTACCTGCTAATGTTGATCAGTGACCTGCATTTGAACTCAGATTTCTGCATGTGTGGATTTGGATATGGACATGTCTCTTTGGGCATTCTTTCTACAAGGTATATTTCATCTTAACTGAACAACAAAGGCTGTGCATACGGCAGAGTGCTAATGCCCATGTGGGTTGCACAGATTTTTCCATGTGAACTTTTGTGTACATTCATCTACGCATACGCATGAATGCTTTGAATTGAACTCTGTTCCCATCAGCGCTAGTGGACTATGCTTGATGAGGTGTATTTACTCCATGTTGCCGTTCCCTCCCCTCAATTAGTATTTCCCTACCCTCCCTAAGCTCTGAAAACCTAAGGTCCATTGTGGGAATGCATGAAGGCATATACTTTTTTTTTTTTTGAGATACAGGTTTTCCAACATACCAGACTTGCCCAAAATACTGGGTTACTGTTTTGTTTTGTTTTGTTTTGTTTTGTTTTGTTTTGTTTTGTATGCATGTGTATGTTCAGCCTGACCTGGCCCCACCAGTAACGCACCCTCTCTGAGTTCTGGAAAACTGAGGTCCATTGTGGGCATGCACACAGGTATCATGGGTACAAAATAGTGGGTTAAAGAATACAAAGTAATTATGTGTGTGTCCTGACCAGCCCCACCAACAGCTTACAAAGGAGTGACTCACCAACAGGGGGTGTGATGATAGGTGACGGAAAACACCCTACCCACACAATGTGCTTCCATACATTCACAGTTGGGTAACATGCAATTTTATGTTGGATTTCTCTCCTTAGGAAAATCCAAATTAAATGGGGTGGGGTGGGGAGAGTATGGACTACTACTTGAATAAGAGCAACGTTGTATGGATGACGCAAAAGATATGGACACTTGGGGTGCATCAAATCCACTTTAAACTGTTGTGTGGACACTGCTAGAGAGTTCTATAGCAGTATAAAGACTTGTCGTTTTCCATGCCTCAGGCTATCATGGCTGCCTCTCCTGAAGTTGCTCTTTCCTAACTGCTGTTGCATCACTGACTATCTTCATGGTTTATGTGTGGTGTAGTTGTTTTGATTTAGGTCCCTCATTCCCTTTAAGATGGCATATATAGGTCTACGGTATTTTGTCCCCGCAGGAAACCTGTGAGATATGTTAGGCTGAGAGGTGGTGATTTACCAAAGGTGTCCTTAAACCTATGCTCTTTGTCCTCTGGAGAGTATCTCATTAAGTAGCCTTGGTGCCTGAAAATGGTGCTTAGTTGATATTTTGCTGGAGAGCACCTGACCTTGCTGACCCTGCCTCAAATGGGGTTTAATTAAACTGTCAGCACTGGACGGAGGAACAAAGGGCCAGGCCTCCCCCACTTCTCCCCAGTCTCACACTAGCAGGAGGGCAGTGTCACTGTGAAAATGAAGAGCTGTTAAAAATGAATCTTGTTTCCCATCAAGGAAAATTACCAAGGCGGGAAGGTGACCTTGGCAATCATGCAGCCAAATACATTTCCATCGCTCTCGTTCTTGCTATGCATATAGTTGGTGACCCACAGGGATGTCCGAAAGATAGGCAAAAGTGGTGACAGGGAGAGAAAATTGTGGGGATAAAACAATGTAGGTTTCAAGATACAAGTTGCTTGTTATTCCTTGCCGGCCTGGCCACAGAGTATGATCGTCTGTCTCCCTGCTCTCTTGACTCTACAGCTGTTTTATCCAGCTACTCTATACAAGGCAGCATTGCTGTTTTCGTCCACACCATGTGAATGACAATGCCGTGCCTCCATCTCTGTGGACACTCACAGCACTCCTGTCCACATTCACAGTCTTCCAAATAAGGATCAAACTAGACATTATACCACAGACTTGCGTAACAGTCACTTTCTCTCAGATAGGTAGACAGAATGGATATAGCTATAGATATATCAACCATGGAGACTTCATGTTTGAGCAAAGGACTGGCAAGGCGGGGTCTGCTTAATCTTTTCTCCCTCTGCTCAAGATTCACCCTTCCTCAGCAGCTTTGCCACCTATGGGGAAAGGACATAGATACCTCTTTTCATCACAGGAGAGGCAATTTTGAATGGGGACTGGAGGGCAAAGGGTGAAGCATTCCCTCCCCTTGCTGTATCTTCACTGAAGATTGCAGCCGCCTGTGTCTCCTTTTTATTCTTTTACTTTAAAAACAAAGAAACCCAGTCTGCTGTGTGACTTCTAAGATTATTGTTCTGGAATCCATACAATTTGTCACTATCATGATCAGAATGAGTTCCTTTTAAAGGAAGCAAACAGGAAACCTGGTTAACTAAGCCTATAAATGTCACTGGGCTGCCATTTCAATTGGTTTAGCCTATAGTCGCTCAACAGTATTATGAATACCAAATGTCTGAACCTCCAGTTCCATTAAGAGGATATAGTTTTATTGTAGAATTGGGGACACATGGCAATATAGGCACTTTTCTGAAGCTAAGCAGGTCTGGTCAGTTCCTGAATGGCAGATTGCCTCGAACCCCATCTCCTCATTTCTGCAGGAAAAAATAGGCAGGTATCTTATATCTGCTGATGCCCCCCCACCCCCAAATACCACAACTGCCTTCAACTAAAAACAACAGCATGGGATATATGGTGATGGTTCTCTTGCCAACTTTCATTCAGGCAGCAGTCTAAGAATCTCTTTCCATTAATCTCCAGTTCCATCACTTTTCATAACAAATCCTCTTTTGGCATACAGTTTCCATAGCACACATATGAAATGTCTTCTAGGCAATAAAGAGGTAATAGATGAAGAGATGGTATCTTGCTGGTTATTAAAGAAGTTATCAACAAAGGCTATTTGCATTTTGACAATGCATGTTTAGGGCTTTCTACAGTGGCATACAAACTGACCTAATTTGCAGATTTTGACTTATTGCCTTAGGATAGATGCAGTGCATGTCCGTCCTGTCCCCCCACACCCTTCAGTGCTTTGACTACTTGCTGGAGATGCATAGTTTCTCTCCTGGTTGCAAATATGTATGTTTGATGAGGCAATGAACATCTTCCAAACTTGGAACAGACCCTCAGCAGTGCGTTCCATGTAGTGCCGCAAATCAGGACCATCTGTGGAAGCAGCAGGTGTCAGTCATTTTATGTGTTGTCGGAGCAATCAGATCTACACCAAGTTTCCTTTTTTTAAACAACAACAACAATACAACCCATTGGGTCCAAGATACATCTGACGCTGTTCTTAACCTGAGGTACCACTTTAGCTAATGGGGCCAACTGCTGCCACCACCGCACAATTTCTGTTCTCATCCTGAAGCAAAGTTCTTAACTCGAGGTACTATTTCTGGGTTATCGGAGTCTGTAACCTGAAACGTCTGTAACCCGAGGTACCACTGTAATAGAATCATGGAAGTATGGAGTTGGAAGAGACCCTGAGGATGTTCTAGTCAAGTCCCCAGCAATGCAGAGATCTTACCTGAAGCATCCAAACTCTGCTTAAAAGCCTCCAAGGAAGAAGAGGTCACCACCTTCTGAGGATGTCTGCTCCACTGTTAAGCATCTCTTACCATCAGAAAGTTTCTTCCGGGTGTTTAGTTAGAATCCCCTTTCCTGTAACTTGAATCCAAGTTTGCTCCATCTTCCATGTGACAGCCCTTTAGATTTCTGAAGGTGGCTATCATATCTCCTCTCAGTCTCATTTTTACAGGCTAAATATACCCAGCTCCCTCAACTGCTCCTCATAAGAGTAATGACTAAATGTCTACTTTTAGAACCGTAGAATCACAGAATTGTAAGGTTGGAAGGGATATTGAGGATCGTCTAGTCCAGCCTTTCTCAACCTGTGGGTCCCCAGGTGTTGTTGAACTACAACTCCCATCACCCCTAGCTAGCAAGGCCAGAGCTCAGGGATGATGGGAGTTGTAGTCCAACAACATCTGGGGACCCACAGGTTGAGAACCGCTGATCTAGTCTAACCCCCTGCAGTGCAGGAATATGCAGCTTTCCGTATGGAATCTGCTACCACTCTTTAACCAACTGACCTATCTCATGCCATCAGGAATGCAGTGAATAGGCATTTCATCCCCCAGTGGAACAGTGACAACCTGTTGATTTGGTGCTGGTTTGGACCTGACCTGTTTTCTTTTTCTTGGATGTAACATTCCTGCAAAGTGCTTCCTGTGAGGTGAGAGTTTTCCTGCCTTTATGCTTTCCCGCACTGGTGAGGGGGCAACTCTTGTCACCCGACATGTCAGGGTTTACCATTTGCAATTCTCTACCACAATCCCACAGCGCTGGGGAGGTTGAGTGTGTGTGCTTAAATGGCATAACTGACAAAAGACCCTTCTGTGGGAAGAAGGCAAGAGGCTCGGTGCTGAGAGTGATTTGCCGAATACCAATAAGGAGGAGAAATTTGCTTTGCCAAAATGGTTGGGGTGGGGTGGGGTGGGGGGAGGTGTGTGTCTGGGTCTGTGCAACTCAGCCTGGAAGGAGGGGGAGAGTTGTGGATGCAGGGTTAATGTCAACAGTGATCAACAGGAAAATGGGATGGGATGGGGGGGGTGAGCTCAAAGCAACAAAGAGTCAGTGTGGCTGGGTGACAGTGATAACAAATGAGGTGCTAATGGGTGAGGAGGATCACCAGAGTTCTTAGTCCAAAAGGAGTTGGCATGAAATAGACAGCTATACTTGGCTGTGTGGTGGAAGAGGCTTCAATCTGCACCCCTGCTTTATGTGCATAAAAGTTTCAACTGTGTCCTCGTGCATGATGAAATTAATTTTCTGCATGAATAGCCAATCAACGAATGGAACAGAGGGAGCAACTTTATTATGAGCCACACCATGGTCCATCTCATTTGGTATTTTCTACACTGACTGGCAGTAGCTCTCCGGTGTTGCAGGGAGGGGGCTCTCACAGCCCTACCTGGAGGTGCCAGGGATTGAACCTGGGCCCTTCTGCATGCAAGTCAGACACTCTACCACTGAGCACAGAATGCAGAAACATTTTCCAGGACTGAGACTGCTGGTGTTACACTTCCTGGCCTACGGTATGACCTATATGTTGTAGTGCATGGAGTGCTGAGCATGAATGGGTTCAAATTCCCATTCATGGTGCAATCCTGTACACACCTAGCACTTACTTCCGAGTAGACATGCATACTTAATTCAGGAAGCTCACTGGGCAGCCCACCTCTCAGCTTCACTCATCTCAAAATGGATAAAATTGGACAATACCCATTTGCTACCACGCTGAGCTCCTTGGAAGAGGGGCAGGGATCCTAGCAATTCTCCCAGATATTGATAAGGTAACTTTTATTGTTTTTCATTGCATAGAAAAAGGCACCTTCTCCTCCCCCCGCCCTTTTCTTGTGTCAGTGCAAATAGCCCACCATTTATCAGTTTCCAAAATTCATCTTTTTTTAAGCAAAAGTTTGGAGCTCTGAGTACTACCCTTGGACACTGCTGAGAATTCCATCTATCCAGCTGGTCAATGTTATTTCACCAGCAGAGCCACAGAAAATAATCCTTTTGAGGGTTTAGATGCTATTAGCAGAATTAAAAAGACCATCCTCCTAATGTGGTTTAGCTCAATCCATATAATAAAAATAAGTCAAAGCAATTAACAGAAGTAAATAAAATTGCCAATGGTTTACTAAGCAAATCAATCTGGGATAATTCGATTTGTGGAAAATAGAGAAGTAAAGGCTATTACTGGATGCTTTTAAGTGGGGATTATTAGGAATGGCTGGTAGGTAGGAAGCTTGTGGAGATGACAGGCTGCCCTATAGCTATGCGTTAATACTGAGCACATTTGCCCTAGTTGCTTTTTGTCCATTGATTTATCTCGGTTGGATCCACTTCTGATGAGCAAAACCTGTGGCTTCTTTGTTCCAGCAACCCCTTAATAAGAACCCTTTCTTTTTGTTGATTTTGCTGTCTCTTTTTGTGCATACCCTGCTTGTACTATTCTTTCCCACCCTGTTTGTGCTGCCTGTAGTCTTGAACATGCGGTGACATTTCCAATTATGCCTGCCTGTGTTTGCAATGGGACCTCATGTCAGTGTCTAGGCAAATCCCTGTCAATTGTGCTTTCTTAATCACTGGCATTCCACTGCTCAAGGGTATCTGCTCAAGTCTGGGCTCATTGCAAGTAGTCATAGCAGCAGGTTTGTGTCCCACAACACCTCACATTTTAGAAAACTGAATATGGTTGAATATTGAGAAAGGAAGAGATTTAGCTTCATGTCAGTCTAACGTTACGTTATTATTGTGTATGTGATATGTGTTCTTAATGTAGTTAAACAATTATGATGAAAGATATGGGGTGGGGATCATTAAAGGCAGTCTGGTTTTGATTCACACACTGCTAGAAATACCTGATAAAGTATGTGGTCCTGTTTCCAGTTTACACTAGCTAGATGTGAATAAGGTCACTCTAAAGTCTCTTAGCATTGGCAGAGGCCACAGATGCACAAATAAGGAATCTGCATTGACCCCATAACACTATTAGCTGAAGGAAACTGAGTGGAGTTGGGGGGCTTTGCAGAAGTATTTATTTGCAGTATTTATATATCACTTTTCAGGCAGACCTCACAAAATGGTTTACAAAAGATTATTAAAACAAAAAGCAGTGCTTTTAAAAAGTCACAATAGAATGGGCAAGACAACATGTTTGTGCAGAAGGAGCTGTTACTGCTTCTTCTCCCCTCCTCAGGGCAAGGTCTCCTGTAGTGGCTGTTTTGGGGAGAAACATGGAGCCCCCAGCCAAGGATCAAACTTGTGACCCCTGGTTTACAAGACCAGTGCTCTCACCTCTGAGCTATGAAGTCAAGTCGAAGTTAATTGGGATCATGTGCTCACAAGGGTTGATGCTACACCTGATGACAGTGAAGCACAATACCTGTGAAAGTGGTGTTGTGAATTTAAAAACACCCAAGTCACTCAAGAGCTCCAAGCAGTTGTTGCTCCTCCACCACCTTAGCCATAATGGAGGGGAGGATTCTAAGTAACTCTGCAAACAATTGTGGCATATTAGCAGGAGTAGAAAAACTCCAGCAAGGAAGCAGAGCTGATACATTAAGACAGCACAGGGATACACCACTGTGCCCTTGTGTCTATAGTACAGTACAGTACAGTTCTCACAAAGCTTTACCAGATGGGTACTTGCACAGACCTTGAGGCTAGCAACAGATAGAGGAAGGTCAGATGAATAATGCTTGTCTTCTCAGAGCCCTTACAGGTACTCTGTCTCTTGGGAATCTGCACACAAACATCCACCAAGACCCTTCCCTCCACCCCAGCATTTGGGCCTAAAGGGACAAGGCACCCCATGCAGGTAAGCAAGTGAGGGAGGACTCACCTGGAGGGCAGGGTCCTTGCTTTAAAGCTTGACACCTGCATCTCCTCCATCCCTCCTCCTAAATTCCCCAAATGCAAGGGGATGCCTTCCGTGCTCTGGAGAGGGCAATGGGAAATATAGTTACCTCTGCTGGTGAATACAAGGCACTCTTGCTTGGCCTCTTGCTACTGCTGGCCAAACACAGCTTGTTTTTCTTTGCAGGGCACATGAGCACAGGAAACAGAAATTACAGGTGGCACTTCATTGCATCTTCCTGCAGCGGATGGTTGAATGTTGTCTGCCCTGAGAAGTGAACATCCAGATGCAGTTAACAGGTGGATTGTCAGTGGAAAATTGCGGAGACCAGAGTGAGGCATTACCAGTACCTAGGGAGATATTTTCCCCTCCTTTATGCATTTGACAGTCCCAAAGTAGCACATGGTTACTTGAATTTAATGCCTGTTACCATCCTCAAGTCTCTTGTCTCTCTGCAGGCGACAAGGCAGCTATTCAACACACTCAAGAGGCAGATTCCCTGTGCTAGGCAGACAAAGCCTACAGTAGCAGTACCAGCAAGAAATTTCTCTGTGGGGCTACCATATTTTTAGTTCTAGTAGGGCCCCTGTGCCTTTCCAGAGTGTACAATGCACAGAAATGTATAAACTGCTGCATTACCCAGGGTAGAGATGCTGTGATGGAGAGAGGTATGTCAGGCAAGGTATGCAAGGCATTGGGGCCTTGCAAGATAAAGAAGGATGCCAACCCTCCATTATTCTGTGATGATGCCAGATCAGACTACAGAACCAATGTTCTTCAATAAAACTTGTGACCACTTTAGCTATGCCTCTGTTCTCATTAGCTGATGGGGAACCTGCATGTTTCTCACCTCAGGATGGGACGCACTAATGGGAAACAGTATCTTTAATCTTCTACCACAGCACTTCACCAGGGATGAGGAGCCTGCCTATAGTGGGACACTAGCAAGGGAAAATGGAGGTCTTAGTAGCACAGTGCTGACATCTCTCACCCCCTGCCTCCAGATACTGTTCAGGTGAAAATGAACCAATGCAGCTGGTTGGATGAGGAATGTTGGGTGGATAACAATATGTCCTAGGAAAATAAAAGGCAGGCACAGGCAGTCATCTCAACAAGTGCATGTTGCAGAATAGAATGAAGGAGGCTAGCAAAGTGAATGGTTTCCTGTGACACAGACAAGTCAGATGGTTACCTTGGGGTATTTGTTTATGTACCAGACACTCTGGTTGGCTATCACATTTCACTCTTTTTGGTGTGAATACATGTCCCAGAACTTTGTCCTGTGAGATTTTAACCAAAGGTTGAACCTCAGTCTTCATGTAGAAGAAGATAGTGCTTTTCCACTGTGTTTTTCCACTTATCCATGGCTCCAGTTAGGGTTCCTTTGGAGTTGGACTACAGGTCTGGAATCTCTTGGTTCCATGCACAGGTAAGCTGGCGGGTGACAAGTGGTGTGTACTCATGGACGTGGCCTCTGGACAAGCACAAAGATGTTAGCGGTTGGTTATATGGCTAAGCTGTTGCTCTTTGAGTTTTTGTCCTGCTCCCTCTCCGTGTTTCCACCTAAAATTATTGTTGCCATTAGAGCCCAGGGAAGTTAAGCTTTGTCCTGCGATGGACACATTTTTTTCTCCCTAAAGTTGCACCCACATCTCTGTTTCCTATTGCATTGCTCTTTCCCACTGAGTTACCAGGCAATATATTACCTCCCGTGACCCTGCTTTTGTTACTGTCCATCATGGCTTATTTATTACATTTATATACCACCTTTTCTCCCAAGGAGCTCAAGGTGGTGCATTTGGTTCTTTCCCCCTTCCGTTCTATCCTCACAACAACCCTGTGAAGTAGCTAAGGCTGAGAGATGGTGACTGGTCCAAGGTCACTCAGTGAGCTTCATGGCTGAGCGGGCGTTCAAACCCTGGCCTCCCAGGTCACAGGCCATCTCTCTAACCATTACGCAGCACTGTCCTTCCTCCCTTCAGTAAAGATTTCCCCTCTCACTCAGGTCCAGTACAAATGTGTTATGTGCAGTATTGTTGGTATTGGCTGTGTGGAATCATTGGTACCCCAGCAGGACTTCTGGGAATCCTCTGCATTATATGGGAAGCATTGCCCTCTATTCCTGTGGGCACGGCTGTGTGCATTGCCTCTGGAAGGAGGGATGTGCTTGCTCCAGGAAGCAACCATTGCATTCTTGTCTTCTGTCATGGCTAATATTGGGGCACCATTGGCAAGCATTGTCACAATTGGCAGTTGATGGTGGCAAAAAGAAACTGCCTTATGCTGGGCCAGACTGTGGGTTCATTTAGCTCTGTATTGTCTCCACAGGCTGGCAGCAGCTTTAAAAGATTCCATAAGGTGGCCTTTCCCAGCCCTTCCTGCAAATACCAGGAGTTATGTAGCTCTCCGTGAGCTACTTGCCTCCAAGAGTTGTCAGGGTGCTGTGGAGTGACTGCTGGCCTCGCTGCATGAGCTTTTGCTTCTCATGCTATTGCCGTGTTTCTGTCTTTGCTGGTGGCAGTGCGAGGGATCCCAGGAGGATAAGATCATAGAATCGCTCTGGCTATCAGTAAATGGGGGGGGGGGATAAGTGTCTCTTAAGAAGTGTCTCATTCCTGGACGAGTTGTCCACAATGGGTACATGCACATGTGTGTGCAAAGACACACACCCTGTCATTAACAGCATGGGCCACAGTTATTTAGGAAGAAAAGGGGGGGGGTTCATTCCTCTCGCCTCTGTTAAGCTAATTACCATTCCATGCTTATCTGCTCTTAGGCACCTAGACTGAGAGTCTGTGGTTAACTTCCCCACCCCTTGCCTAAAGTCTACTAGAGTGCTTGAGCAATTAAACAGTCTTTGGATTAGCATGTCTCATCACCGGCTGCCTCTCCCCCCCCCCTTTAGAGGCTTCAATCTCATTTTACGCCCATGTTTTTCTTAAAGACAAGAAAAGCTGGATTAATTTTTACTGTGCCCAAGGGAGCCATTTGTAACTAAAGATGTCTCACTGTCTGTGCACTGGGTGGTAGGAAGCAGCAGTAGAGATGGCTTGCAATATATAGCTCTGAATCTCCATCCCCACCCCCTCCCTGTCCTTCTCTCACATCTGACTCTGGACTTTGCCAGGAAGAGAGCTGACAGTCAAGACAGTGCTTGGCTTTTTAAATGAGAGGGGGCAAAGCTGCTGCCTGCTGTGATATCTTTCCTCCCCTAACTCCAGGTATCCATGTTTATTCAGACTACTTCCACCACACCTTAAACTGTCTGTCTTCATCTCAGTTTCTCTAAGCAAGGAGGTTGGCAGCATGCCTGTTTGTACAGTAGTTTTACACAGGTGCAAATTTATAAGGGAACAAAAATATGATACTAAATTAATGTTTGTTGTCTGCAATGTGATTTTTTTTTTAGGTGAACCCATGTAGAAGAATTATGTTTTGTTCTGGTTTACATAATTCTGTGGTTATTGTTCCATAAACAGGATCTCAGGTTCCCCATGAGTCCTACTCAGAGAAAATTTACATGGATTTCCCATGTGTATATATGCTCATGAGTGTTTCAGAAAGTTACCATGTGAGAATCAAGTGTTACACCAGAATAGGATAGGCTTTAGAAAGCTCCATGTGTATATACTGTTTCATTGGTAACGTAAGAGGAAAAATGACTATTACTCATACTTAATCTAAGCACAATCACAAGGGCTCCTAATTAGGTGTTTAGCTATGTGATATTGAATGTTAACAGATAACTCTGTTCTATCCTGTTTCCCCTTTGTTTTTGTTTAAACCAATTCACAAACCAGGAACTTATACATTGCCCACTAATAGCTATTTTTGTGATGTGCAAATGACATGAAAAGACTTGGTCTCTTTATTTGTGTCATTTAGTATTGCTATGATCCTTGTTTATAAGATCCCAAAAAGTTATTTAAAAGGGGGGAGCTCCATGTGCATGTTTTTTCATGCTGTGTTATATGGGGCCGAATGTGCCTGTGTTTGGGCAGGGGGGAAAGCATATTGTGGTATTGAGAGTTCTGTTCATTTTCATACTACAGCTTCACTTTGGCTGTTTCTTTCTCGCTTAAAATTGACCCAATTTTCTCTCAAGGCCAAACTCCATGCTACATAATTAATCACATAACTTACATGGCTTTTTTTCTTTTAAGTGTAGCAGGACCATGAAGCATAGGGAAGAGGTTTAACTTTTGCCCTGTGATGTAGTCCCAAGGAAAGTTGCCACCTGAAAAGAATATTTGGCACAGGAGGAAAGGTGCCATTGCCAGTGTGGTGTAGTGGTTAAGAGCAGTAGACTCGTAATCTGGGGAACTGGGTTAATGTCTCCGCTCCTCCACATGCAGCTGCTGGGTGACCTTGGGCTAGTCACACTTCTCTGAAGTCTCTCAGCCCCACTCACCTCACAGAGTGTTTGTTGTGGTGGAGGAAGGGAAAGGAGAATGTTAGCCGCTTTGAGACTCCTTCGGGTAGTGATAAAGCGGGATATCAAATCCAAACTCTTCTTCTTGCTGACCACTAGTCACTACCCCCCCCCCCGAAGTATTTTTTAATGGAGAAGCTTTTAAGGAGACAAAGTGGCTTTGCCCTTTGGTAGCCCCATGGTAGGACAGGAGGCAGTGGAGAAAGTCTGAGAGAGATCTGGGGTTAGAAACTTTTTGCAGACGTACAGAGAAGCAGAGAGTCACGTGGACTTTTCTAGGGTTGAGATAATCCAAAAGGGACCATGTAAAAAAGAAAAAAAAAAATGTGATTGCATTGGAAGGGGGTTCTTAGTACTTCAGACTGCTGCAGAAGCCAGTGGCATGATTCCTAAGAGGATTCCAAGGCATGTCCTCGGCTTAGCACACTGAGCTGGGTTTAGCTGCAGGATTAGGAATCTAAGGGCCTTTCCAAATTATCAGTGAAGGGGTCTCCCCATGCAAATTTTAATCTTTTCATGATAGACTTGCACATCTCTTTACAATGGCAGCACAATATCTTAACTACATGCGACACATAGTAAAGCTTTTCTACCTAATCTATTTATGAACAGAATATGAGGAGTTTCTAATACCACAGTGTGCAGAACGCAAACCTATTCTGCTCTATGTAAAACAGCGTGATAAACCATATACAGTGGTACCTCCGGTTATGAACTTAATTCATTCTGGAGGTCCGTTTGTAACCCAAAACCATTCTTATCCTGAGGCGCGCTTTCGCTAATGGTGCCTTATGCTGCTGCCATGCCACCAGTGCGCAACTTCCGCTCGCATCCCGGGGCCAAATTCGCAACCGGGAGCACCTACTTCCGGGTTACTGGAGCTCGTAACCCAAAGTGTGTGGCATGGGTAAGAAAGTGTGCTGTTGATGTTGGTGTAGCCCTTTTGCACCTGTTTGGACTAAAGTGCATCTACTGTTCCTTGCATGTTGCTCAGTAATATCTGCTGCTTAACCGTGAATTGGATTCTAAGTTACAGGTAGGTAGCTGTGTTGGTCTGCCGTAGTCGAAACAAAAAAAAAAAAATTCCTTCCAGTAGCTATTTTGGATTTTATTTTGGATTTTAAGGGCAGTTTCACACACAAACCGCTGTTTTCATCCACATAAATAGTCCCAGTTGTCTCTGGGTATGTAGTTGTATGGACAAATGTCATGTGTGTGCAGCCATGTCATCAAGGATATGGCTGACAGCAATTCGTGTAATTGCAGCAGAAGAAGAAATGCACGGTATCATGGGAATTGTTGCAGTCACATCTGTGGTCATTCTGATGGATTCCAAGTGATTTTTGGATCCTTGGAATATATCTGTTGTTTGATCCAGGGAAACATGGGCAGAACTGGTAGTTACCCCTAAACAGCTGCAGGCTACACAGGTAAGTGCAAATGGGACTTGCTCATTTCCGTTTCAGGCAGATGGGGTAGCTGAGGATTCTCAGGACCTAAGTGATGAATATATATACCTGTCTTGGAATAACCACCAGATAATATACTTGTTTTGGCTTATGAAAATGGTTTACAGATGGTACATGACTCCAGTCAAGCTGGCAAAAATTTATCATTTGCCCGATAATAAATGTTGGAAATGTAGAGAGACTGAAGGCACCTTCTACCACCTCTGGTGGACGTGCCCGAAGATTAAGGCTTTCTGGGAAATGATCTATAATGAAATGAAAAAGGTACTTAAATGTACTTTTCCTAAAAAGCCAGAGGCCTTTCTCTTGGGCATTGTCGGCCAATTGGTGTTAAAAAGGGATAGAGCTTTTTTTATGTATGCTACAACAGCAGCAAGAATACTCATCGCGAAGTATTGGAAGACACAAGATCTACCCACTCTGGAAGAATGGCAGATGAAAGTGATGGACTATATGACATTGGCTGAGATGACAGGCAGAATCCGTGACCAACGAAAGGAGACGGTGGAAGAAGATTGGAGAAAATTTAAAAGCTATCTTAAGGACTATTATAAACTTAATGAATGTTAAAGTGTTGTGGTTTTTAGAAATAAAGGGATACAGTGATATAAGGTCAGAATATAGAGAGGAATAAGATGACAGAGGGTGGAAGTAACAATTGGGAGTTGCTAAAAATTATGGACATTGGGATGCAGAAAGGGGGGGGAAGGGGAAGTCCAAGAAAAGAGGCTTATGAAAATATGTTATGAAACTATACGTGTATGTTTGTCTTTTTAAGTGTTTGTTCGTTATTTAAAAACTTTGTAAAACCAATAAAAATTTTATTTAAAAAAAAAAAGATAATATACTTGTTTTGGGACGCAGGTGGCACTGTGGGTTAAACCACAGAGCCTAGGACTTGCCGATCAGAAGGTCGGCGGTTCGAATCCCTGCAACAGGGTGAGCTCCCGTTGCTCAGTCCCTGCTCCTGCCAACCTAGCAGTTTGAAAGCATGTCAAAGTGCAAGTAGATAAATAGGTAGGTTTACCTTCAGCAGGAAGGTAAACGGCGTTTCCGTGTGCTGCTCTGGTTCGCCAGAAGCGGCTTAGTCATGCTGGCCACATGACCCGGAAGCTGTATGCCGGCTCCCTCGGCCAGTAAAGCGAGATGAGCGCCACAACCCCAGAGTCGGTCACGACTGAACCTAATGGTCAGGGGTCCCTTTACCTTTACCTTTAATATACTTGTTTAACATCTGTACTTTCAATATGTGTAGTATTTCTCATGAAATCTAGGATGTGATACAAAATTTGGTGCTTGTGACAAAACCTCATTTTTCATGTTAAAAAAGTAGCATGTTTCAATGCCTTGGGGTCATGGTGATACATCTGAAACGTCAACGCTGTACTTATAAAAGGCTGTAGTATCCAGGAACCTGTGACCCGCAAGTTTTCCTCTACCAATAGCTTTCCCTCAGTTAAACATAAATCTCCTCCTGCTGTTACATCATTCCCATCAAGAAAGAAATTGAACCACATATATATATTCATATTCATAGAACCATAGAGACCCTGGTGGGATCACCTAGTCCAGCCCCCTGCAATGCCGGAATCTCAACTAGATCATCCATGACAGATGGCCATCCGGCCTCTGCTTAAAAACCTCCCAGGAAGCAGAGTCCACCTCCTCTTGTGAGCGTCTTTTCCACTGCCAATCAACTCCTACCATTCAAATAATGAGCTGAGCTCGACAGTGTATGCACATATGTAAAATATTTTACATATTTACCCATTTTCATAATTTATTCTGTGTGCTGAATTTGAGTTCCCCCTGGTACAAATGTGAGTTTCTTTCATGGGAGGGGGTTTGGATTTTGGGGAGAGAGGTGTAGATTATAGACAGGTCTGGATAAGGATGAATCTCTTAAAATCTGGGTAGTAAACTAAATCCCTAAGTCCCAAGCAATTGCTGCTGGATGTACAGCGTTCTTGCACTGGGAACGAGATAAACAGTAGTGCTAATAAAGAGAATGGCTGCTGTGAAAAATAGTGCACTGTTCTTTCAGTTCTGCAACACATTCCTGAAGCTTAATGTGTGCATATTTGCGTGGAGGATTCTGTTGCATTTATGATACTTCCTTGGACATGGAGGAGCAGAAATGCTAACACCTTGTTAGTAGGCTCAGAATAGTGATTAAACCTAGCTGACTGGCAGACACAAATTTTTCCATCCCCTTTACTTGGAATCTAGAAAAGGGGATGGAATTTATTAAGCTATTGAGGTCATAGGTGGACTAGTTACACACTCAGTAAATGTGCAGCTTCTCTTCAAAGGTGTATTAACTGTAAGAAACAAGTCAGTGCAGGAGTTGTGACTCCTACTTCTGATCCTCCCCACTCCCCAATCCATTATATTAGCCCACTCTTCTTGCACAACTGATGCCCCCCGCTTTCCTACTCCTCTCGCAGATATGGGAATGAATGAAACATGGGAGTCCTGGCTTTCTGCCTGTTCTCGTACACATTGCAAATGCATTGCGTGACTCCTCTAAGGAGTGCCTGAAACATCTATGCGTGAGAATTGCATTGCACCCACAGATGCTTGGCACACTTGGTTGCGAGAAAAAACTAATGGACGTCTCTGACTCTTTTCTATGGCCCCTAAGAGTGGATTAGCATGTCCCGCAGGAGTCGGGAGGGTATCATTCCTAAGAGGGCCTCTCTGGACTAGTTTGTTCATCTCAGGACAGTTCCGGGTCCTCAGGATCCCATTCTTTGCCAGCAGGGACCTGGAGCCAGAACAGGACCCAGCAGTTTGCCAAGAAACAGCTGCATGTGTTTTTCCCATGGGCTATTGTTCCTGGTTGCTAAGGAACAGGGCCCTTCAGGTGTCGCCCGGGAGACAAGGGCCTGGGTATTTGGTTTTAGGTCAGCCGCAATAAAGGCGACAGAACTGCCTGGGCGTCCTGGGTCCTCCTCTGTCATTTGTCAGCTGCTCCTCTTTCCCTGTGCATGTAATACACTGTGTGTGTGTGTGTGTGTGTGTGTGTGTGTGTGTGTGTGTGTTTGTGTGTGTGTGTGTGTTCAAGAGAGAAAGACTGGGCAGACTGCCTGCCAGTCTGGGACCTATGCCAGTTTGGTAACGCACCTGACATCTCCCTGAGCAGTGTGTTATTTGCCTGGGCTCACTTTGGCCACATGGCAAAAGCACTGATGGGCATCCTTTCCCCTTGCTGTCAATATCCTATCATGGAATCATAGAATTGTAGAGATGGGACCCCGAGGGTCATCCAGTCCACCCCCTGCAATGCAGGAATCCTGCTCACAGCCATCCCTTGGTAGGCTCAAACCACCAGCCTTTTGATTAACAGCCAGGCGCATTGACCCATTGTTTCATCTGAATCAAGTATCTGGCTTGTATCCTGTAGACTTCTGGGGTCACCTAGGCCAGCATAGGGAAACATCAGGCCTGGAGGCCGGATGAGGTACTCCAGGGCCCTGAGAACATCACATACAGAGTATTTCTGCCTGACTGGAATGTATCCTTGAACTCTGATAATGCCTGTCATTTGTGTATGTACCATATGTGCAGAAACTGGCCTGCTTTACAAAGTTAAGATTCACATTCATTGCTCCGGCCACTTTTGCCTTTGCCCCGGCATCACAACTGACTGCCATGTGTCCCCAGAATTTACGCAGCCTTCGTGCTGAAAAGGGCTCTCCACCCCCACCTTCGGCACACATCTGGCAGCTTCCTAGTCCCTGCCCCCGAAATGGTTTTCTTCTACTAGAAAAGCAAACTCCTTGCTTATTATTTTTCTATAGTGCCCAACAGCCAAAGCTCTCTGGGTGGTGCACAAGATAAGAGATTAAAGCTATAAAATACAAGACTATAACAATAAAACTTACCATAAAATCTAAAACAAATTTAAAGCAGCCACAGAATAAAAACCAAAGTCCTTTTCCCTCCCTCTGCCTTTTTACTAGAAAGGGGCGGGGGGCTATTCAACCTGCATCCGATGCATTATTCTGTCTTCCTTTCATAGGCAAAGCCAGTCATATGCTCATGCATGGTCCATGTTCCCTAGAGAAAAGGCTGTCAGGTAGCAGATATGAAAGACCTCTGCCTGAGACCTTGGAAAACATACATATTTGGGAGGAAGTGGGTTTTGGCTCAAGCCCTCCCAATCGATTATAGACAACCCCCGATTTGTGCAGGGGTTGCGTTCTGGGTCATTGTGCGCTTGCGTGAAATCACATACAATTGAAACACTCTGTTCCGCTCTTGCCGCTGCCCTTGCCGCACCCTTTTAGTGATGTCTTTTATGAAGTTTCTGGGTTAATTCTGGGTTTGGCGCTGTGCACATGTGTGCAATTGCATACATATCAGTCACACCTAAAACAGGGGTTGCCAGTACTGTATGTGATTGATTCCTACCCCAAAACAGTGGCACCCAGAAGCCCCCTGTTGCGTCTCCTCTGCCTTGGTTGTTTCTTCTGCTGCTCACCATTTGGTTTGTTTTCTGCCTACCACCCCATTACCACCTATCTTACCACCTGATCTCACAGGTTCATGTATTAATCATTGGCTGTCCACATTGCCTTGGCAACTGCTGCTTATGTATTTTTGAAGTGTTCAACTCATAAAGTCATGTTTGCTAGTGAATCACATAAACATAATCCTACAAGCTGAACATATTTGTATGTATCCAGTTGGAAAGTACCAGGTTATACAAAGTGTGTCATTGAACGTCTTCCTCATTCTGCACAGTGTGGTGTAGTGGTTAAGAGCGGTAGACTCGTAATCTGGTGAACCGGGTTCGTGTCTCCGCTCCTCCACATGCGGCTGCTGGGTGACCTTGGGCCAGTCACACTTCTTTGAAGTCTCTCAGCCCCACTCACCTCACAGAGTGTTTGTTGTGGGGGAGGAAGGGAAAGGAGAATGTTAGCCGCTTTGAGACTCCTTCGGGTAGTGATAAAGCGGGATATCAAATCCAAACTCCTCCTCCTCCTCCTCCTCCTCCTCCTTCTTCTTCTTCACATTGGCTATCTTAATCCAATTGGTAGAGGGCACCACCACCACATTTTTGGGGGGGGAGGGGAGCCTTTTATGGTCCAGTGCCCAAGGCTGTTCAGAATCTGTGTCTGCAAGGAAATCCAAAATCTGAAATGTGCAGAAGAATAAAGTTTTCACATTCTGGTGCCATAAGCCAGAACTTGTGTGCCTGTGGGTGTGTACAAACTGAATTGTTCTGTGACCACTGCGCTGATACCTAGGGATTTAGGCTGCTGTTGGTTTGCATATGAGAAGAAATAGAGCACTGCATCACTGCATGGTTTCTTGATGCATAGAAGGCTCATCAAAGAGCATCTTTTTAGAATCTGCCTTCTATTTCAGATGCCTTGCTCTTCTCATCCTGAGCTCCGGATGCTTTCTCCACACACACCCAACTTAAATAAAAGCGGAACATCTCAGGGAGCCAAACCTGTGCCAGATTCCAGAGTGTTGTACACGGTACTAGGCCAGTGTACAGTTGAGCATATAGTGGAAGGAAAAAGCTAATGCCACCTTCTTGGAAAGACTGATTTGGATGCTACAGGGCTCCGCCTTTTAGCTGAGAAAATAGCACCACAAATGGGCGGTTTGGAGCATCTGTTGGTTCTCGCTCACTCTTGCCCAGCCTTCTCCATCCTAGTCCCCTTCAGATGATTCAGATTGCAACTTCCGTCAGCTTCAGCCAACACATGTGTTGGCTGAAGCTGTTGGGAGTTGTAGTCCAAAACCTCCGGATAGAGGCATACCTAGGGTCCCTTGCACCCTCTGATAAGGAGCTATATCTGTGCTGCCCCTCCCCAAATCTAAAAAGCAGGCAAGGTTGCCTGGACAGGAGGAACATGACTCTTCAGGGTTGGATGGAGTGCCCACACTGCTCCCTGCCTGGAAGCTGCTCCAAGGACTTCTTTCTGTCCCCTCCTGCAGCAGCAGCAGCAGCAGCTTCTCCTATTGGAGATCCTGGCGGATTCCTTCTGTGGGTGAAGCAAGGTGCTGTAGCGCTGAGCTGAGGTTGCATGTGCTCCAGGTGTCATGGGAGGATGTTGACGATGATAATAATATAATAATTTATTATTTATACCCCGCCCATCTGGCTGAGTTTCCCAAGCCACTCTGGGCAGCTCCCAATCGAGTGTTAAAAAAAATACAGCATTAAATATTAAAAACCTCCCTAAACAGGGCTGCCTTCAGATGTCTTTTTAAAATAAGATAGCTGCTTATTTCCTTGGCATCTGTTGGGAGGGTGTTCCACAGGGTGGGCGCCACTACCAAGAAGGCCCTCTGTCTAGTTCCCTGTAACCTTACTTCTCACAATGAGGGAACCGCCAGAAGGCCCTCGGCGCTGGATCTCAGTGTTGGGGCTGAGCGATAGGGGTGGAGACACTCCTTCAGGTATACAGGATGCCTGATAGGTGACATTTGTGGGTCCTCCCCAGCCTACGCCCCCAGGTGGTTTCGCCAACCCCTAGGTCTGCCTCTGCTTCTGGAGGAACTAGGTTGGGGGAAGGCTGGTTTAGCCGGTGGAATTGAGGCTGGAGGGAGGGCCCACCTGTTGGCTTTCTCCAGACATTCTGCTGCTGGGCTGCCTGCCTGGTTGCATGGATTCATGTTTCCTACTTTCTCTCATTTCCTTCCATAAATGATAAAAAAATAAATAGTGCAGAATGAAGAGGCAGGGCTGCAGAGGACTAGGGGGAGGGGGTGAAGCAGGAGATAGATTACCGGCCTCATTCGGCCCATTTTCCTTTACACAGGTGCTGACCCCTGACATTCCTTGGCAGCTTGGGGGCCTTAACCTGAGAAAAAGCAAACATTCGCTCTCCTCTACGCTTTGGCGGTGGAGTCTCCGCTCCTAGCCAGCACTTGCACTGGCCTTGTGGCTGCAGGATGGGTGGTCTTCACAGAAAGAGTTATCCCACCCTTAACCAGAGAGGCAAACCTTTCTGATTTGCTCAGCTCCTGATAATGGCTTGTTCCATAGTGGTGTAGCTGGAGGTTTGCCTTGTGGGTGGTGGCTGTCATCAGTGATGGTGAGGCAGTGGGAGAAAGCAGTGTTTTCAGATAAAGGAGTCTACACTGAGCATAATACTTTGCTTAAACTACGTATGTCTTTTAGTATTGTTGGGAGTGCCTCAGGCATGCCTTAATCAACTGACAGGGTTGTCAGATCCAAATTGAACCTACTTTGTTCTATAGAGTGGTGACATCCTGGATTAAGGGATAAACAATAGGATACCTGCTCAGACACAGGGCATCTGGAAGAAATACTCCCGAACCTTTTTCATAGGAGTCCCTTGGGTAGGGAACAGTCCCTAATGGGTTACTGCCCAAATCTCACTTGTGGGTCTTGAGATTCCCCAGGATTTTGAAAACTGTATGCTTTGACTCAGAACTAAAGACAAGTAAGAGGACTCCATAAGGGGCTTAAACAGTACTCTAGTTGGAACAGGACCTCACACCAGCTCAGTTTTATAGTGTGCACATAATTGCCTCTTGGCTTCGGGATTGTAATGTATAGCAGATGTAGGACTGAGCCACCTGGTGCTGCAAGGGAGGGTCAGGGTGGTGAATATTTTGACTAGGAGAGGCAACAGTGGCTGGTGAAGGTGCTTGGCTACTTTGGGGCAATGCTCAAGTCAGGCAGGAAATCTGTGACAAAGAGCAAAGGATATATACAAGGCCTCCAGCTGGCCCTGCATGGAGCCTTCGAAGGCTGCTGGGCGACTCCTAGCAGAACACATCATGAATATGCCCATCTCCACATTTTTATAGTCTTGTTCTCTTGGCATAGTCGCTACTTTGCCTTGCCCTTGTGGCTCTCCCACCCCCCACTGCCAGTATGCTACTCAGCTGAACAGACTGTCGGTGCCAGTGAAGGTTTGAGCTCCTGATGCTCAGGGTCAAAGGACTGCCTGAAAAAGCTGCGCTTTCTGGATAAGCAGAAGCGAAACAGATTTTCCTGACATAAATAGGGGATTTACTGAGATATTACGGGGGCAGCTGAGGAGAGGAAATGCAAACCTATCTCAGCTTACTAAACCAACTTAAATCTAACCCTTGAGTATATGTAATAGTGAAATGTAATCACCCACACAGAGTGAATGACTTTGGATTGGCCTCCTCAGATTTTACACTGGCTGTCTCACCCCATATATATGTGGGGCGGGGGGAGGATGTGGGGACTGCATCGGAGACCTGAGGCTTCGACCACCCAGATTTGACGGAACTCCTCTTGTTACATCCTCTAAGAAACTTTTAAAACAATGACAAGCTCTGTCCCCTTTTCCAATGTTCTCTATAGATTCAGAATTATAATAAGGTGGTGCATGCGTACATGACTGGGAAACTGTGGCAGGGAGCATCACATGGTTGTGAAGAAGGGCATAAGTGCTGCCTTGCTAAATAAGGCCATAGATTAGGATCGGAAACAGGAAGCCCTTTGGCTCTGGCTTTCAGAAGGAAGCATTCAATCCAGATGAAAGGGAGTTGTAAAAGATGTGACAGGAGTAACCGGATTTGCTGTCAGGCAGCTTTGAAGGACTGGGCTGTGTGGCATTATCTCATCGCTCCTCAAACCCTTTTCAGAAGGACTCCCCAGGAAAAGCAGTTTTTGGCCAGGTCCATAGGCCAATCTAATTCAAGATTCTGTCTTTTGCAGCAGCCAGGGCTGACCTACCCATGGGGCAAGGTGAGGCGACTGTCTCCAGTGTCCACAGGGGCAGCAGATCCAGTTTCCAAGGAATGCATTGCCCACTGCAGTAACAGCAACAACTGCGGCACACTCCTTGGAAGCCGGATCTGCCATTTTCTTGGGCAACCGTTTCCATGCCACTTCTACAGTGGCCTCTTGGTGAATAGGAGGAGCTGCTGCTCTCCTCCCACCCTTGTTCCCAATGCAGAACATTATTCTCCACCCTCCACCTTGTTACCTGATATAGATCGCCACTCCTTCCATGGCAGAGAGTGGAGTGCCATTTTGTGGTTCACCTCAGGTGCCAAAATGTCTTGGTCTGGCCCTGGCATCGGCCATTCCATGCACCTGAGAAACCCACAACTAGGGCAGGGTACAGCTGGTCATCCCCAGTTGTGGTGAGCATCACTAATGTCTGGTAAACAGATGAATGTGAGGTTTGCATTCTTAGCTATAATAACTAATATACAGTGGTACCTCGGGTTACAGATGCTTCAGGTTACAGACTCCGCTAACCCAGAAATAGTACCTCAAGTTAAGAACTTTGCTTCAAGATGAGAACAGAAATCATGCTCCGGCGGCGCAGCATCAGTGGGAGGCCCCATTAGCTAAAGTGGTACCTCAGGTTAAGAACAGTTTCAGGTTAAGAACGGACCTCCAGAACAAATTAAGTTCTTAATCCGAGGTACCACTGTATACTGCTATGTGTGCAAACTATGGTAGGCTAGTTGGATCTTTCTCAGGCGGTTTTAATAGTTGTTGTCAGGTGACAACTTCTAGTACTACCCATGTTCGTCTGTGGTAAGGGGCTTCTAGGCAAACAATAACTTGCAACTAGTCATTCTGATCCACTTTTTCTCTTTGTGCTATTGTCATATGAGGTTCAACATAGGCACAGTTTAAGTCCTATGCTTTCCACAGCTATACAGCAGTTTCCCATTTACACCAATGGGCCGTCCTTGAGGGGAATGTTCCTATGCTCGGTGGTCTGGCTCCCCATCTATATAACTACTCCCTTGTCATCCACTTACCTTTTCCTGTTCTGGACATGTGCACAAGTATTTCTTCTCCTTAGGGAAAAAGTGGCACCCTCTCCCCAAATACAGTGCAAATATTTAAATTGACAGTTTGCTGCTATTTCTCAAAATTTGATGTTTGAGGTATTCATTTTCCTCTGCTGACTTTTTAGGGTCAGCACTTGGCATAGTAGAATCATAGAACTGTAGTGTTGGACAGGACCGTGAGAGTCATCTAGTCCAACTCTCCAATGCAAGAATCTTTTTGCCCAACATGGGGCTCAAACCCACAGCCTTAAGATGAAGAGCCTCATGCTCTACTGACTACGCTATCCCAACACCTGCTTCTGAAAGCTGAGAAGTCCTCATATATATTTGTCCTCATGGGCATATATTTGTGCGCACACACACACACACACACACACACACACACACACCCCTCATTGCCTCTTCCCAAAAACCTTTGCATTTGATGATAGGCATTTCCCCTCAGGCTGCCACTAACAAATACACCTATTCTGCTGCTGGGTTAAGGGATTTGCACAGAAAGCCCAGCCTCTACGCTCATGAGAAGAATTAGACCTCACCCGGTCTGCAGGGAAGGTCACAGGAAGTGAAGCATGCGGCTCCTTTGTGTCCCTTTTGTAATTCTTTGTCACAATGAACTGCCCCTGGCTGCCCACCCAAGTTAAAGTGCATAGGCCTCGGTGACAGGAGCGGTCTGTCATTATTAGCCCCCACCTCTTTGGCACGAGTGCTTCACTCTTTTGCTACTGAGCTCACTTGTCATCATTCTGCCTGTCACCATCCCAAACTGCACAGAATGGTGGCAGACCCAAGTCTCAAGGAAGTGAAGGTTTCAGCTGAAATATCCCAGCTTGTTTCTATCTCCATTTAATTTAATCCCCCTTCTGCAGCCCTTAATGTAGGTGGTCCTGCTCTCAACCAATGGGGTCACAAGCTTGTGACTCTCTCATCCACAGAACCTCTAAGCACCAACCTGTCTCAGGCAGGCTATCGCCAGCTCTGCCATCCCATGGATATAATGAACCGTTCACACACTCGAACCCTTAAACCTGGCAAATTACAACCCTCTTTTGCCCAGCCTCTTAAGACTGGGCACCTGCAGAACTTTTTGCTGAACTGGCTACAGTGCTTTGCTGGCTGGTTTGCCAGTTCACCTTGGATTGTCAGTCTAACTGTATAAAAGTTCAAGTGCAGTGAAAGTAAAATTATATAAATGCATTCAGCATTCAAGGGTTGAAGGAGATATATGGTAAGCAAGTATATTGGCAGTACTGGCTCTTTCGCTATTTCAGTTCAGCATTCCCAAATCCAAACTAGCTCTTTACCTTACAGTTTCTTTTAATTGTCATTTGGTTTCATGCAGCCCCGGATGTTTATTTTCCAGCTATCCCAGCATACATTCAGACTAGGGAACCCGCTTTTTAGGGATGGGTGTGATTCCCCATCCAATGCATGTTACAGATGCTTGGAACAAAGGGGTTTCTAGCTGTATTCAGTTGCCCATTACTATGCATTGTTTCCCATCAACAAACAGGCTGCAGTCAAGGCTAAGGGGAGGGAGAATGGCATTTGTCCACTTTGCATAACAGAGTTGCTTGGCGTCAAACAATCCTCTTGCCCAGCAGTCCTCTTGCAGAGAGCATTCTTTCATGTCAAATCAATGTGCTTACTAGAAAGTATGCCAGGTGTTCTTTCATATAATATACAGCCATTTGGTTTCATGTCCCAGATGTATTTTAGCACTAAACCAATTTTATCCTGGCATTTTCTCATGAGAATATCTCCTATTGTGGAACTAGAGGGCAACTGATTGATGAAATGTGGGATAAAAGAAATTAAGGTTTGTATCAAATTAAGAGAGGGCAGCTGCTGAAATGGAAACATGGAAATAAGAGTATTATACTTAATTTAGCTAAAATCCATGCAATTGGGGGGGGGCGCAGGGGACAAATTGTATAACTTTGTTTCATAGTTTTATGCTATCATCTCCAAACCTTAAAAGTGGCATCCAGTTAATGAACGATTTATACTGATAATTATGGAGATCTTAATATTGCTTTTAGTGCTTTTTTCACTGTTCTGAGTACAGACTGCTAACGTTCAGTATTTCCTTTCTTTGGCTCTTGGCATTTAAATCATCCTAACCTTACGTCTTAACTCAGCATCCTGGGGAGTTGCTTGCACTTAAACAGAATATGCTACAAAACTACATAGGCCAGGAAAACCTGATTTTCTCCCCCACTGCCTGTATCTGAAGCAGAGTCCCCATTGCCACTTGCACTAACAGTTCTCCAGGAGCGTCTCAGGGTAAGGTAATGTCCAGGACTCAGTCATAGTGTATTTGCTTAGCGACACTTGGTTAAATATTTATCCCCTCGCTGTTCCTCCCCCCTCCCGCAACTCAGAAGCACATTAGTTGTTAAATGCCCCTCCTCGGGACAGCATGTGGCTCCCGGACCCTGACAGCTCAAGCTATCATTTGTACCTGTGAATTATTGATAAGCTATCAGACAACCCAGGTCTTGGAAGAGACAGGCTGCTTGGATGGTAAAGGTGCTGGGCTGCCCCTCTGCTCTATGTGTGTGTAGGGGGGGGAGTGGTCCAAGGGAAGATTTCCTCTCACTGGTGCTCAGTTGCAACAAAAGCTATTGTAACGCAGTATCCCTGTGTTTGGATCAGGCGTCTCACTTGAGTGTGGTGTCATAATACAGGGCTTGGTCAGAATAAGCACTTCCATAGGATGAACACCAACATGGCGTGGTGATTAGTGTGCCAGGCTAGGAGTGGGCAGGCCTGGGTTCAGATCGCCTGTCTGCAGTAGCTAAGGGTCAACACCTTGCCTTCTGGAGATGTGTTGGTGGGCGGAGTTCATTATTAGTAAAAGCCATTTCCTAGCAGAAGGCTGTGTCTGGTTTGTGGTCTGTCTCTTCTTTGTAAATTAGGCCCAGTTTGAAATGATGACTTTGGATGTTTGTCACCTCTAACCTACCCCACAGGGCTGTTGTGTGGATAAAACCCTCAACTCCTGGTAAAAAAATGGAATAGTAGGTCTTTGCATGTCAGTTCAGGAATTCACAAAGCTTGGAATATGTAGATCTACTTGCTGTTTCTCTCTAATAATAATAATAATAATAATAATAATAATTATTTATTATTTGTACCCCGCCCATCTGGCTGGGTTTCCCCAGCCACTCTGGGCGGCTTCCACAAAGACCAAAAATACACAAAGTTGGCATACATTAAAAACTTCCCTAAACATGGATGATACTAGGCGTCTGGTTTGAACTCTGGGCAGTCCATACCCTACACACACACACACACACACACACACACACACACCCATACAAGGGTTGTATTGGCCAGCCACTGGCCTTGAAGAAGGCACAGATCCAGGCACAGATCCAGCAGGCATTCCAATCATCCGTGTTTGGGTTGGCCCACATTTGGCTCAGAATCCAAGGAAAAGCCAGCAACTAGTGGAAATGCCTTTTCCCTAGTCTGAAGGAGCAATTCCTCAGGGAATCTGTTAATGTGCTGCTTTTGTACATATATAATCATAGAATTGTAAAGTTGGAAGGGACCACAAAGGTTATCTAGTCCAACCCCCTGCAATGCAGGAATCTTTTGCCCAACATGGGGATTGAATCCACGATCCTGAGATTAAGAGTTTCATGCTCCATTGACTGAGCTACCTTCTCTACACTCAGGGACGCGGACTTATAAAAAATATTGGGGGGGCCCGGGAAAGCTCGTGAAATGTAAATGAGCTCATGAATATGCAAATAAGCTCATGAATATGCAAATAAAGTGGCGCCGCCCCCTCGCGAGCGAATAGGGGAGAGCGTGCTGCTGCCTATTAATCAGCTCCGGAACAGCTGATATGCGGGAAACCTGGGGCTAGAGGCAGAAGCCCCCGCCCCCGGGGATTCCCCTGTTCTTGCGGGGGACGGCCGGGGCTCTCCAGCTAGGGCGCGCGGCTGGCTGGCTGGCTGGCTGGGGAGAGAGCAGGTGGGGAGGAGGCGGGGGACGGCGGCAAGGGCGCCCGAGATTATTGGGGGGGCTGAGCCCCCCCCAAAAAAATTTTGAGGGGGCTCAAGCCCCCTCAAGCCCCATGGAGTCGGCGCCTATGTCTACACTGATGTATGTGCTTCTGGAAGAGGTAAACTCTACTAGTTCCTGTAATATGACTCTGGAGACTGCACAACTCAGAAAGCAGCCCTAGATGAATTATTACAATGACCTTACAATTACAGTGACTATTACAATGTAATTAAATCCTTTCCCCCCACAAGTGGTAGGGAGCACCACACAGATGAAAATAAGTCCCAGGCTGCAAGTGCAAAGATACCTTCACTGGCTCTGCCTTCAGTGTATCAATATCAAGCCCATTGTGGACTCATGCTAGCCGAAAGCCTGTCATTCCTTGTTCCCTTTCTGAGTCTTAATTCTGAAAACTTCCCAAGGGCAGTCCAAAAGCCTGCAGCTGGTGTGCAGAATCTTTGGCCCTCCAGCTGTTGCTGAACTGCAACTCTCCACCATCCCTGGCCATTGGCTATGCTTTCTGGGGCTGATGGAAGTTGTGGTTTAGCCACAGCTGGAGGACCAAAGGTCCCCCACGCCTGGCCTATGGATTCTTATCAGCCACCAGAGGCAGAGCTTATAGTTTCCAGATTCCCACCACCAATGTGAGGCCCCTGAATTGCTGAGTTATTAACTTCTTGGTGAGTACCAGGATGGCATTGGGGCGTTTGTTTCATTTCTGATACATTTTGGATAGAGGGAAAGGAGTTGGACTTGTCCTCAGTGCACACTCATGCGCTGACCATGTTTCCAGCAGGCTGTGCTCAAAATCTCACAGCTCTGCTCCGTACATAACCATGAATTCCAGAATCTAAACCAGCCTTTGTGGTTCTTGAAATGTGTGTAAATGTTATGGTTGTTTAAAAATGCAGTAGATGGTAAATATTTAAACGTGAAGTGTCCCTGGTTCCCCAAAGTGTGTAGAAACTGGTAGCTGAAAGCAGTTCTGCCTCCCTAAACTCAGCAATATGTAGATAAGCAAAGGAGACATGTGTGTTCTGGAGGCAGCGGGAGAATTGAGGTTGGCCCTGAAGACAGGCCTCATTAGAATATTATTTTCGAAGTGACAATATATTTGCATGTCTGAAATGGGATGTGAGCATTGGGGGAAAGGTATTGTGCGCCATGTTTTCACTGCAGGGTATTGTAGCAGCTTCGTGAAATGCCTACCAGAATATTTTGAGCATTCTTCCATGATCAGTTATGGTCAGCAAACTTTTTCAGCAGGGGGCCGGTCCACTGTCCCTCAGACCTTGGGGGGGCGGACTATATTTTTGGGGGGAGGGAAGAATGAATTCCTATGCCCAACAAATAACCCAAAGATGCATTTTAAATAAAAGCACACATTCTACTCATGTAAAAACATGCTGATTCCCAGACTGTCAGCGGGCTGGATTTAGAAGGTGATTGGGCCAGATCCAGCCCCTGGGCCTTACTTTGCCTACCCATGAGTTATGCTATATAGAGTTACACGATGGTAATTGGAGGTAGGATGGTATACTCCAGCTTTGTGGAAAAAAATAACCTTGCTTATGTATATTATCTGGACAAAGGCATGAAAGGAAAAAAGACATAATTTATTATTGCTTTGTTAATTGCCTTCTATGCAATCATCTCAAGGCAATGTACAGTAGTAAAAAAAGACATGACCCAGCCACTTTCAGATGTCACACAATGGAACTGAGTGGCACAACCCTATGACCCTGGGAAGGCATCCCAGGAGTCATAGACTGGATATCCTCTCTGGCAGTGCTCTGAAGTGAGATCTGGTGCCAGATCCCCCATCCCTGATGCCACTGAAGCCATGGCCTAACTGATGTTGGTGTTTTCATGGTTCAACTTTGATGTGACTGGAGCCAACGTGCTACTTTGAATAAGCAAGACGCAAGTGTAAATGGAGGTGCCTATTCTGAATTGGTTTGGACGTGTTTGTCTTTATCGCTAAGTACAATACTAATATTGCTGTGCTTTTGTGAATGTATCTGCATGGTCAGAAGTTTGAGGATTTTAGTCCCTGTTGCCTGTACAACCTGGGAAGGGGAGCTTCATTTGCTCTTTCCCCACCATCTGAGCCACCCTTAGACCATCCTCATGGATAGTCTTGGCCTTCCTCCATTCCTGCCCTTTTGGTCTATTCCTGATATTATATGACCCTTATGGATAAAGACCATGTCGTATACACCGTTCCGTACAATACTCAGGGCACCACTGATAAATGTATAAAAGTAGTTATAGTTAACGACTGCGACAATTGCTCCCTGGGGCTATTCCACCGCTCGCTTCTGCTTTGCTGTGCTGGAGCAAAGGTGACTGCAGGCTTTGACTACATGCAATGCTGTTGAATTTAATGGTGCATTTCCTATTAAAAATCTTATACAGGAGATTGGCCTGGATAGCCATTAATTGCAGTGTGTGGTGGGGTGAGGGGCCAGCTGGAGCCCAGAGCAAACTGAAATCTCTGGCAGCAAAAAGAAGGAAAACGGCAAGGGATTGATTGCAGCACAAAGGCCAGAGAGCCTAATTCTTTCCTCGTCCCCATCCGCCATCACCCCCCCCCCTTTTCTTCAGTCTCACTCTGCCTCAAATCTGGCAGGCAGCACAGGGCAAGACTATTCCAATATTGACTTTGAAGTGTGAATTTCAAACCCTCGTGGCCTTTTTATTATCTCGCCTGGGCCTGACAAGGAGAGCGAAGAAGAAGTGCCGAGAGATGAAACAGCTTAGCTTTTCAAAGGCTGCCACTTCCAGGTTCACTTCCACAGCCCTATCACTTTGCAGGCAATTACACTGCATTCTTTCTCAGCAGTGATTCTCTGCTCCCTGCTGAAAAGCCAGGCTAGAAGGGTAATAAGGAGGGGGTACCTCTCCTACCTCCCACTCCCCCACCAACTTCACTGATGCTTCTGCCTTGCTTCCCTCAGTGCAGCTTTCTGCTACAAAACTTTGGAACTAAAGTGGTCAAAAGCATCGCCACATGTGCGTATATTGCCTGTTTGCATGTCTGAACTATGAGGTGAGTGATAACCCAAGAGGTCCTTTTGTGTACCAGACAACAGTATACCTGCAGTGGTTTCATGTGGCACCTCTGTCTTGCTAGGCTAAAAGACAACCGCCTGTGCTCCCTGAGGTGCACTCACAGCTCCTTCCTTGCTGTGCCTCAGAGAATAGTCATGCAGTGCTTGAGGCCAGGAATCAAACTCCAAGCAGTTCACTGTGTTTGCTTAGCTCACTGGGCTGTGTTAGGGCTACAACACTCTGTGTGTGTGTGTGTGTGTGTGTGTGTGCGCGCGATGTGATGTGTTGGTAGTATTTCAAGCTGATCACTTTCTGTCCCTTGATGAATCTCCAACCCTAATAAATGGCTGCAAGAAGGCAGATGGGGCCCTGCTTCCTGTCTGAAAAGAGAGATGTATGAAGATTGCTCACCCAGCCAAAAAGACACGCTTTCCTTGCCGCAGTGTCAGTGGACAAGGGGCTAGTTTGCTGTAGCCTGCCGTATCTAACGCAGTGTCAGAAATGCCTTGAGATCCTTGCAATATTTAATTAGCATACAGCTCTCTGAGCGCCAGGCAGGAAATGTGTTTGCTAATTAGACATTGTTGATTTCATACCCAGGAACATAATGAATGCCTGGCGGGTGCCCAAAGCAGAATCCCTTCCTCATTTCTATGCATGTATTCCACTTCCTACCAGCTGGGTCTTGCATGTCTGTGGGGCTGGTGTGCATTCACACTGGGCGCCTTATAGCAGCATCTTATGGTGATGCGAGAACACCAAGTATTCCTAGGTCGTGACGTGGAACTTCCCTTCTCCTCACCCAAAGTGGACACTAAGAAATGAACTCTTAATGAGAGAGAATTAAAGTGGCAAAAGTGTACAATGCATGCGCATCAATATTTAAAGGAGTTAAATGAAATGAGAAATTTTGCCTATGAATCAGGGCATCTCTCCAGTTACAACATCAGCTTGTTCTGTGATGGAGTGAGTGATCTATCTATAAAGAGAACTCAACTAAAACTACAATTCCCAGAGTTCCTTTGATAAAATGATAACTTACACCAGTTTGGTTGACGTAGGGTGTGTGTGTCCTTAGTCTTTTTGTTTTCACACTGCATTCCCCCCCCCCCATTTTCACAACTTATGTGCATTGGCTGTAGGGTGCTGGAATCATGAACCTATAGTCCTCCAGATATAGTTGCACCATAATCCATGTACCCTGGTCATCCTGGCTGGGGCTGATGGGAGTTGGGAATTCCACAGCTACTGAATGCCCACAGAATGGCCTATCCCTGATCTGAGGCCTGTTTCAAACAAAAATGTTTGTCTACATTGAAAGCACACGTTGCACGTACCCTAAGAACATACCACAGATCTATTTAATCCAGCGTTCTGCTCCACTGCTACTGCCTTGACATTCTTGTTGATTTCTTATGGCAATTATATGTAAGTTGCTTTGGTGAGGAAAAATATAAATAAATAAATTTCCACAGCAACCAACTAGATGCCTCTAGGAAGCCACAAACAACATGTGAGGGCAGCAGTCCCTCCCGGCCACTGATACTCACTGACTTGTTGCCTCTTATTGCCACATATATGCAGTCGTCACATGTCTTTACAAGGGTTGCATGCTTTTTCCTAGATGGAAGAGCTGTTGGTGCTGAAATTGTTTCATGTTTGAAGCAATCCTACCCCCCCCCCCGAGTGTTGGATTCATCAGAGTCCTTCAGATATTCAGATAATATCTGTGCTTCAGATGACCTTTCTTCTGTGTCATGGATTTGCATTGCTTGCCATATATTTGTTAGCTGCCTGCCTGCTTTTTCCATTGCTCCCATGTTCAATGCAGAGTTCTTCTTTACTTCCATGCCTGTTGGGATGTTTGATATCCCAACAGGCATGGAACAGAATACAGAGTACAGAATAGAGATGTCCTCTATTAGTTTTAGTGGTGTCTTGCACACATGGGGAACTGGGCAGCCCCTGTTGAAGCAACCACTAAATGTTACCATGAAATGGGCTCATCTAGCTTACTGGTCTTTTCCTGCTGCTCTTCACTGGAGCTACTTGTAGAATGATTATTGCAAAGGAATAAGAAGGGATCATGAGCAAGGCATTTTTGTGTGGTTATTGTAGCTCAGGAAATGTCCAAAGTGATGTGTGTCTCATAGCAAGCCGTAGTGGGGAAAGCAGAGTAAGGGCTTACATGGAAGTGTTTTGATCATTGTTTGCTTAACTAAAGGCTGGTCGCTGTCTGGCTGTCTGGGTGGCAGAGACCCGGGCACTGACTGGACATGCTAATACCAAGGTCTGAACTGCTGCCACCTACCCTATGACTGGAGGCTATGATACTAGTCTCAAAGAAATGGTGCTGTGCCTGCCAACTGCTGTCTGCTTGGCAGGAGATGCAATGCCAGCTCTTATTCAAATGCCTAGTGCCAGTTCCTTGGGATGCTGGTAACATGCGCTACAATTATTTGGAGAAAGACATGGCTGGCCTCCTCTCTTTCTAGGAAGCCATTCATGTTCCACGTGACTGCATTTGGGAAGCTGCAGTTTTTGAGCAGCAGTTGGGAAGGAGTGCTTAATTTTTCCACTAAAAAATTCCTTCCCTTAGCTTCCTTTTCCCCCTGTAGTTTCCAAATCATGAAAGCTGCCAAGCAGAGAAGAATATAAGCACCCTGATGCCTTTGCTCAAAATTGCTGCTGTGCATTTAATAAAGCAGTTGTTACGTGCATTTGCATGTAATGTATAATTTGCCCTTTTGTTAGTACAGGAACTGGCTGACAGCCTGGTTGTGAAAGTAGAGAGTTGGCCCTGATGTGCTTGTGTCCTCTTCATCTTTTATTGTCCCCATTTCTTTACGTACCTGGGCTGATAATAGAAAAGGAAGGAACTTTGGGAGATGTTTATAGTGAAGGAAGGAACTCTTGTGTCCAACTGTCTAATTGCTCCTGTCCTCTGACACTCACTCCAGAACAGTCCCTCAGGACTCTGAAGACGAGAAACACATGGAGAATAAAGGCATTGTAGGAGACACTTTCTGCAGGAGGACACGCTTTTGTTTCTTTTGATACCTGACCTCTTAACACTGATTTCAGAAGTTCTAAGCACTGTCCCCTGCAACCCCTCTCTGCACCCAAGCAATTACCTAGACACTTATCCCGTGTGTGTGTGTGTGTGTGTGTGTGTGTGTGTGTGTAAGTGTGGTTGATCTGGCACACATTTTCTCCATGCAGGTTTTTGCACCCAGGGCCCCACCATTCAGAAATCTCATTCCTCACTTTCATCTTGGCTGTGGGAAGGCAGGGAGCCGATAATGAGGAAGGAGTATAAATGTCAACAGAAAACCAGCTTCAGTCAAAACTGATAAAAATAAACCCACCAGGCTTTTATTTCGCAGGATATTTATTGTGAGAAGGTGTCTCTTCCATTGGGTCCTCGAGATTCTCAGTGCAATCTATGGTTTTTGTGCAAATGAAGACTTCCTTTAAAAAAAATTTGAGCTGACTTCCATTGGTGGGAATGCAGAAGGTGAATGGAATCTTTCCTTAAACTGTATGAGATACATAGATTGTGTGCTAATCAGAAACACATCACATGTAAAACATTTGTCTGGAGTGTTTTAATCAGAGGTGGGATATGAGTAAAGCAATGAAGATTACCTTTTTAATAGCAAGGCCTCTCTTTCACATTTATAGTGCATTTCAGTTCTCTCTCTTTAAAGTGTCACTGTCCCAACCATTGTATGATATGAGGGATCATAAAAGGAACTGTCCCCGCAAGGTGAAGGAGGACAAAGTTATCTGATGCAGGTCTTCTTGTTCTCAGGTTACATTGTCAGGTTGCTGCACACCATACAGCTGATTCAGGCTACAAATAGAGCTACCCACCAATCTTTGTTGTTGCTGATAAGAAACTGTATTGTGTTGCATCCTGCACTCAATTCCCCCCACCCTGCAACGTCCTGCATCTGTCACACACACACACACACACACACACACACGGCTGGCAATGTCCGAAAGCCACAAATTCCTAATTATAACACCCATTAACTCCCCCTCCCCATCTTCCTAGCCAAATTTAAATTCTGCTTCCATGATGTTGAGAAACCTGATTCCACTGACCCAGCCATCCCACAGGTCCCACTTATTTCCTACTTGGGTGTACTTGAAAATGCACTTGTCGTCTACAGTCTTAACAATTCAATAGTTTGAAAAGGAGGCATTTTCAAACGCGGGGCCATTGTATACATTAGAATTTAAACATGTTCAAAATTTCTCATGTTTAATTTATGTGACTAAATTAGCAATTTATGGACAGAATTCACAGTTTCTGAACTCATTTGTACAAAATACTGTATGCATTCTGGTAATTTTTATTAATGCCCTGAAAAATCCCAAGCTTTGTGCTCAGTCCATAATAACATATTGTAAGATAAGAATGACATAGGCTTGCAGTGAAAGATATTGTGGTCTTCTGTTGCTGTGTGATCTGATGTTGCAAGTGTAGTCACAGAATTGCATGAGTGGGACCTGTACCCTGCTCCTTCTGTTCACTCTTCCAGCCAGCCAGTGCCACAATAACCCAATCCATTCCCCCTCCCACCCAGTTTCCCACTCTCCATTTCACCTGCTTAATAGTAAGTCAGCATTCTGCGGTTACTGAGCACTCTCGTTACTTATTGGGCTTTTGTGGGGGAAGGATTCCCCCCCCACAGGGTTTTTTCCTTGAAGATATTGGGGGGGGGGTACTTTTGCAAACCATAGGATTCAGCCAAGCCTGTATAACACACTGAATATATTATAAAGTGAGTGTTGCAGGCCTGTGCCTCTCTGCCTCTTAGTGGGCTGACTGCAGAATCCCAGTACAAACAGGACTCAATTCTCAGCTTGGCTTAGCTTTATCTTCACCTTTCTCAGATCTGCACAGGTGAGAATGCCCACTTCACACTTATTAGCGAAGTAAAGCCATCGCAGTGGGAGTAAAATGAACTCTGAGCACAACACCATCCCTGAAAAGCCCCCTGTGGGAACTAGCACCAGCACGGAAGAAAGAGACCATAGCTTTCTCATTTTCACCTTGGATGAGTGTCTATAAAAACAAGGAGCTCCATGCTGACAGGGACATGCCTAGTGCCAGCCATCCTATCCGGCTGGAAGAAGAGACAGTGATGAAACTTATTATGCATAACCACAGAGTGTAAAGTTATTTGGTCTTCTTGAAGCACAGTGCCTCCTGGAGTCCATTCTGGAGCAGTGCAGGTTATCAATTCCCCTTTGGTGGCGAAGGTCAGGCAAATGAGGATTCTGTTAGGTGCAAAGCCTTCCAGGCCTAAGGCATGATCCATAGCACTGAATCTAGGGGTGCTTCCATATGGGAGCCTTCTATCAAAAGTGGGTAGTTCAGATTCCATTTGTGCATGTTTGGCACTGTAGCTTCCACACATTCCTCTTTTTGTCCCAAAGTCATGGATAGCAATTGATATTCTGCTGTTGCTGTCTATACCAGTGGGTGGTGCTTCATGGGATATATCTAGTCTCTTATGTGTTTTTGTCCCTCTCCTCCATTACCCCACCGCACCCTCTACAGATTTTTTCTGTTTTGGGCGTGCACATAGGTATTTCTGAATCCCTGCATGTGTCCCTTTAAAAAAAAAATTCTGCAGGAAGTGTGCAAGAGCACAACAGCCAAAACTTTAGCTACCACATTTCACAATGGGCAAAATGAAGTGAGGGAGGGCAATATCAATTTCCCTGTGTTTGTTTATTAATTTTTAATACTGCGGTCTTATGCAAGAGTGAAAATTACCTGACTAAAGCTTGCACAAGACTGACAAAGGGGGATTGTTGCTAAAGACTTATCGTCATCATCATCATTATTATTATTGAAAGTCGAATGTATGTACTGCCATTCTAGCCTCCAAGGTGATTCCCCACATGTACTGTGTGGGGATCATGAGAGAATGGCTCCTCTAACTGGGTTGTTAACATTCGAGAATGCTTCCAGCATGCAGCAACTGATGGAAATATCATTTGGGCCACCAGAAACAAAATGACTTTAAGTTCAGGTGAAGAGCAGATGGAAGTAAGGGAGTGTAGTGCTAAAGTCTGCTTACGAAAACAGCACCGTTAATGTGACAAACTGTCCACCTAAACAACAACAAATGCATGAATGAGCTTACACACCAGTGAATAGCCTGCTGGATCAGATCAATAGTCCATCCAATCCAGGAGCCTTTTCTTACAGTGACCAGCCAGATGCCAAAGGGAAGCTCAAAACAGGACTTTCCCCACTTGCGATTCCCAGCAACCACCAGCAACGATGATGGAAGATATAGAACAGGTTATTTTTTTACTTGTAGGATTTTATTTGATAAGGGGATATCTCGATTAAGTGTAAAAAAATAAAGTATGAGTTGGTATTTTAATGATTACAACGTTATGTGGACATCACACAAAAAAGACTTGTATGCATGACAGTACCCATTTCACAATAAACTCCTGTCTGGAAGCTGTATTGCCAAACAGGCTTCACTACAACAAGCGATCTGCTTATCTCCAATGGGAGGTGCTGTGTTCACCTCTCCTGCACTAGAAATGGATAGAGAGAAACACATGGATGGATTGAGATATGTAGAAAGTCATTTACGCCCAAACAAAGAGATCTTGATATCCATGATGACTCAGAACCATAATTAAATGGCTGTTCCCAAGATATTTAGATAAGGGGGTAATTAGTTAATTAGCAACAACACCAATCAGAGGCAGAAAGCACAGCAACTCTGGGAATCACCCGCCCCCTTTTTCCCATAGTGAGCACTTCCCAGAGTGGAAGCCTTTTTCAGGCCCTTGGTGGTGGTGGTCCACCTAGGACTTGGTTGTGCCAAGTGACCACCAAGCGCTGGGCTTTGGAGCTGCATTGTCTGGGATCCCAACAGGAGTGTGTCCTTCAAAAAACCTTATTCCATGTAGATCTTCATGATTAGAAGAATACAATTTAGTGGGATTGTGGTGCAGAAGAGAAGGCAACAGTTCTATGAATCTGTCTCCAGAGTCATATTTCCCTTGTTCATGCTAACCTTGCATCACGTGAGCAAGATGAAACCAGTCCCTGGTAAATCATATTTCTTTTAAAAAGAAACCTTTTAAGATATTTGACAGTGCCTCTTGTCCCCATCACTTCCATAAGCTAAATGTGGTTGGTCCTATTTCCCCTTTATATGTTGTGCATTCTGTAAACCCTTTATTTGTCCTTGTTTCTTTAGTACGAATCCTTTCCAGTTTGTTTGTATCTTTATAATGTGGTGGCCAGAAGTGGGTAAAAAAAAAAACACCACAAAAAAACAATTGAGTCAGCAGCTGTGGCCGCTTGGCAGTGGGAGCCAAATTGTCACAGCGTAGTGCAAGCTGCTGGGGCTGCAGAGTCAGGGGCGTAATGAGATCTTAATAGTGCAATTACAGCCCATTGATTTACTCAGCACATAATTGGCAGTGGCAGCAGCTGCCCAGTAATGGATGGCTGTGATTATTGGCAGTGAGGAGTCAGGAAAGACAGCGCTGAATTTTTGAGGGGCCATGGCTCAAGCGCATGCTTTGCATACAGAAGGTCCTGAACACAGAATCGGCTAAAGGATTTCAGGAAGCAGGCTGGGAGCGACCTCTTTCTGAGATCCTGAAGAGTGATGCTAGCCAAGAGTATGAAATGCTGAGCTAGGCAGACCAATGGTCTGACTCAGGATAAGACTGTTTCATATGTGCCCGTGTGGCACAGTAGTTCGAGTGTTGGACTAGGACCTGGGAGGCCAGGGTTCAATCCCCCAGTCCCCATGAAACTCTTTGGGTAACCTTGGACTATTCACAGTATCTTAGGCAGCCCACCTCGCAGGACTGTTGTGAGGGTAAATTGGGGAGGAAGAAACCATGTACACCACCTTGAGCTCCTTGGAGGAAGGGGGGGTGTAAACGCAAGATATAAATATATAATAAGTTATGGTAACCTATGGGGTAGCAGTGGTGGAAGTCTTATGCTGGTAACAGCTTATGTTAAGAAATACTGCAAGGGGAGCAGTAGATGGAAAGGAAAATTAGGGGTTTTTTTCCAGGTGCATCAAATGGGCTCACTACTTCCTCTCTCTCAATCACCCACCAGTAACACTTTTTGTTCTAGATTTGGATGTATGAGGAAGGATACATGGCAGATGGAATTTGGATGGGGCAGATCCACTGCAGGATAGTTCATGTACCACTGTAGGTGTCACCTCTGTTACCCTGGCCCCAAGTGCAAGGATGGCTCCCTACAAACACGACAATAAAGAGCAGTACGTTAGCAGTGCCTCTTTTGTTTAGGAGGTGGCACGTTGGTCTTCTGTCACAGCTGCACTGAAATTCTGGATTTCTCCATTGATTTCTGTAAGTAGCTCTCACTTGTCCCCTGGGGAGAAAACAAGAAATGATTGAAACCAGGAACTGCTCTGTGTGCTAATTTTATAAATCTTGTGATCCAGACAGTTTGCAACGAGTCACCTGTCTCAATGGCCCTGGTAGGACATGTCCACTAACATTGCCTCTCTTGGCAAGATGAAAAAACAGAGGGAAAAGGTGCATTGGGCTTTGTTGAGAATGTAGTGAGAAAACTTCTTGGCACTGTGGCAGGACATGAGAAGCCAATGGTTTAAATGTTATCCTTAATGAAAAATGAGATCCTGGTGAGCAAGAGGGCAGACTTTAGGTACACTTCATGCAAACATTCCTAAAAGACCTGGTGGCAGCCACATCCACAGCCTATGCTTCACGTTTCACACCGCACATAGTTGAGCAGGCCTGTGAATTTCTGAAAATCCATGTTGAGAAGTAACACAGGAATTTTGAAAGCAAGTTATCCTCTCTGAGGTTTTCATCCCTAATGAAGGTGCTAATTGCCCTTTTTATTTCCATTAGAACATGGCACCCTTCTTAGGCCTCACATTTACCATTCTGACAGCTCCTGCTCCTTCATAATATGGTCAATAACCATAGTCCCTAACAGCAGTACTGTGTTTGGAGAAGTGAAACTCATTGTTTATTCACCTGGAATTTAGTTAGTGGCTGTACGTGCAGTCAGGGTCAGGGAGGTGGATAAAGTTCCTGCAAAGAATTTCAGACATTCCTTATATTGGATTAAACCTGTCATGCAGCACTGCCTAGCTGTGACATTTCTTCTGGGTCACAGAACCTAAAGTGCTGCTTCTTTTCCCTGCAGCTGGTATTGGACTTTCCCCCCACCCATTGTAGTGGGTGTTCTTAAGACCTTGGTACAATAAGCAGCATGCAAACACGTCTTGGTCTTGCCTCAGAAGCACAAGGTGCAGAGGCTTCCTATTTTCTTTGCATCTCTGTCACATCTGAAGCTGCTCTGTACAGTTTCTGGTATTGTGCGATCCAGTCGCCCTATTTGCTGTTCCTTCACGGAACACACGGCGGGGTGGGGGTGGTGTTGTATATAGTTAGTGATCTCTTGAGTCCTGTTATTTTGGAAGCAAATCAAGTGTGTTTCTGCACCATTTCAAATTACAGAGAAAACTTAATATGTAGGGTTTTATCAAATCTGGGAACCAGGAAATGGGAGAATATGTGAAACCCATCAAATTCCTTGCAGTATCCTGTCTGCCAGGAAGCCCTGAATTGATTAGAATCATGATCAAAGGGCTTGTTGTGAATGTCTTCCTCTACAAATTCCAGAGCCAGTATTGTCTATGCTCAGTCTGGATGTTTGAAGTTTGCCTCTAAGCATGACACTGTAAAACGCAGCTGTCCTTGGGTCGGAAAACAGCAACAACAAACCAAATTAATATACAAAACACTGTCTCAAAACACAAAGACAGAATTGCAAGATGAGAAGGGTTTCTCTCACCCACCCTCCTGGCACAGGCCAGGGTATTTCCTCTTGTTAACACTAAGCCCATTCTATTATTATTATTATTTTAAAAAACCTTGTCTTTGGCTACACGTGTCACCTCTAGGAAAGCTCCTGGTTTTGCTTTGCAACCTAGGAGTGGTGGTAAATGCATCCCTTCCCTGGGCAGCTTATTCCAGTGCTTAATCCAATTCATAACCATTGTTGTTCCCAAGTGGGATGTGTCATGCTTCACCTCCCAGCTGTCAGTTCTTGTTGTGCTTCCTTCGCTCTTTAGTGCTCAATTTCTTCTCCCTGGGAAGGTATCTGCCAATGCACTAATTCCATTGCACCCTTCTCTTTAAGACATTAAACAGATTTGAACCCTTATTGTCTGTGACTCTCAGACTCTCTCATCTAATTTCTAGATGGAGCAGTGATGGCGGGGGGGGGGAGGGGGAGGGGGGATACATGGGTGAAGGTCTGAGGATCCTTCCCTGATATTCCATCCCACAGAGATTGAATTGGCCAGAGTATCTCATTTGCATGCAGGGGGCTAAATACATTTCAGCTTTCCAGTCACAGCGGGAGAGGAAGGAGGCAACTGCTGCTGCAGTAAATTGCATTTGAATTTACAAGTACCTGCCTGCTGGCCTGCAGTTTTGAATGTGTTTTGGGGGGAGACAGAGGGAGATTACTTTTTTTAAAGGCCCATTCAGAACACTGTGATGCTTAAAATCCTTTGGGGGGGGTTCTTTCTACCTTTAAAGTGTTGCCATGTCACCTCCGGAGTCTGTGTTGTCAGTCCGATATAATGGGTGGCATTCTTAACATGCCCTCCAAGAGCCTGCCATCCCATGGCTGGCCAGAACAAAACAACTGGTGTTGATTCTATGCTATCCAGTGTGCTTTGTGCAATATTCTTAACCCACAGGTGTAGATTCCTGCTTTGAATCTAAATAAGTGTGTCAAAGGGGAGCGGCGTTGCAAGTGTGCTTGCCTTTGGCACAAGTGCAGGGTATTCCCCTGGGAAATGCGATCCATTTTCACCACCCGCTGGCTGTCGGCTGATCCTACCTGTCTCCTGGCTGTTGTCTGCATGCCTCCAGCAGGCACAGCAAGGCCAGCAGCTGTGGAAGCGTCACTCCCATGGGCTGGATCCAAGGCCACTTTGGTGCTAATTACTGCCCACAAGCAACAGGGACGAATGGGGGCGAGGTGTTTGAAGGATGCACGCTGTGTTGGTGGTGCTGGTGACCAGCTTGGTGGGAGTGGCTGTGGTGCCATTTAAAATCTAGTGGGGCTTCTTGGCCCCACAGGAGTTTCTTCTGCTCCCAACCCTGGCAAGATGCAGCTGGAGTCTAGTGCACCACAGGACATCACAGACTGCCAGGTCAGGGATGGCTGGGATAGAGACAGATCTGAAAAGCGCTGGAGATGTGGCAGCAGATGTCAGAGCAGCTTTCAAGCTGGGCCCAGTACACCATAGGCCTGGGAGCCACCATGTTTATTCCCAGAAAACCTCTGTTTGCCGGGAAAGGCTTAGGCTTAGCACCAGGAGTTGATTGCAACTGGCTCAGGACTTATGTGACATGGATAATTTAAAGCAAAAACACTCCTCAGGAAGCCTGCCTAGTGAATGTCACACCAACAACCTTTCATCTGTAGAACCTGCACTTGGCTGAAGGCTTAATGCCATTTAACTTATAGCATGGTGGCGTGAGAGAGCGCAGCACTTAGCTATGTAGTCTCCAGAGGAAAATGAGGCTGACAGTAGACTCTAATAAGGAATCAGAATTCTGTCTTCTAGGAGAAGCAGTTCTGAATGGAGCAAAGGAGATAACTAGAAGGCGATAAAGAGAGGTGGAAATGGAGGTGGGAGTGAGAGAGAAAGACGCAGTCACGTGCACACAGGCAATCACTTTGGCAGTCTGGAAATTTTTAGAGGCTGAACATCAGGAGTGCGGTTGTTGGTATCTCCTCGCTTGTTAGCAAGAAAACTGTGTCCAGGCACTGTAGTGGCTGTTTAGAAAGGCTGGTGTAAGAGGGCAAAAGTTTTGTGTTTTAAAACTTCCATGCCATCCCTATATATCTGTAAGGTTGCTTATCTCTTCTGAATTCAATGTTTCCACAGAGAATGGGCTGGGCATGATTTTATTTATATACATCCTAGCTGCTATTTCTGGACAAGGTGGCATACAAATCAAAGTTTGCAAAATATCAACAAAACAAAAAATTTGCAACCTTCAATCCTTGTTAAAAATCAATCAACATACTCAGACTGTCAGTTAAAACACTTTTCACAGCACTAGCAACCCACAATCCAAGCCAGAAGGCATTGATCAATAACAGGCTAAGCAGGTGATATGTATTTAAAGACCTCCAGATAGCTTAATGAATGGCAGCTCTCTCTGGACCCTCTGGAAGGGCATTGCAAAGCTGTGGGGCCACTACAGAAAAGGTCCTCCCTCTCACGGCCACCAACCTCACTGATGTAGGAGGTAGGTGCATGATGAGAGCCGCCACTGCACATCTTGGTGTGTGGGCAGCATCATGATGGGTGCAGGTGGTCCCTCAAACAATTTAAGACTTAAAAGATGAAAGCTAGCCATTTAAATTCAACTCAGAAATGTCACAGAAGCCAGTGTGGCTGGTATGGTAAATATATTACTGAAGCTGACATTCTTATCCCTATCAAAACTTAAGTTTCAAAGGGCAGTCCCACAAAGAGCATAATACACTTGTCCAGCCTGGATGTGAGCGGGCACAAAATGTTTTGGCTGAGTGATCGACTACATGGAATTGGCAGATATGACTGGCAGAATCCGAGACCAGGGAGAAGAGATAGTGAAAGAAGACTGGAAGAAATTTAAAGACTATTTACAGAAATATTGTAAAATTAATGAATGCTAGAAGGATGTTGGATAGAAACTAAGGGGTTTCCAGCTGTAATGCTTTAGGAGATACGAAAAAAAAGGTTTACAAATGGGTAAAAGCTTAATGGTAAGGATTTGCTGAACTAACAAATTGAAGTGGAATACAAAGAAGGGAGGTACGAGGAGCTCTGGGGAAATAAGTGTAAGGAAGATATGTTATGGAAAAATATTTGTTTTTTTAACTTTTTATGTTGTATTTTGTATTTTGTTTTTTTTATTTTTCATTTTCATTGTTATATTTTAAAAAAAACTTTAATAAATATCTTTTTTTAAAAAAAACAAAAACAAAATGTTTTGGCTGAGTTAGACCTATCCAGATAAGGCTGCAGTTGGCATATCAGCCAAAGAATGCACCCCTATCTACCAGTACCACCTAAGCATACATAGGTCACACCAAGTCCAGGAGTGCTTCTGAACTGTGTACCTAGTCTTTCAGGGGAGCACCACCCCATTGAGAACCAGCTCCAAACCTCCTTCCAGAGCAGTCAGTCTTCCATCCTACAGGACCTCCGTATTTCTCTGATTCAGCCTCAGTTTGCTTGACCTCCTCCTTCCCAGTGTGACAAGCTAAGGAACCTCTCTTGGATTGGAAGATGGAAAAGACTGATAGAGTTGAGTGTCACCAACATACAGCATGCAGCAGACACAATCCAGGCATGACAAACTGGCAGATCCTTCCTCTGTGGGTGCAATATATATGTGCCTCATACCTCCTTATGGTATGGATGGAAGCGGGGAGTCTGGGGAGCAAATTCTGCACTGCAGGTTCATTATCTCCCCACTGGTGACTGGGCAATGAAGACAGGATTTTCCATGGCATGGCTAAAGGCTGGGCAAGATGGTCTGGAGCAGTAGGAAGCAATTACCATCCCGCTGAGCCGAACCCTAATCCCCTCAAACAGCACGAGGGGCTGGCAAGCCAAACACGCCTCAATCAGGTTAAAGTGTGAAGTTGGGATTAGCCAAGAGAATGAGAGCCTCATAATACCATTGCACCCCCTGCTTGCACCAGGCTCAGCCTGGCCCATAGGGCAGGAGATTAAGTGCTTGGCTTGTCTGCCTGAGTGGGCTCCCCACTGGGAAAGCTGTGTCCTATGGATGTCAGACAGTTTGGCTTTAGTTACTTGCTGAGTGCTGGCCAGGATCTCGCACTGGGAGGCCTCGCTTGCTCCCATAATCGAGACACCAATCCCAGCGAGGGATCCCTCCAAGTGGCTCATGTCCAAGGCACACAGGGGAGGAGGGATGGCTGAGGCAAAGACAAAAGAGAGGGTGCAATGTTAAGGGTGCAGACTAGCCGGGAAAACTCTCTCGGTGTAATGATTTGTTTAGTGATGGGATGCGACCACAGCTGAAACTGGAAATTGGGTCAGATTGCCCTGGAGAGGCTGGTGGTCATGCCTGTTTTAAAGGAGTCATTGGGTGAAAGAGATGAGCTAAGCTTTTCTAAACTAAATGCAGAGGTAATTAAAGGAAATCAGCATGTTTTCTGGACAAAGTGGTTTAAGTCTTTGCACATCACGTTGTATTAGGAAATATAAACAAAAGGGTGACTTGGGGGTCTGTTGGAATTATTTGCAGTAGAATGGAAGAGATGTCTTGAAACACCCTTGTCCAAACTGAGCATTCCCATCACATGTGGAACCCCCCACCCCCACCCCTGTTTATTGCCTATTTAACATTGAGCAGTAAAAAGTAACATAAGCACTTTAGTTTTATGAACCTCATATTCTATTTGTGTTGCTATTAAAGGGCATTTACGGTAGTTCAAAGTCAGATGAAGAGCCTGGGAGATATTTGCCCTGCTCTGTAGTCCGACCAGAATTTGCATTGCTTGAAACATACTTTGTTGTATGCATACTGGTTATGGGGTCCCCTAGTTTTCACTCACTAAGAGATGATCCTTCATAAGGCTGCTTTTCTTGGGGGTTTTGATTTATCTGACTCAGCATAAATGGATGGCAGGATGGTGCAAGTATTGGTCAAAATGTTCCTCTAAAGCTAGACAAAGCTGTTGCTACAAGCTGTCATTCATCAAGACTGGAGCAATTTGTGTCTGGGAAACTGGCAGCTTAATGTTCCTTGGAGTTACTGTGATACTGAATGAAAACAGGTCCATACATGTACAAGAGGGAGAGAACATGGTGATTTTCTCCATTATTTCCACTAACCTCTAGGGCAGCTGCCTCCCTGAAGAGAGGAGTGTGAATATGAACTCTCCAAAGGCAGGGAGAGTGGAAGGTTACATTACTCCAAACTATGCTCTGGCTCAACATCTGTGCAGCAGGTTGCTAGTCCTGTTGATTGGGGACAGACCAGACCATGGAGACGAAAAGAACCAAAAGTGAATAAAAATAGTGATAGAATCAGGCACTGTGAAAAGCTGGTGGACTCCAACCAAGTCATTTGTGGTAACAATGTTATAGAAAGATTTGAAGTTCCTAATAATCTCTAATATTCCCAGATTTTTAATTCTGAGGATGAAGCGATTGGAAAACCTACTTTCAGAAGAACTATGGTTTTAAAAACTTTCAATACGACACAGAATGTTGAGTTGTCTAGAACTCTGAAAGTCCTCATTAGATGGGAATGTTATTTGTGCTTTGGCATTTTCGCAAGGGCCTGGTTGTTCTAACGGTTTTGTGATCATGCACTCTTTCAGAGGAGAAATGTTGGCTCCCTGTTCCCAAAGGTTCTTTCCTTAGATTTTCAAGTGCCTCTGGCCAAATGCGCCCAATGGATGTTTTATAGGATTGTGTGAATGGGGTCCAGTTCATATACAATGCTAATTCATGATTTATTAGACAATGGTTTATTAAGCCATGGCTTAGTGTTATGTGTGAACCTAGTCCAGCTGCTTCATTGATGGTTTAAGGTCACTTGTTAACCAAGATTTGTAGTTTAATCTTAGTTAAATTTACCTTAGTTAAAATTACCCACAGCTTAGTCCTGTATGTGAACTTAGACCTCTGTCTTAAATATGGTTAAGGATCTATTGTGTCCCAAAAGCTACAGATCTGCTGTTGAAAAGTGGCAAAAAAATTGAAACTGCTGTTAAAATTTAACTGCTGTTAAATTGCTCTTGCTGATGCTTTTAACCATTCTGTGGCATAATAAGCTAAGGCTTAAGTGAAAGCCTGACAGGCACCACAGCTTTAACTATGGTTTGTTTTTGTTTTTTAACTATGGTTAATGTTAAACATCACATGTGAACGAGACCTATGAGACCCTAGAAACAATTCCCCTTAGGGAATATATGGGAATAAGGTTAGCAAACACTTCTCACTAGCTAGTTGTCAAAAATTGCCATTAAAGTCATGGTGGTCCCGGAAGAAATTGAGAAAAGTAATAGTGGAGGCTGGATTTTCTTTTCTTTTTTAAATTGCCTAGGTAAATAGATCTATATATCAGAGGCACACAGTGTGGTGGGGCAGTGATGCTCACCTCCCAACAGCTGAATTGTTGTTGCTGCTTACCAGGTGGTGTGGTCCAAACCCTAGATCAGTGTTTCCCAACCGGTGTTCCGCGGCACACTAGTGTGCCGTGAGACACCGGCTGGTGTGCCGTGGGAGGGAGGCGGGCGAGGCGGGCGGCGAGAGGCGGCGGCGGCGAGGATCCGCGTCGAGCCGGGGGCGGCTCCGCGGTGGTGGTGCCGAGCGGCGGGGCAGCGCGCGCAAAAGGGAGGAGCGCGAGACAGCGGAGGAGGAGGAGGCCGGCATGTCCGGGCAGCAGCAGCAACAGCAGCAGCAGCAACAACTCCCGGCGACGGCTCCTCCTCCGCCCGCTATCGCCGCCACCACCACAACAGCCGCCGCCGCCTCAGCTGCCGCCGTCCCTCAGTCCCTCGCTCTGCTGCCTCCTCCCACCCCGCAAGGGGAAGGGGAAAAACGTTCACTTTTGTGCGTCCCTCCCGGCGTGACGCTGCGCGCTGACGTCACGGGGCGGGGCTTTAATGGTGGTGTGCCGCGAGATTTTTTTCCGGTAAACAGGTGTGCCGTTGCCCAAAAACGTTTGGGAAACACTGCCCTAGATTGGCTCCAAAGCAGTAGCACCAGGTTGGTTCTGCTGATGTGATTGCACCATGTCAGCCTCCTCACTGCCTCACCCCTCCCAGTTGGCAGCAGCAATTGAACTGTCGGAAGGCCCCACCATGGTCTCTGCTGCTGCTGATACATAGAGATTGGTGAGGGATCCCATCACATGAAAACCCTAGTGCTATTTTTAGCACCTCCTAATAGTAAATTGCCTCTTTATAGCATACACCATTCACATGTGGAATAAACCGAATGAATGAATAGATAAATAAATGTGTCAATCTTTGGAAGTGTTTTGGTCGCCCCCAACATTCACATATTACCAGGAAGTTGTCAAGCCTCTGATAACCCCACAGTGCCTGGGTTAGAGAGATGTTTCAGAGATGAATTGGAGAGGAATACGAAGATGAACATATTCTCAGCTCTAAGCCTTTTCATCTCATTCTCCTTAGAAAAGGAGTACAGTCATTAATATTTTTTTTTTTAATGGATGTACCGTGCTATATTACAAGAAAAAAAACACACCTTGTTTTGATGAATTGGAAGAGCCACAAAAAGATTCCATTGAGCACATGGATTGATAATATGGACAGATTAGCTACATATGAACAAATTGTATGTTGACGCAAATTAAGAATGGATAAATATGAAGAAATCTGGAATGAATATTTAAGCGATAAGGTGGATAGTGGGGGGAAGTGGGGGCGGAGAGAGAGGTGGGAAAATATTGTTAAAAGGGGGCAGTCATAGGTATATCAGCGTATTTAAATCTGAATTGTCAAATTGTGCTATTATTGTTATCATGGTTTTTGTTGTAGTGTTTTTTGCGGTTGTTGCTTGTATCAAAAAAATGATTAAATATTTTTTTAAAAAAAATACCTCGCATTGCGTTTGCTTCAGGTTGCGTTGCATTTGCTTTCAGGTTGCGTCCCGCGGCGACCCGGAAGTACTGGAAAGGGTTACTTCTGGGTTTCGCCACTCGCGCACGTGCATGTGCAGAAGCAGAAAATCGCGACCCACACACGTGCGGACGCAGGTTGCATTCTGCTCGGGTTGCGAACGGGGCTCCAGAACAGATCCTGTTCACAACCAGAGGTACCACTGTAGTGGGATCTTGGGGGGTGGACTAAAGGGAAAGAGGCTGAAGAAAGTTGCTTCCAAAACGCGTCCTCTGAGAGAAACATGTCCCTGTGGGCAAAAGGTGCACAGCCGCTGCCAGTAGTGACATGAGGGTCCAATCTAAAGGAGTGTTGGACACTCACTATAAACAGTGGAGGCTTTTTAATGATGCCACGTAGCTGGAGAGGTTGGTTGTTAGCAGAAGTGTGGCGAAGAAACCAGGATGTCATGCACACTTCCTTTCCTCAATGCTATGTGCCAAGTCTGAGGAGCTGCTGTTCTGTCTCAAAGGTAACAGACTGAAGAGGTGACATCAGTCGGCAATGAAAGAGCTTCTGCTGCCCTCTCCTGGTTAGGATTGAGCTGTACTGTGGCAATCCTACTTTCTTCCTGCTCTTAGATTGCAGTTCTTATTTTCAAAAAAGGTTTGCAGGGGTGGTGGAGCAGGCTGTATGTTTGTGTCCACAATAGCATGTGTGCACATGTGTGTGTGTTAGTCTCATGATACAGAAACTTATCAGAAGGCACCTCACTGATAAGCATCAGCCATTATAGGCTTGCAGGAAACAATTTGGAAGTCGGGAAATGGCAGCAAGGCAATTATAAACCATCACAGCTTGTGCTCTTTTAAGATAAGATAAGACCGTGGTGTGACTCACCTTGTTTCTTGCATGCAGATGCCAGAGACTGGAATATGCATCTTCATTGTCCATTAGGTCACCTCCTTTGCTATTTTTAAAATGGACTGTTCATGTTTGTTTTGCTATTTTTAAAATGGACTGACTGGGTTGCTTTTGTACCTTGCCATAAATCAGGTGGACAGTGGATGTTTGAAAACGTGCATTCTTATTTTAATTGCTTAAGGTATTCAAACCACCATCAGCCATCTCATCTTGCTGTCATGACAGAAGTGGCATGAGATGAACCATTCATTATATGAACGGGGCACATAATACAATGCTGTTTGCTGTGCCAGTGTCCTGGGGGGTGTTTGGTGAAAAGAGCAGCATTTCGGGCCACAAACAGCACCTCTTCAGTGCCAGAGCTCACTCTGGTGCATATAAAACAATAAGGATGGTCATGCATCTGAGCATGTGCAGAATATTTCTTCATTGCTGCTTAGTATTCCCCTGCTAGTCCTCATAACCCGATGCCTCACTACCTTGCCAACCCCCCATACTTCATTGTTTCTCCACTGACAGATGGCTCTCTTAAAATTATCATCTGCAGGGACTTGAGTGAGAACCTCCTTCTGGCTGTTCCCAGGAAGGCGTTTCGTGGAGCTACTGATCTCAAGAACCTGTGAGTGACCTGGCCCAGCAGGGCAGCGGATAGGGAAGCACAGCATGCCACATTGCCCTGGAGAGATTGGCATTATGTTTCATGCATGCACATACTGAGGTCATAGGGCTAGCAACTGTGTAGAGGAAGATCTCAAAAATTCCTTCTACAACAGCAAATACTAATAGGATAACAGCAGTGGGAACGTGTCCCACAGATATAATGAAGTGCCTGTTGTGCCCCAAATCGTATTTCCCACCCACCCATACCTATACTTCTCCACCTCTTGGCTACTTGCAGTTCTCCAGTGATTCTTATGCATACCACAAAGTCCTCCAGCATTTCTTCTCCTTTCATTGAGTGCAGCAGATTGGTCTTTGTGTCGAGCATCCTAGGTATTGGTCTGCCAGCACAGCTATTGAGAACAGGTATATTAATCTCCTCTTTCATCACTCAGACAACTGGACAAGAACCACATCAGCTGCATTGAGGAAGGGGCCTTCCGTGCTCTCCGTGGCCTGGAAGTTTTGTAAGTGTCTCTGGGGGGGCTGTGTAGAAGGTTTGTCCCATCAGGCTGGATGGAGAGCCTGCCTAGAGAAGCATGACTGTGGTAGAATTCAGCTCAGTTGATGGGAGGGTGGTCTGGAAGCATCCTGGGGTTAGGGCTAACTCTTCACAAGAAACAGTGCCCATCCCTAAATTTGGGCAAAGAGTCTGTTTTTCTATATAGCTTTATCACTGGTGTACGATTTGCAGGCTCAGGTGGCCATAGCCTTGTCCCCTTCAAGTCCCACTCCACTCCTGGCCACATCAGAAATGTTTTTAACTTAGAGTGTATATCCTGAGATTCCCACCCATGCTGGTAACATACAGGGTCCAGGTAGCATTCCATCTCCCCAGAAGGATGGAGGTCTTTTGGTATTACACCGATTCTGTATCAGTTGCAGTGCTTCCCATCAGAACTGAAAGTGCTATTTCCCACCTTTAGAGCCCTCATTGGTTTGGGGCTAAGTTATTAGAAGGAAAAGCTGTGCCTGTATGAACCTACCTTTGCTTTAAGGTGGATATCAGAAGCCCTACTTGCTGGCCTGCATTTGAGATCATTTAGATTGGTGGGAACCGGGAACCAGAGCCTTCTCAGTGGTGGCCCCTACTCTATGGGATACCCTCCCAAGAGAAGTGTTCACTTTAGCTTCAGTATTTAATTTGTTTTGAACTGTTTGTAATGTTGAATTTTAAATTGTTTTCAAAGGGCGGGTGATAAATCAATACTACAACGATAGTAATGATTAGTAATAATCATCCTATTATATTACTATGCAATTGTGCATAGGATTGTAGCTTAAGAGGGTTTTTTAAATCCCAGTGGTGAAAACAAAGCAAAACAAATAACATTATACCTGGGCTGGTTTCAAAAGTGATCAGGTGACAACCCAAAGCCCAGTAGCTCCCCTTGTGCAAACCACTGGAGCCTGGTCCTGATCTTACTAATGTAAGGAGGACCTTCCTCCCAAGCTTGAGGGGAGTGTTGGGTCAGATGAAGGGGTTGCATGCAATCCCAGGGAAGCTGATCTATTAGTCAGTGTAACTTTTCTTGCTAAGGTGAGCCCTAAAATTCACCTGTTGCTCTGTCATTCTAAGATCCTCTGTTGTAGGGGTGTGTTAGAACTGGCCCTTGCTTCTCCCATGCTGAAAGTGATTTTGAAAATAAGATGTGCTGTCAATCTGAGAAGTGTCACATGCCACTCTGTGAGCATTGATTTTTTTGTGTGTACACTGCACACACAGCCAGATGAAAGGACAAGATGTTTCTCTCCAGCGTTCACTGATGCTCTTCCTCTTCCTCCTTCCTGCAGGACTTTGAACAACAACAACATCAGCACCATCCCCATCTCCAGCTTCAACCATATGCCCAAACTGCGCACCTTGTGAGCACATGATGAAGCAGCCCAAGGGCGGAGGGATTGGGGGTGGGGTGGAAGACCGCAGACTGGACATTTCATAAAGCATGGTGGGCTGGGAGCTACCAGTCCATACAAGGAATCCTGGTGGCAACTTTTCAGTTTTAGATCCTGCAGATCTCCCATCTTGGCACTGATGTTTTCATAGTAGGTAATGCCTAACCCTGTGCCCAGGATCCCAAGAACTTGGGGCCCTACGAAGATGTGGGATGCTGCCCCCCAATGGCAGAAAGAGCCACAGCTCTGTTCATGGAGTTGTTGGCTCCTTCAATGACAAGGTGTATCATGGGACAGAAAGGGGTGGCATTAATGTGGACACTGGGTGAGAGCAATCCAGTCCATGGAATGCAGAGTAAAAAAAGAGGTAAAGGTAAAGGACCCCTGACAGTTAAGTCCAGTCGCGAACAACTCTGGGGTTGCGGCGCTCATCTTGCTTTACTGGCCGAGGGAGCTGGCATTTGTCCATAGACAGTTTTTCCAGGTCATGTGGCCAGCATGACTAAGCCGCTTCTGGCGAAACCAGAGCAGTGCACAGAAATGCTGTTAACTTTCCCACCGGAGCGGTACCTATTTATCTACTTGCACTTTGACATGCTTTCGAACTGCTAGGTTGGCAGGAGCAGAGATCGAGCAACTGGAGCTCTCTCTGTCGCAGGGATTCGAACCGCCAACCTTCTGATCGGCAAGCCCAAGGCTCAGTGGTTTACACCACAGCGCCACCCGCATCCCAGAATGCAGATGTCACTTTGCGACTCTGAGTATATTTCAGCAGAGTACTAAGGCCCAAATCCCACAGCTTCAGATCCCTGTTAGACTAGACTCTCCTTCCCAGGAAATGTCCCCACATTTTCATTCCAGCTCTGTAAACCCAAGTCTGTCTCTCTAGAAATGGCTTTACCTACAGTATCTATGCAGGTGTCTCAAGAGGTAGCTGTGGAAAGAAAGTAATTGATGTTTCTTCCCCTGCCCTAACCTTTCCTCCCCTGGGTCCCTACAGCCGCTTGCACTCCAACCAGCTCTTCTGCGATTGCCATTTGGGTTGGCTTTCCCAGTGGCTGCGCCAGCGCCCCACAATTGGGCTCTTCACACAGTGTGCCGGCCCTGCTGCCCTCCGTGGCCTCAATGTTGCAGAGATTCAGAAGAATGAATTCAGCTGTTCAGGTCAGTGGCATCTATGGGGTTCCAGAGAGCTTTGCAGACCCCCAAAATCACCAGAGAGAGGCCCCTTCTGCCCTCAGATTCAAGGCATATCAGTCCTGGAACCAAAGAGTTAGTGAAACCCGCCACAGGAGACCATTGGTCTCTCAAATTAACACAGACGCTCTTACCATGACACGTTAGTTTCAGGAGCTCTTGTGTCTCGTGTGCAGGCCAAGGTGGTTGCATGACTGCAGCTTGGACTGCAGAAATTCTGTTAAAAGCATCGTCTCCTTTTATCCTGCATTTTTCTGTTTCTGACAGTGTGAAGCTATCAAACCATTAATGCCATCTTGAAAGATGCCCGCTTGCTCCCTGTGCTCTTTATGTAGTTTTCCTCACAGCGTTGTGAAATGGTGCACCATGCTGCCCTTTCTATCTCATGCTCATTTGTGCACTTGCCCTCCCCTGTCCATTTCTTGTCTCTGCTGATTTGAACTATCAACCTGTGCAGCAGTTCTGCAAATGTATATGCCTGCATATGTATTCATCTCTACATGTCAACATCTGTGGAGAGGGGCTGAGAGGAGGGCGTGCTAGTGGCCCAAAGGCTCTCTAGCTGCCCTGAAGAAAGAACACATTCCAAAACCCCAACAGACCACAAGCAAAGAACAGGTAGGCAGGGCTAGGGATGCCCTGCAGTGCTGTGGGTTGCAAGCCCTATGCAAAGAGGATGCACTAAGCTTCTGCATTCTTCTCTGCAGGCCAGATGGATGCTACCAGGACCCAAATCTGCAGCTTTTCATCAGGTTCCTGTCCCGCCATGTGCACCTGCAGCAATGGCATTGTGGACTGTCGCGGCAAGGGGCTGACAGCCATCCCTGCCAACTTGCCTGAGACCATGACTGAGATGTGAGTGGATACTAGGAACATGGTGGGTAGGCAGGGGATGGTGGGGCCTGAGCACTAGCACCCTTCCTAATCACATCTACTCTGCTTGGGTGCTCCTGTCTCCTTTGGCTAGTATTGATTCAGCTGGTATTGGAACAGAGAATATATTGTTGCCTAAGGAGCACCATAGGGCAATTCTCAACTGTGACCTTATGTCAGGGGTGGGGAACCTCTGGCCCATGGACCAGATTTGGCCTGCCAGGCCATTTCACTCAAGCCATATGCATGATGTGAGGACAGGGCATGACTGAAAGGGGCTTTCCAAACACCCCACAATCAGCCAGTTGCCATGTGTCTGGGAAACAAAGCACAAAGCACTTTGAGAGGCGTGTGTCCAGCATTTCCCAAGCACCAAGCATGTGACTAGCAAAGCACTCTGCACAGTGCTTTCCCAAATATCTGGCAATCACCTGGTTTGCTGGGCGTTTGGGAAGTGCTGTACAAAGCTTTGACAGGTGTCGATCACCTGATGCCATTATGTGTCAGGTGACTGGCATATGGGTGGCCCTACTGACTGTTGAAGTTGGCCCACAAGGGTAGGGGGAGTTAAAGATGTGGTCCACTGGTCCATAAAGCTTCACCACTCCTCCCTTATGCAGAGATGACTCTAGTTTTTGCCAGTCCCTTTTGTGGCTAAAAGCTGTACCAGGATCAGAGATTTCTGCTTCCAGAGAACTGGGGGAGATGTGTCAAAGTGAACTATCCAGGAATACAGCTGTCTGCCTACTCTTGGGGACTACCTCCTGCCTGATCTCTGTGGCATCCTTGTTGGAAGAGATGGCACTTCAGTTGCTCCCATGGTGCAGTCAAGCTGATTTGCTTCCTTGTGTTCTGTTTCCCATGCAGACGCTTAGAACTGAATGGCATCAAGTCTATCCCACCTGGAGCCTTCTCGTCATATAAGAAGCTACGAAGGATGTGAGTGTCTTCAGCCAGAGTGAACAGTGCTGGGCTTGATGGACAAATAGTCTGTGCAGGCCTAAGGCAATACCTTCTGTCCAGACATGATATGGGCAGAGGGGAAGCAGGTGTTGCATTGCAAGGTGTACTCGAGGGAGCACAGAGCTGTATGGGCTGATGTGCACCTCCATCTCAGTCCTGCTAAGGAACAGGAGTGAAGCCTTTATTATACTCTGTAAAGAACACAAGGTGGGAGAGGCACCTTCAGAGAAGGAAGGAGCAGTGACTACATGCGTAGGAGCGTTAACTTTGCCTTTGCCTTTCAGAGACCTGAGCAACAACCAGATCTTGGAGATTGCGCCTGATGCCTTCCAAGGCCTGCGCTCACTCAACTCTCTGTGAGTAGCCTCAGTGGGAACAAGCATGGCAGATATTAGTCTAGGTGGGGAAGTGAAATGCCACTTGTATGCAGCATGAGAATGTTCTTGCACAAGCTCCACGCACAGGCTATGCGCTGTGGCTTCCTGAATATGCCAATTCCAACTCACAGCCCCCTTGGCCAACATATTGCTTGGCCTTTCTAATTCATTATCGTTACGTCCGTTATGTATGAAGGGTGAACCTGGGTTCAGTTGTTCAAGATGGCCTCTTTCCTCAAGATACATCAGGACTTAACCACCGAGAGACACTACTAATTCAAGCACTGGTTTTGTTTCTTTTCCAGAGTCTTGTACGGGAACAAGATCACAGAGCTGCCCAAAGGGGTATTCGGGGGCTTGTATTCACTGCAACTACTGTAAGCACAAGTGAGAGGGATGGCTAGAGGGCCATTTGGACATCACTATAGCAGGGGGCGAGTGTCAGTGTGGAAACCTTGTTCCAGATGGCAAAGGGGCTCCAGACCTCACATCTGGCTCCTATACAATTTCAGCATAGTTCTGTACAAACCTGACAGCCCTTTATCTCTTCCCTGGAACCTGCAACTCTCCTTACTACTTAACAAGCCTTTTCTTCTTCCCTGCCTTCATCTTCCACACAGCCCGCTTCACTGTCCCCTGTGTCTTTCTACTCCACAATCCCATCTAGAGTTACTGTCTTCTCCCCAGCTTTAATCTTTGCTTCCCTCCTCATCCTCTTATATTCCTCATCTATACCAGGGGTCAGCAACCTGCGACCCATGGGCCACAAGTGGCCCACGGGGGTCATTTAAACAACCCACAAGCCGCCCGCTTGGTGAGTCCCTGTGCGCTGCGCTAAACTGGAGCAGTGTGGAGCGGGAACTCGCTTCTGCAGAACCGGAAATCGCGTCTGCACAGATGCAGACGCTGAAAATTGCATCTGCACAGGCGCGATCCGGCCCACGGAGCGATCTCTGTGGGAGTGAAGCATCCCAGGCGAGGTAAACCTTGCCGACCCCTGATCTATACTATCCCTTCCTTCTGTCCACCTCAGATTCAGGGAAGGGTTGTGGATATCCTGTCTCCTCACCTGTCTTCTTTGTGGCCATTTTGTTCTCTGACCTACTATCACTTGGTCTAGGCTGTGTGAGTAACATGCTGGGTGTTAGTTGAGTGGGTGGGATCTGCAGAATCCCCGGCTGTGAGCAATGGCTAAGAATACTTTTTGTGTGTGTGTGTGTGTGTGTGTGTGTGTGTGTGTGTGTGTGATAGCCACTACCACTATGACCATCACACACTCTGATATGGTGTTTTGTGCTCCTTCACTCCAGGCTCCTGAATGCCAACAAGATCAACTGCATCCGGGCAGATGCCTTTGCTGACCTGCAGAACCTGTCGCTGCTCTCACTGTACGACAACAAGATCCAGACCTTGGCCAAGGGCACCTTTGCCACCTTGCGAGCCATCCAGACTCTGTGAGTGCTGGCTTCTCTGAAGATATGTCCAATGAGAACAGGGTTCTGTGGGAGGAAGGGAGGAAATGCCCTTGGAACATTGGGGTCCCACTGAGAAGGCAGGGAAGATTCTGTGGTCAAGACAGGAGATTACCACAGGGGCAGAGCTCTAGAAAGAGAGCAAAAAGCATTGCAAGGTCATGCTTTTGCAACCATGTTCAAGACCAGCCTTCCCTAATTGGGTGTCTTCCCATAACTTGGCTGGAGCTGATGGAAGTTGTTCCAAAAATATCTGAAGGGCACCAAGTTAGGGAAGACTGCCGTAGGGTGTAGAGGCTGGCCCAGGGCCATTGGCAAAGCCCAACATCCTGGCACCAAAGTGAGGTCACAAGGAAATGGACCACTTTGCCTTTGGGGTGCCTACGAGAGCATTCAGCATTATGCCAGCTAGAAGCAGCATCTTGGTTGCTAGATTTAAGGTTGCTCTGACAGCAGCCACCAGAACAACTCTGAAATTCAAGCTGCTCTTGTTTCTTTCCCTCTACAGCCATCTGGCCCAGAACCCCTTTATTTGCGACTGCAACCTGAAGTGGCTGGCAGACTTCTTGCGTGCCAATCCTATTGAAACAAGTGGTGCTCGCTGTGCCAGCCCCCGCCGCCTCGCCAACAAGCGCATCGGACAGATCAAGAGCAAGAAATTCCGCTGCTCCCGTACGAATGATCTTCTTCTGTAGGGCTGCGTATAGATTTGGGGATCACGACAGAGCAGATATGCACTTCATTGCATACTTATTCAGGGATCCTGACATTAGCACCTCAGTGAAATCTAGGGGAAGATATTGTAGAAACATGCCCCCCCCCCAACTGAAAAACTGCAGTGTTTCTGTTCTCTTATTTTAAAAATTAACTCTTTCATCTTGTGCACACTTTGATGGCTGGTGGTGTATTTGTCTATTTTTCATCAGAAATATATATTAAGTTAATATGCATGATGTCATTTCAAACATATGTATCTGGATAGAAATATGCATTCTGTTTTCATTTCACACACTGCAGTATATATACTCGTTCATACATGTTTGAGGAAGTTATGAGCAGCACGGCCTTTAATATCTTAAGTTTGCTGCATTCAGATTAACACTCTGCATATTTCTGTTCACAGCCAAAGAACAGTATTTCATTCCAGGTAAGGGAGCCAGTATGGAGATGCTAGAATTTGCACGTGAGTTGCATGCATATGTTTGTGGTATGTTTGCACTACTGGAAGAATGAGGTTGCAGCCTTGCAGGATTGCTGTTATGATGTATTTTTAATGGCTTGCATTAGATCCAGCAGGGGTGGCATGGACTGTTTGCAGGCACTGTGTTCTTCCAGAGGCTCAGAACAAGATCAATCAGTCTCTGTCTTTTATATCTGCCTTCTCCGTTTGCTGTAGCACAGGAGTGGCAAACTCAATAGACTACAAGTGGTCCACAGCCAATTTCAATTTGTCAAGTCTCCACTGCTGCTGGCTACTCGGTGGTGGTGCCACTTATTGGAGCCTTACTCTATGTGCAGAAATTTCTGGCTTAATTATGCTGGCCAGAGGATTTATATATTTTTATTTATGAGTTCTGCATTTAACTGGGATCCCTGATAAAGCAGAGCTCCCAGATGCCTGGTGGCTTCTACAGTTCTACTCACATTCAAGCAGCCATGGTAGAAGCTTCCTTCAACAGGAGAAGGTCTGGGACTGGGTGAGCAGGAATGGTGGGGGCAGAGTCAGCATGTGAGGCCTCATGCCCTCAAACAGAAGGAATCCCCTTCCAGAATATTATGCTTATGCAACAGTCCCAAGTATTCACACACACCTCTGTGTGCACACTTTCTCATTGCTTTCTCTTGGTGGCAGGTACGGAAGATTACCAGTTGAACAGTGAATGTCACAGTGACGTCGTCTGCCCCCCCAAGTGCCGCTGCGAAGCCAACGTGGTTGAGTGTTCCAACCTGAAGCTGACAAAGATCCCAGAGCGCCTCCCTCAAGCCACAGCTGAACTGTAAGTTAGCATGCTTTGGCCATATCTAAGAACCATACTTCCTTCCTCACTATCAAAAACCAAGTACTCTTATTTGCTTTCCGTGTGGCTTTATTTACACAGTTGTGGATAGCAAATGTTGCTATTGTAGGGTTGCTAGTGTTTTGAGGACTGATCTCTGTGGCAGGGACATGGAGGCATTCTCTATGGTTTTGGGGTTTGCCCTCCCCCATCATGTAGTGAGATGGAAGGACTTGCTTGCTGATTGGCTCCCCCTGCTGAGGCACACCTGACTGGGTCTGCCTGCCATCTGTGAAGCAGGATTTCATTTTAACTCTATAGAGCCCAACAAACATAAGAAGAGCCCTGTTGGATCAGGCCAAATGTCCATTTAGTCCAGCATTCTGATCTCACAGTGGCCTATAGGAAGCTTGCAAGCAGGATCTGACACAACAGTGCTCTTCCCACTTGTAATTCCCAGTGACTGGTATTTGGAAGAATGTTGCCTCTGACAGTTCCCTACATACTTGCTGCTAACCATGAATCTATGAAACTCGCAGTTCTTTTTCTTAAGGTGAAAATAGAAGTGAGGGGGAAACTCCTTGTTGTCTAAGGGTTTTTTTCTTCTCATACTTAATTCATACTTTGAATCACTGCAGTATGTCCAATTCTTCATCATCGTCGTTGTTGTTGTTGTTGTTGTTGTTATTATTATTATTATTATTATTATTATTATTATTATTATTATTCCCCACCCATCTGACTGGGTTGCCTCAGCCACTCATCTAAGATTCCTAACTTCTGTACACACTGACAAAGCTTAGAACTTCTATTTCTGGTGCATTTTTCACTCCAGTGCCTCTGCCTTCTGTAGTGCACTGCATTGCACCCAGCATCCCATATTGTGTACTAAACAGGTATCTGAAGCCTTTTATATGAAGCATTTATTCTCCATGCAAGCACAGTGGAATGGCCCTTGGCCCTATCCAGTACTGAGTCTTTCATTGGGCCATTTCACCTTCTATTTCTATTCTATATTAAATTCTTTGAAATTATCTGTGTGTAGGAAAAGGGCACATTGTTCATGTGGACAAGTGGCTTTCTGCTGCAGATGCTTGATTTAGAAAGCTGGTGTGTATTGGCTTTCAAAGCCATATACTTACTCCTGGCAGAACAATCCATTTGCATTATGCTTTATATTCTGATATATATATGCACATTTTTATACACAGGGATTAACTCAGTACAGAGTGGAAAGAATGTGTTAAGCAATGCAAAGTTAGTTTTCAGAGATGGGCCTAGAATACCCATATATTTTATTTTATTCATGGCTTTGCTTTCCGAGCTGTATGTTTACAATCCTTTATTTCTGTTGCAGGCGGCTGAACAACAATGAGATCACAGTGCTGGAAGCCACAGGCATCTTTAAGAAGCTCCCACACTTAAAGAAAATGTGAGTATGTGGGTAAGGGGTTCTCATAGCAGAGGAGATACTCCAAAGACCTCTTGTGCACACAAGATCTGGGGGAAAGGAGGCGGCAATATGAACAGGGCTTAGAGTGCAGCAGTATTCCAACAGGAGCCAGATATTTCTCATGCAAGAGGCTGACATGTATGCCTAGAATGGAAAGGCCAAACTAGAGATGACCTTTGTCACATTGCTTGGTGTTGCATAGTTGATTTTTAAAAGTTGAACAGCTGCCATAGGGGGGCCAGCCAGATCAGGACAATGGTGTGGAGTGAGGGGAGCTTTGACCCAGTGCTGGAATTGCCCCCCACCACCACCTCAACTGCTGTTTACAAGGAGAATAAAGCTTCCATTGACATCAGTGGGAGCTTTCCTTTCAGTGCAGGCACAGGATGGAGAAGATTCTGATCAAGACTGCCAGGGGCTACTCAATGGGCCTTCAGAAGCACAAACATGTTTTTTTAGAGGAAGTCAAAGGCTTAAAACTAAACATATGGCATACATTCAAAGTGGGTTCAGCAGGCGCAGGTTGCAGAAGAATTAAAGACAGCAAAATAAAACCAGCGCTGTTGGAACTACTACAAATATTCTTCATTTGTCTCTGTTGGAGAGAAATGCTCCTTGTAGGCTGCGCACTGAGTTGAGAAAACTTTCTGCCTGCTCCTGTGTTCTACTATCACTTCATGTTCCTTGCTTTCCCAGAAACCTGAGCAACAACAAGGTGTCAGAGATTGAGGATGGGGCCTTTGAAGGGGCAGCTTCAGTCAGTGAGCTACACCTGACAGTTAACCAGCTGGAGTCAGTGCGCAGCGCCATGTTCCGGGGCCTCGAAGGGCTGCGGACCCTGTAAGTTGGCCTAACTGGGGTTGTTGACCTAACTGGGGTAGGGAAGATAGGAGAGAGGGGCAGCGGTGGGTTGTCAGTACGCAGGAGGAGTAGCAGGGTGGAGAATGCTGTCAGGCTCCTTTGGCTTTCAAGGGGTAGTTTGTAGAACGGGCTTCTTCCCATTCTCTGTCTTCCTTCCAGGATGCTGAGGAACAACCGCATCAACTGCATCCACAACGACAGCTTCACGGGACTGCGCAATGTGCGCCTCCTCTCGCTGTACGACAATCAGATCAGCACCATCGCACCTGGGGCTTTTGACACGTTGCAGTCACTCTCCACACTGTGAGTTGCGAGGCAGGGAAATTCCAACCTATTAACTAACCTCTGAACACGCTCAGTCCTCTATTCCTTGGTGAGAGCTGTCTGCACGGTATAGGCCACTCTGCTACCCCACCTTGATTGTAGGGAGGATCCATAGCTCAGGAGTAGAACCCACACTTTCTATACAGCAGGTCCCTACTTTAATCCTTGGCCTCTCAAAAGCGCTCCTATGTAGCAGTATTGGTAAAAATCTGTCCCTAAGACTTTGGAGGGGTGCTACCAGTATTGTAGACAAAACTGAGCTAAGCAGACCAGAGGGTTTGGCTTAGAATAAATCAGCTTCCTTCAAACATAGACTGTCTGGCCTATGTTTTAGGTCTTGAAAGGGAGAAAGTGATTGAGCCCTACCTGCCTACAAGCCTTTGCTAGATTATCCTGTGTTTGCCCAGTTTATTTATCTCCCTCCTGTACCCCTCCCGCCCAGGAACCTGCTGGCTAACCCCTTCAACTGCAATTGCCGCCTGGCCTGGTTAGGCGACTGGCTTCGTAGGAGGAAGATTGTGACTGGGAACCCCCGCTGCAATAATCCGGATTTCCTACGCCAAATCCCACTGCAGGATGTGGCCTTCCCCGACTTCAGGTGTGAGGAAGGTAACTCACAGGCTCTCGGTGGGGATGAGGAGGATGGGGAGGGAGCAATTAAGCAAACTGAGGCTATGATTGTATAGCAGGTTATCTTCCCACAGACCCACATAAGGCCCTATTTGAGTTTCCACTAGCAGACCAGTTGTGAAGGCTGTTGTGGTTGAACGAGGTTGATACTCCCATTAAGCCATAAATGTCCAACCCTTTTCCCTGCCCAGAGTTGTTGCAATATGAATTTAAACCAACAGAGGGCACACAGGAAGTCATTACGGAAAATGGGAGTGCCATGTATTAAGCCAGATTTTGAAAACACTGAATGTCCATTAGCCCAGGCTGCACAGTGTGTGTAAACTGCCTCAGCCCTCAAATCTTGCAGTGGCAGTTCACACATGGAAATGAGTTTCCTCACACAGATCAGTTGAAGTGGGAAGAACCCAAAGGCTGTTGTAAAGGGCAAAGAAGGCTGCAGCCACTAATGAAATGATGTGGTCGCCCCATCCTGAAAAGTTGTGGGAGATTTAGGGCTGTGTGTGTGTGTGTGTGTGTGTGTGTGTGTGCATGCATGTATGCCTTGCAATCTTCTTCTTCTCAAACTATTTCCTCAGTTGGGATGGCCTTTTTTGTTGTCCCAGCATGGGCAATGGTCAAGCTCAGCAGCAATTACATGGACATGCCTAGCAGTTTTTGTATTGCATGGTAGCTTCAAACTAGACATAAACTGAAACATAGCACAAATCTTGTCAGGGATGCAGCAGGTCCCCATTTATGTAAGGGGCTGTGCCGCCATGGTTAGGAGTGGTCTCAAGGTTCCTCCCCCCCCCCAAAGTCAATTAATTGGTTAAACGCAAGGCAATTTAATCAGCTATTTAACCACTCAGTATAAATAAGTACAGTATCTTAATGCAGGAAATATTTTTGGAGATGTTTAACACAGCGTCACTTTACTAAATAGGTAAATCATTAACTGTCTAGCAAATCATCTTAAGCCGTTGGCCCTGGCCCAAACAGCAGCTTCTGATATGGTGCATCTATGCAGGGTGTGGAGGGGTGGCTGCTGTTCGGGGGGGGGGGGAATTAACAGCTCCATAGCTTTTCCCATGTGCTTCTGAGAATTGAAACCCTTGTGTAAATCAATAGGAGGACATAGATGTCAAAGGGACCTTTCACACTCTTTCCAATTAAGAGCTGCGTTTTATTTGCAATGAATTAATCACACCAGTTGATTAATATTCTCAGTTCTAATTGCTGCTGATGCCTTTGGCCCTTTGATAAAGTGGGACACTTTATAATGGTGATATAAGGGCAGACTGAAATCTAGATTTCCCTGGAGAAACATAGGATAATGTCTGCTTTCAAGATCTCCTATTCCATCTCTTTCCACTGTGAACCCTTTGGCTTGTGCCTTGGCAGGTCAGGAGGAGACAAGCTGCTTCCCACGCCCTCAGTGTCCCCAGGAGTGCACTTGCCTAGACACTGTTGTTCGCTGCAGCAACAAGCACCTGAAATCCCTCCCCAAAGGGATCCCCAAGAATGTCACAGAGCTGTGAGTAATGCTGCCTGGGCCCTTCTGCTGACGCTGCATCCGGGAAGAAGGGGCAATGTGGGAACTGGCAAGTCGCACCCATGGATGAAGGGGCTGGGAACAGCCTAGTGAGGGGCATGCAGCTTTATACCTTGCACTGTTCTGCAGATCATCCTCAAAAGCTAAACACTGATCCAGTGCATGCCACATTCTCTGTGGGTTCAAAACTGGATGCCACTGAACTCTGAAGGGATTTTTTTATTTAGGGGAATGAATTCTGTGGCAGGTGGAAGGGGCCTGTAGTACTCTTATATTACTCTGCAGCGTTAATGAATCCAATGTTGATACCCTAGAATCAAACAGCTGGAAAACTGGAAGAAAGCAAGGCAGCCTGAGACAAACATAGTTTCAGATTTAGGAGAGCATGTATGCCACCCTGTTAGAAATACAGGTGTGAAACACAGGCATTTGCAAGTACAAGATAACTCAGATGGTTCTCCCTTAGCTGGCACCATTAACAGAGGAGCAGGGACGGTGCTTATCACTAGTTATAGCTTCTAGGTTTAGAGTCCTTTGAACACCATTGTTGGAAGTTTAACAATCCTCTCCTGTATTGCTGCTGTGACCTCTGATGCATCCTTCATTGTCCTTGCAGCTACTTGGATGGCAACCAATTCACCCTGGTTCCTGGACAGCTCTCCACCTTCCGTTACCTACAGCTGGTGTAAGTATCTGAGAAGAAGTGGCCTCGCCTGGGTCCCCGAGAGCTTGCCATAGTCTTTTTTTCAGAGAGGCAGGCGATGGGCTGTGGGCTGTGGCCTTTTCTCAGACATTTGTGCAGCATGTCTGTGGAAATTTTTAGACCAGGCCTAGGTGGGGAGTGGTGCAACTCATACCTCAGTGAACGCTGATCAATTGATTTGGCTTACATGGTATCAGCCTTTGACTAGTACAGAGGGGCTGGTTGGGGGTACAGGAGATCTTTGTGGAATCAGGTGACCATTCTGTTTTCAGAATAAAGAGAATAAAGCAGGTGCAGAAAGGCCGAGTGGCACCCAGATGTTGTATCTCCCACCTGGTTCTTCCATCAAAATGCAAAAAAAAGCCTTTTCGTTAAAACACACATATACCATAGAGCAATATGGAAGTAGAGAAGCTTCTGAAAAACAACAACAAGAGGGTGGTCAAAGAGGCTAGCATGAAGGATAAGAAATAATTTTTGCCTAAGGGAGAATTTGAGGGGAGGCATAGGACCCATTCTGAATTACATAAAATTATGCTTAACATATTAGCTTGTACAGCTGAAGAGGAGGTGAGAGGTGTAAGGCAAGAAAATTAACTATTAAATGTTTTTAGATTTTAGCCACCTTGGTTATGGGGTCAGATTCCCCAAAGAGGCTAAAATGCAAATGCTGTACAATTAAAAAAGCTGGATTCTCTTGAGCAAGATGCAGTTAACTCAGCTCAGGATATTGGGTGAAATGAATAATTCTAAAAACACCATCTAGTCCATCTGACTTGGGATTTGGAGTTCATCCATCTCTCTATTTACTTTGGTTTCCATGGGCATTAGAATAGCTTTGCTTTTCTGCTAAGGCACTGTGAGTCCTTTAGGAACTGATTTCAGTTCCGAAAGAGGTAGATCTGGCCTTCTGGCCTCTCATATATGGTTCCTGAAATTTTCTGAATGATAGCCTTTTCCCCTGCCCCATTGACCCCACCTCACTGACTTTTCATCTCAAATGTTTGTTTATTGCCTGCCTAAGGAATTCCAAAGGAACTTCACAGTTTATTTTATTTGCTGGCTGTTGAAATGCAGTTGAGTCTAAGTCTTAAGCACACTGACTCCAAGATTCACTCCATGCTCTGCAGGTCATCTTGTGGCTTTCCCTGGCCTTCAGAGCATGTGCACTGCTAGATTTCCTTCTTCCTACATGATACAGTTTATCAAGATTCCTTTCTAGCAGCACCAGACAGAGAAGAGTTTAGAAGAATTAGCTGACATCATGCAGTTATCGGCCCAGAGCTGTTGCCAAAGGAGAAGGCAGATTTGAAGGTGCCACCAGCGCTGCATCTGCTGGATGTTCAATCTGTGGAGCCACTGTTCACATGAGAGCGTCCTTAGATATGCAAAAGACTGTAGAGTTTGAATGCAGAAATCTGGGAAGGACAGAATTGTTCCATCCCTATTTTCTCAAATGGAAATAGGGACACCCCATTCCATAATGATTATTTTACTATTTTTACTCCATACATCTTATTGGGTTGCCCCAGCACTCTGGGCAGCTTCCAACATACATAAAATAATAATAAAACATTATTTTTTTAAAAAAAAAAATCTTCCCTGTACAGGATTGCCTTCCTGTGGCTTGGGAGTTGGATAACTCCATATACCCTCCAACATTTCTCCAATGAAAATAGGGATATCCTAAGGAAAAGCAGGACATTCTGGGATCAAATCAGAAACCAGGATGGCTTCTCTAAATGAGGGACTTCCCTGGAAAATAGGGATACTTGGGGGGGTCTGTTCTATAGGAAGAGAGAGTTAAATGTGATGTGAGCTTGCACAGTGCTTTTGTCTTACAGGGATCTGAGCAACAACAAGATCAGCTCTCTCAGCAACTCATCCTTCACCAATATGAGCCAGCTCACCACTCTGTGAGTGCCCAATACAGCATTTGAATAGCAGATCAGAAAGGGAGGATGTCCTACTGCCTCCAAGCAAAAAGAGGCCTCCTCTACAGGGAGAGAAATGCCTTTTTAAATGACTGATGTTACAGTATACTGGCTTATACTGTGCAAAGCAGGGGAGAAATGCCATTGATCCCTGGGGTCTACTGCCTGGCCAAAGAGAACATCAATTGATGGGGTGGCAGTTGCTGGTTCCAACTAACTAAACAGGAATGCATGCCTACTGCAGTTCATTCTTGTCTACAAAGTGTTCTGTGACAACAACTACTTATAATCTGGAATTTCCTTAAATCCATGTGACCCATACACATGTACTCGTCTGTTCCCATCCTGATATTAGCTTATAAATCCTAAAGCTGCTACATCATCATTAACGTTAGGTTAGGAGGTTTCTTTCTGTTCTATTGACTGTGGTGTTCAGTTTCTGAGTTCCAAGCTTAAGGGTCAACCAGAAAGGCTGGAAACTTATTTTCATTTAAAAGACAAATGTAGGATTGAATGCCTCAGTCAATAAATACAATTAAATTGTTTTCTAGCAGCCAGAGCCTTGAAATTACAGGATTTTAGTGGGATTTCAGTCATCCCAATTGAAAGGGGGCTGGTGACACATATTGTTGATTGATCTCTTGAGTAATATATTTAAAATCATCTTAGCAGTAAATAGAATGCCACTGCTATTTAACTGAAAGACACCTATCCTTTAAAAAAAAAAAGTTGAACTGAGTTGAATAGAAGTAATGTAGAGAGTAAAAATCCTTCATTGGCCAGCAGACCCTATTATTTTCTGTGTTACCATCAAAGTTGCAATTTTAGACTCATGCCAACTACTTGACCAATCTGGAGAGAGTATGAACTTCATGGGTTGTTAGCATCGTCATTGAGTGGAATCCAACCATACCCCAAGAACACACTGTGCCCCAGTTTATGTGAGCTGCCCATTAGAGAATCTTGAAAGAAACAATGGCTTGGCTCCTAAGGTGTGCTAACTTAGGGAACTTCACAGAAGGAAATTTTCCTGTCCGTCCCCCCCTCCCCCGTGCCCTGCAAAAAGCCTGTCAGTAGACTTGGTGGGGGTGGCTCCTGAACAATGGGGGGGGGGTGGGCACAGAGGTTTGCTGGAGGAGGAAAGGCCAGGAGGGTTTCCTTCTGTGAATTTTCTTACATTAGCTTACCTTAGGATCTGAGTCCAATTTTAGGGAGACCCCCCACCCCACCTGCAGGAGAAGCGTTTTTGATGGGCACAGGGAGCAGGAGGGAATAAACTTTCCTTCCTTTAACTAATATGGGGCCTGGGGGAGGGATATCAGACAGTATGTGGACTGTGTTTTTTTTTAGGAATGTGTGATGATTCAAACTCTTCCTTTTCTCCACCATCCCTCAGGATCCTCAGCTACAATGCCCTGCAGTGTATCCCTCCCTTGGCCTTTGAGGGTCTCCGTTCACTACGGCTGCTGTAGGTGCCTTGTATTCCTGTATTCCCCTCTGCCCCAGTTCAAGGAGAATCCCCTCACTGGAGTCTGACTTTGGCCTAATTCCTGGGAAACTGTTACTTTAAGAAGTGAGCAGCCAGGCAATTGTTGGGGAGGGAGTACAATGGGCTGAGGGACCCTCCATTTGCTTAGTTTGTGTGTGTTATGTGTCATATGGACATCCACTTTGCTCTCCTTGTTTGTTTGGCTAGTTAGGGCTCAGCTACACATCATCTGGGCACAGAGGAGGCAGTCGTATCATAAGTCCACGTGTTCATAATTCAGTGCTTGACATATGATGCAGATGGTATGGGGGGGGGAGTCTAAAAACCCCAATTACTGACTTCCCTGGTTTTAGGCAGATCATGCTCCCCTAACCTTCTTAAAGGGTCCATCAAAACAGGTAAGAGAGGTGGGTCCCACAGTCCAGGACACTGAGAATGCTACTTGTGTTTTGTGCACAGGTCCCTCCATGGAAATGATGTTGCTACACTTCCTGAGGGGATATTTGCTGATGTCATCTCCCTATCTCACCTGTGAGTATTTGCATCAGTTTGAACACCCATTCTTTCCTCTTGCATGAGAATCCCAGCTTGGCACTACTACATGATGCTCTGTGGGACAGTACTTGGAAGGCAAAAGCTAGAAAGCATCCTTTGTTTCCCGTTGTTTATCCACCAGGTCAGAGAATGATGCTAGGCAGGGGTAAAGCCTATTTTCATTTTGGTGTGATGGCTGCCTTGGCTGACATGATGGCAGACGTTGTGTGCTCTGCATGCTGAACAGCAGCAGGAACTGGTCTGGTTCTGCTTTCTTGCAATGTTGCTGAAGTTCCTCCTGGCACCTTTTATCAGGAGGCAGCAACCAAGCTTGCGGTCCTGTAGTTTGCACCTCTTAAGTAAGGCAAAGGAGTTAGCATGTGTGTGTGCACACACACACACACACACACACACCAGGCTGTACTGGCTCTTAATGCCCAGTTGACTGTGGGTGGGGTGGGGGAAGGAAGTTGGGGAGGAAGTTGTGTTGTGCCTCTTGTCTTCTACTGCACTTCAGAATAATGCAGGAGAAACCAACGTAGACCAGCACCCCACTGCTCAGAACTATAAAGCACTGCAACAGACTCTACCTGGGTTAGGGTCTAAGAAGAAGGATGGGGAAAGGTACATTTAGGGGAAGAATGGGGTATGTTTTTTGTTTAGGGTTTTCCCCCCTAGCAGGACCCTCAGCCTGCAGAGCAATTTCAGCCTTCATTGTTTCTCAATTTACATACATCTGAAAAGATTTTAGATATGCTAATAAGCAGCACCTCTAGGCAAGGCGGCAACCCTAGGGACTACCTCTATGTGTGTTCATCACTCAGCACCCGCACCCTGAAGTGATGAGTGGTACCAACACCATGCATTACGGTGGCCGCAATTTGCACATTTAGCTGCATCTTATTGAGTGATGTTGTCAGGAACTGAGATAGCAAGTTGCAAGCCAGCATGTGTGAATCATACCTTTAAGAACAGTATGAAGAAAGAGAGAGACTACCTCAGATTGCAGCTATGTTGCTCTATGAGGGCAGTTTCAGAGTCTGAAAATAGAAACCTTACTTATTACCGTATTTTTCGCTCTATAACACGCACCTGACCATAACACGCACATCGTTTTTAGAGGAGGAAAACAAGGGAAAAAATATTCTGAATGAAACAGTGGACGTATCATTTTTGTGCTTCATGCTGTGGCCACAGACATGTGATCTGATGGTGAATTTGGGGTGACCCAATGCAAAAATCCTGAGAATCCCTGTGGATCCATGCTTTGTAACCACGTTTTTGCACCATTGCAGCCCCAGGCAACAGTGGGTGCGTGATTTTTTTGGGGGGGGCAGGCTGTAGCCATGGACATGCTATGTGCTCTGATGGTGAATTTTGGCTGACCCAATGCAAAGTTCCTGAGGATCCATGTGTACCCATACTTTTTAACCACGTTTTTGCACCATTGCAGCCCCAGGCAACAATGGGTGTGTGATTTTGGGGGGGCAGGCTGTAGCCATGGACATGCTGTGTGCTCTGATGGTGAATTTGGGGTGACCCAATGCAAAGATCCTGAGGATCCATGTGGATCCATGCTTTGTAACCACATTTTAAGTGGGGAGGGAAGGAAAAACACAGAAGGCTAAGAATGCAGGAGAGGGCTATAACGTGAGGAAAGGAAGGCAAAAGTTTCCCCCCACCCACCCACACAAGCCAGCCACTGTTTAAGGATTTCATCCTTTTAAATGGAAGAAAGCATATTTGAATGCTGTGTGTCTCCAAAAACAAAAAGCAGGAAGTCAAATCAGAATTTTAAGCCGAACCTGTAATCTCTCTTCCCTTCACATACATTGTTCCCTCCGGAGCAGGGACAGGATAGAGCGACGCTCTGCTTTCCTCTCTACTTGCCTGGAGGGGAGGGGCTTTCCCTGCTCTTTGTTCCGTTTGAGCAAACACAGTAACAAAACAGAGCAGGGAGGGCAGTAAGACCCTGAGGCAGAATGCAGGAAAGCAGCAACTTCCTGTCTCACGGAGCTCCCTTCTCCCTGAAGCGCGGTTTGATTTTTGCCTTATTTTTCGGCTCCAGCGACCACACATTCGCTGCATAACACGCACAGACATTTCCCCTTCCTTTTTAGGAGAAAAAATCTGCGTGTTATAGAGCGAAAAATACGGTAATCAGTTCCATGGCCACTAGAGGCAGCCAGAGAGATCAAATGCAATGATTGACAGCCCCCCTCCAGACCTTAAGGAGTTATGTAGAGATTCTGGTTCTCCCTGCTTCACAGAGCCATCGGTGCCAACCCACTGCACTGTGATTGCCACATGCGCTGGCTCTCAGGCTGGGTCAAAACTGGCTACAAGGAGCCTGGCATTGCCCGCTGTGCTGGCCCTGCGGATATGGAGGGCAAACTGCTGCTCACCACTCCTGCCAAGAAGTTTGAGTGCCAAGGTAAGTGAATAAATACTTTATAGGATACTTTATTCATTTTGTAGAGCAGCTTTGTCTAAACAATGGCTCTTTCTGGTCCACCCTACCCTGCCCAGTTGCTCTTTGGCCCTCTTCCCTTTCCCAACCAAACTGGGACCGAGGTTGGGGCACCTTAGCTCCAAGGCAGGTCAGGTAAACAGTTTGGGTAACTCCAAGTACTATAGGGCTTGGGCCTGTTGGTTGAGCATGAGGCACATAGTGAGGGAGCATGAGGGCTGTTAATGTGTGAGGAGGGGGGAGATGAAAGGAAGGGTTTTATGCTAGTAATTGGAACTGTGGCGAGGCTTGTGCAGCTTCTGTGTCTCACCACATTGGCCCACACATGTGCTACTCCTATCATGTTTGGTCCATAGTGTTGAGAAGGTAAGATGAGTGTCTTGGTGAAGGAAGACCTGGAGGAAGGACACAGGCTGGAGGCTATGTTGCCTCCTCCTTCCATAGCCTTCTCATCCAGCTAAGTCACTAGAGACAAATCCAGCCTAGCTGACGTGGTAAGAGTGTCTATATAGGAGCACTCCAACTGTTCGCATCTTCCAGCCTGTTCCGGGCCTCTCTATATGGCAAACCCCATTGGGCTGTTTGTTCATCATCCAAAGGTCTTTCCCATCAGTTGCCACCCAGCCCCCCCTTTTTAAAAACTGGAGGAGCCAGGGATTGAACCTAGGAAATTCTGCATGCAACGCATGTGTCCCAGCACTGAGCTACAGGGCCTCCTATTTAAAGAAGAAAAGCAAGTAAGCACAACCTGGCTTTGTGCCACAGAGTGGGGTGGGGAGGCTCTCCTTTCAGAACTCCTCCATCTGTTAATATATATTCAGCTCCACCATTAATCCGTTTGCGATCTCCTCTATGTTTCTGGCAAGTGCCTTGCAAAAGATTCTGGCCAAGAAGGGGGACAGTCTTCACAGGAGGATGTGTGGAAATCCTCCCTCCCGTTCAGTGATTCTTTGGCTCTGACTCCAATTCCTAGTTGTCTGGTTTCTTTCATCTATGCAGGGCCTCCTCCCCTCATCATCCAGGCCAAGTGTAACCCCTGCCTCTCCAGTCCCTGTCAAAATAGGGGCACATGTCAACAAGACCCTTTGGACTCCTACCGCTGTATCTGCCCCAGTGGCTACAAGGTGAGAAGAGGGATGGGGGGGAGGAGAGGGGTGACTAGGGAGGGTGTAGGGATCATTGACAAAGGGAAGGATTGGGCTTTCTCCCTGCTTTGGGGACCATAGCCTCTGACAGCTTGTGTCGACCAAAAGAAAAAGGCTCAGAGAAGGACCAAGACATGGTGGAAGGAACCCATTCTCCAGTTTGACAACCAGCCTAGTTTATCACTGCCATCAGGAATGGGTGAGATGCACTCTCAGTCCCTACTGATTGGACCTAGAGCTGCCACTATTTCTGGGGGTGGGAGTGGGGAATGTGGAACTGTCTGTTTCATCTGAATGTTCGCCAGATGTTTTGATCTAGAGTGTCCATTGTCCCTGATCATGATGGAAACTGAACTTCAAAACTTACAGAGGATGCTTGGTTGGGAAGGCAACTCTTGACTAATAGCTATAAAGGAAATCCTGGTGGCGAAAACAAGCAATCCCAAAAAGGACAGCCTGCATTATTTATAGGCAGAAATTCCTATTATTATTATTTTGTTGTTCTTTTATGGCTGATGAGCAAGGACCTGAGACTGAGAAACCTCACGTCCTGGCCAGAGCTTTATCATTTGTTCTTTGTATTGTGGCTGCTACTTCTCCTTGTCTTATTCCAGGGCCAAAACTGTGAACTCTCTGTGGATGGCTGCTCCAGCAGACCCTGTGAGAATGGTGGGACCTGCCTGTCTCACGAGGGCAGCGAAGCCAGCTTCACGTGAGTGGCTGCTCAGGTTCTCAAATGGGGGGGAAATGGTAGAGATTTCGGTAGCGACTTTGGGGAAGAGTTTAGGGCAAGAATTAGAAGAAAGCAAAAGGAAGAGTTTGGGGCATGACAAGGAGAATAAAGACAGCAGGCCTCCCTAAGAAAGAGGAACCTGATGGGGCTTGAAAGGAGAAAATAGGGGGAAGGGGAGTGGGGGTTGGCCGGGTGATGGGCTCGAGAGAGTTTCATACCTTGTTCTGTGAGGCTTTGGTGGTATGTGGTAGAGATGAGAGCACCTCTTCAGCAGTAAAAAAAGGGGCGAGGAGGAGAAGTGGGAGTCCACAGGGATGTTACTGGGCAGAGAGAGATGAGGTCTCTTTGATATCCAAAGGATTCCTAATTGGTAAGGCAAAAAGCATCACCTTTTATGCTTACCTTGGGCTTAAAAATTAGCATAAAAGCAAAGAAGGCAAAACCTGTCTTCCTGGCAGTGAATGAGTGTAAAGAAATTAAAATGGTGTCTAAGATGTTTGCAAAATGGCTTCTTACAAATGCATCTTAATCTGCTGTTTATGTGAGTTGGAGAAAAGAGATTAACGTGTCTTTTGGACTCTGCAGACAAGAGCCTCAGGCAATCAAAACTTCTTGATTAGTAATCGTGAAAGTGATATTTTGGTGGCCATATCCTTGTCTATGGTGCTCTTTCGTTTACTTCTAAATTTACAAATTATAAGGGAGGAATGGCAGAGATTTACAGTGAAAGGAGACAATGAATTTGCCAGGGGCTTTTGCAGCTCAGCTTGCTTGGAACATGTGAGCTTGGCTTTCTGTAATGGAGACTCTCTTGAGGCCTCTCCAGACTAAAACCAATGTCCTTCTGAGGTGCAGGCCATCATAACAAAAGCTGGATGTTTTTAGGGGTGCTTTGTAACAGATTTGGGGGAAAGATTTGGGAAGCATTCTGTTGATACTGTGCAAAAAGGCACTCTTTACCCTCCACCAAGATTGTCCACCACCACAATCACTAATCCTGGAAGCCGTAGTCAGTTTCTTTCTGTAAAAATGGGTTGGGACCCGGCAGGGGGAACCTTTTAAGACGTATACAGCCTCTTGGGGAGCTGTAGCTCTGGTTTGCAGTTGGACCTCAACGCACAGGGCTCCTCCCCACTTCACTCTCCAGAGTACAGTGTGGGTGGCTTTCTGGGAAACAGACCATAATTAGTGGCTGAAAATAAACCACAGGCAGTAGAGAGAGAATGGGGCCCTAGCCCTTTCTGTGTACCCAAATTGCCAAGATGCTAAATGGCCTCTCATCCCGTCACCATAACAACCCAGCATCTTCAAAGCCAGCACATAATGTCCTTTGGGGGTTGTCAAAGCTGTTTGCCTGCACATGCCAGACTAGATTCTGCCTTTGGGGAAAGGTAGTAGGCAGGGAGATGAGCCCTCTAGGAAAGGATATCAAGACCCTCAGCCTGCAGAGCCATTCAATATGCCAGAGACGAAAGGTCTTCAGTTCTTCCACCTCTGCTTCCTCTTCCAGCTAAATAGGCTACAGGCAGTATAAATGGAAATGACAGCATATGCAGCACACACTCACCTGTGCTTTTAGTACAACAGACCCCCCCAACACGCAAATATATGTGAATGCAATGCGTCCCTTTCCTGATGTGTGCACAGATGTGACATGGTACACGTAAATGAATCTCAAGTTCAGACCCACGCAGTACACAACCAGGCGCATGCATACACAGCACCACATGCATTATGTACATAGAACTGTAGATACAGCACACACACTGATCTAGCTTGGGCATGCAAAGGCAGCCATAGGTATAGCTTTGTAAATTGATTTTATTTGCCTGTTTGCTGGTTTACATTTTTATTTAAGATAGTTGTATACTGCCCTTCATGAAAATGGATTTCAGGGTGGTTTATATAAAAAAAAAATTCAACAACCAGAGAAAAATACAGTAAACACACCCGAAACCACTGCTGAGTAGCAAGAAACAGTTAAGTGACAATACTTAAACAAACATTTAGGCACATTTAATGTTGAGTGTCATATCCTCTGACTTCTCACATCTGTGTCTTTTTCTTGCCCATCCCAAGGGTCCTCTTTTCTTCTTCTTCTTTAACCCCTCCCTTCCCCTGCCTGTTCCACTACTCAACTTAAAGCCCCTCCAAATCATAGCTGTCAACTTTTCCCTTTTCTTGCGAGGAATCCTATTCGGAATAAGGGAATTTCCCTTTTAAAAAGGGAAACATTGACAGCTATGCTCCAAGGGTGTCTGCCCCAGAACTCTCCTGGAAACAATAATCTCTTTAACCCCTTCTATGCCGAGTGGCCTCCAAAGTGGATCCATCTACATCCTACCAACCAGAGATGAAAGTGCCTCAGGTTCAAGACAGTGCAATATTCAGAACCATTGGTGGAGCATTGAATGTTCTTCTGGCAAAGCCCTGACTTCCTTTCACTCTTCTTTGAGCTCTTTTCAAGAATGATAAAGAAAAACCACCCACAAAACCCCTGAAATGCCCCAAAGTGAGCAGCTTCTAACCTCTCCGTTTGCTAAACAACCCTCATTTCCCTTTTGACAGGTGTTCCTGCGTGGATGGATTTGAAGGTCCAACCTGCAGTCTAAGGACCAACAACTGCAACAATAACAATTGCAAGAACGGTGCCACATGCATTAATGGATCCAGCAATTACACATGCTTATGCCTTCCGTTGTTCACAGGTAGGGCCAGGCTTGTAATGGAAGAGGATGCACTTGAAGAGAAGCAGAAGAGAGCTAAGGTAGCAAAACATAAACTTCTAAGCTGGTCAGTGCCAGAGGCAGGCTTATCCTAAGGATCTGACTCCAGTGCCCAACATTTACTTTTTTTAGTTTAGTGGTAGCACCTCTCCTCCACCAATACCTGAAGATAACCCAATGCATTTTTTTAAACTAACTCTAGCTTCCCAAAGTAGTAGTTTCCCCTTCCCTGCCAGGTTAGTATCTAGCCCGTGAACAATAGTGTCTTTCCCTGAACAACAGAAGGAAATCCACCTATACCCTGGTTGAATATTGAGTCATGGGTTTGGGAGTTAGATACAAATAACAGCATTCTGGGCTGAAGCATGAGACTATAAATATTTTATTTTAAATTATTTCATAAAATTTATTGTTAAAAGAAAAACCACCCCTCAAAATAGTTTGGCATCTATTGTATGAATGGAAGGTTGCCATACCTTATCTCACAGTGCTTCTAGTGGGCTGCCCATGAGATAGGGTTGCCATACGTCTGGAATTTTCTGGACATATCTGGAATATTGTAGTACATCCTGCTAAGATGTCTGGGAAAATCTGGACGTTTTTGCTGATTTTCTTAAAAACTAACTTAAAAACGTCATGTGAATCTGCCCAAAAAGCTCAACAACTTTGGGCAAACTAAGAAAAAGCTCAATAACTTTGTGGGTCCAGATATGGAAACCCTCCCATAAGTTGTTGGTTCTGTTGCACAGATGCAAGTGATGGGACAGCAAAGGTTGTTCTTCCTCATTCCCTTCCCTGCCCTTTCCTTGGGGGAGCTGGTTCAGCCAAATGCAGACGGGGCCCGGGGGACATGAGGCCTGAGCCTGCTTCTCTCTACTTTTCTCTCCTTCCTGCAGGGACTTACTGTGAGCAGCTAATGGATGTCTGCTCCCTGGAGCTTAGCCCCTGCCAGCATGATGCCGTGTGCAGGGTTACCCCTGATGGGCCCAAGTGAGTGATTTAGCAGTTACCATTGGTGGCATGGGGGGAAGCAGAAGATTTAAACCTACAGCAAACCAGGGGAATTGCAACAGACTTCTAAAGTGGATAGGAAAGGGATGCAGCTACATCCAGTGAGTGGCTTCTTCCTGTCCCTGCCTACAGATGTGAATGCATGCCCGGCTTTGTGGGAGATAATTGCAGTGTAGACTATGACGACTGCCTAGACCATCGCTGCCAGAACAACGCCAAGTGCTTTGATGAGCCAAATGGATATTCCTGCCTTTGTACTGGAGGCTACAGGTAAGGTTGTGAGATGGGCAGGAGTATATACCAGTTCAACTCATTCTAAGCTACCTGCAAACCTCAACACTTGGGATTGCCCTCTACTGGAAGAGTTCCACAAGGGTGGCTGGGAGAAAGAGGTACAACAAAAAGAGTGATCAGCTGTTACCAGAAGTGTCAAACAGTGATTACCGTATTTTTCGCCCTATAGGATGCACTTTCCCCCCTCCAAAAATGAAGGGGAAATGTGTGTGCGTCCTATGGGGCGAATGCAGGCTTTCGCTGAAGCCTGGAGCGTGAGAGGGATCGGTGCGCACCGACCCCTCTCACTCTCCAGGCTTCAGGAAGCTATCTGCAAGCCTTGGGAGCTTCCCGCCGGGCTCCCAAGGCTTGCGGACAGCAAGCTCCGGGAGCGATGGCAAAGTTGAGCACAACCTCGCCGTCACTCCCGGACCCGTTCTGGGGGCTGGGGTTGGGGGAAGCTCGGGCTTCCCCCACCCCCAGCCCAGCAAGCTCCAGGAGCGATGGGGAGGTTGCGCAACCTCGCCTTTGCTCCCGGACCCCCAGCCCCAAGGCTAAAAATAAAGCCAGGATAGCTAGCGGGATCCATCCCGCTCACTGTCATGGCTTCTTTGCTCTTTGGGGCTTGGGGGGGAGGAATAATTTTTTTTCTTTATCCCCCCCCCCAAAAAATAAGTGCACCCTCTGGGCCGGTGCGCCCTATAGGGCGAAAAATACGGTAGTTTTAAGAGCCTTGCTGTTTCCAGAGTTGTTTGACTGTGCTTATGAGATTAAAAGAATGCATCTCACATTTGCTGGGACTTTGTACCACACAAGGAGTTACAGGCCTAGTGTGAATTGCTCTGCCCACCAAGGAGTTGAGACAAGTTGTTCTGAACATCCTGGCAAAAGTAGTTCCTGTATACAGGGAAGTAATGTACAGAGATATGCAACACAGCTGTGTCCTGCAGCTGAGGTCAGCTTAAAAGACTTGGGGCACATGCCCATGACATAAACCTGCATAAATGTAGAATGCCTCTGGGCAAATTAAGAGGGTGACAGGGCCAGCTTGCCCATGAGACAAAATGAGGCAAATGCCTCAGGTGGCAGGATCCACAGGGCAGTGGATTCAGCCTCAAAGGGATGCTGTGGTGGCAGCAACAGCTGTGGTGTACTCCTTGGAGGGCAGATCTGCCACCTCCTCAACAGCCCCCCCCATGTCACCTCTACAGTGACTAGGGAGAAAATGGTGGGGGTGGGGGCTGCCCTCTGGGCATGATTCAGAGTGAGCCCCCCCATGGCCTTTGATTCCCACTTCAGCCGTCCAGTAAGGTTGACTCTATGTTCCTGATGTAGATCTTCACTCACCCTTTCTTCCCTGGTTGCGGGGGGAGCACACCATTTTGTGGTTCACCTCAGATGCTAAAATGTATTGGGCTGGCCCTGTCTCCTGGACCACCCCATAACGACACCCCTGGCCAAAGATATTCTGGTTGTCTTTATTGATGAAGAAGCAGAAGAAGCAAACTGAGTAAAGTGTGTCAGTCTTCTCTTAGGATTCAGGGCGGTGTGATGACTTGTATGTCACTTGAGTATTTGCCTTGCCCATTCACTTGATGCCCCAGTGCAGTGAACTGGAGTGCTTTTACTGCAGGCACAAACAGGGACCAGGAAAGATCATGGGTCAACACACATGCATGTGATTCCAGGCACATTTTACTCACCCTCTGGGAAGAGGAAAATCAGAGGAGAGGGCACACTGCCTTAAAACTGTATGAGTGCCACAGGGTCCAGCTGTGGTCCTGCTAAGACCCTGTGCTGTTGTCTCCAAGTTGCCTCCTGCAATTTGTGCCTTGTTGTGTTCTCACTCTTATCATAGTGGCCAGCTCTGTGAGATTCCACCCCATGGCTCCCTCCAACCCAGCCCATGCGAGAGGGCAGAATGCCAGAATGGTGCCAACTGTGTGGAGCTAGGCAGTCGTGCCTTATGCCAGTGCCTTCCTGGCTTTGGGGGGCCCAAATGCGAGAAGCTGCTGAGTGTCAACTTTGTGGACAGGGACACGTACCTCCAGTTCACTGACCTGCAAAACTGGCCCAGCGCCAACATCACTTTGCAGGTAAGTGTTGATTAGCAAGGCTGCCTCCTCCGCCACCCCAAGAGCGGGCATCTGCCCACACTCTTCATCCATGCCATTTGTGGGACTGGTTGGAATGTAGAATTAATGTTTCTGCCCCTTGCTTGTTCATTCCCTCGTTCTCTGCAGGTCTCCACGGCTGAAGACAATGGGATCCTCTTATATAATGGAGACACTGACCACATGGCGGTGGAGCTGTACCAAGGCCATGTGCGCGTCAGCTATGATCCAGGCACCTACCCCAGCTCTGCCATTTACAGGTAGCCCTCTGCCTTTGGCTTCTCCTTCCAGCTCAGAGTGACCCTCAGTCATTGAGCAAAGCTGCACATTGACCATGAAGGCAAAAGGAAGGGTTTGGGGGTCTGGATCGTGGGGAGTTAGTGCAGAAGTGACAGGGAACACAAGGCAAAGCGGATGCAGGTGCGGGTGCTGCACTTCCATGCTGGATGGGTGCAGATGGCTGTGGATGCCAGATATCAGGCCAAAGGTTGGGTGCCACCAGCCTTTCCCATCCCACACCTCCCTTCTCTCCCTAGTGCAGAGACCATCAATGACGGGCAGTTCCACACTGTAGAGCTGGTGACCTTTGAGCGGATGGTAAACCTCTCCATCGATGGAGGAGACCCCATGACCATGGACGGCTTTGGCAAGGCCCACACGCTGAACTCTGAGGCTCCACTCTATGTTGGGGGTAGGACTGTGACTTGGGCCCATTCCAGTTGGGGAGAAGGGGGTGAGAGAGGCTGGGTCTCTGTCACCTACATGCTTGCACCTGGAGGGCACTAATTGAGTGGAGAACTGCTTCACTCTTCTTAGCTCACGTCCATTGGATAGTAATGATGCAAGAGGAACGCTTCTGTTCTCCTCTCCAGGGTGGGGTGTCTGAGCTGATACTGCAGGGCACTAAGAGCCAAGTGCCAAACTGAGGAGGAGTGACGGGCGCTGTGGGAGAGGGGAGAGAAATGGAAGAAGGTGGCTCTTAACATTCCACACAGCATTCCAGAATAAGGAATGCTCTTTTCCTTCCACCAGCACCATCTCTCTTTCCCCCAGGACCTTGCTCTTCCCTCCTCTTCCTGCCCCTTACCTTGTTGTTCTGGCTCTCCCCTCCGCAGGGATGCCCGTGGATGTGAACTCTGCCGCCTTCCGCCTCTGGCAGATCCTGAATGGCTCCAGCTTCCATGGCTGCATCCGCAACCTCTACATCAACAACGAGCTGCAGGACTTCACTAAGACGCAGATGAAGCCGGGGGTGGTGCCCGGCTGTGAGCCTTGCCGCAAGCTCTACTGCCTGCATGGCATTTGCCAACCCAACACCCCTCATGGCCCCATTTGCCACTGTGATCCAGGCTGGGTCGGGCCCCATTGTGACCAGCCCGTTAGCAACCCCTGCCAGGGCCACAAGTGAGTACACAGCAGCAGAATCCCCCTCCACCCTTTCCTTGTGGGCTTTTTCTCTCACTGCAGTGCTGTGTGCAAGATGGAGAACGTGTGGGGAGGGATTGCAGCTCAGTGGTGGAGCATGTGCTTTTCACACAGAAGCACACAGAATCCCTAGCATTTCACACATAATCCCTAGCATTTCCACTTTGAAAGGATCAGGAACGACCTCTGCCTGAGACCCTACAGAGCCACTGCCTGTCAGAGCAGACAATTTTGGGCTAGATGCACCCATAGTCTGACCTGTGTTCCTAAGTGTGACTGGAATTGCATCCATATCTTGTGGGCTCTGATGGGCAGTATTTTGCCTCTCCTGTTTACTCATCTCTGATGAGGCGGGGCAGGCAGGGCATTTATGATTGTAGCAACAAAAGCAGAAATTAGTTGCCTCTAAAGCCCAGCACAGGGGCATAGGTTTGGCAACAGTGTTCAAGAACAACAGCACATACCATATACCAACTCCTCCTTCACCTTTAAAGGAGCATCAATAAAGTTGTATTTGTATATTTGGAGGATAAGGGAAGTTGGGGAGTCAGTGAGAACGCTCCTCCCCTCTCACTTCTTTGTATTCCTAAGATGACGTTGGAGAAGCCAAGGTGCACAGAGAATCTTGCAGGTCCTTCCTATGTTAAATGATGCTTCTAGAAGATGGTGGCCTAACTGCAACCTTTTGAATTCACCTATATTTAGCTTTATGTTTCACTCATTCTACAGGTGCATCCATGGAATCTGCATGCCCCTTGATGCCCTTTCCTATAGTTGCCAGTGTCAGGATGGCTACAAGGGAGCCTTGTGCAACCAGCAAGGGGAACTCCACAACCCATGCAAGAGCTTGCAGTGTGTTCATGGTCAGTGCCAGATCTCAGACACAGGCGAGGCCTTCTGTGAATGCAACGGGGGATTTGATGGCGACCTCTGTGACCAAGGTCAGGCACATCTCCCTTTCTTCCTTACATTCCCACGTGCTCCATAGCTAAGGACCCTGAGGGCCCTCGCCTGATAAGACGCTTGGGCCTCTACCTAAGCTGCCAGTATTGTGTTAAGCCAGGTATGCTCACCGTGGGCAGAGGAAACCCCAGCCAGGGAGTAAAGGTAAAGGGACCCCTGACCATTAGGTCCAGTCGTGACCGACTCTGGGGTTGTGGCGCTCATCTCGCTTTACTGGCCGAGGGAACCGGTGTACAGGTTCCAGGTCATGTGACCAGCATGACTAAGCCGCTTCTGGCGAACCAGAGCAGCGCACGGAAACGCCATTTACCTTCCCGCCAGAGCGGTACCTATTTATCTACTTGCACTTTGACGTGCTTTCGAACTGCTAGGTTGGCAGGAGCAGGGACTGAGCAATGGGAGCTCACCCCGTCGTGGGAATTCGAACCACTGACCTTCTGATCGGCAAGTCCTAGGCTCTGGGGTTTAACCCACAGCACCACCCGCATCGCAGCCGGGGCGTACTTAGATGCTATTTCTTGCCTAGCCTCTTCCCCTAGTAAGTTTTCTAGCAACTGTAGACCCCCATCCCTTCTGTTGCACCGGCTATAAATGGGAATTTGGAATTCCGTGGTTCCACAGAACAGCCAGCGTTGTACATCCCAGTACAATACCATTGCACTCTTCTTCCAGACACTATGGCCACAACTTTGGTAAGGGAGCATGAGCAACTGAGCCACAAATTCTTGATTCTCCACCCCACCCCGTTCTGCCTCTCTGTCCTCCCCTTCCATTGACAAAAAGCAAGACCAGTTTTGCAGGACCCCCAGCCAACAAGATAAGGGACAGATAAGATTTTTTCCAACCTGTCGCTAACCATTCAAAAGGCAAGATCATTCGTCATAGTATGCTTATACATACTAGAATGCCCAGCTTTTTGAGTTGACCTTCACCAGAACCCCAAGCATAATGTGTAATGAAGGCTTTCTCAGAGGAGCCTCCTTGCCTGACTTCCCTCTTCCTAATGTTTTCCCTAGAGTCGGAGTGTCGGGGTGAGGCCGTGCGAGACTTCCACCAGGTCCAGCGAGGCTATGCCATTTGCCAGACAACCCGGCCTGTCTCCTGGGTGGAGTGCCGGGGATCTTGCCCAGGGCCAGGATGCTGTGCAGGACTGCGCCTCAAGCGCAGGAAATACACCTTTGAGTGCAGCGATGGCTCTTCCTTTGTGGAGGAGGTGGAAAAACCCAGCAAATGCGGCTGTTCCCAGTGCATGTAGCCTCCAGCAAGGGACAGGCCGGAGCCAGAGACAAGTGGGCCAGGCCTGCTCTGACAGAGGCCTTGGGAACACCCTTGCCATCTCCTCTTGCTCCTGTTGCTGCTTGGAAGAGGGGTGGGGCAGGGCTCTCAGTTTGGCAACGGAGCATCTCCTTCGGCATGGTGACAATGGCTCTTCTGGATGGACCAGACAAAGGTGTAGATAGAAGACTTTTGCTGGGAAATCCAGCCCAACAGATGTATTTATATCCAGCACAGACTCTATCTGGGGCCACTACTCGTGCACAATACGGATTCTTAGCAAGCCTGGCCATGCCTGTTTGTTTTGCCCAGTGTGGTGCCCTGAGAGGCCATGTCCACAGCTCATGCCTAGACACGGGATCCTGCCATTTCATATCTTGTCATTTTACCTGGTGTTAGACCCTGCTATCCTGCACCATGTCTGTCTTTTTCCCCCTTTTCTTTTGGCAGTTTTGCTTTTTCTCTTGTTGAATACCCACCTTTCCTATTCCTACTGGCTGCTCGTTGCAACCTCATCTTCTGCTTATAGGACTAAATTGCAAGTAATGCAGAGGCAGCACCCGGGGCAAAGGCAGGAGGATTGTGTGCTGCAGAATTAGCAAAGATAAAATCCCTTAGGTGAATGGGAAGCTCTGTATGAACAGTTGCCTCCTATACCAGATGGTTGCAAGGTAATGGTATTTAAAAACAGCTTAACCTTGGAGCTGCAGTCTGGTCTCAACTAATAGCAGAAAGGAGCCACACTTGCTCCACGTTGAATGATCCACCAGCATTAACAGGACTTACCACCACTTCCCTAATTTTGAAATCCTATACTCACTTAGCTGGGAGTAAGCACCATTGAACACAATGAGACTTAACTGCCAAATAAGCATGTGTAGGATCTTGTTGCATGAGGGCTGGAGAAACCTTGGCTAGCAGTCTTCCTGTTGTACCTCTGCTGGATGGGACAGGGAGACTTTCATGTCCCCAGTTATAAAGCCAGCCATCTCCATGATTTGAGGGCAGCAACAGGGACAGACGTAGTTTTCTCTGATTCTGCCTATATCACTGCCTTTCTACACCGCAAAATCTGTCTTCTGCCCAAATGCCATCTGGTTTGCTGTAATGAAAAGTCTAGATATTTTCAGAGTGGTGCCTGTTCTGAAACCCAACGTCTGTGAACTCGAGAATAATCATTTTCATACCCATCATGCTCACTTTCACCTGCCTTTTAGAACGGGAGGGGGGAATGAATTGCATGTGTCTCTTGCACTCAGTTTACTGTAGCATTACTCTTCATACACCAGGCCCACCCACAAAGTACCATTGTCCTCTTGTAATGGGTTGTGGGGTTGGGTATATCAGCCACCGCCTGCAATAAAAGCTGAAGCACAGGCTTCCAAAGCAAGTGCTATAGATTATTTGCTCAGGTGGGGTTTGGCCTGGGCCACAGCATCAGAAGAAATAAGATGGCTCTTTAAGATCTAGGCAGTTAAAATAAACTAAGCTGACAGTACCTTCTCTTGCTATGTTTCCAAATCCCTGTTTGATAGAGTTTTTATGCTAGACCCTGGACAATAGAGCTGCAAATTGGTCAAAGACACTTTTGATCTAACTTATTCTTGCAGAGAAAAAGTAGTTTGCACTTATCACCACTAGCTACTGACCAATAATTAGAAGTAAAACCATTAGAGTTGGGGGGTGGGGTGGGGGGAGAAACACCAAGCCAGATTCCTTCAAATGCTGCACATGAAAAGTTAATATCTCTGATCTATATGCACTATGTTAATTAAGCAAATCTGAAGATTATTTACAGAGTTTGCGCTGCTTCTCCTGGTTGGGAGGAGAAAAGAAATAGCACACAGAAGCTGCCATGTCCCAACCACTGGAAATGCTACTTACCCAGCCTGGGTTGTTGAGATTTCCACCAGACAGAGGCTTTAAAGTGTGTAGGAGACACTTGAAGGCTTGAAACAACTTTGTTAAAAAAAATTAAAAAAATGAGATGATATTCTCGGGATGCAGAATTTTCACCCAGTAGTCATGCCAGAATCCAGTTGCTGAGAAACAACATGCTCTCCGGTACAAGCCTGGAGGCCTTGGCTGTACATGTGTTCTTGTTTCCAGGGCAACCTCAGCCAGATGATTGTTCCCTGAAACTTATGGATCATGTTTCCTATGGTGGGGGGAAGTTTTCCTCCTAAAAGGTAGAGCTACTTGCCTAGAAGCATCTGGTATATGTGATCTCAAGGTTGCAGGTTTCTAGGAGGTACATTGGATATGGGAGAAATAAAAGGGTAGCATCTCGGGATACCCCCTAGCATAAAACAATTGGCTATTAGAAGCACAGGTTTTCAACTATACACTATATTATGGGTAAAACCAGCAGCAAGGAGGCTATCCTTTGCTTCTGCAGAGAATCAAATGGATGGCTAGTTGCAGGGGCTTCTACAGGGGCTCCCACCTTGTATCTCTGTGTGTGCTAGTCATGCAGAACCTGCTAACTCTTCCATTGCTGCAGGTTAAGAGACAGAAACTACATGACAGCAGGGCATAAGTTGCCTTGCTAGTACTAAAAGCCTTGACTGGTGACTTTTGCAGACAGGTACAGCATGAAACTCTGTTAACATAACAGGATCTGTGGGGCCATTTAAATCTGCAGCCATTCTTTCATATTCTGGTTTTGCCATCTTAAGTATTTTTCATTTCTATTTATTATAGAAACCTCAAGAATGTTAAATGTATTTTTCTTCACACTGAGAATGTGCAGCTTTTAAACTTCCATTTGTAAGGTTCCTAAACAAGTTCAATTACACAAAATAAACTAATTAGGGTTTTTGGAATTTCTTATGACTTCACATTTCCGATTATAGCCATTACACGTATCAAACGGAAAGTATTTTATGTCAGATTTTTTTAAACTGTGCCTGCCACTGCAGTCCATACTTTGGTAATAAAGTAGATTATATTGGGTATTGTTTGGTAGCCATATGCTGCAGAGGGCAATGCTTGATGTTCACTGTTCATTTTGTCCGTCATGTACCAAAGTAAGTTTACACTTGCAATGTTATCTCAACCAAGTGGCAACACCTTCCACTTATCACCATCCTTGAATGAAGATTGTACCAAGCTTTTGCTTGTTCACTGCTGGCTTTGAACCTCCCAGTGATCAGAACAAAGTATTTTGGTGCCTACAGGGAGGGTAGCATCAAAAACCAAATTGGTGCAACCTTCAGGGGCAGCTCATGGAAAGGGTACTCAGCAATTGTGTGAAATGATGTCTTTTGTCACCTGTTGTAAGCTAACAGCTGAAGTAGGTCTTTATACATAATACTTAGATTCTTACATATATTAATATATTTGTATTTGGTATAGTATTTTTCTATGCTGTAAGGATGTCAGACAGCATTTCTCTGTTCTTGGCAGGTGCTTCTCTGTCAGATGAAAACCGGCATCATTGGTTTTAGTAACTGAGGTTTGTGATTCTTGCCACGCTTTTAACGATCCGAGTTTATGATGACTCAAGTGAGGGAACTCAAAATTGTCCCTCCTTTAGAAACAGCAGAATTGATTTAGTTGTTGTTTTTTAAACTACCAGTGTTGTCATCCATGTGAACATGACATTAATTTAGCCACGTGGCTGGTCTTTTCTTTCCCCATAGAAAAATATAATAGGCTTGTCTCCCTCTCCCAGAACAATGGCCCAAATTAAACCTGCTGTTATTCAGTTTTCTCAGAAAAGAAAATTAGAGGCTCACTTCAATACAGGTCATGGCACTTTCCTTTTTTTCAACAATCACACTTGAGAAGGGGGCAGTCATCTCCTTCAGTTCTGTACTCGAGGAAAGTACTTGGTCCACAGCTTAAACACACCAAATTTTGCTCCTTAAGCAGCACTTGGACATAAAAGCCCCACTTCTGACAGGCTTAAACAACCCTTGGACCTTGGGCATGTAAGAGGAAGTGTGGCACTGACATGGGATTGGTATTCTATTTCTGAGGTAGCTGGACCTGTTTCAGACTTGTACTTGAGCTTCTAGGTGCTGCTGCCACCAACTGATTTTATCCAAATTCTCCCGTACCTCACAAATGAGAGGCTGGGTAGTAGCTTGCTCAGGAGAAGTGGGACACATTGAGCTACACCTTTGCTCTTGTAGAGCCACTATGTGGCAATTAGGTGCAACCACACCTGGCTGGCAATAGTGCCAAAATAGCGCCTCCTCACACACACCGACAATGTGGTATCAAACCCAGCCTAAGCACGAAGAGCCAAGCACAGAGAAATGGGTCAACTAGGAGAGGAAGACTGGTATCAAAAGCAGTGCAGTGCCTACCTCTGCTGAAGCTAGGGACAATGACCAGGCTCTGAAGTTCCTACCCAAACTTTCTGGTTTCTTTTGGAGAGCCAGCCTGCTGTAGACCAGGTCAAAGACAACACCCACATGGGAGTGGTAGCTAACAAGGCAATCTTTCCATCTTCCAACAGTTCATTGTTTGGTGACATCCTTCACAATTGTGTATATGTCCTGATAACCTCCAAAAGCAGCAATTGAGATGGCTCATCAACATGTCTCGTCTTTGCACATCAAACTATATCACACCACACCAATACTGATATAAAAGAAATGTTTAATAAGCGGCAATAAAGTAAGACTCCTTAGGGCACGCAGAGTACATACACAATGCATAAAGAGGAAGAAGAAACATGGAAAGAGGCAGAGGTCTAAGCCTCACCTGCAGCCCCACAGTCTGTAACAAGAATGTGTTCTCTTCCACTGGTGAGTTAATAAAGCACACAGAAAAATCATGGAGCTGTCACAAAAGTAATGGCAAAGATTTAATACAATTTCCATGGTAAAGTAGCCCTAAGTGTTGTAGGTGTGCCAAACGGGTAGGAAGCCACTGAACAGAACCTTTATTTTTATATACATTTTCAAATGTTACTCAGGTGAGGTATATAAATATTACCTAATGACACATTTTACCAACAATTCACAGCAGACACGCTCTTCTTCTAAAGTCACAGCATTTCCCAGGGCCCTGAAGGGAATGAGGCTCCAACTTAAGCCTTCAAATACCCAACTCATGATCACACACTGGGTTTGGGTGATGTGCACAGTACCAGACCTGAGGGAAGGGGAATAGAGAGAATAGACCCCCCCAACACACACATTTGGTTCATCATATGGGGAAGGTAGGAGTCTCTTAGACACAGCAAGTAAAAATACCTGTGCAACACAGAGTGAAAAATGAACTGACTATAAATCAACACAGGAAGTGCAGAACACACCTGCAGTCTTGTTGAGTGCTGTGCAACACACTGATAGAGGTTCATTCAACTGGGCAGGAGGTTATCCTAAACTTCAAGAATGCCCTTGTGGAAAGGTTGCAAGTCTACCCCCCCCCACCTCGTTTAACAACTTCATCTGAGAATAGAGGACTTTTACAATGGATATAGGCAGGGCTGAAGCTTTTCAGATGGCAGAAGGAGGGTGCAAGCAAAGCAACATGTTTTCTGGAGCTACATTAGGAAGCTGCATTGCCATGTTTTCCATAGAAAGAAGAGAGGGGTGATGGGTGGAAATTCTGAATGGCCAAGACAAACAAGAAGAAACAAACCCTTAGGAACTTCCACACAAGCCTAACTTTAAAATATATGAGATAATCACAAAAGAGACATTCAAAATAAGACTAATACAACACAGGAGGGAGCAGAGAGCATTGAAATACTTAATGGTCCAAAGTAATAAAATAAAATAAATTCAGGGAGACAGAGACAGTAAAAAATGGGGCCCTGGACTCTTACAGCAGCTGGAAACATGGGAAGTGATGAATGATTGGCTTAATCTAAAAGAAAAGGGGGGGGGGAGCACAGGAAACATCAAACACACAACACAAGAGGTGCTGGTTAGATTACAATGGTCAGCTATAAATGATGCTTAGAGGGCACCATCACTTCCTCCATGTATGCCAATGGCATTTCTCCCATCCTATCCCCAGCAAGAGCTCCCCTTAATTCAGTATCCCTGAGTCCACCTGCCCAGGTGAATAAGCATGCAGAGATGTTGAAGCAAAATATGTCTCTTTCTCTATGTGGCAAGGCCAGTGAAGAAGGGCAGTCTTCAATGAGATGTGCACACACATTTACACAAATATCCCCATAAGGACTTAAATATTAATTTGTCACTGAAAACATTATTACTAAAAATTCTTATTGCTCACATGTACTGTCCCCAAAGATGCACGTGACAAGGCGGGCTGCCCAGAACTGTACTTTGACTCGCTTCCACAGAAAATGAGATTTTAGATAACCCATGTAATGCTTTTACTCGGTTTAGGCCCAGTTCTAAGTAATGTCATAAGCCGGGCCTGGGCTGTTTCACTTCGGACTGCAGGCGAGAGCTCACATGATTGAACACTCTATCATATGAAAACATTCTCCCACATGCACAAGCTAGCATATCGGGGAGGATAGGCTAAAACAATTCACTCCGATCGCTTGCTTTCCATGTGAAAGGGCTTTTAAATATGGAGTATTCAATTATGTAAGTGTCATTAATATTCATTTGTCTATTCTGGGTATAGCCCAAATGCAGCTTCAATGGGAACTAAGTCCTTGATTTTGCAGCATAAACTCCAGACCAGATGCCAGTCCTTCTCCCCCGCCCCCCAATGTCCAATTATTTTTGCAGTAGAAACCCCCCACCCACCCAAAAAAACATACTACCGGTACATTGCAAACCAACAGCACACCCAAGACTTATTAGCACAAAGTACAGGAAATAAATATTTTAAAACTATTTACAGTATTCTTCTAGTTTTTGTGACCACCCAGGAAGAAAAGGCAGCAATTACCCTGCACCTAGGAAAGCATTACAACCGCTAGCTGGATGCTATGTTAACACAGCACCTACTATATATATTTATATATAAACACACATATACATATATGTATATATTCACATTGCATTTTAAAGTCACACACAAAAAGCAGATCCTTAAAAAACCTTTGATAAGCATTACAGTGTAAAAAGACCCACTTAGGTAAAAGGTCACACACGGGTAACAAAACCCATTCAGACTCCACTCATTTCCACTATTTCTGTGAGAAACAATTCTTAGGGCGACACTTCAAGAGGGAAGGGTTTTTAAGAAGAGGCCAGAGTCTCCTCTACCTGCAAACCAAAGCTCCTGAGTTCATCTTGGACTAGATAGGAAATTTTTCAGCAACCTAGCTAAATGCTGGGGGGGGGGGGTTGGAAATACAAAAGAAACTAACTGGCAACAGGAGAGCAAGAAGAAGGCTTAGGGAAGAGCATACAAGTGTCGCTTCATTGAGATTATCTGTGCCAGGAAGATGCCGCATGGAGATTATCTCTGTGCAGGAAAATAGCATGCATGAAGTGGCCCAAGGCAGTTTAACCCCTCAAAACCCCCTATGATCATATATGGGACCTTTCAGAAACACAGGGACCTCGCCCAGATAGGGCCATTCCATGAAATTCAAGAGCTAGGCAGAGCTAGATCAGGTGTGCATGTAGCAGGGAAGGGAGAAGTGGCAGATGAAGTCCAAGCAAGGACAGAGGTGGGATGTGTGAAAGACTAGGGAGGCACTGGTTTGTAGGCCATTGCATAGCATCATCAAATATCTCTTATCTGCATATTTGTTTCTATTTGGTGGGCATGTGGGAACTGAGTGAAGAGAGTTATATTTATAGCAACATTTTCAGAGGCACTCACAGATTTAATGAAGTCCCTTTTCAATTTGTGGAGGAATTCAACGTAGCACTAAGGAGATTATTCTGTCAACACAAGCATTTCAGTTTTCCAGAAGGAACAATCTCCCTTCTCCCTCCTCCGCTTGCTGTCAATTACCCTGACACACAGCCCCGAGCCAATTTGGGAGGCAGGGAGGAGAGGGGCTAAAAGCCCTGTTGCACTCACAGAAGACCTTGTGCTGCCTCCTGCTGTGGGACTCAATAGTTGAATCCAGCCCAATACTTTACATTTCCCTTTGGCGCAAGTTAATTCCCCATTGCTCTGCTGTGCTTCCTGGTGATGAGGAAGAGTGGGACCAACACTGATTTCTGCAACAAAAAGAGAAGCAAGGTACTGGCTACCACCTTTAAAGAGGACAAAGGCAGAAGACTGTCTTATCAAAGCCTCTGCCAAGCTAGTGTCATCTAGATGTTTTGGCTAGGGCAGATAGGAGCTGCAGTCCAAAAAATTGGGTGGGCAGCAGGCTGGCAAAGGCTGCCTTATCACATGAGGCTACAAATGGAACAAGGAAATGACTCTGGAGAGAAAAAGATCTTTTCAGCAGCTTCTGGTTTAGAAGATGAATAGGAATAATTGGCCAGGATGTTGCAGCTCATAATAATAATAATAAATGATTAGTGATAAGCCTCAGTAACAGTTTTGTGCAGCTTAAATATTCCCCAGACATAGAATGGGAAAAGGGAGATATCATCATTATTTTTACTACTACAAAGCAAAACCCTATGCATAGTGACAGTAATTATGTCAGGAGGAAAGAGCCATAAATAGCATTCCTGCAGGAGCCACCCAGAAGCTATGACAGAGGAACTGTCCAGAGCTAAAGTTGCTACAAAAGTTTCTCTAAGCATTGTGTGCCCTGCACCATCAATCCTTAATAATGTGCACAGAAGTTGGGGCTTTCCCTTAAATAAAAGATAACAGCCTTCATTGAAAATTACTGAAAGTAGTAATACTCTCAAACACAGGGAAAGAAAAGCACTGCACACTTGACCAAGAAAAAGGCTGTTGGGAGAAAATGGAAGACAACTAATGGAAGATCTTTTTGTGAAGAACGTCTAGTTTGTCTCAACAAGAAGGGACGGCAAAGGGCCAGATTTAAGGAGATGAGATATAAAGAGATGAGCAACAGAGCAAGTTATGGAGAATTCTCCACCATACCATCGGGGGGAAGAGGGTCTCTTTTCAAACACGGTGGGTGCTACAGGAGAGGCTAGGATTCATGATGGTCCATTGCATCTGATGGAAAGAAACAGTACAGAGGCTGGTTTTATCCAATAAGCAAAGCCATCCACTCTCTTCTAGGAATGCCCAGGTAGCATGGAAACAAGAAGGCGCAAACCATCCCAGTTTGACTATACTTGTGAACAGGGGTTTTGCGACAGTACTCACTGGTATCACCTCTTTTTTGCTGCCCATGGCAGCCATCTTGTGCTGACACCTACCCCACTTTTATCAAGACATGATACTTCACTTTTAACCCCCACAAAAAGCACTGCCTTTAGACCATTTTGGCAATGGGGCCCAAGATGCTTAAGCAGTAGAACCTGCCAAGCATGTAGAGAGGAGCAGAAACAGAGCCACAGTTAGAGGTTGTCACTATACTGAGTAAGCCTATTACAGTCACAACCCCAGGCTTCTCCCCTTACTCTCGCAATTCTTTTGCTAGAGAGCAGTACCAGGTTAGACCAAGTTTATAACATCACCAGGCCATAGCAACTGTACTACTGCAGATAACCATTGATTCTGGAAAGAGCACCTATTTTTGCTGCAGAAACCAACAAAGCAAGATTGCATTTAACAGATGACACACACTCCTTGCAAAAAAAGAAAAGAAAAAGAAAGACAAATGCTGAAGAAGTGGATGGATGGGAAACAGTGTGCAGGAATTAAGCCCCTGCAAAGAGAAGAGCCCAACCCAAGAAGGCTGGTTTCCAAAGTTATATCTACTGGAAGAATTAAGAGTCAAGTTCTCACTATCACAAAAGTGGGTTACAGGGCATCAAAGGGAGAGGAAATGGCCTCTTTGCAACTTACTTAGTGGACAGCATATCAGCCTGGCATGTTGGTGACACAGTGTCACTTGCATGACGTAAGGACTGATGCACAGAGCACAGTCTGAAGAATGCCTCTCAACCAGAAGGTAGCTTTGCTTCAATATAAATCATACTAAGCTATCACCATCAGAATTTATTTTTTTTAAAAACCTCTAAATTGCTTTAATCTACTTTGCTCACTTCTCTCCTCCCCTGCACCCCCAAGCTTACACTAGTCTATTGTCTACATGGCAAAGGCTTGCCTTGCCTTGCCAGAAGCCACTGGTGCTAGAACCTGGGATAAATCAACCACTGGACCAAACTCTCTCCAGACCTCACCAAAACACTGCAAGGCCTGGTCACTGTATTCCAACTTCTCATAGGCAACCTTGCAGAAAAGGTGGGAGGGGCAACTGTGAAGCTCTCAAATGCTACACAGGGCTTACAAAGGGATTCTCTTAAGTTACAGACCACACAAGAAATGGGAAAGCAGAAAGGTGTAGAAATATTTTATTAGCATTGTTGGGATCAGAATCAGTAGCCAAAAGTACCACAAGGTGCTCGGCCACCCAGCAGTGTGTTAGGAAGCAGCCCTGGGTTGAGGGAGCACGAAGATTTTACACCTATCTGGATGGAGGCGTTTGAAGTTGGAGAAAAGTAGAGGTGAAAAACCTGACACGCTCACTCTTTCCTCTCACTCACACATACATACTCACGCACCACACTTCCTTAAATACCTTTTAATACTCCTGGTGGAATGTCTAGCACATTTTATATGTGCAGTTCAAATAGCAATCAGACAAATACGTATCAATCTTTACAGAGAATGCTAGGCCTGACTTAATGCTTACAACAATTCATTTTATACAGCATGATTTACATCAAAAGACAGAAGTTAAAAATCAATGATTCAAAAGTATTCATACAAAAAGAGTCCACCCTGATGTGTCTTATAGCTTTAGTGCACCCTCTCAAGACACAGACTTGGGTAAGCAGGTGAGCAGGAGGGCTTTGCAGTTCCAGGCGCTGCCTCCCAAATCTCTTTGATCAATGGAACAAATTATACAGCTAGTTATTTGTGTTCTGCCTGCAGTAATGAGCTTTGGTATAGGAGTGCCAATGCTAATGCACCCTCCCTCCTTTAAAAAAACGAAATAAAACCAATTTCCTTGCACCTAAGCCTTGTTCTTGCTCCCTAAAGAGTTTGCCTTTCCTTTTATTCTACAAATCCCTCACCAACTGGAAAGACTGGTTCCAGCCAGTTAATATAATAATGTGTAAAGATGTGTTTGAGTACGTCGATCTCAGATGGTATCCATGGAAAGCTTTTCTGAAAGGTCAAGCCATTCGAAGGCCTTCGCAGGAAGCTCCTGGGTGCCACGCACAGCAAGCGAGAGGAAGTTTGCACAAGTTTCTAAGCAAATACCTCTGCCTTTGTTGTGATTTAAAGGAAAACTATGGAAATAAATAAAAGGCTGCTTTTCTCTCCAAGCCCAGAGTAGCAGCAACCACTGTCTGTCACCCAGCAGATGGGTAGCACAAAGTACAAGGGGCAGGGAGTTTCCTCTGAGAAAAAGGCTGCTTCCAAATGCTGTCAGATCCAAAACAAATGTTTGCACTGAGAAGGGGACTGTTTGCCTTTCTAATAGGTGTTCGTAGAAATACCTTGTCTGAAGACAGATACTTCTTGACCTTTACATAATGCATTGATTAAACTTGCAAGGTGAGGCCTTGCAAGGGAGAGAGAAGCTTGCTTACTCTTAAGCTGGAACCAAACCACACTTGCAAAAGCACCAGATATTTCTAGTTGCTTCCTTGTCTGCAGCCAGCATTGCCTTCTTCTTATTTTAATAACAATAATTTTTAAAATCTTTTTGACATACGGCAAACAGGGAAAGATGAAAAAAGAACTTGCAACAACTGCATAGAAATCATGTAAGTTTACAGCAGAGAAGAACCTCTGACTACAGGCGCTTTCCAACATTACTTTTTACAGACCCACAAGATGCATGGAAGCTTCACTTTGGAATGGTTTTTTGTCCGTCTATTTCACTGCTAAGATGTGCTTTCAAGTACCCATATTTCAGGGGTGTTCAGGCCTCACAGTAAAATGGACAAGAATACCACCATTCTGAAATGCATCCAGGCTGCATTTGAGGACACAGGCCCAAAGGCGCCCGCCTGTAAACAACCATGTCAGAAGTGGCAGGCAGTGTGCATGTACTTAATAGGGAAGGGCTCTCCATCCAAACAAGCGGTCCAGTTCCTTTCTTGGCTAAGTACAAAGTTGGCCTAGCATGGCTGCCAATCACGGACGCTTCGGAATCAGCATCTTTTTGACACGAGAGCAAGGCTACATTACAGCCAAGCCCCAGTTACACAAGATAGTCCAACTGTTCATACCTTAACAACAACACACACCATTCTGACTGACTGACAGGATTAAAGGATGCAAATGCTTTGGGTTTTGGCTTTATAATGCCCTGCTTGGTTTAAACAGTGCCAGGATGCTACAATGCACAAAAGGAAGAAAATGCTCCTGTGTGAACCCCAGCAGGTGGGCTGCCAAGGTCTATGGGATGTGCATGAAAGCTGGTTCTCTTTCCATTACAGTTCAAGTGCTTGTGCATTAACTATAAACTGCCAGCCTTTAAATCACACAGATTAATTTATTCAGTTCCTAAAAGGATAAATAAGGCACTGTACTCCGAACTGAAACTGCCAAACTCCTAGTTCCACTCCAGGAGCTTTCAGAAGCAGCAACTTTCCTTCTCAAGGGCAGAGAATAATAGCTTCCCCTTCTGGCTGCAACACAGCTAGGGGGCTCCTCATCATCTGAGAGCGGGGGGTTGGCCTTCGGCTAAACACTTGCATCCCTCCCCACAACGTTCAGAAGTGGATCTGTTACATGCATTAGGAAGTATTTCCATGACCCACCTCCTACCCACCCCCAACCCCAGCCGGTTACTTTGCATCCAGACACCTGCGTTTGCTGGGTGAAGAGTCTTTGCTTGCCCTCAGCTTCCTCTTGCCCTGGGCTGTGCTGCTCTCCTGAATTCGCTTCATTGACCTAGTCAAGGCTTTGCCACTGCTTGCCTTTTGGGCAGCCACTTTGGGAGGCCGGCTGCTGGAGTCTCGCACCACTTTCTGCTTGGGAGGCTTAGCAAGCCCTTCTGGCCTGGAAGGCAGACTTGCCTTTTGACCGGCCTTGGCTTTCCCCTTCTGGACGGGAGGCTTCCTTTTCCCAGGTCGCAAGTCATTCAGCTTCTTTGCCTTCTCGTTCCCAGACACAGGCTTATGACTCTTGTCGGCAGCCGCCTGCTTCCTGGTAGCAGGAGGCCCTGCAGGCTTCGGTTTACTGGCTTTCTTAAGAGGAAGCCTTTCTTTGCTCGAGGTACTCAACAGCCTCTGTGACCTGCTGCTCTCGGTCGGCGACTTCTTCTTGGTTTGCTGAAGGTGGCCTTTGGATGAGGTGTCCTCCTGTACCTTGCCTTTCACCTTTCGCCCCTTCCCTCCTCTTTCAACCAGGCTTGTCTTAGTCGCAAGTGGGGGTGCTTGGACCTGCTGGGCCAGTTTCGGAGACACCAGGGGCTTAATGCACAGGCTCTTGCCGCTCGGCTTGCTTTCAGCAGAGGGGTGCTTGGTCACGCTGTCGTTCTTGTCCTGCTTGGCCACCTTGCGTATGGTGTTGAGTTTGCCTCGCAAGTTGGAGTACTTCCTCAGGATGCGAGAGCTGGTTTGCACAGGCGTGCTGGGAGGCTGGGCGCTCTTGGCTTCGGCTTTGTGCTCCACGCTTACTTCGGAGGGAGGCGTCTGCTTCGAACTGGCAGCCTGCTCGGGCTCCTTGTCCTCAGAGCCCTCTCGAAGCTTAGCCCACAGCCTCTGAATCTTGATGGTGTTTTTGGCCGGGGTCATAGCAGCAAACTTCTTCAGGTGTTTCTTCAGGCGCTCAGCTTGAAGGGAGCTAGGGTAGCTGCCGGAATAGCAGCCCTTCTGGAGTGGAAGCTTGATGAGGGGGATGTCCCCTGGGAGACGTGTGTTCATCTTCTTCACAATGACCAGAGACTTGGTTTCAGTGGTCTCCATAAACCACTTGCAGATGTTGGACATGTCAAACCCCTTCATGAACAGCATCTGAACCGGGGAGAGCTTCTGGCCTTCCGTGGGCCCTTTTAATTTGCGGGTCCTCTTCTTGCTTTTCCAGATCTCTTTCAGTTTGTCGGATTTATTCTTGACCTTTGGAGCTGGCTGAGCCTCTTTCTCCAGCTGAATCCACCCTTTCTGGACCTTCATGTACTGAGTGTTAAAGTTAGTGATGAGTTCTTGGTTCTCTTCCTCAGCACACCATTCCACAAAACTGGGCTTGTTGTCAGAGAGCACTTCCATGCTACTGAAGCCAACAGTGTCTTCACTCTGTGCATTTTCTTGGTCTGTGACATTAGAGCCTGCTTGTATAGTCACAGCATTAGAATCTCCTTGTACGGTTTCTTTTCCAGAAGTGTTTTTGGAGGCAGTGGCCACAGGGGTTGGGACAGGGGTGTGCCTCAGGTTGTAGAACTGGAGAGCTGGCTTCTTAGATTTTACCGATCTCTCTGGTGGTACAAGCTTGCTTTCACTCCTGCTAACAGAACTGGGCCCATGCTGGGTGTGCAACTCCTCTGTAACCTCCATTATACTGTCAAAGTTATCTGGAGTGCCTGATGTCAAATCTGACTGCTTTTCACCCTTGTCAGAGGTCTCTGCTGAGACACGAACACTTCTCCTAGCAGAATCACCCTCTAAGCAAATTTCAAGCATTGCCCCTGCCTTGTCCTTGTTTCCTTCTCCATTCTGGTCTTCCTCTACTATGGTCTTTTTCGCTAACAGTGTCTGAGAGGCCTGTCCCATTGTGATGTCATTTCTGTCACCTGGCTGCTGCTCAGAAGAATTCCCAATGTTGTTTAGCAGTGTTTCATGGAACCCGTCATTTGGGAAACACAGCGATGCTGCACCGTCAAGTTGCACCTCCCTCTTGAAACGCTTAGCAGGGCTCTTAGAAAGCTTGATCTGAACTTGAGGAAGCTGTAGAGACATGGAAGAAGTTGATTGCTCAGGACTATCCTCTGCAGATGACAGGGATTGCTGGCTTCGAAGACAGCGATCGGATACAATCTGAGGTTTTTTCTCCCGCTTTCGTTTTTTGTCCGGGCTTGTTTTGGAAAAAGCTCCCTCCTTGTTGTCCACTTCTGATGTTTGGGGCACTGCTGGAGCTTCGCTATCAAGTTCCTTTCCATCATCCACCTTGCTTGTTTCACTTGTATCTTTTACTGTTCCCTCTCCCCAATCTTCATCATTATCTGCAACAGGCAACACAGTCTCACTTTCCCCAGAGTGGATTCCACCTGAGTCCAGAATCCCTTCAATGCTATTTTGAGTATTAATACTTTCATGTGCATCTGCACCCTGCAAGCTGCCAGGGAGCTCTGCAGCATCCAAGTCAGAAAGTGGCTGTGAGAGCTCCATATCTAACTTGCCAGGTCCCACCACTGGAGATTCTATAGAAGGAGCCCCTGAAGGAGCCTCTAGGTCAATATGGGCAGGAGGCTCAGACACCACAATGCCAGGAGACACTGCCCTTGAACTGGCAACAGGCTCCCGTGGACACATACGCTCTGGGATAGGAGGGAGTTCTCCAGGGAGGGCTATGGAAGGCTCCAGATGGACAAGGGCGGGAGGTTCTGCCAGGTCTATAGGGGAAAGAAGTGGAGGTTCCACATCGGAAGGTAGTTCTGCAAATGGTGGCAAGTGTTCAACAGGGGCAGGCTCCTCCAGTGGAGGCATCAAGTCCATTCCGGGGGGAAGGTCTTCAGGGGGCTGAAGGGCCATGCTGTCAGGAGGCACCTGGTCTGGAAGAATGGAAGGCTCAGGGGTAGCCTCGGTCTCTGAGAACATGGCACTTTCCTCACCACTGGCAACCTCTGAAGCAGACAACACCACAGATTCTCCTGTGTTGCCACTGTCTTCATTGGGTCTGCTACTCTTACAAGAGTCTGTGCCATGGCCAGCCTTCTGCACAGTGTCCATGTCCATTTCGTCCTGTGGCTCCCCTTTGCTCAGTTGGCAGGGAGAGACAAGAGTGGTCTGCAGTGAAGAATTGGACAGGCTGCCTTTCTCTACACGCAAAACAAGGCCGGGTGGCGGGGAGAGAGCAATTGTGGATGCTTCAGCAGAACTGTCTTCTCTCTCCTTCACAAAACTTACCTCAGGAGCAGCCTTCTCAGCCGGACGCATCTCATCTCTCTCCTGAGTACTGTTGTTGGAGGCATCTCCTTGAGGGACGGCCATAGCAGGTCTTTTGTCACCATCGCCACTCATGGCCTGGGCTGCTGCTAAGCAGCTATCACTCGGAAGAGAAGCTCCCTGGCTAGGGCTTGCCAGCCCCTCAGGCCTTGGCGCCAGTGTGTTCCCACTCTCCTGTACATGGGAAGTCTTGGCCAAGGTGCGAACTGTGGGAATCTCACAGCACTCACCGTTGTAGTAGTATCCACGAGTGCTCTTCCTTGCTGTCTTCCTAGAGGAGACCACCCTCTTGCTCTCAAAGTGGCACTCTGTAATGGGCTGGCTGATATAAACAACATCGCATTGGTTGTCATAGTCATTAATTCTCAACCCTGAAGGCCTTTTGCTCTTACGTGTGCTTTTGGTGGAGGATGAGTTACTCTTGGTCCTGGAGTGTCCATTGGTGGTTTTGTGGTGAACCACTGGCACAGGGCTATTGGATAGCCAGCCGTCCTTGGCATTCTCCACATGGGTCTTGTCAACAGGTTGCATGTTATAGCTCCCCTTGCTTTTCCCTGAAGCCTGGAGGTGGTTCTCTGCCTTCAGTCTTGCTTCTTGGTCATTCATTTCAGTATCCAGGTGCGAAGAGGCTTTGGAGCTGCACTGCAAGGCATTCTCTTTGTCTGCTCTCCTAGGGGAGTTGGTGGTGAAGCCTGGCTCTCGTGTTTCCTCTGGGAAAGCTTTAAAAGTGTTCTTCTGGGAGCCCACCAGACCGTCTTCACTCATGTGTATGTTTGTTGCTTTCACAGCATTGTAGCCTCCCAGCAAAGCTCTATTTTGCACCTGGTCTTTGTCATCCTCACCTTTCCTACCCCCCATCTCTTGGTCACTACCTAGGACTTGGCCTTCCAGACTTTTAGCAGAGTGATGGGAATTGGAGGCAGTGAGGTATCCTTGAGAGGGACTGTCCCTGGGACTTGCAGAACTTGTTCTAACGCTAGGAAGCTCAGGGAAGTCTCTTCGGACAACTGGGCTGCAGTTTTCCCTTCTATCTGTAGATTTCAGATCCACAGCCTGCTTCAGGGCATGGCAAAGTTTGCGCAGAGAGCCATGAGACCCTGATTGCTCTGTGTCCAGGGAAGAAGGGAGTTTTGATTCAGAGCAAGAAGTTCCAAGCTCCTGGTTCTCAGTGCGAAACTGGCTACAGCCAGAGCTACAAGTGGACACATCCATGTTTTCTGCTCCAGGTAACTGCTGTCCCTCACAGCCTGTCTGTACTTCAGTGCAAATGTCGTTTAGGACACGGACGAAGTGCTTCTGATGGTACGTGCACAGTCTGACCATAAATTTTTCCAATGGAGATTTCGGCTGGCCAAGACAATCTGCAGCGTCCTCACTAGAGAGAGGGAGAGAGAAAGAATCAGTAAAATTGGGTAGCAAATCACTTTACACTGCAAATCTTCACAACTCTCTCTCTCCTTTCTGCTCCCCTACATTGCATGCTTTACGAAGATGGCAGCTCCAATTGTCTACCTAAAATGAGCAGGCAACTAAAGCAAAAGCTCAAGATTATGTTTGTCATTTCTCCCTTGCCTCCTCATGGCTCACCTATGTCCTCAGTACATTAAAAACTGAAAAGTTATTGGGACAAACCTTGCTTTATCCCTTCACATTTGTCCCTTAGAAAGATTGGTTCTAGGGGAAACCAATCTGAACTAGCTGGAAAACAACTACAGTCATACCTTGGCTTTCAAACGTCTTTTGAGTCAAACGTTTTCGGCTCCCGAATGTCGCAAACCCAGAAGTGACTGTTCCGGTTTGCAAACTATTTTTGGAACCTGAATGTCCGACGAGGCTTCCACGGCTTCTGATTGGCTGCAGGAGCTTCCTGCAGCCAATCAGAAGCCACACTTTGGTTTTCGAATGTTTTGGAAGTTGAACAAACTTCCAGAAGAGATTCCGTTTGACTTCCAAGGTACGACTGTACCAGATTCCCCATTTCCCTGCAGACATTTCCCCATTTCAGGCAATGAACAGACTGCCATCACTGCTCTGGGAATCTGGCCGAAGGGAAGGCCAAATATCTCTGTAAGTAAAATAAATATTCTCTTCCCAAAGTCCTCAACAGCTTCACAGGGGCAGGAGTTTAGGAAGACACAGACACCCAACAATAAATAGTCTTTATAACAGCTATATACATGAGATCCTTAGCATACTTAGACTGAATAGCCAACCTATAGACAATAGCATTTGCCCTCTCCGCATCAGCCACCACAATTCCATAAACATGAAGATTTGAAAGAGCTGTTTTGAATAATAATTAACTCAACAGGTGTGGAAGGATGTGGCAGCCCTGAGGACAGCAAGGGGCTGGGGGATGGCAGCTGGAGTGTTTGAGAACAGCAAAGCATCAATAAACATCCCTATCAATCTTTTCCCTCCTGCCCCTAAAGTAGGTAGCCAGGTTCTGATTTATATATAACTTATATAATCCAGTGGCTAGGCTGCGGGTAGAGAAGATACATCATCCTAGAGAGTGAGCAGCATTATCTCTTGACAGCTACTGAATAAAACTATCAACCTTTCCGTCTTTGGGAAGTGCATGAAAAATTATTCACTCTCACTCATTATTGAACTCAGGAGCTGCACTACTGAAGCGGTTCATATGTTAATGGCAAGCTAGGTGACAAGGCCTTGTGCTCATGTTTTCCTCCTCCTTGTGCCCCACTTCAGTTAGTTACTTCCTCTTTAGGACAAATCAGAGTTTGCCATCACATCTAATCTGGCAAACTGTGGTTCACACCTGTCCTCCAAGCAGGAATACAAACAAGTTTTGAACCACAGTGTGCAATCTTGGAGAGCAAGCACAGAAGCCATAGTTTGTGCTCTGATGAAATGGCATCTGAACAGAGGAGAGCTATGGACTATCGTGTGTGCTAAAGAGAAGGAAACTAACTGAACCTGAGTATGGGAGGGAATAGAGTTGTGTGTGAACACAAAGCTTGTTCAAATACAGTCAAACCCCGTTTGTCGAATGTAATCCGTTCCAGAAGCTCGTTTGGCTTCTGAAATATTCAACAACCAAGGCACAGCTTCCGATTGGTTGCAGGAACTTCCTGCACTCAAGCGGAAGCCACGTCAGATGTTTGGCTTCCAAAAAATGTTCAAAAACCAGAGCATTTACCTCTGGGTTTTCGGTGTTCAGGAGCCAAAACGTTCCAAAACGGAGGTGTTCAGGATCCGAGGTTTGACTATATTACCAAACCATGTCTGAATGGAGCCACTATTAGAAGCTGGCTACTGATTCCAACGAAAAAGCATTCACATTAGTTTCTTATCAGGATTGCTCAGGCCTATCTCTCACAAATGAGTGAATACTCCTGTTTCTCAGCTGTACCATTGCAGATTTCTGTTAGGGGCTCAACAAGATTGAATGCTCTTCCATTTAAAAAAATGCATAGAAAACTAGATGGCTAGGAGAAGGATCCTTGCCTTTCTCTCTAATATGTTAGTTTTCTATGTGTATTTCTTTTGAATGGAGGAACATTCAATCACTTTAAATCTCTAACCATTTACTGAAGTGGTACAGTCCAAACACAGGTTTGCCACATGAGACAACTAGAGCTCAGATTGCCTGAAGTGGAAACTTATACTCTTATTTTGTAGCTTCTCTTTACCTGAGCTCTAATTGTTGGGTACATAAACCTCATATCTGAATATTTGCAAGCCCACATAATCCATGGAAACTTCCTTTCTAGCTCATTCATAAACAGTGTTTGCCAATCTCTGAATCAGAATCGTATGAAGTATCTTAAGTAAAAATATAATTGTTCAGTCCAATACATGTTCAAATGCATGCATAGGACATCATCCTAGAAAACAGGTTTTTTTCAATCTAGTTTACTAATTATACTGAGATTTCAAATCAGCATTCAATTACAATGTCAATCAAGCAGTTCTTTCAGTGTGAAACTGAAGAAAGAATCAATGGAAAAAGTGACCGAACTAATGATGTAAACCAAGCTTTCCATTCGGTTATTTGAACTATCCTTGAGAAAGTCGGGCAAACTTAACAACTATCGTCAGTAAGCTAAAATGATAGAACCTTGGCCTAACTGAAACCCTGTCACAGTCCAAAGCAGGGGTAACCAACGTGGTACCTGTTGTTGAACTATAACTCCCATCAACTTCAGCCAGCATGAGCAGTTGTCAGGACAGCAGCCATATTTTAGTACTTAAACTGGGCTATAAAGATCCTGGATAGAGTATGGCTTCTCAACAGCATTCCCCTGGGTTCTGTTCAATCACTGTTGGGCTTTCTTTCGTTTGTTAAATTAACTAGAAGAATACTGGAAACTTAAAGGACCCCAACACACCAGCATATTTAACTGAGTCACATTGATTTTAATGGAACTTGCTTCCAAGTAAGTATGCTTAGGATTGCAGTCTCAAGAGGCCAAATAAAAGGTGAACTGTGCTTATTAAGGTCACTTCTTAGACCTGTTTATTGAGCATTCATCCTATTTTTTGTTAGCAAAAGGCTTGCAAGGAGGTTAGACAACATCATTTTGATTTGTTTGAAGGGAGTTTACACAATATTGCATCAAGCAATTGTTACCCCCCATTTTCACAATACTTTCCTCATCACAAAAGGTCTAGTTTTATGGGAAACACATTTAATAATAATAATAATAATAGTAATAATAATAAATTTTATTTATACCCTGCCCTCCCCAGCCAAGACTGGATTCAGGGTGGTTAACACCAGGTAAAAACAATTGATTAAAATACAACTTAAAAACAAGATTAAGTAATTTGATGTACAAGAGCATCAAATCAACCACATTTGTGCTCCTTGATTTGGCAGTATGTGACTGAACCCCACCTGAAAATAGCAACAGTCTAACAGCACCTCAAGATCATTTAATAGTTAGTTTTTAAAATGAACAAGGGATGTACTCATGACATTTCACTGAGTCTGGTCCAGACACTGCAGTCAAAAGGTTTCTTAGCAACAATTAGGATACAGGTAGGGTTCCCCGCTAGGTCACAACCTGCAGAACCTTCTCATCTCTTGGGTAGAGCCACAGCCATTAAACAGGATTCAGCTGTGGCTTTTCCTGTTTCTCCTCCTGGGCCTCTTACGCACCCTCCACCCCCAGCTGCTGTGTGTCAAAACAAGAGTTTCTCTGGCTGCAGCAGGTGGGGGAAGTGTGAGTGTGGAAACTGAAGCTGCATCCTCCTTCAGAGCTGCAGCAATATTAAAGTAACAAAAGGATTCACATGGTTGACGCCTGGCAAGCCTTGATGCATATAGGGATGTCGAATCTGGATCTTGATCAGCTAAGCTCACACACTGCAGAAGAACTCCCATTTGTGTAAGAACAAAAGAACATCCAAAATGGTGGTTGTTGCATATGCTTGTTTGCAGATAAAGTACCAGTAACTCTTTGCAGGATCCACTTTTCCAAAACTCTTGAGAGCCTCCAGCTTGCATAGATTTTCCTGCACATTTTTAAAAATACTAACTTTTAAAAATCCCAGTATAAACACATCTTTCATTGGAAATTGAGGGTGGTTTATTTTTGCTATCCTTTTCTATTACTTTACCTTGTTGATCTGACACGTCTTAGCCCCTATAAAGCCCCCTCCCCCCAATTCATCAAGGAGCTCTGTTCCTCTTCTGTTGTGCACGTAATTTTAAGAGCCTAGAGGTCACCCGCAACAGATTTCACCTCTCTGCCTCCTGACTTTGGGGCTCTTATAGCACCTGCCACAGCTTTCCCCAGGGCAGCCATCATTGCTTCTTATTCCAGTTTGTCACTAAGTACGAGAGAGAGAAATCAAGGGGCAGTAGCTGTCATTTGTTCAAACACAACTGTTGCCATGCAACAGTCACAGTGCCACAATTAATGCTTTTCAGATTTTGCTCTGCAGTGCAGCTATTTGCATAGCTGGATGCTGAAACATGTCTATTTGCACAGAGCTGTCACTGGCTGGTGTTCTGTTCTCAATTAGTATGTGTGCACAAATCCCTACATGCACATATGCAGTCTGTGTTTTTTTTGTTGTTGTTTTGTTTTCTTCTGAAGGATGTGCACAGGCTGCTAAAAAACATTTTAAAATTTCTGAGCAATGCTGGTGATTTTTAGGGTGGGGGCAGGAGATTAGCTACAATAGCAAACAACAGTAATCTTCAGTTTGTAGGGATTTGGAGGGTTTACCTGAGAAATGTAGTTTTTGAAGTTCAGGCCATTCAGTTTGGCCCCTATTTGTATAACCACCAAAATCTTCAACTTAACACACAAAACACCCCTCTATTTCCCACTTCCTTAATATGACCAAAACAGATGCATCTTCCCCAGCTACAGAACAGACTGTTTGGAATCCATCTAACTGAACTGCTGTATATCCAAATAAGAGGGGTGCGTGTGACCCAATTAATCACCCACTGCCTCCCAAGTTTCCTTTCCATCTCCATTTAGCCCCCTGGTAAATCAGTTTGACAGAGTATATGTTTACAGGTATGTTTTGTACCTCAAAGGCACAAGAAGAAGCAGCAGAACAAAAGTTCAAGGCTAAGTGTTTCTGTTCCTTTCAGATCACTCTAAGCACCACGATTATAGCTCTGTAAAAAAAACAAGACATAGCTATAAACTTATAAAACCCAGCCCTGTGTTTTTTTTAATACATCAAGAGGGAGACAGTTCTCTCCCTCTCCCTTATGCTTTTCAGCAGCCAACTCACAAAACAGATTATCAGCAGCAGAAGTCCCAGCACCCAGCTGTAGCAGAACTTCCTCTCCCCTTCAGACTGAGAGGGCAACAGAAACCTCAGTCAGAACATGAAAAAGAGTTTGAATTTGTCACAAGATGGACATGGTTTTGAGCCTGGGCTGCAGAGGCTTTAGAAAGGTCAGTGAAGAAGTGACACATCGCCTCTGTGCAGAAACACCCCTTATGAACAGTGGTCCAGACCTCCTCATAGCAACCCAAAAAACACAGGTAGTTAGTTTGAAAAACTGCAGCCCACACCTGGATGGGCTGAAGAAGAAGAAAAACACACTAGTTTCACCCTTAAATGCATTTTCAGAACACCAATAATGCCCTTTATTCCTGAATGAATCTCTTGCTGATGATTTTTTAAAAAGGGGGAGACCCACTTCAAACTGAATAAAATTTTCCATCAATGTGGTTTTTTTCATGTAGAAAATGCAACAAACAAACAAAACTAAGGCCAGTTTGTGTTGCCTGTGTTGTTTCAGACTGGCTAGTTTATGAATCAGAACAACAAAAGCATTGGCCATAACCTGGAACAAGTCTCGTGCTTCCCCCCATTTGTCACCCAAATGCAGGGTGGTTGGCAGAAATTAGTCTACTCTGAACACACAGGGAAATCTGAGCCAGAAAAAAATAGTTTATGAATTAAGGGACCTGTAAAGAGGAGGGGTAGATTTTGTACATAATTCTTAAAAAAGCCAAATACATAGGCAATCAAACCTACAAGTCCCTTGATTTTCTTTGTTTTTGATTATGTCTTTTGGATTAATATACTTTATATGGGAGAGCAAGGCAGAATTTTAGCCCTTCAGAGTATGGAATTTTGGAAGTACTATACATTTTTTAAAAGCAACCTTCTTCACTATCTGAATCCAATCAAGTTAGGTAAGGAAGCCTCTGCAACCTATATCAAGGGTACCTGATCTGTGCATTTTATTTCTTTCCAGAGTGTTCTGCTCTCCTTCCCACCCACCCACCCTCACCCACCCACTTTCCCCCATACAACATTTTAATCACCAGCTGTGACGCATCTAACAACCTTCTTGTGGCTAATTGAAAAACGTTATCATTCAGTCCATCCCTTTTAAACCAGGGGAGATTTATCATGCTGAAACATTAACCCACGTACTGCTTTCATTTCAAGGGCTTTTCACAATGGTCCTTGCTAATTTTTCTGATTATCAAGGACATTGGGGAGCTTTTCTTCCTCTCCCCCCCGCCACGGGTGAATGCATGGTGTTCCTGCCGCTGATAGTACAAACATCACTCACTCACTTAACAGCTGGGCGTCGTGGCAGCCACCACGGCCACCTTTATAAAATAAAAACACAAATAAAAGCGTACAAACTTATGAACTGATGAAAGGCTTTAAACATGAAACTCAAGCCCAGAACAAAAATCTTCTAATCTAACAATTCCAGGGCTTTGAGAATGATCTCCGTAGCTAGAAATAGAAGCCACAAGCTACAGAGGGCTAGCTGACCCAAGGCCACCTCTACTACATTAAAAGGTTAGTACTGTACAGGTTTATATAAGTCTCGATTTTACTACACTCTATGAACAGAAGATACCATTCATTCGCTTAGCACAAGTTCATACATCAAATCCACGAGTTATCTTAAAAACTTCAGGTGAGGATGTCAACCAATCATTAGAAAATGGATGAGCATCTTTAAAACATCACATGATGCCCGTATCCTGTGCAAACAGAAGTTTTTAAGAGAAGATAAATATATGGATAACAATTAATTGCTGTTATGTGAGTAAAGCATTTGTTATTTATATAGATTTATATGCTAGCCTCATATTACTTATTATAACCCAGCCTAGAACTATGGCAAACAAAGCGGATAAGAAATACAAATAAATAAAATTATACAGTAGCTAAGGGTATAATCTGGGGTCCTCAGTGCAAAATAATGGGCAATACAGCACTCTCAGGCACCTGACTTGGTGCCCCCCAATCCTCCTGCCCTCTTAATTTTTTTTTAATTTAGTTCTTTAGCTTCTTGGAGAATGTTGACTGTGTTTTTTCCTGTGTTTTATTTGCTTGGGGTGTACAGTGTTATGTCTGTGTTTTTGGGAGGGGGATTCACAGCATCTCCAGTTTTTTCTTGTGTGAAACTGGCACTTTATAGTGGCTACAACAGTTTATTCAATTTCCAAATGTGCCCTTTGACAAATAAAAGTTGAGGACTCCTACAAATGCCTTGAGTTATCTCTCATGATTAAGGCTACCCACGCTAGACAAAAGGCACCATCAGTGCAGTGGCACAGAAAGGGGGTGCAGTGGGTGTGGGCCGCCCTGAGTGTCATCACTGAGGGGGTGACAAAGTGGCAAAAATATGTGTTTCTGGGTCACTACTGGGTGTGCCGCAATGCTCAGTCATGCACATATTGAACGTGTGTAAATGGGGGCTGCCTGTACTGTACACACACAGCCACAGCCCCCCCCCCCCCAACACCAGTATCTACTTACTTCTGCATAGAATAGGATCTTAAGACCACTACCATGGTTGCCAGTTCATTTCTGGGCCCAATTCAATGTGTTCATGTTAGTGTTTAAAACTGTAAATGACACAGGCCCCAATTTTCTGAAAGACTGCCTCATTCCCTATAGACCAGGGGTCTGCAACCTTTAAGACAAAAAGAGCCACTTGGACCCGTTTCCGGAAAAAAAACAACAACTGGGAGCCGCAAAAACATTGCAACATTTAAAACAAATATAACACTGCATATATTGTTTCTGGCCTTAATGCTATATATACAGGATGGTGCAGTCAGCTGTCAATCTCAAGAAAAAAGGACAAATTAATAGCTAATTAAAATATTTAATTTACAACCAGGTAACCAGGTTAATGGGACTTTTGCTCCTGAACCTCAGTGCTCAGTGTCTGCACATCAGGGCTGTAAGACGTCACCTTCATTTTCACACAGGCTTGCAAGCTGTCATCTGTGAGGCGTGATCGGTGTTTGTTTTTAATATAGTTCATGTTGGAGAAGACCTGCTCACATACATATGTGGAAGAGACCACGAGGGCCATAGAGTCCAACCCCCTGCCAAGCAGGAAACACCATCAGAGCACTCTTGACATATGGTTGTCAAGCCTCTGCTTAAAGACCTCCAAAGAAGGAGACTCCACCACACTCCTTGGCAGCAATTCACCATACTTTCACCTGCTTAAGTTTAAGAAGGGGCTTCAGGCAACTAACTCCACGTGGAATTCCACGCGACCGCGACTGCATAATCAATGCCACAAAATGCCAAAGAAAATTAACCAGGGCCCCAGTGAACCATAAATCATAATCAGTGCCTGATGTAAATAATAATTAATAATGAGGGCCCAATGTCATCCTCGTCATTATAAAAATAATCCCTCTCTTCGTGCCGCCCAGCCTCCCAAGAAAAAAACCCCACTTCAAACGGTCACAAAGCACAAATTCCACGCGACCGCGACTTGCTATGCCCAATAATCAATGCCCCAAAATGCCATAGAAAATTAATCAGGGCCCCAGTGTACCATAAATCATAATCAGTGCCTGATGTAAATAATAATTAATAATGAGGCATTTGTCATTATAAAAATACCGTATTTTTCGCCCCATAGGAAGCTCCGTCCCATAGGACGCACCTAGTTTTTTTGGGGGGAAATAAAGGGGAAAAAATTTCCCTTTATTTCCCCCCAAAAAACAGGTCGGGGAAACCGAACCAGGTCGAGGAACAGCGGGATGGCGGCGCTGCGCCTCCCTGCTGTCCCCCGAGCTTGTGGGGCTGGCCGATGTCTGCCTGGCGAGGGGGGCGCTCTGCTTTAGGGCGCCCCGCCGGCCGGGCGGCAGGCTGCCATCCGCAGCGTGGGGAGCCTTGCCGGGAAGTCCGGCAAGGCTCCCCACGCTGCGGATGTCTGCCTGGCGAGGGGGGCGCTCTGCTTTAGCGTGCCCCGCCGGCCGGGCGGCAGGCTGCCATCCGCAGCGTGGGGAGCCTTGCCGGGAAGTCAGGCAAGGCTCCCCACGCTGCGGATGTCTGCCTGGCGAGGGGGGCGCTCTGCTTTAGGGCGCCCCACCGGCCGGGCGGCAGGCTGCCATCCGCAGCGTGGGGAGCCTTGCCGGGAAGTCAGGCAAGGCTCCCCACGCTGCGGATGTCTGCCTGGCGAGGGGAGGAGGCGAGGGGCGGAGGCGAGGGGAGGAGGCGAGGGGCGGAGGCGAGGGGCGGAGGTGAGCAGCCTGCCGCCCCTCGCCTCCTCCCCTCGCCTCCGCTCCTCGCCTCCTCCCCTCGCCACCGCCCCTCGCCTCCTCCCCTCGCCTCCGCTCCTCGCCTCCTCCCCTCGCCACCGCCCCGGAGCCGCAGCAAAGGCTTTAAAGAGCCGCATGCGGCTCCGGAGCCACAGGTTGCCGACCCCCGCTATAGACCATGGGTAGGCCAACTAAAGCCTGCGGGCCAGATCAGGCCCAACTGCCTTCTGGATCCGGCCCGCAGATGGTCTGGGAATCGCCGCGTGGATTGCCAGCACGTGCGTTCTTTCCCTCTCCCTCACAGGGCAGCGCCGGCAGCGCCTCCTCCCTCCCTCCTCCTGGCTTCTCCCCACCCTGCCTAGAGGAGAAAAGGGGTTGGGCTTTGTTGGTGCCAGCAGCAGCAGCGCTTGAGCGGCCGCCATTTTAAGCAGCCCCTCTCCGGAGCCCTTTGGCGCGCTGCTCATCGTATCCCCCCCATCGCTGCCAGCCTCTGCCGCTCACAAGACACAAGTAAGCAGCCACCGGGGCTCGTGGTGCTCTTGCATCATTCCCCCATCAAGTCTGAGGGACAGTGGACTGGCCCCCTGCTGAAAAAGTTTGCTGACCCCTGCTATAAACCATCTCAAGTGCAGCAACTTGTGGGCGGTGTAGCAGCCTCAGAGAGGACCTTCTCTGTGGTGGCCCCTAAGTACTTCTTCCCCACAGAGGTGTGTCTGGCACCTCTTTACCCTGACCTTTGACACTTGAGGTGTATATCTTAAGATGGGCCTTATTTTGCCATTTTAAGTTGTCTTAAACCGTTTTTAATAGGTTTTAAATGTTTTAACTCACCCTGGGACCTTAGATGAAGTGCAAGAACCCATCCATCCATCCATGAGTACCAGTAGACATGACTGCAGCAGAACCAAACAGGACAGAGTTCTGCTTTCTTTCACAAATTGAAACCAGTGCCAATAGGGGCTAATGGAATCCTTATTACTAGGACTATGCTAGAGTTGACTGGATTCTCTCAGAGAAAAATGCACTATTCAAATCTCAGCCTGGAAATTAGCACCGTTTTCAGTGTTGTGTTGCTGAGTAAATTTGATGTTAAAGTTTATTTACATGCCTGAAACCTCACAATGCTATTTCAAAAGGATTGTGTGTGTGTGCATGTGAGTAAAACTAAAGGATTAAGGACAAAGTTATAATAAAAGGGAAAAGTCACAGCAAGGTGCCTTAGCCAAAGCTAACAGCATGACATGGAAATCATGCAGAGCCCTCCCTCCTCAATTGACAGGGCAGTGAGGAAGGGAAATCCAGCCTTGACTTCCCACCTGTATTATGTTATGTTGAAAGAAGTATATAGAGTTTCTCTACTGCTGTGCGATGAACTGAATGCAAATTATGCTCCTTGCAGCAGATGGAAGGATTTTGCTACCTGAAATAACAGCCACCTGAATTTTCTACTGCCTGTATTACTCTTCCCCCTCTTCTCACCCACAGCACAGGAAGCTTTGCTAGTGAAATGAGCTGTTGTTGGGTCTTAAAATATTTCCAATTAGTTGAATCAAATATCTGGAGTCTACAGGCAAACACAGAGCTTAGCAATACAGTGAACAGAATGAAGTGCTGCCAGTTACTCTTGTTATGCAGAAATAAGTAGCATTTTTAACAAAATCACATTATTTGGGCTCGTATACAGGCATTTCAGGCATAGGTAGTACTAGGCCTGCTGTCAGGCTAGTTATTAATACTAACATCAAATCTTCAGCCTATGTGGCATATGAATCACTAAAGAAAATGGCTCCTTTGCTTGTTCTGCAGCCAGCAGCACCAACTGCTCCCACGCATGACTCACTAATAACAGCACACATATTGGGAAGTGAAACCCCACTAAACTCAGTCAGACTTCCTTCCCAGTAAAGGTGTTTAGATTCAGGCTGCTACCGTCAGCGCCTCCAGCTAAACCTATCGTGAGGGCTGCCACATTGAAAGGACTGGAAGGTTGTCATTCAAACAGAAATCCACTGGGCAAAGATTATTTTTTCCCCAAAATCCCATTTGATTTGCAAATAATAATTTAAAAAAATGAATAAATTGTTTGGTGATCCAAGGACGTTGGAGGATGTTTGTGCAGGCAAACATGTTTCTTGCTTATACTGACCAAAACAGAAAGGATGAATTGTACACCACATCTCTTGGTTCAGTCGCACTTCCTAACTGGGTTCACTGCCGATTCGATAAGCTTGAAAGAAAACAGCCTAATTAACACAGGGATGAATCCAGACTTCACTCCTGTTGACATGCACATCCTCTGAGCAGAGTCCCACATCAGAGAACACTTTCTCTAGCAGAGTAACTTCTGCAGATTCCCTCTCCCTCTGCAGCCCCCAGTGCCACTGCCTACACTCTGCCGGAGTATTGGTGGGTACTCCAGAACAACATGGGAAGTGGTACTGGGAGCTCCAGGTGATGGAGAAATCTGCAAAGTTGGTTCATCCCATCCACCAGCAAGATCCCTCTGCTGAATCAAAACCCTTCCATGGATTGAGTCAGTCTCTCTGTCAACAGAAGTTAAAGACAAATTTGCCTATTCCTAGTATGGATTACTTAGCTAAAATACAGTGTATAGATAATTAATTACACCTGGCCCACCAAGGCTTTAATTGTACTGTAGTAGCTTTTACCTATATGGATGCCCATATACATGGAAAGCCTGGCATTCCCCAGATGTGTATACAAAAGCACATACTGGCATATTTTTGTTTCCAAAATTCAGACTATTCCTGCAGTAAAGATGGGTAGAAGATCAGAATTTCATCCAGCAATTGAGAGCACAGATTGTTGCCAAAGTAGGTCAGTTTACTTGAACACTAATTGGTCAGAACTTCCCAGGAAGCAAGTGCACCCCATGTTATTTAGTTGAAAGGTAGAGCTGTTGCCAGTTTTTGTGCATTTGTTCTTGTGCATCTGGGAAACAACCTGCCCAGACAACCCTCCTGAAAAGAGTCTAAGGCTGTGGGAGAGGAATCAATAGGTTTCCAATCCCTCTCCTAAAACAAAGTTTGGGAAGGGAAGAAAAGAATACTATGCTTCAAGGTGTTAAGTGCAATGTTTAGGTAAAAGGAAGAATGTCCTTACTCCCCCACCCCAAAAAAATCATGGGGTGCCACCATGTTTAGTTAGGGCAATAGGGCAGACCGCACAATTTCAAAAGCAACTTACACCGCCACATTGGATCTGTGACGGACCGAAGGTTTGAGAGAGAGGTGAATTAGTAAAGGACTGTGTGTAGTAAATGCATATGGGGAATATATCGGCGAAAGAACTGTACTCCAACTTGACAGATCTTTAACACCTATATATAAACCACAATTCCCAAGATTCTGTGGCATTCTAATGTCACATTGAGAACAAAACTCTGGATGGGGACAGGCAAAGGGAAGGAGGGGTAGCTTTAGTTCTCAAAAGACTTTCATTGTATTTTGTGAGACAAACTAAATGGTCTACAGTCTGGAACACCATCAAGAATAGATAGGCAACAGCAGGCTTAGCTCTCATGCCACTATTGGGCCCCAAGTAGTTCCCTTTAATTTCTCCTATATAAGTAAATATTGGATGTTCATTGAGAAGGAGGGAAATAAAACATTAAGACTTCTAGCCAGCTTTGCAGTGCAGGCAAAACCTTTCACCCCTGACAATAATAACCTAGTGTCTACTGATAAAGAATTGTGGGTGACACTGGGTTGCAATATACAGCTGCTGCCTACGTACAAGAGAACACAGTATAATGATGAACATTCTGCAAGTAATTCATAATTTGCAAAGTGTCTATTAGGGACAGACAGAAGAAACTGTAGGAAGCTGGGATAAGTAATATTGTTATGCAGAAACATTATGCCTCTATGCAGCTACACTATGGAAAATGTGATACCCGGCAGAGGCAAGTCTTTTTGACCCTATAACGGTGTACAACTGACCATGTCTAATCAGGAGTAGGTCCTATTGAATTCAACAGGGCTGACTCTCAGGGAGTAATCTTAGGACTGCAGCCTTAGTTTCTCAGAGGAAGCAATTCCCCTCCTCTCACAATGGACTAGTCGATTAAAAGTCCACTTATGATGGCCCATAGAATTTAAAGAGAGTTGTTGAAAATGAAGCCTTTTTCTGTCCACATAGCCTTGCCCTTGGTTGTGTTTGTTGCTGATGGAAAGTGTGTGACAAAGGAGGATCCCAAAAACTTGCAAATATGTAATGACTTGAGAACTCAGCAAACACCACAGCTGAGGTAGTTAAGAGTGCATATTAATAGGAATATGAGATTAGAAGGAAAGTGCTGTAAATGAATCATTGTGAGTGAAATATAGGATGGTGGAAAGGTTGTTTATAAAAAGTACAGGCATCACTAATATGGCCTTCTAACCAGCAGCTGCCGAAAACCATAGATCTACTTCTTTGACTGACTTGGGGGAGACCAGACTATGTAGAAAGGCCCTATAACACTGATTTCAAATCAGTGCCTAGTGGCAGCATTGTGCTACACATAAGCCAAATGCAAAAGGGATTAACCTTTTATCCAGACATGTACTGTGTTGCTCAAGACTTTTGTCTTGCCCATATAAAGGCTCTTAGCAATTACAATTACAATATTTCACAGTGTCTGTGGTTAGATTCAGATATTCATTTTTGAAAGAATGTAGCAAACACAAGTTCACACATTATTTTCATATGGTGTTAATTTCTTCTGAACATGCTCCCATGTGGCAGGCCTGAGATTTAGCATACCTCGGATAAAATGAAAACATACTGTATCTAGTAATAATACCTCACTACACTGAAAAGAGCATTCGGAAGAACCACAAGGAAGTGAAAGGTAAAAGACACCTTGTGGTGACATTTCTCATTTGGTACAATTTATTTTTAAATCTTGCATCCCAGTTCTATATAGGAGCTTCAAAAGAGCTAAGAATAAAAAAGATAAAACAATTCAATTTAATCAATTTATGTAAAAAGTTAACTCAACTACTAAAACTGATACAATAACAGTTTAGATGAATCGAAACCATAATAGCGGAGTATGTCATTGGATAGTGCTATGTTGCTAGATAATAAACCTACACATCAGCTAATCATTAAAAGGTGGCCAAAGGAGGGAACTGAAAATGTGGCTGAGAGGTAGTTACTGCATGACAAGAGTACATTTTTACATTCATGAGCATCTGCTCTGCTACTCAAATACAAAACACAGCTTTATTTGTATATATAAACATATATCGACCCACCCTGGTACTCCACTGAAAGAAAGCAACACAAGGAAACAGAACCATAGATATTTTAAAAAGACACTTTAGAAACCAGCGCTTTGAACCATTCAAGTTTTCACAACAAAATTTATTAGAAGAATAGTGGTTCTGAAAAGTCTAGCATCCAGTGAAAACTACCATACACGTTACAGCTGGGAATGTGTTTTCAAAATGACATGGCCAAAGAATACAACAGGGCTGTTAAACCCTTACACATGCACAACGAGAGAATCAGCGCTTTTGACATACAATGCAAAAAAAAAGTGGACCACGTGAATTAAAAATTTATAAGTACTTATCACATACATTAAGACACAGCTTATTTAGTCCAGTCAAAAAATCAGAACTGCATTAAAAATTAAATGTAGTGCAATCAAACCAAAACCTTAATTTGTGATCATAAGTGCTCTACTACATAAAATGTTGATCATAGCAAGGAACAAAAAAGTTCAAATCACACAGTACAAAAAAAATCTGTAAATAAATACAAACTACAGTACAAGAGAAATATTAAATTATACAATTCCGTCAAACTGTAAACAGTATATTGAAATGAGGTCCATAGATTAAAAAGGGGGTTCCTGCTTTATTTTTCCATGACACTTGTACTTTTAGAGGTCTGTGAAAAATGCCATTTTTCCATACTCTACATAAATAGAACTTTCTAAGGTGTAAAGCATCAAATAATAAAGCAGAGGCATTGCTGACGCACAGTTACGGTGAAATTAATGCTGGTGCGAGCAGCAGGCTTTATTTTAATGTGTTACACACATGCTCAGCAAACAGACCCACCACTACAGGCGTGAAATGCCAACACACTCACAATTAGTGCGCGGCACAAGAGGTGGCACGCCCGACAAGGAGCATAAAGGTAGGCGCAATCATGTGCTCCCACAATCTATGTGCTGCTGCTGATTATTTGAAAGTTTTACACTCTTGCCATAAAACACCAACTTTGGCAGAAGGGTTACTAATAAACTCAAGCCCATCTAGCCCATTGGCTTCCATCACAGTGGCCAGTGCACAGAATTCCTAGAGACATTGCATAACTAGAATGTAGAGGTCAGACACCCAAGGGCCAGGGCTCAAGTTTAGAAGTACCTGGGATGAAGGAGAAACCACAGCCGTACTGAGAAGCTGCCCCTGTTCCATTTACAGGGACAGCCAGGAATGTATTTGACATTAGCTGTGCTGGCTTGGTAGTGGCATTTTTAAATATATACGTTTAAGATTACATATATAATATATATGTATATAACATAATACACATACTATATATAGAAATTTCTTACAATACATAATTATCAGGAACCCCCATGCGATCTTGCTCAGTAGTAATAACTGAATATACAGAATGCCACTACGTGTCTGAGGCACTGCGTGCTGGAGAGTAATATGCAGCTTTAAAATCCGTTTGGCTGAGTTATACCTGGATACCTGAACTGAGTTTAAGTTGACATTCATCAAGGATGTGCTATTAGCACATCAAAAGAAAAGCAAAAACAAAATACAAGTCACTGCTAGGTTTAAGAATAGTGTACAAGTACCTGAATTGAGTGAGGGTAGTGTGTAAACTGTCCCTGAGGGTTTTCAAACAGTGTGTGTACAAGCTGGAATCCTAAGCACGTTAGTTTATAACTTACACTGCGGACTGATAAAATACCAACATTTGACAATTTAACAAGTGGAGGTTAGAAAGAGTTATGAGCAAACACTCAAAACATATTTATACATGTTTAAGCAGCAGTAAGCTGCTGTAAGCAAAAATCCCATGGATATAACCACCCAATGGGACTCTGAGAGGCTGCAGTCTGTAATCTGTTTTTCTGATGCTAGGGCATATGACAGCCGCCATCTACCCTCTCTCAACAAGTAAAGAAGTTTCACCTGCTAATGTAGAATGCACCTAGTTACAGACTAGCAATTCAAGATTAGATTTTTAATCAAAGACTTTCCTATTACATACTAAAATCCCTTAAGATCACTAATGCTGGTATGCTAATCTAGTTAGTTTTTTTTTAATTTCCCCCTTCATTTAAGAAATATACCATTCGACAACTTAAACATTAAGATCCATTTTCAGTCCTCTGATGTAAAAAGCATGTCAGTGAATTTATATTAAAAATTTACATGGTAAAAAGGCTTGAATTTCAGCCAAAGATTCTAAATACTGCTCATTCCCTGAAGACAAAAGGGAGAGAGAATCCCTACCCATTTTCCTAGTGATATACTTTCAAACTGAGCACTACACAATGGTCTAAAACTATTCTTCATTTGGGAAACTTTACCTAGCCTCCCCCATTTAGATCCCAAACCTTAAAGCCCTGAAATGGTCTACTGAAATGTTTAATTAAAATATCATGCGAGTACACCCAGAAGCTGCCTGAACATTATAAAATTCCTGGACTGAAACTTTTACAGTACCTTAGACTCTGAAGACCAGATAAATTAAGACTCTAGTTGTAACAGTAAAAGTGCTGAAAGGTCCCTTTTCTGTCTTTTTTTTAAAAAAAACAACAACAGGTCAGACAAGTGCTTTAATGGTCTATCTATCTTTCTATCAAGTCTGTAAAGGTCTGATGAGTGTAGCACCAAATGTGAGGTACATTAGAGGCTGAAGTGGCATGTCCACAATTTTAGAGTGGGAGAGGAAATACGTAAGTCAGATTTTTATAAACTAGCGACCAAAGACGCAATGTATTTATTGTATAGAGAGATGGAACATCTAATCTTCTAAGGATCTTTTTTTAAAAAACCTTTGTATTAATAAAAACGGATTGTGCAATCAGGTTAATAATTTGAGAATTTTATAATGAATGTTTTCAGGCCATTACCTAATTGCAGGTAATTTTGCAGGCTTGAAAATATTACTGACTTATACAAACTGACTAAATCAAATCTAGATATCTGTCAGAAAGATGCTGCAGTGGCCAACAACTTGAGTTTTTATTTCTCTGGAATTTTGAGTGCATCTGTGGATTATTTTAGGTGCCTACATAGATTCATCCACAAATTTGCAAAAAGTAACATTACAATACTTGTTACATCCAAATAAACTGCATCTGCATAATTTTAGACTTCAACAAAAGCTTGCTCACTTGCAAAATTTCAGTTTATGACTAGATATTCTATGGTGTATTTCCAAGGAAGTTGCCAAGTTCTACATTTGAGAACTCCATAAGGCTAAAGAGCCAAAAGACGCACATCTCCAAATCCTTCCCTCTCTTCCAAGCCCTAGATCAGGCCCAGACCCTGGTCAGTCTGCAGCTCCTTCCTTCTGCCTATCAGCCCACGATGTCAGAGGCCCAAATATCTACAACTGCATTCTTCTCTTTGTCTCCTTTGAACCTAATGCGAAGCTGCAAGCTTTTGATGGAAGGAGTGAACAGAAAATCTCTATCTCTAGTACACCAAATTCTCCATCAGTGATTTTCTGTTCACAATCTTGAACTGCCCAGATTTGGCCAACCCTGGTATATATCACGACAATTTAATAAACTGTTCACTTATCAAAAAAACTTGGAAAGCACAGATATAATGACCACATTTGGGCATAATGTTAAACTATGGTTTAGTATTATGCGAATGAGCCTCACCTCCTGCCGGGCTCATGTATTTCCTCTCCTCATTCCTGCTGCACAGCAGGGAAGAATTTAAAAGCTTTGGTTTGCTTTTAGTTAAGTAGGGTGTGCTGCTTCATCCTAACTGGGGATTGTTGTCTAACACTAACTTTGGCTAACATCACGAAGCCAGGTACTTAACTCATGGTTTGAAAGTGGCTTATTTTTAAAATAACCAGTCTGTGTTGAACCACAAACCCTAGCTTGAATGAAACATACCACAGTTAACTAAAACCAAAAGCAAATGTTTCTGAGCTCCTTCTGTAGAAAGTGTGGAGAGAAGGAGAGAACATGCGAATTTAGAAGGAGACTAGACTTGTTAAAATGGTGCTAAATCACAGTGTTTTAAAATTCAACTATGAAAGCCATTAGACACCCATGTGTTATAAAAGCCAACTGCAAAATGTGTAATTTGCAGACAGCAGGGAAGTTGATTTTTTTAATTACATTTCTGAAACTGCAAGGGAGAAATGCAAAAGATGCCTGATCCACAAAGAATGGACACCCTATAACTTCCTAGAAGCACCTATTTTTTTGCCTGAAAACATATGGAAAAAATTATTTTTATGTCAAGTTTATCTTTTCAAGACTGCCCAAGTCCTTCAAGCAGCCTTGGCTAATATGTGAACCATCCCACTATGGGGCTGAAAGCTAGACTTTTAAAAGTTTCTGTTTTAGAGTTCTAGCAAAGTGCTTTTGGATAAGAAAGGGGGATGCTAGGAATGCTTCCCCAACCCACTCAGGTGCCATGCCTTTATCCTCTTTATCACCTCTGAGACACTCAGAGACTTTAGGAAGATTTCATCCTAAATTTATTATACATGGAGGGTGGAATCTGCTTTTCCCTGTCAACACCTCAATGAAATTTGACTCCCTTTCCATTTTTTTGGCTTGCTAAGGCGCTTACCATGAGACATCAATAGCATGATGTCAATGAGATCACAAATACAGCCAATGTGTGGAGGTTTTCATGGGAAAACATTTTTTTTAAAAAAAAAATGCATAAATAATTCCTGACAGTTTCTGAGCAATCATGGTGTCATCTGAGATCATAGTTCAAACTGCCTCATCATTTGTCAATATGCTTTGGGATAAGCCACAGGAAACAAAGCAGACCTGAACTACTACCATGTTTATAAGGTACATCTCATTCTTAAAGGATAATGAAAATTTATTCCAGATTTGCATTAGAAAATATTTAAGAAAACATTCAGACTAGGCCTTTCCTTTGGAGGCAGAGCAGCAGGCAGTATGGAGCAGTCCTAGGGCCATACAGAAGCAAGGGCATATTCTTGGGGCATTTGGCTAATGCAAGAAGAGGATCTTCGTGCCCCTGGAGGAGGTATCTTTCAATTCTTTTAATAAACTCAGGAGTTTGGAGATTATATATATATATATCTATATATATATATCTATATATAAAGTAAGGGCAACAGTCCAAACCCTACAACTTCCATTCTTTATAGCTGTAGTGAAAACAAAAAGGCCTGGGGCACAGAAAATGAGGTTCTAGAATGGCTGACAGAGGTAATAGTGTATCAGATCGCCAGGAAAGAGCTTTTATATTTTACAGATCCAAGTAAAAACTGATACATTTTCTACACACTGGGCTCGCTCCACAGAACTGCACAATAATTAACTCCACACTTGTACCCCTACAACACTAAGCCTTACTCATCTGTATAACCTGCTGTAGCAAAAGGTCACCAAGCAACATCTAAATTCCAGTACAATAGTGAACTTGATTTTAAACGTTACACAAACACACTCTAACATTAGTCTTCTAGGCTGGGAGTAGAGGGAGAACCTATCCTTCATGATACCTGGTCTGTATAAGCAGAGGCTGCCACAAATACTGTTCACAGTTTCATTCTGTCATTCAGGTGCACATGACACCATCAACAGATACACAATAATTCCACCAAATTTTGGTTCTGGATCTAACACACATGTGATCAAAATGTCCAGTTCTTCCTCCCAAAGACTTCACCATTTCTGGAGCATTGCACCTGGCTTGTCCCCTTAATATGCTCTCAAAAACGACAGGGAAAACAAGGCCTAAGCCCTATGTCTTGCGCAAGTTACATGAGCATCCATTTACTGGAAAACAGGAGAAAACAAGGCTTCTCTTACAAAGACAGCAGCGAACCACATCTTCCCACATCAAACTATGGTCAGTTGAGGATTTTGGCCATGCAAACTTCTGTTCAGCAGAAAATTAAGCATGCTAATGGATAAACACTGATTTCATTTTTTCCTAACAGCAAAGATGCTTCCAAATGCTACTCAAAGCTGCACCAAAGGCGTCTGTCAGAGCAGTCTTACTTCAGTGAATCACTTAGGATCTAGAGTGAGATACAGTCACAGGATGAGCCACCTGGGCAAAAACAGGTGAGATGAAGTCTTAAACAAAAGTTAAACATTAAAAAGGTGCACCTGAATATTACAGACTAAGTTTACAAAACCTACAATAAGGTAAAATATAGATATATTTATATCTTTTGAATATTCAGCAGCTTTTTGTTTATTTTTGAGAGGCTTCTGAAATTTTAGAAAGGGACAACTAACTAATTTCAACCATGCTTCACAAAACAATAATGGCTATTTTATATTGCAATTACGAAAGTAATGCAATTAGTGCTTTAAAAATAACCTACTTTTTCCTTTTCTTTTTTTAAGCAGAGACCTTTTGAGGAAATATGGTTGTTCCAAAGCTTCTGGGATTTTTTTTTTACCTGAATAGGAAGTGATCACAGATATTAAGTGTTATATTTCAAAGCTTTGCAGATAGGAATCTTACAATCGTCAGGTCCCAGGACTTTTATCTGAGAAAATTAAGTGTTTGGTTGTTTAATTCATTTTCTAACCAAAGCAATAAGAATACGCAACTATCACTATCTATTTACAGTTCTCAACCTATGGTCTGAAATGACGTACAAGTAGTTCTCTTTCTAAACTGCAGCATTAAAGGGTAGGCACACCATTTTTCTGCTGCACGATTGTCATCCACTTAATGATACACATAGAAAATATTTAGGTAAGTAAAATGAGCACTCCACATACACTATGACAAGGTTTTACGGAACTCAACTCATACATCACTTAAATAAAAACAGCCACAAAAGGTTAAACCTCTGACAGTAAAACTCTATGCAAGTGTTACACTTCTAGCTTGCAGCAAATCTTCTCCCACACTTTCAATAGCAGATGAAACCACAAATTTAAAACAGTGCATTTTTATTGCAATTTCCAGAAAAACTGGAGTATATTGCAGAGTTTCTACACCACTATGGAGCTTCAAACAGGTTTCTGTACTGAGATGACACCTAGATAGCTAAAGGAACTCTGCTTTTGAGTATGGAAACACATTAAGCTACCAAAACAAAAAGAAAAGTCTAAGAACAGTAGTACAAAGCATATCTGGGCCAAAAGCCCAGTCTCTCTCAAGAATGAGAAGTGCATATTTAACACGACAGCAATGGTGTGCCTAACCTTTGAATACAGTGGGTTACTGGGAAGCAATCAACCAATCAAGAAGGCCAACTCAATTAATTGCCCCCAAATTCAAGCAGCAGCCCTGGGGCTATCTAGGCCTTCTTCCTATGAATCTTAGCATCCACTTTCAGTCATTAACACAGGATAACTAATTAAGAACAGTGCTCAAATGATGTCTCACATACAAATTCCATTGCCTCTTTTGGTTGTGCAAAGCAGTAGAGTGGAGTCTTACCAATCTTTTGCACAGCTAAGATTAAATTGTTTCTCTACCCAAAGAACCATTAAGTCTGATTCAGTGAAGCTGCAAGTCCAGAAAGCTTTATTTAAAGCTTAACATGTAAGAATGTTCAGATGCCTCTGCAACTAACAAGACTGAACTGTGGATTTAGGAGTGCTAGTGGTGATCTGCCTATGCGAGTGTGTGCTAGTCCCCTATTAAAATCAATAGTGGATGAAATAAAAACAGAAATTCAGGATATGCAAGCACATTTCCTGCTACTGGCAACTGTAGTATTTAAAAAGGAAACACCCATTGGGTGTTCAACCCTGACAGTGTTACAACTAGATAAGATGCTCAGCCTAAGTCAGACCAGAGTGATCTGATAATGGGTTTTATTAAAATTTGTAAAAATTTCTTCCCTGAACATTAACATAGATCCTTCATTTACATGACTATTTAGGCAGACTATTGAGGTTGTATGTTTAGAGATCAGTTGGTTTGATGAGGATTTTTGTTTGTTTTTTGCCCAAGATTACAGTAAGCTGTTATATGTATTCCTGACTCCCAGAAGAGAGTTCTTTAAACGAGATGTTGGAAACGCACAGTTTAGCAAACTCAGAATCCAGTCTGTTAAAAAGCACGTAGGTCACAAAAAAGCCATTATTTTGTTAAAGTGAGGAATACCCTAGTATATCATTCAATGTACCCTGATGCTCCTGAATGGAGTGTTGAGATAAGGCTACATCCTCAAGCAGGCAAGCTGAACTCTCTCGCCTTTGCAAAAGAGCAAACACAATTACAGTGAAGGTAGTGTTCCAAAGGAATGAACCAAAGCATTCTGAAGGTAGTGTATGTAAAGTTCCCCCATCCCACTCCCACCCGCCCCGCCGGGTGAGCACTAAGCAGATTGCAAATAGTAAAGGAGGAGTTGAATTTAAAACAAAATGGCTCCGATTAGACCCAATTGACTAGGAATCCAATCACTAATCACTGAATTCAAAATGACTAGCCATACTTAAAAAGGTTAAAACTCTCTTTCAAGCCAACTGGATCGAAGAAGAAAAAAACTGTGAAAGCCTAATTATAAGCAATTATCCAGTTTTTGTTTCACAAGTCTGGTACTAGAGCTCAAGAAAGTGATTTTTTTAAAAAGGCCATATGAAGAAAGCAAACCCAATAAAATAACTGAAAGTCCATGCAGGCTCAAGAGGCAAACAGTCCACTTCCATGTCTGCATTCTTTGTGAGGTAACTCAATTCTCTATAGAATATTAGAGAAACATGCAAAAGGCCAAAAAAAAAAAATATCCCCCAACAACAAAACAAAACAAAAACACAAAAGAGGGCTCTAAGCCATTCCGGGCCAGAAAATTTACAAATATGCAACATTCAGAGCACCCTTTTCCCCCTGTGTCCACACAAGTCTTTGCTGAACTGCAAAGGAGCATGTCCTGCACCCAGTGACTGAAGAGGAGTTGGGTACATACAGCAGGAGTTGAACAATGCCATAGTGCTCACCCAGTTTATAATGTAATTGGCACTCTACAACATCCCTAATCATCCTTTGACTCATTCGCACTCTGTGCTGCCTCTCCCTGGGGATCTATCTCAAGCTTTACAGAGACATCCTGTCCCTCCGGCCGCATTAATTTCATTTTTTTCTTTGGAGGGTTTTTCAAAGTGCCCAGCCTCTCTTTCACTTTATATTCCAGGGTGCTATGGGGAATCCCATAAATACTCTGAGCTTTGGAGACGCTCATTTTCCCACTCATCACCACAGAGATCGCTTCTTCCAATATCTCACTGTTGTACTGTCTGTATCTGCCTCTTTTCTTCCGAGGTTGCTTAGAGCCAGGATCTCCCTCTTGATCAGAGGTGGGATATGGCTGTCCAGAGGTAGATTGCTCAGCATCTGAGCCCCAGGAGTCTGGTCCAGGATCCAGCAAGCTCCTTCTGTTTTGTTTCGGAAGGATAGCCCTTAACTTTTTACTAAGCGCGCTCTCCGTTTGTGAACCCATCACCAAAGAGCTATAGCTATACTGGTCGCCAGAACGTGACTCCCATGAAAGGTCCATGCCTCGAACTTGTGGTATCTTTAAATCCACAGGAGTTGAATGGCTCATGTCCTTTTTCCCATCCTGTTTAGTTTGAAGTGCCATTTTTTGAAAGGCTGAATTTTCTGTAAGAAAAGGAAGGTCACTGATGTTGCTGAGTGCACCGTTTCCCCTGAATTTCATTCGGGTGAAGTTGAATTCGTAGTGTGGTTTTGCCCAAGAAGCCTCCCTGGATAGTATCATGTGCTGTCCATGATTCTGCAGCCCAGACGGCCCATGGCTGGCAGCTGTAGCATGCTGGTTTCTGCTCAGCAGTTCTTCGCTTATCTGCAGTGATCGAGCCAATGGAACTTTGAGAGATGTGGAGTGGCCAGACCCTTCCCTCGTTCCATCCTGCCAACTTCTCGGGGGCACCCCATCACCACTCCGAAGTCCCTCTGCATGGTGCTGGCTGGGTCTCCCAGGTCGCCTAATTGGATGGAAGGAAACTGATGTGAGCAGGACTTGCACAGGTAGGGAGGAATGGGTGAGGGGGCCACTCCTTTATTAGAAGACCTTGCTTGGGTAACATCACTTTTGTGGGTTTTTATTTTTATTTTTTTAAGTCTCAGCAGTCAGTTTTTTAAAAAATTGTTCAAAAATAAAGAGAAGCTTTTTGGGCAAAGAAAAACGAAACCTGTCAGCTGGTCTTTGGTTGGGTTCACAAAATCTTGGAGCAGAAAAGGCTTCGCGCAAGTGTCTGAAAATAGCATCTTAATTATAGATTAGAAAGGAATAATCATTTGCTAGAGTCTATTCACGACTGTATTACTAGTGTGACGTTACCACTAAACAAGTACAGTAATAAAAGAGTAAGCCAAGTGACAAAATGCAGCAAATTCAACACGCATACTCTCACACACCAGCCACCTGCACTTTTTATAAAATGCTGAAAGCTCTGGAGGGCATGGATTAACACTATATATGCTAAAGTTGCTGCTCAGCATCAAGAGCGCTCAGCAGAACTCAAAGGTGTTTGCTTATTTTGCATTAAACATTAGAACAGAAAAACGGAATGGTTCTCAAATAAAAATGTTGCACAAATTCAGACTCCATTTCCTTTTAAAATTAATCATAAGTCACATAAATATCAATTTGATTCTGTTTTTCACATGCCTAGGTAAAGAAGCAGGATATTTTCTTGCCACATATGTATTATTTATTACGCTCTTTCCAACTTTACTGATTAAACAGATCCAGGTTAAATCTATTTTTTAAAAAGAGTATGATATACAGTCTAATCAGACTATCAATCTTGTTTTATGCACACAATTATTTCAATTCCTGTAAATAATATGAACAAAAAGTATGCAATGCATTCTTGGTACTTTGCTCATTAAGATGATTACTGTGTATATCCTATCTAGCAAACAGCCTTTATATATTCACAGACCCCTTTAACCTAGCCATCTGAGATATGTATTTTAGGACCCACCTTACTCTCTTTACTGTAATTTGTATTTCAATATTGTATTTTTACATTTTTGTAACCTGCCCTAGGACCTCATGATGAAGGGCAGGTAAGAAATCTAATCAACAACAACAATAACAACGACGACAACAACAACAACGTACAGAAGATTTGGATGCATAGCAAGGCAGAAGGAAGAACTTACATTCAAGTTTGGACTTCCTAATTCTTTAGCCTATTAAACATTGCTCAGAATTTGAAGATTCTTAATTTGGTAACGAACAGTCCACATGAATTCTGAACAAGAACCACCCCAGTGTCAAGGGAAATAATAAATTTCTACCAGAACTTTAAACATGCATTGAATATTTCAGCTAGTTCTAAAACAGTGAAGCACTGTCCAGATATAAAGATTAACTAGCGCAGGCTTCTTCAAACTCGGCCCTCCAGATGTTTTGAGACTACAATTCCCATCATCCCTGAACACTGGTCCTGCTAGCCAGGGATCATGGGAGTTGTAGGCCAAAAACATCTGGAGGACAGAGTTTGAGGAAGCCTGAACTAGCACTTTGAGAGACAAAGGGCAATAGTTAACTGGCATTTAACTTAACAGTACAAAGCAGAAACACATGCTGATCTCTTGAAGATGCTTTCAGTCAGCCATGTAGGAACACTTTTTTGTTTTAAATGCACAGAACCTGTTAGAATATTCAGAAAGGGAACAGAAATTGATAATTCTCCTTCACAAGACAGTATTTAGAGTTCTGACATACAGGGTTAAGTAATATATCCATGTTGTGAGGAATTTAAATGTCTCTTTTGCAGTTATAAGTCAGTGACTGTCAACAATGGTTATTTTTATATCACTAGAAGTCCAGCAACTTGAAGATTATGTAATTCCACATCTATATTCAGCCGCTTAATATTCTAAAGGCTGATTAGCTTTAAAAATATACAAAAAAATGTATTCTATCGCAGCATTTTAAAGTATCACCCCAAATTTCTTTATTCTCATGTATCTTCTCCCTATCAGCACATGCAACAAAAAATACAAAGTTGATGGGATTGTATAACCTTCACCAAAAAAAATTTGCACCCAGAAACTGTCTACTAGTCTAATAATAGTATAGTATTTGGAATGTTTGAATTATTGAGTATTCATCTTGGAAACAGCTCCAAGGTAAGTAACTACAAATCCGTCATATATCTAATGAGCCATTAGAAAACAAATGGAATTATAGCACTGTACTATAATAGTAGGTTATACAAAAAAAAATCCTAACAAATATTTTACAATTCTTGCTCAACCACTATCTTTACTTTAGTGGCCTTGCCTAGACATTATGACTACTAAAGGAAACACTGTTTGGTTTGCTGATCTATTCAAACTAGGCAGCCATCATCCCATCCTATCAAAGGCTGAGATCGGGTTCAGATACTTATCAAGCCTCATGTGATCACCTGTGGGATGTGCATGGAACTACCAATGGTTCACAACCCAACAAAGATCATGTGCAGCCACTGGTTGTATGACCTGATACCCCCATACATGAAGCCACTGAAACTGCATTGTGATAAAACTTTCTGACTCGCTACAATCATGAAAACTGCAGTAGTCATTTGTATAAGCTTCAAGGGGAAATGGTTGTTCATACAACTGGCACCCAACATAACCCCTGCCAAGTTGTTAGCCCCCTCATAGGCCCAATGCTCCCATAGTCAAATGCACAGGTGTGGCTGAGCATGTGAACAAAGTCAAAATAGTCAACTTTTTAAAAGGTTGAAAGATCATAGCTCTACATTTCACATATCAGGTACAAAACCAAAGTATTCCTGAAATGGAATTAATTTTTCAGTTGACTTCATATTTAAGGATTGGAAGAAGGTGTTTTAACAAGATGTAATTATACTCTGAAGGGTTAAATCAACCCTGTCTGTGGAAGCAATAAGGAAGAATTTGACCCTCAGTTTGTTGTTATGCAAATAACTTGAGGGGGGTTTTAGCTTAAAAATACTAATAATTTCCCTTACCCATTCCCAGGAGTAGCGGAGCAGCCAGGTGAATGGCTCAAGGAGGCGCTGCCTGCACATGGACTTTTCTTAGTGGACAGATCAAGTACTCCGTCTGCAGAGACATGAGAATTACTTGAGAATAGGAAGAAATTAATAAAACTAAACACACACAAACATACAACTTGGTAAGTTTTTATGGCTGAAACGCTGTCTCAGTTAATCTTGGGTTGCTTTGGAACTTCCTACTGAACCTCAACCAAAGTCTCTTGACACATCAGCCATTATTTTATTTTCTTTATTTTGTTTTGTTAAGGACATATTGATATTATGACTTTCATTCAATAAAATATTAATGGTAGATTAAACAGTATGAACACATTATATCTGAGAGCATAGAATGCAAGTTAATTTCAAAACATAGTTCTCTGCATATACTTCATAATGTCTGAAAAGTGGATCAAGTTACTTCTTTTTGAGCATGTATACTTCTTGTTATCCACCATACATTCATTAAGATGTAGTCAATGTACTGATAGTTTCAAGTAAGACACAAAGGAGAACAGGAAAGAAAAAAACATCTTAACAAGCAGAACCGAAGTTCATGTACCCATAAAAGAAAACTCAACAAGTGTTTAATTCAGGTACTACAAATAGGAGCAAGAGTGGAGAATTTATTGCCTTACAATTATTACTGCAAACAAACTGCAGCTTTCATATTAAGTATTTTCTTGGTACACTTCATTTTATTTAATATATTTATATTCCATCTTTAAATTTAGCAAAAACAATACAATTTAATGGGATAGCTTACAGGGCACTCTCCAGATGCTATAGACTACAACTTCTATTATCCCTGACCACTGGCCATGTTGGCTGGGGTAATGAAAGTTGTACCCCACAATATCTGGAGTGCACCACTTTGGCTACCACTAATCTTGCTTTTTAAAAAGTGCTGCAGTCCAGATATTCAGTCCATGAGCTATTCAGTTAGAACAGAGATAACTAGTTCAGCAATGCTAGCCTTGCATGTTCCAAGGCAGTAAAGAAGATGCTAGAAAGTCATGTGACTGGATTTTTAAAAAGTCATGTAATAATATATTTTGCATTTATAAGATAATTGTTAGCCATTAGTGGAAGACTAACTAGTAAGCTTGATGAAACCATTTTTTCTACACAAAGACTACTTACTGCCTATCTCCCATGAAGCTTAAGTATAAACATTCTTAAAAGCTGCACAATTCTGGAAGGTAACAAGCTACTTGTTATTACTAACAACTTTTAAGAGGTAGTCAGTGGGAAAGAGGAAGGGTAAGTGGTGGCAAGTGTAGTTACCAGACAATTTGCCAACGTGTACATTTACAGATGCCCGCATCCTACAAGCAGGATAGATTCTCTCTTCTTTTTCTTAATAAGCTGGGTAGATTCTCAATGAATTATTGCTGTGTTTCATATAACACCTAAACTCTCAAGGGATCCAACTCCATTCCCAGCATATGGAGTATACAGCAACTTCTAATGCACACAGGAACTCACTTTTTAGCAACTGCAGCTCAGTGAAACAGTGTCTCCTTTTCTAGCAAAAAAGTAACAAGCTATGGTTGTACAGACCACCTTTAAGACTCTTATCCAGAACTTTATTATGAATCTAAATCTTTCTGTTCTCTCCTCCATCAAAACAGTTTTGGAACTGTTTCAAGTCTGTTTGTAACTACATTATTAGTACAGTTAAGGAGGTTTGTTAATATTTGCTGTCCATGCATTTATATGGTAAAATGTACTATTTGGCTCACAGAAATGGAAAAGTTCATAATTATTCAAAGCGATGTTATTTAAAGCAAACCTAAATTTCAAGATCATCTATACTGTTTAACAATAAAGAATATTTAGTTTTTCAACATGTATTTTTGCAATTTAAGGGGCCAGAGTAAGGTCTGAAAAAGGTCTACTTATTATTAGAGAGATGGGGCAGTACTTCGTTACACCTTGTCCAATTAAATACTTATTTGGTTCTGCGAGAAAACCAACTAGAAGACCCATGTTATACTTCCAAGGTAGAGATTCACAATCCTTTTCACTATCACTTTTCATCTGTGTCTGGTGTAGGTGAAGTTTTACACATATGAAATAACATGCAGAAGTGGAGAATAGCCAGCTATGCATGCTTACAAGGATTTGAGGCTTACAGTAGCTAACGAAATTACGTGTGACTCAACAACATCAACCTGTGACAAAGATTAATTCTAATTTGCATTACATTAAGACTTAAGTAATAACAGTATTTGTCGGTTAGACATTCTTTCTAGTGGGTCAAGTTTTTGGTTCAATATCTTAAGAAAGTGTTTAAAAGCTAGTGGATTCTGTATATATGTGGAACTCTCTCTGGTAAATTATATGAGGAAATGCTACAGGAATAGGTATATGTAGCCTTGAGACCAGAAAGGCAAGTGGGCAAACAAATTATGTTTTCAAGAAATACCAGAATGGAAAGAATGAATGGTTTTTTCAGCTTTCTATGAAAACAAAGCAGTTACAGGTTTAAAGTGGGAATTTGATGCACACTCCCTTAGGAGAAAGCACAATTGAACACAGTGGGATTTTATTTAGTAAACATGTATCAGATTGCACTGTAGATTACCTAACTGTAATGATTTAGAAAATGGACAAGTTGCTTAAGCTGTATGTGAAAATTTCTTAAAGTCTTTAAGAAAGCTAAAAAGAAAATGCTAGACAATAATATTTTAAAGTGCTTTATTTTCTAACACATATGTATTGACTTTTCAGCAAAGTCCAAGTGGCATACAAAATAATCCAACTTTAGGGCAGACAACTGCTTTCAATAGCTTATGGATTTCTCTTGTCTCTAGAATGCATTAAAATAAACATACATTATAATGTAAGATGAAGGGCAAAATTCTTCAGGTCCATTAAAAGTACTGTGTATATGTTCACTTCCAAGGGAAAAGAACAAAATATGCAACTGCTTCAACCTTGCATTTGCTCTTTCAAAAGCACTTGGTCAACACCAAGGTTTTCTTTTAACATAAGCACCACAATCAGAGGTTGACAAATGCAGTTACCATATCTTAAGATGCTGGCAACCACCTGCTACCTCCAGCATAAGATGAGAAAGGTGGGGCTCATCTCTGATGATGTTCGGGACTTTGGAAGAATGTAAGAGCCTCCTGGATCAGGTCAATGACCCATTAAGTCAAGCATCCTGTTCTCACAGTGGCTAATCTGATGCCTGTGGGAAACCTACACCTGGAATCAATGAGAAGTTCCTCTGCTTCCAAGTGTTCCAGAAGGTCAGGAACAAAATTCCATCTTTCTTCTAGAACACCCAAAAAGCGTTGATTTCACCTGACACTGGACGGAGCATCAGTATTTCCAAAGTCTGGTGAGGCAGTTACAGTAATTTAACTAAGGCTGAAACTTGGGGGAAAGGTGAAGTCTATTGTTTGACTTTGCCCTAGACTTCAGAATCACCTGGAACCAGTGAGAAGTGCTAATGCTTCTGGGGCTCAGAATGACACAAGCCACAAATCTCCTTTGCATGTCAGAAGAACAGGTGGAGAACAGGGTCAGTGATAACCACAACTGGTTCCTGGCTACCAAGGGCAGTCAAAATCTGTGGATCTTGTTTAAAGCCCTTCACCAGAAGACACACTCTTATGTGTAGGGTAAAGGTAAAGGGACCCCTGACCATTAGGCCCAGTCGTGACCAACTCTGGGGTTGCAGCGCTCATCACGCTTTATTGGCCAAGGGAGCCTGTGTACAGCTTACGGGTCATGTGGCCAGCATGACTAAGCCGCTTCTGGCGAACCAGAGCAGCGCACGGAAATGCCGTTTACCTTCCCGTCGGAGCAGTACCTATTATCTACTTGCACTTTGACATGCTTTTGAACTGCTAGGTTGGCAGGAGCAGGGACCGAGCAACGGGAGCTCACCCCGTCGCGGGGATTCGAACTGTCAGCTTTCTGATCGGCAAGTCCTAGGCTCTGTGGTTTAACCCATAGCGCCACCCGCGTCCCAATGTGTAGGATACCACATACTTAAAAGATGTCACACACAAAGAACTAAACACACAAAGAAAGTTACAATTGACATGAAGGACTATATTTTAAGTAAATAAAACAGCCTTTACTAAGCGGCTGCTGTAAGACAATCTGAGTATTCAGCTCCAATTACAGGCATTCTGCTTATGAGCAAATTGCCAAAATACTTGCCAAGTGTGATTACAGGCACAATTCACTACATGGAGGCTGGAAGTACACTATCAAACCCATTAATTCAGCATAAGTAAATTTCCCAGAGAGTAAGTTTCTTTTCTGGCAGACCCAGCATCCATCTGGAATATGCTTAATAAAATGAGGGCACATAGCTGTTAGCACTTTCGCACCATTTTCAGCACAGCTTTTCTCCATTCCCTTATGCACTACTAATCAATCCATGCGTCTCTTCTTTCCGTTCTATGATTTACTTAGTCATTAATGGCCAGCAAATTGCAAATGGTTGCAAGGGGCTATGAACAGAAATGTGGCATACCTTGTTCGCTAGGATCCAACTGAGACTTTCTGACAGTGAGGTCCAAGGGCGAGTCCTGGTCAGCCATGAGAAGTTTGCTGAGCACAGGATTTTGAGCCGTTGCACCCACAGGGGATGAGGCTACCAGAGATGCTTTCAGCAGGCTTTGGTTCTTTGTGCTATTGGGCGAGCTGGAGTCCTGAGTAGAGCTAGTTTTTGAGGTATATTCAGCAGCAAACTGTCGAATCATCCGCTGCATGATCTCACGGGCCACTAGGGGAATGTTGGGGTCAGAGACCCTATGACTGTCTAAATGGTAAAATAAAATAAAATAAATAAGAAGGAAGTTTTATGTAGAACAAATTTTAAAGCAAGACAACTTCCGATAGTGAGGGTTGTGTGTTTTTTTAATTAAAAAAGCTACAATATTTTAACGTGCAAGTGCAAGACAATAAAAAGGCACAGATCTTACATCAGGGGCTCTCTTAATTGCATCTTCAAAATCTGAAGCAACTTACAGAATTGTGACCCATTCCCTACAGCTCCCTCTCTTAACTGCATTTAAAAGAGCCACTATGTCTGCACCAGCTCCTTAAGATCACAATGCCCAATTTTTAACACAGAGAATTTAAAAATGATATAATACATTCACAAGAATGAAATAATTTCTTCAATGCTGAAATGGGAAGAGGGAGGCAAATTAAGCATGTATTTCTTTGTACAGAGGTTTAAAGAATCACCTCCAGTATAACAGCCCTTTGCCAACATAAGACAGAGACCCTATGTATGTCCCCAGATAGAATTCTAGGTCTACAATAATCTGCCAACCAAAATAAGCTGAGCTAAAGAGAACGAACTAATAAATTATCAATGTGAATCTCATTTTAGTCAAAAGTCTCTAGGTAGAATTAGACACGCCATCTTAAATCCATAATTCCTCTTACCTTCCCCACAACCACATGGATATAATATTTGCCTATTTACTGGTTCTGAGATATGTGCAGTACTTTGAACACAAACTCTGCTGTGTAAATGCTATTATTAGTAACTCCCCCAAATTCTTCTCTTCCCACCAGTCCAGCTAGGCACTACCAGGGCTTTTTTTCAGCTAGAACGCACCAGAACTCAGTTCCAGGTGGGTGTGACTGCCATTATAAGAGAAAAAGAGAAGTGTTCATGGCACCTCTTTTTCTAGAAAAAAAGCACATGGCACCGCTGCATGGAGACAAAATTTAGAGCACAAACTACCCAGAGGGTGGTGAGCCTTTCGGGCCCAGTGGAACAGAACTTTATCTTCCCTCAACTCTGTGAGCCAACTTCTAACAGGTGGGTAGGATTGCCCAAATGTCAATCATTTAACATCACAATAACACCGGCGGATTGATACATCAACACTGGGCCACAGGAGTCAGAGGACTCAGAAGATAGTTCAAAAGTCTTGTTCTTCCCTGTATGCAGCACTTCACAAATGCCTGAAAACCAGGTAATTGTTTGGCCTCTGGGAAGTGCTTGGGAAGCATGTCGGGTGCAAGATATATTTAAAGGTGTCAACCAGTGTCCTTTTATAGATTATTTGTACAGATAAAAAACCTTGAGATTCTATGGAAATAATACATGGCTATCTCAAAAAAAGTATTTTAAAAAGATCAGTTAGCCAAGCATGCAAGCCAGTTAGAGTATTGATTTCATTCTTTCATTATGACCAACCTTTTCGATAAAAGACTGCATGGATAAATTCTTCCGCTTGCCTCTCGAACCGAATGATTTTCGCTTGCTCTTGTCTAAGCAGAGCTTGGTGCCCAACTTCCAAAGCTGGCTCATCCAGACTGACTAAGTGTTCCTATGAAAAATATTTAACACAAATGTAAAAATATAAACACCTCTTCTTTTTTATGCTGACTTTAAAAAAACTGCTCACTGTAAAGACAGTGATACAATTTGATCTGATACAATTTGGAATATATGTCAGAATTTGTCAGCCATCTCTCACTGCTTAACATTTAGGGCTGCACATTTATTAAGAAGCAGTTTCCACTAAACTCAGTGGCAGCTACATCTGAGTAAAAATATTCAGGATCTTAATTCATCTTAAATGATGAATGCAACTACAAAGTCACAATACAAAACAAGAAAGGCAGAACCATCTTTTCATTATTTAATAAAATTTACCATATAAGGAAAAGTACTCAAAATTTTCACTCCAAACTGATCAAACACAGGGTTGTTCCAACCAAGGCCATGGGGGGGGGGTGGAGGAATGGCAACCTGCCTGGCTGCTGATTGCAACTCTACATTATGTGAAGGGGCAGGGGAAAATTGGTTCAAGGAAAATATGTGGGGGGATTATGTTGCCACTGCTGCTTTTACTACTAAGTTCTGCGCCCCAGTCTTGAAAATTTTACCACTTTTTCATGCCCTCCAAAAAAACTACTTCATTTTTCTCCTCCCACCCACCTAAAAGTCCCTTTCCATCAAAATCTCTACCACACTACTCATAAACTATATTTAGGGAGAGTACATGCAAAGTAGCTAAGGAAACTGATCAACACTGAGGTCAAATCACACGCCCAGTTAGGCATGTAGGTAACCTATCCATTTTCTGTCAAAGTTGAACTTAAATCTCCAGAGTCAAGATTTTATGAAAAAATGACTGTCTGAGAACCCAGTCATCAGCACACAATGAAATTCAGTTTGTTAATACTCTTACCCCTATTTAAGAAATTGGGAACTTTACATCTGAAATAGACCTCTTTAAAAGAAATCCCACATCAAGCACAGCTGTCTGTAAAATCACTAATACAGGAAACAGTTACAAAGTTCCTACTTTCCATATGCAACCAGTAGATAGCACTCCTGGCCATGGTTGCCACCTGGCCTTTCCAAGAAGAAACCTGGATTCAAAAGATATTGCCAAGCAGCAAACCAGGTTCTTTAAGAGTGTGATTACATTCAACAGGAATTTCCCCCTGTCTCCATTAAATCCCTGTTGATTAATTCTTATCCAAAATAGTCAGTAGGTATTTATGCAGGATGAGGACATCTGCTGCTGGATCCAAAATAAAGAAAAATTGTAGTTTGATGTTATCCATACGCAACTCTTTCCAATAGTCTAACCATCTCAACCCAGTGACATTATGCAGCTGTTAAACCATACTGGCAAGTGAGTATCTCCAAAAGGTATCACAGAAGTAGTAAAGGTGCAAAAATGATAATCAAGGTCACAGCCTTTAAAATATTGCTTTAACTATGGGAGCACATGTAAGTAGTTCCTAAAGTTCTGAATGTTATAGATGGAAATGAAAATAAATGCTCAGTAGAGTCTCTCTTGTACTATAGTGAAGAGAATGACAAGATGGGGTGCTCACCCTAGGTTTGATGTAACAAAATAAGTGGAGGGGGGAAAACACCTCTTTCCATTTGTAGGTTGTCATAAATAATTATTTCACCCCACACAATATATAAATAACATGAAATTTCTATAAGACAAGATGGTTTCTAGTAGATATAAACCTATCAATGAGTATTAGACACAATACTTAAATGTTATGCTCATGTTCAAGAAGCAACATACCCTTCAGAATTAAAGTCTAGAACTGAAACAACAGGAGACACCCATTATCATTCTGTTCTGTTCCTGAGCTTTCTAGTTATTATTCACCACTGTTGGAAACAGAATGCTGAGCACAACTGAATGGACAGATCCATTTTTAGGTTCTTAATCCAAAAAGTCATCAAAACATTGCCCTTCAACACACACACAATGGGAACGAAGAAAAAGAAAGGACTTTAAAATATATGATCAGTGCCCGTTAAGAGGTTGGGTATGAGGTAAAGTGTCTAGCATGTCTTAAGAAACAATCTCCCAAGTGCTTCAGGCAACTTATACCTTTAATATCCCACATATGTCCTTGCCAGAATTATGCAAAATAAGCAGCATGGCTTAAGCTCTTCAACCTATGCATAATTTATAAAGGCTAAATAATTTTATTTTTTCTTGGCACAATTTAGTTTACCTTGCTGCCTGTTTGATTCAATTTTTGAAACACATGAATTTTAAGACCCTACTTTATTCTGCTCTGTCTGAAAATCCATCCTTTCCTTACAGGTAAAAATACCTTGCATAGAACAAGGTATCTAATGTTAGTATATATCAGTAAAGAACTCACGGCACTTTCAGTAACACTGGCTTCATTGAATAGGGTTGCTGCTGTCCACATATGCCAACTGAATATGGTTTATAACGGTGAAGGACAAAAATGGATCGAAAAACAATTGTAAGGAAGGAATAAAGAAGTGGATCAATTACAGTTAGGCAGCAAATGTCTTCAAGGAATGAACCACCCTGTGTGCTGGTGTATAGCACACTGTCAAACATAGGCTAATAACACAAAACACAATATGCTCAGCAGTTCTAAAACATCAACCACCCTCAGACTAAGGCTAGGTAGGGTATTATGTAGCCCCAGCAAACCTTGGTACAAAAAAGCAACAGTGAAGGATATCTCATGTATCCAGATGACAGCGAGGGCTTACACCACTCTTGACCTATAGAACCACAATACGTAGGATCACAAGAAAGAACTTGGCGATGCGAAACTTTAGTGAAAATGTACTGTACACAAACCCAAGGATAACAGGGTGCTGATAAAAAAGTGCTACAGAAAACAAAGAAAAATAGAACATTTGTGAGTTCTGACTTTCCGAAGGAATTCTACAGTATTTATTCATGTCATACTTTCTTCCACAAGGCAATTCAACAGTGCATAGATAGGGTTGCCAAGTGCTTTCCCAATCAGGCACTGGCCAGAACCAATCCTACTTCAGCTTCAGCAAGGCTGTTGCAACATGTGCCCTCAAGCCATGCTAGGATTTGCATTAGGATTCTGGACACAAATGCCAAACAGAAATTTCAACTCTTAAGCTGAAACACAAGATGCAACACGAAGCACCAGCACTGGTAACCAAGGGAGGGGGAGGGCAGTTTAACACCAAAGTGTATCTTAACATACACCCAGAACAGGGATGGGCCAATGATCATCACCAAGATCAAGAAATGTTTATACCCAGGTAAGCCCCCAAGAGAAGCTACTAAAGGAATGCCAAGCACAAACAACCAAGGCCTTGGATTTCAAGCACTCTGCTCACTAGCAGTGCTTGATCTAACAACTCTATACTATCCTTTCTTGCATAATAAGCACAACCAGAAAATACATGGCAGAATAATCATGACTAAAGTAAACTATGACTGCCTACTGTAAATCACTTAGAAGTCTTTTGTTGTAGTAGACTGAAAATAAATGTTAAATAAATAAAAAGTAACTTCAGTGCAATATGCTCCTCTGGAAAGATGCATACAGTCCCTAATATTAAATTTTCCAACATCTAAACCCCACCTCAATGATGGAGAATAAAAGGTGACCACAATGACAAGAGGAGCATGTATGGGTCTTTATAAAATAATCTGAAACCAGAGTATAACACAATAAAATGAATTAAAAATCAAGCAATCAATGAACAATAAAACATACATAGTTCAATAGCTAGGATGCTTCCCTACCTGGTACTACACAAACAGCTAAGATAGCCTGGAGAAGAAGCAATCCTTTGCACACTACTTGAAACCACCAGAAGAACTGAGGGAGCTGAAGCAGTTAATCCATTTACTTGACACTATTGGAGGTGGTTCAAGCGCAGGCGCACCACCGCAGACTTCACACATATCATGTGTATGCAACAGTGCCCACGAAGGGATATCTGAGGCACTAACTGCCTTGCTGCAATAGCCACCAGAATGGGGTTTAACATCTTCCCAATGAGTAGTCATTCCTCATCAGCCATGATAATCTGGCAGGCCCCTCATTCCCGCCTCAACCAGAAGTGCCAACTTCTAGAATGTAGCCAAATAATTATTTTTATTTATAATCTACCAACTCATTAAAAATATGGTGGTGTGCAGTTAAATCATTAAAACACCTTAAAATCGTAGGCTCGTAAAATACAGAATGAATGGCCAACAGTGAAAATACAGGGGGAGGTGGAAAATGAACACAAAGCGAGAGATGACCTGGGGATATGAGCATTCACTGACTCATTCCATCCACAATGGTCACTGAACTGTCAACCACTCCAACTAGTTTCCCCATCCTCTGTGGGACTTCACAGTTGGGGACACCAATAACTGCACTTGGAAACTATGTTATGGGGCAATGAACTCATGAACAAACAAAATATTGCACCCAAATTTTGTGGTCCACTTGTATAATTAGTGGAACAGGGCCAACAAGACAAAGCTCAGGAGTTGAGGTTGGGATGTTGCTCTGGCCCCACTGTCTCAAATAAATTGCCTTTCTGCTACCTCTATCCTTTACCATCTGAAACTGTTGCCAGCAAGAAATCTATTCAGCATACTGCACCTTGTACAAAAACATTATCAGTGGCACCAGCATCATCTAAGAATGAGCTTATGCAAACCATACCCATATACTCCCAGGAACAGCCTAAATATCCTAGAGTCTCAAGTGTAATACACAGAAGCTACACCTAATATGCCATTCTACAAGGCATGGATGACTAACTGGCTAGACTGCTGGTGCAGGCAAACTGCCAATGGCATGTATGAACTCTGCTAAACTATCTGCACTGGCTGTCCATTTGCTACTGGGACCAGGTTCCAGGCTCTTGTGGTAATATATAAAACCATGAACAACTCAAGTCCAGGATACCTTAAGGACCACCTGAGCCCTTATATCCAAACTCAATCATAAAGATAATCCAGAGGAGCAATTAGTTGTTCCCTGAGTTAGAGAGGTCCAACTGGCTTCAACCAGAGGTTGGGCATTTAGTGTTGCCAGGCCCATGCTGTAGAATATTCTTCCACCACAGATTCATGAGGTATCCACGCTACTGACTTTCGGGTGTCTCATGAAGAACTTTTTATGCTGACAGGTTTATGAATTTATTTAAACTTTCCTGATTAGCCAGTCATTTTAACAATTACTATTGGGGGGGGGTTAGTTTTCATGGCATGTTATGTTTTATTGTATATACTGTTGTACATCACCTTGATATTTTATGAGTTGGCAGTATATAAATATTTCTATAAATAAAAATGATAAAAGCAATGCAAAGCAACACCATTATTGCACAACATAGCCATCTGCAATGCAGATACTTTGGTTACAATCTTAACACCCTATCACTGATCTATGACAGAATCTCTGTGAAACAGGCATCATCATTGCCTTTTGTCTAAGAGAAGGGAAGAGTACAAAGAAGGTTCCACATATGCAATAAGGAAACTTCTGCTAAGCTTGGACACTTGTGGATCAAAATGAGCACTCCACACAGATCCCTATCCAGCTTCTTAAAAATGACATGGGACTGATCTACTTCCCTCAGTGGACTCAGGCATAACTGCACAAAGGGTCATGGAGTACAGACCACAAGTACATGCATGCCATCAAAGTTTCTTAACACCTACCAAAATAGCTAAAATGTATAAGACAAAAACAAATCTGTGCTGGAGGTGTGGTAAAACAGAGGGGACACTTATACATGTGTGGTGGACCTGTGAAAAAAATCAAAAGCTTCTGGAACACAGTGTATGATAAGCGTAACAAAATGTTTAAGTATAACTTTATGAAAAATACAGAAGCTTTTCTACTAGGGATAACGGACACAGGCATAGCAAGAGATGATCAGAAAATATTCCTTGATGCCACAGGAGCGGCAAGGATCCTAATTGCTAAAAACTGGAAAAAAGAAACTGTGCCAACAAAAAAGGAATGGCAAGATAAACTTAGAGTATATTGAACTGGCGAGATTAACAGAGGCAATTATAGATCACACTAGACAAATTTCAAAAAGCATGGGGGGGAATGCATAGAATACTTCACAAAACAGTGCCCTAAAATACATACCTGGACTTGTTTCGATTAATGTCAGCAGGAGACTTTGTGGATATTTAAGTTATAATTAGAAAAATCTTAATAATTATTCATAAAGGACACAATTTATAAGAAGTAAATAAGGAGGCCAGATACAGGATAAAGAAAGTCTTTTATTTGGTTGTTTGTATTGTTGTATGTTATGTTCACTGTGGAGTGGGGGTGGGGGGGTTGTGTTATGTTGTAAATAAAATTTCAATTAAAAAAAACAAAGTTTCCCCATAAAATATGTAAAAGGAATATAGATAATAAAAAGGAATTAAGGCCAAATAGAATTTTTTGAGAGTGTTGATATTTTGTATCTGACAAAGAGAAAGAATGATACCTTGATGTTAGTATTTATTGATTTATCCCCTGCCTTTTTCTCTGACGGAACTCAAGGCAGCTTACAGATAAAAGTAAGAACTGCTAAAAACATAACAATCATTAAAAAAATGAAACATCAATAGAATTAAAACTATATACATATATAGAATCTGTTAAAATCATATCAATAATTACAACACAGCATCAGCTCTTTCATTAAAACAGTCAGTTCACAAAAACATGTTGAAGCAAGGAACTCTTCACCTGCAGGCAGAAATACAACAAGGAGTGAGCCAATGTAGCTTCTCTAAGGAGGGAATTCCAAACTCTGGGAGCAGCCACTGAGAAGGCTCCCTACCAAGCGCGCCTGCCAGGCTGGCAGAACTGAGAGAAGAGCCTCCTCTGAAGTTCTCATATGAACCCAGGAAGGTTCATATGAGGGAATACGGTCTTTCAGATAGCTTGGGCTTTATAGGTTGTAACCAGCACTTTGAATTGTGCCTGGAAACAGACTGGTAGCCAGCAAAGCTGTTATAGCAAGGGAGACATATGCTTCCTATAACCAACCCTGGGCCCCAATCTGGCTGCAGCTCTTTGAGCCAGTTGAAGTTTCTGAGCACTTTGCAAAGTGTAGAGTGTGTTACAGGAATCCAAATGGGATGTAACTAAGGAGTATGTCACTGTGGCTACTGATCAAGGGGTACAGTTGGCACACAATCTTTAACTGTGCAAATGCACTTCTTGCCCCCACAGAGACATGGGCATCCAGGCCCAGGGCTAAGTTCAAGAGCACACCCAAACTGCAAACCTGTGTCTTCAAGGAAGTGTTACCCCCATTCAGCACAGCCTGAATCCCTATTCCCTGTTCTGCCTTCTGAATGACCACTACTGTCTTGTCTGGGTTCAGTTTCAATTTGTTCACTGTCACCCAGTCCATTACTGATGACAGGCACCATTTGAGAACCAAGACAGCTTTCTTGGATTTAGATGGAAAGGAGAAATAGACCTGGGTGTCATCAGCATACTAGTGACACCGAGCCCCCAAACTCTAGAAACCTCTCCCAGCAGTTTCATGTAAATGTTAAATAACAGGATAGAACCCTGAGGAACCCCGCAGGTCAACAGCCAAGACATCAAACAGAAGTCCCCCAGCACCACCTTCTGTGTTTGTCCCTCCAGGAAGGGATCCGCTGTTAAAGAGGGTCCCATCCCAGCAAGGCAGATCTTTTTTTAAAAAATATTTTTTTATTGTTAAAATAACACACATATTACAAATATACAAGCATATATTTCATACAATCCTTAAAAGTGTTCAAACATACCTACACTCATTCCCACAGATAATTCCTTTTCCCATCACCATCCACCACCCCTCACCCCACCTTTGTGTTAGACTTCCAATCTACTCAGTTGCAATTTCTTCCCACTTCTATTACTTTCTTTCACACACCTTTAAGTTAATTTCATACTTCTTTTTCTATTACACATTGTTATCCACCTTGTTTAGTATTTCAGTATTTGAAACGGAACTTGTTTATTCTAATAGGAGTTCTGATTTTTCGATATGGTTTTGCAAGTATCTTTTAAACACCTTCCAATCCCTGTCTATCTTCTCTTTTGAGATCTTTCCAATTTCTCCCATTGTTTTGGATATATTGTAGTACTCCAATAATTTGGCAAGCCACTCTATTTTTGTCGGTACAATACCACTTTTCCAATTTTTCGCAATCAATAGCCTTGCGGCTACTGTTGCTTATAAATATAAGGTCTTGTCTTCTTCCTTTAGGCTTCCTGGTACTATTCCCAATAGAAAACCTTCTGGTGTTTTCCTAAATGAATATCTGAACATTTTTTTCATTTCGTTATATAGTGTTTCCCAAAATTGTTTGATGTTTAAACAATTCCACCATATATGTATCATAGTACCTTTTCCAGTGTTGCATCGCTAATCAGTCTCCTCCACTCAAACTGAGGTGCCACCACACACTCTAGAACCTTGCCCAAAAATGGTATAAAGCAGATTGGAAAAGTTTTCTTTTTGAAAAACAAAAGTCATATTATATTTAATGTTACATTTACACTGACAGTTTACCTTAAAATAAGTGTTCTGTGCTCATCTAAAATACAAAACTAATTATAGAGCTCCTACCAAATATATTTCTATTTTTAAAACTCTTTTATGTATATTCTGGTGGGAAAACACCTTTCTTATCAGGACATTCATCCCTCCAGATTTTCCTCAAATGTCTTATTATCTAACAGTGATATCCAATGCAGTGCTCACACAAGAGGGCTTCTCCTTTCTCTCCTCCCCCTGCAACCTCTTATAAACCTCCAATCTGTTTCAGAGGATTGAGACACTCTCCAGAGCAAATACTGGGGGCACACAGAGGCAGTAGGGGGAGAAAAGAAATCAGAAATCCTATTCTGCAAGCAGATGAATATATTGGATGTTGTCCTAAAGTTATGCTTGTTAGAGCTTTTGTCTCTAAGTGCCTTGTTGAATTGTCTCTCCATCACCTGAGAGAAAATACATTTAACAAAGCTCAAAAGAGAATTGCAATCATAACTTAGGATGGCAACTGCATAGTAACACTAGCCATGTAACATATCAACCCAGCTTAAATTTATTTTATCTAGCATTCATTTTTCACAGGACAAAAACAATCTGCAACTTTAGAACTGAGCTAACAGACAAAATGTTCAATACCATCAGCATGACTGAGTAAAGATAAAGGTAAAGGGACCCCTGACTGTTAGGTTCAGTTGCGGATGACTCTGGGGTTGCGGCGCTCATCTTGCTTTACTGGCCGAGGGAACCGGCGTACAGCTTCTGGGTCATGTGGCCAGCATGACTAAGCCGCTTCTGGCAAACCAGAGCAGCGCACGGAAACACCGTTTACCTTCCCACCAGAGCGGTACCTATTTATCTACTTGCACGTGCTTTCGAACTGCTAGGTTGGCAGGAGCAGGGACCGAGCAACGGGAGCTCACCCCATCGTGGGGATTCGAGCCGCTGACCTTCTGATCAGCAAGCCCTAGGCTTTGTGGTTTACACCACAGCGCCACCCACAGGGACACTGCAAATTCATATCCATCGTCCTGAAAACAGATTAATATTCACTGCATAAGGACATAAATCAGGGGTCTCCAAACTTTATGAGCCCCAGGACCATTTCACAGAAGAATAGGAAATGGCCAGGACCCTCCAAAAACAGGCCAAACACACCTACATGGACAAAGAAACACACACACACACACACACACACACACACACACACACACACACACACCAAAACAAACAAAATTCAGGCCAAAGAAAAAGCAGGCAACTTTTCCCCAAACAAAACAATTATCAGTTTTTTTAAAATTAAATATTAGGCAGGGCAGCGGGTCTTGGCAGGCACCAAGGAAGTGTCTGAGGGCACCACAGTCCGCACACTTTGGACCCTAGGCTTAAGGATATGTACCCTACATGCATCAGCTCAAGCGCCGCCTAATCCTATAATAGCCATATATGGATTCAGAATGGAAACAAGAATGAATTAGGTAGAGAACTTGCAGTGAGGTGAGAAGTGCCATAAGCATAGTGCTGTTCCTACACTTAAAATTAGGGTCACTAGCATCTGCTTTCCAAGCAGTCCACATTCTGATCTGCCTAGATTACAAAATACTTTCTTCTCCTCGCTTTAATAATGATACAAAAAAGGACAGTGGTGGTGTGTACAGTGTGAAGGTATTTCCAAAAACAGCAAGGCACTTGTCGCTCCTCTAGACACTGGACTCCGCACGTAACTGCAGTATCTCCTGAGTTTACTGACAAAGGTGCATAGCTTATTTAAAGATTAGTAGAAACGCTTGTGAATGTAGTACACAGTCCACTATGCCAAGAAAAGAAGGTGCAAAGCTAATAATATCTATTGGTAATTGTGGATTAATGTGTGCGGAGAATGAAACAGCTGCCATCAGACTGAACTCTACCCACATGCTAGATACTTATACAAGAACCACAACCAAGCAATGAAGTTAGATTCTGGCAGATATAGCTTTCTGTTGTTCTTATGGCACAACTTCATTGCAGTGAAGCAACAGATCTCCACAGAGTGCACATAGGAAAAATGACTCTATATTGCAATCACAGACAAAGTGACATGCTAGGTAGCTCCTATAGACTGAACCTCACAGTTGGCAACCACTGAAGGAATTGAGTACCATTTGCCTTCACATACAACATAGAATTTAAGCACCCCTTGACAATACAGATTCCTCTAAATAGGAAATGAGTAAAAGAAAAAGACCTCCACTGCCCAATTTTCTTTTTCTTTTTCCTTTGTTCGATGTCCTTTTACTTTAAGGAAGCAAATGTAGGTTCCTCTACCCATTACTATTTTGCCAAACTAAAACCAGATAAAAACCCAAATCCTTTTTTAAAAAAGACTGAGCATATTTGCATTGTTACCTTCACTTTCTCTCGTCTCAAACAGCAGAAAAGACAATTTTCATCAAAAGACCAATCAGAAACACCTTCAGGCTCAAAGTCTGTGAAGAAGAAGATGCCGTTACTTCATATCTATAAAGACCACAACTTGCTTATGGCTAAAGCTCATTCCCAATTCACTACATGATTTAGAAGACACTTGGTGAAATTCAGAAAACACAAATTTGATTTTTGTCATGCTTTTAATTCCACAATGTTACAAAAGTATAATATTTGCCTACACACAAAGCTGATTTTCCTAAGCAACACCAAAACCACTGCCAGTTATACAGAGATGAAGGCATGCTCATTAGTAATTTTAGCCAATATGAAACTAACTGTGAGCATTGCCTGGGGGGAGGGAAAAAGCACAAATCACCAAGGTAACATACATTTTCTAGAGGCAGAGCAGAGGTTGATTTTGTCATTAGAAATGCAGATCAAGGCAAAAAAGGGGGGGAGATGTAATACCTTTAAACAAACTCAGATCTTTTAATAATTCAGGTCCAAACAGCCCTTCTAGAATACTTTCAAATCCTAAAAGCAAAGAAAGAATAGTTAGCTTTCTCTATAGTATATGTTACTGTCAGAATATTGAAAATGGTTCTTTATTCATCCGTTCCTAGCATTCTTTTATGCAATGAACTCAAGGCCTCCTGGTCAATCATGACAAATAAACTGGGGGAGGAGAAATGAGCCTTTATGTATATTATCTTTAACAGTTACACTAAATAACTATATTAATAATTAAGAAGTATATGGTAGAAAAAAGGGAAATGATTGTGTATCAATGCAATTAATTTTTCCACAAAAATCTACCACTCTTTTTAGGTTATAAAAAATATGTCTTTTTGCCTCATCTTATAGATCAGTGTTTCCCAAACGTTTTTGGGCAACGGCACACCTGTTTACCGGAAAAAAATCTCGCGGCACACCACCATTAAAGCCCCGCCCCGTGACGTCAGCGCGCAGCGTCACGCCGGGAGGGACGCACAAAAGTGAACGTTTTTTCCCTTCCCCTTGCCGGGGTGGGAGGAGGCAGCAGAGCGAGGGACTGAGGGACGGCGGCAGCTGAGGCGGCGGCGGCTGTTGTGGTGGTGGCGGCGATAGCGGGCGGAGGAGGAGCCGTCGCCGGGAGTTGCTGCTGCTGCTGTTGCTGCTGCTGCCCGGACATGCCGGCCTCCTCCTCCTCCGCTGTCTCGCGCTCCTCCCTTTTGCGCGCGCTGCCCCGCCGCTCGGCACCACCACCGCGGAGCCGCCCCCGACTTGACGCGGATCCTCGCCGCCGCCGCCTCTCGCCGCCCGACTCGCCCGCCTCCCTACCACGGCACACCAGCCGGTGTCTCACGGCACACTAGTGTGCCGCGGAACACCGGTTGGGAAACACTGTTATAGATCACATTTTTAAGCAAAGATTTTGAACTTGAAGCCTTAGAATTTCTTAGAAAAAGGAAAGCCACTAAGGTGCAAAGGAAACAGCAAAATACAGTGTGCATGCATTGTGTATGAGCTTGTTTATTACAGAGAAGATTTTCTATGCCTTTTTAAAGAGTGCAGAGTGTTTGTGTTCTAAAAGATTCTACCACCACCACCCAATTATTGCCACTATTTGTAAATGTAAATTCAGTGTTAATCTAAATCATGGCTTGCAGCTAAAGAGATAGCCAAACTAGCTACCCGTTACCCATACCATAAGGAAAGGGGCACATTCTAGAAAATATACCAGGGACATTTTAGGAGACATTTGTTAATTCTGCCAGAGTTTGCTCTGAAAAATAAGACACATTTTTGGGATTTTATAGTACAATCTCCACATATACTTAACAGTATTGTACTTGTATAATTTCTACTTTTCCTACAATATTTGAAGTCAAGAAAGAAAATGTTTTTTTTCAAGAAAGCCTTGGAAAAAAGCAATGCAACAGCTATTTTTGGAGCCACAATAGAGTGCAATATAGGGCAATTGCTTTAGAGATGCATGACTCTCTCTCTCTCTCCAACAAGCTTCACAACCCAGTGGTTGTACTTTCATTTATAAAGTATACACAAGAACCATATTGCAAATTTGGATGTGTTACAGTCATTAGCTATCAGATGTAAAACTTAAAACACACTTCTATCATTTAACGTTAGTAAGAGGTTAAAATTGCTACTGTGGATTGAAACTGCTAACAGAAACATCTCTTGATCAATGTTGATCAGCTAACAACAAATCTATCAGGGTGAAGCACAAACACAGAAGAGACAAAAATACAGAGAAAAGAAGGAGGGAGTGTAATAAATATACATGTGTGTAATGCAATGAGCACACAATAAGCCAAAATACAATGGATGCAGCTGGACATCATTATCTTACAGTTACTCTGCTAACTTTTAAAAGTTACAAAGCAAAACTGACAGAAATATAAGTCACAGTCAAGTCTGGGGAAACATCATTACTAAGAAAAAGTTAAAATTCTAAAATACTATTCTAAAAGACTTATGCACATGTTTGCAACAGAGAACCGTTTGCTTTATTATTATAAAAAATAAAAGCCAGAGAAGAATCTGTGAAATGCAGAAATGGCAAGCAGAGAAACGTCCCTTCCTGCAAATGGCAACTAATTATTTATTTTTAAAGAAAAAAGTGTTGGGGCACTCTTGCACATATGCATGTAACATGTAGATGTTATATAAATATTTGTAACTCAATAAACAAACAAGTCATGGCCTGTTTCTCCACCTGCTCTTGCCTCATGCCTTTGTAACTTGGTGAGTGAGGTGGGGTGGCAAAACAAAGCATTGTTAAGTGAGGATATAGAGTATGGACATAATATGAAAGCATAGCCCGAAAAGAAACCATGGTTAGTCTCTTGGGTTGGGTCTGCAAGTTCAGCAAACCATAAAGGTAAAGGACCCCTGACAGTTAAGTCCAGTCGCGAACAACTCTGGGGTTGCGGTGCTCATTTCACTTTACTGGCCGAGGGAGCTGACGCTTGTCCGCAGACAGTTTTTCCTGGTCATGTGGCTAGCATGACTAAGCCGCTTCTGGCGAAACCAGAGCAGTGCATGGAAATGCCATTTACCTTCCCGCCGGAACGGTACCTATTTATCTACTTGCACTTTGACGTGCTTTCAAACTGCTAGGTTGGCAGGAGCTGGGACCAAGCAATGAGCATTCACCCATCGCGGGGATTTGAACTGCCGACCTTCCAATCAGCAAGCCCTAGGCTCAGTGGTTTAGACCACAGCGCCATCCATGTCAACAAACCATACCTAGGCTAAACAAAGCATTGCTTTACATTATATGCAAAGCAGGCCAAATATTATTAAGTTCTACTTATACATGCATGTAATTTTGTTCCTGTTCATTATTCCATGGTGACGTCCTATGTTACTCTAAAGTATAAAATACTTCCACTATTCAATAAAATCATTTTTATTTTCCTGCCTCAATCAATGGTTTTGTTAGCTTTGCCAATAGCCTGCTTTCCAAAGCTTGCAATACCATTGTTCTAGCAAGATTTACTTATGTCTTCCAGTTTCTCACAATGATCTACAACTTGCTGTGAGATAAACAGTAACATTTCTTTGTATCACATAGTTTTGTTCTGCCCTTCAAATCACATGGTAGTTTGGGCATACATCTATGCATTGCCCTAATATTTTTACACACAGGAAAAAAATGCCAGAAATTGTTTTTCAAATTGCCAGAAATTTTTTTTTCCATCACGTGTGTTAGAACATTGCCACTTCTAGGCATCCTCTGTAACACTGAGGGCTTGGCAAACTGTATATGTGGCGTATTTCTAATGGCGTTAAATATCATCTGTGATTTTGACTGCATTCTAATCTTTGTTGACACAGATTTAAAGGGTCTTTTAGTCCATAGATTCCCATTGTTCTCCTTGTAGTTGATCCCCCATGTCTTTTCTCTCTATAGCCACTATACCTTCTGTTGTGTCGTAGATTATTTTACTATTCTTCTATATATGAAACCATCCCTATATGCTTAGTAGTTGTTAATATTCTATTACAAGTCTGATTGCATCTGCTCTTACTTTAATGTCAGAGGTAAAACTAATTTGTAGTCAGCTACTTTATATTTTACAATTGTTATTTAAATGGCTATCCTGGTTTTTTGTTTGTTCAGGTATATTAGTTTCCTAACCTGTATAGGTCCTTAACCTCTCTATCTTCATATTGTTGATTCTTTTCCTGATAGAATAGCAGGCAATATAAAAATGGGATAAGCTGAAATATACCCAGGGATATTTTTTAAAACCATTCCCTTCCTCATAATTGTAATGTTAACAGGATAAATGGATAATGTATTCTGCTGATGTTATTTTATCCGTTATCTGGGATATCTATTGTTTTCCTACATCTCTTTCTGTACCATTGCTATCAGAAGCTTTAGTTGGTATGCTGCATCAGACCATCCAAAATTAGATATTCCTATATCACTTTATGTTTGTTTTTCTTCTAAATCCATGCACTCCCCTCCCCTAAAAAATGTATACATGAAATCCGCAGCTTTTGCTAGGTTTTTAATTTCTCAAGAATATAAACTGGAAAAACTGGGTGGGGTAGACAGAAAGCTTGGATACAAAAGCATGCAATGTGTAGTTAGGATCTAAATGTTACTACTTAAGATTACAGTCAGTTTAGTTCTGTGCAAGGCCGAATGCTTTAAAAAAAACACCCAAACCTCTTACAATATCTGTAATAGTAATTACCAATGATTCATGTCCCATGGAGTTTGCTATGAATGCAATAGAAAATTCACAATGTCTGCCAAGTGGGTTACACAGCCTGGACAGTATAGAATCCTACCTTGTTCACTGTTCTCACCAATGGTAATGCCACTTGATTTTTATTAATATTAAATATTAGATTTAACAGTTGCATAGCAACAGCAGAAGAGCTTATATGTAACACTTGTCACCAAAAACGCCAAATAAGGCAAGAATGAATATATTCAAAAATTATTTTAAAGGACTTGGCATAATGCAGCAGCAAACAACATGCAGCAAGAAGCAACACAGAAATGAAGGGATATGACCTGCCTGTTACTTTCAATCACTTAAGAGTCCAGAAAAAGCATGTGCACGTATCGGCAACAAATACCCTGAAAAGATCTTGAAAAATGAGATCCTGGCTAGTTTTTACTAGGATTTGTCTCAATCACTCTTAGGAGATAGGAGAGAACATTCCTTTCTCCAATGATATTTTCCTTCCTTCCCTATTTGACAGATTATGTTTTCTCTATATTTCAAAGGAAAAGAATTAACATGGCTGTCTGTTAAATTCCTGGATTCATACCTTCATCATTCACATGCATGTTTGATCATTTACAGCTGCTGAAGAGAAGCAGTTGTACAACAGTGACAAGCATAAGAGCACAGGAATTGTAAGAGACTCAGGATGTTTCAATTGTGATATTTTTCACAACATTTCACAACTGATTTTACGTAAGAAGACTAGGCAATAAGAGAAGGCCATTTACAATGAAAAACAGGCTTGCTGGTGTTTTCATTCTACAAAAATGAGTAAGGGTACCTGGATTTTCTAAAGTTTCCTCTACAAGAAATTAGCTATTATTTACTATAGAAGGACCACTGATTATTGTAAGAGTTGCTTGAAAGGAAACTGTATCTTGATGAATGCATATACACACATTTTCTTGCACTTTGGATATAATAATAATAATAATAATAATAATAATAATAATAATAATAATAATAGTTTATTATTTGTACCCAGCCACTCTGGGTGGCTTCCAACGAAGACTAAAAATACATTAAAATGTCACAAATTAAAAACTTCCCTGAACAGGGCTGCCTTCAGATGCCTTCTAAATGTCAGGTAGTTGTTTATCTCTTTGAAATCTGATGGGAAGGTGTTCCACAGGGTGGGCGCCACTACCAAGAAGGCTCTCTGCCTGGTTCCCTGTAGCCTTGCTTCTCGCAGTGAGGGAACCGTCAGAAGGCCCTGGGCACTGGACCTCAGTGTCCGGGCAGAACAATGGGGGTAGAGAAGCTCCTTCAGGTACAGTGGTGCCTCGCAAGACGAAAAGAATCCGTTCTGTGATTCTCTTCGTCTAGCGGTTTTTTCGCCTTGCGAAGCAAGCCCACTGGCGGATTAGCGCTATTAGCACTATTAGCGGCTTTTAGCGGCTTATCGGATCAGCTGATAAGCGGCTTAGAAAAAGGGGGGAGGGGAAAAAACCCGCAGGAACTCGCAAGACATTTTCGTCTTGCGAAGCAAGCCCATAGGAGATTTGTTTTGCAAAGCACCTCCAAAACGGAAAACCCTTTCGTCTAGCGAGTTTTCCATCTTGCGAGGCATTCGTCTTGCGGGGCACCACTGTATACTGGGCCCAGGCCATTTAGGGCTTTAAAGGTCAGCACCAACACTTTGAATTGTGCTCAGAAATGTAATGGGAGCCAATGTAGGTCTTTCAGGACCGGTGTTATATGGTCTTGGCAGCCACTCCCAGTCACCAATCTAGCCACCGCATTCTGGATTAGTTTTAGTTTCTGGGTCACCTTCAAAGGTAGCCCCTTAAGCAGCTCTTTTTTCAAACTAAATTGATCTTGGTTTTTGAAAAACAACTTAAAACAATTTGCATAGTTAAATTTGGTAGTAAATAAATTTCACTGTGGGGTGTGGGGGTGCGCGTGCACATATATGCACCTAGAATATGAAAATTGGCCATTTCCCCTATTATCTAACCTTGTATTTTAGGCTAATGGTTTAATGACCTGTTTCCCTTCTTTGATAATTAAATCTTTTGGAAAATTTTGATGTACACATGCACACACACATTGCATCATGTAGGCTAAAACAAACACAGTTCCTTTAGCTTTTCCTAGTGTAATGTGTTGCATTATCATCTTCAAAGCTCAACACAGTTCAGCACAGAATCTAGGCTGGCACTGGTCTTTTGAGTCCAATTCATCACACTGAAGACTCATAAACCCTAAAATATCTCTCAATTGCTTTACTTAGCCAGTTATCTCTTATTGCATACCCTGGCTTTACATAGCCATTTGTCTAGTCACCTGTAATGAGCAAACACTATAAAAAGAGGGAGACTGGGTACCTACACAAGTTCACAATGGAAATAGGATTACTTTGTGGCACAGAATAAAATGCTCTATTACAGCCCTTTAGAGACTAGACAGAAAGCCCTCTCTCTGAGTCCTAGAACCCCTTCTACTGCTCCTGGAGTGTTCCCTAGCCACCGAAGAGCAGAAACCAAGCAGCTTAGTCCTTTCCTTCCAAACTTCATACAAGAAGTCTCAAATGTCTGTCAAGAAGCACTGTTTTTCGCTGGGTTTCACATGAGAGACTGCATGTGAGCCAAGCCAGCCTGTTTCCTTTCCAGAAAAGTGAAGACTGGAATGCTAGCCAAGCCAGGGAATATGAGCCTAGGTTTGCTTCTCAGAACGTGTTGTGTCATAATGTGTTCTCAGTGATGTGGAGTAGATGGCCAAGGCAGCTGCAAGAAATTAATGGACTTATCATTGGTTCTTTCAAACTGTACAGAATACAGAACACCTTTAGGTATATGACTCAAACTAGTAATCTGCTATAATATTGTTCTTACAAAGTTGCAGTAAGAGCTTTGTGCTACTATTCTTCCTTCTCACTTGCCTCAGATTACTCAGTCTTCTGTATCAAGTGGAATAAACTCACAAATTTTTGATACACTTACACACTCACATTCAAAGAACTAACATGCAAATAGGTAGAAAAGGTTCCTTTCATGTATTTTCTGAAGACCATGAAAATAAGAACACTGCTGGACCACATCAACTGTATTTCTAGGCTACCACAGGGTTTCCCAAGGTGGCCAACCAGGTGCCTGTGGGAAGGCCAAAAGCAGGACGTTTCTCAGCAACTAGGATTCAAAGGCATGCCACCTCTGATCCTGGAAGTAATGTTTAGCCACCAGGACTAGTAGCAATTCATACTAGTATGATGAGAGAGAAAATTTCCACACCATGCACAACATTATGCACTTCTATCATCCCCCACTAACTCACCTTTTTTCTAAACCAAACAGAACCTAACGTTCAAACTTGTCCTCATAAGAGTTGTTCCAGCTCTATGGCTGCACCATAGATTTGTACAGACACGTCGAGATCACAAGGGGTTTTAATTTTTGTCTCTTTCCTGCTGATCTCCAACACGGAATTTGCCTTTTTCACAGCTGCAGTACACTGGATGGTCCCAAAGCTCTCCATCACAACCCCAAGATCCTGTTTCTCATCATTTACTAGCAGCTCGGTCTCCATCACTGCATATATATGAAGTTACAGAAAGCTGTGGCACTGAGTGGGTAGAGCGTATGTGAAGCATTCTCCACACAGGCCATGTGCTTCTTCCCCAGTACTTTAGGCAATTTAATACAATCCACCCAGTAACAACTCCACAGGCAGTCCAACGCACTCACCAAACCAAAGGCCAAGACTTCACTCATTAATAGATGGTGGCAGTGCGTCAGGGTGCATTGAAAGATACCATAGGCTTGCTAGGGGGATGAGGAGTCAGTCAATGTGGCAAGCTTTCCCTTCGGCAGACGGATTTATCTCCAGCTGACCAAGCACACTCTTGCTAACTTTTAATCTAAAGGGAAATTGCAAAACATGTTCCAATGACTACTGCCCAACAAAGCATCTAGACAAGATATGTAGTCAAACTCTAGTTATTCTCAATAAGAAACTATTACACAGTTTGTGTTGTATGCTTCAAAAAGATTTACAGTATGTATAAAGTGGGATACCAGTCACAACTTCATACAAATAAAGATGCTACACCTGAGAAAGAGGTAAAACAACAAAGCTACAGAACACCTGCAGCTGGCACCAACTCCCACTCTCCTTTGCTGCTTAGGAGCAGCAAGTACACTACAAGACATGTATGAGAGGTGGGGCCTCAGTTTTTACTTCAGTATTAGCAAATAGGATACAAGGGAATCAACATTCTAATCCAGCACACATAGGTACCGTACTTTTCCGTGTATAAGAGTAGGTTTTTTTACTTTAAAATAAGGGTAAAAATCTGGGGGCGTCTTATACACGGATAGCGCAGGTGTCCATTTTCTAAATTTGGGGTCCCCCAAAATAGGGGGCATCTTATACATGGGAGCATCTTATAAATGGAAAAATACAGTAATTATCAAAACAACTGATTACATGGGGGGAGACAGGGCCTGGACAACATAGTGTAGTGGACACAGGTTGGCTTTGGACCAAAGACATGGGTCCCACTGTCATAAAGCTCACTCGCAACCTAACCTCATTTACAGTGTTGTTTGGGATAATTCCCCCATGTATGTCATACTGAGTTCCTTGGAACAAAAGCAGAATACAAGTGTGAATAAAGACAGCGCTTTGAAAGGGTGCTCACAGCCCCAGATACACACAATCCTGACATGAGAGTGCGCCTATCTTTTAAATCTAATAGTTTCACAGTTGTTGAAGTCTGACTTCACTGTTCTTGCAAATTTAGTATGTAGATATGTTGGCTCCTTTGGGTAAAGTAATTTTGTAACTTTTGGCTCTGTTCATCAAGAGATAAACTGCCTTTGTTATTTCTGTAGAGATTATTCAAAATGAAGAACTTCATACCAAAATGTATATATGTAATGCATATATATTATAAATACATGTAGGAATGTGACCTTAGCAAGTGGTAATATTTCATATAAATGATTGTGTGAAAACAGGATAGATGTTTATCAGGAATTGTGTAAATTAATTCATTCAGCCACAGGGCAGGACATGAGTTATATTAACTCCATGAGTGTCTTTGAATTCTTCCAAGAGATTCACATCAGCATCACTTCCACCTTCACTAAGATCCTATTAATGACAAACATCTAATATAGATGTTGTATAGCCTCTAAGGATCATATCGACTTCTCACTTTAAGAACATCCTTCACATAAATTGCACATAATTCCTATGTACACAGCTACATGTGTCAAATGCACACACTTCAGTATATGCAACATAAGTTATACATATTAATAATCATATGTGATGAACATGTACACAGAGTTTTTTTATTTAAAAAGAAGCATTAATGTTGCAAAGATATGCTTGAAAATGTGTGGGTGTTGCTTGTTGAAATGTCGGAAGCTAGAGGAATTGCAGAATATGATTTCCAGTAGTTAAGAGAGCAGCACTTCAGCACACTGTAAAGCTTTGTGCCTTCTCCATGACAAACAAAAAACAATGTAAGTTATGCAGAAGAGTAAAAATTGCAGAATTATGCAAAGTACAGTAAGAGGAATCATGCATATCTGCTGAATATTCAGAATTTATAGAAGTTGTAGAATTCAGCTTCCCTTATTACAAGAAAGAGAGAATGAGAAAAGCGAAACACATTCAGCCTCTTACTGAAAACATTCAGTCTCTTCTAAAAATATATTATATAGCAAAGCATTCAAAGAGTTTCATCTTTATACACACACCTTGAATACAGATATTTTTTATAGTAAAACAGCATTATTACCCCATGTTGTGGTTAGGTGCTAAGGCTGAGAGAATGTGACTTGCCTAAAGCTATCAAAATTCAAGATTTGAATAAAGGGCTTCCTGATTTGTAGCTCAGTCTCTTAGTCACTATACCACCCCAGCTCTCTGCTGACATCATGTAATCACCCGCACATCCCTATGCAAAAACCTAATTGACATGGATGAAACAAATCTGCAGATCCTAGGTAATCGTTGCCTTTACCTTCACATGAAGTGGTAATTGCTTTGGCAGACTGTGTCTTAATCTTCTAGATTTGAAGGGGGTGGGGAGCAAAAAACCAACACATCCTTTGGCTTTAACTACTTTTGACTTTTAATCTACCTAACTGTAAATGCTTTTCTCTCACTTTCTACATCCAATCAACAACCTCTTCTACTCAGCATACAAGATATAACTACTGTCCCTTCATCATGCTCACAGAAAAAGCATAATGGATTATTAGAGGAATATTGCATTTTTTCTCCATTTGCTTTAATAATATTTAGACTAGAAACAAAGATTCTTAAATAAGAGATTATTCTGCTGCCCAGACACAACTTCACAGGCCACAGTCAAGGATTTTACTTTTTTTATTACAAGTGTCTGGCTCTCTTTACATGCAACAGCAAATGCAGTCTTATGAATTCAACAATATGGAAGCCAGAATTTCTAAAGCACCATGCACAGCAGAGTTCTTTTCCTAGTTCTGCGCTGTTCTGCCTAAGACCCCTGCTGGCAGTCTGCATATTCTTTACACTGGATAATAACAGTTTTACTTCTCATTTAAAATTAGTTAAGAGTGGTCCAATAGAATGAAATCTAATTTCTTCCTGCACAGCCATAGCAAGAACTAACCAGTGAAATCCATTCCTAGAAGTAACAGCAGCCTTTTTAGGACTAATGGCTTCTAAATTGTCTGGGCTGGTACTGTCAGCCAATCCAAAAATTGTGATTGTGAGGGTCTTCCCCACTGCTGGCTTGTTAGAAGCAAGTACCTCTGCCCAACACCAACAAAAGTTCTCCCCCTGCCCAACCTTTCCTGCAAGCCAGAAGCTTGTGAATTTCAGCCAATGCTTAGTGATAGAGCTCTGGGCCTTCCACCAAGCAAAGGCTCAAGAAACATCCCCACCTTCCTCTCCTTCAGGGAACATGCAAACATCAGCCACTACTCAGCAGGGGACCACCATCATCAAGCAGTGGCTGGAACCCCTACCACCTCTTTCTTGCAGAAAAGAGTGCTTAGGATCATGTCAGCTTTATCAGCTGCTCAGAAGCTGAGCTCCGGACCTGTCTCCCAAGCAACAACTGTAAAGGCCTCTTTATCTTGTGGGAAAGAGAGGCAGGAATGTGTGGGATTCAGCTGGTGAAGGCAACAGCACTTGCTTTCAAATAGCACCCAAGACGTCCATAAGCAGGAAGGGAGAGGTATTGCTGGTTTGTCCCTCTGGGACCAAGAACTCCAGGGGGCTTGGATAAGTGTTAGAAACTCAGATATATAAGCCAATTGACAAAAGGCACCTTTAAACCTAGGTTATGGTCGTGTGTTTGTTGTTGTTAACTTCATTTCTATACCACATTTCTATACCACTATACCACACATATGAGATTTTTTTTTAAATCTCAAAGTGGTTTACAACTCATTAAAACATCAAATAAAACAATCCAGAATAAAACAAATTCAAGATCCAAGGAAAATATTTAATATCCTTCTCTAAGAATTGTTTTGCTTTCCCAATATTTATTTACCAATTTAATTTATACAGCAGCCCAATAGCAGAAGTACTCTAGGAAGCCAGTATGGTATAGCGGTCAGAGTGTGGACCTGGGAGATCAGAGTTCAAATCCCCACTCAGTCATGAAGCTCACTGGGTGACCTTGGACAAGTCACAGCCTCTTAACCTAACCTCACAGGGTCATTGTAGGGATTGACTGAGGAGGAGGGTGAACCATGTAGTCTTTGGAGAAAAGGGTGAGATATAAATGCAGTAAATAAGCTCTTCTGCTTACCTGCTCAAGAAAACTGGAGGAGCAAGCCAGATGGAGATGTAAGTTGCCAACCTGGCATCCACAGATCTCCACATGGTCGCAATTGGACCTGCACCAGTCACAAAATGCGCCTGGTGAATTTCTAGCACAGGCTTGAATCACACAACTTCAATACCATCCCTAGCCTTCCTCCCAACTTTAGAGAGGTGAAGGGGGCAAAGATTGCCTGGACATTTCTGGGATGATCCTTCTCCATTCCCTGGTTTTCAAAGTTGGGAGGAAAGCTGGCCACTCCTCATGCTTGCTAGAGGGTGGTGCCACACTTGCCAATGCAAGAGTAATTGCTGAATCCTGCTCTGCTTGAAGCAGCAGATACCATTTCTCCCTACCTGCCTCAGCAAAAGAATAGGAAACAGTTGGTGGCATTGGATGAAAGAGCAAATGGGCGCATCTCTCTCAGTCAGCCAGCAATTTGTCATTCAGGACTTTCTTGTGTAGTTACCAGAATGAACGCCTTTATATTGCTGACATTCTTATGGTCAGCAAGGATAAGTGCAAATTAAAAGCTTATTAACACATGGTGATTTTAACAGGAACAAAGGAATCACACACATAGAAGGATTTATTAATCCATAGAAATCATCCCTGCGCTAGACAAATATAGGGCTTCCCTTCCCTGGGTAGCAAAATATAACACACAAACAAAAAGAGGAACTCTGGCCTGATGGCACAGCATGCAGTGTAGTGAGAAGTTTAAAATATCTAGCATGTGCCATTCTTGTCAGTAGTGTAAATCAACATCCAGGAAGAGGTTATACATTATAATTCCCACTGCTTGATTGGTTGTACTTTGCACCCCAGTATGAGATGAGCTCTCATACTTGTCCCATGGGAACAAGAACCCTGAACTACTCTGAGTAGACCCACCAATATTAATGAACATTACTTCATTAGGTACATTCATTTCAGTGTGTCTACTCTTAAGTAAAAGTTGACTATTACCCCTGAGTTTTTTACTCACATCAGCCCTGCTTAACATATAATGAAGCTCCAGATAAAAGTATCTTGTATTAAAATGTGAAAAATTGGGGTGAAGCTGCAACAATAGAATGTATAACTCTGTTCGTAAACAGGGCTCCGGACTTCATACCAACTTCTAAGCACATCTATTTTCAAGCCCCAAATTTAAAGCCCAAAACAATGGAAGGCAAGATTCTCAACATGAATTTTGAGCCAGAGTTACCCCTGCACAGCCCTGTGTATTATCTTCACATTAGTAATCTTCAATACTCATATAAAAAAGAAGAGACCTATGAACATATCACATGTGAAAGGGAGGGGGGTCAAGTAAAGTTTGCTCTGGGAGGCTAATTTACTTTCCCCATCTTGTGATCCTTCAAGCTGCAAGGAAGCAGCCCCACTTTGTTTGGAAGGGTAGCTTGGCCTCAGAGAGTATACATCCAATTTCCCCTATATTTGGTCCCTAGGCAGCTGGCCATTTGCCAAAACTCTTTAGCCTAACTCCCAGCACCAGCTGGCTAAGGGCTCTTGCATACATGCTGCTCCCTGCTGCCAACATTCCCTGGCAGCCTGCAAAGAAAACCATCAGCTTCCACTTGTTTGGGGGGTTGAGGAAGAGATGGAGGGTCATTTGCATCCTAATGCTTTTTCCACAAAGGTAGGAGATCTGAAAATTCTAATGTGGCCATCTCTTGTCCTACTGCCCTATCCCAAGCACACATACATAATCTAAAACCTTAATTTACTAAGAAAATGGGGGGGGGGCAGGGAGAAAGCAAGGCAAATAAGAAGATTTTCCCCCTCCTCTAACTTTCCACCCCAAAACCCTCACTGACAGACATGCCAGGGACTAATTTTTCCAGAGAGGTAGCTGTGTTAGTCTGTTGCACCAAGAAGAACAGAGTCCTGTGGCACCTTAAAAAGAATAATTGTGAGATCTGAGTTGGCAAATATTACTGTATACACAAAGGTTAGGGAAAATAAATATATAAAGTGGGAGCTAAATGGCAATGTGGTGCAAAAAATACAATCAGTAGTAATTCAACCAGAGCTTAGATGTGTGTTAAACAGGCACAATATAGGAAAGCATTGTGTCTATTCAAACCAAATTAATGTTACTGAGGCATGGAGCCAGCTCTGGAAAGGGCTTTGGAGCCCTTCTGTAATCAAGGCCAAATACAACTGTGAATTGCATGAGCATTATGCTAGAAATCATTCTAGCCCACTCTTATCCCTGCTCTTTGGGGCCAAACTGTTGTGGCACACAAAGTATAAGAGGCTTCACTTTCTCAGCCCTTTTGTCCCTGATATTTGCCTCAGATCCTATTCTACTCTACTCCTTGGCTGGACCTGATCTGCCTTGCTCCTTTAAATCCATCTAGGCTTGGTGGCTCCAGCTTTGACCAGAAAAGGGCACAGAGCTCCAGAGAAGGAATGCCAAGTGCCCCAGAATTGCCACTGAAACCACAAGTTAATCACTGCACATTGCTCCTTATTTACAATAAACTCACTGGGTGACCTTGGGCCAATCAGTCTCTCATCCTTCCCTACCTTCTATGGTCGCTGTGGGGATAAAACAAGGAAGAAGACAATCATGTACATCACCTTGTGCTCTTTGGAGGAAAGGTAGGATATAAACATAATTAATTAATTAATTAATATTATTCTATGCGTGGTGTAGCGTTTTATAAAACTATCTTCTCTAAACCGCTTTCTGGTTCTATTCCCTTAGCGTACAGCCCCTCTCGTCTGCTGCAGTGATATGCACAATCTTACTGCAATGCTACTGTTCCCCAATCACCCTTCCATCTCCTTCTTTCCTTTACCCATTCACAACTCTCTGCTTTTTTCAACCACTTTCAAATACTCCACTGGTTCATTCATTCCTCCTCACCACAGATTTCTGCATCTTGAACTTAACCATTTTTCCACTCACCCCATACAATATTTCATTCACTCCTGTTAAACACTTCCAAACAAAATATATGAGAGATTCGTGTCATTTCCACTTGATGTTGGAGAAGCTCTGCCGGTAACTAGATGGACCAGTGGTGTGTCAAAGAATAGGAAGTTGGTAAGTAGCAATTGCCCCTGGACAAGCAGCCAAGTGGCAAAAAGGACCACATCCCATGCTTCCCCTTCACCCTCCCACTCCAATGAACTTCCCCTTTGACTGCATTGCCTGTTCACTTATTCTTATCACTGCCCCTTATGATTCCAGTTATAGCAGGACACCTCTATTATGTTTTCCTGTATGTTTGCTTTCTCTTTCATTTTATGCTTTATGTGGAGACTGAACAAAGGGAAGCAAAAGATATTTCTGAAAAGTTATTGACAAAGCTAACATTACTGTTAAGAGAAAGTTCTAGGGATCTGACCATTTACAAACTGCTTTGCATAGCATTTAGAATATGGTAGGAGAAGCATGTTTTCATCTTAGGCTGATTCAGCTATGCCCATCAAATTATTAAGTTTTCAGTCAATCCCTCACATTACAAAATAAAAAGAAATAAAGCAGACACCAAAGTCGTGTATTTCATGCAATTTGCAGCTCTCCTACTTAAGATGGAGACTTTACTGAGAAAGACTGGTGTTAAACTGTGGAGCACAGACTATTCTGAACCAAATAAAAATAATGGGAAAAACCAATGCCATTATTTTTGTGTTTTAGATATTAAAGTCTCTACAGACTAGAATCATCTCAACATATAGCCACTATTTAAAATTATATTGCACAAAACACCTGAATGCAAACCATCTTATAATACCATAATCACAAAGTTTTTATTCCATTTTGGGGAAACAGACACCTAAAATCAGACCCCCAAGTACATTTGTCTTTATTTTAGTTAAAAATACTGAGCTTTCTCAACTCTCATTTGATAAAGGGAACAGACAGTAGTCAGTGCTTCCAAGAACCTATCATATTGGGATTAATTAGGCACTAGGCTTTTGGCACACATTTTCAACATCTTGGCCAAACTTTACAGAAGCTCTGTAAGTTAACTTATTTTACTACTGCTATTTATAAAGTGCCACAATAGCCAATCATAGCCAAACAACCAACATACAAATAGTTATTGGCAACATAACAAAGGAAGGAAAATGGTTTAAATATACTAACATCCTAGTCTTGGGGCATCCAGTCAAGCTACGCAAAGAGGTGTTTTTGTCCCTTGCATACTCCCAAATGTGGAAGTAGGATCAGAAACGGGATCTGGAAGAAAGGGTAAACAGCATGTTAGTTAAATTCACAGATGGTACTACACTGGGTAATGTTGCAAACATTAGCAGGAACAAAAATATAAATGAATTTAGGAACATACGAAGGAAAACACATCACATTTCAGGAAAGTGTGCTAATGACATGTAATGAAATTCTAGCACACAACAAAAATGTTCAAAGGAAACAAAGGATTAGTTGTAACGGATGAAAAGTAGATAAAGGGGACTGCAAGAGATCAAGAAGTTAGAAAAAGTGATGTGCTGTATCTGAAGTCAGTGTGCAAGCAGGACTAACACTGGCACAACAGAAAATCCCTTCCCTCACCTCCCCCCATGCAACCCTCTCATGGGAGAGAGAAGTTCTGTTGCAAAAGCAGAAGTTGTTCTACTCATGCAATGACTTCGTTGGATACAACACTGTGCCTTCAAGCCACACTAAAGACACTCTTGTCTCATTGTGCTAGAGTCACTTGCTGTAAGCCATTGTACCAATCAGCTTTCTTCACTCTTACACACTGCTTATCTGACTAGTAGATTAGAACAGGGTGGGCAGATCTTATCAACTGGTGTTTTTTCACTAGAGTCCTGAGATCTACCAACCAGAGCCGTGTGCAAGGCACACAGAATTAAAGAACAAAGTGCCTTTGAGCATATTCTGAGCATTTTCAGGATCACAACAAATTGAGTTTAGTGTCTTTTCACACAACAGTCCAATCCTGATTAATCTTCATTTCAGCAGACTAATTTTGGTAGGGAAAGTTGTTTTGTTGCCATTGTTTAATAACTGGGAGTCAGAAATACTTGCTGATCTACCAAAAATCATTGAGAGATCCTGAATTACCGTCTGTCTACCCCAGCTCAGACAATGATACAGTACTACATATTGATTTATTTTGTTTCCCTGGAACTTTTTTTCTTTTTCTTTTTTTAAGAAAGTTTGGCTTCAACAGGAAATAAATAAAATTCTATACAGTGGTGCCTCGGAAGACGAAATTAATTCATTCCGCGAGTTTTTTCGTCTAGCGAATTTTTCGTCTTGCGAAGCACGGTGTCGGGAAAGTTTTGGAAAAGCTTCAAAAATCACCAAAGTCTTCAAAAACCTCAAAAAAAGCTACCACACCGCGTTCTATGAGTTGCTCCTCGAAGTCAAGTCGCAACTGTATTAACGGTGTTAAGAAAAAGGAAACAAACTTGCAAGACGTTTTCGTCTTGCGAAGCAAGCCCATAGGGAAATTTGTCTTGCGAAGCAGCTCAAAAAACGCAAAACCCTTTCGTCTAGCGAGTTTTTCGTCTTGCGAGGCATTCGTCTTGCGGGGCACCACTGTACTTCAATTGTTTAATTCTCAGCAAAGCATATTCCAGGAACTTAGAAGTTTATGTGGTAAATTTGAACTTAAGATTGACCCTCAGGTCAATCCAGAGTTTCACTTATATATACTTTTAAAAGTCACTGAAGTAGGGAGATTTTGCCAGTGGTCAGCATGCAGCAAGCTAGGCATGAAGATGTGGTGGGGGAAAGAGTCATATGATGTAGTATTGAAATAAAGGATTCAGAACTGAGAATGGAAGATGAAGCAGGGGAAATAGTTAGATGTCTAAAGGAGGAAATGGGATTAGGAAGGAAACACCCAAAAACAGTGGCAAGGAAGCAAGAGATGCACATTCCCCTTTAAAAACGTAACCCGAAAATGAATTTCTACAGTTGTTTATTCCTTTGAACATTACTGGAGGAGGAAACAAAAGGGTCAATTTATATTAGGGTTGGCTGCCTCCCCCCCCCCCCCCAGAACTCTGGCCAATTAGTATTGGACCAACTTTTCCAAGTTGGTCTTAATGTAGATAAGAAATTAAGTTCAGTACTTAAATACAAGAAAAATGAAATGTAACTTTTTCACTCAATATAATCTCATGGGATTCAAGATGAAAATTTTTGAATAAGCATTTTCAGAATAATTGCAATGGTAAGAAGAGCTTCAATTTATTTCCAATGATCAGGAAACAGAACATTTGTGCAATTTACCTTCCCTATGCTGCAGTCCCTCCCAGCTCTTTCTCTCCCCAAGAGAACTGCACACACACACACACACACACACACACACAATAACCAAGCCTTATTACTATACTAGAATGTCAAGAATTAAGCAAGAATTAACCAGAAGCACCAGTGACCATGTTTTGGACCTTTTTGTACATAATCTGAATAGTTTATAAAATCTCATTATTAAATGTGCACAGCTTTTTTTTTCTTGGCCAAGAAAAATTGGAATAAGTGTATGAACTAATAATGGCAAGGTCCTCAGAGTTAGGTTTCATACTTTTAACACCCACTGAGCTCTCATAAGAGACACAAATCCTGTAACTAACTTTATATAATTTAGACAAAGTTCAAAGCACAATGCAACATATACCATATATTCTTAGCACATGTCTGAGAAACCACAAAAGATGCAAAAGAAAGGGGTTTCCTTCTTTAGTCAAAGAAAATCCCAATGAGAAGAAAACATTTCAATATCTGTATATGCTACTTAACCATGGCTATCTTAGATCAGAGGACAGTGTTAGAAGGTATTTTGTACACAGGTTGAGATGGCTGAATAGAACAGTTATATGTATGTCGTGTATGAAAAGCATATTCTATTTTTATAACACATGAAAGCTGGGCTCAATTATTTCTCAGTTATCACTTATAGATCCTTCACATAGACATTTTGAGAAGAGAACGCTGGTCTCTGTAGCTAGAGCATGTGCAGGCCTCTAAATGTTGTGCATTTTGTTGAAGATTTGTTGTTTTAACATTTTCCACTGCTCTGCAAGTCCCGAGTTACCTGCATATTTAATGCTGAACAACCAGAAAAGCCTACAAACAGAAGTCAATGAAAACAGCCTCTCTAGTCACGATTAAAAAAATAAGCATGACTGTTTTACATCTTGGGAAGAATAACCATCAGGCTATTCAAGGTTTGTAAGTGTATGCATCTATAGTAATACCAATTCCTTATTTTAACTTTTATACAGTATCTAGCACTGTAAAATGATAACTAGATGTAATACTGAACAACCTATACTTGCACACCCACTCACAATGTTCCCAAGTTCAGAGGTACTTGATTTACAATCTACAATGCTACTATTATGTAGGCCATACATAATGATGAATTTTAGTTTCCTGTGATGTTCATGATTTTTAAAAGGCTTAGAGCCAAATCCAGCAGGGTATAGCATTTACAAAAAAGGAAACATATGGGAACATTGAAGGTTTATGGGGTCATTTTTCCTTCACTATTCAGGAAAGTGTATGAAGTAGGTTCAGGGGTATATTAGTGGCGCTCTTATGAAAGGGAGAAGGTTGAACAAAATATTGGCATGTACACTATTGACAGGAAACAAAATATACATTATAATGCACTTTCATTAAGATTCAGAAGAAAATCGTGATTTTATTTTTCTGACAGATTATTAAAATTTACCAGAATAGTGACAGAACATCTTTCCTTGTCTTCACTGTGCTTCTAATTTTAAGTATCATACTTCAGCTTCACAGAATTACATCTTTTGGAATCTGGAGCCAGGTAAGTGTGAGTGTCACTATGATGCCTGCATGAAGGTCTGGTGCATATAAATTCCAAAGGAGCACTTATACGGACATTCGGGTATTAGGTAACCAAAGGTATCTTGTGAATTACTTTTTATCAATACCAAAAGCAACCATAAAAATAAAGCTTGTCGACTTTGTTCCCTGTTAGAAAGTAGCCCTAAGTATCAAGCCTCTATCTGAAACTTCCATTATTCCCTCAGAGCATTCCAAATTAATGAGATTCATATCAAACCCTGAAAAACACACTCCTAATTTCTAAAACATGCAAATCAAAACTACAACTCAGCACTACACTATTTGTATGTGATCCTCTCTTATAGTCATATCACTTCACAGATGTGTAGCTTTCAACATGAAGATGAAAATCTGGCTATCTTAGCATGTAACCTTCATGGCACCAATTATAGCACTTTTTATTACAATACATAGAGCACAGATATCTGATAACTTGTAAAATGACAAGTGGTTATCATTTCAAACTTAAACTCGCTGGCCTGGCATCCAGGCAAATGACCTCATTTTTAACAATGCAAAATATATATTTGCTTCCACATCCTGAGCAATAAGGAGAGCTCACTTAATTAAAGCATATTTTGGTAAGAATAGAACTAAAGATTTCCATTCCAATTTTTAATACTCTCAGCTAAACTTCATTAGAGTATAGTTCTATCAAAACAACTGACTTGCTAACTTTTAACAACTCTGTTCTAGTAAAATTCAAAGCCTTTAAATCAGTGTTTCTCAATCTTTTTTTAACTCATGCCCCCTTTTAGTAATATAAAAATCCCACTCTCCCCCTTCAAACCTGGCTCCTACATTGTTATTTTTTAATTGTCAAATGGATTGAAATTTTGTTTTTGTTTTTTTACTTACACTGTACATATTTTGGGAACACTTCTGTCCCCACTCAAGATCATCATATGCCTCCCTCCCGCCCTGGTTCACAAACACTGATTTAGATGTTTAAAAATCCCAGTTGGACTTTCACCATACTTCCTCCAAGACTTCTATTAAAAATGTTGTTACTGCAATATGGCCTAACCAAAGACCATGAACACAAGATAAAATTAACAGTTTTCTTATGGACTTATTGGCCCAGATCAGACCAATTATAGCTGCCACACATAATCAACCTGTCTTCCATTGGAACTGGAACCTTGCCTCTGAAGCCACAGGTAGTTCTCTTTCCCAGTACTGTTACCTGAGACAAAACCTAAAGTCCTGTATGCAAACCAAACCAATCCTCCCACCCACTAAAGTTTTATTTGGAATGGACTCATAAACTCAAATATTTTACTTCCCCAGAGAAAGATCAGGGGAAAATATCACCAATACTTATTGCACCCTGGAAGTTTATGAAGCTAAGACCTCATAAAACTGATCAATTTGAAGTTCAAACTGTTAGGTGCAATGCTATCAAGATAAAATGCTACAAACACAATTATACTTTGGACCTTCTAAAATGTTTTTGTACTTTACCTCAAAAAATAATCTGGATAGCTAGGTGATTAACCTTCACAGCTTAGTCATTTCCTTCATATCTTCTGTTTACACAAAAGGGGGGAAAGTGCACCCACATAGATACCAAGACTACAGGGGTGGAGAGAGAAGCAAAAAGAATTGTTCCCCCTAGATGCTATGCTCATTTTTTCCAAATCGGCAACAGAAGTGCTCCAACATATCAGAAGTGCTCCAACATGTTTCCTTTTTGTGATATCTGATTAAGTCATACTCAGAGTAGACCCACTGAAATCAATACTTAAGTGGTCTACTCTGAGTATGACTACCACTGGATATTATTTTTTTGAGTTTGCAGATATCCTTAGTATTTCTGACCAATCTTGAGTAAAACATCAGTAGCAATCTCCCCTGCAAATCACAGAATTTAAAACAAATGTCCACAAGTACTAACAGGGATACATAACAACTCAAGTAACTGATGACCTGAAATAATTGGAGCAGATATGTGCAATGATTGCTAGCCTTTAACCTTCTAGTATACTTTAACACTCGGACACTAACACCACCATTCAAGTACATAAAAAAGATACTAGAATGAAGAATAAATTTGTGTTCAGTTCCATCAGAAGAGGAAGTAGTAAAATGATCTTCCAGAGACAGGCACCTAACTGATAGCTGCTAATACAAACAAGCACACTCACAGCACATATTTCTCCTGAAGAAATATTCTAATGCATTACCTGCTGAAGCTTTTCCAAAAGGCAAGAAGCCATTCCTTCTTTTAGTCAACCAGTTAACTCTGAACCACCTTCTAACCAGTGACATCATTCAGATGTGCTTGTGGTTCTCTCCCAAGCCCTGGTCTATTTTTTGATACAGTTAAACAAATATGACAATGTACTGAATGCCATTTAATACATGCACTAGTGCAACAAAAAGTGTTTCTATTTTTTAAAAAAGAAGACAATTTCAGTGTTTTCTATTATACAGGTTAATATTGAGAAATTACTAACTACAGTTAAAAAGGGGCTACTGTTTAAGCAAGAGTTCTAAAGGCAGTTAAATTACAATTAAGAAAAGCAGGCACTGCTACAGAATTTTAAGGTGACTTGCTGGATTACAGTTAACATGATCAGCATCCTTCTTTTGCTGTCTAGGAAACTAGAGTTCAACTTAAAATGATCTGCTTCTACTGCCCTTGCTTTTTTACTCAGGAAATACTCAGTGTTTCAGGATAGTAAAGCTGCTATCCCTAAGTCACATTTAAGGGATAAACCTCAGTGAAAACGGTGGTATTAATTCCTAGTAAGAATGCATGACTGCATCGTAAGTTTAATAGTATGTAGTCCATCTCTGTGTATTAACAAAGCTACTGTCTTAACATGTTGGAATGATGTATTGTTATCTAAATAAATCAAAGGAGAAAGCACATGGGATTTTTAAGACATTTAAATGAGCAGAAAACACACTTACATGTTGAAATAAACCTGTATTTCACATGAAAGGAGCTTTGTCAGTTCAACGTGAAGACTGAATTCTAAATAATATCGCCTTCCACATAACTGCACCTTTTCACCTGCTTCTATATTTTATAAAAAGTAAATGTGCTTTCCCTAGCACAGTGGTTCTCAACCCTAGCAGCTTATGAAGATTCCAAGGCAAGTTATTCTGTCATCTTCACAATCCAAAAGATTTAGGGGAATACTACCTTTTCAACAAGAGGTATCATGGCAATAGGGTATATTTTTCCTAACATCTGAGAACATTCTGCAAGGTAAATCGGTGACTAATATTTCGACACACACACACATCCTTATACACAATTCAGCACCAGGGGATAAACGGAGAAGGATCCTAGCTCCTTGGCCACACGGACACAATGTGGCTGAACATAGGAAAGCAAGGAGCAAACCGATTAGGCGGACGGGGAAGCAAGAATGACCTGTGTGCAAAATTCTGGAAATGGGAGAGGGGCGTGGTCACCCGGGAACAATCCTGCTCTCGCATCATCCCCAGCAAGGGTAACTTTCCCAAGCCGAATCAGCCTCTGACCGGGGGCGGGATAGGGGGGGCGTAATATATATATAAATAAATATATAGTCGGGCGAGGGGGGTTGGGGAGGAGGCCACCCGAAGCACTTCCTTCCCTGACCCATTCGGGCGGACACAGCCCAGCTCACCCCCTTCCCCCAAACAAAGGGCCCTCTTCTCTCCCCCGTCCTCCCACCTTCCCGAGAGGGGGCGGGGGAGGGAGGGAGAGGAGAGACCAGGCCGGAGTGGGCGGGGCGGAGCCTAGGCCGCGGTTGCTCCGTGAGGCGCGAGGAAGGGGGAGGGGTGTGAGGCGCGCGTGGAGCGGCTAATCCGCGCGGGAGGGAGCGAGCGAGGGCGCGCGCGCGGTCAGCCGGCGGGCGAACCGAGGAGTGGGTGGGGGAGGGGCTCAGCGCTCTCTCTCCCCTCACTGTGTGGAGAGAGATGAGGGGAAGTGGGGCGGAGGTGAAAAGAGGGGGGGGGTTGTCTCCACACAAGCGGTCCGCTTCCCCTCCGCCCGCCTGTCCGCCCGCCCGCCCGGGCTCCGCTCCCCTCTCCGCCCCCCCCCCATGGTCCCTCACCCACACAGCGCAGCAGCCGGTGTCGCCACGAGTCGAGCTGGTGGCGGAAGCCGCGCCTCTCGATGGAGCACTCCTGCCTCCCGCACGGACTCGCCATCTTCTGGGGGAGGGGCCCCGAGCCTCCGCCGCCGCCGCCGGCACGCCCGCCGTTTGCGTCACGCGCACGTCATCGCGCACGGCCACGCGGAGGCGGGGGGCCACCAGCGGGCGCAGCTACCGCCCAAACCTGGCCGCGCGCGGAAATGCGGCGGGGGGGGGGCAGGGAGGCGCCGACGGTTGGCCATGGCAACGGTGGAAGGCGCAGCAGGAACCGGGGGAAAGGGCTCCTCCTGGTCCGCGCGCCGGATCCTCTGGGGGACCCCTGGGCTCCGGGGGCGCAGAGAGGAAACGAGGAGAAGCAGAGAGCGGAGGTGCGCGTGGAGCCTAGTTCACGGGGCGAATCCAGGGTATCCAGGGTATCCATGGCTGTGTCTTCAACCCCACTGATGCCAGCGAGTCTGCCCTACGCATGAGTAACACGGGATCCAGCCCTCCGTGCAGTAATGCTTGGGTTGGCAACATCTAGGCTGGCGTCCTAATCGCGCTTAACACAGGGAGTCCGTCCTAGTGAAACCCGGGGAGAGACTTGCCGCTGCCGCCGAGTAAATCTGGCGGTGGTTCTGCTATTAAAAGAGAGAAATCTGACATGAGGATAATAATAATAATAATAATAATAATAATAATAATAATAATAATAATAATAATATCTTTATTGTCATTGCCCCCTCTCAGGGACAACGAAATTACTTGCTGCTGTCCTCTCCTTCCCACCCGAAGGAATATTATGGTGCATCCTTTTCACTCTCGGGCATCATTTCACCTCTATTTGGAAAGAAGCCTTGCAATGCTTCTGGCACCTCTCTGAGTATCTGAAGCTTGTAGATCTGCTGGTATATCTTCTCCGCTATGTCTTCTGCCTTATCCGCCATTTTCTCATTGGCCTTCCCCAGGTGGGAAAACACTAGGAGGATCCCAGCCTCTCTTATCCTTAGCTCAGGATTATAAATGGCCCGCAAAGATGTCTCCAGAAAGGTTCTCTTCTGATCTTCTGTGAAGATGTTTCTGAACAGCTCACCCACCCTGCAGGAATCCACGTAAGCCAGCATTTTCTGGTCTTCATAACTGTGGCACCACAGTTCTTCAGCCTCACTCACGCTCAGCCCCATCTGATCGAGCAGCAGCTCATAAAGGCAGCTGATAGTCAACCTGGCCTGATTGCTCACATCTTCCATCGTATCTGTGATACAGATTCCAAACTGTGCCACGTGGTGTCCCAAGGCAGGAAGCTCACTGGACTTGTTGAAGTCTGGCAGCAGAAGAGCATGTCGCAACACAGTGGTGCTGCAGAGGACAGACCTATACCTCTCTTGGGGATCGTTGGAATGAATCCAGAAGTTGATGTGCTTCTAAATAAACATCAGGTGGCTTGTAGTTGGAACCTCAGACAGTAAGCCCTTCAGCATGGCCTCCATTGTGTCTGCAGACGATTGGTAGAGAGCCTGGCTGTGAGGATTTTCCAAATCTGTATCCATGTTAAAAATGCCATGGAGAGCCAGCCGCAAGATACCAGACAATTGCTCAGGATCAAATGGGGGCTTCATTTTGCTGAGGTTGTAGACCGTGAACATTGAGCAGGTTTTGTGTTTTATATCAAGCACCTTTATAAAAAGCTGTAAAAGTCAGCATTCCTAGTAAAAACAAAAACCATGGTGTAAAAAGCTCTGCTGGATCATACCAAAGGCAAGCCTTCTACCCCAGCAGCCTGTTCTCCCAGATGTTGATGATAAGCTTGCAAATGGGACCTAAGTCCCACAGCATCCTCACCAGTTGCAATGCCCAGCAACTGGTACAAAGAGGCATGCTGCCTGTGCCAGTGTTGTTGGAGCATAACTGTCATGGCTAGGTGCAGGATGCCTCTGGAAATCACATCTCTCTTGGATATCACGGATGTCATGGTGTCTTCATCAGGTTTAGCAACAATGTCTTTCATATTCTCACATCCCCTTGCCGCAGCGATCTCTCAAAGCGTTAACCATTGTGAGCCATGTTTATTGTGGCAACAAACTCACCATACCGATGCCATGCTGACATTGCGCATTTAAACCCAATAAACTCGTAATCCTGCTTCCTCCTTTCCAGCTATAATTCTGCTCTTTTTGCAGCAACAGAAAAGGACACACACACACACCAAACTACTAATAGCTGGAAAGAAAAAATCATTTTGAATTTGACCCCCCCAAGTTTACCTGAGCCACATAGGACACCAGAAAATGGACAGGTGGGCATGGTTTGGGCCAAATACTCGGACCAAATATAGAGGCCTGGAAGGCATAATTAGGTCCATGGGCTGGAGGTTCCCCACCACTGAGAAAGCTGATATGTAGGAACCACATTCACATTTTCAGCCCCACTCCTTTTATATTGGTCTGCACACTATACAGTTGTTCAAAAGCCTGTTGTTCAAACATTTCCCACTTTCCTGAGTAGTGAGGAATTCCGGGAACAGCACTAACATATTTAGTTCCTTTTGAAGAGAGAGAGCTAAAAAAACCTAAGGTGTTTTCAAAATAGTGCTTTAATTACAAATATACAAGCAGAGCATAAGTAGCAGACAGACACACATAAGGCAGAAGATTCCCCATAGAGCAGAGAAACCCCTGATGCAGCAATTGCATTGCAGCCCCAAGCTAATTTTTCTGCTGCATCTCTTTCACTTACTCAAGCACAAATATCTGTCTTCTTAGCTGGAGGAGTGCCATCTTCTCCCAAGTGCTGACAGTGGATTACTCATGCAAAAACCTAGGTTCTCAAGTCAACTATCAACCATATCCTAACTGTAACTACCTACCTACCCATCCTATGAACTCACAATCCACTGAACAAATAAACTGGTCAGCCAGCAAATACTGTATAATACTGCCATAAGCTACGTGAAAGTTGATGGCTGCTGAGATAACTCAGTAGATCACGAGGCTCTTAATTGCAGGGTTGTGGGTTCCATGTTGGGCTAAAAGATTCCTGCACTGCAGGAGGTTGGACTAGAGGACCCTCTTCAATTCTAGTATTCTATGCTGAGGTTGTAGAAATACGCTTCTCTTGCTGTTCATGAAAGGCTTTGCAGCTGAGGCCAATTGTGTGCATACAATGTATAGTTAAAGTATTTAAGGACCCACACACGGAGATCCAGTTTCACCAAGTTTGTCCTGCACTGATTCAGTATTTCTGTTTTTATTTTCTGTTTTAATGTGAACAACCTTAGGAGGGTTTTCCTGAAAGGTGGCATACAAATTCCCTTCATCTCCTGATTTCAGATTCCATAAAGATAGTTGCCATTTTTGGCACACTTGTATCAGAAGGAACAGTATCATTTGCTATAATTTATTGTTGTTGTTGTTGTTGTTATTTATACCCCACCCATCTAGCTGGGTTGCCCCACCAACATCACCACATAATTCTGAGAAGCAAGTTGTAGGGCAGGGACGAGAAAGCTATGGCCCTCCAGATCCTGCTGGACTAAAACTCCTATGAACATTGGCTGTGCTGGCTGGGGCTGATGGAAGTCTGAGTTCAGCAATACCTGGGGAAGCATAGCTTCCCCAGTCATGGTTAGGGTGATGCAACAATTTTTGTTTTGCACAAATTGAAATTGTACCTCATAACCATAAGATAAAATATAAACTTTCATATTAAAAAAACCCAGATCCCTGTTCTAGAAAAAAATAGGGCTGCAGTCACACAAGGGAGGAAGCCCCCATTCAACATAGTGCAACTTACTTTCACATAAGCATGCATAGGATTGTATTATTGGTTAGGATTGTTAATGCATCTGTTAACTTCATATCAGATGACACAGGCTTTCCCCATTGCAAAGGGAACATATCTCAGTGATTGAAGACATTTTTGTATGTAGAACATCCCAGGTTTAATCATTGGCATCTTCCATTTTAAAAACCCACATTCATATATCAAGGGTTAGGAAAGATCTCTGCCCGAGAACTACTTCAAACCTCTTTCCAAATTTGTTCCATCATCAAATCTGACAAAGTAGAGCCCCTCCTAAGATGAACATCCTTAATTTGGTCAGTGTTGTAGACTCAATAAATTAATGTGATGTCCAAACTTGCTTTTCAGGTTTTCACATGCTCTCTCTTTAAAGAGAGCAGAGAGTTCATATCAAATAATATACTTGAGGTAGTCTGCATTTCTTTATCCAGTGGCTATCAGTCACCCAGAAAGAGTGGCAGCACCCATATAAAGTATTTCACCCATATGAACATTTTTGTATGAAGTGGATTTTAGTCCACAAAACTTTATGTGATAATAAATTTGTCTTCAAGGTGCCACAATGTTGTTGTTGTTTGTTTGTTTGTTATTTATTTTTTTAATTTCTATTTTGTATTTTAGTATTGTATTTTGTATTTTCAGCAAAGCAATGCCACACATATATTTCGTGAAGTAGATTGTTGACTAATGGCTCAGGCATGGTGACCAATGTTTCCCTAAGGAGAACTAATGGTTAGAGGATGGTTTCTTGATCATCCCTCAATATATATATATATTTAAAGCAGTTTTTTGGAGGATGACTAATCCCTCCCCAGCTAAGCATGGGTCTTAAAGTCTGTGGGTGGGAAAACTGTGGTTTAAAGAGCAGCAAGAAAGAGGCAGAGCATGAGACAGTGATGGAATCAAAGAAAGAGAGATTAACTGGAGGCTAGAAAGCACCTTGGGGGTAGAGGCACATCTCTCTGGGGTGTTGATGTGGGACAGTGAATCTACTGCCTTCTATGACTATGGACTGCTTACCTCCACATGTAACTGCTTGCATAACTATATCAAATATTACAGTAATACCATCAGTCTCCCCTGCAAAAGAAAGCTAAAACCCTGATAGCATTACCCTTTGACAGCTAGGGAAGTGAGAAATACACATCAGTATTATAGCTCCAATTTCTTCTGCTTCCTCTTCATATTTAATGGCATCTCCAGCCAAGTTGCTCACTAGATGTTTGGGGCTCCTATGATCGGCATGCTGAATATGCTATTCCCTTGCTTGTGCCATTCAAGGACAAATGGAGCAGAGTTCCTTCTGGCAGAAATGAAAGAAGCGAGCTCCCTTCTGTTCTCTGCCAAGTGACCATGGTCAGTCAGGTCTTCTTGCCACTAGTCTTCCCAGAAGGGACAAGATATAACCTTCCAATAGCCTTGTGTTCTCTGGCCAATGGCAGCAATATCAAAGCATCTTCCCCATGTGCCCTAGATCTAGGACACCATACTGAAGGTATCTGTTGTTCCTCATTAAATACCAATAGCATAGCAAAAAAGCCAGTAATGGAGAAGTGAGCAAAGGTTTTGACATTTGAGTTCAAGAGCATAACCACCTCAGTGTGGTGCCCCATGACAGCAAACAGAGGACAATTTTGCTGCAAACCTGAGTATTGGCAACTCCCCATTTACGCGAGGGTTATGTTTTGAGGCACTGCACATTTCAGTGAAATCACATATATTGGGAGCACCATTGAAAAACAATGCAAACACCACAATCGCTCCCATCAAACCTTCTTGCTCAAACTCCAACTCTCCACAGGCCTCAAAAGGTTGGTGCAAGGGCTCCTGCACTTGCAATGGCTTGTGGGATTGCTAAGCACTGTTTTTGTGCCGTTTTGCAGTTTACATGCTTTTTAGGGCCATTTTTGCCCTTTGTGCCATTTCCAAGTTCACAGCGATGCATGCATGTGCCGTTGCACATGTATTGAATGTGCATCAATGGGAGTTCCCCGTACTGCAGTTCTAAAACATAAGCACATAGGTAGCACCATGAAGCCACTTTGTCGCTGAGCTTAGATGAGTGTGCACATCAATTATGTTAGGTGTCTTTTGAATAATTTTAACTCTGCTCTGGTTCTTCAGTTGCATTTTTGTCCTGTATTGGAATGGATATGTTAATATTGTTGAACATCGCCTCAAAACTTCATGGGAGGCGATAGAAAAATGTTTTAAATAAATAAATAAATAAAACAATGAGTGTAAGAATAGCAGAATATACTCAATCATGGTTGGAACAGTAGCAGTGAGTTCCACAGGCTCATTTTCAGCTTGCAGTGCTCATGCTGAACACACAAACACTCCTTGGGCACCATATTGGGAGAGTGTTATGCCCAAACCAAACTTCCCAACCAGACCTCAATACTGTTAAAAGCAGAAAAGAGAAAGTCATTCTTTTGGTATTTATGTTATGGTTTGGGATCACTTGAGTTATTTGGAAGTACTGAGCTGTGAACTGAAGAGCACAGGGATACAACACATGAAAATATGTTGAACCAAAGTGATATTCTAGACATTGCTTCAGTCTAATATACAGTGGACGCTCGGGTTGCGAACGTGATCTGTGCGGGATGCACATTTGAAACCCACAGTGTCTGCAACCCACAGCGTGCACGTGCAGGTTGCGATCCGGCGCTTCTGCGCATGCGCAAAGCACGATTTAACGCTTCTGCACATGCACGACCACTGAAACCTGGAAGCAACCCGTTCCGGTACTTCTGGGTTTCGGCAGTCCGTAACCCCACCCCAAAAAACAACGCAACCTGAAGCGTCTGTAACCCAAGGTATGACTGTACTTCACCCAGGGCAACCTTCTAGTGATATGAATATACAATTTGGGGTGGCTAAATTCAGCACCCCACGTTAGCATGGTTGGGCACCTGTCAACATAGGAGCCAACCCCTAGGGGCTGAGGGGGCGTTGCCCCCCAGTAAAATCTTTGAGAGGGCTGCCATCCCCCCCAAAAAGTTATTGGGCATTGCTATTCAGATAGTGTGCATACACTGCATCGTGTAATTGATTATGAGGTGCAGGGCTTACCTGGGCCCCCCAATATTTTTTTCAAGCTGGCCCCCCTGCCTGTCAAGATGCATTTCAGTGCAAGGACCCAATCACAAGCCACCTGCTGCACCTACTGCTGCCTCTGGCTCCCTGTCTTGCCCTTTCCTTCTGTCTTAGGCGGAAGGATGCAGCTGCCAGTTTCTCATTTGGCAACCCTCTCTGTGGCAAGGGAGCAGCTGGTGACAATGGCAACAAGGGTGAAGTGGGCCCAACACTGAGTGGGGTGAGAAAGGGTGAGCCCACGCCGGCTTCACAACACAGAGCCTGCAACAAGGGATCGCCTAAAACCTATTTAAAGCTTGAGTGCTCAAATGCAGGTTAGTCAATCAGCATTTGTGATGACATGTAAATGAGAGGCTTGAAGACTGAAATATCTGTACAATGACAAGCTGACTTTAAAATTGCTACCTGTTGAACTCGTGGCTGGGCCACATCTTCCTCTGTTCGGAAGGCCTCAGAGCTTCACAGCAGGATGCCTGTTAACATCATAGGTGTCTACCCCATTTTTCTCAGAAAGTTACATCCTAAGCAGCTTACAAGGTATCTAAAAGCACATCATAATTTCCATGGCACTTTGAAATTGATGGATACATACTGGGTTTAGGCAACTAGGTTATTCTCAGTTACACGGACATCAAAGCAAAGCTTGGAAGGCGGATTTTATTTCTGACATCTGTATGGTGCCTCCCGACTTGAGGTTCTCTGGGCAGATTTCATACCTTCACAGAAACAGCCGCTTCTCTTGCTCTCCAGCACTATCTCAGAACAACAAAACTAAAGAAGCACATGTCAGTGCAACTGAACTGTTGAAAAGTTGCTGTATCCCCTGCAAGCTAACACAGCACTGTATCCTAAAGCTTTGGGTTTTTTATATTTGATTTGGTAAGAGATTATATCAGCCACAATGCTTTCCAGGTCAGCAACTAAGTAGAGATTTACTACCAAAAACACTTGGTTTGCCCAAATTGTTTGATTTCAGCCAGCAAGTAATTTATGCATAGTAGCAAAAACCAACCAACCCAGGAACCAGTTTTCCCCTAATAAGTCCTTTCACACACCAATGAAGCTTTGGGTGAAAAAAATGTCACCAGGGCATGTCTAGGGTACAGCTACAATGGCACAGACATATAGTGTGAGGCAGTGAGATGCTTGTTCTGGCATATAGTTCTGTTTAAGATTCGTGTTGCATTTGTACCTCTGAACTGTAAAATGGAGAAGGAACTTCAGATAAGAAACTAGGAACCACTTCAGCCTCATGCTTTAAAGTTTCAGCTTTAAAGTCCTATACTGGCTTACTCAAACCTTTTCACCCCAAGTTACATTACTGATTAACTGCTGTTTTACACTCCCTTTCATACTCGCTACAATTTTTAAGCAGTGCCTTGGACCTTTGGAAGTGGCAAAGTTCACACCACGAACAACAAAGGGAAACAAGTGCAATGCTGCAAGAGGAACAATGCTCCAGGCACGTAATTAGCCATATTTTTCCATCGTGCAGACCCCCAATGACAAGTGTCCAAGAAATCTTGAGACTTGAATTACAGGTTTGTTGTCTTTAAAGCATTTCCACCTTGTGAATTCCAGGTAAATGTGCCCTAGCCGAGAGCCCATGCTGCAGGAGATCTAGGAAAAATATAGAGCTGGTAGCCAGGCCAAATTAAAAAGCAGAGGTGCCAGGGCATAGGATCAGGAATGAGGACTCTGTTCTTAAGTAAGTGAGGAGTTTGTGAAGCAAACATGTAGAGAGCAAGCAGATGGGACATACTGACTTTACATTGTATTATCAAACTGCTTATTAGTATTAAGTCTAGACAAATGTGTGGTTTCTTAACAGGCACTGCAAGGAGGAGCTGAAGAAACAGCAGCACCCGATGGCTTTTTCTATCTGGCTTCAGAGAAACCTTCACCACATGGGTTCGGAACATCTGGACCCTGGAACATCCAGGGTGCCTGGCCAATTGCCTGGGCTGATGGGAGCTGGAGCCCAAAATGTCTGGAAAGCACCGTATGGAGGAAGGCTGCTCCCAAGGATGCTTCAGAGGCACTTGCTTCCTGGAAAGACTCTTATTTTGAGGTTAGAGGAAAATCAGCTTGCCAAAATTATAAGAGACAGAATGTACTAATAGTCTGAGAGAACCAGAGGGCACACATTAAGAGAATCTTGCAGTCATCACGGGAAGATATACTAAATACCGCGCCTAAGAAAGCCAGAGGCACTCGCTCTCTTACAGGCCCCAAGTTGCAGCTTCCACACCAAATTGTCTGATGACATGATTGATCAGGCAAGTTGTAGCAGATATGGCACTCTCTCATGGATTCCCTTGTATCCTATCTGCTAATACTGAAGTATCATGTAGTGTACTTGCTGCTAAGCAGGAGAATGGGAGTTGGTGCCAGCTGCAGCGATTCTGCAACCCTAAGACTGCTTCCTCCCCAGGAAAAAAAACCACCCCTTGAAGAACAGCCTCATGCGTGTAAGAAAGGATTTCCACACTTTCAATGCAAACATGTCTACCACCTTTGTTACATCTGTTTCAGTGGTGCAGGATAAGCGGGAAAAGCATGTGTCAAATACAGTCGTACCTCAGAAGTCAAACAGAATCTGTTCTGGAAGTCCGTTCGACTTCCAAAGCGTTCAAAAACCAAAGCGCAGCTTCTCATTGGCTGCAGAAGACCTGTAGAACGTTTGGCTTTCAAAAGAACGTTTGGAAACAGGAACAGTCACTTCCGGGTTTCAACTGTTTGGGAGCCAAAACGTTCGAGAACTAGGCTGTTCAAAAACCAAGATACGACTGTACATAGAAATGCTAGCAGATGCTGTGTCCAATGAGGACTGAGTATACTCAGTGCTGGCTGACTGAAGGTGGGGGGGGGGGGCAGAGGAAATGGCATAGTGTCTGGAAGAGTGTGTCTGACTGGCTCCCTGAGCTGGAGCACTCCAAATTGCAACCTTTTCCTAGAGATCCCACTTCTACTTTGATACTGCGGGTTCCTGAATTCTCAGTCCAGGCACCAGAGGGCACCACCTATTTCAAGAATGGATTCACAAACAGTACGCCGTGTAGTGATAGTGAGGAGGAACTTGCCCAAAAGCAAGCCTGCATCCTAGTTGCTGGCAACTGACACGGAGTTTGCAAATAGACTGTGACTGTGTTTGCAATCATCAGGGAAAATTTTTACCTCTAAAACTGCATCCTGAAAAAGCTGCTCGCAGCTGTTGAAAAATTAGCTGTGTAGCTTGTAGTCTATGTTTACTGTGTATCTTCCCAAGCTGCAGGGTAGTGTATAGATAAAATAAAGTCTATGGGAGATTTTATGCCTTGGTCTAAAAACTTCCCTAATAGATTCCAGTTGATGGTGCAGATTATGTCTTCTAAACCCTCTCTGCAGTCTCATTTCAAGGAAGTGAGCAACCATATGTATACAAGCAGGAGGTAAGTAGACACTCTCTTGCTGAGAACATGACCTAGCACAGCTCCCTAGGGGGAGATGGAACCAATGCAAAGATGCCCCCTGCAGAACCCACAAAGTACAGAATACAGCAGCCTAGGTTGAAATCAGCTGGTAAACTTGCCAGGATCTTCTGAATGGTATCTTATTCTCCATGCAAAGCAATGACTACATAAAAAATCTCCTAGCTTGTATGGCTTGAGTGATACATGGCACCAATCTCCAAGGAAATAGTTCAGGGAACAACTTGTGCTTTTAATGCTATTGTGTTGTGTTCCGGCTTCAGCAATTATGCTATTTATTGACTGATTTATGTACAGTGCCATCCAGTGGTGAATGAGGCCACTTGCTCCAACTTGCTAAAATAGATCCATCTCCCACACAGCTTCTCTGATCAGCTACTTGAAACGTTCAGGTAAGACTTGAAACATTCAGGATGCTTGCTTTTGCCTTATTGCCAAGCAGCTAAGGCAGAAAGCACAGTTGTGGGGGTTCCCCATGCTGCCCTTCTGCTTCTGCCCCTTTCTTCTATCTCAATCTCCATTCCCACGTCTCACACTAATTCTCTCCTCAGGGTATTAATTTCCTGTAGAATACCCGTTTTATTTAATGTCTGCTTAAGTTGTATTGGCATAGATTTCAGAGCAGAATTCACAGGCCCTTAAATCAAGCACCTTGCTAGCCTATTACTTGGGCCTGTGCACAGCCACATGGAGATGCAGGTCTGATGGAAGACTGCTGGAATGTGTGCTGCTTGCACTTGAGCAAAGACCACGTTCCTACTGCAATTCAGCAAAAAACCTGGAGGATGCTATATTGGGCACAGAATCCAGTTTCCAGTGAGCCTCAACAATCAATTTTTTAAAAAAAGGAAGAAAGAAAAAAGAGGCAGGTTTCTAATCCTTACAGCTTGAAAATTTTGTTTGAATTTCAGCAGGCAATGCCTACTGAGATCTCAAATATCAGGTGTTGCTAGACAAGATTCTCAGTAATCGGGACTTCAGTGTCCTTTGTAATTCCTTGCTCCTATCAACAGCTAGAAAAAGGGGTGTATCCAAAGTAATGTCAAGTAACAGACCTTTCCCATCCCTGCATGCCTCACTGAATCTGTCCTGGCTTTCTCCCCACCAACCATCCAGAGATTTTGGGGAGGGCACAGGCCAGGCATGAGCGAAGGGCAAGTTCCATTGCGCGAGCTTAAATCCATGGAACACATTAGCTAGATACTTCCCTAAGTGATTGCCTTGGTACATCATCATCATCGTCATAGCAGTAGTAATAATAATTATTCCTACTGTGGACTTGCAACTCTAGAAAAGGGGAGAACAAGTCTGCAGGGTTTGTTGTAGAAATATACCATAGGCAGAGCAAACAGAGAAAGGGTGTGGCAGCACAGGAGACGTTCTGGGTGGGCAAGAGAACAAAACCAGCCCACCCAAACCCACAGGAGCTGAAACACATTAACTATTGGCCATTCAGAACTGTGGTGAGCCTACATTCTTTATAGCCCTGGAGAATGTAGACTGGGAGAAACTAGACAACAAGCAGCTTCTGCAGCCCCACCCACAGCCACCTTACAGCCCACCTGTGGCTACCACAGGTCATTAAGACAACAGCACATCCTAACTTTGTGTGACACCCAAGGTGACCCCTTTGGACCTTGATCAGATGAGCTTGATTTCACACCTGTATGAAAATCCCTGAGGCCTTGTACCTTGCCTCCTCCAATCCTGCTGTGACAGATACAGACAGACAAAAAGTAGGAGACTGGGAAGATCTATGATTAGAGTTTATTGTCTGCATAGTGATTTAAGTGGACTGAAGGTGGTTGATGTTGTTTTTCCATTCCTGTGCCCACTGTTAGAGAAAGTGTCCTTCCCCTTAAATAGTCCCTAGAAAAACAGCCAGGATAAAAATTGTTTATGGGATTTTTTTTCTGTTATATTTCATTACAAAACCACGCTGGACATAGCAGCTAGGCCCAAGGGGCACCTGCCCCTGCAGCCATTCTGAGGTAAGGCTGGTGTAGGCAGATGCCTACCGGGCAACGTGAGCCCGAGAGAGCCAGCGTTACCTCTGCAGACTCCGCTGAGCCTGCTTCAATAAGGTGTCGAAGTCAAGGGAGTCAAATTTGCTCCTCGCGGGAGCAGGCTCAAAGTCATCTCGGTTTGAGTCTGAAAAACACAAAGACAGTCACCGGTGAGTCAACTAGAATTAGCAACCAGAAAAGTGCACTGGAATGGAAAGGCTGACTAGGCCTCTAGCCACCTCTACACTCCCCCCCTAGACTGTTTGCCCCAAGAAAACTCTGGAATCAATTATTCCGAACTCTTCTCTCTCTCCCACCTTCTCTGTCACACATAGGTAATGAATATACGGGGGTGTTACTATTATGTTATCCATTTTGGGTTTGTATGTTGAAAACCACCCTGTGATCTTTGGATGAAGGGCGGTATATAAATTTAACACATAATAATAGGCAAAAATCAGTGTCAAGCTAGCTGAACCTCAACTGACAACTCCATTACCCAAGATACTTAAGACCAAGCTTCCTTTGCTGTGTTGCGAGACACCTCAATGCAGGACTGACACCACAAGAATCATGAGATCGGCAAAATAAAGGTTAAGCAGGGGGCTAACCTCCTGCACAAAGAAAGTTCCAAGAAGTTGGATACTCCTGTTTGCTCAATGTCTCAGAGAAAGTTCATGGCAACTACATTTAACCCAAACTCACAGTCACCTCCATGGACTCACCCAAGTCGGCGTAGTTCCTTTTGCAGAACTGCCGGCGTCCTCCAAAGCACAAGTCAAAGGGCTGCTCATCAGGGCGTTGCAGTGAATGCCCACCGTCTATGGCAGCAAAGGCATCTTCAGCATAGCGGTATGTCACAAAGCCATAGTTATCCCTGCCAGATAGGAAGGACAAGGAATTACGATTCTACAGCTGGGACCAGCCAGGGGGAAAGCGAAGGGCCAGAATGAAACACTCCATCCTCTTCCCCCCTCTTCCCATTAGATCCATGCAGCAAAGGAGGTTGCCCAAAGGAAGGCTTGATCCTCTCTTACCCCTGCTCCCGGAAGTGCAGGGTGCATTCCTCAATGATCCCAAACACAGAGAAACGGTGTCGTAGTTCTGAACGAGTCATCCGGCTGGGGATCTTCCCAATGAAGACAACACGCCGTTCTTCCTATGCACATAATTGAGGGAGAGAAGGGGCAGAACTCAGCCACAGTTCTATCAAGCAATCATCTTCCTCCTCCCAATCCACTTGCCCCAACAAGAACACTCACCACAAACTCATTTTTAAATATAGATCCCCCTGCTTACTTGTGCGAACCACTGATGGGGAACTCATGGTCCTTCAGGATGCTAATAGAATATACTTTCCAGCATCAGTGAGCACTGCCCATCCAAGAGCAAAAATCTGGAGGGCCACAGGCTTCCAAAACTTGTTCTAACCCTTCCCATGGTGCCTCTGTGGATCACTAGAAGTCATGAGCCGGTTTAGCTACTACGCAAATAGCCACAACTATTAACCTTTGTTCATGCAAATACAACTTCAACTTCTAATAGAAAGTGCTCCAGGACCAGGACCTCACTTGGAAGTTTGCCTAAAGGGCTAAGACATTGTCATGTTTTCCTCAAGGGAAGGGGAAAAGCCCAAGTAGGTGCATGTTCCCAAGGTAACTCAACCGTATGTGTACCATATCCAGGGAAATCCAAATTCGACAACCAGCATGCTTTTTTGCTAGCTGAGTGCATCTGTTTTTATTTTTCCTCTCTTTTTTTGCAACTCTTGTTGTGTATTTGCCTACCTCAACAAGGACAAAGACTCTGAAGAACATACCAAGCCTAAACCAGCCACCTCTATGGCTTCTGAGATTTCAGCAAGCATGGCCCACATACTGTCAAGGTCATCTCTGCAGCTCAAGAAGTAGCTACTTGCTTTTTTTAAATAAAAAAAAAGCAATTGCTTGCTCAAAAACTGCACTTCTGCACTATATTAGCACTTTGGCAGTGAGGAAAGTTCACTGTCACTTAAACAGGCCAGCCTTTCCTTATCCTTGGATCAATGGAAAAAGCAGAGCTGCCTGGTTCTGGGAAAAACAGCCTAATAGCATTAGGTTGAAGAAAGCATATCAATTCCTGAGCAGGAAAGTGACACATAGTCTTACAATGGCCATGATTAAGGCAGCCCCCCCGTGATGTAGCTGCCCTTCCTAGAACACTGGCATGCCCCAGAAATACTCACTATTGCACGGTCTTTGTATCCGTTTTTCTGCCTTTGGTAACGCTCACGGGAGCTGCTGGAATTGTATCTGTATGGTTTTTTGTAAAAAAGAAGTCAAAGCAAAGCAGAGTGAAAAAAGTGAAATGGTAGCAGAAAGGTAGGAGCAGCTTGATTCTTCACTTAGGGAGATACAGCCATCATCTCCTGGTTTTTAGCTCTTAGAGAAGAATAAGATGTTCCAGGCTGCAAGCAGCTTCCAAGGAAGAGGGGGGGGGGTGGGGAGAGAGAGAGAGTGAGAAGTACTGATCCAGTTGGGGTCCACTCACGTGGCTGGTCAGTATAAAGCTAAACACCCCACTCATTGTGAAGGTGGGGGGGAAGTGCCGCACAAAAAACCCTGCAAGCTGTTGATCAGGTGACAACTAACTTGTGAAAGTTGGCACAGTGGCAAGAATACAGGCAAGACCTGGAGATCCTAGGCTGCAGTTCAGCTATGAAACTCAATGCAAAAGTCACAGCACACTTTACTGCACACGAGGCAAAAAACACACCTCTGAGCCCCTTGGAGGAAGGGCAGAATACTAAGGTGCCAAATACGTGGGAAGGGTTCAAGGTTCCAAGAAAGGAGAATGCAAAACTACTTCACAAGGAAAACCCATATGGTGACTTAAAAAAGCACAAAAATGCATTTAAAACATTTCACATTATTTAATGTGGGGAAACAGAGAGGGAGCCCAAACTGAACATAAAATATTTGACTTTACTTTCATATTAGAATTGCTGGGGTGGTGGTGGTGGTGGAGAAAGGGGAAGAAGACAGATTATATATATTATTATATATATATTCAAGAGAACAAACACAAGTGCTGCATGTCTCACCTCTTCCTTCTGTGCAGAGAGGGGGAGCAGGAGGATGATCTTGATATGTAGGAGGAACACGAAGAAGACCGGGACCTGCCCCTCGACCGGCTCCAGGAGCTCCCACAGGAAGAGGAGCTGGAACTTCGAGAATGGTACCTGGAGTGAAGGAGGGAGCCCAGTGAGACCAGCAGCTACACACACTGTGTGTCCATGGGAGTGCGTGCAAACACACACAGGAGCTCCCAAGTGACCTTCAGCTTGTGCAACCTGCTTGCAATGGAGCTTCAGCATGCCTTCTCTCCCAAGGAACAAGGGGTTCCCAAGACAGAAAACCTTGTGGCAAAGCAGACTGTGACACCTACTTGCATTGGTAGAGGTCTATCCAAAATATATTGGTCAAATGTTCACCCTAAGACATGCCCAAGACGCTTTAACACTTGTTCTGTAAGGGACTGGAGCTTAATAGGGCATTTGCATTACATGCAGAAGATACCCAGTGAAATTCCTAGCATCTAAAGTAAAAAGAAATCAGTTAACAGGAGATGGGGAGAGCTACCCTGGAGAGCTACTGTCAAGAATAGACAATGCTGATTTAGATGGATGAACGGGAAGCTGCCATATACCAGGTAAGACTATGTTTAAGAAGTAACTTACTGCTAACAGTAGAAGTGCAGGATATGCACAGTGCAGTTAATTAAGGGCTGCATAGCCATTTCTATCTCCCCACTACAAGATATACCAGAAGTATGGCAGATGTTCAGGCCACTCTATTCCACCACAAATCGGGACGAAGGTCAATTTCTGTGCTTGGTATGCATTGTGCAAGTTAAGGCTTCATTTCCATCAACAGGTCTTAATACAGTGGTACACCGGGTTACAGACGCTTCAGGTTATGCATTTTCGGGTTGCGCACCGCGCCGATCCCGGAAATACTGGAACAGCTTACTTCCAGGTTTTGGCGCTCACGCATGCGCAGAAGCACTAAATCACACTTTGCGCATGCACAGAAGCGCCAAATCACGACCCACACGTACGCAGACGCAGCACTGCAGGTTGCAAACGCCCCGGGTCACGTTTGCAACCCGAGGTAATTCACCTGATCAAAATTTCTCCAGAGAGAGGCAATTAAGGAGAGAGTGCAACTTGCGCATCCGTTAGCCATGGACTGTTGCCACCTATGTCATTGTGTGGCTAACCTTCCACTCCAAGGGTCCTGAACACTGGGTTTTTGGAAATAATTGAAATCTTAGGCCTTAATCATCATCCGCATCCATGTGCATTCCTTAGTACTATCAAGTGAATAGACCAGCTGAGGGCTGGATATTGGCAGCCGCCTCAGGCAGCACAAGATGTCACTAGAAACAGAACTGATGAAAAGAGAAGCAGAGGCTTAATGGGCCCAGCTGAAAAGGTTCAGCAACCCACAACCTGCCATTCCTAGGATGGGAAGAGTCCTCATGGTGACTATATGTCACATGCAAACTGAATTAGTCTGTGGCCCCTCCGTATAAGGCGCAGAACAAATTCACCAAGAAGGGTATCCAACTAACATGTCCCAGTAACAAAAGGATTTCCATTTATGCAAATCTGCTCCAGAAGGCTGGCAGAACCACCAAAAATAAAATTAGGGGCATGGGGAGACAGGGAGAAACTCCTGTTGTGCAAACAGAAATCCCTGTGCTAACAGGACCGTTACTTAGCCCTGCTTTGGATTCGACCCAAAGGGACAGAAAGGGATGCTAGATGCACACTCATTAGAGCAGTTTGCAAAGCTATCCTCCAAGTAACAAGATACAAGTTGAGAAGTTCAGTCCAAAAGATCCTCTGGATGAGAACCAGAATAGGCATGCAAAGATAAAGGTAAAGGACATCTGGACGATTAAGTCCAGTCAAATTTGGCTATAGGGTGTTTTCCAGGTCATGTGACCAGCATGACACTTCTGGTGCAATGGAATATCGTGACGGAAGCCAGAGCGTTTACCTTCCCTATTGGTACCTATTTATCTACTTACACTATACATACATAGGCATGTATACTGTAGATAAGAGCCTAAGACTCACTAAGCTTGGAAAGGGCCCAGCTATCCACAAGGCTAGCAAAGAGTACAGTGGGCTTCCTCTTGGGCAACGTAGACTCCATTGCTGCTCATGTGCATGCAAAACACCCCAAGCCACCCCACAGCACTCCACACCCATAACCTTCAGCCACAACAGCTGCTGAGGGAAAAGGCCCATAAAACTTCTGTGCCACGCAAGGGCAATTTGACACTCGGGGTGCCGAGTCTTGGCAAGAGGAAAGAGACTTCATCCCTCACCTTCGCCAGCGTTTCGCTGGGGGAGACCGAGAGCGTGACCGAGAAGAGGACGCAGAGGAAGAGGAAGAGGAGGAGCAGGAGGATGAAGAGTCACTGTTGTCACTGTCTCCATCAGAGCTGAAGGATCGGCTGGCGCGGGTCCGGCTGGTGCGGGTCCGCCTGCCTCTCCAGGGCCCCTCTGGGGGACTGGCTGACTTCTGCCTGCCCCGGTAGCACCGCAAGGAGCGTTTGGAAGCCAGCCGCTTCTGCCGAACCTCTTGAGGCTGCTGCAACGTGGGTCCTTCTGCTTCCCGGCAGGGGGATGCAGCCGGAGATAACAGTACGGAGCACGGATCGTCGCTGCCCGCGGACCTAGGTGTGCTAGTCCGGTGGTCCAGGGGCTCCTTTTGTGAGCTGGTGGGGCTGCTGTCCAACAGCGGTGACTCTGATGTGTCAGGGCTGGAGCTGGCTGCAACAGGAATAGAGGCTCTGAGCTGCTCCCACCCAACATCTCTGGGACTCTGGCAGGCAGCCGCCGTGCCAAGGGAGCCAGCAGGGTCCAGTCTGACAGCAGCAGGGAGCTGGCTCGCAGCAGGGGGCTGATCCGGCACTTCTTTTGCCACGGCTTTGATGGGCTTTATTGTTATGTCAGAGTTTTGCTTGACGTTCCACCGGGCACCTCCCTTTGGCTGAGCGGCACTAAGCTGACAGTAGTCATGCTCACCGGAGCCGACGTGAACGGGGGCTGCAGCTTTCCGGTGAGGCTTGCTCAGGGATTTCGTGAGCCTGACGCCTTTGGTGGAGCCAGCCTTACCCAACAGGGAGACGGCCACCAGAGGTTTCCAGAGCTGGTGGGGCGGAGTGGCTGGAGGCGTCAGTCCTGCAGAGAGACAGAGAGCCCTCAGGAGATGGAAGAGAAACCCATGTGCACAGCACCCCCCCACCCTCAAAAAATGTGGTCCAGGCAACTGGCCTTGTTGCCCCTCCTATGGGGGGGGGTGTCAAAGTTTTCACCCCCAGCAATAGCCCAAACCAGCTCAATTTTACAACTTCCTTCCAGAAAAAATTACGAAGACTCCATCTTCTTGAAAAGGCTATGCGGTGGGTAACCTTTTTTTGGGGGGAGAGGTAGCATTCCCTTCCGGGCAACCTTCCAGGGGCTGTATCCCAGTGTTGGGCAGAGCCAGTGATATAAGTGGGAGGAGCAACTTATGCAACTTTTACCACTGCACAGTGGGCTACTTTCTATTTACACACCCTTTTCTGCCCCCCATCTGGACAAGCAAGATACATTTTCAAAGTTTGAGGACACATTACAGCCAGAGAAAAATAGTTTGCAGTGTGAAAGACAAGTCAGTAAGGACTGTTGCCTGGGCAGAGTTCCAAGGGCCACACAGAGAGCCCTGAAGTGCCACACTGCTTCCCTTCCCCATGCTCTAGTCTTTGAGTGAATTGCCACCCCCACCCAGCAGTTTACCTTTAATGTAAATTTCATGCCTTTGCATTTTGACGGCAATTTATAATTACTTGATTCTTTTTCTGCTTTTTAGCTTATGTCTTTTCATGTTTATGAAAAGGGTGTGTCACAGTTGCCCCATCTACCTTCCTAAAAGAGCATCCTTCCTCAGCATGAACAACCTAAGCTAGGCCCCTCAGCAAGAGCTCAACAGAGAATCTCAGGAATGCATTTTTTTGGGTGCTGAAGAGTTGAGGCAAATTAGCTCTGCCCTCAACACTCACTTCACCTCTACCCCACACCACTCCTGGAGAAAGAGCGTGTTGAATTTCCTGGCATTTCAGTCTCAGGGATCATCTCTCAGTACAGAAAGAGCTTAACTCTAAGAGCCTTCACCTGCAACATTGGTGAGCTCTGGCGCCTGAAGCCGGTCCACCATTTTCTTTTCCTGCTGTGCCTCAGAGCTGAAGGGGAGAGAGAGAGAGAGAAAGGCCTCTATTACACACAAAGTGTCCCACACAATCAGGAATCACCTAGTCAGCACATGGAGCACTGAAACACCGCATGCTGGGTACTCCTTAGCAAGTTATCATGCAACTTAGTCCAGGATGTGCGTGTTCTGAAAAGCAGGTCTCTTGCCACCAGTGTTTCTTGCCTGCCTCCAGAAATGCAGTGCTATTTGTCAACCAAGCGGAAATAATTGTGGGTGGGAAGATACCTTGTAAGGACCAAGTTCTGTACTCACCCATTGTTCCCCAAAGTCACATTGTCCTTAGATTTTGCCATACTAGGAGCTTCCTTTTTGGCTAAAAAATAAAATAAAGCAAAGCATTATTCACAAGCATTTTTTCTGAGCACAAAACCTGCCTATCTTTTCTGGAGACCTAGGTTCTTTTCAATGAAAAACACATTCACCCAAGCCAGTGGGCGTATTTATTTTATTTTTACATGTATATCCCCTCTTCCCCTCCCATCAGCTCTAAATAGCATACATGGTTCTCTCATCCCCATTTTATCCTCACAATAACCCTGTGAGGTAGCCAGGCTGGGAGGCAGAAGCTGGCCCAAGGTCACCAGATGAGCCAAGTGGGGAACTGAACTCTGGTCTCAGATAGCTCTCTTCGTTTCCACAAGAAGTGTGGTGCTTTGTGGAAAGAAAGTGCAAGGAAGCCTGGGACTGGCTGCCACCTTCATGTGATACACAAGGCAGTCAGGCATGTTTGTGTCAGCTTGCATTTCTTAGTAGAGAAAATATTGATCTGATATGAAGAGATCTTTCCTATTCTGATTAATTCAAGAGGGTTCTGGAAGCTTCTCTGCGTGAAAGAAACAAGAAGGTTCATGATGTTTGGGTCATTCCTTCAGAGAAGGCAGAGTACAGCTGGCTTAAACTGGTTCTGTTATCTCTTTTGTCAAAGTCATGCTGACTATAATAGGCGGCCAGAAGGAGCCTCGGTTTCACTTTCACTTTCTATCTCTTTTCTCTTCTGGTGTGGTGTTCTGTATACAGTCGTACCTCTGGATGCGAACGGGATCCATTCTGGAGCCCCGTTCGCATCCTGAGTAGAATGCAACCCACAACTGCACATGTGTGATTCGACGCTTCTGCGCGCAACGGCATTTTGAGCGTCTGCGCATGCACAAGTGGCGAAACCCGGAAGTAATGCGTTTCGTTACTTCCGGGTCACCGCGGAGCGTAACCTGAAAATCCTCAACATGAAGCATATTTAACCCAAGGTATGACTGTACAGTCGTACCTTGGCTGTCGAACGGAATTTGTTCCAGAAGTCTGTTCGACTTCTAAAATGTTTGACAACCAAGGCGCGGCTTCCAATTGGCTGCAGGAGCTTCCTGTACGCATCGGAAGCCGTGGAAGCCACACCGAACTTTTGGCTTCCAAAGAACATTCACAAACTGGAACACTCGCTTCTGGGTTTGCAGAGTTCAGGAGCCAAGGTACAAGGCTGTATAGTGTTAAGGTTTAGACTTATTAAAGTCGTTGTAAGTTGAAGTCTGCTGCAACAGGATTTCTTATGGACAATGCAAATCCTGAGGGTATTGAATTTGTGACCATTATGCTCATTTGCCTTAAGTAGCAGTAAAGCTCAGCTGGATGAAATACAATTGCCTCTGGGAATCCTGCAACGTGTTTAAGTTTTTACTCTGCTAAGTATAGGTTGGAATCTGCTCTGGATCAATATGGAGTAGAATTTCAATGACAGTTTTGGGACAGGCGAAGAAGCTGGAGGAGTGAACAAGCCTGCCGGCACACTGGTCAACGTGCTGAGCTGCTTGTCCAAATTTCGCAACTCACCTTCTGTCTTTTCAAATTGCTCTAGCAGGCTGGACAAATCAGAGGCTTCAATTCCTGAGGGGAAAATGATAATATTAACGCATTGTGTACACTCGTTTGGGCTTCGTAACTTCTCAGAAGAAGCTTCACTGGGCGGCCGGAGAAGCCAGCCTCCCCACTATTACTGCCTGGCCCTCTTTGCCAGCATCTTCAAAACAGTGTCTTAAGAGCATGAGAGGGAAACAGACAGAATATGTAACTACTTAAGCATAAAACATGGAATGCAGTTGTTTGGAGCAAAAAAAGGGGGGGGTAAGCAGGTTGCGAACACGTGATGAGCTAGAAAGAGGACTGTCCCCAGGCTTTAAAGCAGGGCTTCCCAAAGGGATTTTGACCTCCTGAAGTGAAGGGGTCAAGAAATACCATGGGGCAGAAATAGGAAAGGAAAATAAGTTTGCAAGGTATAATGCATAATTAGGAATTATGAGCCTCCAATGGATATGGGCTTCCTTTTCTTAGAAGGGGATCCCACCATACAGGTTTATGAGCCCACCAAGGGGAAACCCTGATCTGCACCCCAGGTTCTGTGTCCAGCAAAGGACTGCCTGCCATGCCATTCTTAGGCCACAGATGCCACTTAACCCTCTCCTCCCCCCAAACCTCAGCAGCACAGCCACTCACCAATTTCATTGATAAAGGCTTGAACAATGTCCTCTTTACAGCTGCGCTGTGCAATGTTGATGAGTGGTTGGTACTTCCAAATATGGGCTGTTTTCTTGGAGAGCTGAGCAGTTTCATGCACCTTCTGGGGCACCAATGATGCTGGAGAAGCGGTTGCTGTTGGGGCAGCTTCCTCAGCACCCACCTCCATTGCAGTTGGCGCTGTGAACTTTTCTGGCACTGAGGCAGCAGGAAAGGAAGAACATTCTTCATGTGACCAGGAAGCAGGAGGTGCCTCTTTGGCACTTGAAGCTGCAGTGTGTATACTCAAGGTCTTCTCCATACGGTCAGAGAGCACAGGGGCCTTCCCTGAAGGTTGTAGCAGATCAGGAAAGGACAGCTCTTCTGAGGGCTTTGAGGCCTCCCTAACTTGCTGGGAAGGAGGTGCAGAATGGGGTTCCCCCAAAGACTGAGGGCTGGAGCTCTTCCTGGCACAATGAGACAGTGCCGCCTCCCCTGAAGGCTCAATGACTGATGGTGAAGACAGCTTCCCCAGAGCTACTTGCCTCCTTGGGTCAGACACTCTTCTGGGGTCAGCTTTGATGGCAGAAGGGACATGCGCTGGCGGGAGCTGTGTAGGCAGGCTTGGTTTCTCACTGGCAGCCAGGCTTTGCATTCTGGGCTCTGGCATCAAGGCTGCATTCTGGGGACCAAGTGCCCCTTCGGAACAAGATGGTGCAGGCAAACTGCCAGCCAGATGTCCCTGATCCCCGTAAGGGATGGGCAGCATCGGATGGGGTACTGGCATGCCCGGCCAGTACGGTGGCTGTGGCACCCACTCGACAGAGCTGTAAGGGGGGCCTGGGGCTAAAGGTGGCAAAGTAATGGGCGGGGGAGGCCAGGTCGGAGGGGGCACAGGAGGAACCATGTGGAAGACAGAAGGGCAGGCCTCAGCAGCAGGAAGTGGAGGTGGCAGGCTTTGGTAGGCGGCTGGCACAGGGGCAAAGGGAGGCCAGGGAGGCACAGGTGGTAGGAAAGCCCCTGAGGGTGGGGGCAGGAAAGGCGGAGGCAACGTTGGAGGCACCTGAACCCCAACAGGGGGAAAGGCACAGGCTGTGCTGGGCAGTGGGGACGCAGCAGGGAGAGATGTGATAGGTGGTGGTGGAGGAGGAGGTGGTGGAGGAGGAGGAACAGGGCTCATACAGCCATGCTGCAATGGAGGAGCCACTCTTGGTGCAGAATTTGGAGCTGGCATGGATAGAGGAGGGGCACTTGCACTGCCAGCTGGGACAGGAGCAGCGGAGGAGCCAGCGGGCTTCTCAGGGTCCTTTGCCAGTCCAGACGAAGCAACTTTGGAAGGCAATGGTGGGACCAAGCAAGGAAGCTCAGCCAGTTCTGTGGGGAGTTCAGGGAGGCTGGGCCACTTGCTGGCGCTCTGGTTCTCTGTGCTGCTCCTACAGCTCCCATCGCGAGGCTGGCGCTGCTGACGGCGCTGCCTGTATTCACTCAGGCTGAGAGGCCTGGGCTTTGCTTCCTTTGGGGGGCAGCCAGCATCCTCATTACTGGGAGGCTGCCTTTCAAAGTCTGCAGTACTGCTGGGGAGCTGCTGGGGAGGTTCTGGGCCAGCCACCTCATTCGCCAGCAGGACGGGCTCACTCGGCACATCCCCCTCTTTGTGCTCAGCAAACCGCAGTTCCTTGTTGCATGGCACAAGTGGGGTTTGGGGCTCCAGTTCCTCCATCTCAATGTCTGATCTTTCCACTGTATGGGCTGACTGGTCTGAGCGCAACCTGCCCTGCTCTTCCCCTCCAGCTTTCTCCATCTCCTCCTCTGGCAAAGGGTGGCTTGGCTTAGTCTCAGCCTGCTCTTCAGTACAGACAGGAATCGGCCCACAGCTTGTGGCCTCTTTGCGCCCCATTGTTTCCTTGTTCGATTTTCTCTTGGTGCACATCTTGTCCTTTGCCAAGGCACTGCGCTTTGGTTTTTTGTGTGCAGCTGAGCTAGGTTCAAATAGAAGTTCTTGTTCATCCATTGAGTCCTGGGCTTTTGCCCCTGGATGAGCATCTTCTACCCCTTGGAGGGCAACCCTGCCGACATCTTCAGCCCGCTTGTCCAGGTCAGGCTCTCTGTCCAGGCAGGCAGCCTTGGTGCTGTCATCAGGTGGTAATTTTTCCAGGGCAGGGTCCAGGAGTGCTGCCCCTTCATCCACATGGCTAGCTGTACAGTTGCTTTCAGTTCTGTCCTGGATCTCTGTCTCCATTCTCTGCAGGACCACAGGGATCTCCATGCTCTCTCCACTCTCAGGCACCACCTCCAAAACAAGTGGGCCGGCAAGGAGCTCCTCGGCAAGGGGCCGGTTGTTAGGACTCAGGCACACTGTGAAAGTGGGTATGCAGTAAGGGTGCATGGACCTCACCAGCTCACTGAGGGAGATGCTCTCCGGGGCAATGACACAGGGACCATCACTTGCAGGTGGGTTCGGTTCAGCCTCCTTCATCGCTGATGCTACAAGGGTCTCCTTCACACCTGCCCCCAAACCCTGCCTGCTGCTTGTTGCGGCCGTTTCCTCCTCCTCCTCTTCCTCCCCATCACTGCGCTGCAGCACAGGCAGCTCTCGGTCCCTGTGCCTAAACAGCACACGCTTGCTACTGGGCTTCTTTGAAGCAGCCGAGTCGTTGTGACAACTTGGAGGCAGTCCCAAAGGGAGGCTGGCAGTGCTGGCTTCAATCTGGAGGGGAAGAGAGATCATGTAGTAAAGCTCCTTGCAGGTATGATGATCTTGGGGGGGGGGGCGCGATTTCCAACTTCTTTGCTATCTCACCAAAGGATGCTTCCTAAACACTGACTTTAGAGAGATCCACTGCTAGAATTACAGTGGTACCTCGGGTACAAACACTTCAGGTTACAAACGCTTCAGTTTACAGACTGTTAAGAACTTTACTTCAGGATGAGAAGAGAAATTGCGCAGCAGCAGTGGGAGGCCCCATTAGCTAAAGTGGTACCTCAGGTTAAGAACAGTTTCAGGTTAAGAATAGACCTCCGGAATGAACTAAGATCTTAACCAGAGGTACCACTGTATATTAGTCTCTTAGGGTTGCCAGATCATCACCCAAGGGATGCTTTTACTTATTTAAAGCATTTTTAAATGCATTTGCACCTTTCATAGCTATGTGAAAGGCAGCAGCTAAGCAAGTGGCGTTTCTTCCATTTCTGAAGTACTCTGGTGGCAGAGGTTGCCCTTACTCGACTCCTGCTGATTTGGAACTCAGCTCCCCCTCTATGTAGCCCCCAATCCAGGAGAGGCCATGCCAAAGAGGACTTCATAAATAATCTTGATACAAGGCAGATAGGTGCAGGGAAATATTAGTTTAATATTTTATTTCATTTTTATTGATACACTGCTTGATTGTAAGAAGAAAACCTCAAAGCCATTTGCAAGATAATGTAACGGTAAACCAGAGATAAAAACTGGGTTGCCCACTGCACAACCCACCGATTTGGTTGGAACATCTCACCTTCTCTGTCACAATGGAGCAAAGTCTAGGCTCCTTTAAGTCCTCTATGGTGTGGAAGTCTTGCTCAGGGGGTGTCACGGACAAGCTGAGAAACCTCTGAAACTGACAGAAGGAGAGTCGTTTGGAAAGCAGAAGTAAATTCAACTAAATCTGAAAATGCCATGTGAAGTGCTCCCATTTTACCAGCAGAAGCTGAGCTTTGCAAGATAGCAGCCAATCCATGCTCGCCTGGGGTGCATAGATTGAGGAATGTTCTTCAAACCACATTTAGCATCTTTGCATGTTTCCACCCAATGGCAAGAGAGCCCTTTTAACACTACCTAGCCACCTCTTAATGCTACAACATGTGCACCAGAGGGCGCTCTGACCTTGCAGAGTTCACAGTGTGCTAGACCCATTACATTTGGATGCCAACTGTAAAGAGGGATACTTGCCAGGATTTTCTGAATGCGTGTACTGGTGCACATGCCTGCCAGGAAGAGGCAGCTAGCCTGGAGAAAATGATGTCACTATTGTCAATGTATAAGCAAAAAAAAAAAAAAGACGTGACTGTCCTAAGAAACTTCATCATCAAATGCAGATTGAGATGAGATCACAGGTGAGGAAAAAGGCCTCCAGAACTTCCATAAGGTTGATAAGATCATCCTGGAACTGTGACAAAACCCACAAGAAAACCAAATGCTAGCAGCCAAGAACAGGATGCTGTTGTGTGTATATAATGATGACAGCAATAGGCTGGGAAATCTTGGAGCTGAGTACCAAGCAAAGTATTAAGCAGCTTGGATGCTCAGCCTATGGGAGATGTTTCAAGCTGAAGGAAGAGGAGGATGGGGTCATTCACATCCAAGTCTCCTCTTGGTGGATAAAAAATATATACTTGTGAACTTAGCTGAGATTAGATGAGACAAACTCTGCCAGGGTCCAATCAGCCTATGGTATTACAAGGACAGGATGAAAGTTACATTAGCTTCTCTCAAACTGACATTTCATAATTAACCTTACCCGGGACGGGCTGCAATTTCAAAGGTGCTACACACTGTTGTGGTAACCCCACAATTTTAACTGGCCACACAAGAGAAGGCAAGCAAAATCTTCTGTCCCATAAACCATGTCATACCGAAGAATTATCACGCTCTCTGGGTGATGTCAACAATTCAGAGTCAGGAATGGTATCAAAAGGAGAGAGAGACTCGTCATCCGTGCTATCCAGAATATCTGTGATTGCAGTCAACAGGGAAAGCTCGTTCTCTACATCCATGCGGCCTTTTGTCTGTTAGGAGGGGGAAAACAAACCAAATTTGGAATAGACACTCAGTTCATATATGAAACTCAGGGATGGCTAATTTAGCTTTACCCAGGGAGAGTCCAAGGAAGGAAAGGAGCAACTCTTAAGCTCATTGCCAACACAGGCTTAACTCACTGAAAGTTACAAGGAAAACAAATTAAGTAAACAAGCTGTGGAGGTCAAGGAATGGAATGATAACAGAGGGTTGCTGTTAATGGCAAACAACTCAGATCTGCAAGATGAAGGAGCATTACCAAGATAACTTCACAACCAAATAAACACAGAATAGTTAGAACAATTGAAAATAAAATCCTTGCAGCTGGTTAACATTCCTCATACCATCCAAATAACAACTTCTGAAGCAGGTGTGAGGAATTTAGATATTAGGCCAGCCAGCACATAGCCACTAAGAGTTTAAGGTCTATAAATCTCCCAGAGGATGTCTGAACTTTTGAGCTTCAACGCAGGCCCACACCGGTAGGTTGCTGTGTGCTGGCCGGCTTTCATCTCTCCATAGAGCAGACCATACCTCAGTCAGACTGCTGAAATCCTCAATGATGGAGATGACGGAAGAGTCTAAGTAGTCCTGCATCGTTTCCAGGAACTCTCCTGCTTCAAGGATGGTTTCTGCATCCAGTGATGTCAAATGCAAATCCTCTGCCAATAAGTACTGGGGTGAAGGAGAAAAAGGAAGAGCAACAGATGAGGGCATAGAAAGCTGCTTGGGGGACAATGTAAGTCAATTAAACATTACCTACTAGGTGCAGGTTAGAGCCTTCCTAAAAGTTGACTCTGTCTGATATTAATGCCCTCCCCTCTATTTTCGAACACTAGTCTAAACAATCAGGTAATCTTCAGCATGAAGGGTAGGATATATATCAATTTATTGAAAAAAAGGTACACACAAAATGGATTTATTGCATGTGTGGCACAAGCACCAGTTCTGCAGTTCTAAGCTGTCAAGTGGGCACATATGGGATGAAACACTCCTTCCAGTAGCCTTGTTCCAAACTGCTGGAGGCATTATATACTAACAGAAACTTACTATACGTACATATAGTACAATAACATTGTTTTCTCAAGTGCTACAGAGCAGCTACTTGCAAGAAAAGCTTTAATGCCAATAAGGCTTACATTTTTGGTGTTGAGCTTCTTAAGAGGGAAGCAGCACTAAACTTCTAAGACAGAGAAGACCAACCATTCTGAAGTTTAGGAAAAACCTCCAAGGTGTGAAAAAACTCCCCCCCCCCCCGAGATCATATAGAGGAAACACATACTGGAAGAATTTTGCATCTCAAGGAGATGGGTTAATTGGTTTGTACAATTATTCTTCCTTGCTTCTCAGCACATCCTTCAGGACTTTCAAGGGCTTTCTGGTTTGCTTTATTGTTTTGACTTGCTGCTTGTGTTTCAGGGATAAGTGTTGGCAGAATGTGGGAGGATCAGCTTGTGAACAAGTTCACAAGGTTGGGTGCCTGCCAGGAGGAGTACAGCTGCAGAATTTATTAATTAGGCCAGTGGAGAGGGGTCAGCATATCTTACCTTGCAGGTGATGTGACACTCCTCACACCATCCAAATAATGACTTCTGAAGCAGATGTGAGGAATTTAGATATTAGGCCAGCCAACACAAACCCTTAAACTAAGGGCTTAAGGTACATTTATATAGCTCTCAGGTGGGATCTGAAATTTGACCTTCAATGTAGATCCAGACCAGTAGGGTACTGTGCTGGCCAGCTTCATCTCCCCATTTTCATTCTCATCAACTAAATAGGAAAGTATCTTATCTTGTTTCTGTTATGTTGCTCTGCTTGAATACTGGTTTCAATGACTTTTATTTTGTATTGAGTCTACTATTTAATAAATCACCAAGTTTTTCTCCCCTGGTGTTATTTCCACTGACTCCCAAAGAACTCTTGCATTTGGCAAAACAGATCACTAGAGTCAGAAGTGCAGCCCTTTTCATCCAATAAATGTTGGATTCCTGCCCCTAAGTAAACTCAAGCTGTTTTGCTAATACCTTATCCTCCAATTAGGGTACCAATGTTGCCTTACTACTCAAAGCTGTGAGTGCTAGCATGCACTAGGTCAGGAGTTGTCAATGTGGGGCTCTCCAACTCCCATCAACCCCAGCCAGCATGGCCAATGGAATTTGCCTGGAAAGCACAACCTTGCTATCCCTGCGCTAGTTTCTATCCCCCGTTGCCTATTTCCACAGTCTCTGTTGATTAGCCCACAGCATGTAACTTTACTGAGTCAGTGCATGTTTGCCCCCCACCAAAACACACACACACACACACAAAATCAAAGAGAAATGCCAAGCCACAAAATAAGGTGCAATTTGTTGCTAATGCAAGAAAGGTTCATATCATCCAACTGTGCTAAACGTGTTTTTGAGGAATGGATCTTCAAACATTCTAAACAATGGAATTATCATATCAGCACTGGAATATTCAAGAGACATTTGCACAATAGGATCACCATGCTGATCTCTTGATCACTTCTCAAGGGCTAGTGAGAAAAGACAGGAGCAGTCACCGTAAATGGCTTGCCTTAAACAAGGACAACTATTTCAAGGTAAAGGCTAAGCTGGAAGAAAACAGTGGTCTTCATCTATTTCTACATGGCAGATTCTACAGGAGTAACATTAACTATGAGGCCGCATTCCAAAATCAGTATTGTCAGAGTCAGCAGCAAATAAACATGCATGATCTCTGGGAGGAGCCACCCATTCTGACCTGGGAGATATTTTCTGGCTGCTGAATCAACACATTTAAGATGGGAAACTTGCTAGCTGGAAAAGTCTGCCTTCACTACTGGTTCTGACAAATGGATATGGTGGGAATTCCATTTTCCAATGCCTGCTCCCTAGCCTTTAGGAAGACATAACTGCAAGAGAACGTGATGAGCAAAGTTATGGGAAACTGTGACAATGAATGGATTACCTGTGGACCTCTGTATGCTAATGGACTCCCAGCCATTGTGGTCCAACAATATCTATAGGGCTATAGGTTTGAACCCATACTGGACCCTGTTTAGCTTTGCAGACATGCTAGCAGTTTTACTGCTGCACCACTAAATCCCACTTCAGATCACAGAAAAAATGCAGTTGGTCTCATTCACCCTAAGAACAACAACAAAAAATTCCATTAATGCTCCTTTATTTCTGAGGAATGTTCTCCGGATAGCATATTCCACTGTAGTCTAATATCAGCCAAGGAGCATTATAAAGTCAAATATGCTGTAACACACTGTAGTACAAAAAAACCCTCTAGCACATGCATTCAGTGAATACTATTGCAGTCTGACATATGTTTTGCAGTAACTTGTGATCCTTCTTAGCCCCGTATATCAAACTGCAATGGGAACAGCAACATTTTTATACTCTTCCAATGAACATTCTACAGGCACCACTCAACAAATCAAGGCATGGCCACCCTGCAATTAACCACTTGTTCAGAGTTGCAATCCTGTCCACGTAAGCAGTTTCCTACTACTTGGCCGCACTGCACACACATGGATGTCCAGCAGGCAAGTTGGTAAATGTTATGCAATTATCTGTAAACACTAGGTCAATGGAAGGTAGCAGAGCTGGCAGGATAGGTAAAACTATGAAGCTGAAAACTAGCTTCTCGGGGCAAAGACTATTTTTGTTATGTAACTGTAAGGTGCCCAACGGTTGACCAAAGTGAATCTGAAGGGCAGCCTTTTGTTTTCTGTGTGTGTACATACATGGTTAACAACCAAGTCACCATGAGTAGCAGTCTGTGCTCTCCTGCCAAGGTAACAAATGCTAACATGGAAGTCTGACAGCTGAAGGACACTGTTCCTGGCAACTGAGAGATCACTAGATGAGATAATGTTTTAGAATGCTTTTAAGAACTGTTTTGTTGTGGATGTGTTTGCAGCTTTGGACTCCTTTAGGAAGGGCAGGATACTACTAGTAGTAGTAGTACTATCATCAACATCACCATCATTAACAATATTCCATCAAGAAATTTTTTCACAAATATATGCCTAATGCACTGTACTTTCACATTACAGCTAAACCTTACTCCAGATGAGTTTCTGGAACAGAAATGTCCAATTCATCATCCTTCATAGAATCTATGATACAGGTCCCAGGAGCCACATGGCTCCTACCTTTTCTATCCCTGGTTTCTAACACTGGTCTCCCACGCAGTTGGGGTGGGAAAGAAATAGGGAGTCACATGAACAGTTGCTCTTCCCAGATACCAAGCACAGAGATGCTAAATCCCTTCAGCACGCCTGTTATCATTTTCTCTGTGCTCTGCCCTTGCATCAACTCAGTGGCAATGCCCCCTGCCCCCAGCAGCATCCAGGGGAGATCATTCTGTCTGGCCAGCTAAAATGCTGGTGCTGATGGAACATTCACCATAGTATGAAGTTGAATCCCACCCTGAGTTAATGCTTGCTAATCACCACCAAAGTTCTGCACCTCTCAGTTTGGCTCTCGTTTGTCATAAATCCTGGTTTCCAGTCTGCCGGGTTTCCGTAACAGACTCTCTCTTACCTGTGGCAAGCTAGGGAAAGGATGCTGCATCTTTACCAACAAGCACCTTCTGAACCATTTCAGCACTTTGATCCTACTGCTGACAGTACTTTAACTCCACCAAGGCAGGCTCATAAACACCTCTTCCTAGGGCCACTCCTTTTTTGGGGGTGAAGCAGGGCTAGTCTCAGGGATGCAAACACCCAGAGAGCAGCCAGCTCAGCTTCAGGGAGGGAGGAAATGTGCAGAGCTGGTTAGAAAGCAGGTATGGAGCAAGTTCTAACTCAAAGCATGTTTAACCGCTTCCCTCCCTAGACATCCAGCTGAAATTATTGGGCTTTGCACAGCAGACTCTCACTACAAGGACTTGGCAATACTCCATGAATACCTGGGAGCATTCTTTGGCCTGATGTCCCAGTCACCAAATTTTTCCATGACAGCTTCCCACCTAGTCAGCCAAAATTCTTTTCAGATGCAAAATCCAGAGCAGGGCTGCTAAACTGTTCCACATTTTCTACATGGAGGAGTCTGCATAGCTAGCTTCTCAGATTCTGAAAATTCCCATGGAGTCGTCTGCATTGCTAGCTTCTCAGATTCTGAAAATTCCTAATCAGTTTAAGCTTGAAAATAACCCAAACAAGCTCAAGGTAAGATGGTTTCACATGTGGGGGAGACCACCCTGGCCTTGGATCTCCATTGTGGTCATTAACATCAACTGCTCATCTTTTGGTTGGGAAAGTGGATTTGCCTACCATCTTTCTCTGAAGGTCCAAATGTGGTGTTTTTAAGACACTCCATAAAACGAAAACTGTTGCCACAACATGCAAAAGGAAAAAAGTGAATTTCTCAATAGGACCCATAGCTCATGATGTCAACTGGATAGGACAACATCTTTTCTTGGATTAAATGTTTATGGGTGGTATCCAGCTTTCCTGTTCCACTAGCACAAGAGACTGTGGACCAGAACCCCCCCCCCACGTGCCTCCCCATGCAGTCACCAGCACACCCTCAAAGTCAGCTCTGGAAGGCTAGGAGGGGGGACCTTACAAAGATGATTTTGGGGACAAGCAGGGCAAGGAGAAGGGGGGCTTTTTTGCTGTGCAAGCAGAGTTCTATTTGCAGAGCACTGGGTACAACCCAGGCAGTTAGCTCAGTTGGTTAGAGCACGGTGCTGATAAGGCCAGGTTGTGGGTTCGATCCCTGTACGGACCAGCTGCATTTCCCCCTGTTGAAAGGGTTGGAATAGTTGACCCTTGTGGTCCCTTCCAACTCTACAATTATATGATTAACCCTTCATGTTCCCTTTCCCTGCTGTGGATTTCACAACTAACCTCTTCCCACCCCATGTCTGTAAATGGCACCAATGACTACAGAACAGTTTCCCACCATCAGTAGATTACTGTGGCAAAGCAGGTACCCTGTCACTAGGCCTGAGTCAATATGCTGCATGAAGAGCTAATCACCTAAAGGAGCATGAATGCATCAACAGGTAAATTCCTGACACTGCCACTGACTGCAGGTTTGACCTTGCTGCTCCCTCAAACTGCTGTAGGTTATGTTTGGTTAGCCATCAGGTCCCCGATTACAATGCCATGTCACCTAAAGCTGGATTTTCTCTCCCAACCCCTTTATAACTGTGGACCAGGGATGATGGGAGTTGGAGCCCAACATCCAACTCCCTAGAGAGCTACATGCTCCTCCTTCCTGCTATAAGCTCACAAGATCTTTGTCTATGCTACCCAGTGTCTTACACTGAACCTTGTTTCCAGATTTGCCTTCTCCAATAGGCAAACAAACTCCAATTATATAGTAAGCCCACAACTTACACCAGGGTTACATTCCTGGGGTTGCACCTAAAGCCAAAAGTGCACATACAGTAGTCAAAACACAATGGATTCAATGGCAGGTGGGATTGCCAAAGTCATTTTTCCCAGGCCCCTTTCTGCTCCCTTTCATCATCATCATCAACACCATCATTTTGCCATGCACATAAAGCTGAATGCATACAAGTTATGGGCTTACTGTATCTTAATAAATGCCCCTATAAATATACCATACTTCAATTGTAATTTAACAAAAGTATAGATTATTAAGGAATTAACATTAAGAATACAGTGAAGGGAAATAGAAAACAAAACAAGAATCCTTAAAGAGGATTTAAGAGATGACAGGTTGAGAATTAACACATCTACCACTGTAATAAAGTCACATATGTTATGAAGCCTAAAGTCTGGTACTTTTATCTGCTTTGCAGTGTGTTCTCCATGGTATTAGGAATATAGGAAGCTGCCTTACACAGTCAGACCATTCCATTGGCCCATCTAACTCAGTACTGTCTAACTGACCAGAAGTAGCTTTCTACAATTTGTGATAGGGTATGATTGTACTCAGAAAGAATTTATGGGCTTAGTGAGCTTATTACACTGCGAAATTCAATTAAGATATGAATGTGGAAGAGTGACAAATGAAAACCTAAGATAAAATCTTGCAAGAGAAGCCAAACATAGTGGTTCAGCTTCTGCAGATGAAAGCTAAGGAAGGCAGGTTCACCTACTACTTAACACCCCTTCCACTTCCAACTACAACAGGCTGGTAATTTAGCAATATAAATTATGTTAAATGCATTTTCCTTTACTTCTCACTGCACAGACACACAAAACAACTAATTTATTTTTGCATGGTCAGGACACAGTCTGCAATCACATGCTTAGTACATTCATCACATGGTATGGACGTGGTAGGAAGGAACTCAATTGGAGAAGAAGTCCAGCTGGAGTCCCAGCAGACTCTTCCAGTGAACAAAATGCCAAAGCAGGCCACATGCACATTACTGCTATTTATCATTCCTAACATGGGCATACACTCTCAACTCCCATAAATGGCTTCTCTCTGAAACTGCTTGCTGGAAGCAAAAGCCATGCTCCAAGTGATCATAATTTTTCCAAAAAATATATAAGCCAACACCAAGGGTTTTCAGGAATGCTGGTAGAATCAGATTCAGAGAACAAGAGATGCTAGATTGTTTGGAGCAGACAGAGGCATGCATGCTTGTAGAGTGCCTTCTCTCAGAAGAATTGAAACTGCTGAAAGACTGCATCATCAAATGGGGCTGAACAGGATCAGCAAGTGGGTGGGGATGAACACACCCAGAAATGAAAAGCTTTGGGTGGGGGGTGTATAAGAGGAAGAGGGTGGAGTTAAGGCAGGCAAAAGCATCAGGGCCCATTTTTACATGAGGGAACGCTTCTCAGTCTGCAGCCAACCCAGCGCATGAGACAGGGCTCACCCATCTCCAGAACAAGCAAAAAGTGCTCTAGCCCACATTGGCATGGGTGGAGGAGACAAAACGAGCCCCGCCCCGTTATGAAAGATAATGTGGATATACCACAGAAGAGGGAGTTAAAAAACAATCACGGGAAAGGGGCTCATTCTGAGCCAGATTTGATCAGAGCGATTCCTAAAAGATTCATAAGTGGGGAGGTCCTATTTCCTTTGCTTAAACCCAGGACTCCAGCCAAGTCATAAATACCCCAGTTCTCCACGGAAATAAGTCCAAAACTGCCCCAATGGTGGTCTAGGGGACACCCCCCCCCCGACAAACTCTAAAGCTAGGACTAGCATGTCTTAGAAACCTCCAGTTTAACGTATCCGTTATTTCGAGGCCCTCGATAACTTTTTTTGTCGGGGTGGAGGCCACCTCCAGATCTCTGAACTGCGGTGGCCCTGACCCAGCTCCCCAAATCCCACCTTATGTCACCGTGTCACTCCTCTGGCCGCCACCGCGAGCCCGGGGCCCACGCGAAGAGCCTCTCCGGGACTCCACCATTCGCAACTTCGCAAAAGCTGGAGCCAGATGTTCCGCGAAGCATTTCCCCCTCCTGCCCCCGAAGCTCCCTTCCGAGGGCACCGGTCCCAGCGCTGCCTTCGCCCTCCTCGCCTCCCAACCCCAGGGCCATGCTAACCCCGGTTTCCCGGTCGTGCTGGCCGGTGCCACCTCCCTATGCCGGCCACGCCGCCTCCACGTGTCCACCCAGCGCCAGCCAAATGGGCTAGCCCAACTCTCTCCCGCCCGCTACCAGCCGCCAGACCCGGCCATTACCTGCGTGGAAGAAAGGCCATTGCCCGCCACGGACTCCGGGCCCCCTCGCAGCGGGAGGGTTCCCCCAGCCCCGGCATGTCCCGCGCCGCCGCCCCACAGCGCCGCCATCTTGGCACCTCCTCGCAAGCAGTTTCAGCAGCCCGGCCGGCACGCTAAAACTCTGTTTCCCAGAAGGCAGCGCGGCGGGGAAGTGAGCTTTTCTTCTGGCGCGATGTATGCTGAGACTCCGTTCCCTAAAGCATCATGGGCGTTGTAGTTTCTTCTGCTGGAGGCGGGCTCAAACACTAATCAATCACTTCAGGCTTGCAGTAATAGCGCGGACATTCAGTGGTAAAAGCATTGCTTTATCTTTGCATTGGTCTAAGGTAATGCTACAGTTTTTAGCCTATTTGTTATGCAATTAAGAAACTGTACAGAGGAGAAATCGTTTGGCACTGGACTTCAGTGCAGGGTATAACTAAGAGGTGTTCTTCAGCCTTCGCCTGTCTGAATCTGATGCTTGGTGATGGGATCTCATCAAGCTGCGTGGTTGATTTTTTCCAGCAGCTTGATCGGAGGTTCGTTTTTATGCAAGATGCAGACCCTCAAAAGTTGCTCTCCTGTTATACTACTACGTCGTTAGCATGTAGGGGGAAACGATGCGGAAAGGCTACGGAGATCAGTATTGCAGCAATTATTCTGTTTAGCCTTCTCTTTTTTGTAACAGGTCCAGATCCCAAGAACTAAGGTTGCAAAAATACTGCCAACTAGCGTGCCCATTGAACACAGCGAGATTTCATAGGTCCGACTACGCACGCATAGGTTCGCGCAGCTTAGCACACCATGTGCGCGGTAGGCAGCCTGGTGACTGATTTGCAGATTCGGTGACGCACAGTCTGTAGTTTTGTTCTAGCCTTGGACCCCGAAAGACGTCTCAGTACAAAGCAGTATTAAATCATTTCCGGCAATTTCCTCTTTATTGAATGCGGCATTTCCTTGCTTACAGCTGCCATGAATTCTATATTCTTCTTATGCAGCGCGAGAGAAAGCAGACTCTTAACAAAGATCAGCTCTGGACTTAAGGCCGTTAGGCAATCTTATTACATGATTACAATACAATAATACAATTATGCGAAGGAGGAAGACATTTTACAGTTGGGCACGGGCTGCTGCCTCAGCTCCATCTTAATAGTAGGCGGCCCGCCCTTCGACTCCGGGAGTGGGTGACGTCACTCAGCCCCGCCTCTTTGTGGCCTCATTTTCCCGCGGTTAGAGCTCGGAAGTTTCCTCCCACAAGCTTTGCTTGGTGCGTGCTTGGCTTCCATGTGGGCAGCTGAGCTGCTGCGTGGTGAGTCAAGCTTAACTGCAGCTCTGCCAAGAAGGAAGCAGACAAGAGGCCGTGGTAATACTCCAAGCCTCAAGGGGCGAACGGGCTGAGCAGCCGGCACTCTTAGAACCACCCAGTCCAGCTGCAGCCGCTTGGGCTCAGAGGATTAACTTGCTTGTTTATTATCATTTTTTGTAGTTCATATATTTCATAAATATTAACAGTATAATAGCAGTAACAACAAGAGCATCAAAGAGTGCAAAAGTGTAACATCAACTGAGTTCAGCACGTATAAATCTTAAAATATTTTCAGCGGAAGATTCCAATTCTAAACGTAGCTAATCCGTCTGTCCTCTCAAGGGGGTGTGCAACTAAAGCTGTGGAGCAATAAAATGCCATTAACTTTAAGCAGCAGCAGAAGCATAAACATTTCATTGAATTACCAAATGAAAATTAAAATATATATCAACACAACAGCTTATAAAATACAGGCAGCCATCTATTCTGTATGCAGAACGTCCCAAATTTAATTTTGGACATCTGGTAGGGCTGCAAATGTCTCCTGCCTGAGACTCTGAAGTGCTGCTGCCAGTCAGTGGTAGACATTACTGAGCTAGATGGACCTTATTCTGGTCCATAGGCCCAAAGGAGGGCTTGTGGGAGTGGTTGGATGCAGGGATGTTAAAGAAAGATGTCAAAAATGCCAGAGTGATCAGTTCTAGGGACATATTAAAGAGAAAGGTGTAGACTTACAGAAAATCAGCCTGCAAGGTCTCCCAGCTTTTACAGACGCAGGATGGACACCACAGCAAAGAGATTGCTTATCTGTGCCCAAGCAAACATTCATGTATTTTTTATACACAAAGCAGCATACATCATTTTAGCCAGGACTTCACATCGCTTCACCTGACCAGATGAGGGCATAGGTGGCAAAGACCCAAGTCATACAGATAGTTCCTTATTCTGGGCTCAGAGCCCAACACCCGAAACCCACAGATAAAGATAACACCAAAGCAAGTGTCAGGGGTTCAGGAGCAGAGGCGAGGGCAAGGGAGGAAACAGAGAGCGAGGGGGAGGAGGCAGAAGAAAGGATGAGTGATGACGACGACCCGAGATCTCCGAGTCTTTCCAGTGAATCAGAAGATTCACAGAAAGGAGCACCAGTGGCCAGGGCAAGGGGGGAGCCTAGGGGGACACCCCAGGAGGAAAGGGCCAGAGGGGGCTCAGAGGGGAGCAGTTGGAAATCGGGACCAGTGTCACCAACAGAGAGCAGGGGAGAGGAAGGGAGTCAGGTATCAAGCGCTGGCAGCTCACAACAGGAGGGAGGGCACGAGTCAGGAGTGGCCACACCTCCATCGGGGAGCGAAGAAACGGTCAGACGGAAAGTGGAAGGTTGGGCGCGCGCGCCAAGTTCAAATACACAGGAAGGTGGCGCAGTAAGCAGCCCGGAAAGGGAGCCAGGTCCTAAAGCCCGGCGCAAGGAGACAGAAGGGTCCGGGGGGTCAGCGTCAGAAGAGTCCCGGAAGGAAGAGACCACGGGGGGCAGAGGGACCCAGAGAAGAACGGTCAGGCGGAAAAGGTGGAGTAAGGCTAGGATATTAAGTTGGTGTACAGGAGGCGGGGACCCAGACAGAGCTTCGCCGGTCTAACCCATAAGACGTAGAGCTGCACGCAGCAGCTGGAGAATGGAAACTGTAACTCAATAAAGACTTTTACAAAGTGATTGCTGGCTAGCGTGATCCTCTGTGAGCTAGGATCTGGAAGCAGCTCTGACAGCAAGCCAATTAGCTTATATCAAAGCATGTGAATATAAACATATATGAGCTCATTGCTACAACAACTACCACTTAATTGTGGGGTTATCTTGACTACCAAGATGGTGTTGCAGAGCTTCCAGAACAGTTCGCCTTTGGTTCAACACAGACCTAAGGTCTGATTCAGCATGAGGAAGGGAACCCGAGGTTTGTCACAGCCAGGCATTTCATAAGGATGGGATGACACAGAAGAGCCCTTATCTCTTGCGCCTGCTAAGCTGATAAATGTTAAGGATGGGCCTCTTGAGCAGGACCTCTGCACTCTTTCCTAGGACCTGGACAGGTCATAGAGGTTCAGGCAGTCCTTCAGATATACTTTTTGCAAGGTTTATGCCACTTTAAAGGCAATCACCAGCCCTTTAAATTGGGCCTGGAAACACACTGGCAACTAGTGCAACTGATACAGGATTTGGATTTCCAACCACCTTGTCCCTGCAAGCAATTTGGTGGCTGTATTCTGCAACAGCTGAAACTTCTGGACCATCTTTAAAGAAAGCCTCATGCAGAACACATTACAGTAAAAGTTAAATGTAAAGGACCCCTGACAGTTAAGTCCAGTTGCAGATGACTCTGGGGTTGCAGCGGTCATCTCGCTTTACAGGTGAGGGAGCCAGCGTTTGTCCGCAGATAGTTTTTCCAGGTCGTGTGGCCAGCATGACTAAGCTGCTTCTGGCACAACAGAACACCGAAACCAGAGCAGCGCACAGAAATGCTGTTTACCTTCCCTATTTATCTACTTGCACTTTTTGGCGTGCTTTCGAACTGCTAGGTTGGCAGGAGCTGGGACCAAGCAACAGGAGCTCACCCCGTCATGGGGATGCGAACCACCGACCTTTGATTGGCAGGCCCAAGAGGCTCAGTGGTTTAGACCACAGTGCCACCCGCGTCCCAGCTGGCTGCAGATAAAAGTCCTGTCCAGTGCCAGAGTGAGGCCACATACAACAGCACTATTCTATATGTTTGTGTGCATAAAGCAGACATAGGCTCAGTTACACACACACACTGTTTAAAATCTAGGGTAGAGTATTGTAATGCTGCCTGATGGGAGCTGCCATTAAAGAAAGTTCAGAAACTTCATTTCATATTTTTTTAAAACAATAAATAAATATTTTTTTGTTAAAAATCAGCCAGCAAGATACTAGAAGAAACAAGATGGCCTGCTTTGCTTTACCCCATTCCTAAATCAATTGTATTGGTTACCCAGTTGTTGGTGGGCTCCCATTTAAACTGCTGGTCTTCTAAAGAGGAATGGGTAGTCAAATAGTGCGAGTACTTGGAGCTTGCAAAGCTGACAGATGCAATAAGAGATAAACCTAAAAAATTGGTGAAAGAAGAATGGGAATGTTTAAATCATTATTTAGGGGACAAGGGTTCAACAAGAAAGATCTGGCTATGTTTAGAATGATACCACATAGAGAAATGCTCCCTGATACCAAGATGAGGGATTCCTTTGGAATGCAGATAGAGATAATTGATAAGAATAATGATCTGTTGTGAGCTTGACAGAAGTGTACAATAGATGAGCTTTCCTGCTTTGGCTCAGCTTTCTTTTTTTCTTTTTTTCTTTTTTCTTTTCTTTTATCTTTCCCATAGTTGCTTATGTTCTGTCTCATGTACTTCATTATTTTTTGTAGTTTTTTAAAAGTTTTTTCCCATTACTATTAAGGAATTTTCCTTTGTAATTTTGGTTGTCTATATTTATATGTACCTGTTTAAAGCAAAATAAAAGTTTTTTTAAAAACCTGCTGGTCTTGATTTTTACAGCAGTAAAAGGTTTGAGATCAGATTATATTGTTATAAGAATTCTGTAAGGTATCATAAATAAAATGAATGTTCATAAGTGCACAAGGTAAACGCACATATATAAATACATGTCTGAAATAGTATGGGAGAGCAATCCTGAAGCCATCTGGACACTTAATGACCCCAAATATTTGCTATGCAGAAGGAAGCATCTTGGAAAAACCTCCCCCAATAGTTCAAACCTTTCTAATTTTGTTTTAAGGGCATATTTTGTATTTGAATAGGGTAGGCCTGTGACCTGGATTCAAGAAATAAGGTATTTAGCATCTCAAAAGAATGGCCCAGGCTGGCCAGGTAATGCAATCAGTGAAACATTATCAGTTATCTTAAGATCTTCCTTGTTTTCCTTCTGCTGGTTCCTTTCTCCATTCAATTTTCTCTCACGGATAACATAAGTAGGGGATACTGAATCCCTTGATGGAGAGTTGGGCTGTAAAAGCCAACCCCATTTTTTTTTCTATAACAAGATGAATAAATTACCCGTACATGTAAACCTGCCTAAGCCTGGAGATTGGCCTCAGTAATGATGTATGAATTAGAGACCCAGGGTGTAGGTTTCTGTTTTTTTTAAAAATGTTTCAATATTAATTGCATTTAACCTTTGGCTCGAATGCATCCATGAATGATTCCTGCATGCCAGCATTTTGTGACTCTCATGCCTCCCTCCTCCGCTGCATTCCATCTCTCCTATCTGACCCTGAAAGTGGCACAAAGGCAGGATGTTTTCCTATGTCTGTTGTGAGTTAGCCCCAACATCTCCTTAGGGGTTTCAAGGAACAGATAGGGACAGGAATGTCAACAACCCTGTCAAAGGCTGGGTTGCTAAGGAAACAGTGATAAAGTAGCACATTTGAGACCCAAATGGCCTGAGCAGTTAGAAGCACCCAAAAGTAATTGTGGAGGTGAAGTTACCTGTATGGAGCCATGTGTGTTTTATTTCTCATGACCTGTAAACTTTCTTGATGTATGCAGAAGACTGCTTGATGTTGTATGATGCTTTGTTTGCTGTGTTTGAACTACTGTATATAAGTTTTGTTCTGATTTGTCTTTGAGCAGCCTTTTTGAACTGGTTCTTCTGAGTAACTGATTGGCAAGACTGTGCTATTGCAATAGTAAATAAACCAGGTCCCTAACTGAATATGCTGACACTTGCTGTAATTCTTTTGGTTCTGTGTTTTATTTAAAAGGTGTTCCCTCACCTGGATAACAAACAGGTGGTGTAGAAGCCAAATTCTTTCCACTAATCACACTCTGTGGCTCAAAATTGGGAAGACTGGCAGGCACCAGAGATAACGCTGTTTCAGGGGTGGATCTGCTGCAACAAAGAACCGCACAAACAGGAGGCAGAGATGTGAGAGGGCATCAGCGGAGGAAGGGAAAGAAAGAGGGATAGAGGCCAGTGTTGCCGGCGACACCCCTGACCATCGTTCAAGGCACCCCAGGGTGCCACAGCACACTGGTTGAAAACTATTGATATATGGTGTGAATTATCCAACATGCAAGAGAGTGGATTGGTGCATGTGTTCAGAATAACCCTCCTGCAATTAGTTTGCAGCAGAAGTGAAAAACAGTCCCTGTGTATCATATACCGTATTTTGAAGGAAAGAGAAATACCGGAGACGTGGAAGGAGGCATTGATTACATTAATACCAAAGCAAGATTCAGAACTAGAACAAATCAAAAACTACAGGCCGATCTCCTTACTAAATGTAGACTACAAGATTTTTGCGGGAGTCATGGCAAGAAGATTTAAAGCTACTCTGTTAAACAGCATCCATAGAGACCAAGCCGGCTTCCTGCCGGGTAGGCAAATGAAGGATAATTTAAGAAATATTATAAACATCATAGAATATTTAACAGAAAGGTGCGATAAACAAGGCTTACTGCTATTCGTGGACGCTGAAAAAGCGTTTGACAACGTGAATTGGGAATTCCTATTGAAACAACTGGAATATATGGAAGTGGGTACTGAATTTTCCAACGGCATAAAAGCAATATACACGGAACAAAAAGCAAGATTAATAATAAATAACGTAGAGACGGAAGAAATAACAGTAACTAAGGGAACAAGACAGGGATGCCCACTGTCCCCACTGTTATTCATAACGATATTAGAGGTACTACTAAAAACCATCAGAGACAATAAAGAAATTAAAGGCATCAGGGTCGGCAAGCAAGAGCATAAAACCAAAGCTTTCGCAGACGATCTGGTCGTAACACTGGAAGAACCATTAGACTCAACAAAAAAGGTACTCAGAGAATTTGACCAATTTGGGGAGGTAGCAGGCTTCAAATTAAACAAAAGAAAAACAAAAATAATAGCTAAAAACATGCAGGCAGCCGAAATTGAGGAATTACAAAGAGAAACAGGAATAGAGGTAACAAAGAAGGTGAAATACCTAGGGATATGGGTAACGCCAAAAAATATAGATCTATTTAAAAACAACTACGAAACAGTATGGAAAGGAGTTAAGAAAGACATAGAAACGTGGGGTAGGTTAAGACTGTCATTTTGGGGCAGAATAGCCACAATCAAAATGTCGGTATTCCCAAGAGTTCTGTTCCTCTTTCAAAATATTCCGATTATTAAGGGTACTAAGATATTTAAAGCCTGGCACAGAGACATCTCCAGATTCATCTGGCAGGGGAAGAAGCCGAGAGTAAAGTTTAAAATTTTGACGGATACGAAAGAAAGGGGAGGCTTCGCCCTTCCTGATTTGAAGATATATTACGAGGCATCTTGTCTATGCTGGATAAAGACATGGATAAAACTAGAAGATGGGGAAGTGCTAGACTTAGAGGGTCACGACAACAGATATGGGTGGCACGCTTACCTGTGGCACGGGCGGAAGAAGGGCCACAAAGGATTTGGGAATCATATATTCAGGGGGCCCCTGTTGGAGGTCTGGGAAAGATATAAGGAGATGTTAGAACCCAGAACACCCCAATGGCTATCTCCATTAGAGGTAATGGCCATTAAAAAGGTTAATATGGGTACCAATTGGGCAACTTATGAACAACTGCTCATGAAGGAGGAAGGAAAATGGAAAATGAGGCCTTACGATCAGGTTAAATCCCAAGTATACGACTGGCTACACTATCACCAAATAAATGATATGTTTAGGAAAGACGTAAAAGAGAAAGGCTATGCCGACAAAAACTCTAGGTTTCAAACTGAGATTCTGGGGAGCAATACAAAAATATTATCAAAAATGTACAAGTACTTACTGGACTGGAACTTAGCTGACGAAGAGGTTAAGGTGGTAATGACCCACTGGGCCAAAGATCTTGGCCGCAACATCTATTTTGAAGAGTGGGAAAAACTCTGGAAACAACACCTAAAATTTACGGCCTGTGTGTCACTCAAGGAGAACCTAATGAAAATGTTCTATCGCTGGTACCTGACCCCGGTTAAGTTAGCCAAAATGTATGGATCCTGCAATAAATGCTGGAAATGTAAGGTAAGGGAGGGTACCTTCTACCACTTGTGGTGGGAATGCCCAAAGGTTACAGAATTCTGGGAAAGTATATATGATGAGATGAAAAAAATGCTAAGATATACCTTTAATAAAAGACCAGAGGCGTTCTTGCTAGGTATGGTAGGAAAGGAAATTAAGAAGAAAGACTACAAATTGTTCCAATACGCAACAACAGCAGCAAGGGTCCTAATAGCAAAAAATTGGAAGCAGGAGAGTATTCCAACAACGGAGGAATGGAGAAGTAAATTATTAGAATATGTGAAGATGGACAGGATGACATGTAAAATTAGATATACAAAAGATCAGAGGTTTATTGAAAATTGGGAAAGTCTTACGAAATATCTGGAAAGCTTAATCGATGAACAGACAACACTAGTAGGTTTCCAAGGAGCTCTGTAAGAGGTAAAGGGTAAGGCTAAAAGAAAATGGATGGTTGAGAATGACTTATGGCTTTACAAATATGGAAATGCGGATTTATTGTTTTAATGTTATTTTGGACGATTCGTGGAACGACTGAAGGAAGTCAACTTATTTTCTTTAAGTGAACAGATATGAGTTTTGATAAAGTTTGTTATGTACTGTGACTTTTGTAAAACTAATAAAAATTATGCATAAAAAAAAAAAATCCAAGACAACATGGTTAACATAAGCTTTTCTTCTAATTAAAACACATGGTTTGGGGAGGGGCGATTGAAGTCAAAAGTAGACAAACGGAAAGAGAATCACAGTGATCTTCTTTACAAATAAGCTACCAGTCTCTCGAAAGTTTGACCTGGTAAGTAAAAAAAACAGTACCGTATGTTATTCAGGAGAATGGGAGCAGTTCTCCTGGAATGCACCAAGATCCAGATTTTCTCACAATCTCTTTGGTTGGCTATATGGAATCTAGAAGGTCTCTTAAGTGATTTCTCCATAGATGCCTTCCTGACCCTCTCTCTTCATATGGCTCCTGGCATCCTCTCCTGCCCTCCCTGCCTGCCAGCCTCAGTAGATTTCCCCCTAGCCTCCTCTTTAAGAATACTAATATTAAAATACTATTTTCTATTGCACACACATGTTCAAGGCAAGGATGCTGGCACTGCCCTAAATTTTGGAGTCTGAAACCAAAAGCCATGAGCCCAAAGACTTGGTTCCTGCATCAGTAGCCTCGTTAATTTCTGTAAGGCATCTTAAACTGTTCTGAATATTCTCAGGAAATTACATTGAAAAGGAATGGTACTGAAGAAAGTTGCAACTCCCTAACTGGAAGACACTACATCTATTGAGGAATGTGGCTATTATTTTAAAGTTTCTGTTTTGGATACATTTTCAAGTTTCACTTCTTAGCTCCGTTGCCTGCTGTGTTATTGATGTCAGACTGTACATTTTAAAGGTTTTTAGTTATACTTCATCTATTTGTATTGACAGAAATATATGATAACTCTGTTCCATTTGCACTGGCTAGAATGAGCATCAGAATGTGAAGTTTCTTGTCATTATCAGATTTTATTAGTAAGTGCTCCCTCCTTTGTGTGAAAGCGTTCTGTATCCTTTCGGTGTTACTTCCTTTCTCTTTGTTCTTTTAGATTCAACATCTAGGAACAGGTTATCTAATATCCTTTGGAAGGCTTCTAGTAGGAATTACCACTACCACCATTATCATCAATACTTATTGAAATACAAATTGCTTTTAGGATAGAGGGTCAGTGTCTTTCAGAGCACCAACTTATTGAAAGCCAGGGTCTCTTCTGTTCCATCCTCAGCTTTTGCCTCATTCTGATCAACACATGTGAAAATTTTAAATAAATCTGCACCACCCTTTGCTCTCTTTTTGGTAATAATTAAGTGACCGCTTATCCTCACCCTATCTCCTCTAGTTTTGTTTAATGTCATTCTCTTGCAATAAAAATAATAAATAAATATGAATGCACATTTCGCTAACAGCCTGCCTCTTGTAAGAGGTTTTCAGGAAGCAGGTTTGATCCTCATATCCCTTCCCCAACTCCATATCTGTGAAGTCTTTTTATGTGCTCCATATCTGTGAGGTCCTTGCTGCTAGGTAAAAGCTAATTTATTAAAGAGCTTGGCCATCTGTTAAGAGATCAGATTGTCCCAACCCTCTGGAGAACTGTTACAATAATTTTAAGGTGTACACACATAGTGGGCCATATTCCACAGAAAACCAATCCTTCACCCTTCAAAATTAAGAAATATTTCCCCCCAAAAATAGGCACTTTACTTTAGCACACAGGACAATCCCAAAGCCGTATTATTTTTCCTAATGACCCCAAATATTTGGGGAAAAAAACTCCCCCAATAGTTATTTTCACTTACAAATCCTTTAAATCATATTATGTATATGAATAGGGTAGATCTGTGACCTGGATTCAGGAAATAAGTTATTTACCATCTCAAAAGAATGGCCCAGGCTGGCCAGGTAATGTAATCAGTAAAATATTATCAGGTATCTTGATAGATAGGAGACAAGTCACACACTCAAATTTCTGTTGTAGAGCTCCTCTTTTGGTGGCAAGTGTATGAAGCTTTTTGGGTGCCCCTGGCTAAGGGGCTGGGCAGTTTCTAAAGCACTTGGAAGTTATTGGACTTTTGTTCTGGGTCCTCACCACCTACCAAAGGGGGCAAATAATTCTGTTGCAACAGGTAAATAAAGTTCCGCCTTGCTTTCACTGCCTCCTGCCTCCACCCATTCTTCTCTGACTGATAATGAACTTAGGGGACAAGTGGAGTCCCTTGATGGAGAGTTGAGCTGTTAAAGGCAACCCCAGATTTTTCTATAACAGAATGTTGTGCTCCCCAATAAAATAGATATTGGTTATCTCTGGATAACTGGGGATGTCATCTGCAGGCACATGCATGCCCACAGGCCAAGTGTTGGCAACACGTCTCTAACCACTACACTTGCTTGTTCTCATGGTTCCCATTGCTGGGAAGTTATTAAAATAAATGGTAAGTTTGTGGATTTGTATACACCTAAAGGAAAGTACAGTATGGTGAATAAAAATAATGTAAAACATGATTACCACCCACTCCTTTATAGCAATCACACAAAACTATTCCACCATACCTTTGGGGGATAAACTGTGTCAAGAGATATCAGTGAACACCATGAATATGCAGTACTTGGAATTCACCTATTTTTTTCTTCTTCTTCACTGGCTGCATGACATCTTCCTAACCAGGAAATGGGAGAATTCTGCCATCACACATAGGTGCACCATCAGTTCAACTTAATAATTAATCAAAGAGTAGATATTTAATTTTTATATAAAGCTGGGGGGGAAATAAGCTAGGTTTTTATAGAGTTCCTTCTAAAGTGGCATGAATGAAAAGAAAGGACCAGGAAAACCTATGGTGAAACTAGGGGAAAAAAGCAAATAAAAGCTGCAGAAATCTGGTAATGCAGATAATACCAATACGTATAAAGAGGTGCTGTCAAAATTTTGAATTCTGTATTTTAAAAGTACAGCTAAGGAGAAATACTGCCATGTACTAATTAAAAATAACCTGTTTTTTTACCCTAGTACACATTGACACATTGCTGGAATTGGGCCGTGGGGAGCAGTGTGGAGATGACCAAATGAGCACATGCTGTTTGTGGCCTAATATAAGGTACTCAGTGCATACAAGCAAGCTGAGGCAGGCTCTGCTTTCCTGTACTGTATCTTAAAAGCAGACTTTAAAGTATCCAGCAGGCAGTAGCGTAGCGTGGGTTGTCAGCACCCGGGGCAAGGCAAGTAATTTGCACCCCCTAACCCGTGGAGAGAGTGAGTGAGCCAGGTAGGGGCAGAGAGCTGCGAGTGCGAGCGCGCCCCCCAGATGTTGCGCCTGGTGCGGCCGGCCCCCCCTGCACCCCCATGCTACGCCACTGCCAGCAGGGAGTTAATATTGATTGTGTTATTGTGTATTATCTATGTGCAGTCTTTACATGGTCAGAAGTGGTTTAACAGGCTTAATTTCTAAAGATAAATTGCTGGTGACGCTGTGGTCTAAACCACTGAGCCTAGGGCTTGCCGATCGGAAGGTCGGTGGTTCGAATCCCCATGACTGGGTGAGCTCCCGTTGTTCGGTCCCTGCTCCTGCCAACCTAGCAGAACTAGACTCATGATGAAATCTTCACTCAGCTGTGAAACCCACTGAGAACTATAGGGCTATTTCAGTCTAACCTACCTCCCGGAGTTGTTGTGAGGACAGTGGCATAGCGTGGGGGGTGCAGGGGGGGCTGGCCGCACCGGGCGCAACATCTGGGGGTTAGGGTTAGGGGGCGCAAATCCACGGGTTATGGGGCGCAAATCCATGGGTTAGGGGGCGCAAATTACTTGCCTTGCCCCGGGTGCTGACAACCCACGCTACGCCACTGTGTGAGGATACAATGTATGTTGCTTTGTCCGTGAAAGAAAATGGGTTATAAATGAGGCAAATAATTTGAAGATCTGGATTGTAAACTGCAGTAGGAAATTGAACAAGAATACAGTATAAATACAATATAGGAAAAGACTGGCTGGGCTATAGCTTTGCAGATAAAGAATACAGGCATTACAGTAGATCACAAACTACTGTACATTATAGGAGGCACTGTCATAAAAAGACGAAAGCCATTTTGTGTTGCCTTAGTAGAAACATTATAGCCAAGACACAGTATTAGTCCTGCTCTGCTTAACACTGATTAGGTCTCAGCAGAGAGAAATATGTAAAAATTTGACTGCTTAATGCTGAATATGATGCAAAGGAAAAAATGGAAGATTCAGGAAAGAGCATCAGAAACATGATAGATATATAGGAATTTTGAAGGGACATCTTATATTTATCTTGTACTGGGAAAAATATATGGAGGTTTCAGACAATGAGTGCTACTCCTGAGCAATTGCCTCTGGAATTTTTTAATTTTAATTTTTCACAAAGATTGCTTTCAAAGTAGGAGGATGTGGTTTTTCTTTGATAATAAAGAACCATTTAGGTTGCATTTTGCATCCAGGAATAATTACTTTGGAATACAGGTAAGGGGAGGGGAGGGAGGGAATTTTGTGTTGCTTGGTTTGGTTTTTTGATGTGGCAGATCATCTAACCCGGGCTCAGCTCTGAAACGTATTTGCAGCAACCAGGGCTTAGTGAGTCCTGGGAAATGTAAAGTAACGATACAAGAAAAGTGTCGCCGCCGAGCATTGCAGAGTGCCTTTCCTTCCTCGCCACTGAGTCATCGTGGCCGGTCCCCACACACCTCATTAGCAGGCCTTGCAGGGTAGGTGGCAGGCAGGCTTTGCAGCAAGCGAAACTACACAGGGCATCCAGGGCAGGGCAATGGAGACAAATGGTTTGAGAAATCGGGGAACGTGGGGAGGATCGGTGCAAGAGGCTGGGTCATCTGCAGCAGGGATTTGGTCGGGGAATGAATCCTGCCTCGGTGCAAGGGGAGAGAGGGAATGGACGGCTCCCGAGGATCCTTCTGATTTTGGAACGATTCAGCCCCAGCCACAAGTTCGCGCCTAAGCAAGATGCACGCAACGCACGTGATCCCGTGCTTTTGCACCCCCGGCGCGCACACATGTATATGCACGCTTGCAAAACATGCCAGCACATGCCACCACACGAGAATACACAGAGAGAAGCAGAGAGAGGCGAGCGCGCAGGCTAGTGCGCGCGCCTGCCTCGGCTCCCCTCCCCTCCCCGCGCGAGCCCGCCCAGGGTGGCTGCTGTGGCAGAGATTGGTGTGTTTTTCCCCATCTGCGTCACATGGCTGCCCCTCCCCCCCGCCCGCCTGCCCCTCCCCTCCCTGTCGCGGCTCGGCGCTCGGCTCAGGTCACTTTGACAAGCTCGCGCTCGCTCTCCTCCCCCTCCGCCGCGCAATTAGCATATTAATCAGCCCCCGGGATCGGGATTCGGAGCCGATCGGAGCGCCTCGTCTACGCGCACGGCGAGGCCGGAACGCAGCGTAGCCCAGCCCTGGACTCGCCGAGAGACGCGGGATCGGGCTGCTGCTGCTGTTGCTGCTGCCGCCGCCGCCGCTCCGCTTGCTGCGGCTGCTGCGCTTCCCGGCGGGGAGGCCCCGCGATCGGGGGGCGGCCTTGCCCGAGGGCTCGGCCAGGGTCTCTCTCAGGGCGGCGGATGCCAGGGCCCCGCCGAGCGGGCACGTCGCACCTCCCCTGCGCCAGGCCGGGCATGTGAAGATGTCAGTGGGCTGTGCGTGCCCAGGTGAGTGCGAGCGCTCGGGGAAGCAGGGCGAGGGGAGAGAGGAGGGAGCGGTGGGGCGTACATCCTTCTCGAAGCCTGGGGGAAGCGCCTGCCTCCCTGCCCCTGCCCGGGCCCCTCTGCAACCAGACGGAAAACAACCCCGCAGAAACCTCCTCCTCCCTCCCCTCCCCTCCCAAGCAGCGGGAGCAGTTTTGGGGATGGCGGGGTTTCAGCCGAGCATGAGGTGGGGGAACCTGGCGTTGGCTCGGGATCTGTGTGCGCGCGCGCGCGTTTGCGGTAGGGCATTTTGCTTGCCACTAGTATAGCTGGTATCTGGCCAGAGAGTGGGGGCGGGGGGGGGCTGGCGCGGTGTGCCCAGCGCTGAGGTGAATGCCTGTTGGAGTTGCTCCTGTGATGGGGGAGGGTCTCCGGGGCTGGGAGTGGGGCACTGTGCAGTTAAGAGGAATGCTGGGAATGGGGGGGGGGTCGGGCTAGGATAGCTAGATCAACATTACAAAAATAGTTGTGGGAGGGACCTGTGCTCTGTGACAGCAGTGGCTGCGCGGGTACTGCTCTCCAGGGGTGTTCGGTTGTGGGGCGGAGGGTCGTCCTGTGGGGGTTGTATTCAGCAGTGGGGTGCCGATATCCTCAAGGGATGTTGCTTTGCAGCGCGCGAAGGTGTGCGCTTCTTCCGCCTCTATAGGGTTCTGTGCAAACGTCTCTTCCGTTTTTAGGATCACTAATTCCAGTAATTCATAGCCTGACAGTGCTCAAGGATGTGGTTTATTGGGGTTCACTCCAGTCTGGTGAGGTTAAGCATTGCCTCCAGAGTTGCTGTGGTTGTGACCACTTCTGGCTTGACTTGTGTGGCCCAAGAAGGGGGATAAGGAAGTTGCTATTTTGGGGGGACGGGGACGGACTGACTATTGCCCTGCAACTGCTCTTTTTGGAGAAACTGTTGAGACTACATGGTTATTGGGTCTCTCCTCTTTGCTAAGTGCTTTTGAGTTGGATTAGGGGAAGAGGAGAACTAGCTGGCTCATTAACATAGATTTTTATTGGTTTCAATTTTTGTATTATATTGCAAGTTGCTTTGAGTTTGCATTCCCTTTTTTAAAAAAGATCAACCAACAAGTTTAATAAATAAATAAATTGATCTAGCTGGCAGGCGTTCAGCTCTGTGCCAACATGGGTCTTACTGTGCTATCAGAGTGAAAATTTCCTGATAAGCCTGGGAGTTGCTCCAGAACTAGAGAGTTTTGTAAATTCTGGGTGCTCCTCCATATAGTATTATGCCCCACAACCATTGCTCCAGAGCTTTTAAAACACTTGCACATAAGTTGCCATAGTTATGAAATGTGAAGCCAAGCAGGGACCCATCCCATTAGTATTTGGTAAAAGACAGGTGCCAGTCAGGAATGCTAAGATCTGGGATTGGGTGTGTCTGATAACTGAGGAATGCATTAAGTATTCAAGACTGCTGCTAAGAGGGAGCTGATGGCCATCCTCCATAAAGCATCAAGGATGGCTACTGATTCTCTGCAGACTGTCTGTTCCATTATCAGAACTCTTTGTCTAATGTTATCTCTCTAAATGCCATGAGTGGTGGGGTGGGGTCAAACAGCTTCCCCAGTAGGTTTTCTTCAAAGATGTGTTTGATATGACCATGCTCAACTCCCTTTCCAGCCCCTTTCCTTTTGGAACAATTGCTGCCCGTGGCTCCTCTTCTGCTTCAGCAGCCTGTGACACAATCAAGCAGATTGTGTGGGCGTCACTGAAAAGTTAGGCTGCTTTCAGTAGGGAGCCTGCTGTGCTGCACCCACACAGCCCATGGTTTTTGGGGGGAAACCCTTCACAGCAGAGGCCTAATTTGCCAGAGAGGCTTCCCTAATGACCTCCCATAACTGACAGGGAAGTGGCTTGACTGCCTGAGAATTTATACCTCACTCTTAGAGGGGTGCTGCACCCCACACTGAGGTAATGCTAGTGGCCAGGTAATGTCCAACTGCTCCATCTCCCAGTGACACACCAGCCTGACCCAGATTTCCTGAGTGTGGGTCAATTTCCTCCAGTGGGCATGGGCCATTACTGTACTCCCAGCACACAGGAGCCTCCGCCTAATCTGACATTGGATCCCTGAGACCCTAACCTCTCAGATTCCCTCGTTACCCCCTACCTGTTGTCTGCTTGAATCTACTTCCCTGGCTTGCAGCAATCTCTGTTTCTAAACAACCCCCCTTCCCTTCCACTTCCCTTCCCCCACAACCTCCTCCTCCATCTCCCGCTGGAAGCTGCCAGAGCAGCGGCTGCTTCCTCAAGCAGAAAGTCACGTGTTCTCCCTCCAAAGCCAGGCCAAACATTTAAAGCACCAGGCACAGCGTGGGTTTCTTCTCCCTCTCCTCCCTCCAGGCATTCCTCCTTATCTAGCCCTGCATTGGCCCTTCCCGTCTGCTGGCCAATACAAGTGGGGTGGGGTGGGGGGCAGCCAGGGTACTCCATGTCCCAAGGAGCCTGCAATCTGCCTATAAAAAAACAGGTCTGCTGCTGCTGCTGCATAATGCCTGGCTTTTCATAGAGGATCTTGCATTAAGCGAGATGAAGATTGATCCTCTCTGCATCCTTAGCTACATGGCACTCCTGTTTTCTTTCACATTCAAGGTTGGACCTGTGTGTACCAAGGGGCTTGTTAAAATCCCAGCTCCCCAAGGTGTGCACACGACAACAGATGCTGTGTTGTAGCCATGTCTTGTCCCAGGTGTTTATCGATAGCATCTTACAAATGGCCTGGGGTTCAGAAGGCCCCGTAGGAGAACCAAGTCCCCCTGCTAGAATGGGTGCTGGCTATTTCCAATGGCTGCAGAGGGGAAGTAAGCAGCCATGGTTGTGCCTCCGTGCACGTGCATCTTTTTTCATGCTGCAACTCTAGTTTTCCCCATGATTTTGCTCCTAGGAGCCCATAACAGACTGTTTATCGGAATATAGAACAAACAAGCTCTGGTTCTGGCCTCCTGCCAGCTAGAAACATTTAATGAGCCTCTCGTGTGGCTGCTCTTATGGAGAGGGGGGGCTGCATTAACTTGGAGGAGTTTCCAGCTGTGGGTATATTTGCCTTTAAAGGGGAAGCCATGGCATTTGTAAGTTACAACAAAAGGGTTGCCTCTATAGGGCATTTCTCCATGTGGTGTAGCTCTGTATTCCTTCCATTTTCTCTAGGACAGAAAGCAAGACTAGTGCCTCACACGCATCCTGTAGACCAGAGGGAAATATCTGATTCCAGTGTGCTTACTGAGTCTCTTGCCTTGCACCAATCCTTCCATGCCTTTCTCCAAATTCCTCCAATTTCCCAGAAGCAGACATCCTTCTTGATTATTATTTTTTAAAGTAGGGGGTGGCTATAAAACGCGTGATGCAGGAGAGCCAAAGCAGGGGTGTGTGTGTGTGTAATGATGATGTTAGTGCTGGGTGTGATGTCTCACTGCCACAGCTGGGCCTGCAAGGTTGTGTTACGCAGTGCGTTGTGTACCATATGTTGACTTCCATTATGAAAATTCTTGTGCGATCAGGACACCGCAGTAGTTTGCAAATAAATGTGCTTGTGTATATGTTATAAAGCTGTTTCCTATGAAGCTGCAATTGTTCAGATAAACAACTCTGCTTCAGAAAGGACTGGAAATGTTTAGTTTTGTAAAGGTGTTGTGGTTTCGCAGCTGAAGATTGGCTGATAAACATGAGTCCCTGGCTTCTCCGTTGGTATATGGCATGGTTCACTTGCCAACACCATTTTGATCCCACCCCCTCAAGGAGTATTTCAGGGCATCCACAAAAATAATATATTTTTGTAGTAGTGTAGTAGTGCTGGACATAGTGATACAGGGCCCTGCAGAAGCCCATTTGGCTTTCTTGGAGAGATTTCACAGTCTTTTCCTTTGTTATGGACAACAGTCACTCATTGGGTTAATAAGGAGAACCCAGAAGATGTTCCTCCCATACAATTCCTTCCCATGTTTTCTCTGCTGTTTGCTTTTTCCTTTCTTCATAAAGGCATTTATACCCCACCCTTTAGCAAAAAAAGGCCCTTGAAGCGTCTTACAAAAATCAGTACCAAGTTCTTTCTCATTGTGGTTTTTAAAAACTGGCATATGAAAATGTTCTTTTGTTTTTTTCTTTGACTTCCAGTGCAGTTGCAACACAAACATTTCATTGGTTGCTATTGTCTCACCTGGTACAGAAAAGTGGTCTAGAACATAGCTGGGGATAGTATGAAGTCCTGCCTTCCTGCATTGCTTGCCTTGCAGCTACCTGTTTACACTTCTTCCATTACCTGTAACACAATCCCTAATGTTATTATTTGTCCAACAGTTGGCATTAGCCTTTTTGTTTTTTCACTCATTAAATTTTAATTTCATTTTATTTATGGCACTTCTCAGATTTTCCAAATTTGTAAAGCGGATTGTGGGGGGTAGGATACCTGACACTGCTCACTAGTTCTGTGCCAGGGACTGGGCAGCTCTAATGTGCCACCCACTTCCACCTTTGCTCTCGCATTCCAGGACGATAACAGTTTGGAACTACAGTGATAATCTCACTCTTAGCTGATTGCAGAAGTTTTCATAGAATTGTAGAGTCAGAAGGGACCACAAGGGTCATCTAGTCCAACCCCCTGCAATGCAGGATTTTTTTGCCCAAGCTGGAAGAGCAGCGCCTCAATAGCACTAAAGAGCCATAATGAAGAAGCACCTTGGGTCATTGCAATGCTCTATTTGCATTTTCCCACACCTGCAAAGAACAATTTTATAAGTGGTTTTTCGAATGCAAGACATAGAACATAGGAAGCTGTTGTATACTGAGTCGGACCATTGGTCCATCTAGCTCAGAGGTTGCACTGACTGACAACGGCTTCCTAGAATTTCAGGCAGGGAGTCTTTCCCAACTCTTCCTAGAGATGCCGGGGATTGAACCTGGGACCTTCTGCATACAAAGCAGATTCTCTGCCACTGAGCTATGGTCCTTCCCTTTTAAGGCAGAGGTGGAATCCTTTCCTTCCCATTACTTTCAGAAGTCAATCTTACAGCTGATGGAGACTCTATTACTGATTTCTGAAGGTGACTTTGCACAAGAAAATGGGAACCAGGTGGCCAAAGACACTTGGTTAAGTGGGTTTGTTCTGCAAAGGAGATGCTACTTATATACAGTCGTACCTTGGATCTCGAACGCCTTGCAACTTAAACGTTTTGGCTCCCGAATGCCACAAACCTGGAAGTGAGTGTTCTGGTTTGCGAACGTTCTTTGAAACCCGAATGTCTGACATGGCTTCCATGGCTTCTGATTGGCTGCAGGAGCTTCCTGCAGCCAATCGGAATCTGCACCTTGGTTTCCAAACATTTTGTAAGTCGAATGGACTTCCGGAACAGATTCCGTTCGACTTCCGAGGTATGACTGTATAATGGCTCATATTGCCTCAGAATTATTCTCTGTTCTGACCCCTTCAGATGGGACAGATATACATCCATCAAATTTAAGTAAATACAAATAGGTTATGATTTCTTTGTTTCCCTTCTTCTACAGAATTTAGAACAGGGGTCAGCAAACTTTTTCAGCACAGGGCCGGTCCACTGTCCCTCAGACCTTGTGGGGGGCCGGACTATATTTTGAAAAATAATAATAAATGAACGAATTCCTATGCCCCACAAATAACCCAGAGATGCATTTTAAATAAAAGCACACATTCTTCTGGTGGACTTCCTGTTTAGCCACGGCCATTACTGAAGTGCAGAGAAACTTCTCTGAGGTTTTCTGAGCAGCGCGGGGCTTCGGGGGTGTTGCAAGGACACTGCACACCTCCAAACCTCAAGGGGATTATCCTTGAGGGACTGGGGCACCCAGCACGCTTATTTCCAGACCATCTGGGAGCCGGATTTAGAAGGCGATTGGGCCAGATCTGACCCCCAGGCCTTAGTTTGCCTATCCATGATTTAGAATATGCTTGAGCAAGGAAAAGAGAGAGAAGCAGTCTGTTATGAGAGCACTATAGTGGCAGAGTGATTGGAGTTGGGGGCCAAATAAGCAACTTGGGTAGAGCTCAAAAGTTCTCCCATTACCCCTGGAAGCTCTAACCAAAAGCCTCTTTGGTTTCTGAATTTTCAGCAGTCTTTCTCCACAGTTGTGAGGACCAGAAACTTGATTTAAAAAAACAACAATAACTTTATGAAAGCTGAGATGCCCAGTCCAGATACCATGCAATATTGATAGCACTAGTGTATTTGTCCTGTCAGAGCAGTTTTCCCTTAGGCATTGAACACTTCTGCCTTCACTCAAAGGGGAAGTACTGCCTAATGAAATTATGAAGTTCAGTAGAGTAGTTCCCGGTTCTTCTCCATTTGAATCATCACTGAATAGTCAGGCTATTTATTAGGCTACATAGGATTTAAAGTGCTCCAGATATCCAAATGGCCTCAGAGCACATGCACAGACCCTGATTCCATGACTGCTGTCTGACTGGAGATTGTCACAAACCATGTGGCCAGTGTTAGAAACTGGGATAGAAATGGCTCCTGGGACCTGGGTTGTGGGCACCTAAACAGAATATCTAGTGTGGCCATTTGGTGGTGGTGGGGAAGTCGGCAATGCTTTTTATTTATTATTTTGTTAAGCATGAACTAATGCGCAATTCACATAAGTGACATATTGTTAATATCATATTTTTAACAGAAATTGTTAATACATGTTTAATTTGGTGTTTACAATAAAAATATTGGTACTATACTTCGGTTTTCTAAACACTACTCTTTATTACTAAACTCCTTGACATATTGTCTATCCTAAACCTTAACATACACTTCGAGCCTTCAAAGCACATACATTTCAGTAATCCTTGAGTTTCAGCCAGGCGCAAAAAATGGCACCCAGATTTTTGAGGTGCTTGCAAATGGAGAATCTTTAGATGCAAAATGCACCTGGTGCCCTGCTAATTTCAAACCCTGCATGTAGCCAGGAATGGCTTCTGTTGTGTGTGTGTGTGTGTGTGTGTGTGTGTGTGTGTGAAAAAGAGGGGTGGCGGAGGCTGTTCAATAGATATTTGAAATTCCTCCTTTCTTATGGGATTATTCAGTACTGTGAATACTTCCCAGAAATATCTTTTGCTGCTAAAGAGTCTGGGAATTTGCTTCATGCTAACTTTCTGCCCCTCTAATCCAGGGTCCACAGCTAACAATCCCAAAGACCCCATATTACCTTTAGGCTACTGTCAGATGCGTTCCATGAAGATCAAGGTGCTACTAAGTATAAACAATAGGCAGATGTTGCCTCTGACTCCCAAGGGATTATTGCTGAAGGACATTCTCTTGTGCAATTCACCACAATATTTAGAATTGGAAAGTCTTCTCTTAACCCTTTGGAGTAACTGGTCAGGGATGATTGCATGGCAAATGGAGAAGTTCGTTGTGAGTAGAAGAAACAGGGCAGGTACCACATGGTGGCTTCAAGGACATTAAGTATAAGATGGAAGAGGCATCAGTGGTGCTCCTTACTGGAGCGAAATACACTGCTGGCCAGAATGAGAGTATTTTAGTAGCATTATAGCATCAGGAAATTGGGTCCTTTTAGTAGACACTTGTAGAAAGACTAACCTTGCTTGTGCCAAGAAAGAGGTGGCAATGGACATTCCCAGTGGGGAGAGGAAACCACTGCAGTTGCAACTTTGTAGGCACAACCTGGAATTTAATGTACAGTAGATAGAAACACAGTTGTGTGCTGATTACATGGAGATAAGGCCAGAATGCAGGTACATTCTCTCTGTCTCTGTCTGCCTGTCTGTCTCTCTCACAGAGAGAGTCTTTCTCTTTCCCAAGCTTTTGAGCAGCTCTTGATCTCTGCATGCACTTGAAAACTTAATCCTTTGCAAAGAGAAAGACATGTTTCACTCGGGTAGCCTTCCAGTGCCAATCTCTGATATGGAAAATGTGGGTGTAGCCAAACAAATAATCAAAAGTATTCATGGGATCTGTTAGGTCCAGATGGGTCTGTGATTGTCCATCTGCTCCAAGAGAGTCAACAGAGGAAGCCACTTTACACTGCAACAGACCACTGGTTCATCTAACTCAGCATTGCCTACCCTGATTGGTAGTGGTTCTCCTGGGTTGCAGGCAGGGGACATTCCTAACCATTCACAGAGATGCCTGGGACCTTTTGCATGCCCTATTATGAACCATGGTCCTTCCCTCAACATGACTAGGGCTGTATGATTAATTCTGTTGTAGAGTAACCAGGAACTGGAAAATTCTACATAATTCGTGGATGTGAAAGAACCTAGGAGATCCATGAAGCAGATCCTGTGGAAATTGTGGAGCCTCCAAACAGAATGCCAAATGTGACTTCATGAGGCTGGAAACAGAATACTGAACTAGACTTTAGCTAATGATGCTACTGCAGTTCGAGTTTGTCTCAGCAGTGGATGCTGGAAAGAGATGACAGGATACAGAGGGAACTTTCTTATTGTCCAAGCTAGGAAGGGGTGGAAGATGCTGGTAGGGATTGTTTTCAGATGAAGATAGGAGGTTCTAGGCAGGGCTGTTGCTGCACTTGGATGCAATAAGGGTTGGCAGTGAGAAGCAGTAGTGAGAGATTGCTTGATGGAGCCCGTGGGTGCTGAGTGGGGGCAGGAGCAGCGGATGCCTGGTGGGGGGCAAGTGAGCTGCTATGTCATACTGGGCCATGATTGGTGCTTTCCCCGTGTGCACTCAGAACTGAAGCAGGAGTTAATTGGGAGCTGTCACATGCTGGGTGCATGTGAGCCCTTGCCAGCCACGCTGCGGCATCTAGCTCTGCTCTGCCGCTCGGCTGCCCAGGGAATTCACCAGCCAACCAGCTCTGAGACAAACACAAAGAAACCTCCGTGCTGCCAGCCTGGGGGCACACACTGTGCAGCCTGGGCATGCACCAGCCTTGGGAATAGGGAGGGGGCAGGCAGGGCCTTGGAGGGAGAACTACAGGGGGCAGGATATGCTTCCTACTGGGGCAGGCTGGGGCTGGAGTGAAATTGGAATTCCCCTCCACCACCCGGCCAGCCCTCCTGCCGTCATTCAGACATTGCTTTCAGCAGAAAGAGTCTGCTGCGTCTAAACTCACTCGCAGCTCCCTTCACAATCAAGCCATCTGCCCTGCATGTTTTGAGAGAGGAACTTTCCTAATGCATGCACTCTTCCGCCACAGTCTGTAAGATGGAGCTTTTTTCTCACAATAGCTGGGGAGGAATTACATGTCATGCACAACTGCACATAACAAAACACTATTAGGGTAAGGTAGTTTCAGGAGGGAGGCTGGTTCCAGACAGGAGGCAGGGAGGCACGAGGAGGAAGTGGGTGCTTAACCCTTCTCCTGGCTGTCATTTTTCTGTTGCAGCTTCTGCCCCCCCCCCCCGCCACTATTCCTATGGGATTCCAGACACATGTTTGCAAGGGTGATCTTGCTTTTAGAGCAATGTGAGGCAGCAGCAGGTCAGGGAAGTTGCATTAGGAAAGTGTCAGGAGGGGGAAGTGCTAAAGACGCTCCACCATCCCAGTACTCCAGTTTGCCTGCCCACCCCTGAAGGTGCTTTGCTCATGAAGTTTTGTTATGTGTTTTTGGGGGAGGAGGACAATGTATATCTCTACCCTTGCAGATGACGTTGGTAAGTTTTGCCATGTGGCCCCAACATACACACTGGAAAGGAATGGAGTAGAAGACAGCTCTAGGGGTGCGCCTATGCAGAGATTAGGGCAAGGGGCTTTGTGAGTCTTATACAAGATTGCATGTGGAGGGAGACTCCGCATTAGAGGTAATAAGCAAGTTGGAAGACCTGTGTGAGGAAAAATCTGCACGTATCTTCTGCCAAGATGTGGAAGCAGCATCCTGCAACCCAAATAAGCAGGTTGCAGTTACGTGAGGTTAATTTAGCAATCCCAGCCGGGAGGGCCCCCCAAAGATGCCCAGGATCATTACCCTCACTGCTGCAGAGCAGCTTCCGTGGAATATGAAAGGATGCATTAGGCACTCAGCTGCAGGTTCGGCACTGTCAGCACACAGATGCTGAAGGTACACAAGGCTATGCAGGGCGTAATGGAATAATAGCAGGTGGTGGTTTAGATGGCAAGCTGTGCCTCTAGATCATGTCCCACATAAGGCACCTGAAGGAATAACATCTTTTTTTGAGCCAAGCCTTTTCTCTTCCTCCTCACCTGGATTTTCCTGGCAAGTTTCTCCTCCTCTCCACACCTTGTGCTTTGCCTAGGACAGTGCAACCCGCCCATCCCCATGGTGCCTGGGCACCCATCCCTGTGAAATGAATCCCTTCATGGCTTGTAGGGGGGGAAACAGTTAGGCTTCTAAAGGAGGTGAGTCACAAGTATGATTCTGTACTTGTGGGTGGGCTCCGTTAGGTATCCCCAAGCTAAGCTGCCTACTTTCCTGGCTGTTGCTTTTTGCGCACCATGGTACGGGTGCAATTATTTTGCCTGGTATATTCTGTTAGGGATGTTCAGCTGCCAAAGATACTGTTTTACTGCAGAGGTGCGCACACCTCAGGCTTTCAGGTTCCATTTTGTTTTCCACTAGAACCCACCAGCCAGAGCCAGGTGAATAAGAGTGTATTATGCAGATGGCTGAGAATTAATTGGCAGAGGTTGCCTTTGAGCACATGCTCAGTCCAGGAATTTTACCAGAACCAGAACCAAGATCACATCTTTTCACACACAAAAATCACACCTGGTCTCTCACCAATGGGGAGTGAGGGGAGGTGGAGTTTTGTTGTTGTTCTTAGATAATTGGGAGTTTTTGCTGATCTGCTCCAAATAATCCAGAGATCTACCCGTAGAATCCAATCTACTTTCTGCCCACCTATGCTTTACTATAAGTGGTTATCATCACTGTTAGGTTCCCTTCCACACTTCTACAATTCATTCTGCACACCCAGTTGGTTATAAGGGTGGCCCAGGATGCAGCTTTCCTTTGCCTTCTGTTCTGCTGGAGGGAAGGAGGGCCCAACATTGGGACTGAAAGCCTAGTGTTAACTCTAGCAGATTTTTTCCGTCTAGTCTGGAATAACCCTTTGGTTATGCACCAACAGGGCCACTAACGTGGGTTCAGGTCCACTCAGTTCACTAGAATAAATGAACAGCATGTGGTGGAAAGCATTTGACCACGTTTTTAGCACTTTTAAACTATGCTGGCTGCTAGTACAGTGAGCTAAAGTGTTAAGAGGTAACTACTCTACATTTAGGGATCTTAATTATGGGTCTGTAAATGATGGTGGGGAGGTGCTGCCACCCTTTCCTAAACCTCAAATGCTCTTAGAAACATAGGATGGGAGTTGACCTAATTGTCACCTAGTTCATTTCTGCTCTGGGACATGATATTCCATATCAGCAGTGTGCCAAAAACTGTCTATATGTATACATACATACATAAATGTATACATACATATATATATATATATATATATAAATATGGAAATTTCAAGGCAGCTTATTTAAGCATTTCACACTTTTACAGTTATTAAAATTCTTTCTTACATTTAGCCTAATTTTCTTCCTTGTACTTTAAGAAAAAGTCTTATCTTTCTTGCTGCTGAGGCTGAAATGATCACTTTAGATCATTTTAGACAATACAAAACAGTGAGCCTATTCCCACTCCTTTAATATTTTCCTCAGGCTTGAAGATACCCCATTGATTCAGCCTGTCCTAAGTGTGATTTGCATTTTAAACTGTGATTCTATAAACATTTATCTGGAAGTAAGCACCACCAAACACAAGTGAACATTCACAGGATTGCATTGTCAGGCTGCAGTTCAGTGCACCGTTATGTGGGTGTGAGCTTTGTGTAACCCAGTAGGACTTTTTTAGACTAATAATTTTAGCCTTTGCAGATCAAGGACCCACATGCAGAATAATATGTTTTGCATCTCCACTCATCTCTCTCTCTCTCTCTCTCTCTCTCTCTCTCTCTCTCTCTTTTCAAAAACCCTGAAAAGAACTGTGGTGGCATGACTCACCAGTTAAAGTCAGATCTTAGGCCTTTAATCATTTTTGTAGCTCTCTTCTGACTCCTTTCCATCTTCTTGTCAACACCCTCCTTGAATTGTGATGCTCAGAACTGTTGCCTACATGTGAGCAATGTATTTTTCCTGGCCTCAAAGCCTTGTCCTTTGTGGTTTTCAGAGACTTTCTGAGCTGGAGTTTAACTTTCGTTAGTTGGTAATCTAAAACAAAAGCCCACCATGGAATAATTTCCTTGTGTGTGATGCACATTTCTACTTCCATTGCATCTGTTTCCCACCCATTCCTTTTCATTGCACGGAGTGTTTAAATTCTGCATAAACTTGCAGTGGAGCCTGCGATCATATTGTGGGAAGGTGTGAACAAGAGAAATTGCTACCTGAACATAACTCATGCTTCATACAGCAAAATTACCTATACTTTGGTCAGAATCTTGCTCAGGATGCATTCCCTCCTAAAACTGTCAGTGTGGTTCAGTGAGGTCAAAGGCAGAGTGGACTTAGCTTTGTAACCTCAGCAACTTGACCCTTCCTGACCCAGAACATCCCATAGGGGATTTAAAAGGGTGAGGGAAGGAAATCTCTGTTTACAAAATCCAGTTTGTGGGTACTTTGACTGCAGGCTCATCCCCAATCTTGTTCATTTCCCTTCATCTACCAGCATGTCGCCAGAATTGCCTGGTTTCCGAAACCACTCAGCTTTATTCAGAGCTATTCGTTCAATTAGCTGAAGTTGTCCTGTCATAGACAAGTTGGCTGAGAACTAAGAGCCCTGCTTTGCTCTTTCCTAGGGAAGCCCTATATCAGGGGTCACCAACACAGTGCCCCCCCCATATGTTGCTGGGCTACATTATTGCTTATCCTTGGGTTTGCTGGCTGGGGCTGACGGAAGTTGTGCTCTACAATAGTGTCCTATACCAAATGTAATTGAACTGTGAAAAAGACTCTATAAACTGAAAGTAGAGATGCTGTATATACTTTTCCTTGTTTATTTGTTTGTTTTGTAACACAATAAAATCTTTAATAAAAACTATTTTTTTTTTAAAGAAGGGCACCACATTGGCTGCATCTGCCTTATATCATCTAAATCATGTTGATGGAATTTGTGCTCTGTATGTTCTACACTGATCTTTGTGCACATGTTTCCTGCCAGTTTTTGGTGAGACTCTACTGGTTTTATTCATGTTCTAGCAACACAGTATTTGCTCCGTAGTCATTCTGGACAGGGACTAGGTGTCAGCCACGTTATTGCTGATTCAAATTCACCTCTCTTCACCTGTAGGTTGGGCATTCCAGATAACAGTCTCCACCAGCAGGGAGTCATGTCTTTTACCGTGGAGTATATGCAATAGTATTCAATAAATAAATTTAAAGGTGACAGGAAGACTAAAGAGACTGGGTGTGGATGTGCACTTCAAGGATTGGAATGCCACTCACTCAGAGAAAGAATGAAAGAGGCTTGGAGAAAGTTTAGGACTGAGTGGTGTGCTTGGATTCTGCTGTATGTGCACTCTCATGCTGATAGGATAAAGGATATGGGTCATCCTACATATTTCTTTTGGTCTGGATCGGATTGGAAAATGGATTGGTTGAGCCCAGTGTGGACTCCTAATCTTTATTAGCCCTGCTGCAAAATGTGAGTAATAACGACCTACCTCACAAAAGTGTTGTGGGTGGGCATGGTAAGGACTGCAAAGCTGCTGGCAGCAGAAACACTGCAGCACAAGGGAAAACAAAAACAAAACAGCTCCTACTCATTTTACAGCCAATATGAAGAGTTCTGGAAAGGCAGCAGGAACTCCCTTTTCTCTAGCCCAGCCGGGTGTTGAGTAAGATAATGCCTTTCAGTTGTTTGTTCTATGGGCAAGGGCAAAAGCTGTGTTAAGCTATGCGCCCCTATTAATATGTGCATAAAAGAGGCCAAGAGAAGCCAGCCACATTGGTCTTTCCTGTTCTGTCCATGAGAACACTAACTCATGGATAAGTGGCTTCCCCACTGCTGGTAGAATGCGTAAATGGCATTAAGGTTCACAAGAAAAACTAACACTGATGCAGCTTGGATTGTTCAGTTCACACTGGAGTTACCTAGCACAGAAGTATCACCAATAGCTGTTGCCTGCCATAGCTCAATGGTAGAGAATATGCTTCACATGAAGAAGGTTCCAGACTCAATCCTGAACATATCCAGGTTAGGGCTGGGAGAGAAATCCTTGCCTGAAATCCTGGAGACCCACTGCCAGTCAGTGTAGACAGTATTGTGCTAGATGGACCACCAATAGTCTGACTATTGGGAGGTTCCTGTGCATTGCCAGTCCTGTTCAGCCTTGCTGCCTCCCAGAATCCCCAGCATGGCAGGCTCCCATTAGGGCTTAGTTTTCACTGAGATGTGAACCTGTGTTTGGGCTGTACTACTTCAGACTATAGGTGGAGGTTCACATGACCGAATGCTCTTCCAGAAAAAAAGGGGTATGTGTGATAATAACTGCCCCAAATATGTCTAGATGGCAGGGGAAAAGCTTAGAAGCTCCTCATTCTTATGATTCCTAGAGGACCCTTAAGGCTTCTCCCTCTTAAGGCTTCTCCCTGCCCACCTAAAAAACAAAAACAAAAAACCCAACAGCAGCTGGGGCTGCTAAAGCCTTTCAAGATATGTAAAAAGGAAACACTCTTCTAAAGATGCAGAACTCTTAGTTGACTGGCTTAACTGGATGATGGACTCAAGGACATCCTGATCAAATTTGCAGATGACACCAAACTGGGAGGGGTGGCTAACACCCCAGAGGACAGGATCACACTTCAAAATGACCTTGACAGATTAGAGAACTGGGCAAAAACAAACAAGATGAATTTTAACAGGGAGAAATGTAAAGTATTGCACTTGGGCAAAAAAAAATGAGAGGCACAAATACAAGATGGGTGACACCTGGCTTGAGAGCAGTACATGTGAAAAGGATCTAGGAGTCTTGGTTGACCACAAACTTGACATGAGCCAACAGTGTGACGCGGCAGCTAAAAAAGCCAATGCAATTCTGGGCTGCATCAATAGGAGTAAAGCATCTAGATCAAGGGAAGTAATAGTGCCACTGTATTCTGCTCTGGTCAGACCGCACCTGGAGTACTGTGTCCAGTTCTGGGCACCACAGTTCAAGAAGGACACTGACAAACTGGAACGTGTCCACAGGAGGGCAACCAAAATGGTCAAAGGCCTGGAAACGATGCCTTATGAGGAACGGCTAAGGGAGCTGGGCATGTTTAGCCTGGAGAAGAGGAGGTTAAGGGGTGATATGATAGCCATGTTCAAATATATAAAAGGATGTCACATAGAGGAGGGAGAAAGGTTGTTTTCTGCTGCTCCAGAGAAGCGGACACAGAGCAATGGATCCAAACTACAAGAAAGAAGATTCCACCTAAACATTAGGAAGAACTTCCTGACAGTAAGAGCTGTTCGACAGTGGAATTTGCTGCCAAGGAGTGTGGTGGAGTCTCCTACTTTGGAGGTCTTTCAGCAGAGGCTTGACAACCATATGTCAGGAGTGCTCTGATGGTGTTTCCTGCTTGGCAGGGGGTTGGACTCGATGGCCCTTGTGGTCTCTTCCAACTCTATGATTCTATGATTCTAACTCCATTAGATGCTCCCCCCAAATGTGTGCTATTACAGAATCTCCCCCCAAAAATAATGAGTTGACTGGGGATGAGGAAAGGAATTAGAATGGCATAAGGGGGAAAGAGGACAACTTGTACAGCAAAACCAAATGAAAATGCAGCTGCTTGCTTACACCTGAGTCCCAGTTTCAATTTGCAGAGGTTTCTTTTCAGAGGGGAGGGAGGCTGGGGATCCTATTTAATAATCAAGGTGCCTACTGCAGCATGTATCTGGCCTGAGACAATCCAGAACTGACAGTTGCTCTTGCTTTTTAAGTCCATATCTTCAAGGCAAATGCCATAACTCTTCCCTTCTAGGTATAGCAGCGTGATCCTTTCATCTCTTGTCTTGGAAATTTCAGCTGACCAAGTCTGTGAGCGTTCCTTTCCTTGCTAGAGGCCAAAGGTGTGCGTTGGCTGCTTTTGAAACACAGGCTTTTTCCAGCAACGTAGCTTCTGGAGAAAACTAGAGTCACAACAACTAGTGTCCAGTGGGACTGGCAGGATGGACGGCAGGGAGACTAACAGCAGGTAGAGTCAGAACCAGTGAGAGGCAGAGCCACCCCATGGCTGGTTGTAAGTATAAGGCAGGCAGGCAGGGGGTAGCTGAGGGCAGACTGCAGTTGGTAAGGCAGTGCTCCTTTCACCCATATTGACCAGTCTCCACTGACAATTAGATTGTTTCCTATACAGTGGAACCTTGGAAGCCAAATGCCTTTAAATTCAAACATTTTGGTTCCTGAACCCGGAAGTGATTGTTCCAGTTTTTGAACGATTTTCAGAAGCTGAACGTCTGGCATGGCTTCCGCAGCTTCCCATTGGCTGCAGGACACTCCTGCAGCCAATCAGAAGCCATGCTTTGGAAGCTGAATGCTGTGGACTTCTGGAAGGGATACCGTTCGACTTCCAAGGTATGACTGTACTTGTATCCTGCTGGTCCTATGGTGAGCTCAGAGCAATAGTTTAACCCCACAACAACCCTGGGAGGAAGATCTGGCTTGTAGAGAGTGACTTTCCTGGTAAACTTCATCCCTGAGTTGGGAGGCGATTCCAGATTTCTCTTGTTCAAAACCAGCACTCTGCTGCATCACACTGGCTCTCTAGAGAAAAACAAAGAATAGTTTTGTAACTGCAAGCAGGCTCTAAATTGCTTCCTGGCTGAGAGGGGCCGGAGCGTTATGGAGTGCTCCTGTTCTCAGCATGGACAGCTTCATTGATTACCGGGGAGGCTGAGTGGTGGCTGTAGTGATGAAGAACAGAATTATTTGCCTGAGCCATGGGAAGCAGATACCATGGTTTGCTTCAGGATTTTTTCTGCATGTACCCCTAACTTCTGTGACTCTTCTTCCTGAGGAGCAAGCAAAGAATTTTTTGGGGTTAGAACATTTTACTGTGGTGCTTATAGAGATCAGGGTAGAAGGACAGAGGTACACACTGCTCTGAACTTCTGGTATTATGCTGACAGGTGCCATTGACCATTATGAATGAAACAAATCCCCTTTCTTTGCCTCTTAATGGTGAAAGGACCAGCTCAGTGTATTACCAGGAACAGTGTTGAAGACTGCGCTGGGGCTCTTACCTCTTTAGTGTCAAGAGCAAACCAGGAAAAATGTATATAAAAGCACAGATGCAGATGTGGTGGCTGTGGAAACTGTGCTTGTTTATTTGAGATGTTGGTGGATGAATTTGGCTAATCTCTCTTCATGTTAAAATACAGTTATTTCTAATCAGTAGAAGTGTTTTGGTGTGGTTTCGGAGCTCACTGTGCAAGGCAAGCCACCCAGGGAGCCTGTTCTTCTTTCTCTGTGTGTGTGTGTGAGAGAGAGAGAGAAGTTGGAGGAGCTTGTTTAGGTTTGAGGACAGCTCATGATGGTCAGCTGTGCCCTGCCATCAGTATTTCTCATTCACTCTCTTTCTTGCAAGGATTCTGCAGGATCAGTGGTATTGGACACAGAATGCAAAGCATCATTCCATCTTAGATGTATTTCCTTGCTGGAATTTACCCTGCTTTCTCCTAGGAAAAAAAAGCTGGTACCTTGTTGGGATGAGTGTAATCTGCTTCTCCTAGCAAAGCCACTAAGCATTTAATCCTACCAGCCAACAGAGCTTCCCCAGTGTCCCAGTTTAAACCACCAGCCTTTTGTGTGTCTGGCAAATTCAAGTTCACTTTCAGAAGTTGACTCTCAACCAGTATTAACTCGATAGTTTCCTTTGCACAGAGAGCATCACTCACTTCTGCAGCAGGCACATTCCTAATAAATGTTAGCTGTGTTCAAGCAACGTGAGTTCCAGTGTGGCATGTTCCTCTCCTGACATACAGGTGAATGTCTATAGGGAGGGGGGGCCTTCACAGGTGTGTGCAAAGGTCCTTTCCCTACAGACTTTTGTGCTGTACCTGCAGATGTTGGGGGAGGAGCATGTGACCCTGGAGGTGGGGCTACTTTGTTATATATATATATTATATGTATTATATATGTATATTATATATGTATTTGGTTTCACAGTTCACTGTTGGGAAAAATATAATGATTTTTATTAAAGATTTCTTAGTTTACAAAAATACATGTATTGTCTTATTTCGAGCTGTGTTTTCTACAGATCAGTTTCATTTGATTAGTGTTGTATGCAGTATTAGGTTGAGAAGAAAAGAGGGGGAAAGAGGGTGGAGAGGTGAGTGGGGTGGGAATGCTTCATTATTCTATTTAGGGGGGGGGGTTGTGTAAGTGTCACTTGTGTGGTCCATTATTGTTGAACACTGGAACTCATGAACACCCAAATACTGTAGGACGTTTGTTACATTTTTGTGACTCTGTTATGAAGAGAGAATAGTGGAAACACAGCAGTATTTTAATCGTGGAAAATTTCAGCGAGGCCTGTATGACGCAAATACTTGAACTCTTGGGCAGTATTAGTATTTGTTGCTGAGTGTTTGTAAGGGACAGTTTCTGAAGCTCAGGCGGGTTGGGAAACGTTATCTGCCACCACCACTGAAGCCAGTGGGGAACAGCAGCAACTGCAGCACCATGATTAGAACCTGCTAAATGTTTCTTCCAGCTTGGAACCAGCCACCTCAGGCTCAGGAAACAAGTGGAGGAAGATGGAAGAATTACCTATTCAGCAGGGAGCTATCTGTTTAACTAGGCAGAGTCCCAATAGGGACTGTAAGCCAGGCTGGATTGAACTGCACCCCCCGGGGAAGGAACTGGCAGGAGAAACTCTATTCCTGATGCATTCAATATGCCCCCCCCCGGAATCCAGATGCTGGAGCTAATGGAAAGGGTGGGGCAGTGCGCATGTCTGAGCCACTGTGCATGCAAGTTAGTTAAGAGTGAGCATCTCTGTATTTGTGCAAATACAGGCATGTGTGTATACCAAATACGTTTGCACACTTGGAATTCTGCAATTGATATATTTGTTGTTTGTGTATCTCTGGTTTGCTTGCATTTGTGCACATTTGGGCTTTTAGGAATGGGCAGGCCTTTCTCCATAGAATGCATATTGATGCCTTGGAAAAGCAGTAACCAGCAGCTTCATCTTGACATGCCGAATCTAAGACACTCTTCATCTAGAGACACAGAGCGTTTTCCTCCTTTACAAGCCTGGGAAATAAATTTGCTTTGTGCAAGTCCTGAGGGGGGCTCAGATAATCCATGGTTATCACCAACCCATTCCTCCTGAATTCTAGGTTAAAAAAAAAGATTTGTGTCGCTGAGTGGGGGAAATGCTCCCTTCCTCGGCCAGCTGCAAAAAGAGCCCTGCAGATCCTCCTTATTGCCCAGCAACTGAAGGAAACCACAAGTCATGCATGCAGGTGCCTGATAAGCCTGCCTTCTGCAGAACAACTCTTGGGAGAGGGTGGGGCTGACTTTGCTGCTGCCTGTCCTCCTTTGCCTAAATTGCTTTGTACAGTTCCACATGCTGAAGCCATGCTTAGGAAAGGGTCCCTACCAGATTTCCTCCCCAAACACCAACATATAGCAGCCAAGGCTCCCAGTGATGCCCAAATCCCTACGTAACCTGGGCTATTTTTGCTGGGGTTGGTCTATTGATATCATAGGCTGCCATGGTGTTTCTGCCAATGTCTCAACATGCTTACTTCTATACTTTAAAAAGAAAGTGAAAGCAACCTGTTGTTACTAGTAGGTAATCATATCTCACCTACACACAGACATGTGTGTACACCATTACCAATTGTATAATCAGGTAGTGCTTTGTAGCTAACTTGCATCTGATTGATGTGGGCATGTCATGCTATTGCAACTGTAATTTCTTCAGAAGAGCAACACAATTGATCCTCTGCCTTGTGTAGTAACAATATTTCATATTCAGGAAACAGTTTCCTTGTATGTTGAATCTTGTAATCTTGTACCTCGGGTTAGAGACGCTTCAGGTTACAGACTCCGCTAACCCAAAAATAGTACCTTGGGTTAAGAACTTTGCTGCAGGATGAGAACAGAATTCGCGCTGCCGCACGGCGGCGGCACAGCGGCAGCAGGAGGCCCCATTAGCTAAAGTGGTACCTCAGGTTAAGAATGGTTTCAGGTTAAGAATGGACCTTCAGAACGAATTAAGTTCTTAACTCGAGGTACCACTGTATATGCTTCTAAAGTGTAGCCTTCCACCACTGGTGCTGTTAATGTTCAAAATCTTAAGTCAACCATTAAAAGCCATGAGAATGACTTCAGAAATTCTAAACGCACATGGATATCTTTTTAAAAAAACAGTATTTAATTACCAGTTCCTTACGCTTTGATGCATTCTTCCATCACATTTTCAGCCTTTTTGTCTAGGGATGAAAGAGGTGATTAATCAATCTAAAATGTTAACTTTTATTTTTTTTAAAAAATCAGGTTTTAATCACTATGGGGAGGATGTTGGAAAAAGTAATTTCTGTACACTTCTTGACTCCACTTAACAATATAGTGAAGATAATTTCCTCAAGAAGGAGTGATCTGCCTGTTTTTGTTAGCAAGCAAAAACTAATCTTGATTAAATATCCTCAACATATCATCCAATATGGCTAATTGAAAGAAACATACAAGCAGTTGGAGACTCTGTTTTCTTCAAATTCACAAGAATTCCTTAGTTTAACTATGTGCTCCCAGAAGAGATAGTGATGGTGGCTAACTTGGATGGCTCTAATACAAGTTTGGCCAAATTCATGGAGAATACGACTGTCAATGGCTAGTAGCCATGATGGCTATCTTGTCGCCCCACTGTTGAGGCAGTATGCCTCTTAGTACCCGTTGTGGGGTTTCACATAGGAAGAGTTCTCTGCACTCAGGTCCTGCCTGTGCAGGCATCTGGTTGGCTACTGTGAGAACAAAATGCCTGATGCAGCAGAGTTACACTAGTAAAGGGTTAAGAACAACAATTTGTTCATTTCCCCCTTCCAAGTTCACTGACTTCCATTTTCTCCAAAAGATGTCCCAAGCTTTACCCAAAGCCATGCAAATGTCTCCAGACACCTCCAGACACCTGGTTATTCTGGGGAACCGACTTGCTTCAGTAACTGATTAGTTTACATGCTTAAAGGATGAACCTTGAATGTGAAGTGAGCTGAAAGTCTAGCATGGTCACTCTTTCATTTCTAGCACAACAATTTAAATAAGATAAAGGTTGTTATCTGTGGTGGGTGGAGTCCACAGTTTCCTAGAGAAGCACAATAAATTGTAAATGGCTGAAGAGATTCAACCAGGGGTGTGTTTGCTTGGCTGGTTGCTGTAAGAATCCCCCCTGCCCAAGAAGCACCCACTTCTCAGAGTTGTGCAAGGCTGTTGGTTACAAACAACTCCCCAGATAACAAGCTTGAGATGGAAGAGTATATTTGGCAAACTCTGATAAGCAACTCAGCTCCTGTAAAGCATGTGGGAAGGGGTAAGTGCCATGCTTTGGGGTCTGTAGAGTTGCATGGGGTCAGGATTGGGACAGCTGTAGGCTATGTGGCTTGTGAGTAAGAGCACTTTTTGTTCTGAAGGGGGTAATGATGCATTACTGTGGTGCATTTCCCCCTTCTATTTATTCCAAACATGCTGCTCCCCCTCTCCTTCTCAGCCCTTTCTCCTGGCTTGTTTGTGTGTCCCTTGTTAACAAGAGACTCTGATGGATGGTAGTCATCTCCTTGGCATTTTGTTTGCCACTAAAACTCACGCATAGGTGAGAAGTGCCAGAGTATTAGTGGGCCTGTCTGTGGCTTTCTCTCCTGCTGTTTGACAGCAGGGTGGTTTGAAGAGCTGTGGAGCAGCTGGCCTGTGCTCTTTCTGTCCCTTCCCTAGCAGGAAGAGAATCACCGCTGCATGGAATTGGCATGCACAGATGTAACATGAAACCAGAAGGTTAGGGTAATGCAGAAGTTATTGGTCTGCCAGAAGCCAGAAGTGGGACTCTGCTTGAGAGTTGTGAGCTGCATAGTGCTAGGTGTGTGGTAAAGGTAAAGGTAAAGGGACCCCTGACCGTTAGGTCAGTCGCAAACGACTCTGGGGTTGGGGCGCTCATCTCACATTATTGGCCAAGGGAGCCAGCGTACAGCTTCTGGGTCATGTGGCCAGCATGACTAAGCCGCTTCTGGCGAACCAGAGCAGTGCACGGAAATGCCGTTTACCTTCCCGCCAGAGTGGTACCTATTTATCTACTTGCACTTTGACATGCTTTTGAACTGCTAGGTTGGCAGAAGCTGGGTGTGTGGTAGTTTCCAGCAAAAGGTTTTGCTAGTACAGACATCTTTCTATAGGGTTTTGGTTAGCAAGTAGATTGGCTTGCCAGTTAATCTAGACCTCAAAACTAGAGTGATTGCTACTTCCCTATAGGGATAGCTGCTCCCCCTTAAGAGGGCACCAATCCCATGGGAACCACAAGAGCACTTTGGGTGCCACAGGCCTTCTTTCTAGCTATCCGCTAGAGCAGCCTTTCCGATTTTGGTGGCCTCCAGATGTTGTTAGACTCACTTCCAGCCAGCATGGCTAATGGTCAAGAATGATGGGAGTTGTAGTTTTAAATGTCTTGAGGGCACCAAGTTGGAGAAAGTTGCACTAGGGCATTTTTATGAAGCATTTTCTTCCCTCTGCATGCTGTATGGCTGTTTGTTATTGTGATTTCTCCAATTCCACCAACCCTGTCCACTAGGCTTGATGTCACTGAGCAGCCAGAGGGCAAGGCTGTGTGTACCCTACACAGTTAAAGCACTTTCAAAGCACCTTCTTTCCCTCAAAATAATTTTGGGCACTGTAGCCTGTTAAGGGTTGTTGGGAATCATAACTCTGTGAAGGGTAAACTACAGTGCCTAGAATTCTCTGAGGGAAAGAATTTGCTTTCTCCGGTGTCCTTTAATGTGCTTCAAATGTCCAAGTAAGAGTGAACTAGTGGAAGTTTCATTGGTCAGTGGGCCAGGTGGAAGTTTTCCTCAACTGGGCAACAAATCCAGTTGCTGAAAATTAATATAAGTAGCCCTCATAGGAAAAATATTTTCTACAATCAAGCGGCACATATATATTTTATGAAATAACAATTAATAAATAAAAATTGTACCCATTGTTTACTCAGAAGTAAGTTTCAATGAGTTCAATGGGGCTTACTCTGCAGTGGGTGACTATAGCAATGCAGGCTCAGGAAGTCAATTTAGGGAGCAGTATGGTTGTAGAGAGACACTTGAAAACTCGTCTCAGAGAATCACATAGTAGCACTTACTTCTTTTTCAATGCCAGCTTCATGTTCAAAACCAGCACCACCCAGTGAAAACCAAAGGCTCCAGGCCAGGCCACCAAGAAGTGCCCCTTTAAGTGGCATTTTTTAAAAAAGGGAGAAATTAGTAAACTGTACCAGTGTTCTGTTATGAAAATAATGGGCCATAGGCCAAGTCCTTGTTAGCGTGTTTGATAATTCCTTCGCTGGTCAAAATGACCTCAATCTCAATTGTCAGGAAAAAAAACCCAACAACAAATCAGGCACAGAGCCAACAAAAAAAATATTATTGACTGCTCACAATCTTTTGTTGGGATCACCTAAATGGAGCTTATGGTCCAGTTTCAGAATCTCTGGTCTAATAGCTTAGTGCAGGAATCCGCGACAGTTACAAGCTCTGTCTAAATGTTTTCAAAGTTGCAACCAGAGCAACTTTAAAATAATTTCCCTTTTGTCTCAATGACTGGTTCAGAGACACCTGATGTCTCTTCCAGGGGCAGTGCAGGGCCATCAAACAAATTAAGGCATGCTTTCCGCCTTTTATTCAGGTCAATGTGCATTACATTATCATACAATGCAAGCACAAGAATTGGTGTTGGGGTCAAACTTCAGCATCCTGAGAATGTCACCTTCTTTTACGTTTCTAGCCCTTAAGGCTGCAAAACAAGACTTGAAAATGCCCTGAACATCATATGAAATCTCAGAAGCCAGAGGGGGAGGAAGACAGGAATTTCAGTAGACAAGCAGAACAGATTTAGCACCTGGCATAGCTCTTTGTTCCTCCTTATGGCTAACAGAAAAGGAGTAGATTATGCAAAAAATAATAATAAATCAAATTGATATTGCATGATTTTATACAGGCCACTTCATTTGGTTTCCTTGGTCAAAAACAATGATTTATTTATCTCTAGACAGACACAGTCTCTTGATTATATTGAGCTACCAACAAACAACAGAAGAGATCAAATTATTCCAGGTTGCTATATGCTAAAGGTGCCTGCAGAGCAATGAAAAAGTTGGTAAAACTAGCTTTGTTGTTCAGAATACTGTCATGCCAGGAATCTGCATGTAAAATCAGGTAAATTTTTGTAACCTAATAGAATCCAGCTGGAGCAAAAACTGCTGGACCCCGCTTGAGGCCTTGCTACACATGAAGTAGCCACATGTTCCTGTATAGCACAGGAGATAAGCTGAGTGGCACCCATAGCAGAAGCGTACCAGGGTACTGGGAACATAGCATAGAAGCTGCCTTGCTGGGGGCAGCTTTTTGGAAACCTCATTGATCAGCGGCAACAAAAGAAATGAGATAAAATGACAGTGGACTATTTGCCTGTGGAACTAGGGCTAGGCTAGAGAGGGAAGATGAAGGACTCTGTTTAGCAGGCCCTGAAGGAAGCACTTAACTGCCTGAAACAAGTGACAGGAAACACCTGCTCAGCTGTGGCCTTTGCAAGGTGCAGAGGTCCCCCCCCCTCCTCCGGTGACTTCACATGCCAACAAGTCCTGGAGTAGACAGCCTGCCCCTCAGATAAGGGCCCTTCCCCACCGTCACACACACACAGCCCCAGGATTTGTTGGTGAGCAATTGTTTTGGTGCTTTCTCTGGAGTGTCCCTTCAAGCTCCTCAGGGTCCTACACATAGGATCTGGAAATCCGACCCAACCTGCACCCTCCATATTCCCTAAGGCGTTCTAACCATCTTGGCTATCCAATCTTGGCAAAGCCCCAGCGAAAAGGACTTAAGTTTCTGAGCAGCTGTGTCTCTCTTCTAACAAGGGGAAGTGCTCCTCGTCGGAGAGCAGCATCCGTTGCCACGTGGTTGGATCAATGGCTGTAAAGCTGTGTCTGTGTGATTTATATCTCCCAGAGCACCCGTGCTAGCTGCACAGAGTACAATAAAAAGGGGCTGGTGAACTGTGGCACATGAAAAGACTGAAGAGAGAACTGCAGGGGGGGGGGGAGAGAGAGAGAGAGAGAGAGAGAGAGAGAGAGAGAGAGAGAGAGAGGTTGGTTCTTATGCTGCTGGACTCCTATGTATAAAAGGTGGAGGGGATCTTCTTCTTCTTCCTCTTCCTCTTCCTGTTAAAATATGTATAGTGCCCTTTGTCCAAAGATCACAGGGCGGTTCACAACATTAAAATACAAAATGAGAACACAAAATACACAATACCTCCCAATGGAGACTGAATAGGACTTCTGCCAACCACATCCCAGTCCTGCTTCAGCATCCATCCAATGCCTCTTTAATTATTAACTTGACCAGAACCAGCTGGAGCTGCTGCATCTTTGTGGACCTGCTCCAAAGAGGGATCGCTGAAGGTGAGGATGCGCTGCAAGGCTGCTGTAGCATATAAGGGTGCCCTAAGTGAGCAGACAGGAGAATAAAATGCACACACGGGGCATGTTTTCTTTCTGCCTACCCAAAGGTTGCTAAAGATGTGTTCCTACTAGAGGATGTGTTCCTGTGACATGGACTGATGCTGCTAAAAAATGATATTGCTGACCCCCACACCTACCAGTCTGCAGGACTTAGTGGTTTTCACCCTCCCCAAATACATGTGGGGAAATTAGCCCCCCAGTTTCTGGATTTTGATACACCCCATGAGGCAGGTATATCCCACCATCTCCATGCCTAGCTAACCTGAATCACAGAATTTCTAGCTTTGCCTAGCTTTGTTGGGAAGCTTGTTTGTCTCATTTCCTAAGCCCATTATAATATGTATATTGACATTCCTTGTCACTGCAGTGTTGATGGTGGTGCAGTTGTGTGATGTGTGAATGTCAGGTGGGACAGAAGTCTACAGTGTGTGAATGCCTGAAAGACATGCACTCCAGTAGATTAACAGATCTGGTACTTTGATCTGGAAGCTCTCGATGTATGTTCAAATGCTGCTAAAGATTACTTATATAGTTTTGAGAAAGAAATGTTCAGCACCAATCCCACCACACCTGTAGAACAGGAATCCTGATAACTTTTCTCTCACAGCATTGTGGTGAGGATAAATACAATAAAGGCTGTACAGCACTTAGGAAATCAAGAAGGTTATAGTAGGCAGTATTTTTGTCCTTATTGTAGTATTAGAGGCACCCTCATTACTTTCAGTGTCTTCCTGTTCTAGCAAGACATAATATGACAGATGAAAGAAATGAGTGTTCTGGATTCTTTAGTTGAGATCCCTGCATCGCAGGGGGTTGGACTAGATTACTCTTCCAACTCTACAATTCTATGACACTATGAAAAGGATTTAAAAGAGTGTTGGCACTTAGAGTTGCTTTGCTATGCTTCCCAGTGTAGCACAAATACAGGTGTGAAGAGGAGGTGGAAGGGGAAAAGCTATTTTGCTGTACCTCCAAAATATCAGATTTATATGATTGTTACAGGGATTGGGTCTCCCTCTCTAGGAAGCTTTGAACTTGCATCAGCCACAGGTTAGAAACCTCACAAATATGTGTGCATTAGGATATGCTGTGGCTCCATTTCCCAAGCTCATGCAGCTTTGGGTCCTGAATAAGTGTTTCCTTGCCACTGTGGATTGTTAGGATGATACCTGTTGATGCCAGGAGAGGGAAATGATTAAAAATAATAATATTTTACAATGGTTATTTATTTATTTTTAAATCAGACTCTGGAGTTATCAGGAAAATAGCTTCACAATCAGCCTTTCAGGTTCCATGTGACCATTCAGTGTTTTATGACATGGTATGGTACCCTGAATTTTGGAAATGACTCATAGCCCTTTGCTGCAGTAGTGAACATATAGCAGCACCATCCTTTCCCAGACACCATCACTACAGCCATAGTAACTGGGCGCATCAAATAACAGATCCACTATGGTGCTTCTGCTGAAAGGAGCAATATCTCATGAAGGTGCTATTCATTGACTCATCCTGTTTTGTCTGCCGTTCCTTGCAAAACCCAAGTTTATTAGAGGACTGCTTGGTAGCATTTTAAGTCAGAGCCAGAAACTGTCCCTTGCACCTAGGGCTAGAACCCTAGGCTATGCTGCTTTTTTATGGCACTGAAGCAGCCAAGAGGAGAAATTCTATTGCTGCCTTTGCTTATTAGGCTAGAAACTCTGTGATCCAATTGGGAGACTGAGCATAGATCTGAGAACGTAGTAGTAGCAGCTCTGTTTTTTAAAAATACTGGCTTGCTCACCTTGATCATTTCCCTGTCTGCTCTTCTATTGAGCTCAAATGGGTGAAACACCTTCACTACAGTTGTCTGGAACCACCCAGAAATATTCACCTAACATTTTAATGTTTACCATTCCACTAGAACTGAAGGAGTGACACAGTGGAATTAAAACTAAAATCTAGTTTTTGTTTTTTAAGTTCTTTACCACAGCATGCATCATTGATCCTTGAAACATGCTACCATAAGATCATGGTGATAGCCAATAGTTTAACTAACTTCAAAAGGTGTAGAATTTCTTCCTAGACATAATCCTTTCCATAGCCATTAACTAAAATGGTTCAGACATCTTATTTCTTTATAGAAATTTTTTTTTAATGAAATAGCAGTATAATAAATATCAGAGCAACAAAAAAAAAGAGTAAAACCATACAGTAAAAACCATATAAAAAGTTAAACACAGACATCAATTAACCATTGTAGATGCGTTCTTCAATTCCTTCACAGGCCTGGTGGAATAGAAGTTTTCAGCAGGCGTTTAAAAGTTGAAGCAGAAGGTGCCTGCTGAATCTATGTTGGCAGAATATTCCACAGACCTGGGCTGATGACTCTAAAGGCTCCAGTTCTTGTTATCAAGTGAGCCTCGCCAACTTTGTGGAATGATCTACAACATTCCTGCAGATTATTTTAGTTCTTGCAGATTATTTTAGTTAGTGATCAAAATGGGATATAAGTGTTTGGGTGATCCTTGAGGTACCCTGGGCCCAAGTTGTTTAGGATTTTGTAAATACATACAAGGACCTCTTGCTGAGGGTGTCACCAGTTTAGGAGAGTGAAATAACTGAAAAGCGAATGGCAAAGGCTGGAGTTATATGCTGATTCATTGCAGTATTTCAGGCTTCCTCTGGTACATCTGGAGCTGGTTCTTGTCAGAGAGGGGATACTGTGCTAGATGTACTAACCACATAAGACTGATCCTTTGTTTTTATGTAGCGGAGACTCACATCTCCTTCCTAGACCCTCACTAGAACCAACTGCGATTCTCAGGAAATTTGTGACCTGAATTCTGTAGCTTAGAGTCTGGTAATTAGAACCATTCCTATCGCTAGGCTGTTCCCGAAAGCAGAGCTTTGGTTTGTCCCAGTGGCAGTTTGACACACAGCACTTTAGCTACGTTTTGTGTGTGTGTATGATTTCGTATTTCAGCACATAATCCAAGCCCCAACTCCTTTTATGAAAAAGAAAACAGATGTGTAGCCTTTCAGCTGCAGTTGCAATTGCACGTTACTCAGAGTTCTGCAGAATGAAGTATTCTTCCATTATTTTCTTACTTGCTCAGATGAGTAGCAGGCATTTAAAATGCTGTATTTATTGACTTCTGATTTTAGCATCTGATGAAAATATGACAATCCTGGTTCAGGCTGCCAGTACATTTAGGCTTGTGCTGCTAAAGCAAGCCATCAGTTAAGTGGAAGACACACATTCCATATTTTGAGCGTTTGTTCTATTACAGTCAAACCTAGAAACCTGTAACTTATAAAAAGTCTATTGTGCTAGAACAGTTGTACAGCTGCAGCTGTATATGTGTGTACATTTGCACAAAAAGCTATATACTCCCCCCCCCCCAATTATTTTCCAATGCTCAATTGAAGGAAGCACCTAATTTTATGCCTTGAATCTTACTGGCTTTTTTACCTGGTGTATGTCTCAAAATTACTCCTCATTGCAGGAGAATTAAATATACCAACCAACACCAGCCAATCTGAGTAGCTAAAAAGGCTTGCTCTAAAATGGAATGATACATACTTGGGGTTTAGTTTCCAAGTTAAAAACAATAATGTGTTGTTACTACTTTTTTAAAAAAAAAATGCAATTAAAAGTTCTGAATGGAAAAGTGTATTTTGCCAGCTCTGTCTATCAGTTCTCATTTGCAAAAGCTGCCATGTGTCCTTATTTTGGGATGTTGCATTCTACAGAACATATATTGCCCATAGAACAGGTGCTGAAAACTCACCTTTGTCCCTCGTTTCTGGCTAGTACTGGATTTCATGCTTCCCTGCTTAGTAACATTTAGGGTTTGAAAGACATCTCGTCTGTACCTACAAGGTTCCTATATCCCAGGGCAGCTCTGAAGGGGACGCAGTGGCATTAGACCTAATGATGAGGAACTTGTAGCTGTCCAGCTGTTGTGGGATTATGGGAGTTGTAGTCCAGTGATGTCTGGAAGACCCCTGCTTTAGTTCAATACTATCTTACATAAAGACCAATGCTATAGATTCACTCTGTTTCTAAAATTAGAAATGTGAAGGCTCAAACGTGCCTGCAGGTCACTATCCTGCGCTAGAAACCTTCCACTGAATTCTAAATGTGCTCATAATATTTGTAGTCATTCATCAGGCGGCCAGTATAGGTACTCTTATTTATGATTACATGACATGTTCAAGGCTGAGCCCTAGGCTAAGCTTGCATCCTTTTCTCCTGACAGTGGTTCTGTCCTATTGACAGCTGGAGGACATGCAGTGATGCAAAAGGAATGGCTTTCGCCATTCCCAGCAACCAAACTGTGAAGCTGTTGGCTCCTCTGTTGGATGGGGGGAACAGACAACCTGAGCCCTAGGTTCCATGGCTGTCCTTGGTGAGCCACAGCACAAGTTTAGTTCTACTGGTTTTAGCCATTGCTCATAACAACGTGACACAAATTCAGCCCTGCTGCAAGGGAAGACATAACTGTTTTTGGCTACATTTAGAAGAGACCCCATATCACAAAAAGGCACCACATCCTGGGAATTGCAGTGAAGGCTTTGGACTGCACAGCCCTAGGATGTCTCAGTTGCCCTAATTACACTGGGATATAAACATTTTGCATCTGGCATCGCAGAAATTTAGACTTTTGGTCTACTCTAAATCAAACTCTACAAGCTAGTATGAACTGGAGTAGTTAAATGCTCATCTCCTCACATGCAGTTCCACCAGTAATTATTTTCGTGGTTATTGGTGGGTAACAAAATATCAGTTTCAGCTGGATTCTATGCATGTTTAATTTACTTGGAAGTAACTCCTACTAAATGCAAAGGGTTTTTGCTTCCTTGCAACAAACTACCCAGTAGGAAAAAGCACTTCAAGCTATTTCAGGACGCAATCCCAACCCTTTCATTGAATTAAAGCGATTTGGGCACTAGATTTGCGCAGATGGAAGAAAAGAGTGAAACCTCCCAACGTGGCGAAGTTTCCTTCCTACCAGGGATATTTGCAAGACCTGGAATAAGGCAGGCTTTGAAGCTCTCCATCCCGCTTAGATGGGGGTGGGGGGAATTGGCCTTTTTCTGTTTTTGCTGTAGAGCCCGAGAGTTTCTTCCATGGTGGGAGAAGACCTGGTACTTCCCAGCCAGAGTGGGGAGCTTTTTCACCCACCCCTCTTCTTCTTCATCCTCATCATCTTTAAGGGCGGATGGCATCACCTCCCACCGCAGCTTTCTCTCCTCTGGTCTTTCCGGCTGCCTGGCGTCCCCTTCCCTCCCTGGGATTTACCTCTTTCTGTCTGGGTCTGTCTCTCCCTTTTGTTTTTCTCAGCCTATGCATGGCAGATCCCTCCCTCTTTCATGCGATCAGAGCAGCCCCTGGAGCGGGAGAGAGAGGAGTGGGAGTGGGGAGGGAAGGCCTCCTCCTCCTCCTCCTCCTTGGAGAGGAGCTTCTGGGCCTCTTTCTGAAAGGCACAGGGAGGTGTGTGTGTGCGCGCGTGTACGCGAGAGCGAGCGTGTGTGCAAGAGCCGAGCCTCCTCCATGCCCCAACAGAGGGCCTGAGACAGCAGCAGGAGCAGCCATTGTTCAGGGAAAACCTGGCAGACAAAGGACGGGCTTCCTCCTTTTCACCGAAGCCTTCCTGTTTCCTTCGGCGGCCGCTCGCTCCGCTAGGCCTCTCGGCAGCCGCCGCCGCGCTCCGCTCCCGCCTGGTCCAGTTGCAACCCGGCTCCTGGCCTTTTTCTCAATTATTCTTTCCATTTTGAACTTTCTCTCTCCTCTCCCCATGGCTGGCTGGGAGTAAAGCACCCTCGGGCAGCAGGGATGTTCTGAGTCCCCGTCTTGCCGCCGTCTCCCACTTCTCCCCCCACCCCGCCGTCCCGCCCCTCGCCCGCAACAGCGACACTCCGCCACTTCTCCCCAGGTAAGGCTCGGAGCTCGCCGCTCGCGCTCGGATCAAGTTCGGGGGAGGTCCGCGAGGCCGTCCCGGGTGCCTGGGAAAGGTCCGGGGTTGGGTGTGTGTGTGGAGGAGCCGGCGGTGGCGGTGGGGGGCCGTTCAATGGCTTCTTCCCAGCCACGGCTTTTGCATGGATGCGGCGCGGCGAAGGGCTTCCTCCATCCGAGCATGTCTGCGCTCCTAGAGCCATGTGAGGATTGGGAAGGAGCTGTGCTGGGCAGGAAAGGCAGAGGGATTGAAGGCTTAGCTTTTGGGTGGGTGGATCTCCCAGCGAGGGGGTCTTCTTGTTCCCAGACTGTTTTTTTCCTTTCTTCTGGATTCCTCTCTCTCTCACCCGCCCCCCTCCCTCGCTCCCGGTGTCTTCAGGCAGTGACACTAGGCCCTACTCTCCTCGGAACAGAGTTGCAAGCTGGCTCTTAAGAAAGAGGGGGTGTGGGAAGGGAAAGGAACTGAAGGGGTAGATTGGGAGATGGGGGCTTCCTGGGTCTGTGGGCTTTGCTTAGTAGCAGCAGCAGCAGCAGCAGCAGCAAAGATAATAAAGTTTCCTTCAAGGTGTGTGTGTGTGTATGTTTAGTCAGTGGGCAAGGGAGGCCGCCAAGACACAAGTGAGACCAGAATTCTCTTTTAGTGGAGTTTACAACTCCCAAGTCTCCTGTTTTCAAAACAGGGGAATGGCAGAATCTCGGAGTGTTAGGAAGAAATTGTGGGAATGGGTGGGGTTTTTTTGGGGGGGGGATAGGTCCCTGGAGATAAGCAGCACTAGGGGTCGCAGTGTGCATGATGGGGTCGTTTAATTTTTCTTTGCCGGAGGCTGTTCTCCTGCTGTCACTCTGCAGCAGCCTTCCCTGGCCTCAGACCCTTTCCTTCTGTCTTGCTCCAGCTTCTTTCTGTAAACCAGAATAGCTTGTGTTTGGCTGAGAGCTCTTTCCCCTGGAAAACCAGTTATAAGTTTTTCCAGTTTCCAGGATGCTCAGCGAGGCTAGAGCTGGACAGGAGTGGCCTTTGCATATCCAGTAGGTCGGAGTTGGGATTCTGTCAGTGTGGAAGCTCTCTTAACCAAGCCTTCCCCTGTTTTATGCGTTTCTTAAGTTTCAAACAAATATTCGGACTTGGGATAGGACAGTAGTCCCTGGGGAAAATGTGGGGAGTATTTTCAATTAACCTGCCATATTCTGTAATTCTTCTTAGTATTCTTGAGGCTAAACAAGCTTTGTAGCTCTATCAAACCCTGTCCAGGGGGCAAAATTTGCATTGGACACAATGTCTTCAACTTGGAAGAGCTGGCGACTTGTACCCATATGAGTTTATTTACTGTGGTCCTTCCCTAGTGGAGAGCACATTTGTCTTGGGATCATTAGACACACTGGCTAATTCTAATCTAGACCCTAGCTGCTGGTTGACTCAGAACAGGGTAAAGAGGTGGGGATATGTTGAGCTCACGAAAGAGAATTCTCATCTGCACTAGGCTTAAATGAAGCCTTCTATAACCTGGTGCCCTCCAGAAGTTTTGGGCTGCTAACCTCAACCCCAGTCAGCATCATCAATAGGCAGGGAGAAGAGGAGAGGTAGCCCATCTGCAAAAATTGGAGGGCACCAGGTCGGGAACAGCTGCTTTAGTGTGTCTTGGGGCTGTGTACTGAAATTAGAACATGTCCAGTTCTTTACAGACTCTTGCCTCAAAGAGGCCCTGCATACCAGACACTAACACTGTTAGTGTAGACAACTCTACAGAACTTGAATTTCCAGTTTAGTGTCTCCCTTTGGTTTCTTGCAAGTCCTCAGAACAGGGAGAAGGATTTGTTAAAATCTCAGCTAAAGGTCTGACAGACTACCTTGTGGCACCTTAAAGACTAAACACATTTATGACAGCATACATTTTTTGTGGACCAAACTCTGTGGTCTATATGAAAGTTTGTGCCATAATAAATTGGTTAGTCTTTAAGGTGCCTCAAGACTTTACATTTTTTGCTTCAAACAGATTAGCAAGGATATTGTATTCAATTTAGGTTTTGTTATTTAGGTGCTTGGTCTCCAGACTTTGGGAAGGGTGTGTGTGTGTGTGTTATTTGACAGCAAATCATAAAAATCTTTGGACCTCTGTTGTGTGTTGACAATGTCAGTATACTTTGTGGAAAGATAGATAAGGGATGAGATGCAGTTTCTCTAGAAGATTTGGTGAATAGAGGCTGCAATCAAGAGCTGCTCAAGGGGCACCATCTGTCCTCCAAGGTTTAAGTTTCCCCATCTGGGTAGTTATTCTGAACATGGGATGACTAAAGCAGTGCTGGAAAGCAACAACCTCACCATGACAGACTGGCCACATGCAGTGTAACGCACAGTATTGTGCTTCATCTGCACTGAGCCCAGTAGGGAGTACAAACAGGTCAGTAAGAATCATTTAAGGAGGCTGAGAAAAGCAAATAATAGGTCAACAGCCAATTTATTAATCTCCTTAGTCCTTTGTTATAAACAAGCCGTTTCTATCTTCTCTGCATATTTGTAGGGCAATTGTTGTGAGTTTATTTGGAGGAGTATGCTGGTAAAATGTTTATGTTAATACTGCCAAAGGAGATGTCTGATACTTTGGTGTCTCTCCTTTTCTGGAAGCATCAATGAAGGAACTGAAGAAGTCTCCCCACAGTGGATAATCTCTTGTTGCTGGGAAGTTTTGAATGTGCAGGGATCTGTGTTTGAGTTTTGTGTCTCACTTGGAACAGTGCAGAATCATAAAGCACTCTAAAGATTAAAAATGTAACTGTGACTCCCACAACAGTGCTATCACACTTTAGGTATGTGCCCTGTGTTTTTGAATGATTGTCAGAGAAACCTTCCTGCCCAGAAATCCCATGAACATTTTCCATTTCACCCATCAAATATACCCAAGTTGAGCATATACTATACATGTGACAAAATACTCCTGTCTGTATTACTATGTTTTTGTGTCACCTTATACAGTGGTTCATTCCCCCCCTCCCCCAACTTTTCAAATCCAAGCAGTTGAAGAGCTCCTGTAAATTACAGACTATGGCCATCATCTTTGTCTTATTGTCTGTGGTCAGTTCCAGATTGCTTGAGATCTAGTGGGCATGCTGCTTCTCCGTGTTGCTCTATCCAGTTGTCATGTAAAGTAGAGGGTTCTCTAGCTATTGAGTAGCACCATAGATTTTCCAGTAGGAATTTATTTGGGCAAGGGGAGCTTCATTTATTTTTTACAAGATTGTAAGAGCACCCGGATTTCAAACTAGTGTTTAGAGCAGGCTATGTTGTAGTATGATTGGGGCCTGCTGGCTAAACATCACAGCCTGGATCTGCACAGGAAAACCTGCTGATTCCACTATCTCCCTCAACAAAGCTCAGTGTTGCAAAACAAAACCATTAGTGATTAGGTGAGGGATTATCAGTTCCCCAAAGCTGTATCTTCTTAGCTCTGTCACACCATCTCTCGAACATGCTCAGTACTGATTCAGATCTATTCTGTAGCTTTTGGAAACTGATCTAATGGAAATGTGGTTTTTCATTGTGCTTCTTTATTTTGGTTTAGAATTCCACAGCAGAGAGTCTTAGCCCAGACTCCGCAGGTCCTTGGCACTGGATTTAAGGCATGCCATCCACTCTCCAAAGCACTGTGCTACTGCCAACCCATGGGGGCTCATGGTTGCACAGCACTTTGCTGATCAAGCTGACAAGTATAATTTAAAAAGCCCACAACTCACACTTTTATTTCCTCTACTTCTTTGTCAAGGCCTTTCCAGTTGTATAGAGGTATATATGCTCCATTTTGCTTTTTGAGATCTCTCTTCCTTTCCATAAGAGTATTTGGGCCAGCTCATGTAAGGGTTAATTCATTTGGAATGTAGAATAGCTTTTGGAGGTTATAAAGAAATGGCAATAATGTACATACAATTGACTAGCATTGGGAATGCAAATAATGGATGTGCTTGCCAATCTCCAAAAGGGAAGCTGCTCAGCTTATTCCATGAGTAAGAGGCATGAGCCCCAAATGGTAGTCCAGCTCATCTCATGTGTCTTACTGTGGGTGGAATGGGAAGAGATATGTATGATCCCTCTTCAGGCTTTATACTGGAAGCATGAACCACTGGCACATCTGCTGTGCTGTAGTACTTCATCAAATATGCCTGTTTTTTTTCTCCCTGTGGCTTTTAAAAAGATAAATAGGACCACCCTTTCTGCACCAAGAATTTAGAATTCCAAAGTGGAGTACTTTGGGAATTCTACCTTGGCTTTAAATGTTGGTTGAAGTGTGCAGGCTGTAATCCTGTAAACACTTACCTGGCTGATAGACCTACTGAGCCTAGTGGAGCTAGTGAAATAGATAACCGTCTCTTCAATTGACCACAATTTTGCCTTTTTCTCCTGGCTTAACACTGTTGCATTATAGGGTTTGAGGCATCAGACTGATATAAATGTGGATGCATAACCTCAGAAATAGTGTAGACTTCAAAATGGGCAGCACTGATGGTAGGACAAAATCTGGAGTAATGCACATTACTTTAGGGAAGATTTTCTCCAGTTTTTGATCCTTAAAACAGCAGCATGTGAGATCACAATCCTTCTCCCTCTTCTTTCTTTGTCTCTTTTTTATTTGCTGTGTTTCTGTCCTGTTGTCTCCTAAAGCGGAACACATAAATGAAAGAAAGACAGAGGGCCTTCCATCAAACTTACAAACTAAAAAGACAAGACACACAAGGGAAGAGGGATAAAATGGTGAGTTGTAAGTAGGCAGTTTTAACTCGCGTGTGCTTCCTTCAGCTCTCCAGTCTCAGGGTTGGAGCACATACTGGTGTTTTGGAACTCTTAGTGGAACGTTGCCTTATACACTGCGGTGCGTTACATCTTCTGAGTGTCCAGGAAACTTAATGGGAGCCAGGAAGCACCTATTTATAGTGCCAGAAGCACTATATAATGATCGTTGAAGGATCTCTGCAGCAAACTAGTGGTTGTGGAAACTTTGACTTGGACTCTTTTGCATTTGATACTGCATTCTACTTTCCATCCATTACTTTTAATATTTGTTAAAGAAAACTCTTCCCCCTCCCACAAAGCTTGATAAAATTATCCCAGCCCCCTTGTTGGCATGTCTCCTGCCTTACATTGTATTATTATTATTTAGATACCGAGATGTTAATAGGTTATGAGAGTCCCTTTCGTGAATTGCAGGGGTGGGGAGCCTGTGGTCCTTCAGGTGTTCTTAGACTCCCCTTGGTGGCAGCCAGCATGGCCACTAGCCAGGAGTGATGAGAATTCTAGCTCAACAACATCTGGAGGCTTGCAGATTCCCCCTCCCCAATGCATTGCAATCCACACAACTCTATATTTCTCTTAACATTTATCTGCACCAGTCCTGCTTACCATTCTATCCCTGCTGCAATCATAAGACCACTTTTAAATATATTTATTATTTTAGTTATTATTTGCATTTGCTGGTCACCTTAGACTGGATGTTCTTTAGGTGCCATGAAGCAATTAGATTTTAAAACAGAATTTAAAGCACAGCATAATGCAAGAAAATTCAGTATAAAAGTCTGATACCAAACAAGGAGAATAAAACATCACAAACTTTCTCACCTTCACTGGCTCCTCATTTGATTCCAGGCCCAATTCAAAGTGTTTGTTTTGACCCGCAAAGCCTTACACTGACTGGGACTTTGGAAGCTGGCAGAAGACATCCTTCTGTATTTATCAATCCATGCATTATGACCTTCTAAACTGTTTTGCCTGAGTCAGTCTGACATACAAAGAGTAGTTGCTAAAGAAGAGGACCTTCTCAGCAGAGTCCCTTCAGTTGTGAAATGCCCTCTCAAGAGTGGCTCACCTGATACCCACATTAATGTCTTTACAATACCCTAAGAAGGATCAGGCCAATGGCCCATCCAGTCCACATCCTGTTCTCCCAGTGGCCAATCAGATGCTGTGGGAAACCTGCAAGCAGGACCCAAGCACAATAGCACTCTCCCCTCCGTATTACTGCCACCAACTGTGGAGGCAGAGCTTGGCCATCATGGTTTGTAGCCACTGATCCACCAGACAGACTTAGTTGTTCTCCAAGGCCTTTTAACATCTTCTAGCATTCCTTTACATTGGCATTCATCTGTGAAGCCAGCTTATCTACATCTAGATGGGGTTGTAGCTGGGATGCCAACCTAAGCTGCTGAAAGGCACTGTGCACAACAGATACCACTTGCACCTCTAATAACAAGGATGGATCTAAGAGTGCCCCCAGGCTACAAACATGATTCTTCAGAGGGTGTGCAACCTCATCTAGAACTTCATGTTGGAAAGTGAACTTCATAACCCCCTTTTCAACATGGTATTTCTGTTGGAGTACAGCACCAGGGAAGAACCTTCTGGCACCTTAAAATATGTGCACCATCTTTTGTGGACTGGGGTCCACTTTATCAGATACACCAGTGTTTCCCAAACTTGGGTCTCCAGCTGCTTTTGGACTACAACGCTCAACATCCCCAGCTACCGGAACCAGTAGTCGGGGATGGTGGAAACTGTAGTTCAAAAACAGCTGGAGACCCAAGTTTGGGAAGCACTGAGATACATGAAGTGCTATTCTATGTTTGTAGGTCAGTATAAACCTGATGGTAGGGAGAGGAAGAAGAAAGCAGCGAAGTCATGGTGAAATGAAATGCAAAAATGTAACAGCTGGGCTAAAGCTTAAACGTATGCAAAGTTTACCATTCACAAAACAGTGTTAAAGATAACAAAAGCACCAAGCACCTGATTGTCTAGTCCATGAAAGCTTATACCATAGTAAAATTTGTTAGTCTGTAAGGTCATACACAACTCTTTGTTTTTGTTGCAACAGACTACCATAGTTTTCCCTCTGTAAATGGCTAGAATACTTAATACCAGGGGTCAGTAAACTTACCGGATGATGGGCCAGTCCACGCTCCATCTGTTGGAGGATGGGTCGGAGTGTGTGCGCAGGCGCACTCTTCTGGATCAGAGGAGTGCCCATGCGCACATGGTATTTCCAGCGCTTCTCTGACCCGGATGTGTGCCAGAAATAGTGTGTGTGCGCATGCGCATGGGCGCTTCTCTGTCCCACACACATACTATTTCCGGCACACATCTGGGTCGGAGGAGCACCTGTGCGCACACACACGGGTGCCATCAACCTGGAAGTCAGTCCCCACACTGCGCCACACCAGTAAAAGTGGGGGGCAGCAAGGGTCACAATGGGCCAGATAGACGAGCCCCGTGGGCCACTACCAGCCCATGGGCCTTAGGTTGCCAACCCCTGCTCAATACGCACAACTACTAAACAAGGTTTTTGTATGATAGGAAGAGCATACTTAGCTGCCTTATATTGAGTCAGACTATTGGTCCATATTGCTCAGAATTATTTGCTCTGACTAGCGGTAGCTGTCTAGGATTTCAGACAGGGATGCCAGAAATTGAATTTAGTTTTGGGTTTGGTATTGCAGATTCTGTAAGGAGTGTCATAACAACATAAGCAAAGCCTGCTGGGTCAGGCCAATGACCCATTTAGTCTAGCATCCTGTACTCATCGTGGTCAACCAGATGTTTGTGGGAAACCCTAAGCAGGACCTGAGCCCAAGAGCGCTCTCGCCTCCTGTGGTTTCCAGCGGCTGGCATTCAGAAGTATTGCTGCCATTGACCACAGTGTCAGGCCCCTTTGTAGTGCACATAAACCACACTAGGACATCATCCTGCTGAAATGGCATAAGGAGTAACTAATATAAACTTGTACCATCATGATCACTGATTTGAATTCCCCCTCTGTTCATCTGCAGCCTCTCTAGTTGCAGCTGTGTATTGAGCCTTCCTAATTCTAGCCATGAAATGTGTGCTGAGATATGAAGGTTCTGAATGCTGCTTGTCAAATGTGATCAGGTTAGGGCTCTGACAGACATCCAGGCGAAAGGAGCAGCTACTGCAAGCACGGCTGTACATGCTTCGTGAAGTTCAAAATCACACATGAATGAATTGGATCAGGATGTCCCTATTGCCAATGGGTAGAAGAGAAGTGACTAACCCCTCTCCCAGGGTCCTAACCTGGTGAGGAATTTGTCTGTCTATCTTCTCAGCTGATCTGCACTGGAGCAGCTGAGGAGGTGGAGGTATATGTGTGCTTCTCCTATGACTGTGTGTACAGAAAGCGAGAGAGCGCACTTGTGAAAGTGTGGGGTAGTCCACTTTTACATGCATCCATCACTGGCCCCACAGGTCAAAAATGTTTTCCACTCCAGACTAGAAGATATTTAGGGTTGAAGTAATTTTAAGCTTCAAAGTTCATGAGCAACCCATTTCCTTTTCCCAAAAGGCTATTCATATCTCTGGAGCTCGTGGATATTGTGCCCACAAACTGCCCCTTAGGAGGAGCCAGAATGCTGCTGTGTTGGGTTACTTTCTTTGCCTCATTGGCACTAGTCTGCCTAATTCAGTTATTCTAGGAAAAGCTATATGTTTGGTCTCTAATCAAGGGCCAAGTGCTCAGCTGCTCAGAGGACTCCGGAATTGCTCTAACTCCTTTTTGTGATTTCTGGCCTGTGACATTCCAGCTGTGTGCTGGAGCCTTGGTACAGAAAGCAGAGTTCAGGTCATGCATTTGGCATTTTTAACCTTGGATAGCAACTTTGCTTCCTCAGTTACACAGTGCTTTTTAAGCATTTGTCTTGCATCTTCATGTAACAATCTTAAGCCAGTTAAGTTTTCTCTGGTGCATTATATTCCAAGTGCTACTGCTTGTCTTTGCCCTATGGCCAAGCTGCAGTAGTAATCTCTTCAGAATCCCCAAACTCATCACAATCTGTGCACTAACCTTCTTCCTGCCTGATGTCGAACAACCCTCATTGCTAAACTCTTTCCTCCCTCACAGCAAACAGTCCAGAAGCTCTTAGCCATTGTGTGGGTTTTTCCTCTACTCTCTGCTGTCCATCCCCAGATGAATTCATCCAGCATCACACCTCCCTCCCTTTCAGCTAAACCATTATCACTACACATTTATTCGAACACCTGATAACATAATACTATTCTCTATTAGATGACCCTTTCTCTGGGATCCAATTCTAGGTTGTCTTCTGGAACATCCCTACTCCCAACATAGTCTGTTCTTAAAGAAACTGCTATGCTACTTTGTGCTCCAGGGAAGTCGAGTGCAAATTCACACAATCCTATTTGCTTTGTGATAATTCTTGCAGATGAGTGACAGTAGTAAACATCCAGCCAGGATGATTAGGTATTGCAGATACACCAATCTGAAAAGGCAAGCATATAACTTCATAACTTGCAACAATGGATTTTGTGAACCGTCAGTAGCTTGAAGTCTGTAAATTTTGGTTGCATTTAAAACGGGGGTTTGAGCTTTTAAAGGCTATTGAATGTATTGTTTTTATAAATTGGTCCTGTGCCCACAGAATCCACTGCATGGAATGTGTGATTTTGTAGGACCACCAGAAACAATGATTTGGAGATCACAGTGTGACCTTGCTGGAGCCCAGATCTTTCGCTCCTAAAAATTAGCATTCAAGCCACAGGAAGGAAAAATACCACTCCCAGAAACTCCCTTCTGGGTTTTTGCTCTGAGTCTAGAGCCTTGTGTTGATCACCTGGCCTGCTGTGAGTTTGCTCAGATAAGGGTCTTGCCTGCCAGCTGGATTTAGTTCCTCACCTCTCTTGTGGAACTTATAAAGTAATATCCTTGCTTCTGGGACAGTGAGGCATCTTGACTCAACCCATCTGGAAAAGCCCGTAATAAATGGAGCCAGTGACTTTCAACTTTGATGTGCCTACCAGCTGGTATGCTTTCAAGGTGGCTCTCGTCAGAGCACACGGCTGTCAGTCCTAACATATAACACCTTCGCAAACCCAGACCAGATTTAGACAAGGCAGTAGGCAAGTGAAAAACATTTATACATGCAAGATTTCCCATAGTCTGGCATCCGACTTAAAGCGGCCTTAACTTGTATGCTTGCCCCCTACAGATCTAGTGCTTGCGCATGGTGTGGCCTCCATCCAAACTGTAGAGTACAAAAGGTGCATGGACTGAGGTCAACACATGGGTTAAGAACCTTTTGGTATGATGCTGGACCATATGATGCCCTGTTTTCTTTCCTAAGTGCTTTTTGCACATCTTTGAACCAGGCCTTAGTCTTGAAATTTAAAACCCCTAATTTTCAAAGACCTGAAATATGTATGACTCAAAATAAAAGGGCAGAATGGGCTGTATCGCTTCAGTCTGCAGAATAAAGGATGCCATTTATGAATCCCCCCCCCCAAATGCAAAGAACTTCTGCATGTAAAGAGCTTGCACATCAGAGAGAGAGATTCTAGCTTGAATAATCTCTGTACTTTTGCTAGGTTTTTTTCTTGCTCACCAATACCAACAGGGAACTTTTTTTTAAAGTGATCCCTGCAGTCTGAAGGAATCATTTTACTTTTGTTCTGTTCCATATATAGTCCACATGAAAGTGCCAGCACAGAAGTAAGAACAGGTCTCGGTCCCTTTCTAATGCAACTGTGAGAAAAGAATTGGGAAAAAACTCCAAGGTCTTTGAGAGAGCTTTCGACTGTTAGCATACTACTAGTTATCTCCATGCAAATTTCTCTAGCTCAGAAGCCAGTTTTTTTTTTTTATTAATGCATCATACCAACACTTGTAACCAGAATGCAATTAAGCAAGTTAAGGGAATTTGACAAGTTCGTTTGCTTTGAACTGTGATAGGCTGTTAAAGTTGATGATGCGGTAAAGCAAATGATGACTGCTTTATACTTTGTGTTTGGTGACGTGCTTTCCACTCCAAAACGTAGTGTGTTCTGGGCTTATCTTGTGGATGGAGGCATCTCCATTGAATATCCCTATACCAATGCCATTGCTCTTTCCAGGTTACTGATAACTACTGTGTAAATGTTCCACGCATTAAAGGAGCAGTGTAGACCCCTACTGTGAGGAAATATACATTCGGAAACTTAGTCTTATTAACTGATGTATTAACTTATATTTGATGTGTGCTACATATCAATTGACTATGCAGTGAATGAGTAAGCCATGAAATTATCTGTCAGGTTGTTTTAGCTTTGCCCAAACCAGCATGAAAGCACCTACCTGATTGCCTTGGAGATCTGGCTGCAGATTTGATAAAAGAACAGTGCTTATTCCTACAATGCATAATTACCTTATGCAATTCACTAATGCAAGATATGGTGATAGCAGTGATGGCCACTAGCTCAGAAGGTTTTTAAGAGGAAGGCTATCAGCAGCTTTTAGCCATGATATAGCCAGTATACCTCCTGAATACCAGTTGCCGGGGTCTAACAGTAGATGGTCATCATCATCTTGAGCTTTCAAAGATGACAGGCAGTTGTCTGGGTACCACTGGAAAAAAGATGCTGAAACAGAAGGACTTAGTTCTGATCTAGCAAGGCAATGGAGACCAATGCTTCTGCCCCTTTTTTGAGTTATGGGGCCAAATAAGAAGTCCCTTCAGCTTTCAGGACACCTTGGGAGTAGGTCTCCTCCAAAGTGGGCTTTACCAATCCAGTATGCATAGGGTGCGAGTGAGAAGGCATGGAGGGGGCGCTTTAGTTGAATGAAGGTTGTGAAGTGTCATGAAGGTTGCCTAAAAATGGGCTGCTCCCAAGGTGTGGGAACTGTTTCCTCCCCTACTCTTTTTTATGCAGCTTGTTGGAGTTTAATTTAAATATTGAGAGCAGGCTTTGTCTTGGAGGAGCTTGCAGTGAGTTTGCAAGGAAAGCTAAAGTGCCATGCAAATCTCTGAAATGGATGGTTTTGGTGTAATTAAGCTGCTTCGTGTAAGGAGTGTTAGATGTCCCTTTGGGTAGCCTGATCTTGTGAACTCTGACTAGCTTTTTCCTGCTGCTGACAGAAATCCTTTCCCCATGTGGAGCTTTCAGCATATGGCAGACAGGCTCTAGGTTGATCCCATTTTAAATACCTCCCTTTTCAGACTTCCTTCGGCACAGTTCTGGATGCAGCTGCACAGAGATGCTTCTCCATTGGCTGTGCATGTGGAGTGAGTCTTGAGCTCATGTGCCTTCCCCCTCCCTTCTCTGGTTTAGCCATGGAGAGGAGATTGGAAGCTTTTCCTTCCATTTTAGACTTAACCACAGTTTGTCGTGGTGTCTCAGCCCAGCAAGGTGTACAGTGGTACCTCGGGTTACAGACACTTCAGGTTACAGACTCCACTAACCCATAAATAGTACCTTGGGTTAAGAACTTTGCTTTAGGCTGAGAACAGAAATCGTGCTCCGGCGGCAGCGGGAGGCCCCATTAGCTAAAGTGGTCTTAAGGTTAAGAACAGTTTCAGGTTAAAAACAGACCTCCAGAATGAATTAAGTTCTTAACCCAAGGTACCACTGTAGTTAATTTTCAGTCTATGGTTATTCTATGGTTTCCAAATGAGGTTTTTGCATCAAGGGGATGGTATTGTATTTGTTGAAATAGTGGGATCGTGTGGAGTATAAAATCTCTAAATACATCAACCTCTTTAATGATAGTTTGTTTAAACAAGCCAGCCTCAAACTCTTTTTTTGTTTACAATGCTGCCATGTTTCCAGAAACTATAGTTTCTGGAACTATAGATTAACTGCATTTTAGGGTTCAGGTGTAACACTAAATTGTGGTCAATTTAAAATGGGAGTGGAAGCTTCCAGTCTCCTCCATGCAGGTGTACTGGAGGCTTAGCATTACAGGTGAGTGTAGACACATTGTCCTTGCATAGCTTGCAGATGATTTGTTGGCTTACCTGGAAGGGACAAACAAGCATTTTGGGCAGTTTACATTGACTGCCAGGAAGCACGAATGTTTCAGGGTTGGTGGTCCACATGCTAGAGTTAAAAAGAGCTCAGACATTTGGAGTGTGCAGGTCTAGGCACTAAGAACCCTTGGTCAAGCTGGACTAAGCCGGATGTGCAGCCAGCCAGCCAGCCAGCCAGCCAGGGAAACTCCATTACTCACCAGCAGCAGATGGTGCCTGTCAAGGGATGCTGAGAGGGGAGGAGCAGGGTGGTTGCCTCGGTGATTTTTCCATCACCACAGCAACAGAAAGGTCACCCAGAGGGTCCTTCATGCTCTCCCTTCCTGTGTATGAAGCTCTGAGATTTGTTGGAATGTAAGTCAGGGGGTATGATTGGAGGGATGGTATATTCTGGGAAGGGGGCAGTGGAGGTTAGAGAGATGCCTTCCAGGATGAATTGTCTTGGGGACCCCTCTCCTGAGATCTTGGAACAGCAGGTAGTACCTGTTCCAAATACTTTAGACTGAGTTCGAAGTACACACGAGTGAAATGGAATCCAGAATTTGGCTTGCTTCATCTTCCAGAGTGAGAATAGTCTGTTCCTTGCTCACATGCATAGGTAAAGGTAAAGGGACCCCTGACTGTTAAGTCCAGTCGCAGACGACTCTGGGGTTGCAGCACACATCTCGCTTTATTGGCTGAGGGAGCAGGCGTTTGTCCGCAGACAGCTTCCGGGTCATGTAGCCAGCATGACTAAGCCACTTCTGGCGAACCAGAGCAGTGCACGGAAACGCCGTTTACCTTCCCGCCGGAGCAGTACCTATTTATCTACTTGCACTTTGACGTGCTTTCGAACTGCTAGGTTGGCAGGAGCAGGGACTGAACAATGGGAGCTCACCCCATCGCGGGGATTCGAACCGCCAACCTTCTGATCGGCAAGTTCTAGGCTCTGTGGTTAGACCACAGTGCCACCTGCGTCAGGTCACTTCATTTAGATATTTGAAAATCAAAAGTTCCCCCACTGCCTCTCATTGAGCCAAAAACTCCTCTTATCAGAGCACACATTTCTTTGCCTTTTCCCATGTATCTACTTATGATGAGGGACAAGAGGAGCTGCAGGTCTGTGTTCCATGTAGCAGCCTCCTGCAATAAGCATCCTGCGGAGGGAAGCAGAGAGGAGAAACTGGAACAGTTTGTCACCAGGGCATCCTATGTGGCAAGTTGCTCCTTTTCTGAAGAAGAGCCATCTGCTGTGAAGGAACCAACTGGAGTCAAATGATTCCTGATGGTGGGTGGCAGTGCCAAGGCAACAATGTCTAGCACAGACGGCTCCCCAGTTGCTCCCTTGAGGCAACAGCTCAGAGGGGGGCAGCTTGGAAACTTACAACCAGGGTTCTTTAACTAAAACTACCAACACAAAATGCCAGGGAACTGGTTCACTGTGTCCCAGATTGCATGTGCATTTCCACATCTTGGCTCCCCTGTCTTTGATTGAATATATCCAGGGTGTTTTGCTACTTGACTAAACAAAGGGCCTGTAAGTGCCCCCTACCATTCCCCCCTCCCCCACAATGTGCATGATGTTGTTAGCTAAGCATTTCCAGCTTGAACTCAGCTATTAGGACCAAAGGCTGGTTGGGTGGGGAAGGTGATGTGCTGCAGCACATACTGTCCAGACACAGCGGCGGCACCTGCCAGGAGTGGAACTGGTCTTTCTTGCTCAGCGGGAGTGGCTGCTGCACTGGTGCAGTGCTTCTCCTGGGGAAACAGAGGCAAGATCCGGCTCTGTTCTTTTGGTCCAAAGAAGAGGGCTGAAGGGAGGGAGAGGGAAAACTGTACTGATAACACCAAAAGGGATGGGGCAGAGGGGAGGGGACAGAAACCAGTATGTATGTCAATACTCTGCAATGATGTGGCAGAGATTGATGGAGCAGCAAATAGAGCCCTCTAGTGACACATTTGCTTGTTAGCACGAGAGACACTTGCCGGAAGAACACATGTATTTTCAGCCCCTTCCACTCCCACTGAAACACTGGTATCTCCCCACACGTTCGCTAATTGACATTACTTTTTAGTGCTTTAAATGACACTGGATTGTCAGTGACAGCCTCCTCAATAAGAGAGATGTAAAATTACCAGAAATTTTAAAGCCATCAAGGACAAAAAAACCAAAACAGTTTTTTGGGGGTGAAATTCTTGAGGAAATTGAAAAATAGGCAATACTTTTTTTCTAGTGCCCTTTAAAGATCCAAAGTCACTTTGTTACTTTAGAAACATAAAATGTATCATGCATAACTTGGTTTGCTATTAAATTACCATGTTCTGTATGTTATATTAAAAATACAATTTATTCAGTTAATAATTACAAATTGAGTATACATTTTGCTTTTCTTTCTTTTTGTTACATTTGGAGTTACAAGCTGCTGAGCTGTAAGAAACCTAGCATCTCTTTGGTTTTTGCACTTTATGAGAAGAAAAAAAACAAACCCCAATAAAAACAGGAGAAACCACCAGCACTTTTTTTTTAAAAAAAGAAAATTATTATGGGTTGTGTGCAACAAAGTCCTACATTCTGTTTCTAAACAGGGATAGAATACCTGTGGCCTTTGGGTGCTGGCTGGATTCTAGCTCCCATCAACCATTACCAGCATGGCCAGTGGTCAGAGTTGCACATGGGAGTTATAGTACAACATCTGGAGGGACACAGGTTCCCCACCCCTGGTTTAAAGCTGTTGTATGCTGAGACATTTTCCTCTTCATTTCTGCTCCTTGGACTTCCCTCAGTGGGTTCTCCCATGTACAACTCTGATCCTTTAAGTATGTGGTGCAATTTTTCCTACCGGCTGCAGAGAGATTAGACGCCAGAAGTGAGTTTTTGGATACAACACCACACTGCTCTTGATTCTGCATATGACCTTGGGTATAAGGCACCAACTCCCCTTTCTCCATCATTCTGTACCAGAGCTGCTAGCCACACCCTTTGTGGCAGGAAGGATGTGGAGTGGTTTGGATTGAGGGGGTGTTCTAGCTGCCTGAATTACCTGCGAAGGAACTTTGATCTAGATCTAACTTTTAATTCACATCACGTGACATATTTTCTGTAGTGTCTAGATTTCTTTTTCCGTGTTGGTACAGAAAGTATTAGTACCTGGGCCCTACTAAGATAAATGTATCTTCCCAATCACTTCTCTGAGCTCAAAGCAAGCTGAATGAGGTAAAATTTGAAGGTGGTAGAAGGGACTATGCCACTTAAATTTGCATAACAGCACTATAGTTTTTAAATACTCTTCCACATAAAAACTCTCTGTCAAGAAAGAAAAGCATAACAAGGAAAAAGGATCCATACCTCTTGCCTGCTGTGCTGGTTTCCTACATGCATGCAGGTGCTGTTTCTGTGGTTGTTGTTTTTTATTTTAATGTAGGACAGTTAAGGGGGAACCTGTGGCCTTCCAGATGTTAGATTACAGTTCCCACCATCTCTGACAGGTGCACATTGTTTTCTGGGGCTGATGGGAAATGTGTTTCAACAACATCTTTAGGACCACCATTTTCCCCCACCCACCCGGACATACAGACTCCAGAGGTTTAGGTATGAGGTTCAGAAAAGGGCAACCAAAATGATCAAGGGACTAATGCAACTTCTCTATGAGGAGAAGTTGAAACATTTTGGACTTTTTAGTTTGTAGAAGAGTCGAGTAAGTGCAGGGGCATAATAAAAGGTGCCTAAAATTATGTGTGGGGTGGAGGAAGCAGATAGAACCAAAAGCCAACAAAGAAAATTGTATGTTGGAAGAGGCATTGCACACAAAATGAACTATTTCACTGTTGGAGACAGAATCCCTTCTGAATACCAGTTGCTGGGAAACACAAGAGGGGAGTGTGCTGTTGTGCTTGTGTTTCTGCTTGGCGGGCTTCAGGAACAGGACACTGGGCGAGGTGGACCTTTGGTCTGACCCAGCAGTGCTGGTATTATGTAACAAACATATAAATGGCACCTTGTGCTGCAAACCAATGTTCTGCTATTTACACCTATCGGTTTCCACTCCAGATACTATCTTGAGCAGGGGTCCCCAACTTTTCTGGGCTCAGGGGCACTTGATCTACAAGAGGAAGTGGGTTCTGGGCCATGACAACCTTTGCGACAGTTACTTTGTTAACCTCTGAGGTTCCACAGGACTCCGGTGGAGAGTGCCCCCCAAACTCCTTTTATTTCTATTTCTTCTTCTGAAAATGCTACTGCCTTGTTGATGCTGGAGAAGTCTCGCAAATTAGTGTTCAATGAGGTGGTCACCTGCCACTTAATATGGCTGGAAGTGGTTTCCTCCTGCCACAGTCCATTTCCCTGACAGGGAAAAAGCAGCACTAAACAATGGCTGTTGTTACTTTCTGCACCCTCTCCTCTTTCACTTCTTCCCCATATCCAGTGTGAAGTCAAGGGGAGGCAGGGAGGGAGGAGAGCATCTATAGCAGAGCATTATACTTTCATGGCACAGCATAACTTTGGCAGCCACTCTGTGTGACTTTTTAGAAGAAGGGAGGAGTGCATGTAGCTGTAATAGTGGTTCACTGTGCTTCCTTTGCTGGGAGCCACACCACAGTGCTGGAACAGCTCCTTCCATGCGTCTCTTGCCCTTGAATGTTAGAAGACAGAACCAGAAGCACAGCTACTATAGCGCTGTGCTGTTTTTCCATGGTGTGGGAAAGACAGTGCTGTGCAGTGGCAATAAGGGGGATGTGGCAGGTGTCAGTTTTTGTCACCCAATTCTTCAGTCAATGATATTTGCTCTCTTATCTTCAGCTTTGAGTTTTGTTTGATGTTGGCATTTTATATTCGGAACTTCTCTGTCTGGAGGAGCTGAGTCAGGGCTGGTGTGGTAGTGGCGTGGATGCCTAAGGGGCTGTAGTAGTCACAATGAAATCACGTATGTCTCATCCTTGTCCCTTGTCTGCTCCTGGCTGAGTGATCTTCTTTTATTTTCCCTCCCCCAGGCTGTTCCTCTAAGTCATTCAAGCTGTACTCTCCAAAGGAGCCCCCAAACGGCAACGCCTTCCCCCCCTTTCACCCGGGCACTATGCTAGATCGAGATGTGGGGTAAGTGAGAGGCTCTTTTAAAGATGTTTTTCCTTCCTTTTGATAGCCGAGGAGGTCACCTAAATTTGTTTCTGGAGAAACACCCCTGGAGTTCAGGGGAGCTCAGTTCCTGCGTATCATCAGCAGGGTCCACTATTGATTAGAAGGAGGGAATCCCAGAGACATTAATTGTTCAGAGAGACAGCAGGTGGTTGGTTACCTTTAAGGGTAGCTACTGTATGCTGAGGGATGTGGGTGGCGCTGTGGGTTAAACCACAGAGCCTAGGACTTGCCGATCAGAAGGTCAGCAGTTCGAATCCCCGTGACGGGGTGAGCTCCCGTTGCTCAGTCCCTGCTCCTGCCAACCTAGCAGTTTGAAAGCGCGTCAAAGTGCAAGTAGATAAATAGGTACCGCTCCGGTGGGAAGGTAAGTGGCGTTTCCATGTGCTGGTCTGGTTCACCAGAAGCGCCTTAGTCATTGCTGGCCAGATGACCCGGAAGCTGTACGCCGGCTCCCTCAGCCAATAAAGCGAGATGAGCGCCGCAGCCCCAGAGTTGGCCACGACTGGACCTAATGGTCAGGGGTCCCTTTACCTTTACCTTACTGTATGCTGATAGGAGCCATTAATTATTTTCTCATGGCACACCAGCCATTCTCTTCTGGCATGCTGCTGTGCCCTTGCATACAGTGCTTTTTTGTTAATCTATCCTGTATTGGCTTATTTCTCTGCAGACCAACTCCTATGTATCCGCCAACATACCTGGAGCCTGGGATTGGGTAAGAGACTGCACTGCTTTTCCTTCTGACAAACTGTGTTGACAACAGGGTAAAGACAGAGAAAACATTTTTCAAGTGTGGTGCAAGTGATTTCTGAGCAGATCACCCAACTGCCCCCTTGTTCACGAGGGTATGAAGGCGGTTACTTTCCCCTCACCTTGAAAAGTACATAGAGGTAAAGAAGGAAGTTGGAAGACTCTCTTTCCCACTTCCTCTTTCAGCTCTATGTGCTTTTCAAGGCTTAGCTTAATTCTGTTGGATCTGACTTTTACCTAGATCCCTTAGAAAAGTGAAGGTTGTGTGCGTTCTCTCTTTCTCGGGGTGGGGCTGATGTGAGGGAGAAGGGAGAGAAGTGACCAGAGAGGGTGATACCCGTAACACTAAAAAAATCCAAATGTGCCCATAGACCTAAAAAAAGGTTGGCAACCCATATAATCCATATGCATGTTGGAACCGTACCATAGTATTTCTGAACTCATATTCTGGAAGAAAAACAAAACTTGGTTTCCAAACCTCCTTATAATGACAGCTGTTATAATCTCACGATACAGTCTAGCAAAGCTCTACAGTTAAATGTTTCAAGAAACATTTGCAGCCCTTTGAGGCATTTGCTTTCATGGTAGCGGATCTGTGTTCAAACCACTTAAAATATTAACATCTGTCCTCATCCAAACAGAACCTTAAATGAAGGGTGCATGCGGTTGTGCATATTTATGCGTTTTCAGATGTGTATGAAATTATCCATTTTGACAAGAGTCAGGATTTCAGTGTGTAGAGAGAAAAGGGGGGAAGGGAAGTGGAATCAAGCTGAGAGAAGTGGCTGGGGCGACCCAGTCTGATGGGTGGGATATAAGAAATAAATTAGCAGCAGCAACAGCAGCGGAGTGACCTTTTCTCTGTTCCTACATTGTAAATCACTCTGAGGGTTTTTGCCTACAATCAAACAGTATATAAATTTTATGAAATAAACGCACTCTCTCGTTTGAGGAAATCCCGTGAAATAGTCTCCTACATCAAGTATCATGCAGGTACTTTCTGACTAGGATTGGAACATTTGTAGAAGCAAATCCCATTGAATTCAATTGGGCTCACTCCTATAAAAGAGTCTCAAGTTCAATCCCTGGCATCACAAGACTGCACTTTTTCAAAATATTGCTTTTATTTTGTATAATCATGAGATACAAATACCCATTCCCCTCCCACAGCAATAAGCATGCAGCATGTTCTTACTCCTATTGTTTATTTTGTTCCTTAACCATTGCTGCTGGTGTCTATTTTGTTTCATAATCATGGAATGATTAGTAGATGAATCTCTGGGCTATGAAAGACTTTCACCTGAAAACTTAACGAGAACCCTTGCTAAGTCAGTGTAAACAGCAATGAGCTGTTTAGAGGAGGGAGAAAGGTTGTTTTCTGCTGCTCCAGAGAAGCGGACACGGAGCAATGGATCCAAACTACAAGAAAGAAGATTCCACCTAAACATTAGGAAGAACTTCCTGACAGTAAGAGCTGTTCGACAGTGGAATTTGCTGCCAAGGAGTGTGGTGGAGTCTCCTACTTTGGAGGTCTTTAAGCAGAGGCTTGACAACCATATGTCAGGAGTGCTCTGATGGTGTTTCCTGCTTGGCAGGGGGTTGGACTCAATGGCCCTTGTGGTCTCTTCCAACTCTATGATTCTATGAGCTAAATGAATCAGTGGTTGGACCCTGTGTAAGGTAGCTTCCTGTCTTCCTATTTTAATTGACTAAAAAGCGACCCGCAATAAATCAGACAATAGTTTTTTTATTTAAAAAAACCCCAAATATTTTTAATATGAGTAGCTATATAAAGTTCTATGGTGGCAATTACCATCTACAGAGACATTATCCTACAGTTTTCATCAGCAGCACCTGGTGGTGGTGATTTTGCATCCCTGATCTTAATGGCTGCTGTTAGTTTAAAAAGGAGGACTCCAGGCATGCAAATATGTGGTTAATGTCACATCTAATTGTATCATGAGAACGGTAAATTTAGCGTGTACCCTCCACCTTACCTCTGGAAAGGCCTTTTATTTATTTAACAATGGAATTGTTATTTGACAAGATTACTATACTGCTTGATTGTAAGAAAACCTTCTAAAAGTTTGCAAAAATATGGTCCAGTGATTGGAGAGTTGGATACAGATGTGGAGAAACCTGAATTTACATCCCTGCTCAGCCATTAACTTGGTGGATGGCACTTGGGGTGTGGGGAGGCATTTTTCTGTCTGTGAAATGTGATCACCAAAGCAAGTAATACATTCTGCATCATCGTAACACCCCAGACAAATTATTCTATTTTATTAGATTGAAATATTAATCGTTCAATTGCTGTGGTTGATTGACAGGAGGCACACACCATATGGCAACCAGACTGACTACAGGATATTTGAGCTCAATAAGCGACTGCAAAACTGGACAGAGGTATATTTTATATGGGAGTTCAGGGTGGTTGACTCAGGAGGAAGAGTGGGGAAACTTGCGGATGGGGGTACTGTTACTCTTTCAGGGGATGGAAGAAGAGTCTGGGGTGTCCATCAAGCCCTTGGAAACACCCTTCCTGGATTCCTTTGCTGCCTTCGGTGGTGGCTGGTTATCTCCTAGCCTTTGGAGATCTCCCCTCCCTACATGTAATGCTTTTGTCCTCTGTTGCTGCAGGAATGTGACAATCTGTGGTGGGATGCCTTCACCACCGAGTTCTTTGAGGATGATGCCATGCTAACAATCACCTTCTGTCTGGAAGATGGACCAAAGAGATACAGTGAGTCTCAGCCTAGGACGGATCCTGCAGGCAGACACCGTTGTCTCATGCAGGGAAAGGGCTGGAAACTGAGCAGGTTGCTTCAAAGCCTCTCCTGAGCTAACCTTGAAGGAGTAGTCCCCTGTTTTCAGGGTTGGCTGTGAGCTTAGCATCTGGTACATAATTGGTGTGGCTCAACCAGCCCCCCCCCTGCCTTCACAGCCCACCCTGAAGAAGGAACTCCAGAAGAATCTACTACATAGCTCAGATACTGGTAAAGCTGATGACTAGGAACGGAGTGTATATCGTACTGCTTACTAGGCTATAAAAACTGACCCTTCATTTTTCAACCACAGAACACTCCAGTTGCCTTTCAGCAGACATTTAGCTCCTGCAATCTTGCTTAGGAACTCATGGTGTGTACCAGAAATTTCAGCAGTTTCTCTCTGTTCCTCCAGTATAAATACATTTTCCATGATTGAAAACAGATTTGTAGTGCTTCCTGGGCACAGACACATAACTTGGCTGAAAAGGTTGGTGTGTTAAGAGGCACATTGGAAGTGAAAATCTTAAAAGTCTTAAAAGTTCCAAGCAATTTTTAAAAAGTATTTTCATCCCTGTAGTTCCTCCAAGAATCTTCATTTCTCACGGAGGAACTGAAAAGTTTCAGGGCCAGGATGGTCTTGATTTATGCATTCATGTCAGCACTTGCATGTGCCTAAGGCACACCCACACACCTCCCTTTATACATCATATTCTAGATAAGAGGCAAATTCTTTCAGGGTGAAAATGTGTATCATTTCTTTTTAAAGCAATTTGGCACATCACCAGTCTCTCCTTGGGGCAGAGGTTGGAATGCTGTTGTCCAAGTAGGCTTTTGAAGCATAGCTTCCTAGAGACCCAGTTGATCACAGCAGGTCACAGCTCTGATCCCCACAATCGTCATGGGTGGGCCTTGGGCAACCCACCTATGAGTAAGCCCGAGGGGTTGGGAAACAAGGACAGTTTGCCCAGGACCCCCAAAACTGGAGCTTGGACTGCTCTACATATTCATGTGGATACTTCATCTGGTGCCTTACTATGGAAGACTTCGCTCGCTTGGTATTTCCACAAAGATGCTCATGATCCCCAGCATAAAAATAAGTGCCTATTGCTCTAGCAGCCCTGAGTCTACAGTGCAAAACATTAGTAACTGATTTTCATCTCCCTTTCCTTCCCCTGCGTCTAGCGATTGGCCGCACCCTGATCCCCCGCTATTTCCGCAGCATCTTCGAAGGGGGTGCTACCGAGCTGTATTATGTCCTGAAGCACCCGAAGGAGTCCTTCCACAACAACTTTGTCTCGCTCGACTGTGACCAGTGCACCATGGTCACCCAGCATGGCAAGCCCATGTTCACCCAGGTGAGAGGGCAGCACTGGTCCTCTGCCTCGCCCCCAAGCCAGGCTAGCAGGAGTCTGTGCTGAACTGCTCCCCAGAGTAGTTCAGCCCTTTGTCACTGCTTATGACCTCCTGCAAAGAGCCCGAGGGTGGCGGAAGCAGGCAGAAACCTAGAGACCAGGTTTGTTTGCAGGGTGGAGAAGGCTCACCTGAGCCTCCAATGCCATTTGTTTGCTTTCCACTTTCCCAGGTGTGTGTGGAGGGCCGCCTCTACCTGGAGTTCATGTTTGACGACATGATGAGGATAAAGACGTGGCACTTCAGTATCCGGCAGCACCGGGAGCTCATTCCCCGCAGCATCCTTGCTATGCATGTGAGTCCTGTGTTTGGTACTGGCTGTGGGCTTGACCTGGTTTAAGCAACTCAGCCGGACTCCCTCTGAAATCAGGAGCATTTTGTAGTTTGAGCTTGCTGTGTGTTGCTGAGCCCTACTCCCCCCCCCCAAAAAAAAGCACTGTTGCTTCTTGGATCTTTGCCAGCTCAGCTCCTCGGCGCCCAGGCCAGCCCCTGTCACCAGAGGGAAGAAGTGGGTGCACAATTCTCAATTCCTAAATTGTTGATCTTGGACTGGATGCCATACATGAGGCTTTTATCCAGCTTTTCATATCTGCATTTCATGGGTTTGTTTTTACTGCATTTCATTGGCACTCTCTTTCTACTGAAAAGAATCATAAAGTGGCTTTGGGGAGGAATAATACAAAATGCAAGGAAAACTAACCCCAAGAAATATTGATGATCACATTAAAAGCAACAGTAGTACAATTAAGTCTTCTTTTCTTGTTGGACTCTTCCTTCTCTCCTTGCTCACTGCAGGCGCAAGATCCCCAGATGCTGGACCAGTTGTCCAAGAACATCACTCGATGCGGACTGTCAAACTCCACGCTCAACTACCTCCGAGTAAGTGCTTTCCCACAGCGCTGGTTAGGCTGTGGAAAAAGCTCCCTTGCACCCTTCCCTTTTACTTTTCATAAAGAAACATAAAGCTTACCTTTCAAATGCGGCACCTGGGGACTAATGCCTCTGTATTTTTTGCTCTACTTTACGATTTATTTGAACAGAGCAGATCATTTTATTGCGTGCATATTGTGACTGCAAGGAGGACTGGAGGCCAGGAAGTTATTGCTAGAAACTAGTTCCATGCAAGGAAAGAGTACAGGAAAATGCAGATTAAAGGTTTATACAGAGGAACATGAATTTCCATAAATATATTTATGTATGAAAATCAGCTTGTGGCATTGGCTTCTGCGAATGCTCCACAGCTGTTGGGGGCAAAGATGCTTTCATATTGGGCTATGCTCATGTGCACAGAAAAGCCTCTGCATTCTGTGTGTGGCTTGAGATGCATGGCTTGGAGGTGTGTCCCTGTGGATGCTCCACTAGCCAAGAAAAGGGGCAAGGCTGAAGCTGGGAATGCACTTTATTCTGAGACCAGAGACTAGAAGATGGTTTATGTTGCCAGGGTGCTCCTTTTCCATCTTGCCCAAGACACAGACACAGAGCTGCATTTGGCTTGAGGGGGTTCCTAGCCTCTTTTTTATATATATAAAATTTTTATTAACAATTTCAACATAACAGTATATCAAAACATATCATATTCATTATTTCCCCAATCCCCATCAAACCCTCCCTCCCCCCCGAGACTTCCCGCAGCTCCTCTCTCTGATTTCTCAGCGCATGTTATTTTCTGCATATTATAAAATTATTTCAATTCTTATATTATCTATCTACCATGTTAGCAATCACTAAATTTGTGTATGTTTATTCAAAACCTGCCAAGGAGTCCCAATTCATTTTGTTGTCTTTTTAAATACCATATATTTTGCTCTATAAGACTCACCTTTCCCCCCCTAAAAAGTAAGGGGAAATGTGTGTGCGTCTTATGGAGCGAATGCAGGCTGCGCAGCTATCCCAGAAGCCAGAACAGCAAGAGGGATTGCTGCTTTCACTGCACAGCGATCCCTCTTGCTGTTCTGGCTTCTGGGATTCAGATTTTTTTTTCTTGTTTTACTCCTCCAAAAACTAGGTGCGTCTTGTGGTCTGGTGTGTCTTATAGAGCGAAAAATACGGTGCTTTGTAAAAAGTTCCCATTCTTCTTTGAAGTCACAGTTGTCCTTATCTCGCAGCTTGTATGTCAGTTTAGCCAGTTCTGCATAGTTCATCAATTTCTCTTGCCACTCTTCTTTTGTCAGGGTTTCCTCATTCTTCCATCCTTGTGCTATCAAGACTCTTGCTGCTGCTGTTGCATACATGAATAAGCTCTTCGTTTTCCTTGGAAGGTCTTGTCCTACAATCCCTAACAAAAATGCTTCTGGTTTTTCTTTACAAATGTCATTTTAAACGTTTTCTTCAATTCATTATATATAATTTCCCAATTTTTAAAAAAGTTCTCTACATTCCCACCACATATGATAAAAGGTCCCTTCCTTTTCTGAGGGGTTTCTGGCCTCTTAATAGGGGCCTGCTCTCCGCAGCAAAACCCAACCTTCTCTCTCTTTCTTCCCTCTTTACAGCTTTGCGTAATCTTAGAACCAATGCAGGAGCTTATGTCACGGCACAAGACCTACAGCCTCAGTCCCCGGGACTGCCTCAAGACATGCCTCTTCCAAAAGTGGCAACGGATGGTGGCGCCACCTGGTGAGAGTTTTGCAGGGCCACCCTTGGTACTACAGCTTCCTGTGGCTTGACCAGCAAGGTGGAGGCATTTCCTGTGAAGCCCACTAGAGGGAGGTATAGGAATTGCCCTTCTCCGACCTGCAACTGCTAGTTAGGACTACTGACATTTTCTGTGAAACCCACCAGAGGGTGCTGTGGGCATTGCCCTTCTCTGGGATGCCATTGCTAGTAGGGAATCCTGACAGTATTTGGTGCCAGAACTCTTGGCTTCTACTCCTGGCTCTGCTGCTACAATGTGGGATGGGTGAATGAGATCTGGGGGGTTGGTGATGTGCGAAGAGGTTACAGGCAAGTGTAACCAGTGAATCAGGCTTTGGGGGAAGCCTAGCAAATAGACAATAGCGAGTTGGGTTGGGGGGTTATTTTTAGTTACAGCTTGATTATATTGGGGAATACCGGATTCATTTGCTGGGACCAAAATGTCTCACCGGCGTTCCCTTTGCTAACACTTTCCAGCTGAGCCTGCACGTCAGCAGCCCAGCAAGCGCCGGAAAAGGAAGATGTCTGGGGGCAGCACCATGAGTTCTGGAGGTGGCAACACCAACAACAGCAACAGCAAGAAGAAGAGCCCAGCCAGCACCTTTGCCCTCTCCAGTCAGGTACCTGTAAGCATCCCCTTTTCATTCTCTCTTTTCGTAACCTGAGAACTCCTCCTGCGAGGGGCCCTGCTCCATGTAGCTGGAACACCCTCAGAAACGCTGGAGAAGGCTCCCTGCAGTGTATCTGCAGGGGGCGGGATAGAGAGCTTTGTTTGTTCAAAACGGTGGCAGCAGCCATCTTGAAAGTGGCAGCACTGTTGGGGTGCCTGGTGGTGCCAGCGCCACATCAGGAAGAGGATTCCTTCTGCGATTCTTCATGTTTGACATCCTCACCCCCCTCAGCCCTATGCCACCTACATTCAGGCATAGTCAGAGGGTAAGCTTCCTCCTCATGAGGGAACAGTAGATCCAGAGGCATTTGACTTCTTCCTCCTTGGATCAGATCTGGAACAAAGCAGAAAGGGGCCATATTTATCCTGCGCTCTGGGATATTCCCAGACGTGTTAAGTGGCTGTCAGCTCCTAAACACACAGTGGAAATGGAGTAGCCACAGTTGTAGGAATGTTGGTGGGTGGGGTGGGGAGTGGGGGGTTCAGCTTGATAAAAGAAGTAGAGAGTAAAGGAAACCAAGGGGGTTGGGTGTCCTATTCAGAAGGAAATGTTTTGATTTGGCGGTGGCTGTCTCCCTCTGTGGTGTGGGTCAGGGCAGCCTCCACCTCGATTATGTTTCGGGACCCTCTTCCCTCCTCAGGATGTGATGGTGGTGGGCGAGCCGACCCTGATGGGCGGGGAGTTTGGTGACGAGGACGAGCGCCTGATCACGCGGCTGGAGAACACGCAGTTCGACGCTGCCAACGGCATTGACGACGAGGACAGCTTCAACAACTCTCCCGCGCTGGGCGCCAACAGCCCCTGGAACAGCAAGCCCCCCTCCAGTCAGGAGAGCAAGTCCGAGAACCCGACGTCGCAAGCATCGCAGTAAAGCCCTCACCCCCAGCCTGGCCTTCAGCGGACTTGGCTGGCGTCCCCATGGACTGAGTCGAAACCGTTCTACCTGGACAATTTGTGAAGAAGAGTAGCCGGCTGGCTGGCCGGCAAGGTATCAGGGCCGGTGGGCCTTGCAGCACCAGCCTGCCCACCTACCTGCCTCCAGTTGGCCTGGCCACCACTCCCTGATGTCTGCACTCTTGGCTGTGCCCTTTAGGGCAGACTTGGGGCGCTGGGCCTGACGGAGCCTGGGTCTCACGCTAGGCCTGGCAGAATTTTAACTCCTCCTCCCTTCCCACCCACGCATCCAGAGCTCCGGACAACACAGGCGGCACTCCTGCAGGATGGCGTTCCGTGCTCTTTATACGCCCCGCTGGAACCTGACTGGCACGAAACACCTCAGGAAGGGAAGGGGCCACGAATGCTCTTGGCCATTTGGCAGAATGTCCAGCCCTAAGCACGTTTTATATAGAAGTCCAGCTCCATATTTGGCCTCAGGGGGGCTCCCTTCTAACAGGAGGGTCTGGCAATGTCACGGGGGCAGCTATGATTTCTGTGGGGTGGGTCTCAAGCAGTCCCTTCTGGCAGCTGTAGGTGCGGCAGTGGGGCTACTGCTGCCCCACCTGAAGACAAGGGGAGTTTAATGCCTCCTGGAATGGGGTTAGAAAGCAACCCTGCAGTTGGCATGGTGAGGGCACCTGCCCCTTTGGGTCTGGCCTTCTGCCTGACCTGCTCCTACAGAAAACTGCAATCTTGACCCCTCCCCTGTACTTTGGGTTTGTTTTTTTTGTTTTTTTACAAAAAAATATTATTAAAATTGTACGTTTAAAAAAAATATCTGCCCTTCCTCCCTATTTCCCCCCAGTCCTGATTTTTGTACAGGCTTGTCTACCAATTGGGAGTCTTGGTTTTTATATACAGTTCTGAGAGCTTCAAACCAAGGAGAGACTTTGCAGACTTCCTTTCTACATCCTTTGAGGACAGCATGGCTGCCCCACTTTGCCCCCTCTGTGTAACTTGTGTGTGCTGCTGTCCTTGCTCCCTCCCTTCTCTACCACCTCCCCCCCCCTTTTCGGGTTTGTGTACCTTGTGCTTGTATATTTCCGCGCTGTAGGCTGTGTGTATGATACTGTTCTTTCACTGTGTTCTCACTAATGCAGCCGCCCCCACCAGTGGTTGGGGGAGTTCATTGTGATGGGCGTCCTTTGTGGGAGGCAGGAGAGTTCAGAGGGTACTGTCACCAGTTTACAGCAGTGCAGAACATGGGGAATGGGGGTGAACGCAACCTGGAGATGGGGTAACACGTGCTTTGTAAAGAAGGGTGGCCATTTCCTCCATTGAGGAGTGAGGTTCTAGGTAACTTTTTTACAACCAGATCCATCCTTCCTGGTGGGGAGTGACAGGGCTCACAAAGGTCCCCAGGGAAAGAAGACCTGTTCCTAAACCCACCCAGTTCACTCTCTGGTGTTCGGATGTCACTCAACATTTTCCACCTGCAATTCCTTACTCTTAATTTTGTCCCGAGAACCATGGAGAGAAGTTGCGTTGTCATGGAGGCCTCAAACCAACCATCTGTCAAGCTTGGGTTGCCATGTGTGAGGTAGCCCCCAAAGTCTTTTGGTCACCTCATGGCATGGGCTGATTGTGAGGGTGGTGGCATTTAGAGGGCACAGTCTGGACTGTCATGGCAACCACCCTTTGCCTTACTTAGACTGTTTCTCTGAGCAGGTCCCAGACTGCGAGGGGTTTTTTCTAGGAGGATGGCTGCCGCCAGGCTTACCCTAGAGCTGCTGTTTCCAGCCATTGCTCTGTGGTAGATGCCACCTGGCTCATGCGCTGGAATCCCATGTTCTCCATTTCCCTGGAGGAGCCCAGATGGATCAACCTGGAACATGCTTGGGGTGTGGGGTGGGACTGGTCACTTTTTGTGTTACTGGGCCCAGATGCTCCATTCTGCTCTGTCCCCCGGGAGTAGGCAATACAACAGTCAATACTATAATTTACAGGGCGTTTTTCTGTAACCTTTTTGTACCTAAATATATGAGTGTCACGTCCCCCATTGCTGTGCTCGGCATGAATTGGTGACGTGAACTCTGTCCCCTCTCCCCACCCTTCTTGCCCTTTCCACCTACCACTTCCCCCCCGGGGCACTGTAAAGCCTTTTTTTTTTTTTTTGCATAGTTTGTGCCATTTATGGTCATGTATGGTACCAATAAAACAACTTTTTTCGGTTTGGTGCTCTCCTGCCAGAGTCATTTCTCATTGGACCTTGAGAAAAGGGACCTGTCCTCCCTTGCTAGGTGAGGTTTGGACTTCCTCGCTTAGCCTGAAGACTTACCTGTTGTTCCCTGACGCCAGCCTCTCCCAAACTTTAAACTCTCATCCTTCTCTCCTATCCGTCTTCCCTTCCATCTCCACGGAACTGTGTTTGCTGGTACAACCCATTCTGGGACTTATACACCAGGAAACAAAAGAAATAACAGACACATCGAAAAATCACAGAAAATGTGAGGGCATGGATCAACAATGCTGGTAGCGATTGGAATGGCATTGCTCCTAGAAACATGGAGTTGGGAGTTTGCAACACGGCTTCTTACCTGCAATAGTAAATTGTCCTACATCACTGACCCAGGCAACCGTAAGCAAGCAACCATAAGCCAAGTTGTAGGAAGATGGGGGAAAGGAGGGAAATGTTATTTCAGGCTAGCTAAGAGAGTCACTTGTTAAGTACTTAGTGGTGGAAAATCATGATAGGCAGCAGTTCTTTGAACAACTTATGATGGAGTGTCAACTGCAAGACCCATCTTCCTTCCTCACTAGCAGTGGTCACTTCTAGCGTTATATTTCGCTGTGCCTGCATGTGTTTTCAAAATGAATGCAGTGAAGCTACTTCAAAGTAGTTGTAACTCTTCAGTTGTAACTCTTCTCGTGTTGGAAAGGCCATCTTAACCCATTGTGAGACCTGTGTTTTCCAAAGGCGTTGCAACCCTCCTCCCTGTTCCACATCTCCTATTTGGAACAGACTTTTCCAACATTTCAAAGACACAGGTCTTTTGACCGCTCTCCTGTCCCTTCTCCATGCAAATTTAAAAAGTGAGGATGGAGTGGTAACTTCTGTCAGCAAAGAGCCACAGCACAAACGTGCCTGGTTCTATCTAGGCCTTTATTCTTCTTTTAAGCTTAAACACATTTGTTAGCAGTTGCTAAACTGTTGGATCCCATAGGCACAAACCTGTTGGAAGAGAAGAAACCAACTTCTCCAAAGCCCTGGGCCTTTATTTTTTTAACCTTTATACAACAGGCCTACTCAAGGGAAGCCGTAAGGAGTTTTCCGTCAGGATAATTATTTGTGCTGCTTTAGAAGCCTATAACTTTGGGTGGCTGAGGGGGAAATGGGCCTCCACGCTTTTGTTCTGACAGCAGCCTCCTTGTGCCTTGGCTCTTATCCCGATAGCAGTTAATCACAGAGATGCAAACAGGCCACAGTGCTTGTGCTGTTGAGGGTGAGGACAGGAGGAGGTTAAGCAATGGTTAATCTTGCCAATTGTCCTATCCTGTTGGCAAAAGACTAAAGGTCAGGCCAGTTCTGTCATGATACCATTGGGGAAGGCTCAGGTTTCTCACTCCTTTCCTCATCAGTAGGAGCAGCCAAAAAATACTTTTCAGGTCCATTATCCTAGATCCTTCTTTTCCAAAAAAAAAAGAAGAAAAAAAGAAAAAGCTGTCATAGGTTACTATAAACCCATAATGTTGGGGTTGAAAACTTGAATACAAATCAGCTCTGTTATATCTTCATTGCCAGCAGCCTGCTTTTTGTGAGTTGGGACCCACAATAAAAACCCCTCTTTCCTTCAGGGTTACCTTCTCAGTTTGCGAGTTGCAGATTTCAACTTGCTCATTTTTTCTTTATTGAAAGGATGCTCATTTGGGACAGAGAAGAACAGCATGTAGCTTATAGTTGGTCTTAGCATTTGATGGTCAGTAGCTAATGGCAAGATTTTGTTTAAAAAAATATCAGCTGCAGTAAGAGCTAGCATGTCCTACAACAGTACAGTGGTACCTCGGGTTAAGTACTTAATTCGTTCCAGAGGTCCGTTCTTAACCTGAAACTGTTCTTAACGTGAAGCACCACTTTAGCTAATGGGGCCTCCTGCTGCCACCCGAGCACGATTTTTGTTCTCATCCTGAAGCAAAGTTCTTAACCCGAGGTAATATTTCTGGGTTAGTGAAGTCTATAACCTGAAGCGTATATAACCTGAGGTACCACTATACAGTGGTACCTCTGGTTACGTACTTAATCTGTTCCGGAGGTTCGTTCTTAACCTGAAACTGTTCTTAACCTGAAGCACCACTTTAGCTAATGGGACCTCCCGCTGCCGCAACACAATTTCTGTTCTCATCCTGAAGCAAAGTTCTTAACCCGAGGTACTATTTCTGGGTTAGCAGAGTCTGTAACCTGAAGCATATGTAACCCGAGGTACCACTGTAACACCAAGATGCACAGAGTCATGATCCACAGGGTTGTTTTTTGTTTTTGCTTGCCATGCAGTGAAACACTGGTGAAGAAAAGAGCATACAGGGACACTGATTTCACTGAATAAGATAATCTGATTACTTGCAGGGCAATCATATACACATGTCTACCCAAAATTAAGTCCCATTGAGTTCAGTGAGGCTTACTCCCAGGAAATCAGGCACAGGATTGCAGCCCTAATTCCCTTTGAAATGCACACCCACTGAGAAAAAATCAAAGAACCCCTCCCCTGCCCCCACCCACTACTTGTGCCGCTAGGAGCTGGTGCCTTGTTCCACTGAGCAAATTGATGCAGAGCAATTGCCACTTTGCCCTTTCCTCTCCAGAAGATTACAGTGTGATCAGCCTGAACACAAAGGCACTGCAGTTTAGGCCTAACTGCTCTGTGAAGACATGTTGACTTTGCGCTTGGATATGGAGGTAACATTTGGGTATATTTAGTTCTCTCTATGGTCCATTTAAAACTTGACTCTATACTCATTCTAAGGAAGGGCCACTTCTGATGCTGCAAGCTGCTTACAGGAACTTGCATTTAGGAAGCACAGTAAGTCTGCAACTTGTGTGCATTTAACTTGTGTGCATTCAGCTTTATGCGCTTGGCAATTAAAAACTCCCAAAAACATTTTAAAAGGGGACAGGCATCCAGGGGGGAAAACTTTCACAATCTCACTCACCATTGCATCCACTGTGTTTTGATTATATGTGATTTTGGCTTTAGGCATGATCTCTGGAACGTAACTCCCATGTAAGTGGCAGACATACTGTACATCACATTTCAGGTGTATTCAGATCCCTTTAAAATCATGTTCATTATCCCATCATTCATTGGGATTTGATTTTCATGCAAAATATGAACATCAATATGTCATCCTATTCTGTCATGTTGTCTTCTGTTATTTACATATTGCATTTGTATCCCTGTTTTCAGCCAGGATTGGCTCCTGGAGTGACTTTTAAATAAAACACCCATATACCTTATTTTTCCATGTCTAAGACTAGGGGTTTTTTAACAAAAAAATTAGGTTTGAAATTGGGGCTCGTCTTATACACAGGCAGTGCTGAGGGGTGTTTTCTTAATTTGGAATCGCCAAAAATAAGGGGGTGTCTTATACATGGGGGCGTCTTATACACAGAAAAATATGGTAGATACAATATATCTATAGAGATCTTTGGGGTTGGGTGGGGGAGTCTTTTTGCCCCTTGGCAGTCATTGATGCAATGCAGGCTTTTCTTTCCAGAGAGAGGGAAGGCAAAAGAACCTGCAGATAGATACAGAGGTTCGGTGATGGTACAGATGGCAAACCAAAAACGCTGCCTTTCTCTTGGTCGTCATTTTAAAGAGACGGAGGGGACTGGAAAAGGCTAATCCAAAGGTCTGCATCGCTCTTTCCTGTGTGATTTGCTGCTCAACATGCCTGAGACCACACATTTAACTGTTTAGTATATTATTAAATGGAACAACATTGTGAAATGTGTTTCTATCTGCTTCTGATTATGTCAGTAATCTAGAAGCATTCTTCAGGGTATAGCCCTTTTAATATTCCTCCTGTGTTTCTCATAGGAGGAATGTTTTAAAGGCCTGTCCTGTGAAGGATGCAGGTGGGTCAATTGTTCTGAAAGCACCGCTGCTCCCATTGGTAAATGGCACAGTGTCATTTGGATTCTTGGAGGCTGACCCCAGGGTGGCTTTGGAGTGCAAGCTAATTAGCCATTGGCTCCCTTCAGTTCTTAATCTGTGATTCTGGGAAAAGCAGCCGCTGTCCTGAAGACAAAACTACTTGTGTGAACTTAAAGGTGGCCTTGTGTGTTATATAAACACGTGCCAGGCAACGATGCCTGTCCCTGTCCCTTCCAAGGAGGAAGTGGCCTGCAAGCATCACAAACTCTTAAACCAGAACAGTTTGGATTTACCCTCCTCCACCTGCCCCTCATAAACTTCCTGCTTCCTGCTTGTATTTTCAAGCGTGCTAATCTCTACAGAGGTGTTCCTGTCAGCCACGCCCACAGCAAAAGTGCACAGCACCCTGCGGATTAAGAACAATTCAAAGAATTACAAACCCAAGAGCAACAGGAAAGTAGCATGTTGCTTTCTCTTTTTAAGCACTTGCAGCCATTTATGAAAGATACTCCTTACAGAGTTGTTTTAAGGATTATTGAGATAATGTATGTGAAGCTCTGTGAACACACATAGGGTATTATATCAAAGCATACGTATAATTGTGCACTATTTTATTTAAAACATTTTAAGCCTGGCTCCAGATTTTTGCTAGCTTCAAGTTGTTGGGAGTTTGATAAATAAGCTGCAGCAGTGCACAGAAAGAGGCAGTCTGGGAAGTAGTTATTTAAAAAGAAGCAGGAGGGAAAAAAGGATACCATTTTGTAATATTACTTCCCTTGATCAGGAGCACTATACTTTGGTTGATGCAGCTTAGAATAGTATTAGGCTATTTTGCTGCTGCATCAACCTGTTGTCTCATGTTAAGCTTGTGATCCACTAAGACCCCTAGATCCTTTTCACATGGCAAGGCATGTGTCCCCCATCTTGTACTGTGTAGTCTGCATGGAGTTCTGCTGCCTGTTCCTTCTCACTCTTTTCCAAAAACCACCTGCAAAAGGACACTCTTTTCCTGCAGTGACATCATGTAGCCCTGGTAACTTCCCTCTCCCAATCCTTCTGTCTCTGCCCACCACTTGGAGCTGGGCAGTACAATATTTGCATTGCCAATTGCACTTTATAGCCCAGTACTCTGCTCTGTTTCTTAATGGTGCCTCTATCAGCTGATCTCCTGAAAGGGAAAACCAGTGTAGCCTGTATGTTTATACTGCACCTGGCATTGTCCCATAATACTCCACTCTTACTGCCTGCTTCCTTAAACTGGGACAAAGCTTCAGTAGCAGTGTTGGCAGTGCAGAGGGAGAGTTCCCAGTCCTTGCAATCAAGTCCCTTCAAATGCTTAAAGACTCACTAGAACTGGTCTCTGCATGCCATAAAGAGCACACCCATAGCTTTCTCAACACAGACCGGACAAGGAGCCTTCACTTTGGGAGTGTGCATTTTGTATTACAAATCTGGATTTCCTTTGTCCTCTCTTCTAGGATGGTGGTCTCCTGCTGTTTGGTGAACTGAGTCTTGGAACAGGTAGCAAGTGGGCAAAGCAGCAGAAATGCATTCATGTGTGTGGCCTTTTTATTACAGGTGAATGCTGTTTGTTCTGTTTTCACAGTCACTGGCTTCATATCCCTAAGCAAACAGGTGTTTCAGCATGTCACGCCTACAGCTCTCTTGTCAACAGCAAGGAGAACTCCTGGTCTTTAAGGAGCCCAGTTCCAGACTTAGTTATGCAGGCTTTCCATGAGGGTGGCTTTAAAAAGTCATGAGATTTTAAAGTAGAATAACAATTTACCTCTTGTATTCTGACATATGAGCCTGTCGAAGCACACTAGAATTATTTCAAGTGCTCTCCAACTAGCATTGTCTTCTCTACGGAGAATTAAGTGGGTAACATCCAGTAGCTATAACTCTTATAGGGCTAGGTAACTGCACCCAGAGACCAGGGTTCAAATCCCCACTGCCATGAAACTCACAGGGTGACCTTGGGCAGCCACTGCCTCTCAGCCTAACCTGCTTCACAGGGATTAAATCAGGGGAAGAGACACAGTGGCCCCTGCTCTTCCTTTTGAGACCCTGGTGGTTCCCCTCTGTCTGCCCCTGTATATCCCCCTTAGCTAGCCTACTGCCCTCAGGAGTGGTGGAGAAAGCATCTCCAGTGTTTGAAGTATGAACTGTCAGGACAGTGAGCTCTGGTACATGCAGTGGGGGAGCATCTTGTCCTTCACTTCGGACAGCAAAATGTATTGTGCTGACCTCCCTCATTGGATCATCACCTTGTCGTGGTGAGTGGGCTTGCACGTTCCTATGACTCTTGTGAACGAAGCCTGTCAGGAATCTCGTACTCCCAGCAGGGTCACCCAAGGCGGTAAGGTCAAAGGGAAGGTGCTAGACAAAGAATGATCCAATAAGTCCTCAACGGCAGAACAGGCGGATGATAACAAGCGGTATGTTACAACGGCTGTGAAGGCGGATGAAGGCTGCAGCAGATAGGATCTACCGGTTCGTCGTGACAACTCATGCCATCGGAACAGAGCCCTACTGCAAGGACTGTGCGTTGATCAGCGTGCGCTGAGCTACACACATAAAACAAATTCACGCACAGGCGTCTTCCAAAAACCCATCCCACAGACTTATTGTTAAAACATTGTTTATGGAAGCCAATCTTACTCGGCTACGAGTGATCGCCAAAGAAGAAGAACTGTGCTGACCCTGTCTCTCTCACCACGAGGAAGCAGAGGAATGCCGTAGATTAAAGATGGAATTTCAGTTCCAAAATGCATTTCTATCCCACTTTTTCCTCCAAGGGGTTCAAGGTGGCATTCATGCCTCTTCCTACCCATTTTGTTTTTACCTTCACAACATCCCTGACAGCTAGAATAGGTGGAAAGACTGTGACAGGCTGAAGGTCACCCAGTGATCTTTGTGGCTGAGGCTCAGGGGTGCCAACTTGAATAAAATATGAGGGGGGCAGGTAAGCCCCCTCCTTAATAATTAATTTGAATGGCAATGCCCATCAACTTTGGTCCCCCCGGCCCCCTCAAAATTTTATTGGGGCACCCCAAAGCACTCTTGGCCCCTAGGGGTTGGCTCCTATGGGCTAAATTGAGATTTGAACCTTGGTCTCTCTGGTCCTAGTTCAGGACTCCAGTCGCTTCACCACAGGACTCCAAGACTATCCACTCCTAGTCAGACCCTTGGGGGGGGGGGTTGTTCTCTCTCTCTCTCTCTCTCTCTCTCTCTCTCTCTCTCTCTCTCCCTGCCCCCCAGCATATTCAATAAAAAACCCCAAATCCTTGATAGTTCCTAGAGTGGCCAGAGGCAAAACAGGAGCGGCTGCTGCCCACTTAATAGCTGTGGGAAATTCAGCAAGTGAATTTATTGCATTTCTACCATTGGCCATTTCAGAAACTGGATCTGTTCTCATGGGGGAGGGGTTTATCTGGCAAAATAGGCCAGTTTCAGTCATATGTATCTTTTTAATCTAGGGCAAAGGACAAGCTTCAAGCAAGCAAAGCAGCATCTTTGGTCTGGCAATCTTTGTTGAATCCCAGTGTTGGGGCTATTTGTTTTTGCAAAACAATTCTGTTCCCCTGAGGCGTGAGCTGCTTGCTAAGGAATGTCCCTCTGGAAGGATAAAGCAGGAGTCCAGACTCCCAGGCGGCTGCTTCAGTCTACCCCAAGGCACCCTTAGCTCTTTAACAAGGAAGTTTCCTGTCAGAAATTCCTCATTCCCCAGGCTCCACTAGGGATAGCTTTAGCAGCCGGAAATGAGGTGTTACAAACCCTCTGAGGGTGTTTGATTTAGGAGAAGGGTGGGTCTGGTTCCTTTCACAGGAGGAGCGGAAAGGCCTAGTGAAGAAATCAGTAGCTCCTCCCTGAGTTTACATTACTACAGCAAAGGAGCAATGTGGGAAAGTTCTATCCTCACAAAATAAATAGTTTTTACTAATCCTTTTGCTAATGGAACAAAACTTTTGGTCTAATCAAGCTTATCCCTGTGCGCCATACTTCCGAAAACTACAATGGATGACATCAGTTTCAGAAAGATTACTCCAAGGTCCCTTCATTTTTGAATTTGTGACGTACAGTTTTATATGGAAACATATTGAGCTCTGACTCAAAACCCTCTCACCTTGCCCCAGTCACCCTGAGTCACTCTCTCGCCAACTCAAACTGCAAGACTGTGATGCTCATATAGCTTTACAGTATCTGTAAGGAATGGCCCCTCAGGGCCTGCTCCTCCCCCTTGGAAATCTACCCTTAACTGCCCAGTGGGAAGGATCCTGATGTGTTTTTAATCTGTGTATATTTTTATTGTGTTTTAAACATATGTTTATTGAATGTTACTTGCGAGCTGACTTGGTAGGATTTATATTCTGAACGATTGGGATATAAAGAATTGCAATCCATAGTAAACAATAGATTCACTCCCCTAACTTATTCACTGTTGATGATATATTGAAGTGTACATCAACTTCTACTAGTTGCATAAAATGGAAGGTCCAGGGACAATATGTCAACAGTCCATCTCACTTCTGTGTCACTGCTGGAGATTGTTACTTAGGCTTTAAAATACAGGAAGGTTATTGTAATGTTTGTTTATGTATTTAGCTTATTATGCCTATTATAGGTAAGAACTGAAGTCTTTCTGAAACCCTCTGAGTTAGTGCTCTGACACAGCCTCATGCCCTGCCATGTCTGCTATTCAAGAGAGTGTCACTCAGACCATGGGGAGATTAACAAACATATTGTGGCATAAGCTTTTGTGGGCCAGAACACACTTTAATGCTTGAGAACATTGTGGCAGGGCCAAAAAGGGGTTCGGTTGAGTAAATATGCCAGCAGATTCTGGTGATGTTTACTCCGAAAAAAATCCCACTTTATTTAATGAAACTTATTTCCAAATAAATGAGCATTGGATTACAGGCGTAGCTTTTCTTTTTTGCTCTGGAAACAGGCAGAGACAGCAGCAATTAAAGGAAATCAAAATATTATTTAACAAGCCTTGAGTGCATGATAGTAAGAAACTGCTTTTCTTCTAAGAGGAGTTGGTAACAAAATACCAAATGTGTTACCCAACAACTCATACAGTATACCATTAAATACTTACTAAAGATAAGGTGAACAAGCAACAGTCAATTGTGTCAGTTAATAATTCAATAATCTAACTGTGAAGTTGATAAAGGAAATCAGTACTAATAGGCTTTCATTTTTAATTATGACTTCTAGTGCTTTTATGTTATTCTGCTGTCTCCGTCAACCCATTGTTCCACCAAATGCTTCCCCACAATGCCTGCAGTTTTCACTCAAGGAGCATTTCCACACAACACCCAGGCCTTGCTCAGCGTGGCTTCCTTTTTTTGGTTCTGCCTCTCGGCTCCTCTCAGTTGCTCTAAGCTTACTGCTAGCTGCCCTGCCTACGTGCAGCCAAGGCTGGGATTCACCAAGGCACAATCCATTATTATACGGCATGCCAGGTCAACCCAGGGTACCATATCACTCCAGCTGCAGCTTGTTGTAATCGTACATCCTTCACCAGCCTGGTGCCCTCAGCTATTTTGGACTACAATTTGTAGTAGTAGTAGTAGTAGTAGTAGTAGTAGTAGTGCCACCTTTGTTCTGGCAAAATATAGGACAGGGTGGGGTGGGGTGGGGTGGTTGGGGGAGATTTTTCCCCATCTGGTGATGAAGTGACTTCAGACCAATCCATTGCAATCTATTGCAGCCTAACCAGATTGCCCTTCTGGAATTTGTAACACACAAACATGCGCATGAATTTTTAAATCTGTCTTCACTTGGCTACCCAGAGCTTCAATACATGACCTTTCACGGACATGCATTAGGTAAGGATGCCTAATTTGGCAGAGAGAGAAAGAGGAGACCTGAAATACAGGATATAACTGTATCAATACAGGACATAGCATTTTAAATTGAAATGCAGGATAATCCTGTATTATACAGGACAGGTGGCAAACCTAACTACAAGTCCCATCAGGCTCAGCTGAAAATGCCCCTCTGTCCCAAACAACATAGTTTCTCTGTCAGTCTTCCCCAAAGAAATGTTCCCTTTCGTTGTTGTTGTTGTTGTTTTAAAAAACCTAATATTAGATAATGACTTTCTATGAGGTTCAGTCTCATCACCATCTCTTTTGTATGCCACCATTCCACAGAAAAGAATTGTGCGAAGTGGTTTATGACAAAGAAAACAGGAATACATCTCAAAACCAGCCAACAATTTCACAATACAGTCACAACATAATAGCCAATATAACACCATACCCAAAACCACATCAATTCAGTACTGTAAGTATAACAAGATTGCACTAATAACATTACATCTCCTGGCAATAGCTTTCTGGCATTGCCAAGAAAAATATTAACCAAATCACTGAACAGCAAAATCTATTTAAAGAGCCATTTTCTTCAGTCACAAGGCAAGATGTTCCATTCTAAAGTATGGTTTGTGTCCCATCATCCAGATTATGTACTTGTCTATACAAACATGTTTACCAATAAAAACCCAGAAAATGTCAGCCACACAAAACTGATAAAATGGGAACTGAAATGTCAACAAGTGGTTCCTGAATGTTTGCTTAACATTTAAATCTCCATCTCTCCCCCTCCCCCATTTCCCAGTAGCCTGAACAACTTACCATGATGAACCACTTTAATGAGAAGTATGGTAATGTGCCACATGCCTAAGTCTTCTTCCATAGTTTGAAAAACTTTAAATTCTGCATGCATAGCATTACACTCTTGCATTCCATGCAACTATTCATCCTGAATAACTATTCCTTCCAGAGTTATTTTGTACAGTAATCACAATCACCAAGGGCTGAACTACACAATCAGCAGACAACTTCACTATAATGGGCTTCCAATAACATTATTGGCCTGAGAGGCTTTGGAAAGCAGCAGAAACATCTTGGTGCCTTACCGTATCCACGTCCCAGCATTCCAGGTGAGATGGCGCTTTCCTTCTGCAAGAGAACCTGGATAAAAAATGCAGCATGAAAAAAAACAAGCTTCCTCCATTGTTTGTCTTTTCTGTTTTACTGTGCAGCTTTTAATTGATGCTTATTGTTTTTGTAATACTATGTAAACTTGTGAGTTCTACCTGAAAAGTAGTATACAGTGGTACCTCAGGTTAAGAACTTAATTTGTTCTGGAGGTCTGTTCTTAACCTGAAACTCTTCTTAACCTGAAGCACCACTTTAGCTAATGGGGCCTCCCGCTGCCGCCGCTGCACAATTTCTGTTCTCATCCTGAAGCAAAGTTCTTAACCCGAGGTAATATTTCTGGGTTAGCGGAGTCTGTAACCTGAAGGGTCTGTAACCCTTATATGAAACTCATAGCAAACCGTCCTTCAACAATGTTTTTAGATTTTGTCATTTCCCTCAATTCTGCTACCATTTGCCTTTTCTCTTTGGATACTTTCCCATAAATCACAGATGTTTTGCAAACAAATATAGGTTTCCAATTTGAAACTGGGAACAGATGATTTCTATTAATTATAGGGGTGTGTCAAAATTTAAAAAGTGTTGAAATTGTATTAATGAAAAGACAACTGACCTTTGTGCCAAAAAGTGATATACAAATAAACAATGATGACGATGGCTATACGTAGTTTCTGTCTGTTTATAAATAATTTATAGATGAAGTTGTAAATAAATTTACTTACATATTTTTAAATTATTACATTTATAGCCCACCTTTTTTCCAAGGAGCTGAAGGTGGTGGTGTACACCCTTCTTCCGCTCTCTTGTGAAGTAGGCAAGGCTGAGAGACAGAGTCTGGCCTAAGGTCACCCAGTGGTTTTCATGGATGAGTGGGGGTTTAAGCACTGGTCTCCCGGGTCTAAGACGACTACCACCACACGCTGGCTCTCAAATGGTAAGAAATTATTACCAGAGATAGACTCCAAGGGGATGAACTGTGGAATTAAATAAACTTGAGGATAAGGGAAGGGTGAAAAGAATGATTACATTTTTATAGATTATCTTATTTTGGGAATAATAATATTAAAAGGCGGCCTGATATTTGGTAGCGGAGGCAAAAAATGCAAATGGAAGCCCTATGGTAACGTAATTAACACTTGACAACTTGGTAGCTTAAAATCCACTGTGTGAGGAAGACCCACAATTTCATGCATAATGGCAAAGACAACCCTAATAATAATGTTAATCAGATTTGGTGATCCCAACCTGAATAGCGTGGCAGCAAAATACAGACTAGGTAAGAGTTTTTGCACGTTCAAGACACTCCCCATATTTGCAGGAGAGTGCCACAGTGTTTACAAAAAGCAGACCTCCTGATGGCAGCATATGCACAAAGCCCACAGAACAGTTGTGTGCATTCACAGTCAGTTAAAGACTTGCCTTTTGGCTCATTTGTTTCCTAGCCACTAATAACAGATCCTCTCCAGTGCTATTATTTATGATTTTAAAATAAAAACTGGTAACCTCCTTGATCATAAAATATCCGAGAAATGAACAAAAGTACATTGAGAATAAATATCCAGAAGATACATACCCAGTACAACTTATGGATTTACACTCTTTGGAGATACTAAAATCTAGCTAGGATCGGGCAGTTTGTAATAATATTTAGTGTGTGGGTTAAGAACATTATTATGCTATTATTATAATGTCCATCCAGCATGGTGTACAAGCTTTTTTCTTCAATAATAATAATATAATAATAATGTATAATGGAAGAAAATCCTTAATTACTGTATATTCAGTACAACGCTAGCTATAGATAAAACTAATAACCATTCATTTCGCAAAGTGAATAGTAAAAAGAATAAAGTTTTGTGTTTAGTGTTTTATTGAAAATAGCCATTGGAAAGCTTTATTACTGTGTTTATTAGAGGGGTTTTTTAATGCATTGGTTTTAACTGCATAAAATTATTTTAATAAATATAAATGAATAAATGAGCTGGAAATGCAGAAAAACAAAGTTGCTGAGGAACCATCTTGCGCTCGGGGGAGAGACAGAAACAGTCTGGTGAGTTGGGGAAGTATCCAATTCTCCATCTGTCCGGACCTCCCGCCCTCTTCCCTTGAGCATCTAAGAGTCTCCAAAGCTCCCGAGTCTGCAAGGGGCTGCGCTCAAGAGTTTCCTGCGGGCTCCGGCCTTTGGGAGCCGGGGATGGCCTTGGGGGGCGCAGGGGTTGCGCGCGGATGTCCTGGCTTGCTCCCGGGCCGGGGAGGGGGCACGGGCAGCTGGGAGGGGCCAGAGCACCGACTGAGAGAAAGCGGCCGGCAGGCGGGCCGGGGAACGGAAGGGAGGGCAGGGCGGGGACTGGAAAGGAGGTGAGGCTGTTCTCCTGGGTCCAGCCCCCTCGCTCCACGCCGAGAGAAATCCGCTATGGGCACCGGCGCCCGACGGAGCGCCCTCGCTGTAGCCTTTGCTCTCCTTCTCCCGCGCCCCCCAGTGTCCGCGAGGGGGCAGCGGCAGGTGAGGCTAATCCCCCCCCCTTCCCCAGGCGCGCGTGGTTTGGGCGGCTTTCTGAATCCATCTGCCTCTCCCCGGCCTGAGCGCGACCAAGCGTGGGATCTCTCGGGCGGGCTGAGGGGAGGGAGTCGGAGCGCGCGCGCGCGAGGAGAAGTTGAGACTTTCCTAACTCCCTCCCGGGCGGCGGACAGTGGCGCTTGGCGGGTCGCGGGGAGGGCGAGTCCGTGCCTCCCTCACAGCCGGTGCTGAGCTCCGTGGCGCCGGCGGCAGCGCCGCTGACTTCCTCCTCCTCCTCCGTGCCGCCTCGTTGGGGCGCCGCAGGTGAGGAGACTTTTCGGTGAGAAGGACTTTCCGGGAGGAAGTGTGCAAGTTGGGTTGCTTGGAGGGTGGGACGGATGGGACGGCCAGTGTGTTTCATCCTTCTGGCAGCGCCTCTTGGTTCTGGCTGGTGTTTCCTGAGTAGGGGGCTTCTGTCTGGGATGTTGGTTCTTGGAGTGGTAGAGACTCGAGTTTGGCGCGAAAGAGGCGCTGTTTCTGCCATGGGCTTCGTAAGGACCTGAGAAATGCTCCTGCCCCGAGTCAGGCCAGAGACTCATCTTGTCCGGCCACCTGTTTCTGCCCCCCCCCAATGATCCTGGGGCCCCGGAAAGCTTCCACATCAGCTTTGAATCTGGAAGGGATCCCGAGGGTCATCCAGTCCAACCCCCTGCGATGCAGGAATCTCAGCTAAAGCTTCTGTCCTGCTTTCCTCGCTCTCCTTCCAAGTAATATTCAGAGGGACAGTATTTCCAGCCTTTAGCTAGAATAGTTATCTAGGCTCATGTGCAGTCCTCTAAAAGTGCAAACGTGCTGTTGACATGATTATTTTTCTCCAATGAACTCTGTAGTTCAGGAAGGCAGAAAATAAGCACATAAAGTTGTCCCCTCCCCGCTGAATTCTACGCTGGAAAATGCATCACCTGTTGGATTTTGGTTTGGCAGGCAGCGACTGCCGGTAAATACATAGAGATCCAGTGGTGATGGTGATGATAACAAATCACTTGCCACATTCCATCTCAGAAAAGGTTTGCTAACTGAACAATTCATTTGGGCGATGCAGCTCTGCAGCCAGTGTTGTTCAAACCATTTTGGGGGTGATCATAAAGGTAAGGTTCAAAAATGGCTTTGTTGTGCTTTAATTCTAAAGCAGCCTTCCCCAGCCTGGTGCCCTTCAGATGTTTTGGACTGCAATTCCTATCGGCTCCAGCCAGCACAGAGGCTAATGGGAGTTGTAGTCCAAAGCGTATGAAGGGCCCCAACTTGGGACAAGTTGTTAGAAAATAATGAACTCATCGACATGACTGCAACACTGGGCCCTGCTGCATCATGGTCAGTGTTTGAACTCCTGAAGTCTTCCTTTCCTTGCAGTCGTTTGCATTTTCTTGCTGTGCTCTTGCCCATATACTGTTGGCTATGACTGAGGTTGGCAGAGGGGAAGGTGGAAGTATTCAGATGACAGGTAGGGCATATGCCTCCTAACCTTCTGTGCCAGCCCCCTAAGCTACTGTTTGAAGCTTATGGGGTGGCATGATTTGGATAAAATTGGGTGAGGAGGGAGTTAAGGGCATGAGCTTGTGGATTGCATTAAGGGCCTCTTATTTTCACCTCTGTGTCCTCTGTCCTAACTCCAGAACATCCCTGTGGACTACATTATCCACCCACATCTCAACTTGGACAAGGAGGTTGGTGCTATTTCATGTCCAACCCCCCCCCCACCACCACTGCAGTCTTTTCCTGGTTGACTTCTGAGCTGCACCAACTCACTAACACCTTTGCTTTATTGCAGGCAGGCAGTTGAGCTCCCTGGTCTGGTGGGGCAAAATTCTCAAATCCTTTGCATCCAAGGGAAGGGTGAAAAGAAACCATTGCAGAGGCCAGCTGTCCTTCTAGGGCACTGCACGGGCAGGGATTCCTGTGAAGGAAATGATCTGAAGCTCCTCAGGATCTTTCTGAGCTTGCCCAGGAACTTTGAAAGGGCCCTGCATTTCTACTACCAAGATGGCTCTGCAAAACTTCACACAACCTCAATATCACCCACAACCCACTGGCCCAAGTGGTGGTCTGCTGGGCTTGTACAGTATGGTGCACTCCTTCCTAGGGATTGTACAACCCAACACCTTCCCAGCAGGTAAGTGGTATAGCAAGGCAGGTTTTGCCAGACCAGGTCTTCCCTATGATCAAGGGCTACTGTGGTACAGAATAAAATTGGGTTATGAGCCTGTGAAGGGAAAACATATCTTCTCCAAAGACTGTGATCAACAGCTTATTTTCTCCATTATGCACACAGGTCCCACTTTCCAAGCACCCACTAGGTGAATATTCACTTATTGAACATGAGGAATTAACACCTGAACCTCGCTATACACATCACAGATTCAGATATCAGAACCGAGAGCATTTTTTTTCCTTCCTTGTTTGCTTGTTGGAGAGAGGGGAAACTGATGGGACAAATCAGAGTGCATTTTGCAGTGGGATTTCCTGGTTTAATTTTTGCGGGGCTGGGGGGAGTCAATATTCAATGATCAGGAATGCGTTATATATTTCCCCATAGGAATAAATGGAGATCAATGACTTGTTATTCAAATGCTTGCCAAACAAACGATTTCAGGGAACACATTTGTGTTTAGATAGCAGGACCTGCACGTACTGAGAAGTTGCCTTTGGGATAGATGTTGCAGTTGACAACTTTCCCAGGATGAGACAAGAATTGATAACTGATAAGAGGTGTGGATGGCAAACAACTTTTGAGTTTCCAGTACCTTGCTATGGCACAATACAGGGATGTACTGTCAACCTAGTGCTGGAGACAAAGGCCTGTACCCTGCAAAGTTGGTCTGTTAGTGTGTGGAGTTCCACCTGTACAGCAGGACTGCCTCTCCCCATGTACACCCACACTCTGTTCTTTAGGACTGGGGAAAACCCCAGAACAGATTTGCGAGTGTGTAGATGAGAGGGAGAGGAATTCCCATTACTCTTGTGGAAGTTATTGTACTAAGGGGATGACTTTGGATACAACCAGAAAACTGTATTTTACTATGCTAGGATGAGATATTGTGTCTTTTGCTTTTGGAGTCCATATTTGTGACAGTATGACTAAAAAGTGGGTGGAGGAGATGATGGGGCATACCGTAATTTACACATCAGTGAGTCTGGCAGATAGAAGCCACATACCATTAGCTGCTGGGTGCGTTTATTGTGCAATATTCCTTCCTCAAATGTTGAAAAAATATGAGCCAACCTTTGGAGAGTCTTCATATCTACTGAGAGAACAGCATGCAGTGCAATTCTGTGCATGTCTGTGCAGAAGTAAGCTCCAGTGAGCTTAATGGGAAATGCTCCTGTGTAAGTGGGCACAGGAATGTGGCTTTTATTTCTCTCCTTGCTCCATTTGCCTCCTTGCTTGTTTCAGGCTCCTGTGCCAATTGCCAGAACAGGTTGTTTTTAAGTGTAAAAAAAAAAACTTCTTAAAGAGAAAAATAAATTGCTGAACAAATGTTTGAACAAATTCATGCAGGCACTTGAGAAAACAACACAAAAGGAAAACTGTGTCTGAAGCAAAAAAAAAAAATTGTAAAAAAAAAAATTGTAAAAAAAAAAATTTGGCACCAAGTTTATAACTACTGTGTGTGTCCTTTGAGGAGGGAAGGCAGAGGGAAGCAGCAGGCAACCTGCAGCAAAACAAAAGTCCACACCCACTCCTGTTTCTGTATACGTCTTTGTGCAGTTTAAGAGGAGCCACATAACTAACTTTCAGCCTGCCCATATGCATTTTGCATGATAAACCTCCAAGCTGTGTCATGCTTTCTAATAAATGGTGCCAGACTTTCATGTAAAACTCCAGCAGAAGGTCTTAGAGGTCTCTGGCGAGAAAGAGAGAGGGAGTATCCAGAGACAGCTCTGAACATATTGGTTCCGGTGACAGAAAATACAAATGGCCCCTCACTACCAATGATTTGTTTAATTGAATCTCTGCCCATTTCACATATAATCATAGCTGTCAGCTTTTCCCTTTTCTTGCGAGGAATCCTATTCGGAATAAGGGAATTTCCTTTAAAAAAGGGAAATGTTGACAGCTATGCATATAATTGCAGTTTACAGGCAGCCTTCAAATGCAGCCCCACATACAGTCCTATGCAGTAGTCAAACCTGGAAGTTACCAGAGCATGGATAACTACAGCTAAAGGCTCTCTGAGGTCAGAGCACAGGTCACCTGACACCACCAGCATGGCCTTGTCATTTAAAAATGTCCCTCATTCTCTGTGTTATATATGAATAGGAGGGAGACATGATTAAAGAAGTGTGGCAGCCTTTGCTTCATCTAGCTTGGCCTTGAGGTAGGCTGTGTTATCTGGGATAATCACGAAGAAGGCCCTGAGATTATGATTTCTTATCTTCTTGTGATGCAACTTAAAACGTTGTTGGGTCCTCTTTTTGTAGCAGTGTGTTGCATGCTGACTCATGTTCTGTTTGTGGTCAGCAACCTTAACTTCATGACCTTCCCAACAGTTACTGACTCCTGCTCCTTTAAAGACCAGACACAGACAGACTCCTAAAATCAATGATTTAGCTAGTCACAATTTAAAGGTTTGTTGTTTGTTTAGCTAGTCCCAATTTAATGGTTTGTAATAGCTAGTGAGGATTGGTGCCCCTTTTGACCTTCAAACCATCAAATTGGTTAGGTATGAATAAGATCCCTGCCCTTATGGGAAAAATTGACTCACAAATTAAGACTGGCAAGAGGAACAAAGCACAAAGATACCTTTGCTGGGAAATGCTGGAGCCACACATTCATCCACAAATTCTCCAGAAAAGCAAAGGCCAGTTCCAACTCATGGATCACTTAATAAGATTTTTTTTTTTAAAAAAAAAGCAGATGTATACTGTTTTAAGTTTAGGTGTATGTACAGGAATACAGGTTTTCATAATGTATTTTTGGGGCACGTGAAATGTAAAAGGGGGGAAATGAACAAGGTCCAGCCTAAGAACAGCCATGCTGGGTTAGTTTGAAGGTCTAGCTGGGTCTGCTTCCAAGACTGGCCATCTTGGATGCTTCAGGTAAGGGATGAAGCCAAAAGCTTCCTCTTTGTTGTTGGTCCCCATATATGGTATTCAGAGGTTTATTGCCGGGGGGCGGGGGGGCAGACCATTGTCAGTCCTGGGGCCACATTCCCTTCCGGGCAACCTTCCAAGGGTCGCATGCCAGTAATGGGTGTGGAAAAAGGCACACGTGGGTAGAGCAATTAATGCAAATATTACTTTTCCTAGATAAGGCTATTTTCCTAACACGCACTCACACTCTCTTTCATCCATCCAGGCAGGCAAGAGGTGTTACCAGAGTTCAGGGGCTCATTCCAGCCAGGCAAAAGCATTAGGTCTGCAGAGGAGAGCCAACAAGGGGTGTGGCCTGGGGAGAGTTCTGACTGTGAGATAGAGAGACTTGGAGGACAACATTATGCCCCTGGGCCTGAGGTTCCCTACTCTTTGCCTCTGACAAGCGAGGTTCCTTTTAGCCATTGTTTGCTAATAGTAATTAAAAGATGCAATGCTTTTAAAAAGCTGTATAAGGGCTGAATGAGGTGTGCGGGGAAACATTTCATTTTCAGAACGGCTCCTAACAGCTTCTAACATGGCATTTGCTGCCATTGTTGGTGCTCCCTGCTGGGTTTATATTTGCAATGAATTATCTGCCACAGTCCCTAAATTTGGCTAATTATGGCCAGTTCAGGAACCCACCAGTCTATCTGTGAAATGCTGGGTTTTATTGTCCAGATCACATATGTTACACAGCATAAGAACCAAATATCTGTCATTTTGCTGTCCCTTCACAGTTTTGAGGGATCCTTTTGGAGTACCTTACAGTCTCCTTAGGATTTTACTATGCTGAATATTTTGGCGGTCATTTGCAAATCTCATACCTGCCTCCAGATAATTTGTGAACAAGTTAAATATTGCTTCTCACAATAGAAAGTCCTTCAGGGTGGCCTTCATGGCTTATTTCCCCCATTGTTTATTCCCTCTGCTTTTGATTGTTTGATCACTTGCCATTCCATAAGCAGACCTGTTCTCTTATCCCATGACTGCTAAGTTTACTCAAGAGGTTTTGGTGGGAGACTCTCTCAGATGTTTGCTGGCAGTCCAATTATGTCAACTGGATCAGTCTAATTGATCTCCATGTTTTTGTTGGCAGTCTCACATAGTTATACAAAGACTGGTTAGGCAGTACTTCACTGTGCAGCATGTTTGCAACCTGAAGAGCCATTAGCATGGACTTTGCCAAACTGCAGAACCCAGTCAGAAATAGACACCCCAGCATATTTTTCTGTCCTTCCATCATAAACCCCTGATGCCCTCAGTAGTGATTTTTTAAAATATACCTTTCATCAAGATTAGATGTAGCCCCTGGTGGCTGGATAAACTAGGCAGAGAATGGATTCCACAGGAAAATTGTATCCTTAAGTCCTCTGTAAGACGTGTGGGGCAGAGGGAGTGAGGAATTGAGCTATTTTATCCCAAGCCTTGAGAGGGCAATGGGATTTAACAGGTCATCAAGGGAAGCCAAAGCAGATAGGAATATTCATTTGATGTCAACACTCCACCCACTTTGGCTGGAGTGGCACTCTTCATAGAATGCATGGGTACCAATATAACTGGTTGCAGCAAGGGAGCTGTTCCAGCTTCAGTCAATCATTAACTTCTCTTAAAAAAAAATAATCCTAAGTGATCTGATTCCCAGATGCAGAAGAGAGAAGTGTGTTTGGGGGGCAGGGAGGAGGAAGGCAAAGAATGGAGGCAAGAGAGATGGCAAATGGGACCAGGAAGGAGGAACTGGAAAGGGAAGGTGGATGTCTTGGGAGGGAGGAACAAGAAGTGCTGTCACCAAGGACTCCATGGCCCATTATACAATCACACTAAACCAAACAGTGGCTTGGCACAGATGAGGGTTACTGGAAAGAAAATCGCAGCTGCTTTGCTCTTCCTGCCTTGCTGCTGCAAGCTATAGTTTGTCTTAGGGTTACATCTGAACCTCACAGTTTGTCTCAATCCAGAAAAGCCACGAGCTGTAGCCAAGGCTTGTTCTGTGGCTTACCACTCGTGGCTTGTCTGGGAGGAATAAACCAGGAGCCCGGCTCACAGGTGTGAACTGTGCCACAGAGTCCTGGATGACAGCACCTCTTGCTGCAATCTTCTCTTCCGAAATCCACATGGGTCCACAGTAAGCATTATAAAGTTTTTAAAGGCTTGGTTCAGAGCCACGTCCTCAAGTTGTGTGGGGCCATTGTCCACTCTGGGCGTTCAAATATCATGAGTCAGGGTTTACACATTTTGACCTTTTATGTTCTTTTATGATGTGGTTTCTTTATTTTTGTGGTTGCATTTCCCAGCTTCTCTGGCATGAGGGCTAAAAATCGCTGCCTTTGTTGCAATACCGCTAAGAATACTGAGCCATTTATTGATGTTCTGATGATTTAATCACAGTCATATTTTCAAAGATGGCTACAGCCTGTACTTTCTTGGAGTCAGAGGAACTGGGGTTCAAGCCTAGCAGAGAGCCATACTGAAAGCCATGCCCATCCCCCCAGTTTCTCAAGAAGAGCTGCGTGCTGAATTTTCTTAGTAGCAGTTTATTTATTTATTTTTACATTTATTTATTAATTTATATACATCAAATGACCACAGGGTGATTTACAGTATAGAACATAATAAGCAATATATGTCAATACGTTACTAAATATCCATACAATTAAAAAAAAGTTTATATACATACCAATTATTGTGTATTATGAATTGTAGTGGAGAATATATAATAGTACATAATACTTTATGAGCAAGACATACTAAGCAGTAATGTCAAATTATGCACTATGTCTTCCCAGCAGTGAACATCACAACTCAACGGAGTTATTGCCTACTTATCTCAGGTGCAACTATAGAACAAAGCGCATATCAAAGAACAATAGCCTCTTGATAAATATGGGAGAGGAAAACCTGCTGGATATCTAAAGTGCAGAAATAGTGTACAAACGCACAGACTTTTCTGTATACAGAACTAGCTCTTAATCCCGCCTTCCCTTTCTTCTCGTTTTTCACCCTGGGATATCTTCACTTCCCTGCCTCTCTCTCAGGGGCCTTTCATCATCTATCTGATACTTTCATGGGGGTGCATACTTTGCTCTCCTAATGTTTCCCCTAAGGGAAGAAACCAAAAGGGTAGTCCTATCCCTTGAGGTCATCCTTATGGGGACCATCACTGGTAGCCTGCAGCCTGCCTGGTTAGTAGAGTCCAGTTTGCTTGCCTCTTTGCAGCAACAGCTAATGGACACTGCCTCATGCACTCAAATGCTGAAAGATTAGTATAAAATGTTAAACAGTCTTGGAAAGTATCCTCCGCTATAAGAGGCAGAGAGTAAGGTCTTTGAAGCTCACCGTGCTTTCCTCCCTGGAGGCACCCCTATGCTTTGTTGCTATTTTACACACTCCAAAACGGAGCCCTGGGCATTGTGTATGTGTGTGTGTGTCTCCTGTGCATGCAGGCCTTGGCTCCGATTTAACTTTCTGTGGTCTGGTTGTTTGCACATATTTATAAGGCCATTCTATCCAATGAAGAGAAAAGCTTCCTAACCCTCTCTGGTGTGAGGTCTGCACACACTGGTTTGTATTGGACATGTGGCAGAGACTCTTTCTCCATCCCCTCTCCTGTCTCCATACCACTCCATACTGTCAATAGAGATTCCAGTTTCCAGTCAGTTAGCTTGTCCTCAGCCAGACCTGAGCCTTAGCATAAGGTAAAGGTAAAGGGATCCCTGACCATTAGGTCCAGTCGTGACTGACTCTGAGGTTGCGGCGCTCATCTCGCTTTATTGGCTGAGGGAGCCAGCGTACAGCTTCTGGGTCATGTGGCCAGCATGACTAAGCCGCTTCTGGTGAACCAGAGCAGCGTACGGAAATGCCGTTTACCTTCCCACCGGAGCGGTACCTATTTATCTACTTGCACTTTTGATGTGCTTTCAAACTGCTAGGTTGGCAGGAGCAGGGACCGAGCAACGGGAGCTCAGCCTGTCGCGGGGATTCAAACCGCCAACCTTCTGATCAGCAAGTCCTAGGCTCTGTGGTTTAATCCACAGCGCCACCCATGTCCAGTTGCCAGTCAGTCAGCTTGTCCTTAGCCAGACCTGAGCCTTGGCATACTTCTTGCTATATTTAGATAAATATTCAGCATAAAATGGACTCTGACTTGCTTTTTGATGTTTCTGTGCTTTCCAGTGCTTTTTACATCTTGTTCTTCTTGAAAACTCCTCGCAACTTTATAATGAAAGCACCAGAACTAGTCGCTGTGTTTCCGTTGCTCAGGAAAAGTGCTGCTGTTAATCTCCACACACACACACACACACCCCCCCCGCTGCCCACAACTTTTGTTAATGCAGGAACTTCCCGTTCAGTAATGCTACCCTGCAGACTAATAGTTAGATCATACCCTGTTGTCATAGCCCCATAGTCTTTCGCCTCCAGCCTTCGAGGCTCAACACTGCTTATTTGTGTTTATGTAATTCTGTGAATCACATCTCAATTTACTGTCAGTGCATTTTTCTTTTTCCTGGGCTTTAAATCTGATTGTGTATAATGATGAGTCTTACCTGCTTGCATAACAAAGGGAGGCATTCAACAAAGTTTTACTCAGGGTAGACCCGTTGAAGTGAATGAACCTAACTTAGTCACATTTGTTCATTTCAGTAGGTAAAATTCAGTTGAATACCACCCAAAGTCACTACAGGTGGTTTAGACCACAGCACCACCCGCGTCCCTTCAAGCCTGCTAGTTTTACCTAAAACCTGGAGAAACTGATATTCTCAGTCCCATATGTTTACAGGCTAGAACCAGCTGCTCAGTAGTGGGAGAAGAATACATAGGTGGGCTGTTGGCCTGGGTTAGCGAGGCTCATCTTAGGTGCTTATGTTTTTACCTGCTAGATCAGAGTGGGCAGAAGGCAGATCTAGCTTTACTGGTAGATCTTTGAGTGATTTGCAGTAGATCAGCAAGTGTTTCCAACTGCCAATTGTTTTGTGGCAGCAAAAAGATCCCTTTTCTCCAAATTATATTGTTGAAATGAAACAAGCTTGGGGTAGCTTGGTGTGAATTTTTGTGCGGAAGGAACATAGGCTCAGAATTATTTAATGCTAAGCACATGTATTTTGCATTAGGCTCTGGGTGATGGATCTCAGGGTTCCACTTAAAACCAAGTAAACCTCACAAGCCTGAAGGTCTGGTCTGTTTTCTACAGCATTTTCCTCTTCAGAGCTGTTGAAGCTCAGAGGCCATGTTTGCTAAGCATACAGTATGGCACCCCTTAGTGGTAAAGTGGGGGAATTGCTTAACTTGGGCTGCAAAGGGGGAAAAAGTTTCTTTTCTATCAGCATAATGTTTATTGAGCACTATAGCACATGGCACAAAATAAAAAGAGAGAAAGAAATTTCATATGTGATGTGCATAGAGTCATTCAAATGGGTTATAGCAGGAGAGCTTTGGAGAAGGACAGCTGGAGAAAATAGGGTCTCATCCTGGTAATGTAGGCTACGGGTAGGAATTTCCAAAGAGATCTCAGTGTTGAGTGATGCACAAATGTCCAATAATGTAGGTGATGGTATATTCCCTCTTCCCCCTCCCCGCCACTGCTGACCCCTCTGTTCTTCTCCTCAGATCTTCTGACTCGCCTGATCCAGCGCCAGGTTAATTTCACAGACCCAGCAGTGTATAAAGAGGTGATTTATTTATTTTTTGTGTTGGGTCATGGAACTCAGAGGCTAGTGGGTGGCAGTTGGTGAACCTGGGCAGGGATGAAAAGGAAATGTTGGTGTGGTAGGCTCAGCAAACACCAAAAGGTTGACACTTCACCCAGAAGTCAAATGTGGTCAGTGTCCAAACAAACAAACAAACAAACAAACAAACAAACAAACAGTACAAATGAAAGCATTCTCAGTTGTTCTCTGCAAGCTTCATAAACCCAGTAAAGATTCTGATAAGGACTCAGGGATGCATGATGGCCCCTCTTTCAGGAGAGTGAAATTAAGATCAGCTGTGGCGTTGGAAGGAGAGTGCTAGGGAAGAAGTCCAGAAAAACCCTGGTTTGGAGGATCAGACTAGGCCAAGCTTGCCTAGACAGTGCCATGCCTTCCCAGTACACTTTTGGTGCTAGCATGCGCTGTTTACATTATTCTGGAAGGCTAAGGAGGGAAGGTCTTCTGAGGTCTGAGCATCCACAGCCACATTGTTCATAGGGATTACTGGACCTGTGATTATGTGTGACTCTGGGTGGGAACTTTTGAAGCCCGAGTGCAAGAATGCAGTGCCCTGTGCAAGCACATATATACCCTGATGACTAACAAGAGCAGCCTGATCCTTCCCAGGAATGCAGGAGCGGGGGTAGAAGCCTGTAAGCCCTGGTATATGCTGCTAGGTCACTACCTCTAGATGAGCAAAGTGGACTCCAGAATAACAAACTTCATGTCCAGTACATGGCCAAGAAAACATTCTAATAAATCCAGATTGTTTTTGAAGAAGAACCATCAGTGGACTCCTGGGGACCACCCTGTGCTGAGCCCTTCACCCTTTTATTTTGGGGCAGGCAGGTGTCAGCGTCTTTGAATGATCATACTAGCTGACTACTGTGTCTGTTTGTTTTCTTCTCTCCTCCCCTCCCCTTCTCTAGATGTTTGTATACCAAGCAGGCTTCCTCGTTTGCCTTGTCATTGGTCTTCTTTTCATCATCCTTGTGCCCCTGGTGGGTTTGTTCTTCTGCTGCTGCCGCTGCTGTGGGCACTGTGGCGGCTCCATGTACCAGAAGCAGACGAAAAACACCAATTGCAAGAGGCGGACGTTATTTGCATTCCTGCTAGCTGTCTCTACCATTCTCGTGTGAGTTGAGTAATATACTGAGCACCAACGAACAGGGCGGGAGTGGGTTATTGCTGTGACCAGTTCAGCAAGGAGTTTATTCCAATCTGTCTACATTGCCTGTTCAGCAGTAATGGACAGCATGGTGAGGCTGTGCTGCTCACCTGACTTCCCTCTGGCTGAGTCAGTGCAAAATACTGCAACAGAGTGGCTGAGGGATGAGGTTAAAGGTAAAGGTAAAGCGACCCCTGACCATTAGGTCCAGTCGTGACTGACTCTGGGGTTGCGGCGCTCATCTCGCTTTATTGGCCGAGGGAACCGGTGTACAGGTTCCAGGTCATGTGACCAGCATGACTAAGCCGCTTCTGGCGAACCAGAGCAGCGCACGGAAACGCCATTTACCTTCCCGCCAGAGCGGTATCTATTTATCTACTTGCACTTTGACGTGCTTTCGAACTGCTAGGTTGGCAGGAGCAGGGACTGAGCAATGGGAGCTCACCCCATTGTGGGGATTCAAACCACCGACCTTCTGATCAGCAAGTCCTAGGCTCTGTGGTTTAACCCTCAGCACCACCCGCGCCCCTTGAGGGATGAGGTTGGTGCAGTGCAAATGCACCAGTGGAGCCAATCTGGTGCTTCTGCCAGCATGCTTGCAACATGCTGACCTTACCTCCCACCCTCCATCCTGGTAACTCAGCTGGAAGGGAGGTCAGCTGATGGAGCAGCCCCAAACTATACAGATACTGCCATTCGGACCCAATTTCAAGCAAGATGCACCTGCTTAGCTGTCTGATATGAATTGGCGTGTCTCACCTGCATGTACAATGTTTGTAGACCAGGTGGGCACTTCTCTTATGTGCTGATGTTGTACACATAGTGGCTGCAGGTCTAGTTTAAATGAGACAATTTATTTGTCTACTTGGCATCACTTTTAAGTCTGCCCACAGCCTTTTATGATGGTCTTGTGCAAAGGAATGGCTTCTTGGAGCTGAGGGAGGATGGGATGGTCCCTGCAGGGAGGCCCAACAGGAAATTGCACTGTGCATGTAAGCTACTTCTATTGTGTGGAATGAAAAGTTGAGGTTAGTAGCTCTGGCAGCAGAGACTGAGTTTCCAAACCTTTGGGGAGCTGGGAGATCAGCCACTAGAGACGTTTAGCAGTGCAGTATGATCAAAGTAGGCCTTAATTCTTGCCAGTTCTCAAGCAAGTATATCTCCTCACTGAACAACTACAGAGTTACATTGGAGTCCAGGGGAAATGATGAATAACACTATTTCCAGTCAGACTTGACCTCCAGCATCACTGTTCCTATCAATTCAGCACATGGTTCAAGTCTGAGCAGCCGGTCACTAATTAACCTTGAGGCACATGAGCATAAATGTGTGAAGGGAGACTCCCAGGAGCCTTCTGTGGCATGGCTGGCTTTTACTCTGGAGCATGCCACCACAGGCACAAGCAACTGCCAGAGCCCTTTCTGCACCATTTGTCCTTGCACTAGTTCTAAGGAGGTTCTTGCAGCCTTGAGGGAACCCAGGGTGCCTATGAAGTGCTGAATTATTTCAGTATCATAAAGTTGGAATGGATCTAAAAGTGACCTGGATTAACCTCTGACCAGGGGCAAGGGGAGTGCATCCACCAGGCACCCCCAAAATCAACCTATACATTCAAGATTACAATGTGTTGCAAGCACAGAGTGGGCGCTACAGAGTAAATAGTCGGAGACGAATCACACAGACATGCAAGTCACATGCTGCAGTTTTACTGCTGCCTTTGCGGGGGTACCAGTAGGTATAGAGAAGAAGAGGAGTTTGGATTTGATATCCCGCTTTATCACTACCCGAAGGAGTCTCAAAACGGCTAACATTCGCCCCACTCTGTGGGGTGAGTGGGGCTGAGAGACTTCAGAGAAGTGTGACTAGCCCAAGGTCACCCAGCAGCTGCATGTGGAGGAGCGGAGACGCGAACCCGGTTCCCCAGATTACAACTCTACCGCTCTTAACCACTACACCACACTGGCTCTCATTACCTGCTCACATTGCTTACACTGTATCCCACATTTGCTCCCCCAAAAATGGCACAATGTCAAACAAGACACTTCATAAATAAGTCACAACTTTGTTGGTTATGCTTTTTGACTGGTTGCATGATATTACTAGCTTTTCCTCTTTGAGGAAAAAGAGAAGCAACTTCAGTATGAAGAGTTGTCCTCTCAACTCTGCCTGCTTCCTTCACTGCAGGGCTGGGGATATTTGTGCGTATGTCAGCAACCGTCAGATATCACAGGGAATCAGTGGAGGCTTCGTCACTTTGAACAATACAATGGACAACCTGTTCATGTTCCTGAACTCTATCCCTAAGGTATATAGTCTATAAGCTGTATTATGTGCCTTCCCCTGCTTCCTTTCTGCAGGCAGGTGTCTTTTGTATTGTCCTCCTATCCTCCATGTGTGATCGCTTCTACTGCCCTGCCTACATAGTCAGGTGTTCTTCCTCTTCCTCTGCTTGTTTCCTACACCAGCCTCCATATGCCTTGCCCTGTTCCCCAGAAGTGCACCTCTGTATCCCTACCTCCAACCTCCAGTGATCTACTTCTTATGAGCATCATAGCACTGTTTAGCGGCCATTATCCCACTGACATGCCCTAAATCTGCACTTTCAACACTTCAGTGGCCATGGAAAACTACTTAGCCACTATCAATTAGCAAGGGAAACTGGATCATATGATACCTGAGGAAGAATCCTGTGCCAGGAATAGAGGTCCATGGCTTTTCAAGCACAGGTACAAGGTGAATTCTGGGATCATGACAGAGCTACAGGAGTCATCTTGGTAGTTCTGGACTTCTCAGGCACTTGTTTTCCATATCTGCTTTGATAAGGATATAAAAATATACTCGTTTAAACAGCAGCACAAACTGTTCATAGTACTGGAAGGCACAAACATGCTTTGCTGTTAACACAGAAGAATTATCAAAATGGTGCTGAGCTACATTGTTTACCGAGGTATATTGGTTTAATGGTACCTCCCACTGAAGGCAGCTCCCACAAGAAACACAGGGACCAATATATCATGCCCTGCTAACTTCCTAGAGCTGAATAGTGAATTAAATTGTTCTTTGGGAAACCATTTGCAAAACCTACTTGTGCCTGAAATATCTTTTTAACCCATGCTTAAGCATGGGGATTGGGAGGAGCTGGTCTGGATAGAAACACCCACCATACCTGGAGGCAAAATAACTGCAGTTGTGCTCCCAGTCCACAAAATGTTGGGTTGGCTATGGCTTCAGTGTCTCTTCACCTGAAGAATTAGATGGTAGTCAATTTTGTATATTCGGTTCCTCAATTTTTTTGCAAATAGTATTTGCCTCTATGGTGGAAGATACTCATGAACACTTACTTCTAAGCTGTGATCCGTTATGAAGTTCCAAATATATTTTTGCAGGACAAACCTAAGTGTGTTTATGTCGAAATTAGTGCTCAAAGGGGACTGATTTCCCAGTAAGTGTACACAGGATGGTAGTCTTTAGGGCTTATTTTGTAGACTTTCTACACAATATTTATTTATTTAGGCTATTTATATAATGCTATTTCATAGAAAACAAACATCAATTAAATCAAACATCAATTAAGTATTGTGGAAAGATGTATTCTAATTGGCAGTGATTCAGGAGTTCAAAGAAATCTTTTCAACTGGATTGGTGTAAAACTGGGGAGTGAGACAATGCGGACGCAATGCACTTTAGTACAATGGGCACTTTTGAGTCCTCTGTGTTTAAGCAATGCACATCATGCTGTTGTCCTTATAATTTCATATCCATGACCATAAATATATTCAGGATCTTGATCCCGCTTGCTGCCCCCTCCCCTGCAGAGCATACTGTATTTCATCACTTTCCTGGTTCTTCACAGGAGATTAATGATATCATTGACTCCAGTTCGGTGCCACTGAAGCAAGCCAATCAGAGCCTGCAAGGTGAGTTTCTGCCACTGGCCACAATCTGTGTTGTTTAAATCTTGAGTGAGTGAGGCAAAAAAAGCAGGCCTCAAGCTTGGAAATCAACTGAAATTACCCAGTCTCATTGGTGGAGGTGTGGTCAAGGAGCAAGCCAGGAGTCAGGGTCAAATAGCAGGCCACAACTGGAGGAGAAACCAAGAGTTTGGGAGTCAGAAATGGAGGACAAACTAGCTGGCATGAACAAAGAAAAATGAAGGATTTGGGAAAACACCACAAGAATACTTTGTTGCTGAAGCAAGGCTCAGCTGAAAGGGGTAGCGTTTTATATTTCTTCCTGCTCAGGAAGATACAGTGTCCAGCCAGGGTGATAGAGTCAGACCAGTACTGGAAGGATCTTCACTAAGAAGATGTTCACCTGAAGCTCAGTGCTCTGCCACACAAGACAGCTGCACACAGACCCAGCATTTCCTGAGAATTAGAAGTCTGCCCCAGAAGTTCAGTGGTCATCTGCAGAATTCCTTCCTTTACTCTTGTGGCCTGCTTCATCCACACAGTCATCACTGAGTTCTGCTCCTACTTAAACTGTAGAACGTTGGTTTATACCCAAAGCATTGCCCATTATCCCTTTATCATTCAAGGAGATCTCAATGTCCATAAACCATTTTTTTTCTGCCATTTGGTATGTGACAATAGTGGGAAGCATTCTTGTTGATCCTCTTGTTCTGATGTTTTCTCTGCAGAGATTGGGCAGACTTTGGGAGACAAGATCAAGAATCAAATAGGGGGACGAGTAAACGAAGCACTGGACGATGCTGAACATCTTCTCAATGGTACTGACCTACTGTCTAATGAAGAGTGTGTTGTGGGATCTAGTAGTAGTGATGGAGGCCCAGAAAGTGTGTCTCTTTAACTGTGGCACAGGGCGAGGCAAAGGTGCTCAGAGGACAAAGAAGGTTTAGAGCAGTGTTTCCCAACCTTTTTTGGGCAAAGGCACACTTGTTTCATGAAAAAAATCTCGAGGCACACCACCATGCCAGATGGGTAAAGGTCACTTTTTACTTATGTAAAAAAAAATAAAAAAATAGTAACAGCATAGAAGGTAATGGTTAGGCTAGCATCCCTCTTCCAAACACCAGGTGTGCTTCTTTCTCGTCACGTCCAGCCTCGCTCGGTTCCCCTTCGTTCACACAATTTCTACCGGCCCGTGCGAAACTTGCGTGCCCTCCTCGGCTCTCCCCTCACCTCGCGCCCTTGGGCTTATCTCCTCTTTCCCAGAGCGCGCTTTCGGCGACCAACTCGGCGGAATGCTCCCCTCTCCTAATGGTGGCTGGGCGCGTCCGTCATCGGGAGAGGGGTGGGATCTGCGGGCTGGGCGAGAGCTTGGTTGGCTGCCTCGGGATTTGCGCCTCTCTTCGGGTTGTGCAGTCAGGCGGCGGGTGTGCGAGAGAGGGAGAGCCGGGCAGGTCGCTCCTCTCTCTTTCCCTGTCTCCGCCCACACGCGCCTCCCCCACCCCACTCTGCCCGAGACAGCGGCGGGGACTCTGAAGCGGCGGCGGCGGTTGGAGCAAGAGCAGACGCGGGCGGGGATGGTGCGTCTCGGGGAGGCGGTGGCCTTTGCCGCTGCCACCGGCGGCGGCGCTCTGCTGGAGGGGCGCCCGAGATTATTGGGGGGCAGAGCCCCCCAAACGAATTTTTGAGGGGGCTCGGCCCCCCTCAGGCCCCATGGAGTCGGCGCCTATGCTCCTCGCCACCGCCACCGCCGCCCCGCCTCTCGCTGCCCGACTCGCCCGCCTCCCTCCCACAGCACACCAGGCAACGTCTCACGGCACACTAGTGTGCCGCGGAACACCGGTTGGGAAACACTGGTTTAGAGCATGGGTCAGGAATTTTTGGCCCTCCAGATGTTGTTGGGACTCCAACTCCCATCAGCCATAGCCAGCATGGCTAATGATCAGGGCTCATGGGAACTGTAGTCCAGCAACTTCTGGAGGGCCAAAGGATAGCCAGCCCCTGCTTGGGAGTAAAGTGCTTGTTGCTGTAGTTCATTATCCTGAATTTGATTTGTTTAAAGCATTGTTTTGTTTTGTTTATGTTTTTACGCCTCTTTATGTGACTGCTTTAATTTGTGGAACTGGCAATGTTATAGGTCCTGTATAGTATTTGTTCTGCATTTGTAAGAAATTGATCTTGTAGTGTGGCAGCCCCCCACATCAGAACTCCTTGCCTATTGACATGAGGCAGGCGCCTACATTGTGCTTTTTTTGGCACCTGCTAAAAAACATTTTTGTTTAGGCAAGCCTATCCAGGTATGTCAAATGTTGACAGGGGTTTTACTCTGGTTTTTAGCTTATTGTTGATTTTAATATATATATATTTACTGATAATTTCATTGTTTTATATCTTTGTTAACTGATTTGAGGTTTCTTTCTTTTTACTTTCAAGTGCCATATAAATTTTACAAAATAAATAAATTGCATTTGATTTGTTCATTGAGGTCCATCTTTGAGGGCCTTCTGGTGGTTCCCTCCCTGTGAGGTTACAGGGAACCAGGCAGAAAGGGCCTTCTCGGTAGTGGTGCCCACCCTGTGGAACGCCATCCTGTCAGATGTCAAAGAGATAAATAATTATTTGACCTTCCGTAGACATCTGAAGGCAGCCCAGGAAGCTTTCAGTGTGTGGTGTTCTGTTGTGTTCTTATTTATTCTGTTGGAAGCCACCCAGGATGGCTGGGGCAACGAACTCAGATGGGGGGGTACACAAATTTATTTATTTAGTTTTATTTTATTTCATAAAACTTATGCACCATTTGATTCCCTTGTGCTAAAAGCTATCTGTCACCAGGGTGGAGATTGCAAAGTTCCTCCTCACTCTTTTTCTCTGTCCATTGCAGTGATTAGCTCTGTGGAAAAAGAGCTCCGGGCAGTCAATGAGTCAACAAATCACTTGCGGGACCTTCAGGAACAGCTGAGCCAAAACCTGACTGCCTTGAGAACTGATATCAACCAGACTTTGAAAGAGTGTGGTGCGCCTTGCAAGGATGTGCCAGTGTGGAACCTGGAGCCTGGGGCCAATCTCAGTGTGGTAAAATGGGGTTGGAGCGCAGAGAACCTTGGGAAAGGGATGGTGGGTTTTAGAGAACATGGGAAGAAGACCACTTTCAGGATAAGCGGGCTTAGTTAATTGAGTGACACTACTGAGTCAGAGGCTAAAGCCAGTACCTTAGATGTCAGGGTAGAATCTCAGCTGAGGGCTGGCTACAGTGTTGGAGCGTGTCTACAAGATGCCCACAGATGTATTTGTCTGGTCTTGCCAGCACGTAAACATACAGACGTCTTAGTGGATGCCACGTTGCTTTTACCTGTGTCAGTGTAAACATGTGAGTGAAACACAAAGATTCCTACCCCTCCCAGAACACAATGCATCATCACTTTAATTTCTTATAGATAGATAAACTGCCCCTTTATCTGTTCCCACAGGTTCCGGATGTCAGCCGCCCACTCCAGCTGTTGACCAATCTGACAGACTCAAACCCTCAGGACACCATTGCAAAGGTAACATCCTTCCCTCCGTCCATCTTTTCTCTCTCCTCCGCAATCAAACTGCGCCACAGAGAGCAGGCTTTCTGAGTGCCCATGCCAGGTGGCAGTGTGCCATGGACCGCCTGTCTAGGAGAGGCTGTGCAGTAGGAGCAGAGCCACAGACTGAGCCTAGCAGCATAAATCACAGCCTTGGGCCATAGGGCTCCCCTGATCTCTCAAACCATCAATGCCTGTATCCCATCCTCAGAAGGTATTGTTAGCCCACTTCCTCTTTGGAATCAGCATGTATTGCAATGCCGTTTTTATTCGCATTGCTTTGCCCTTTGTTCAATGCTATAAGAGCATACAGTGGTACCTTGGGTTACATACGCTTCAGGTTACAGACTCCACTAACCCAGAAATATTACCTTGGGTTAAGAACTTTGCTTCAGGATGAGAACAGAAATCGTGCAGTGGTGGCACAGCGGCAGCAGGAGGCCCCATTAGCTAAAGTGGTGCTTCAGGTTAAGAACAGTTTTAGGTTAAGAACAGATCTCCAGAACGAATTAAGTACGTAACCAGAGTTACCACTGTATGTGATTCTGAGATCTCTGTGTTGTTTGTCTTTTGTTTCCATTTGCACATGTCTTTATTCTGGGTTCTGGCACTGGCAGGCAAGGCAAGTTCTGGCTGATATTCCAAAGAAGGTGTCTGAACAAACAAAAAAGGTGGTGTCTGGTAAGTAGTTTCAGCAGATAGATAAAGTTGTGTGTATTCTCATTTCAAGAACCAGTTGAAAGGCTATGATTACACTTATAATGTCCTCAGAAACTAGAGGTCACCTGCCAAATATCTGTTTGATTAGTTCACATTAATATGTGGAATTTATTCAAGTCTTAGCTCTCAGTCATTCAATATAACTGTTTACAGTTATGCAATAGTGCAGCCTTTTATTTGTTTAGAAATTGTTATTCTACAATTATACTTTCTACATAGTAACTGGAGTTCACACCCAACAGTTTCTCACGTGTGCATGTTTAAGCAACATGGCATTTCCTGTCCTGAAGCTGCAGTTACAGCTACCTGCTGTGGCTGCATGGAGTGACAGGTGTGAGTTAATCACATGTGAACATATGAAGCTCTTGTTCTACAGTCAAATCAATGATCTGTCCAGCCCAGCACTGTCTACTCTGATTCACAGTAGTTCTACAAATTCTACTTGAGAACCCTTAATTGGAGATGCTAAGGAATTCAGTCTAGGACCTTGGACATGTATTCACTCTTATCACTGAGCTACAAGATGTCCCAAAACATTTTTAAAACATATGTCCTCCTATGGACCAATGCCACATACACACTGTTGTTTAGAGGACATGGCTAGTCTGCACATTCTTGCTAGCTCCTCCATTTATTAGGCATCAGTGGGGCTTAGTCAGGGCTGTCTTACGCATTTGCGGCACTGGGGTACAAAGATCTGTCCGGTGCCCCCCCAAGGTTGCCCAGTCCGAGGGGCGCAGGAGGGCAGAGGCAGCTGCCCACCTCAGCATCTCACTGGCTTGGTCACCCCCGAACTCAGCATGCAGAGCCACCCGCAGCAGAAGAGCCCACCGCGGTGCTCTGACCGACCGACGGGCTCTTCCCTGAACTCAGCTCTCGGGTCCCAGACTCTCAGCCTGGCGCCCCTGAGAGCCCAGCATCCAGGTGCCCCACACCCCTAGCGCCTATGGGTAAGCGCCTTGGGCTCAGTGGAGCTGGGCGTTTCCCTTCTCCCAATCCACAGCTTTCCTTTTCCATCCTTCTTTGTCCTCCCTAACTTGAACTGAATGAAGGATGGGCAGCCTGAAATGAAGGAGGCATTAGATTTGCTGAGGCGTGTGAATGGTTCTTCCTTGGAGAGCTAATAGGCAATTGGGAATAAAATACTACATATCCGGGACACATAGCAGGTGGTTGCCCTGTGGTAAGATTCTCTGCCATAGTGAACAAAGTATATTTGTTTATCTGTGTATCTTTTGGTCCTTGCAGAAGGAGAGGTTCGCCTCCGTGATGTCGAGCAAGCGATTGAAGATAGCCGTAGCAACTTTTCCACACTGAGCAGAATGGGGAATATATCTCAGTCCATGACAGATGTTGTCAGTTGGGCAAGTACCTATGAGCCGGATATCGTCACCTATGATAGTTACAGGTATGAATTAAAGTGTTCTCAGAGTATTGTAAGCTGGGGGAATCCCTTAGGTTAGCTTAAGCCACGCTAGGTCATTTGTTGGATGAAATGTTGGTCCCTTGTCCCTCCTGACCATGAGTGGTCATATGTTATCAAAATGGCAGCTGTAGGAAATGGGATGAGAATGGTAGCCTAAACGAAGGGCTAAAAGCTTTCTGGCCACTATTTTGGAAGCCTCTGGTGTGCAGTTTCATGTCACACTGATGGTTTCCCACAGCATTTTTGGACAGGGCACCACATCTAGTCTGCAGTAGTATGAAAATTAAAATCCTTGTCTTCCGATTTGGTTAATTGGCCCAGATAGCACTTGTTTTTCTTCAGTGCTATACCATTGTTCATAACCTAGGCTTGGATGGGATATCATGTTTTCTAATTTGCTTCTTCTTGTTGCCAACAGAGTCTTGCTGACGCTGGTTTTTAGCAGAGATCAAACCCATTACCAGGTTTTGACTCCTTCCTTCCTTTAGCTATTGTCTTCTGTCAGAGTCTTAACTGTTTTCCTTTTCCTTACTTTAGGTGGATTGCTGGCCTTTGCCTCTGCTCTCTGGTACTCGTGATCATTGTATTCAACATGCTGGGCCTGTTGTTTGGGGCACTTGGGCTAAACCCGCGAGAGATGCCTACCAAACGGGGCTGCCTCGCAAACACTGGTGGAGACCTCCTCATGGCGTAAGAGACTTTGCACCTTCTCCCATCTCATGACAGACAGTCATCCAATAAGTCAAAAGGATGTAAGAAGCTGCTGCTGCATCCCATGTCAGGCCCTTGGTTCATCTGGCACAGCACCATCAATGCTGACTGGCAGTGGCTTTCCAGAGTTTCAGCTAGACGTCCTTCCAAGCCCTACTTGGAGGTGCCAGGGATTCATCCTGGAACCTTCTGCATGCAAAACTCATGTTCTGTTACAGAGCTCTGGCCTGTACCCTTATTACCCTTCCTGATGATTGCCAAATATTGCCAAGCTGTGTTATGGCATAGCAAATGTTAGAGCATGGGTGGCAGGACTCAGGAGGCGGCTGCAGATCTTTACATGTATTGCTGGTTGCCTGATTCCCCAGCTCTCTGGGAGCTATTCTATGGAGGGTTTTCCCATACACAATATGTTTTGTGTACAGGCTCCTACTAGAGAAAGCTAGGGTGGGAATGTCCTTAAGTATCTAGAAATGCAGTGTTACTGGCAGACTGGCACAGTGCAGAGCCATGCCCCCTGAGTATTTTGGTACCCTGACCTTGTCCTGGACTTTCCCATGGACCTCTGGCTGTTCCTTATGTTTATCTGATGGATTGTGTGTCAGAATGAATGGAAGGGTTGCCTGGGGCAAATGTGCAAGGGCTCCGACGGCTGCTCTTCACATCCATCCAGCGAAATCCCAGACCTCCAATCATGTTTTCCCTTCTCTGACAGGAGCGTTGGGTTCAGCTTCATATTTTCATGGCTGCTGATGCTGCTGGTTCTACTGACATTTTTAGTTGGGGGAAGTATGTACACAGTGGTGTGTCGGCCATGGGCCGATGGGCGTCTCCTTCAGGTAAGTCCCTTGGGCTACCATGAGTATTCTTTGATACTGCTGAGTGCCATCTGCAGTGGAACAAGGGGGGAAATAATGTGGGCGAGGAGAGAAGTGAGTCATGGTTTCCCTTAACACCAGACCAGAACCCACACACTGTAACCTTAGATTCTAATCCTGGGATCCCATCTCTCCCCCTTGTCAATCATTATCATTTTGGCATGGAAATTGCTGAAGTAGGCATGAGACAGCCAGGCAATCCCACATTCTGCAGAGGAGGAAATCGCAGGGAGAGGCAAATACTGAAGATGTTGTTTTGAGTTGAGAGGCTAAGAATCTAATTAATGACTCTTTATTTTCTTCTAGTTTCTGGACACACCAGGGTTGTTTCCTGAATTCAACCTGACACGGCTCTTGCATTTGAAGAGTTCTGATGTGAACCTCTCCAGCCTGTACAAGTGAGTGGCTGGCTGGCTGGCTGGATTCCTCCATGGCTTCCTGCCTGCTGTGACTTTGGTCCTCACCTTCCCCCAAAGGGAGAGAGACTCTTGAGAGTAGGGTGGGAACTGCAGGCCTGATATGAGTCAGGCATGCAGTGTATGGGAGTAGGGGAAAGTAAGTTCCACCCACTTGCCAACATGCAATGTCAGGGTAGCATGCACAGCCATGCCAGGGGGCCCTCGTGCAGAGAAGTCTTTTAATATTTTGTTTTTAGTTTTTTCAAATTTTGAAATTTGCAAACAATTATCAAACAACCAACATAGAGAATTCTTTTTCCTTACATTTCCAGCATGTATTTGACCTTGTTTTATACAAGCTAGTTTACTAGGGGTTAAATACCAATTATACATCAATTTCATATAATTTTCTTTCAACGTATAACATGCAGTAAACTTCAAATCCCAGTTCCATAGCTTCTCCCATGCTGTAAGTTGTATATTATGTCCAAAGTCCTTGCCCAGCATAGACAAGAAGCTTCATAATACAGTCGTACCTTGGAAGTCGAACGGAATCCGCTCTAGAAGTCCATTTGACTTAAAAAACATTCGAAAACCAAAGCGTGGTGTAATGGGAATTGGGGGTTGCTCGTGCGTAAGTTGCCACCACTCTCGGTGAGGTTGCCTGGATAAACCTTTCCCTGGCTGGACAGTCCTGATTCCGCGTCTGTCTCAGTCACTGGCAGAATCCGTCAGTGGGCGTTTCCTGAACTTCTTCCAACATAAAAGTTCCTTGACGGATAGTCTCCGCCTAGGCTCCCTGCGCGGAAGTCTTCTGCGCAGGGTGGGTGTGGGCAGTGGAGGACCAATGCCCGCCTTTTTCCCTGGTGTAACGCTGATTTCCTTCCCCAGTCACTGAGTCCCCTCTTTCCCTGCTGGGACCTTCTCCGGCATCGCTCGGGAGCCCTTCCACCACTCCTGATTGCGATGGCAGTTCCCTGACACGTGGCTTGAAGCTGTGGAAGCCCTGTCGGACATTTGGGTTCCAAAGAACGTTCGCAAACTGGAATACTTGCTTCCGGGTTTGCAGCGTTTGGGAGCCAAAACATCCAAGTAGCAAGGTGTTCAGGATCCAATTTGACTGTATAATCTTAAATCTGGTGCAGAGAAATCTTTCCCTGACCCACAACTTCTCCATTCTGCCAAGAGTTTACTAGAGTAACAGCCTGAATCATGCTTTTCCTTCTCTGAGGTACCTTTCAGCCTGATCACTGTGCTTCTTAGTCCTGCTATTTCCCCACAGTTTTTGCCCCCATGCTGAGCTTATGTCACCAGCAACCCCATTGCCCCCTGGCGTAAGAGTTAAACTACATGATTGGAAAGCTTGATTGCGTGGTGATGCTGTTTCCCCAGTTTATGTTTGACATAGCACAGTGTGTGTATGCTGGTCTCTCAGCTCGGTTTTCACTCTTGCAGGAACTGTGAAAACAATGCCCCCTTGTGGAGCACCCTTCACCTGGGTGAGGTCATCCCTCTGGATGAGATCCTAAACACCAGCAAGGTCAGTGATGAGTGTCTGTAGGTGAACTGAGACAGCCACAAGAGAAATTGAATGACCAGCAAGATTAGTGTCCTCAGATATGTTCTGGGATAGTTTAAAGTCCAGATCTGGGGCATGTCTTCAGCCACCTGGAGAACCCCAGAGAAGTGTCCTGGGAGGCTGGATTGTTATGTACTCTGCACCTACTTGCCTTGTTTTTCTTTTGCTCTTACAGTACACTGGTAATATTGATGCAGCCTTAAAAAAAATAAATATCAGTTTGGGCTCCACTGACCTCCTGAAGGATGAGCAGAAGCGTCGCCTGCAGGAACTGGGCTCAAAGGATGGGCTGAACCTGAATTTTTCCAGTGCTCTGAAACAAGTGAGATGAGAGGGTGGAACAGCTTATCACAAGATGATTTCTTTTCTTGATCTTTATGGGGTTTGACATTGTCTGGTATCTTGTGAGATATGTCACATCTGAAAAAGAGTCGTGTTTTTTTTTTAAATAAAAAAGTTAGGCCATTCAAATTAGTTTAGATTGCGTAATAGGACTAGTGACTTGCCTAGAAAATGATATCATTGCCAGTAATAGGAGTGTAGGCTCCATCCCCACAGAAAAATGAATGCCCTTCATGCTTGCTGGGGTATGAATTGCTGCAGGAAGGAATCCGTCAGCTGGGATATTCTGATTAACTGACAATGGAAGGGTCGTTGGGTTGATGATGTCAGCATAGGTTTCTGGCAGCTGCTCAGTCTGTTCAGGAGAAAGGATAGTGTCCGGAAAGGGCTTTGGGTGCAGCCCAAAAGGAAAGCCGTTCCCCAACAAAACCTGTGCAGGTTACTGAGTTTAAGAAAATCTCAAAGACATCTGTATAATGAAATCATGCCATTCCACATAAATAAAAGCAGCAGTTAACATGTAAACAGGACAGGATTTGCCTGGTGCCTAAAAGCAACGACGAAGATGCCAGGGAGATCACCCTTGGGAGGGAGATCCATAATTAGAGCACAGTCACTAAAAAGGTACGCTCTTTGGATGGCGCCCACATGTCCTTTTGTAGGTGAGGGCACCCAGAAAAGAGCCTCTGATTGTTGTCTCACAGATCATTGGAGGTGGAGGGATGAGGTGAGCTTTATCTTCCCAGAGGTGTGATGTGAAATAATAACAACTTACGTATCAATGGGTTCAAAATGAAATAAAACAAGTTGGAAAGCGGATTCTAGGAAGTGTGCGAACTTAATCTGCCTGGGCCCTGACCTTACTCACTCCAATGTCTCTTGCTATCCTTGAGGAGCTGACCCACCGTGTGTCCCTTTCTTTGCAGATCAACGAGACTGTGACAAAACAAGACCTGTCTTCACTGGCAGCAGATCTAGATAAATTGGCAGAAAACACAGTGAGTGGTGCTTTGATTGGGATATCCCCATTCTTCTGCAGTGCTTCTCTCCCCCAGCTCCCTTTCTAGGGGGAGGGGCCCTGTAGGTGTCTTTTGGGGACCACTTCAACCCAGAGCTGGCCCAAGACATTTTGGCACCTGAGGCGAACCACAAAATGGCCCCCTCCCTGCCAGAGAAGTAGGGGTGAATGAAGATCTACATTGGGAACAAGGGGGAGAATTGAATTAATCTTATTCAACAGCTGAAGTGGGAATGAAATGCCGTCATGGCAGGGGAAAAGGGGCCTGTTCTGAATCATGCCCCCACCATTTCCTCTCTAAGGGTGATAGGAGACCAGCAGCAACTCCTGTTTGCCAAGAGGTCACTGTAGAGGTGGCATGGGGGGCAGGGAACTGTTGAGGAGAGACAGATCCAGTCCCCAAGCAGTGTGCCACAGCCGTCAGTGCCACTGCAGCAGCAGCCATGGGCATGTGTTCCTTGGATACTGAATCGGCTGTCCCTGTGGATCCTGCTGCCTGAGGTAGTCACCTCATCTTGACTACTAGGTAGGCTGGCCCTGATTTAACCCCAGATCCTCCCTGAAGATGGGAAATAATTGCATCCCACATTGTCTTCTGGAAATGTGCCCACTTGTATGTGTGAAAGCAGCAGAAAACCTATCAATATCTCTTCACAACGGTGGTGCTTATGAACATATTTTCAGGCAATTAATGCGAAAGCTCGGAGCGATTTTCAACTGGAGGCCAGAAGGCTGAGGAAGCTCCAGGATTGGGTCAATTACACGTTTCCTCCTCAGATGGTGAGTGCTGCTCTCCCCAAACACTTTTACCTCCTTTTGGCCCAGACCAGGTGCCGTCTTGAACAAGGCCTCTCTGGACGGTTTTGATTCTTGGCCCTACCAGGCCATAAGATGGTTGATATCTGTCCCACCTTCTGTCAACTCATTCCATCCAGCTCAGTGGATGGTGCCCTCTGATGAGCTTTCTCTGTCCTCAGCACATCCTGAGAAGCAGCATTCGAAAACTACAGAAGTCTGTCCCTCAGATTCCGGTAAGCAGGGCAAGGTTTGAGGAAGGAGTGTTCTGGGAGGTGGGGCTTTGATGCCAGGCTTTCTGAATGACACCCCATTAGATATTGGATGGGTGGGGAAGTACAACCTACTGACAATCTCGCCAGGCCTCCTTGCATAACAATGTGAGAACTCAAGGTAACAGGTGCCAATTGGGAGATACAGAGATTTCCCTTGGCATTGACTCTGTAGGGATGGGGTTTCAGAACCTGGAAGACTGTGGGAGATTGACAGAGTTGGTAGGCATCCCAAAGATGGACAGAGGAGGTGTTAATGGGGCACTGGCAGAACTATGCTTGTGTGCGTTCGGGGTCTGTATGGTGCTGGGTATGAAATGCTAAGCTGCAGTCCTTCATATGTTGGACTCCCAATTCCCATCAGTCCCAGCCAGCATGGCCAATGGTCAGGACTGATGAGAGTGGTAGTCCAGCAGCATCTGAAGAGCTGCAGTTGTGCAACTCCCGCTAAAGCATACCAAAAAACCTGTCTCAGCCTTTTGATAATATACCAGCGCTGCTCCCTTATGCCCATTGGATTATGTGATGTTCTGCTCAGTGGTCTGCTCAGATCTGTATGGAAAGTGGTGGTGAGGGCAGCCCATGAGACTGGCTCTGCCAGGGAGTGAACCTGACAGTACTGTGTCCTGCCAGGGTACAGCAAACGCCACGTTGTCAAAAATAGAAGACGCTCAGATATTTATGAAGTGGCAGACGCAGGACGTTGTCAAAAACGTGAGTCTTATCATTCAACCCATTTTCTGGTGGGGGTACACAGAGGGCATCGTTAAGACTGGATTTGTGCATTGCCACATAATGTAACATGGAGGCTCATCCAGAAGTCCTATAGGCCTCTAACTACGACATTAGACATGCTAGTGAACAACTCTGGGAAATGGGAATACAGGAAATGCAGTGGAGAGGAGGACATGCGAAAGCTAGTGCTCCCAGGATAGGAACATGTGACACCCCAGCTGATCGTGCATTGATCATGTATTACCTTTTCCTGTACCCCATAAGACAGCCCAATTTCCCTTCCTATTCTTGGAACCATTAATGGAGCTTGGATAGGGGATTGGAGCCCCATAACTGAACCCCTTTCCTTGTTTGGAAGTTGTTGCCCTATCCTCTAACTTGCACCCACCCATCTTACCTTCTTACCTCTAGGAGACTTCAGCTTTCGTGAAAACTCTGCTGGGTTTATTTGAATCATATATAGACTGGGCAAAGAGTACCGTAAGTAATGCCAACTGCTGTTGATGGAAATTGGGCTTAATCCTGAGTGATGACAAGGTGGGAGCCTGGTTGTCCTTGCTTGTATACTTCTGATATACTCACATCCAGGCTGGATGCTTGCCTGTGGCTATGCATACCCAAGCCAGTCAACCATGAATTTACTGGACCTTTTAGTCATAGTTTATTTATTATTTACTGGTTTAAAAGATTTATAAACTGCTTAATCAAAGCACTCTCTAGAGACGGTGCGCATAACAAAGTTGTAGTTAAAATGCAGATGAAATCTGCAAAGCAATAAAAAACAAGTATATATAAAACATACTGCATTTTTCCATCTATAAGATGCCCCCTATTTTTGAGGACTCGGATTTAAGAAAATGGGGGGGGGGGGTATAAGACAACCCCTAATTTCTGACATCATTTTTAAGGAAAAAAACCCTAGTCTTATACATGGAAAAATACGGTAATTAAAACACTGATTAAATCAGTAAAACTTTAAGAACAAATATGAGTAACTAAATTATATGTCTGGGTAAGTTTGCAATAGACATCTAAAAAGATATGGGGCAGGGAACCTTTTCTGCCAGGTGGGCCAGAATTTTATTTCCAAATCTTTGACAGGTTACTTTGGGCAGGTGGACGGAGTTTTGACACCAGGTGATACTGCAGTTTGAAACCTCAGTTGTCCCCATGCCCTGCTGCCTGAACTTCTGAAAACTGTCAGGAGCACTTTTGCAAAGGGCTTTCAATAGCCACACACTCCTTTTTGAATGTCCAGTTTTTGGAGGTTCAAACAGCAACACCTGGTCCTCCATTCTGGCAAGATGCCCATGCAACCTCACTCATGAAACAGGAAGGAGGAATCCTGCTGAGCTTATGGCAGCTGATGAGTGAGGGTTAATTTCTCCTGGCTTGGCTGCACTTGCCTGTTTCCTACAAGTGTGAGCAGCCAATGTAACATTGAATCCCGTCATTCTGCCCATCAGCAGCCAGTGCAAATATCTGAGGGCAACTCCAATATGCTGACAGAACCTCACTCCTGGCAGCATTCTGTGGTTAACTGCACTTTCCTGATCAGCCACTTGCATTCACATGCCAGTCTTACAGCCTCATGCACAGGTGGCCTGGAGGCATATGTAAGCAAAATCAAGTTGAACTCGTGGGAAGTGTACTGCCGTTGCCCATCTTACTTCTAGGGTGCAAGCACAGTATGAAGTTATAAGGTTGGCAATGCCAGGACAATTCCTACCATGTGCTTAGCTGGACAGGCAACATTTATGATGACATCAGGATGAAGGTGTTTGGCCAGGAAATGAGTGCAGGGCTCGGGATTTTTCCTTTGGTGGTCATGATGTTTCCTTGTCTTCTTTGCTGGCAGATCAAAGAGCAGGTGGGCCGCTGTGGCCCTGCAGCCTGGGCACTGGATAGTGTGAATACCGTGGTCTGCAGCTGCGTTGTCAATTCATTGGTGAGGCAGTCAACACGAGGGATGAGCTGGGGTGTGGGAATGAGCCAGCATGGATAAGGGACAGCAGGGTGGCAGTCCGTAGGTTGAGAGATGGCGACTGCAGCCTAGGATGTAGGAGTAACTGGTAGGTGGTGGGGCCACAGAAATTGTAACTACCTTGGGCAGAGGCTGTGCTGTGGCTCTGGGAATCTTGCCTGGGGTGGCGCATGGAAAGAAGCTGGGGAGACATCTGCACATGGGACAGATCCCTGTGCTCTTGAATGGGCACAGGGCTGGGGAAAGTGTATAGATGTATGTGAAGGGAGCTCTAGGGAAATGTTGGGGAGATGGATGGAAAAGACACAGGTAGGCTGTAGGCGAGGCTTACCTTGCATGAGCTCAAGCAGGGTGGGAGTTAAGTGGAGACAGCGGGAGTACTGACAGCTGCCTTCCCCTCTTCTCCCCTTAGAACGCCTTCTGGTTCAGTCTAGGCTGGTGCACCATCTTTCTGCTGCCAAGCATCATCTTGGCTGTGCGGCTTGCCAAGTTTTACCGCAGAATGCACATGGATGACGTCTACACGTGAGGATGGGTTATACTTTTGCCTGTCACCCTGCCTATGGCCATGGATCAGATGCTTTACTTCTCTCCCCGCCCACCCCACTCTCAGTACTGTTCACTGATTATAGGCTCCACCCTCCAGTTGGTTCCATTACCTAGAAGTGCAAGTCCAGCTGTAGGGCTGCTCCCATGGTATTCTTGTAAACCAACAATCCCTCTTGTGAAAGTGTCTGCTTTTAAGATACTGATGGAAAAGTGGGTTCTCCAGGGGAAGCCTCTAGGGGAAAGTGCTAACTGCCTTCCCTAGTAAATGAAAAAGGGAATGTTTTGACTTCCCACTTGCTTATACAGTGGTACCTCGGGTTACATACGCTTCAAGTTATGGACGCTTCAGGTTACAGACTCTGCTAACCCAGAAATAGTACCTCGAGTTAAGAACTTTGCTTCAGGATGAGAACAGAAATCGCGTGGTGGTGGCGGCGCAGCAGCAGCAGCAGGAGGCCCCATTAGCTAAAGTGGTGCTTCAGGTTAAGAACAGTTTCAGGTTAAGAATGGACCTCCAGAATGAATTAAATTATTAACCCAAGGTACCACTGTACTCTGAAACAGCTTTCAACCTTTCTGGCAAAACATGGTCCTGTGGAAGCCACACCAATGCTGTGTTATCTGGGTTTGTTGTTGTTGTTGGCATCCATCCGTCTTGAGAGACAATGGAGTGTGCCTCCATGGGTGAAGTCAAATTGCTGTGATAGGGACATTGAGGTGGCCTCTCCAGGGCACAAGTCTGCGCAGTATGAAGCAATAACAAAAAAAAAAACCCATGACCCTGGGCACGAACTAGACTAGAGCCATGACAAGTTCAAGAAACAATTGCTCACGTGACCAGGGAGGATTCTTGCTATTAAGGCAGCATTTCAGAGGGTGCATAATTCTAACCTTACGGCTAAACTTCTTTGCACCCACTTTGGCTGTGCGATGCCAGAAGTAAACCCAGAGAACACATGTAAGACACCTTACTATATAAAGGAGCTATGCTAGCTAGTGCTTAGGTGCATTGAGCTTGGTCGATGGACATGGGTTTTTCTGCTGTTCAACAGGCACCCAGGTTTGGCAGCACTGCTGAAAGGTTGCATTGTCCTGCCATCTGGTTCCAGTATAAGCAATTGGGGGTTATAGTACTCTTCTTTTTAATTCCCTTGCCCACATTAGGGTTGAGGGAGCTTAGCATGCATTCTGGAAAGCCTTTGAGGAAGCTGTCATATATCCCATTGACATTCTCTTTCTTTTACTAGGGATGGTGCCATGGAAAATATGGAACTGTAAGTATCTTTTCATACCTCCTGTCTATGTTTGGTGTAGAGTTCAAAAGAAAGCCGCCCTAGATGTAGGAAATGACCATGCAATTTAAGTAACAGGAAGGAGGTCCAGTACTGGAGAAAGGTGCTAAACAAGACCATTTTGGGAAAGGAGCTCTGCCAATTCAAAGTATGAAGCTCTCTTGCTTTGGTGTTGGTGTCTGAGACAGAAGACATTTAATGCTCTGCAGGGTATGCTTTTGGTCTTCTTTGCGCTAAGCTGAGCTTTCTGTTGCATGCTGGCCCCAGCTGCACAGAGGCAGTCCCTGGGGTGCTGGTAAGAGGAAGTATGGCTGGCATTGTGCACAGAACCCACCAAATCCTATCTGGGCATGAACTGAATCTTAGCTGCAGGGAATGCTTTTACAGTGGGTGGGGGCTAGGAAAGTATTCATCCCCACTTCCACTACAGGCCAATAAGATTCATATAGACCAGAGAGATTTCTCCAAGTGTCAGTAGTTTTTTTAATAAAATCCTTATTAGAAACCCCTTTCCGCTTCATGCCCTGCTCAACCACCTAGCCTCAAGCTTACAGCGCTCTTTCTACTTTTCTCCCTTTGCAGATCAAGGCCACCACATATGTTCAAAATGCCCCGAGCAGAGCTGAGGAACTAGCAGTTACCTTACCAATTACCTTGCCACCTATCGTTCTTGAGCAACACTGAGGATGACACATGAATGTCTGCAGAACTGCTTTGCTTCTCTTCCCAATGCGGAGCATAAGGATCACCACTCAGAAGCAAATTCTCCCTGGCCAAGTTGGCTTATCCTGCGAATGACACCATTAGGGGTAGCTGCAAGACATGTTACACAAGAGCAGGCCTAGCTGTGTTCCCAATACATAGCCCCACGTGTGTGTGTGTGTGTGTTCTGTGTGTTTCTATCCTAAAGACTAGTCTCTGCACTATGACATTTCTGCAAAGCCACAATCCTCCCATTGGGACTGTAGCTCCTTATGCCACACTGTGGCAATGATAAGTATTCTGGAGAGCCTGCCTCTTCTTTGAACACCAGTGCCTTACACAGTTATATGCCATTGAATGATCCTGCTGGCTTGGGTTGATGGCTGACTGTGCTTGCTTTCTGTCCATAATAATGATGGTGGCTCCAGCGAATGCAATTAATCCACCCAAAAGCAGCAAAACTCTTTCCCTGTCCCCATCTCTATTTGGGGTTCAGGAATGCCGCCTGATGCAGCTGAATCCAGGATTTTGTGTGACACAGCTAAAATGACTGGTTGGGGAAGCGTTTTGGCAATTCAATTATGGGCATTACAAGAAGCATCATGCTGAGCAACATGACAATCCTCCCGCAAGGAAGTGGGAGCTGACTTGTGTTTTATTGGGACTACTTTTATTTTTTTAACCCTCTATGGTTTTCTACTGTGTGTTTAAATTTACAAAGCAAAATCGTGTGCTCTAAATCTCTTAATAATGAAGGTATAACTGAATTGTGTACAATGCATTGACAATGCACTCTTATTTAAAAATGCTAAATAGTGCCTTGCTGTCTCAGGGCAATTTCTATCTATCCTTTACAACAGGGGTGAGGATCTTGTGGCCTTCCAGATGTTGTCTGACTCCAGCTCCCATTAGCCCTAGCGATCATGGCAAATGATAAGGACTTATGGAAGCTGTAGTCCAGCAACATCTGGAGGGCCATTCTCCATTCCTGCTTAACAAGAATCCCAGCAACCAGCAAGTGATAGGTGGTCCCACCTTCTCCCCATCCCTACTCTAGACTGGAAAGAAAGGAGCAAGTACTGTATAGCAAAAGGAGGCTTAGCTAAAAAACAACAACCAAACAACGCATACTGTATGGTTCTGCTAATCCACATGTGCAGAAAGCACATGTTGCCTTAGGCCACTCGTCAGCAACCTGTCCTCCAGATGTTTCAGACGGTGATTTCCCAAGGCAGTACCATTGCTGAGGCCAATGGGAAATGCAGTCCTAAACATCTGAAAATCACCAAGTTAGCAAAGGCTGTTCTAAATTGGTGGCTAGAACACTTTTCCACATTTCATGTCGTCCCTTGCTATCTCAGGACATGCATTTGTATGTTCCTCTATTGTATGAACTTCTTCTACCCCCCTCCTTGATTTGCAGTCTTTGGCATTTTATATTTTCCCAAAACAATGAATTTATACAAATGCATCGTGCCAAAAAAAAGTAGGTCTCACTGCGGACCGAAAACTCTAGTAGAACTGGGAATGGTCTCAGCCTAACTTTCATGCCTTCAATCTAAACTGAGGGTGGAACTAAGGCGAACTTCTGTCTGTGGAAGGATTTTTCCTTGTGCAACAAGAGTGTTCTCCCACTAAATCTGTTTTAGGGGTTCCCCCAATCCTTGGGAGAAAATTTGGGGGGGGTGCAGGACATGCACGGGGGTAGGGGGGAAGTCCTGTTTGTGCAAGTGGAGACCGTTCTGCTTGTGAAATAATTTAGTTGAGCATTGCCCATGTGGTAGTAAAGCTTGTCTCTCTTTAATGGGTTACAAGCTTTCAATAAGAAATCCAAGAAGTAATCAGAAACAGCATGTGCCAGATTCCAAGATACATTGTACTACCTCCTTTAACAACCACCAGTGGGTTGTACATTCCACCAGAAATGCTGGTCTAAATGTACGTAGAATGTTTATTGCCAAGGTTAGGAGTCTAGGTAGGCTGTATGTTTTTAAAATTTGGTCTCTGTTATTGTAGTGATGTATTTTCCCAGGTGGAAAGAAGCCTCCCATGCACCCCATTCCTGTTTCTAATAAATTTCAGTTTGGATTCCTGCTGTGGGTAGATAAGCATTATTGACACGCTTGGCTTCTGATCCAGTGGCAGCTCCTTGAAAGTGGCGCGTTGCTCTTGCTGCATTTGGGCTGCTGTCTGAGAACTTAATCATAGCTGAGGTTGGACAAATTCCCTAGTTAATGAGAAGAGTTCTTTTCCTGATGATGCATTTTTATTCAGTATTTTTAAAGATTGGTACAGAATTACTGTATGAGATCCAGCTGCCTTTTCAGTATGTGTGTTATAGGGAGTCTGCAGCATTTTTGTTGCTAGGAAAATGAAATCTCCTCCGAATTGCTAGCATATCACTGGCTATACTTGCTATTAAGAACGATGTGGTTATGAGGTCACATCAGGCATATAGTGGCTATTTCCTACAGCATCACTGAGAAGAGCAGATAGTCCAAATGTCATTTTGTAAACTGTAGGAGGCACTGTATGCCCACTATAATTGATCAGTGAGGGAGGTTTCAAAGCCCTATTAAAGCTAATAAAAGCCAGCTTCTTATTGGCAGCTGTACCCTCCCTAAACAACACCTATTCTTTAGTACTGCCCTGTACCACCAAAATGCTATAACCCTTCCAACACCATTCTATTTAGTATCCATTTCAGTTTTGAGTCTTTTATAACCTCTCATATGGGTCTTCATCTACCTTAAAAACAAACTGGGGTGGCGGTTCCCAATTCATCAGTGCTATCCTTTAATTCCAATACCAAGGGGCGAGGTATTATGCTATTACTGCTGGATCAAGATATACCAGCACAGATGTTCAGCAGGATATTTTTAACCATCTGGGGAAAAGACTACATTGCAACAGAACTTACTTCCTGAAATGTTTTACAACCCTCTCAGAAAATGTGGTAGGTGAATTCTGAAGTGTAAGAAAAGCCTAGCTGGACAAATTTTTTAAATAAAAAATAAATGAGAGAGAGAGAGGAGGGTACACTACTGTGTAGCAGCCATACAGCTCGAGGGCTGACATTTGTGTACTGATTTGTAAGTGTGCAAATTCCTGGTAAGTGTTGTGTAGGGAGAAGAGGTGCCCAGGAGTCACAATCAAGACTTAAGATGGTTAGAAAGATATGCTGAAGCAGGTGGGGAACATCTGGCCTGGAGAGCAAAAGATTCCCATACATATGCTGCAGTCATGTAAAACACAAGGAACAAGTATGCCATAAGAAACGGGAAGCATTTATCACTGCAACATCACAGTCTGCAAAGTATCCCTAACTGTGCTCACTAGCATGGCAAAGCAGAGAACATATGAAAACTCACAAGAAGGTATAGTTAACCTTAGTGGGAAGTAATTCTATATTATTATGTGCAGGATGGGAAATATCTACCATACCGATTCTCTGTGGCATTTCCAAAGTGCAAAAACAGTGGCACTTCCAATTGCCAAGCTCTACAAGATTTCAAATGAAAATGAAAACGAAAGTCTGTTTGAGTGGTACTAGATAATCCAGGAATCATGCTGTAAAGCCACAGGATCAGAAGTGGGAAGTGATTAGCAATCTGGAGTGAAGTATCTACCCCCACTTTTCCTCCCTTGATCTTGCTGTAGTAATAAGCCGCTTGAATTAAATGCCACAACCCACCCATACCCAAAGTATGTGTGATACTACAGTTCTCTGTGTGAGTAAAAGCGCTCTTCTAGCATTTTCTATAATTATTGGATGATCCATTTGTCTTTTTATATCACTTCCGCGCATTCAGACTTTCCATTACTTTTTATAAGGTATAAGCCAGGGCTAAAGTATTGGAAAATTAAAGTGGTGGAAGAACTACTGTAGAGAAACGGCTCCGTGAGAAATAAGGGTCACAAAATCTAGTGCTGCCTTGTTGGACTGGAAGTTGCTCCTCCTGTGCCCACTGACTGGAAGTGATCCAAGAGTGGTATTCAACTGAACTTTACTCAGAAATTGATGAACATGAGTAAGCCAGAAATTTCAATGGGCCTACTCAACTTTGTTGAATACTGCCCTGCCTATTTTGTGACTCTCTTAAAATGAGCTAGTAGCTGCCGCTGCCAAGTACAGTATGAGACGGTCAGGAAGCTGAAGTCTGTCATTGGATCTTTACAAATACAAAGAGTGTGTAGAGAGGAGAGCAAATAACTACGAGGTCTTCTAATAGGTAACTCCTGCAAACACTGCTATTAAATATAATCTTGGGATTCTATTGCACTGGATTGGCTAGGGCTCTTTCAGTAGTGGAATACCACCACCCCAATCCATTGTATTCTGGTTTCCATCAAAGGAATAGATACAAAGCCAGGACATCCTTTAGGAAAAGGCACCCCTGGAAGCATAATAATCAGTATTACATGCTGCTGCTTATAAAATAAAGAAAAAATCCAGACCAAGGAGGCTGCTTGTTCTTTATGTATAAAGAGACATCACATGCTACTCCCCTCTTGTTATAAAATGAAATCCTATTTCAAGCTGGTTTGCAACCATTTACCTATTGCTTCTCCCTTCCCTCCTGCACTTGTGTAGCTCTTGTCAAATCTCTTTACATCTCCCCCCTTCACTTGAAGGGACACTTTTAACCTCTCCTTTGTTGGAGGCAACTGTGAGGGAATCTAAAAGGTAGACTATGACCCCCATAACTGCTTTCACAGAAGAAGCTGGGCAGCTGCCAGCACAGCTCTTGTGCTATGAATAAGCAGACAAAAGGTGCATTGATTGCTAGCAGAACAGCCTGCCCGCTGCAGCTTTCCTTCCCAGCAATGGTTTGCTTTTTAGTGGAGGGACTTTTTCTGGGTCAGGCTGCAATTTATCTGCTGGGATTGTTCCCCATTAACAAGTGAGGCCGAGCCTGAATCAACAGAAAAGGCACACACAGCTGGGTGCCCAACAATACATATGCCAGGTACTTCACAGCCACAGATGAGTCCTCTTCAAGGTTGTTTACCTTTTAATACTGCATACAGCACACAGGATTCAAAAACAAGAATCTCATTAAAAACAGAATAAACTTGCCAAGATTAGCATAAAAATTGTTTCTGCCAAGTTACTCAGGATGGGCAGGGCAAACACACCATACAAGGACCATTATGCGGGCAGTTTCTCTTAATCCTCTGCCTAAGAGGCCCCACTGGGCCATCAAAGGGAAGCTTGTGAATCCCAGCACTGTCAAAACCTTTAAAAAAATTTTTTTTTAGGTTTTGCAGAGAGGAGGAGGTTTGTGCAGTGCTTGGGAAAAGAAAGCCCACTCCTCTTTACAAGAACCCACACATTCCTCTTAAGTTTTCAGGTATGAAGGACAAGGTGATTTACTCTCGTCTTATCTTTATATATATATATTTAAAAAGGCTCCAGGCTGAGGAAGCGTATTATGGGTTCCCTGAAAGCCTGAAAAAAACTTGTAAACAGTATTGCTGATGTGGATTAAGTAGGTTTGGAACAAGTCCTCCATTTGTGCTGGTTTTGGAAGGCAACTCCCAGTAACACAATTATACCTCTGCATGTCAAGTATTGACAAACTGGTCACTGGTCAGTATTGGTATGGCTTTCCTCATTCTCTGACAGAAGGGGGCAAGATCCAAAGCTGCCCTTGTGTTCTGCTACTTATCCATTTCCCCAGCCCAGGAAAGGCTAATCTGCAGCACCAAAAAGACGTATTTGCTCTGCACAGGAAAAATCCAGATTGCTAAGGCGCTGCTGCAGCATCAGGCTTGGGCTGAGGCAGAATACATGTGATCTGCTTGGAATCCAGGCAGCTCAGTCTCAGGGCAGGGTCCTGTCTTACAAAGGGTCATAAGCCTACAGAAAATTACCCACCCAATTCAACAGGCGTAAAGAATCCAGACAACACTGTGAGTAATAAAGCCTTCCACACCCCATTTTTGGCTGGCAAACCCATCCATTGAGTTTGAAAATTGAACTGCATGGTGACTTGCTGCTTACACTCAATAAGCCACCTCTCTCCTTTGTACTATATTGGGGAACCTTTGCAATTAAAAAAAAAGTGATTTCAGCAATTTCATAAGGTTTAAAATGTTTTCTCCCACCTGCAAAAAGAAAAACCCACTCCTGTCTGGAAATGTTAAAATTTACTCTTCCTGCCCCATCTATGTAAGGCGGCTTCAGTGATGAAAGTCTCATTAGGTGAGAATATTCCTCATTCCCAATGGCAGTTATTCTTAGGCAGAATGAAGGAAATGCAAGACACTAACAAGCATTACTGTCTTGCTCCAAGTCCCCATTATTCTTCCTCTATAATAGAGATATATTTGATTTAAGCCTACAGACAGCGTGGGGTCCCAAACATGAGGCAAGGGTTACACTACTCTGCAAGTGTACAGGACATGCCCTACCCCTGGGAACTGCAGAGCTCCTTCTATTGACAACCTCCACTTTTCTTTTTTTATAAAAAGCAAAAGATAAAACCACTCTAGGGGACAAAGGTGTGCACACACATTTGCAGAGGGGCTTCCCCAGTTGCAGGTAAATAATGCATATTTAAACACATCAGAGGAGTGAGCTGTGGATTATCAGCCAGAGAAGCAGACAGAGGACATGCTTTCCGTCAGGGACTTTCCAAAATGCTGGTCTCAGGGGGAAGTAATACTGGTCAGTGAAACTTGGCAACATACAGGATGGCATATTTCCAGGAGCAATCCCTGCACTTTAAAAGGTAGCTACTAAAGCATATTGATGGAAGTTCAAGATGCGCATCCTTAAGGTAGTCAAAGCAAGGCAACTCCCCAGTGACACTAAGCTCGCATGCAAATCCGTCAGATGCATGTAGACTAGCATTTTACCAAAAGGCAGAGGAGGTTTAACAAAACCCAAGCCCACCAGCATCATTCACAAATGGAAGGGAACACACCAGCAGCAGTTCTTCAGCTAGTCTCAACTGTGTGAGCTCAATAGTTTAGCTCCTATGTGACTTTCTCTGCTCTTGTTTAAGGCACCAGAAACACCCAACCCTTGCTACAAGCTCTGCACTCTTCCAAAAAACCCATTGGCAATGCAATAAACTTTGGGATTTACCTCCCACTTTGGCAGAGGCAGCTTGCTGATGCAGGGCCTAAGTGGATACACAGGCTGAAGGCTCCTGACCCCACCAGGCCCTTTTGCCTGTTCCCACCTCTAAGCTTCATACCACCTCACGCAGTGAGTGGTGTGTGTGGTTCTGAAAGGGGGTTAACTCCTCCTGGGCAGCTGCCTTTGGGGTATCTTTCTTTTGCCTGGGTGGGGTTGGTGGTGGGAAAGTTGGACTCTGTAAGACAGCATAGATTTCATCCTGGCCAGGTGGGCCCTGGGCAAGTCTGTGCAACAGGGGCTTCAGCAGGCCAACAGTCAGCTGGGATGACCCACCTGGGAGAAAGGGAGGAGGATCAAGTTCTGTTGGGGGTAAGTATTGCTGAAGAACGCTCAGGATGTCAGAAGCGCTCAGATTTGTAGGGCAGAGTTCCCACAGCTTGTCCAAGTAAGGGTCCAGGTCCCTATGCTGGGAGCACTCTCTCAAAAGGATGGTGAAGATCTCTTTGTTCAGCAAAGGGCTTAGCATGGAGAACTTTTCTGCAGCCTCCATCACACGCTGCCATCTCCTATGCTGGATAAGGAGGTCCATGGCCTGCAGGATGGCTTTGGGCCGCTGGCTGCAGAGCAGGAGCTCAATCTCCATTTCCCCATCTGCCAGAGAGCCTCTGCTCCTCCTTGGCAGCACAGCCAGTGCCCTTTTGTATAGGGGAACAGCACCCTCGGGGCCCTCCTTGTTGCCGTAAGTCCAAGAGGCACCCAGGTACTCTTGGGACAGCCCCACAAACTGAGGCAGCCACTTAGGCTTGAACTGGTGCAGCAAGAGACAGATGAGTTCAAAAAGTGGAACCATCCCATTTAGAGGCCCCTCCTCTTGCTTGCTGAGGCCGGGCACTGATCCCCCCAGGATTTTCTTCCACACATCTGGAGTAGCTCTGGCTACCAGTACTCCATCCCCATTCTGTTGCAGCTGCAGGTGGTTTTGGATGGCCTTCCAAGAGGCCCCAGGGAAGGAACTGAAGATGGCATTCAGGTAGGCCAGGTTCTCCTTGTTCAAGTCCAAGTGTAGAAGACGACCGAGCTCCTGCTCCACCAGCGCCTCACCATAGCTCTCCACCTCACTTTCCGAGGCCCCAACCACACACAATTTAAGGAATTCCAGCTTTTGGTAGCTCTGCAGTTCCAGCTGCATTGTGCCCAGCAGTTTGGCGTAAGGCTCTGGGAGGGCCCTGGGACGTTTATCCTTGGAAGCAAGGCTATAGCACAGGATGGAGGAGAGTGCAATGGGAGCCTGGAACATGTCTCCCTTTTTCAGTTTCTCTACGGTGAGCTGAGAGCTGCTGAGGCTCCGCCGCTGATAGTATTTGCAGGCCTCTTCAAAAACCATCTCCACCAGGGTGGGCTCTTCTCTGTCGGTACCAGAGAAGTCAAGGCTGTAGATGCCATTTGGACCCAGGAGCTGCACTTCCTCCTCCTCGGCATGGAAGTCCAAAAAAAGAACTTCCTCCGTGCTCAGGACTTTCTTTTCTATCAACTGCCTGCTGCCCAAGTCCACAAGATAAAGAGCCCCTCCAAAGAAGCAGGCAAGGGTGTCCCCAAAAACCTTCAGCTGGACCTGCTCCCCTGGGGCAAAGGCACTTCCCCCAAAGTCAAAGATGGGTCTCCACACTCCGTCGGGCTGCACCAGCTCCACAGCTCCTGCCGTGCTAACCAGGAGGAGCCCCCTGCGACCAGAGAGCGCACAGCTATGGATAAACAAAGGGTCCATGTTTGCCAAGAGTCCCACACAGCCCAAGAGCAGCTTCTTGAAGTCCACTTCACTGCCTGGAAGCAAAGCCTTAGAACAAATGCAGCCTTTGGATGGAGCAGCAATGATGATGTCAGCATTTTCGGGACGCCAGATGAGGACAAACTTGGCTACGCCCTGGAAGGTGGCTGGAGTGGGCAGCAGGAAAACACCAGAGGGTGAGGCGAGCACTCGGTACACAGGGCTGTTGTGCAAGACAATCCTTAAGGGGCTCAGCTGGGCTCCCTGCTCCCCGATCTGAAGGCGTCTAGTGCAAATGCAGTACCTGAAGGCTCTCCTCTCGGGCGTCAGCTGGGCGTCCAAGGGGGGCCTCTCCTCACACCACACCAGCTGGGCCCCCCAGCTGCAGATGGAGACAACCCGGGCACGAGCTCCATGGCACAGCTCCAGGCTCTGCAGCAAGTGCCACCCCACTGCGGGCACAAATCGCCAGAGTTCAGTCTTGCCGTGCTCCCAGATGATCGTCAGCACCCAAGAGACAGCTGTCCCGGGGCTTTCCAGGAAAAGCAGCCCCACCACGGGCGGCTGAGGAGGCTGCCAACTCCTCTCCAGGTCAGCCCCGTCGGCGCCCAGGCGCTGGAAGGCCACAACCCGAGCCTGCGAGGCCGGCTGGTTCCACAACAGAAGCAGATGCTGCCTGTCCGGGCTGGCTAAGAGGCGGCTGGGAGCCTCGCCCGGGCGGCCCTGCTCCAGCAGCTCTCGCAGGCAGCGGCCGCGGACAAAGTCGCTCCAGTCCGAGACCTGCCGCAGCTTCATCTCGGGGCGTCCGCCGCGGCTGCCGACCACATGGGGAAGGAGCTCAGCGGGACGAGCCGCGGCGGGGCGAAGCTGGCGGCGCCTCACCAACGCGCCCTGCCTCTTCGAGCCGGGAGCCTCGCCCGGTCTCCCCGCCGACTCTGGCGCCACTATATCCCCCCTCGACGCCCTTCTTGCTCTCGCCGGGCACTTCCACGTCCTCGAGGAGGGCCCCGCTGCTTGCCTCTGGCGCCTCCCGAGTCCCCTTAACTCTAGTCCGCCAGCTCCTGCGCGCCCTGCTCCTCCGCAGCGGTCAGGTCCTGGCACTCCCGGGCTCCGCCCCTCGTCCTCCTCCCGCTGCCTCGCTTCTTCCCCTTTTCCTCCCTTCTTCGCGCGCTCTCGAGAGTTGACAGCGGCTCTCCGTTAGGCGCCCCGGGGTCCGCCCCAAGGAGGCCGAGCGCCGCGCCGAGTGCAGGCAGGTCGACCCGGGCGTTTCTCCAGCGAAGCTCTGGGCGCGCGGGCAGCGAGAACCTCGGCGCCTCTCCCCGTCCAGGTCCGAAAGCAACAGCGCCCCGCACAATTACTGCAATCACGAGGCCTCTCGTTTCCGGGCGCAGTCGCTTCCGCGGCCGGGCCTCGGCGGCAGAGCCCGAGCTGCCTCCGGCTCTCTTACTTCCGTCCCTGCCCGATGAGGTTAAAAATCTCACCGCCCCGACTGAGCTGCGGCTCCGGAGTGCAGAAGCAGGCAGAGGAGAGCAGGAGCCCTGACGGGTCTGCTTTACAGCTCCGCCCTGCGTTAAAGAGACACGTCATTATCATCAATAGTTTTCACTTGTATAGCGCTTCATATTTCTACGGAATCTCTAAGCGGTTTAAGTTTTAGAGGCAGGTCCCAGAGTATTTACTACGAAGGGTGAGAGGACTCAGCAGGCCTTTGGCCCCTCAAAATTACCCGCTTTGCATTACCTGCAATGCATGTTTACTCCAGTGTAAGTCCCATGGTGCTCAGCGGCGTTTACTTCGTATAACACTGCAATTTACCGTGGAAGTAAATCACAAGCCAGTGGTTTTTAGCACTGTGTTAACATAGGATTGTTGAAAGCAGCAGAACGCTTCGTTGGGGTTTTCCGACAGGAGACCAGTCATTGGCTTTATTGAACAGTGCAGTCATAGTCCCCCTGCTTGAGTGGGCCTCACAGGAAAGCGGCCTTAGGGTAAAGATGGCAGCCTAAACTTGTAGTAACATGGTGTGCAGTCCACAAACAATTACGTTCATGGCCTGAAGTACACAAAAAGCAGCTTCCTAGCCTCGAGAATAAGCCCTACTGAAATAAACTGAATTTTCTTCCAATAGGATCAGGCTGCTTTCTTAAACTCATTTATAAAACCCCCACCAAAGTTTACTTCAAAAAGGGGTTCAGTCCTGTGCACCCTTTCTAGTACCACTGTAGAACTTATGCTTGAGTAGAGGTGCATAGGATTGGGGTGCATATCTGTCTTGCCTCAGAGAATACAGTGGTACCTCAGGTTAAGTACTTAATTCGTTCCGAAGGTCCATACTTAACCTGAAACTGTTCTTAACCTGAAGCACCACTTTGGTTAATGGGATCTCCTGCTGCCGCCAGAGCACGATTTCTGTTCTCATCCTGAAGCAAAGTTCTTAACCTGAAGCACTTTTTCTGGGTTAGCAGAGTCTGTAACCTGAAGCGTATGTAACCCGAGGTACTACTGTATTGTACTCCTGCAACCTTAGTTTTACCTGCATAGGAGTAGTGGGGAATAGGAAGGATTGGGCCCAGCTTGGTGGCTTGCCATAGGCATCAAGTTGGCCACTATGAAAACAGGATGCTGGACTAGATCAGCTATTGGCCTGATCCAGCAGGCTGTTCTTATGTTCTTAAGGATGGTGTGTCTGAACTATACAAATGTGTGTGCAGGCAGCAACGCTTCTCAGACGAGGTTTCTTGCTTTGCCAAGAGTGGGGCACATTTCCCGTCTTTGTATTTATTTCTTCTTCAGAAGCAAACAAGCAGAGGCAGGAAAAAGTCTGGAATGACAAACACGCCCAGACTATCTGCAGAGCAGGAACAGCCTCCTGTGGCAAATTTGTGCAAATCTGCTGACTACAAGCGAGCGGACCAAACGTCAACAGTTTGTTCTTATCTAACAGTGTGTATGCGCAGCAGTACATGAAGAGCTCACATTTACAGGACGACAAACTAGCTGATTGATTTGATCTGATTTAATTGCATGGATTAATTTGCAGCTAGGGTTTCTTCACGCTTATGCTGTGTGAGTGTGTAAAAGCACATGGAGGATCCCTCCTGCCTCGTGGTGGTAACTGCTTCTTTTACACAGGCTACTTCAAGGTCTTAGGAACGGGGATCAACTGATTAGGGATCTTGGAGGCAGATTATGTGGATCCTTTCACTAGTACATGAGTTTTCCATAAGAAGGGTTTAAGATCCCCGTACGCAGGATACTGCAGCCCTGTAGTACGATTCTTTGACTCTGGAGTAAGCCGCAATATGTTTAACAGAGCTTCCCCCAGGTAAAAAAGCGTGTAGGATGTAAATACAGTGGATCGGGCTGTGAAAATTACATCTGCTTCCGTACTTTCTAATCCTGGGGTAGATTACAAAATAACTGGCTGCGGGAAGCCAGTTCTGCTGAAGGTTTCCTTTCCCCCATATATGCCCGTGTAAGGCCGGCTCGGCTATGCCGTTCGATTTTCATCCGCACTCAACTCGCACTAGTACCCAGCAGAAGCCGTCCTCCGCAAGGTGGTTGGAGGTGGGACCGGGCAGATAAAGGACGGCGCGCCTGCGTAGTAGGGAGGGGGCGGGGCGAAGTCTGACTCGGTGGCGCATGCGCGCCGAGAGGCGGTCGCCCCGCTCAGGTAACGGGGGCTATTTCGCTCCCTTCTTTTTAGGGTCCGGCCTCCGTTGCGCCCCGCGCTGTGTAGTTAGGCTGCGCCCTTTGAGGATAGGGAGGGAGCGGCCAGGGTGCGAAGTTGGGGTGGCGGTGGGAGAGGACCTGGCGGCATTGCCTGGGGTCGGGTGGCAAAACATGACTGGGAGGGAGGCGTGTTGGGGTGCAGAGGGGGACTTTTGAGGAGGCTGCCTGTGGGGCGCTCTTGGGGGCGTGTTTAGGGAGAAGGGGGCCTGAGCGCACCTGTTTTTCTGTGTACGTGGGATAGGGGGGCGTACCTGGGATGGGAAGAGGAGAGCCCCGTTTACAGTGGAGGTGAGTTGGGGTGGGGCAGGGTGGGGCGGGAGGAAGTAGGTAGGTGCCGCTGCTCAGGAGGCAGTTTTATGCATTTCCTGCTCTAGTCATCTCCCCCCACTCCTCTTTTCTGTTGTTAAGTGCTTTCCCCTTCCTGCACCCCTGTTGCAGTAGTATGGAAGAGGGAAGAGCTCTCATTTGGGGGCAGGTGAAGTGTCTTGTTCTGCTGTTGCCCACACGCTTAAGCTTCCACGTGGTTCCCTGCCCTCATAATTGGGACCAGTGTGCTCTTTCTTCTCTTGTTTCCACATATTTTGATAAAAGATTGGCTTCCCTGCCCCAAATCTTGTTTCTGTATGGGGTCCATTCTTCATAGATCACGTAATACAGAGTCGATTCCCAGCTGTTGGAGATGACTAAATTAATATTCTTCAAGGGTGGATTCCCTTCTTTTCTTAGCCTTCCAGGGTACAGTGAAGACTGTTAATCAGTTCGTAGGAGTTGGCTCCTATGTTTATAGCTTATACCATCACAGTGCATGTATGCACTTTGTTATGTGTTCACAGGAAAGCTGAGTGATTATAGCAGCTGCGTGCACAAGAAAGTGTACACATGCATTACAATACATATGTGTTGTCCACTTTCTTTGATGATCTATGTATGCGTTAATTCCCACACAGAAGTAGCTCCATGTTGGGATTTTGTAATGTCTGAAGCAGCTCCAAGTGTGCTTGCACAAGTTAATAAAATCAAACAACTTCTCAGAAGTATTACAATCTCCATGTGCCAGTTGTATTCATTTTAAAATATACCTGTGTTTTGATTTCTTCTGTCTATAGTTTTTTGGGGGGTTACACATAACCAAGTGAGAGAACCTAAAATTGAAATGGTGAACACTTGCTTAACAGCAAGGTATATGTTTTTCAAATGACTTATAAAATACATTATGCATTTCCCCATTTCATAAAGCAAACGAGTAAAAGAGTAAAGTAAAAGAGAAGCTGCAGAACTTAAAACCACAGTTGATGTGGTATTCATGATGACCCTTGTCTTTATGCATGAAAGCAGCCATAAGGGAAATGGGAAAATGCACATGGGGTTGCAGCTAGGTAACTATGGCTTCCCTCCTCCAGCAGGCCATTCCCTTTCTATACACACACACCATTTCTGCCCCCCCCAACAATATTCTGTGGTTACTGAGAATTTTCTGCCATTATTGGCATTTTTAGTTTTTAAATTGTTTTATATCTGCAACCCTTGGAGTTCCATTGAATGAACTGATTCTCCTCTCATATTTCTCTGTGGTCTTGTTACTTTTCCTGGCACTCCCCACTTGATTTTTCTTTTCTTGGCATTTCCCTCTTGATTTCACTATTAGTAATTTCATCATCATCTTGTGCCTCCACTTGATGCAACCTCTTATATCCCATCATAATGAGTATCTGTTCACATAATCCCAACACTGTGCTTTGAAAGTGTATTAGCATTTATTCAAAGGTAACAGATTCCATGGTTTACATTTTGTGGTAGCTCTGACACAGATCAGAAGATTTCCTCATGGTTTTTATTTCTGTAACAACTTCTCATTGAAACTTTGTTTAAATAATTAACATTTGTACATAATGACAGGGAGCTGAAGTTGTAAGAGTATAGTTAACTTAAAAGACAATCTGCATTCATGCCTAAGTAGGAATTTGGACCCATACGTCTCTAGTTCAAGAGGTAACATTGCCCACCAGCTCACATTCCAATAGCAAAATTTGATTAGAGGTTTGTGTCCCAGTGTTGATGGTTAGTTTATTATAATTGAGATTGATTGGCCTGGAGAATGGTCTGAAAGTACCTGACACACTTTTGCTGCAAGTATGAAGCAGAATTGGCTCTATCAGGAAAGAGTGGACAGACTACAGACTTGGCAAATATACTTTGTTCTTTATTAGAGTCCCAAGATCTATTAACCAGAGCAGGGGGGAGCAAAAGACATATAGTTATAATTAAAGAAGAGGGTGCCTCTGAGTTAATTCTGAGCCCAGGAATTGGTTTTCAGTACCATAACTGAATTAAGCTCACAACCCTTTCACAGAAAAGTGCATTCCTGGTTAGCGTTCTTCATTTCTGCAGCCTAATTTACGTGTGAAAAGTCATCTTGTTGCTATTTTTAAACAACTGGGAGTCAAGAATGCTTGCTGATTTATTGCAAATGGTCTAGAGATCTATCAGTAGATTCCAGTCTACACTCTTCCCACCCCTGCTATAATGGGTGGATTCTTGGGAATCCTTTTATCTGTCCAGAGGCTCTGATGTAGAGGGACATCTTATATTATGCTTCTAAATATCATAAATAAAACTTCATATTTGTGGCAGATATGTCTAACCCTTAATGGGTTACCGTCCGTTTGTCTGCCGTTCTCTAGAAGTAGTTGTGGTTGGTTATGCCAACAGTGTCTATTTTATTTTTCCTTCTCTAATTCTTCTCCTTTCTCATTTTGCTTCTGTATTTTCCCTCTCTGTGTTAGTAAGACCAGTCGGTTGGGTGTTTTTGTGGTGCAGGGATCTGAAACACGTGAGCTAAAGTTGCTGGGCAGTGAATCAAGTCATTGTCAGGCAGGTTTTAACCTGAGAGTCGGAACATGGCAGGACAGCAGGGGTTCTTGCATTGCAAACTTGATCTTATTGTATTCTTTTCTACCTTTCTCTTTGTATTACAGAAGTAGTAGCTGCTTCACATGGGGACTTCTTAGACACTGAGCTGTACAAAAGATCAAAATTGTAAGTGCTGATTCTAAGGAAGGTACTTGTATCACACCTGTAACTAACTTCAGTCAGATGCTTTGCTTTCTCCGGATAAGAAGTTTGAAATTCAAAACTGGCTACTTTATTACTTCAGCTGTAGGTTTCAGGATAATAAAATAATGTTACCCCCCCCCCCCCACTGGCTGTGGAGTGTGTTTACAACTTAATATGAGGCAGTTGGCGTCTGTATTGCTCTCACACGTGGTTTCCTTAGTTCCAATTAGTTCTAGGTGTGCAAATGTATTCCTGGATGTGGGGTCGCAAGAGGCTTAATTTAAAGGCACTGAGGCCATTCTGAGGTTATTGTGGGCTTAATTTTGTTCCCTTGTAGATCAGTTTTAAACTCTGGCAGTAGAAAGAAATGAGCTTGCCTCTGAATATCATTTTCCGGGAATGGGAGAGTGCTGTTGCAGGCTACTGTGAGACCAGAATGGTGGACGAGATAAGCTCAGCAGAGTTCTTCTTACGTAGCTTCAGTCATTGGATGAGACTGCAAGTTATGATGGGGAAACATTGCACTGTAAAATATTATGTTTAGAACAGAAAATTCTATTTCTAGAAATATCTCATTTTCAACATATAATTGTATGGTGCCATAGAGTATTTCCTGATTTTAATGTAATCTCTGTGAAAGTCAATGTTTAATCTCACTTCTTCTTTTTTAGTCTTTCTGCATAATATGAGATAAGGAGAAATTAATGTATCTGGCAGCAGCTGTGTATGTAGCTGCTCTGTGTCATGCCCTGTTGCTCTGTTGCCTCTTTTCTTCTCTGCCTGTTACAGCAGGCCGAAGGGGCTGGAGAAAGCAGAGGGGTGGTGATGCAGGAACACAGCAGCTGCGTACTCTGACATTGCTTCAGTGGGTTTCAGTCTGTGGTGGCAGACATTACTTTGGGTCTGGCCTCTGGCTGTCGACGGTGACTAGAGAGAGAAGTCAGAGAGGTTCACAACCAGTGCATAACAATATCCTTCTCCTGTTTGTTGGTAGCATTTAGGGCATTATTTGAAAACCGGAATCTGTCTGACTATAATTTTCCCTGCCCTGTCCCACCCTTGGGTATTGCATACTACCCGGTCAAGCTTTTAAAAAAGTTGCTCTGGATTGGGATGCTGGAGGAATGCTATAACCAATTCCACCTATTGATCTCTCTTGCTCAGCCCCTTGGTGGACCCTCAGATGTTGAAGACTTTGGGGATGCATTTCAGTCTGCTAGAATTATGATGCTGTGTTTGTTTGGAAACATGGTAATAGCTCTGTTGAAATAAGCAGCTGCTTTTCTAAAACTGAAGAAGAATGAAGGTCTGTGCCAGTGATTTCTGTAGATCACGAGACCAAAAAAGCCTTTGAAGTTTTAGAATGAGAGGGTATTGTACTTTTTGTTAACAGCTTTCCACATGTTACTTTGGATTCTCTAACGTAGGCAGCTATAAGATAGAAGAGACAGTCTTAATTGTTGCCTCTAGCAATTTCCCATATGCATGTGTACTCTGTCTAGTTTAGGACAGCCTGTGTCCCAGTTCTAGCCTTGTTGAAAGCGTGAACTTATCTGCATGATTGTGTTACCTGTCTGTAGCTTCTTTGCTCTCACTTTACAAAGGGATGTAGAATATTTTGCTTTCCTGGGCACCCAACACAAGAACTGAAATCTGTTACTTCTGACTAGGTGTACAAGGATGCTCTTTAACCGCATGAAAGTATGGCTTGTTGTTTTAGTAGTGGTGACATGGTGTGATTAGTTGTATTCCCGGTAGACTACTCGCAGTATATGGACATAAGTGTGTCCTATTGATCTTGCTCCGACTTTATGATTTTTGTTGCAAAAATCTTTGAGTCTGACAAACAGAATGTTGTGCTACTGGTATCACCTTCCTACAACTTTCTGGGTTGTATTCAACCAACTTGTATTCAGAGTAGACCCCTTGAAATTAGTGACCATGGCTAACTTAGGTCCATTAACTTCAATGCATCTACTCGGAATAAAAGTTAATTGAATACAACACAGAAAATTACAAGAAGGCGATGCCAGTAGTGCATTGCACTACCTGCTAGAGATTGGCATTGTGTTCCAAAGGTAACAATGGTGAATGTTTCTGCACCTGCCCCTTTAGACCAGACAAATGTGTGGAAGAAATGTCCTGCTATATGACCTGCTTCATATGCCTGATGTTTGCAGAGGATAAATCTCTGTGTGGTAGGCCGAAGATAATATATGTCAGTCACTGGAAATGCTCATGAAGGAGAAAGTTGTGGTATTTTCTCTCTATTGTAAGCAGTTGAAATGAGGAGCTCTTTAGGCGTTGCAGATGTGCTACCATGTTTGTGCTGCTCTGTGCATTATTTATTGTGCCTAAATGGAACTGCCATATGCCCCAGCTTCTGCTTTACCTCTATAAGTCTATGTCAGCACAGATGCTAGTTGCTTTAAATCCAGTAATCCTAGTATTGGGGTGGGGGCTGGTAGTTTACCCCAGGAAAGGAGACTTTTGCAAAGTGTATGTAGGCTATGGGATTGTAGGGCAGTGTGACACTTTCTTTGTGACTTCTTGCTCACAAGAGGAAAGCAAACTTTTCAATAATGGTAGAGAATAGTTGTTGAATAGAAAATACAGTGGTGCCTCGCAAGACGAAATTAATCCGTTCAGCGAGTCTCTTCCTCTTGCGGTTTTTTCGTCTTGCGAAGCGCGGCTATTAGCGGCTTAGCGGCTATTAACGGCTTAGCGGCTATTAACGGCTTAGCGGCTTTAAGAAAAAGGAAACAAACTTGCAAGAACTCGCAAGACGTTTCGTCTTACGAAGCAAGCCCATAGGGAAATTCGTCTTGCGGAACGACTTAAAAAACGGAAAACCCTTTCGTCTAGCGAGTTTTTTGTCTTGCGAGGCATTCGTCTTGCGGGGCACCACTGTATTCCTTTGGGCCAATTCCTATGTTAAACAAAGGTGTGCTTATCATCATTTGTACATGTTTAGAATTTCAGTCAATGCTAATTGCCTGGAGCATGTATCTACATAATATATTTCTAAATGTGTATCTGTGGCTTGTGTGCACTGCATTTTTATATTAACAGGTACAGATTTTTGTGTGTATAAGATTGGTGTGAAGTTGTGTTGCAGGATTCCTAATTTAGCAGGACTTTCTGATACAACTATAGTGCTCAGTAGACCAATTTCTACTTTCTTAGGTGCTAAATTTATGCTTCCTGCTTGGGGTTTCCTGTTTGGGACTCTGGCTTAGCCAGATATTTGTTGGATTACTTTTGACAAGACTTTCTCTCCAGTTCCTCACCTTTTTTAAATGAATCTGTAATCTTCCATGCTCCACACTTTCGCTTTCTGTCCAGAATACCTGATGTGAAATGATTCCTGCAGCAGGTATAAGAAGAAAACCATTGCATATAAAAAACCATGTGCAAATCTATTTTGTATTATGCACATTTGGACAAATGTACACTTGCATTTTATTAAACTTATTTTTTGTACATTTTTCTCCTATGTAGAAAAAATATGTGTGAAGCAGCCCAGAGGAAATTAAGATGGTTGTAATGTAGTTAATAGCTATAAAGTGCCTTGTAAGCTCTACATTTTTTTTAAAGCAGAGCATAACCTGGAAACGTGTGAATGTTGTGGAAATTAATCTTGAGAGAGCTTCTCTGAAATGTGGCATGTCTCTCTATCCATAGATTGTAAGCCATGGCGCAAGCTGAGAAGAAAGGCGGATTGCTCCGGAAATCTTCAGCTAGTAAGAAACCCTTGAAAGAGAAGGTTGTGCTAATGTATGATGAGATCTTTACGGTAAGGATTGGACTTTGCTCTCCTCATTGTGGCATTTTGTTCAGCTGCAGGATACATTTTACTATGCTGAAGTAGTCCCATTGGGAAGTGTAAGGCAGGTTGGACTGGAGCTGTGCCTTATTGCATTATCTCTGGTTTCCTCTCTTAGTTTAGTATTAGTAGTATCTAGTATTAAGAATGAGAAGGGGAATGCAGTGAATCCTGCCTCTGGGTATGCTTTTACTTTGCTGCTTTGAGGCGAGTATATCTATACAGCAGGAGATTTCCTCATTTAGAATTACCTCTGCAGGCTCTACCATTGATAAACTGCGGAAGAATATATGGTGTGTCTCAGGGCCCATTTCTGCATGCTGTTTCCTGTTTTCCTGGTTATAATATTGCTATAAGGACATCCATATTTGTATCCACAGTGGCCATTATAACAGGAATTACATTCTCTTTCAGACAGAGGATCCCAGTAAATGCAGTCCTCGGTTTTGGGAGGAGCTCTTCCTCATGAAGGTAATATAGCAAAGATCAAAAACACCCACTGTCTTCTAATCATCTCTTCATGTTTACTCATCTACGTAGCAATTTTCCACCTTTAGCCATGTCCTCAGTGACTCCATGAATTGGCTTTTCCCTTTTCCCTTTGTCTTGACAGGTGAACTTGGAGTACCTGGAAGGGAAACTGGAGTCTCTAGATGGCGAAGAGCTGATGAAGATAAAAGATAATATTAACTGTTTGTTCCAGCGCTGCATCCGGGCTTTGGGAGAAGAACATCCTATCAGAGTGGTCAATGCATTACAGGTGCTGTGCTGTACATTTTGTGTCTCCAGTGGAGCTAAACCCAGGAACAGGCAGCTAATGACAGTTGTATCAGTGTTGATGAAGGAAAGAGTCCACTTCCCATTAAGATTGACTAAGATACATGTCAGTTCAGTGTGCTAGACCAAAAATCCCCTCTGTTAGCATTTATATAATAATAAAATGGTTTCTCTTCTTTGCTACTTTGTTGGCAGTCAGGAGAGTAATTGAGACTGAATCTATGTAAGCATATTTCAAGTTCCAAAACAGGCAAGCATACTAAAAATGCAGCCTGCATGGAGATGGAATATGAATCTGCTGTGTTATACTAAATCAAAATAAACATCTTCCCAAAATACAGCTGTCTAGGGCATATAATAATAGGCTCCTGGTGCACCGAAAGCTTTCTCACAGGTCTAGTGTTTTTCTCTTTCCGACACAGACACTGTGTGCACTGATCCGTGGAGTTCATCAGAAGAACAAATCCACATCTGGCTTTGACATCATCAACATGTTAATGGGTTTTGACAAGGCTGAGCTGTGTATGAAGGTGAGGGCTAGCTAGAGTGCAATAAAAGAAAGTGCTGCAGGTGAGGGTTAGGGAGACTGCAATAAGAGGCAATGGTGTGCTTGTGGAAGAGACATGTTAATCCATTGTTAAATATATTGGTTACAGTGTCTCCCATAGTATTAAAAGGTCTTGTCCAAGGTATGGACAGTCTCATGTCAAATATAGTTGATATCTGCATGCAACCGCATGCGTTGCTTATATTTCTGCTAGCTTTCTTTGTCCTCTTGAGTACTGGTAACAGAGAAGAAACAATGGCATATAGTGCTTTTTGCAGAATTGATGTGTTGACTTTTAGACACTGTATAAATATCTATAATGAGGCTGTGATTTGCAACTAGAGGGCAAAAATAGAAATCCTTTAAAATGCTTCATAACTAAATGTATCACAGCTGGGTTTTCTTTTGTGTGGGGGGAATTAGCTCCATAAGGAAGCAAGGCTAATTACAGTATAATAGCACCTTGCTTGAGAATTACAGCATAATCAGATCAGTGCAAGGAAGCCCCACTCAAGGATCCTTCATGCAAGCACTGGCACTTCACTCTCAGGCTACTCTGTGCATCCATCTGGGCGTACATTTTTATTTCCTTTTGTGAAATCGGCTGAGATTCTGAGGGAACAAAATTGTGTGTCACAATCCACACTGTGTGGTTTTGATTTGATGAAGCACAGTTTTAGGCAGAACTGTTGCTTTAATTTGTTGTGGTTATCTGCCTTGGGAAATATATACTTGGTGATATTTATGTTTTAGATGATGGGACAGAATACCTTTTAGAGAATACATTCTAGAGATGAAAGTAATTAAACAGATTTATTTATTAAAGACATTTGTATACAAATCCCCCCATAAAAAACGCTAGGCAGCTAACAACAAAATCAAAATGTGATTTAGCAAAATAAAATATAAGTTACGAAAAGTTAAGAATTTTAAAACACCAAGACCAGCGGCAGAGTAGAAGTTATTCCAAAGTATCAGATGAAAACAAATATAGTAAAAGTGCAGTCTACAAAGAAAGAACATTCTTTAAATTGAAAGCTTTTATTAGCTTTTGTAAAGCCATTACAGAGGGGACCAGACATAATAGTATGCATGCAAGACAGCTTCATTTAGACCAGAGATGGAGAACCTGTGGTCCTCCAGATGTTGGACTGCAACTTCCATCACCTCTTACCTTAGCCATGCTGGCTGAGGCTGATGGGCATTTGAAGTCAACCATATTCAGAGAGCCAAAGGTTCCTCATTCTTGACCTAGAATTTTACTAACATAGATCCTTCCCATCAAGGATCAGGATTAAACTCTGTGGGGAAGGGCCATAGCTCAGTGGCAGAGCATTTGCCTTGCATGCAGAAGGTCCTAAATTCAATCCCTGACATATCCAGGTAGGGCTAGGAATGTTCCCTGCCTGAAGTCCTGGAGAGCCATCGCTAGTCAGTGTAGACCAGGGGTAGTCAACCTTTTTATACCTACTGCTCACTAATGCATCTTTCTTGATGTTAAAATTTCCTTTACTGCCCACCAGTGCTCGATGGAAGGAGGTTTCAGCTTGTGCCGTAGAACCCCCTACCGCTCTCCTAGAATCCTGAAATGCCCACTAGTGGGCAGTAGGGGCCAGGTTGACAACCCCTGGTGTAGACAAGACTGAGCTAGATGGGCCTGTAGTCTCACTCAGGCTAAAGCAGCGTCCTATGTTCCTAGTACTTTATCGGGTACAGCGTCCGTGTGGGGGTTGTGAGAAGTAATGGATATGCTGTGGTTCATAGTAACTTTTCCCCCTCTAGAATCTGATGGAGAGTCTGGATGCTCTGCTATGTGCAGAAGGCTCTGAAAGTCTCAAGAATTTGTGCCTGAAGCTCTTACTCTGTTTGGTGACTGTAAGTAATAGACAATAGAGAGTCAACTATAAAAAGCATGCACTTTCAAAACTTGGAAATTGTTATTTGTGAATTAGCAAGGAATTCTTAATTTCTTAGGCAGAGGAACTTTCAATTCCAGCTGATCAGTATTCCTGTTATAGAGATGACTGCTGTCTAAATTACAGTCTTGGATATAAGTATTGTGTTAGTACATTTAATGTGAAGCCTCTTTTCCTGTCACAGGCAGGGATGTACTCTTATGTATAGACCCTGTTTTAAAATTGTTCAGCATATGCATCTCATGGAGGGAAGTTTGATACCCTTAATTATTTTAGGGAAGATTTACTAATTTACAGAGAGTTTTGTATTTGTTGCTGATATCTACCTGTGAGAAATTGGTTTCTTTTTTGTTGCAAGTTTGTATTGTTTTTCTTTCTTTACAAATGTCTATCTTGTCTGTCCTATCCTACAACTTTTCCCAATAGCTAATAATAAACAAGGAAAATCACCCTGAGGGCAGGGTGAGAGGTAGGCCAACCCATAATTAATGCAAGTATGTGAGCTTCTGTACCTCAAGCACATCCCTAAAGCTCTGCCAAGTAAAGTGTTAAGTTTCAAGAGTCTCCAGCCTAAGTCTTATTTTCTAACAGAGATTTTCAGCTTCCCTCTATCCAGAGCTCAATGGTAGGAATGTAGCAAGAAGCATTGTGATGAATCTTCTGGTGTTGGAAATACTGATTTTATTACTAGCAATATTTAGAAAGCACCCATAAGGATAGAAGATAGCCCAGAACAAAATGGTTCAGGGGAAATTATATAAGTGATAAGATAGCATTAATATTGTACTAAGTAAAATCATTAAAGTGTATACCAAAATCAGTAACCTCACTGTAGCCCTAGTACATATGCCTAGAACCCACAAAGAATGGGCTTCATTACACAGAATATGGGAGAGTTTCAGTAATTGAGAGCACTGCTTCTTGAAACAGGAGACAACAAAAATACTGTGGAGTGGTGGGTGCAGTTCAGTAATTTTGCAAGGGTAGTAGTAGATAAGAGCATGTTGTTGTCACTTCCAGAAGCTTCTTTAAAACAACAACCGCCCTTTGATTCTCAATTCAGGTTACAGATAACATCAGTCAAAACACAATTCTGGAGTATGTGATGATTAACAGCATCTTTGAAGCTATCTTACAGGTAAGTTCCACCCCCCCCAAAAAAAAAAACCCCCAACAAATCTCTGGGCAGTTAAATTTTCCATACTGCATAGCTATAAATAGTGCAGTTCCTGTAATGTTGCTTAAATGGAAACTTAAGATGAATGCCAAGTAGCATGTTAATGTCTCTCTTGCTTTAGTCTTTCTGTTTTTGTTTTGGTCAGGGGATACATTTTAGAAGATTTCATTCAGATATTTTATAAATTTGGCACTGTGAACCTAATTCTCTAATAAGCTACGACAAGTAATTTTTTTTAGTGCAGTCAGCTTAAGTCCTTACCCAGCTATTCATTCCCTTCAAATGTGCTGATTCTCTTCAAGGTAAAATGTTCGTTTCAATTTGCTCCATACAAATGGGGGTTGTCAAGGCCTTTTTAAAGTTGTATAGGTTCATTTTGGAAACAGACTTTGGGTCTGTTTGCCTGTTGTTTATCTACATCTTTTCAGTTCAGGTGTCTAGAATCACTTTGTTCTTTGCAGCATAGAACCGTAGTTAATCTAAGTTACTCCTTTTCTTGATTTTAGATCCTCTCCAGTCTCCCCAGTCGCAGGGAACATGGTTATGAAGCTGTTGTCCTGCTTGCCTTATTAGTAAACTACAGAAAATATGAGGTGAGTAATTCATGTGGAAAACGTGTACCTTATCCCTAGGGCACGCGTGTCCAAAGTCTGAATGAATTTTATTTTTTTGGTCACAGACCAGTTCCAGCTCACATACAATATCAAGGAAGTCATAAAACACAATAGGAATACATTTGAATTTGCAGTTAGGTATAACAGGGACAATACAGATACAGCAACAGTTTAAAAATACATAAATTAAAACTTAGTTATTAACATATAACCTAAAATTATCCTTTAAGGCCTTCATCATTATGATAGCACAGCTTGTTCTCTAAGTTTTATGACAATTGCACAGAATTTGGCCACCCTTAATGTGATCTCGGGATCCTTGCCCTCTACCAGGGATTTTAGACATAAGTTCGGAATCATTTGGAGATTTTTGCATAGCAGGGGTAATAAATACAGTGGTACCCCGCAAGACGAATGCCTCGCAAGACGGAAAACCCGCAAGACGAAAGGGTTTTCTGTTTTGGAGGCGCTTCGCAAGACGAATTTCCCTATGGGCTTGCTTCGCAAGACGAAAGCCCATAGGGAAATCTCCGGGGACCTCTTTTAAATGCTGGTGGTGGGGAGCAAAGCCTTTCCCCCCCTCTGGCCTTCAGAAGAGGTCCAGGAAGGCCGGCGGGGGCCGAAAGGCTTTGCTCCCCACCGCCAGCATTTTAAAAGCAGTCCGGGATAGCAGGGAAGAGCTTCCCGCTATCGCGGACGGCTTTTGAAGGCAGGCGGGGGGCGAAGGTCTTTGCTCCCCCCTGCCTGCCTTCCCGGGAGAGCTTTTGAAGGCAGGCGGGGGGGGGGCAAATACTTTCGCCCCCCGCCCGCCTTCAGAAGAGGTCCAGGACACAGCCTTGTTTAACACCACGGTAGGTTTGGATTTCCTTGGATAAATGGTCCTGTCAGTCACACCTAACCCGGACCCGAGTGTTTTCGTATAAACTGCGGATGAGACACAGTATACGTCTGTCTATATTTGAGGTGCGATATTAAATCCGGCCCGACAGCCAATTTAATCCAGTCCCTGTGACAGTTTATTTCCTGGGGTAAAATCCCCCCAAAAGCTGAACAACTTCACTCCTAAAAAAGCTCAACAACTTTACAACTTTGGTTGGCCCTCACGCATGTTCACTTCATCAAATCTGGCCCTCTAAGAAAAAAGTTTGGGCACCCCTGCGCTAGGGGTTTACAAAGTTTGTTTGGCTTTAGTTGTCAATTTTAAAATGGTGGTTGCCAGGACTCTGCCCCTTCTCTAAGAGGCAGATTCCTGCCCTTGAAAGCATCATGCACGGCCAGGAACAATTTCCACTCTCCAAGGGTGGCAGACTGTTTCTGCAGTTGTGCTGCATTTCCACTATGCTCCAAGTGCCTTGAACGTGCATTGCGAAAAGGAGCCCCATTTGTTTTCTCCAACTTCTTTGTTCCTGGGAAACAGTATAGCTGCAGGGCAGTCCCCACCTCTCTCTCTCGTGGGTTTCAAGTTGGAGTGGAGTTCTGGGACTTTTTCTCCTTGAGGTGCCTCAGAAATACAACAATGAAATAAGCAGCAGCCTTTCTCTCAACCTTGTAGTAAGAGAGGTAGGTAGGGATTGTCGGCACGGTTGCACTCTAGTTACAAGGTTGGGAGGAAAGCTAGTAGTTGTTGCTCACCAGGTGAGGATAGTGAGTGGAATCTTGTCCTGGTGTGCTAGACTGTGAGCTAGAGCATGTTGAAAAATTGTGTCCTGCTTGCATCCAGATGAAAAATTGTGTACTGTATCCATTTTAGTAGTATCTCTGTGTTTCCAGTGTACTTTGTGTATGTGTTTAGAAATAATCCTACAGTTCTTTGCTTATAAGCACAAGGAAAGCTGTTCTATAAAGTACATATTTTTAGTATGGGAACAACTGTGGTGTTTGCAAGCTTCTGCCCCTTCTTTAAAAAGTGGGAGTTTCTAGTTTAGGTTTTCAGACCCCATAATGTGTATGATTTGGCAGCTAACTAGGTAGCCTGTTGGACTATTAACACCCTTGATAGAATTGATGGCCATGTGATCAGTGGATGACCTGGTATGTTATGTAGCACACAGTTCCTTGAGAGGATAGTGTGCATGTGTTTCTGATGCTTTCCAATTACTTGTTATTTTCTCTAGTTTGCGTGAGGCACAGTATTTTTATTATGGCTTCTATCATTTTGCCTAGTCTGCAGGATTTGATCTCACTGTTATCTACTAGATGCTGAAATCCATAATTTCTGGATGTGGAAACAAGATGTATCAGGTTGTTTCATATTTCTGTAGTCCCTTTGGGATGTTAGTGCATACTTCAGTCAGAAACACAGAAACAATGCTAATAGCATTCCCAAATCTAAAAGCAAACTTAGGTCAGTGGAAATATCCTCAGAGAAAGAAAAGGTTATTGTTTTGCTGCTATTAGATGAGGGTCACTGGGATAGTCTGTTTCAGATAAAGTCATTTGGAAGTCCCTCCTGGGGAAAATAAGCTTGCATAAGGCTTAATTTTTCTCCTAGGGGTTGTCTTGGCTTTGCATTACAGCTGAGAGAATTTATATGTATGTGGTGCTGTATAAAGCAGTTAGTATGATTTGAGAAAATAGTAGATTTTTTTCCTGGTCAATCTGGAGAGACATTAGAATTGCATGTATTTGTGTCATGCCTCCAACATTGCAAATCTTCTGTTGGAGGGTGTGGGGGATTTTCCTGTTTTTTATGTAAGCTGTGAGAGTCTTTTCATTTCAACCACACTGTTGCTGGTCATACTCTTTTTTCCCCCCAGAGCCTCGTGGGCTGCTAAATTGTTCCATTAAGTTAAGGAAATCTAATTGCATTGAGAGTGTATTCGTTGCTTATGACTTTAATGCTTGTCTATTAAAAAAAAAAAACCCTCTAGTGTTGCTTACAAAAACATGGCTTTAAATGTGCTTCAAGATTAGCAGAATATTTGCTGATGTCTTTATTTCTTATCCAGGTTCACCTTATTTTTTTTAATTGCAAAATCATTAATCTGATTTATAGACAGTGCTCCTACCAGCATAGAATTTCAGTCCATTGCTCTGATTACCACCTCCAAAGGCTTTCTTTATTCCCGGGTGACTCCATGAACTGCAGCAATTTAGCAGTGGGTAGGGCTTTATAGATTTAGGAATTCATAGAGATTCATTTCATCTCTAGTTTAGAGCCCTTTGATATCCAGTTGCCAACACCTAAGCATAAAGCTTTCTGGAAGCATAAAAACAAGTAATTTCATAATCTTAAACTGAGAGGTGGGTACTTCTGTCTGCTGAATCCTAAGGCAGAACATGTAAATCTCTATAAATACGTGTATGTTTAAAGTGAAAAACAATATAATAGAATGAAACAAACACTTATCTGTAATCTGGGTATGGCATGTTAAGACTAGGCATGAATCAAATTATCCTTCTTTTGCGATCTCTGACACAGCAGTGGAGAACAGGATCTGATTGGGCAGGTGGGGGTTGAGATTGTTTTCTCCCCCACCCTCATGGGCCATGTTTGGCAGGTGGCTGGAGCCAGTCACTTTCCCCTCAGGAATCTTATGACTTTAATGTCCCTTTCACAGGGCAATCTTGCTCAGTACTTTGCAGGCACTGTGGGTCAACTGATTGGTGGTGTTTGCAAACCTTCTTTTGGAGCCAGATTTTCCCCTGTCCCATGCCTGATACCATATACGGCAGGTATAGGGCAGGTGGCTGTGGCTTGGTCTGCAGACAGGAGGTTACCCATGCCTGCTGTAATAAAGTGTGTTCAGCTTCTTTTGTGGAAGGTCTCATTTCAAACCCCACCCAGACTGTGGTTTGCAGCTCTAACCGTAATGCAGAACCCAGGCCATGGTTTGAACTTTAAAAATTATACAGGCAAGCTGCTTCCGTACAGCCAGTCCTCCAGTCCTTGACTGCAGTGGCTTCTGAAGGTGGAACCATGGCCACAACTAGTTCAAAACCCATAGTTTGACAGTTTTAACACCTCATGGTACCATACTTAAGCTTTGTAGTGTGTTAGCAGAATTGGTCTAAGGCATAGTAATCAGAATGGCAGTCAATTTTAGATCACGATTTCTTTCAGAATCTCATAAATCCTGATATTCTAGTGAGAGAAATGTTGAAGATGTGTGCATTTAGGCATTTAGGTTTTAGAAAATTAAGTATCCCACAATTGTATACATGTCTGTATGTATACATGACTCCCATATAAGCTGGTGTAGGCTTTGCAGCCTTAGCCTGGTTTCATGTTGTGCTCCCCACTCCTGCCTACAAGCAATAAGAAAATCCAGATTTGGCAGGGTGTGTATTGGGGAAAGGAGGGAATGGAACCTCCTTACTATGGTTTGGTAATCAGAACAAAGCACGTTTGTTAAACTGATACAGTTACATAATTTCCATTAGTCTCTTTTCATTCAATTATAGCTATGAAATCACTATAAACATGCCTTGAAATTGTTACTTATACATTCTATCTATCGGTCTCCTGACCTTTATGTCTACTTCTAGGGCAACTCATAAATGATGATAAAACAATGATGGATAAAGATTAACAAGTTAAAACAGCAGAAGGAGAAAAGCAATTCAGATTGGTTTTAAGGGGAAGGGCTGTAACTCAGTAGTAGAACATCTCTTTTGCATGTAGAAGGCCTTAAGTTCAATCCCTGGCATCTCCTGGTAGCACTTGGAAGGACACCTGTCTAAACTTTCGGTGAGCCACTGCCAGTCTGTGTAGACAGAGCTGAGCTACATGGGACAATGGGCATCTTCCTATGTTCCTTGTGCTATGTTCCTAGATGCTATTTTAAAAGTCTGGGGAAATAAAAAAAGTATTTACGTAATGTAAAATATGTGCAGAGTTTACCACCCTGGCAGGTACATTCCAAAGGTGGGAGAAGGCTTCTGAGGAAGGCAATCATAAGCTAGTCCCCAGGTCCTAAGCTGTACAGGGGTTTAATAGTAAGCATCAGTACTGAAGGTACCAAGTAAATCCAGTCAGCTGATGTGAAGTGACAGCCATCTTGAAATTACCTGCTCATGTGATTTAATATGAAGTAAAACTAATTGCTTTTTTGTTTAACCTTATTTGTGACAATTTGGTTACTTTTATTGTTTGGAATCTTAATATTATTACTACTGTTATAATATATTTATTTATACCATGCCTTTTTCATTATGGGACTCAAGGCAGCTTACAGATAAAAAATAGGAACTGCTAAAAAAGAAGAATAAATAATTAAAATACTATCATTAAAATATAATTAGACCTTGATAGAATTAAAACGGTCTACATCTATGAAATCTGTTTAAAATTTTCATGATAACAATATGTACACTGCATGTAACTGAGTAAACCTTTAACACTACAGTGGTACCTTGAGTTACAAATGCTGCAGGTTACAAACTCCACTAACCTGGAAGAGTTACCTCGAGTTGAGAACTTTGCCCCAGGATGAGAACGGAAATGGTGTGCCAGCAGAACGGCGGCAGCAAGAGGCCCCATTAGCGAAAGCATGCCTCTAGTTAAGAATAGTTTCAGGCTAAGAACAGACCTCCAGAACGAATTAAGTTTGTAACTAGAGGTACCACTGTATTTAAGCTCATGTCCTTTTAAAAAAATAAGCCATGTTGCCAGTTTTAAAATGTGAATATGCTAGCTCATAGAAAAATACCGAGTCGATTTAATATAGCTAAATAGTGGTATCTTTTAATCACTGCAGTTACTGCAATACAGGCACCACCAGGTGGCATGGTCAGCCAAATGCTTCTGGTGAGAACTGGGGGTGAGAGGCTGAGCCCCTGTTCTGGTTAACTCTGTAGCTGCACAAAATGCAATGTGCATGAAGTTCCACTTCTAGTCCTAAAAATCCATGACCATCACAAAAAACACAGTGATGACCGGACCCAAAGTTGGTTAGCTTGGGCAAGGTAGTAGCCATCTGTTCCTTCATACCATATGCTGTGGAGATCACTTCAGAAACCTTGCAGTGCCTTTTCTCTTTTAGAGGAATTTCTAAAATCAGGAATGGGATGATTGTGTGCTGAGAACTGTACAAGAGCCTAACTAACATTCATAGCTGTGGAACTGAAGGATAACCAAGATTCACCAGAGAACTGGGTAAAGTCCTTCCAAAAGAATAACTGTGTTTTGCCATAAGTAAAGGAAGACGCGGAACAAGGTGTGGCTGTTCTTGTAGAAAGCTTAGGCCTAGGGGGTATTAGAGACCTCACTGATACGATCTCCTAGCTGTGGCAGGCCCTTGCACCCAAAGTGGTAATGGGAAATTATGGTGCAGGACCAAATAGCCCTTTTAGGTGAAACAAAGCTCTGTTTATCTTAGTGTCTTCAAAGCTATCTCCTCATCTAATCAAGGTAATTATGCAGAAAGGTCAAAGGCCTTGAGTACATTGAACAGTCGTAAAGATTGTGTAAAAGAAAAGATCTGAAAGTGCAGAGGCCTGGGGGCAAAGCTATTCTGTTTATTAATTCTGCCCTGGGAGATGAAAAGGTTGGTTTTTTAAAATGATTATACACCAAATAAATGAACAGGTTCAGCTGCATATTGTTAATCTCTTGCTGCAGATAGCAGTGCCATGTTTGGAATATACATTCAGGAAGCACACTTTCCACAGATTAGGGTGGTGGTGTTTTTGTTCTCCCCCCTTTCCTAAGTTTAAATTTGTGAGAAATGTTCTCATCCCTCCCTCCATTTTAAGTGTTCTTGTGATGCAGAGCTGGGGGCATTATGCTATTCTGGGGTTTATGTTACAAGATACCAGTCCGTATTAGCCCTTCTTTTAAAAACACTTTTCTACCTTTCCTCATGGATTACACATGACTCATGTGGGACTGAGTTGGAGTTAGGCAAGAGTTAAGTTTTTCCAAACTTTTTTCCAAAGTATTGCAACCAAGAAATCCATGGCCTCCCCAGGAAAAGAGGAAGAAGAGAATCAACAGAGAAAATAAAACACACATAGCCGGGAAGGCAGGTGCACTCCCTCTTCACCCCTGTGCCTCAGCACTTACATTCTTGATCTATTAGAGCCGAAACCCTACTGACCCTGATAAATAACAAAGAAATCCTCTTGAGTATGTGCATTTTCTTATTTTAAATGTACTTAACTCATGGCACCATCATGACTGCAGGAATAGCGTTGTGTTTCCTTCTGCTGCCCTAGTGCTAAGCGCTTTTACTTGTGAGAAAACATCATTTATATTTTTAAAGTAAAAGTACAGTCATACCTCGGGTTACAGATGCTTGAGGTTGCGTGCTTTTGGGTTGCGCACTGCGCCGAACCCGGAAGTACTGGAATGGGTTACTTCTGGGTTTCGGCGGTTGTGCATGCACAGAAGCGTTGAATTGCGACCCATGTGTGCGCAGACACGGCGCTGCAGGTTGCGATTGCTGCGGGTTGCGAATGTGCCTCCCGCACGGATCACGTTCGCAACCCGAGCGTCCACTGTACTAAACTGAACATCTGTAATGTTGTGCATAGATTGGAAACTGTGTGTCTGGTTCAGTGGTGGTGTGATCCTGACATTACTAGGGTGGTTCTGAGTTGCTTTTATGCATGACTGAAGAAAAGACACTTGAAATGTGCCGAGGCTTTCATATTTAAGGGGAGGGTATTCACTTCAAGGATGCCAATAATAATTATTTTTTAATCGTTTCACAAAATACCCAGTGTCTTGACTTCTGCCCTTTGAACTGCTCCTGAGTGAAGAAAGCCTTTGGTTCATACACAAGAATTTCAAAAAGGTCTGAAAGATGTGAGTTATTTGGGAACTTAGATTTTGCTGTTCCTCCAGTCAATGACCCTCAGAGTGGCTTACAATAGATTGAACATATTTAAATTTGTGTATATATATGTGTAAAGAAAATTCAATTTTTTTTAGTCCTGCTGTGTTGTATCAGCTGTCAGAACACACAGATATGAAGTAGGTAAAGTAGGAACAAGTGTTGTTGAATTCATTGAGACTTTCTTCTGAGTAGATATGCATAGGGTGTATGGTCAGATGTCTTTTTTCTGGTTCTAGCTGTCATACCTATTCCTCTCTTAGTCTGCTGAATTTAGCTTGTCTCTCTGCTAGCTTTTGGTTATCCCTGTCCTTGTGTCTGATAAAGTAGGTAAAGGTAAAGGGTGTTAGGAAATCTTGCCTCTGAGGAGAAACTGGCCACTCTCCAGGCACCCGGTGTGATCTCCTGTTGACCTCCCTGTCTGCATTCCCAAGCAGGATACAGGCTAGGTCACGATCGGCGATCCTCCTCAGCGTGAGAAGGACACACCACTCTTCCCTGCTCCCTGCTCCCCCCAGGGAGGGGAAAGAGATAGACAGAAATGTATTTACATGTCTTTATTTCTGTCCTTGCAGCGTTACAGAGAAACACGTCTGCTCTATTCAAACTCCAACAGCAGGGAGACAAACTCCACCTCCTGTACTTCCTGTACAGGTCAAATTACACTCTGAGCTAAATCCGGTGCTCAGCACTGTGAATAGACTGTCCCTCTGTTCCAACGGTACAGTCCCAACATTCCCATCATGTTTTGCTTTCCAGCCAGCTGCAGCTCGCTGCCGCATTGCATCCATATCGTAACAAAGGGGCCCCTGAGACCATTAGGTCCAGTCGTGACCGACTCTGGGGTTGCGGCACTCATCTCGCTTTATTGGCTGAGGGAACCGGTGTACAGCTTCCAGGTCATGTGGTCAGTATGACAAAGCCACTTCTGGTGAACCAGAGCAGCACACGGAAACGCCGTTTACCTTCCCACTGGAGCGGTACCTATTTATCTACTTGCACTTTGCTGTGCTTTTGAACTGCTAGGTTGGCAGGAGCAGGGACCGAGCAACGGGAGCTCACCCCGTCACGGGGATTCTAACCGCCGACCTTCTGATTGGCAAGTCCTAGGCTCTGTGGTTTAACCCACAGCGCCGCCTGCGTCCCTGATAAAGTAGGTACTTGCCTCCAAAAGCTCATAGTGCACTGAATTTATCTGTCCTTAAGATGACAGAGGGACGCGGGTGGCGCTGTGGGCTAAAGCCTCAACGCCTAGGGCTTGCCGATCGAAAGGTCGGCGGTTCGAATCCCCGCGGCGGGGTGCGCTCCCGCTGTTTGGTCCCAGCGCCTGCCCACCTAGCAGTTCGAAAGCACCCCCGGGTGCAAGTAGATAAATAGGTACCGCTTACCAGCGGGAAGGTAAACGGCGTTCCGTGTGCGGCTCTGGCTCGCCAGAGCAGCGATGTCACGCTGGCCACGTGACCCGGAAGTGTCCCCGGACAGCGCTGGCCCCCGGCCAATAAATGTGAGATGGGCGCACAAACCCCACAGTCTGTCAAGACTGGCCCGTTCGGGCAGGGGTACCTTTACCTTTACCTTTAAGATGACAGATGCTTCTCTGTATTTTGCATTACCATCCTGTAATGGCAATTTTTCATGAATTGTTGCTTTTCCCTTCTCAGTATTTGGCTCCGTTTAGGCACTGATAATCACTGAACTAAACCAAAGCTGTGAGCATAAGGTTGTTGTTAATGGGATTGCAATTCCTTTGGTCCCAGATGTTTCAGTCTGTGCTGGTCAATCTCTCATATATGAACCAGTCTGTGCTAGACACTCTGCATAATGAGTGTAGCACGGTGGGTATGTATGTATGAGACATGGGTAGCTCTTTATTTAGAACGCTGTTCAACCAGGAGCATAGAAAACTGCTATACTGATGGACACTGGCACTAGATGGATGCAGTATTGAATATATTGGCTTGTTTACTGTTTCCCTAACCGTTGAAATAATGAAGGCTAATGTGTAAAATGTGACCATGACTCTCAGTATCTTGGAGGGGCTCTCATTTGTATGTGAGGCTACTGCACTGAAAGGAGGAGTGGACCTAGAGTCTTGTGGTTTAAATTGACAGGCACGTGTGTCCCCTGGCATCATAAGACGGGCAAGACCTTTGCATGAAGCTGTGTTGGCTTTGCTGAGTCACTAAGCTAACCCATGATAACCCATGACTTTCCTTCTTCCCACTACAGTCTGTGAATCCTTATATAGTGAAGCTGTCCATCATAGATGATGAGGCCACCCTCAATGTGAGTATGATGGATTAAGTGCTGTGACTATTGCACGTTATCCAGAGGACTAGGAATACAACAAGGAGCTGAACTGAATTAAATTTTTTTTAAATCCCAAGACATTTTCAGAAGCTCTGATTTCTGTGATCATGACTGAAGTATTCCACAGTGTATGAGAGAGGAATAAATCTATGATATAAGTAATGCAATAAAATATTTAATGAAGAAACAAAAAAAAATATTTGAATGAGAAATTAATGGGATCTGTAGCAATGTGAAGCCTCCACATGTTTTTCCTGCCAAAGGGTATAGTCCTAATTTGGGGACATAGCTTTTGCCTCCACCTATAGAACCGGTAATACAGAATTTTAGTTCCATTATTTTCATATCTTGCCTTTCTTCCAGAGTACCCAAGGCAGCATACATAGCTCTCTTCCCACCATAATTTTATACCTTCAGCAACCTGTAAAATAAATTAAGCCCGGGGGGGGGGAGTGCCGTTGCCCCCCAGTGAGCTTCAAGGTTGCATAGTGATTTGAACCTGGGCCTTCCAGTCCTAATCTGATATTCTTAGCACTACAAAATGCTTGCTTACTTGAAATGAGTCTTACATGGAGAGGGACGTGTAGATATGACCTTGTCAGATAATGACAGAAGCCTGATCCCTGTAGCTTATATGGATCTAGTGCTATAAATTATTGGGGGTAATTTGGAGAATAAGCTTTTGGGGGGCAAAGGGCTCTGTCTCTGCTCTGCACTTGCTGTGTGGCTGTAATCTGTAGGGAGTAGAACTCAACATCTTGCTCTGTTTTTACAGGGAATGGGTCTTGTAGTCGCTCAGGCTTTATCAGAATACAACCGGTAAGTCAAGTTAAGGCATGTCTTTTTTTTACAGCAGCAAAAGGAGTTAACATCCCCTTCTGAGAAAACTTGCTGATGCGCCTGTCAGCTGCTTCCTTCGGCTGCCTGAAAATGTCTAGATCTTTGAGACGTTGCATTCCTGCTGTCATTCCAATCAGTAAATCTGTTTTTGGCCTTGCGTAGTAGAGGTTTGGTTTCACAGGGGAACTGCCAGGATTGCATTTACTTTCTTCTTCCTTTAATTGGCTGTACCTTTTTGTGAACTGTCTGTAACATCTTCTGCTCCACCACTGATAGAAGACTAAGTGAATTGCTGTGTATTGCTTCTGACAGAAAATCTATTTTGGTTATAGGACTTTTGAAATAAACAAATATCTAACCATATAGAAATTATTAGAGTGGATCAACTTTGTTATTCACCTCATCCACATATGAGCTCTGATGTGGGATCAGTTACTTAGAATAATAGAATTGTAGAGTTGGAAGGCACCCTTTGAAAATAGGAAGTGGGCGAAAGCTGACTATTCCTCTTTTCTTTAAATACTGTTAAGAATTTGAGTCAAATCTTTTTTGCACACATAGGTTGGCAGCATCATGGCTTGATCTATCTGTTGCTGTCCTCTTTTTTTAGGCAGTATAAAGACAAGGAAGAAGAACACCAGAGTGGCTTTTTCTCAGCCTTGACCAACATGGTAAGGTGTGTGTGTGTGTGTGTGTGTGTGTTGCTGGTCAGTGTTTGCCGTGCCAGGGGCCCAGTCCAATGCTTGTAAAAGAAAATGAAAATGACTTTCTTATTTATGCTACATTAGGCTATGACTCTGGCTCCCCTGAAAATATGTAGTGTCCATTTTTAAGAATTGTGTGCCTGCTCATCTTGAGGGAAAATTTCTATAGATCCTAATGCTGTGCAATATTGCTTGTTTCCACAGGTGGGCAGCATGTTCATAGCTGATGCAGATGAGAAAATCTCCGTTCAGTAAGTGCACCCAGCAGATAGCAATTTGCTGCTTTGATTGAGGAGTATAAAATGCTATCCATTGCTGACATTTAACTTAAAAATGTAAGGCAAGAGAAATTTAACTCTAGCTCAGCAGCCAATAACTAGAGATGGCAGCAGGCAGTCTGGTACATGAGTGAATTAGCAGAAGCTTTAGTCAGATGGTTAGGGTATAGCATTCTTTTCTTATGCACAGAAACTGGATGGAAATGGGGGCAAATAGGAAGGAGGAGTTACCATACATGACATTTGGATGTCCATGTTTTTGAGCAGATACAAGTAAATTATTTGACACTGATGACCACATCAGAAATTTTGCCACAGTCAAGCAAACAAAAACATTGTTGATGCCTGCAACCTTCTGGGGCCATACCTACCCTGTGTATTAAGTTGACCAGTTGGTTGTAGATGATTTCCTTTGTCCTTCCTTCTTCTTTGGGGCTGGGGATAACTAGAGCAGGGTGCTATATGTGAAGTGCAATAAATAAATGTTAAGTGCTGCAATAAATTGGGGTGGATGACTACATTTGTATAAAGTAAAAGTTACCTTCTATCAATGAATATGGGGTATGTGTAGATTTTTGCTAGGTGTCTAGTGGGTTTGGAAGTCCTGAGGGGGGCGGGAATACCCTGCAGGGACCCAGCTTTTTTTTCTTTTAAAAATAAATTTCATTAAAGATTTCTTAGATTACAAAAATACATTTTTTCAAGTTGTGTTTTCTACAGATCAGTTACATTTGTTGTGAGACATTATTGTTGCATGCAGTATTAGACTGGAAAGAAAAGAGGGGGAGGGAGGGAATGGTGTGTGGGGTGGGTGGCGATGCTTCTATTATTCTACTTAGTGTATGTGTTCGGTTTTGTGTCAGCGTCTCTTGTGTGGGTTCTCTTTCTATTCGCTTGTTATGCTTCCTTGGTGGTAAGAGAGGTTGGTTGTCTTTGGTTGGCTGTAGTGAGATTTGTTTATGTGTGTGAGGGGGTGGGTTTTTGAGGGACCCAGCTTTCTAATATAAATATGTCTTTGTTTATCATTCTGGGTATCCAAAGTAGCTGGGTAGTAAGGGCGGGGGAAGTGACCCATTATTTTACACTCATTTACTGCAGCGCATCTTTTTCTCTTACATTCTTTTTGTAGAACCAATGAGGCTATCCTTTTGGCTCTTTATGAAGCTGTTCACTTGAACCGAAACTTCATCACTGTATTGGCACAGGTGGGATGAAATTCCTTTTTCTGCACCTGAGGATTGGAATGAAACTAAAATAGCTTCAGCATGCTGGAGATAGCTGTACCAATGGACCTTGGAGCTCTTCCTGCCTTTTGTCAGATGTGGTGGTTTGCCACAAGAAGCAGGCTTTCTTCTGAATTTGATGGCTTAGGGAACAAATGCACAATGCTTATTTGTTTCTTTTTGTTATCCCCCCCCCCAGTCTGAGTACCTCTGAGCCCTGAGGGTGAGATTCAGACTAGTTTGTTACTGAAATGATCCTGAAGCAAGATGTGATAGGTCCCTGGTGACTACCAAGTGAGGAAGGATGCTTCAAGCTAGTTTAAAACTGGAGGATTGTTTGTGCAGTATTTGCATACCAAATGGCTCTTCTTTTACCCTAGTCTTCCCCAGGTTAAGTGTATATTGGTGGGAATCAACACTCTGCAGGCAAGGATATCTAGTCCTGAAACAACCTCAGTTGGGCCTGGGAAGGCAGAAATTGCTTTGGTCCCCTAGATTTAAGGGTATTAAATTGTTCTGATCATCAACTAGAGTCGAAAACTGTTCTATACTTTTTTCCCTACTCATAAGGTCTTTTGAATGTTGCTTTCAATCTCTGGCCCTTCTTTTTTATTTAATCAACCAGTAGTAAAAAGCCTTCTGCCCTCTCACCTGATTTAAAGGTTACTGGCATGGCTGTGGCATTTCTAGTCATCACTGCTCCTTGGTTTGTGCTCTTGTAATATTCTCTAGAGCTGCATATGTTTTGGCTTTCTTCTGCATGTTGGCTCTTGTGAAAAGCTGAGTTTTAATTTTTCTGCTTGTGCAGTTCTTGCAGGATTGGCTTCTGTACTGGAGTGCAGTAAATGTAGTGGTATTTTATTAAGTTTGCATCAATTGGGGTGTGTGTGTGTGTGTGTATGTTAGCATACAGAACAGGGCTACTTTTCATGTGTGTTTGCTGGTATTGGGACCACAGCTAAAACTTGTGTAATTCATATGTGTTTAAGTTGTTTTGCTCATATTGTACATGTGCACAGGCTGGAGACTATAGAGCAGAGCTAAACGGGGAGGGTATATGTTGGTCTAGTAGATTTTTTTGTCAAGCTATTGGGGAGTTGTTGTACCATGCACAAAATTACATTGATAGATGTGTTTTAGAAATGAGGTGCCAATGTGCTGCTGCTAGGTGGTGCTGTTATCCCTTAGCTGGCTCGGGAGTTATAAAACCTTATTATAGCAGCATGCAATCGTTTTATTGCATGGAAATAGAGTTGCTTGCCTGTAATATTTTCAATGGGCTGTATGTTTCAAAGCTTGCCCCAGAGATGGCTTTCTGAAATTGGGTCTACAACCATTGGCAATGTGCTCTCTTACAAAATGGGCTGGTAAGAGCCCATTAATAAACCAGACTTTCTAGATGTCTGCCATGGCAGACCCCTATGTGAACTTCCATGAAACGTTGTGCAGTTAAAAGCAGATTGGTAGTTCTAGAACACATTTCAAATCATTGCTCTGCTTGTTGCCGGGAGAACATTTGAAGATGCATTGATATGAAAGGCGTACTCTGAAACAGACTTCATTACTTCACTGTTGGATATGAAATAGAATAGTATGAAACCTTGCCTGTTCTCATGAATGCCAGTGATACAAATTGAACCCTATGGAGAATAAAGTTAAATCAGAAATTAGATTGGGGGGGAGGAGGGGGCTGCTGGCTGAGATGAAATGCAGAGAAGAACTAGTAGAAGAAGGCAGGGGAAATCTGTAACTGCATTATTATTTATGTAGCCCTGTCCTCTGGAAGCACCTGGGTTAAGCAGCTGGGTGGCAACGTGATGCATTGACTTGCTCTTTAAGGAGAAATACATTAAGATAGGAACTATAAGGACAGGAGAAAAATGCTGCTTCAGCAGCAACTCTGTATTTTGGAGGGTGTGAGAAAGAGAACGTCCCCCAATTGGTACTGTCAATTCAGTTGTTACAAAATAGTGAAAGGCTGAATGGGGGCACTTTCCAAGTTTTTCTATTACAAACACCAACTCACAGATTTCTGTAGGGATTGTAGGTCTCATCAGGTTTATCAACAATGCTGAGCTTAGAATGAGGGTGCAGCAAACAAAACTTACGTTGTACGGTATGGGCCACGTGGAACAGAACTGATCTACATGTGTTTGGTTCCTAGAGTCATCCTGAAATTGGTTTGGTGACCATGCCAGTAAGCCCAACGACTCCGACAACTCCAGTCACTCCTCTTGGGACCACACCACCTTCTTCTGACGGTGAGCTCTTCTGCATATGCTCCAGTTGCCTGCATCTTGATGTGTTTATACCCTGGGAAACATAGCAATTGTCCTCACTTTGTCCAGAGAAAACTTAAGCTTTTGTAGTTCAAAGCCAAGGTTTTCAATGCATCTGGAACCCCACCAAGTGTAAGAATGAATCACAGCATGATGGCTTCATGTGGCTGGATCATAAACTGACCCCAAATGAGATTTCCCCTGGATCTGTTTTTATGATGTGGGAAGGCAGTTGTCCTTGGTAAACAGGAGGACAATACACAGTTGCATGAGCAAAGTTGTGGGTAGTTATCCTGGAGAAAATAGCATCAATTGTCTATACTGGACCTCACGGTTTCCCTGTGTATGTGTGTGTGCTGACTTCTTTATGCGTCACAGATGGTTTAATGGCAGAATGTGAAGGGCTTGAATAGAGCTCAGTTTGTAAGCATCTCTGGGTGAGAGCAGTGTGTGTTACCCTCTTGTCGCTGCTATTCAGGTCACTCCGATATCCTAGCAGAAGAGCATTCTTCTCTGGGAGGATAAATTCTTCTTGGTTGCCATGGATATCAAAAGCCTCCATTTAAAAAAAATCATGTCTTCTACCTCTGCATATGTATTCCATATGATGCTGAGGGTTGGGAGCTGCTTAGGCTTTCTTTCAAATTGTTCACTGCAAATGTATCCGCCCACACACTTTTTTAAAAATATACAGCAGGCAGAATTTGTGCTTACCTTCATCTCTCTCTGTCTTTCGCAGACGGCTGCAGACAGGCATAGTGAGCGCCGCCTTCCTACTGCTGGGAGGTTGATTAACAATAGTAGAGTAATTTTAATCTTGACCTGCATCACTACCGTTAAAGGTCTTTCTCACTGTTGCTTTTTATTTCTCCTTTGTCCTTTTAGTAATCATGAGCATGAGTTTGCTTTGCTCCCAAGATTTCTGGCTCATTCTTTTTTTAATTTTTTTTAAGCATGCCAGGATTACTCCACCTCCTCAGGCCTTGCAATTTAGTAATCATTGACTCACAATTGGCAGTATACTACTTCAAAGTGGAAGGTCACTTTTCCTTTTGGTTTGCCTCAAAAGGATTTTGTTAAGCCCCCCCAGCCCGTGTAGTTCTGGGTTCTTTACCAGCAACTGGAGTTGCAAACAGGCTTACAGTCCGAAACCACTTCCTCTGCATCTTGCTTGTGACATGGACTAAATACCATTTTCAGTTTTTTAAAAAAAATTAAAAACCCACGCTTTCTTTCATGAAAGGGTCAAGGCTGCAGGGGTTGAGCTATGATAAATAGTAACTTTCTACACAGTGATTTAAAAAGAAAAGAAAATGACCGACCTTTTCCTGCTTTTGCGTGAACTGTGTCTAAGGTGACCGTCACCATGGTTATCCTAAGTGCTGATTTTGCTGGCTGCTGTTAAATATTCATTCACGGTGTGCATCATAGCAGCTCCAGAAGGATCCATTATAGTTGTTGAATACATATTAGTTAAATCACTGAGTGGATTAGTGCTACTATGGGGAGGTTGTATAGTTCTGATGGTAGAGGGAACAGCTGAGCTGAGGGCCCTGTTAGCAGTGAGCTGAGAACAGCTTTCTTGCCTGTTAAATGTGGAGGAATGACCTACTGGACAAGTTACATAACTGGGCTGACCTCTCTGAAACTGTCATATTCTCATGATTTCTCTTTGGATGTCCCAGAAGTGAAGGCAGCAAGACATGTGTTGGGCTGGCAATACATATTGCTTGGCCATTATGTTACAAGGCTTTGATGGGGAACTTGTGGATGTCCAAATATTGTTGGACTCCCATCATTTTTAACTGTGCTGGCTGGGACTGATGGGGAGTTCAATATCTGCTGGGGCCACATGTTCTCCATCCCTATTTGAAGGGCTTAAGTGTTCTTGTTTTTGTTTAAATCCAGCAGTGCTAGAAATGCCCCCACTCCAGAAAAGGCACATAAGACTTTGCTGTACTGGTGATCATTAAATGGAAGGGAAAGGCTAATGGACATCCAAGCCTTGCAATGCTGTTAATGACCAAAGAAATGCACATCCTTCCTGGAAGCAGCAGAGATGTGGGGGGAGGAAGCTGCTGTATAGAGCTTGACATCAGGGTTCTTGTCCCATACTTAGATGGCAACATTTTGAGCAGTAGTGGAAAAGTATGTACGGATATTGCAAGGAAGAGAATGGAGAAGTATGCAAATCCCAGAGAACAGAGTTCAGTCCTTCTCTTTCTCTTGTTCCTTCTCCTTCCCTCAGTGATTTGGCCCTTTCTCTCTCCCCTGCTTCCTCTCAAAGGGAGCTGAAAAGTTGATGCGGATCCCAATCCCTCCCCCCTCCCCCCCATCAAAAGGAGCCGTGCAGCTGATTCGGATCCCGGTCTCGCCTGCCTCCCTTCCCCCCTGTCAAAGGGAGTCGCGCAGCTGATGCAGATCCCAGTTGTGCCTGCCCCCCCCCCCAGTTGTCAGAGGGACCCAGTGCCAGGGCCGCTGCTGCAGCCGGGCCGGGTGGCAAGTGATCAGGCAAGGAATGTCACCGCCCCCTGCCCCCATGAGCAGGCCGTGGCGGCAGGATCCAGTGCTTGGGGGGGGGCAACATTCCTTGCCCACTTTATTTAATCCTGCGATTCACCAGGATCACTCCCGTGATCTACTGGTCGATCGTGGTCGACAGGTTGCACATGTCTGACCTACAACAACTGGAGAGCTACAGGTTAGCTAAGTCTGAGTTAGGGCCATGCCTGCAGAATAGGATATTAAGCAGGGTGGCAAAAGCACTACAAAAATGTGCTTTTATTGGAGTATTTCCTGTGGCATTGGTTGTGGATGGTCTTACCACATTGCGGGAGTGGGGAGTTGAACCAATGAACGTTATTTTTTATTGACATCAGGACTGGCAGTGGTACTGCCTGGGACTATAGAAAGTTATGAACAGAAATACCTGTAAGACTGGATGTTTCCATAACAGAGGCATCCTCTTTACCTCCACTGGGAGAGCTTTCGAAACTTTGTGCTGGTGATTAGCAAATCTTATCTGACCTTTCCTAGTTATAAGCACCGTGGAGCTGCCTCTGGATGCCGATGTGCAGACCAGCAACCTGCTGATAACTTTCTTAAAGTACAGCTCCATTGTAATGCAGGACACCAAAGGTAAGCATTTGTGTTGACACAGCTTTACATTTCAGAAATTTGCTGGAGGGTGGGGGGAAAGGGGATGTTGCTAGTTGGTCTGTATACAAAAATCTACCTGGACTCCCTGTGGAGATGAAAGTGGTTCACGCTGAGAGAATGAGCTGGTTTCTTATTGCCAGATGGCAATTACTGGATACTAGGGAGCCCTGGCGCTGAAGGGAGGGAAACCAAATATAGAATAAGAAAAACTGTAGTTCATAACCGCCGGAGGAGTCTCAGCATGCCCTCCCTATGAGGCAAAGCGCATCCAATTTTCAGCTATATCGGGGGAGGCGGCAGAGGCTTCAGTGCATAGAGTATGGCATTTCTAAGAGTGCCCAAGAGGAGCAGTGCAAAACAGAGCTCTGGATGAACCTCTATGTATCATATTTCCTGACTGGCAAAGGTAGCTTGATGTGGGCTGGTGAAGGAAGGCTCTGCTGAGTGGGCAAGAAGCTTTGACTTTCTTCATAAAGTGGGTGATAATTGGGTCGTGCATGGGTTTAGGTAGTCTGCCTACATCATGGTTTCATAAATCACAGTGCCTTGTACGTTGGCATGTTTTCTTTCCTCTGTATTTTAACCTTTTGCAGACCATTTGTATCACAAGATAGAAATTTCTGGCATTAGCCCACTACATTTTGCTTAGCGTCCCATTTTTGGCAACATGCAAAAATAATCTCCTGAAGAGTTTAAGAGAGAATTGTAGCTATTCCCTACCTCCCACCCTTGACTAGAGTCATTTGGTCCTTTTTAAATTTCCATTACAGTTTATGTAGCTAAGTGTGAAGACATTAAGCAGCACAATGCAACTTTTTGTTATAATTCCTTTGTAACATCCTGCAACAGCAATTTTAGCTGGGCCTGGGTTCTTTTAAATTCAACAAAATGTATCTTCTGAGAAGACAATTACATTGACTCCCCCTTTAAAAATATTTGAGATTACTTTTAAATTCTTTCTCTTTTCAGTTTTTTTAATCAGAGCGTAATTAGTGTTCTAGGTTAATCTTTCTAATGTGTAGGTGGCTGAAAAATTGAATGCTGTCTGTTAAGGATATGCTTGGCAGGGGGTTGGACTCGATGGCCCTTGTGGTCTCTTCCAACTCTATGATTCTATGATTCTATGTTAGTTCACCTCTACCAATGCTCAGTCTAGTTAACATTTTATGAATTAATTCCCTTAGTTGTTACTCTCATTTGGTGTTATCTGTTAATGTTTCCTGGTTCTGACTTTTCCTTGGCTTGAGATAGAGAAGAAAGCTCCAATCAGGAAGCCACTGCCTGCATAGAAATGGCATGGTAGCAGAACCTCCCTCTCCCTGTCACCTCGTCTGTTACCTAGGACCAAAGTCAGTATCTACACCGGGGTAGCTGTGTCATTTTTATAATGTACTTATGGTTTATAAAGAGGAGTAAGATGTGCTTATACTAAAGTACTGCTCTGTGCAGCTGCAGATCCATACCCAATGATGTGCTGTTGAACATATTGCATCACTTGCAGTATGAGTAATCTGAAGAGCAAATGCTCAGTATAGAAAAGTAATGCCTGGCATGTAATCCCAAAGGAAACACGACTGTGGCCACAATGTCTTGCAGTGAAAAGATAACAAGGCTCCAGAGTGCTGGGGCTTTCTTTTTAAATTGGTAACACACATGGCCTCAAGGGATGGCAATGTTTAAATGTACTTGTGTGCCATTGTCCTTTACATGTACCCACAGACCTGGTTTGTCATGAAAAGCCATGCTTTATTGTGATGGGAACGGGTTTCAGCAAGTATTGGGCTTGCATGTGCTCTCTTCCCCTCCTCTTGTACCATGGCTGTAGAGAGGAGATTAGAAGCTTTTTCTTCCATTTCGATCAATCATAGCTTGTTGTTTCACCTATATGTGAAAACTGGTTCATCTTAAATAAATATGTATTAAAAACAAGTCAGATTCATAACCATGGGTTATAAGCTACCTTGTTTGAACAATTCTTATTTGAGATTAATCACAGTTTTAGATTTGGACATAATGCAGATTGCCGTTAATCAACAACTTCCAATTTCCTCATTATGGTTGCATCAGAGAAAGACGTAAGATGTGATCTGATAGCTTCCTTTGGCTTGTTCCTGGCATGATAAACGATGGCTTATTGTGATGTCCAAAGCTGCCCACAGTTTTGAGGTTTTCACATTTATCTTTTTTAAAATGACTCTTTGTCCCTAGTGAGCAGAGTTAACAATTGGATCCACGTCAAGGCTGCCCACCACTCTTCAAGGCTCTTCATTGTTAGCCAGAAAATCCATCTCATTGTAAAAGGCTTTACGAGGCCAAAAGAGGATGATAAGAGCTCTGCTAGATCAGAATGAAGGCCCATCTTGTCTACCAAGTGGCCAACCAGATGCCGATGGGAAGCCAGCAAATAGGACTTGAGTGCAACAGCACTTTCCCTGCCTATGATTCCCAGCATCTGGTATACAGAGGCATATTACCTGTGACCGTGAAGGTAGACTATAGCTATCATGTCTAGCAGCCTTTAGTAGCCCTAAATTCCAGTGCTATTTTACTAGAAAAAAGGTTCTAGAACTAGGCGTGATGATACGGAAGAGAAGAATGATGGGAGTTGTAGTCCAACAACATCTGGAGGGCCACAGGTTACCCCCCACCTTAACGATAGGCTCTGGGACAAGAAATATTTCTGTACTAATAGTAAGTCTAGTGGCTGTGTTACACAGACACAGTGGAAAAGATTAACATCAAAGATGTAAAGAGGGACGATGAAACCAGGATTAATAGCACAAGCTTTATTACAGATCTTTGGAGGTCTTACAGTTTCTTGTCTAGGGTAACAACTTTAAGCGTAGAGCTGAAATGCTACTGATGCCTCACCTCTTGCTCTGCTTTTTCTGCTTCCTGATTCACCTATTGACCCTTTGGCACATCAAGGTATAAGTGGCTCATGTGGGACCTGCTGTTTTTCATTTTCAGATGAACACCGGCTCCACAGTGGCAAGCTCTGTCTGATTATCTTGACCTGCATAGCAGAGGTAAGCCCCGCTGCTGGTGTCCTGTATCTCATTTACATATGCATTAGCCTCTAGCCTGTGACCTGACGCTAAGCCTGCATTCCTAGCCCTCCTTTCTTTAGGAAGTCGAATGATAACTAAGGCGGTATTTATAGTTAACCATGTGCTGATGGTCAGCTTCCCAAACAAATCATTCCGTTTTGTCCATTACTTTTATTCTGATACTGAATGTTTGGAGCAGTAAACATGAGAGATCGTGTGTGTGTGTGTGTGTGTGTGTGTACACTTATGTGTGTATGCAGGTTTTGGTGTCTTCGGGTGTCTTCCCGTGTAAGAGTCGGGGTGTCTGTGCGACGTTTCGACGAGGTCTCACTCGTCATCTTCAGGCTGGTGCTTTCGGCTTCTTTTTATGTGTGTATGTGTATATACTTCTGCAGAAGGCACTTGACACAGGTCATCTAGGAAGTGATACATGATTACACATTTGTGCTTTCCAGTCTCCTAGAGGAGTCCCATTCTTCTATTGGAAAAAGTATATTTATTCAAGTGCCAGCTAATAGTTGGGGTTCTGTTTTGTTTAGCCCTACAGCAGCTCATTCTGCATCAATGCTACCCAGAATCTTGGTTTTTAAAGTTTCAAGAGGCCATGAATTCCTATTATTTCCATTTCATCATCATCATCATCATCATCATCATCATCATTATTATTAAAAAACCCTCAGCAATTAGCTGCTGTCGATATCACCTAAGCTTACTTGAGAGGAATGTAGGTAGTAGAAGACAGAGTTATTGTCTGCTTTCAACCAGGGCAATGTTTGACTGTGGAATTCAAGGAGAGCAAATTTGTTGCCATACTTGTGTTACATAGAACATGATTTGATTTAGAATTGAAGCTAAAATGAAAGCTGACTGAGGCTGCTGAGCCATCTTCCAGCAGCTCAAGCTGTAATAACTCCAGTGACAATGAGTCCATTGGAATGTCGCCATAAAGCTTTCTATATACATTATTGTAAAGAAGCTTCTTTGTGAATTCTGCAGAGTGCATTACAATTTTCCTGACACTTTCCTGCAGAGATGAACATCAGAAGGAAGCATCAAAATGCATCCAGTTTTTTGTGGGGTTTTTGAGCTGGGCTAGTCATCCATATGGAGAATCTGCATAAAAGTATAATTTAAAAGCACGCTTAAAAACATAATAAAAAGACTGATAATTACCGGTCGTTATCTGTATAATATTTACTTGGCAGTTTTGCAAGTGTTTACCTTTCATGACAGTGCTACCTTTCATGACTGTAGTGTTTTTTCTTCCTTAATAGGACCAGTATGCTAATGCTTTTCTGCATGATGACAACATGAATTTTCGAGTAAACCTCCACAGAATGGTGAGTCTTTCTCATTAAGTGCCTTGGTTTACCAGACTGGTGTGGACTCTTAAATTGGGTATCATTCATGCATGGTGATGCTTCCAAATATATGAAAACCTACGTAATGTGGAGTGCCTGGTGTGCTCTGGTCCATGGGGTCACGAAGAGTCGGACACGACTAAACGACTAAACAACAACAACAACTTAATGTGGATTAAACACACTTTAATAATATGTTTAAATAATTGAGATAACTGAACAGAATTTTGAAATGTAATTCTAGTGTGTTAGAATATCATAAATTAATCCTGGAAAGACCCATATTAACATAAGGTTTCAAAAATGCACATCTCTCATAGGGTCACTTATGATTTCTATTTAGCTCATGCATAAAATTGTCTTTTCTTTTTTGTCATGGCCCCTTAACTTCAGATACCAATGGTCATATTGGTTATCTGGCTGTGAAAATCTTCTCTTCCTGACTTGTAGATAAAACATCATAGCCAATGATTGTATGAAAATCTGCTACCTAGCTCAGTATTTTTTTCTCTAGCAGTGTTGTTTATGGACATTGTGTTGAAGGACACAATAGGAGGTACAGCCTATCCAAAACCCAGCCTACAGATACCCTAGTCTTTGCTTATAGCCAAATCAGTAAAGTGACCAATGAGACTGTGTGGAATGGGAGAGGGGGAAAGCCATCCCTTTGGGCAGCAGTTTTATTTGCATGGAAAGCATTTGAGATAATGTATCTTGGGTGTCACTGCTGCATGCCACATGACTATTTTATCTCCATGTGTTTTGAAGCCTATGAGACACAGAAAGAAAGCTGCTGACAAGAACCTTCCCTGTCGGCCTCTGGTTTGCGCAGTGCTGGGTAAGTGTACTTACTAGATTTGGTCAGCAGCTATTCCGAAGATCGGTGTGTGTGTGTGTGTGTGTGTGTGTGGATTTATTTATTTAATTTGTATATCATCCTTCATTTATAGATCTCAGGGCAGTTCACAACATGAAAATACAAGATAAAAACATAAAATACATAAAAACAAAACAAGAACAGAAAAACCCAGGCAAACCAATAACCCCCTACTCCCTCCCACAAATACATTTAAAAGGGTATAGGATGTTAATCAGCCAAAGGGCTGGTTGAAGAGAAACGTTTTTGCCTGATGCCCTAATGTATATAATGAAGGTGCCAGCCGAACCTCCCTCAGGAGAACATTCCTCAGTACTTTGCCAGCTAGGCATTAATTCTAAAATGTATTTCATTTACCAATATGGCATCTTCTTGCCTCTTCTCTGCCTGCCCCTTTACTTACTTTGGGCAAGGAGAAAAGCGAGTCTTTATACATAAATCTTAACTGAAATTGGCTACAGAGTAATGGAACACATTTGTTCCAAAGAGTTTCAGAAGCTAATGGAATACTGTGTTGCCAACTTTCCTTAGCTGGATAATGCACTAAAATCTAACATATTAGTGCTGCACATAAATAAAATTAACTGCTGATGACTTTAAATAAGAGGCTGGATGAGCTGGTGTGGATAATTGAATATAAGAATTCTTATATTCCGCTCTACTCTACAGTTCTTTGAAAATTGGTAGGAAAGACAGGCAAATATTGGCAAAAGTGTCTGGGTCACCTTGTCCACTCTGGAAAACATTGACAAAAGGCCAGAAATAGAAATTGAATATTTCTGAAACTGTGTGATGCCATTAGACTTTATTGACTCAGTGACACAGGAACAATTTAAGCTATTATTGAGACCCTGTCAGATTTATTGTGCTTTGGAACATTCTCCATAGATGTAAAGCACCATTTTGTATCTCATTATCTAGTGTAAAATAAATATGGCCCCCTGTCACAGCAAATTTCTGAAACTTGTTTTTTGCAGGAATTTTCCACCAGTGACAAGATTTGAAATATGTAGAATTCTAGCCCTCAAAAGTAGCTTTTGATATGGATGATAAGAGGAAAGTTGGACAACTGTTTGAAGGATTTGATGCTTGGAAGTTGAAAGGCATACACAAACATGGCTTTTAAGGCATTCATTTCCCACTAGTATCATCTCAGGTTTTTGGAAAAGAGAATAACCACAGCCAGAACTCTCCATACGGTCCCTTCCCACTGCTCATAATTATAGTGTGTTATGTCTGCATTGATGTTAAAACTAGGCAGTGCAAGTTCACGATCTGGAAATGAAAACTTAAATTGAATATAAGTCCAAGGTCTTTGTCATAGTTTTGTCATGATATCTATATCCTTTCCTTCTAGATCTGATGGTAGAATTTATCATCACACACATGATGAAAGAATTTCCCATGGATCTTTATGTGTAAGTAATAGTTGACTAAAGCATATTGAGGCATTTATTAACAGGCATCGCTTTTTATTTTATTTTTTAAAAAAACAGAATGATTTCCCTTCCCGAGGTAATTTCAGGAAACTCCCTAAGAGTTGTGCTTTTGTTCAATGTGCCAAGAAATTGAAATTGAAACGAATTCCCATTCGGAGAGTTTTCCTAAATTACTTAATCTTGAGCTGGAAAGTATTTCAAAACACCAGGCAAGTGTGTGAAGCATTGTCCAGCAGAGATGGTGAAACACGGTGCTAATGGACTATAAAAGGCCAAAAAGGAAAGCGGGGGCGGGGGGGGGGGTAATGCTTTGATGCCTGTGCATGCAAGAAGCCACTTCATTTTACCTGGCTTATCAGAACCATGTATCATATGTAGCTCTTGAGATGTTCTTTCAAAATTCTTTTGAAGGACTATTTGAATGTCAGCAGCATCTAACCTTTGTGTACTGTGAGAGACTGGGAGATTAATCAAATCATTTATAATGCTTCATTTCCCACAAATGCATTTGTGCTCGAAACAGTTTACAAAAAAAAGTGTTACTGTTACTTTGCAATAGGTGAAGAACTCAGAAGTGATTATCTTTCAGCCTCCTGGCAAGTGTGCTGTGTGGTTGCTGCGGGTTATTATCTGCAGGTTATCATCCTATCATCTCTATGAATCCATTGCAGGCGGTCCCTTGGAGATTTGGTACAAGGTGTCATGCCAGCTTTATTTCTCAGTAGCGTTTGAATCAGGAGAGTGTATCTCTGGATCAGTGCCTGGACTTGGTGGTAGTCTGGGTAAGAAGAAACTGACTTGGTATCCTGGCAAGACAGGCATTGTGATTGGTTGGTTTATGAGTTCAGATAATTGGTCAATTGCCTGCTTTGGACAGAGTTGTGCTCCTCCCAAAGGATCAGGTTTGTAGTGTGAGGTTACTCTCTTTGTCACCAGAGATGGACCCCAGTGGCCAGGAGAGACATTTTCTAGCTTTGGCTGATCAGATAGCTATAACTGTTTCTGGACCAGGGTAGCCTGACAACTGTCAGCCATGTGCTACCTATATGTGGATGTAGCTCTTTGTGGAACGGCCCTTGAGGTTAAGCTGGAAGCTGCAGCTAGTGCATAAAATGACAGCTCACTTTGGCTGAATATCACCATCATATTAATGGGCTGTTGAAATAATTCCATTGACAGCCCAGTACCTAACTGGCAAAGTTCAAGGTCCTAGCATGGGTGGAAAAAGGCCATATACAGCTGGGGATGAGGATACTGAAAACATATTGGCATCCTTATATACCCAGCAGTCTGAGCCAGTGTAGTGTGGTGGTTGAGTCCCGGATATAATGGAGTGGGGTGGAACAGGTGCACTACCTTGAGCTCACTGGAGGACAGGTGGGATATAATCTCAATAATGAAATAATAATAAATATAACTGATCCCTACATTCTGCAGGAGGGGGAATCCTGAAATAGCATCTTATAAGGAGGTCTGTAGTGGAGCAGCAGCTATCCACTGGAACTCAGACAGGCACCATCTTCATTGTCTTTTTTGTGTCTGTTAAAAACTTCCCTTTTTCAATCAACTTTCCAATAGGAGATCTTTATTTGACTCAATATCTGTATTGGATTCCAAATGGTTTTAACTGTGTTTATATATGTACTGATTTGTAATTGTTTTATGCGTGCAGTTGGTAGCTATTTTTATATATGCAGTTGTTTTATATATGTTGTTTTTGTATTGTGAAATTTTCTATTTGTTTGGTGAGATCACTTTGATATCCCTTTGAGGAAGCAATTCCGAAATTAAATAACAATATCACTTTTATGCAGCTGGCTCTTGAAAATTTGCCAGTGTTCCTGCACTGTATATCACAATTACATGCTGCTTATTTCATTAGGCTTTCCTCTCTATTTTCTCCAGACGCTGCATTCAAATAGTGCACAAGCTGCTTTGCTACCAGAAGAAATGCAGAGTGAGGCTTCATTACACTTGGAGGGAACTCTGGTCAGGTAATTATTATTATTTGCTTGCTTTCCTCTCTTCTAGTACCAGTTTATCCTTCTTGTCCCTTTGCAAGCTTGGTGTTTTGTTGTTCTAGAATCAGAATTACTACAATAACTGAAGCGTGTTGCCCATTAATACCATTGTCCTGTACCTTTCGAAGCATGATTGCACCAGGAAGTATAATTGTGGGGAAGCAAGGAGCAGGAGACGTAGCTGTTTAAATCAAGCTGTATGAGTGGTTTTCTTTAGGTCGAGCTTCCTCCATATCAGGTGAGAAGTTTCTATATAGGATCTGTTCTAATCGCTGTTAAATTTTAGAGCAGAAATAGGTGTGATCCCTAACAATTGGGTGCTATTTTCCAAGTTTGGTTCTCCCTTTTGCCCCTGTAAGTTTCAGACAGATTTACTTTGAAATCTGATTTCATTCTAGGCAATCCCCACTCCTACTCCTCATCATTGGCTACTGCTGGGGGTGGAGAAAGGCAGGTAATATTCAGGTTTGCCTGAATATTAAAGAGGGGCAGTGGGGTGAGAACTTTGTGTCAGGCTACTGTGTCCATACTAGCCCTAATCCAAACATTGTAGCTCTGCCCTGGGAGATTTAAACTGAAATGGGGCATAGCAGTACTTAATAGACAGGCAGTGGACTGACTTTTGCCTCTGGAGGATGAAAAGGATTGAGCTAATCGGTTTGTCTAGCTTCTAATTCTGCCTTCCTGTTCTATGCCTGGAAGCAGGACCAGCAAGTAATTTTTGAGTACAGCTAACTGTGCCCTCACCATAAAAGTTTCCATGCTTTAATAAAGAAGTTGTTATAGAAATGGTCTAGTCCTATTATATGTCCTGGGAACAAAGCTAATGGCTTGGTTTTTTCAATGAAACTCTTTAGGGAAGGGCAATAGGGAAGCTGCGTTAAATTGTTCTTAAAGCAGAGCTTTGTTAGATGGCTAGCAGTCTTACCTCTATGGCCAACTGCAGCTAGGTGAAAATACTGCTGTTATCTGATTCTGCCTCAATCAGTTCACATTTCTTTTTGTGACATGTGGCTCCTTTAGGTTTTCTAAAGCAGAGTACAGAGGGTGATATATCTTTTCTCTATTAATGAATTAGCAATATTTCTGTTGCCCTTGCTTTTGTCAGAGCTGTGGCTGGCACTGAACATTATGAGAGCTTTCCCCTTCTTTCTCACCCTGATAATGTTTTTTGCTGCCACTTGGTATGAACTTGCATATCACACATTTTGCATTTCTAAGCATTGCTGGGGGAGGGCAGAAATGTGGGGCTGCTGCTTTGGATAAAGGTAAAGGTAAAGGTACCCCTGCCCGAACGGGCCAGTCTTGACAGACTGTGGGGTTTGTGCGCCCATCTCACATTTATTGGCCGGGGGCCAGCGCTGTCCGGGGACACTTCCGGGTCACGTGGCCAGCGTGACATCGCTGCTCTGGCGAGCCAGAGCCGCACACGGAACGCCGTTTACCTTCCCGCTGGTAAGCGGTACCTATTTATCTACTTGCACCCGGGGGTGCTTTCGAACTGCTAGGTGGGCAGGCGCTGGGACCGAACAGCGGGAGCGCACCCCGCCGCGGGGATTCGAACCGCTTTGGATAGCAGCTATGAAATATGTGTAACATCAAGCTCTGTTCAGTTGCACTTAAAGACAAGGTTGATTCATATGGCGAAGTACCATACCATTAGCTAGTGCTTGTCATTCTTGGAATGAATAATAATCTGACAGTTATCATTTACCCTATACACACCAGTGGAGCTATATGCGTGTTCATGCAGCTTCTAAAAATACTGCTTGGAGGGCATGTGTTGGGTTGAAATAAATGACAGACAAATGACAAGTGTCATATGGGAGGGAGCATGACTCGGGGAGTCCCTTTTATTGAATATTACAGCATTGCCACATGTGTGCTTGTTGCTGATTGGTTAATACAAATACAATGCAAGGGTTGCATATAGGCATTAATCATCAATAGATTAAAGGTTGGGAAAGGGAACACAGAATTGGACAGGTATGAAAACCTCCTTATTAAACTGTTACTAGTGATTGATATAGCAAAACTTAAAAGAACATAACTATCACATTCCGTAGATGCGGTCAACCATGCATTAAGAACAGGTCAGGGTACGATGTTTCATGAACTCAGTGTGAACTAAACATTCTAGGGTGGGTGAGGAAGGAATGCTTCAGCTTAGAGCAGTTTGCCAGACTCATGTGCAGAAGCAAAACTTCCCATCATTCCCCCCCTTTTTTTTGCGAGATGTTGCTATGTGATTTCAGGGCGAATGGGACAAAAATACTTTGGGATATGTGGTTTGCCAGCGCATGCCCGAAGTAAGTCTGCCCACATTTCCCCTATTATTTACTGTTGGTGCTGCCACTTCGCAAAGTAGGCAGCAATGATTTTATTAGGTGGCTGAGGAGGAGAAAGAAACAGACCAAAGACGCATGAGACCATGCCTCTGGCATTAAAATCAAAGTCCTCTTAGTTTAATTTCTCCAGCTCTAGCTTTAAATATCTTTGCTTTACTCCTGTTTACAATAGTGGAAGACGGACCTCCTTTTTGCGTCTCCCCGCTTCAGTGCCAAGATCAAAGTCTTTTGTCGATCAGAGGGAATCCAATCCTCTGATCTCCCGTTTTAAAAATCTTACTCACGGGTTGTAGTTTGTAATCCGAATTTCCAAAGGAAAGAGTACAGCGCTCTCCGGCAACAGCTGCGCGGCTTCACTCCACGGAAGTAGCGATCGACCCTCAGCGCCACGCCACCCCCATTCTGCTCCGGAGCCCCTCACGGGGTTCCCTTGCTAGCAGGGGGGGTGCTTCTGGCGCCCGCCGGGTCCCACGGCCGCAGGCTTCTCCCGCCTGCGTTTTTTTGGGGGTCTCCGCTGCACCGTAGCGAGGAGACCCCCAAATTCCGCAGAGCTTCTCCTCCCGTTTAGAAGGAGACTGCCATTGCCATTGGCGCCGCCTCCGGAAGTCTGTTGGAACTTTGTCAGTCCCCCCCCCCATATTCACGAAGTAGCGCGCTGAGACTTTTCCAGTCGAGTGAAGTACAGGGGTGGCTGCGTAAAGGGATCTGGCACGTCGAAGGTCATCAGATGTTGTGCAGAAGCAAAACTTCCCATCAGGCATGAAACATGCAATCCTAAAGGCTTCCAGATATCCTCTCCTGTTGGCTCTCCAATTTGTTTCCTGCCTTTGCTCAGGTCAAAAGCAAGTTCCTCTTATTGCCAAAACACTGGCTTGTTGCTCCTAAAACACTTCCTATGTATTTCAACCACCAGATCTGTCTCCTACTGTATTGTGTATCTCCATTCTGTTCTTCTACACGCCCACACAAAGTTTGTGTTTCTCTTGCTCCACTTTCTTCTTCCCCTACCTTTCTGTTCTTCAGAACACTCCCAACAGGGAAACATTGCTTAAGCCATCATAAGGGAAGCACATCAGGGTGGTGAGACTTGCAGCTTTAGTTGCAAGGAAAGCCCTCACAGTGTCATACAACTAAAGAAAGTTAGATCAGCATATGCAGCACAAAGGTTTCTTGGGGCAAACCCCACATGTTTAGACAGTAGCGGTGATCAGGGACATCCTAGCCTCCCATCCAACTTCCTGTTTACTTCGGAAGGCCTAGGCCTTCATGGTTTCGTATTCTGGTTTGGAGGGAGTCCTTAAGTCACGGTTTCCCAGTTCAGATATTCAGAGACTTTCTCAAGAAGCCAAGATAATTTTTCTGAAGCCAGATGTAAAAGGGACAAGGAGCGAACACGCGGGCACAACAAGATTTATCAGATCAAGATTGGGATGGCCAAACCAGGCCCAATATGTGTCTTGTATGTGTGTGTGTGTGCTGAACCTGCCCTAGCCTAGGGCATACATGTTGGCACCCCCAACATAATGCATTGTATGTTAAGCTGTCCCTGAAGATTGTTTGGAAATGTTAACTGTCTAGCTGTCCTGTTTTTAATTAGTTAACTGGAACACATCTTTTCATTGTGAAAAGATCTCTGCCTGTTTACTTACAGGCATAATTCAAAGTGCTAGTGCTTCTGTACAGCCAAAACAGCTTGGACCTGAAGCCCTAAGTCTTTGAAGCAATGTGGGAAAGTGGATGCTTTCAATGGGGAGTGCCCAATTGCCCCCCAAGCATGCTGGGAAATAGCCTTGGCTAAATGTGGGGAAATTTTGCAATGTCTTCCTGTACAGGATTCTAAGCTTGTACTTCGAAATGGATCACTCAATATATCCTCGCACACCTCTTTTTAACCATTTACTAGCGATTGCCTGGGTACATAAGTGGAAATGGTCAGACCCATCCTCTTATTGAGAGTAGAAAGGGAAGGTATGGAGAGGTAACCTTCCGGCATAAATTAATTATGTCAGATAAGAGATCCATGTATCCCAGAATAATTTATTTCTATTTGATTTTCATTCCTGGATTATGCTGAGTAATCTCTATGCAATATCAGCATATTGTCTTTTATTGACAAATATGTTAATTTCACCCTATTTTTGGTATTTGGTGGTTCACTTTGATGTAGTGTAAGATTTGTTCTGTAACTTTTTTGCCTTGTCCTGTTCCTGATGTCCAAACCTACAGTTTGATTTTGTTGTACATATGTTGTCTTCGTTTGTATGGAGGAACTTCTCTCAATGAAAACAACATTTAAAAAACAAACATTGGGATGAGGGTAATTATTAACTTGTTAATTACGAACCTGTTTGAAATCTGATCTGCTTCAGAGGCCCTTCTTCAGGTGCCCTCCTTGTCAGAAATTAGGTGGATGACAGCTGGGAAGCGAGTCTTTTTAGTAGTAGCTCTCCATCTTTGAAATACTCGCTCCAGATAAACTCAAGAGACATATAATGCTATTTCATTTAGGTACCAGTTTAATGCTTTTTTCCTTAACAATGTTTTTTTAAAAATTATGCTTCGCTATCCACTATTTTTGCTATGTTTATGTTATCTGTGTTTAATAGTGTTTATAAAATAATAATAATAATAATAATAATAATAATAATAATAATAATAATAATAATATGTAGTTCTATAATTTTACTATTTGAAGGCTTTTTTAAAAAGTCAGAATGCAATATTAACAATTGTGATGAATAAAAAATATGTCATCATTTTGACTAGCCTGGATAGGGGTGTTCTGATCTGTGGTGGCATGACCTTTACAACAGCAGAATTTCCACTCTTGCTTTGTTACTCCAGCGCCAAGAACACACATTTTGTATTGTGAGTATCAAGTGTATTTGTCAGACAAACATTGGAATAAAAAATAGAAATCAAAACACATGGATAAGGCATTGGTGCAATTTAAATCAATCAATCAATCAATGCCACTTCAAGTGCTGCATTTTGTTCAGGATAGCCCATGTTATGAAGGGTGTTGATAACCTAGCACTTAAAACAGTTGTATTGCCTAGGCGCTGAGGATTTACCCACAGCACCACCCGCGTTCCCAGTGAAGGTTCACTGGGAACGCGGGTGGCGCTGTGGGTAAATCCTCAGTGCCTAGGACTTGCCGATCGCATGGTCGGTGGTTCGAATCCCCGCGGCGGGGTGCGCTCCCGTCGTTCGGTCCCAGCGCCTGCCAACCTACAGTTCGAAAGCACAATTAAGTGCAAGTAGATAAATAGGTACTGCTTACTAGTGGGAAGGTAAACGGCGTTTCCGTGTGCTGTGCTGGCTCGCTAGATGCAGCTTGTCACGCTGGCCACGTGACCCGGAAGTGTCTGCAGACAGCGCTGGCTCCCGTCCTATAGAGTGAGATGAGCGCACAACCCTAGAGTCTGGCAAGACTGGCCGGTACGGGCAGGGGTACCTTTACCTATTGCCTTCACTGAAGTTCTGTATGTCCATATTTTTAAAGTAAGAGTACTTATGTAGATGTTAGCACAGTTTATGACATTCAGTGATCAGGTGGTAGATTGCAGAGTATCCATTCACGACAGGCATTTCTTCTGCCTGTGGCGTTGTGTGGCCAGGCACACCTCCGCTTTCACTTATGTATCCCCAGCTCCCTTTTGGCAAAATCCCATTGCTTTCTTGGCTGATTGACAGCAAGCCTTCCAGCACAAGTAGTGTCCCCTGGTAATTGCCTGCCATGTCCATGAATTCTGGGGGAGACTGTGCCTCAGGGAAGTTTGATGCACTTGTTTGTAAGAAAAGAACATCTATTTCTAGAGCAAACTCTGAATCCATGAGTATCTCTCTGGAGGACGGTGCTGATACCTCGCTGTCAGACCCTATTTGTAAATAACCCTCTCTCTCACCAAGTGTGTTTTGATCACTCTTGTGTCACAATTTGATTGGTGCTTAGTGTGGCTGGTTCCTGCATTCTGGTTAGCAAACAACCCCCTGCTACTCCCTTAGGAGATTTCTTCCTGGAGTTTTCCTGCTTCCTGCCTTAGAGTAGTTGTTGTTAAGACATCATGGTATTATTACAAGTATAATGTGCAGGCCTCAAAAGAATTGCTTTGGAAGTGGAAAAATAGAAATATACTGACGCTGCCGCCTTAGGGCAATCTCAGTTGCTTTATGTGGAAAGTGTGTCTATCCACAAAGGGTTTGACCAGGCTGTGTTTACCTGATGGCATTCACTCTGGCAATAGTTAATTCTAGTTGCCTGTTGGCATTAAGGTACAAACCAGAGATCCTAGTGCTACGGTCTGCTCAGCTAGCTAGGTGTGCCTCATGCCACTGCCTGTGATGGCCTTTCAGTAGATAAAGGAACTTGAGGTTTCTGCTTGATTTTCTTTATTTAACCTGGTTGGTATTGCAGGAATAATACCTGTCTTGTTTCATCTAGCTGTCATTGAGCATTGTAAGAAGGGTACTCTGGCTGAGTGAGCTGAGCCACTTCTGAAAGATGTCAGTATTTTTAGAAGTTTGTTGTGAAGAGTGGTTCACCAACTCGCTGCTCAAGCATTCTTAAGGAAAATAAGCTTTATTTACTTCCATTTGTTCTGCCTTTGACTATGGACAGCAGTTGAATCATCTTTATTCCATTGTGTATTATTTTTGCACAGTATTATTTTACTCTGTGCGTATATGTACATACTCTATATCATTACTAAAATTGTACCCCAGCCTCTTCTCCCCAGTTTACCCTCTAGATTAAGTGCCTCCTTCTTTCAGTTTTGTCTCTTAGCCAAAGCCCTTGGGTTCTTCTTAGCCAAGCCCTTGGCTCTCTTTATTGCTCTCTTCAGAGCCCTCTCCAGTTTGTCTAATATACTGTATTTTTCCATGTATAAGACTCCCCCTATTTTGGGGGACTCCAAATTAAGAAAACACCCTCTCAGCACTACCCGTGTATAAGACAAGCCCCAATTTTAAACCTAATTTTTGGTGAAAAAACCTAGTCTTATACACAGAAAAATACAGTATGTTCCTTCTGTATTGGAAGTTGATTGTGGTGGAAACTCTTTATTGAGAAGCCTGCAGGTGGAAGCTGCTAAAGGAGTAGTTTCTCATAACTGATTTAATTATTGATTTTATTTGCATAATTAACCTTCTCAGAGCATTTAGTCTAGATTTTGTCCATTCTTTTGGACTTATTTCAGCTAATTATTGCCCCTTCCTCAGCCAGACAGCTTGAGGAATTAATATCTTACCTGTGGGATCTTGCCACCTCCCCCTAGAGGCCAGTGCATATGTAACATTTGAGATTATTTTTAAATATGGTAAAGAAATTGCAAGTGGACTAGAAGATGCTCTTAGCTCATTTCTCTCCACCACCCTATTCCCCTAATCTATCTTAATCTGTTTTCAGTGTTGAGAGTCACCACTACCTTTAGTGATTAATGCCAACTAGAATTTTACACTTAGCCTTAGTTTTGGTTAAAGTTGAAGTCTTCCGCTGCTTAGACATATTTATCTGAATACCTCTGTTTTGAAGAAGATTTGCTTACTAGCACCTGGATGGACTTTCTGCCAGCAGTAATTCAGTTGTCTCCATGGCTGCTCAGAAGTTCCTGTGGTTCCCCCTTCCTTTCTCCTGCTGCTGGACTATGGGCAAAAAAAGCCAGTCTGGCTTGTCATGTCATCTGAACCTGGGTCATGGTTTGTTTCCAAACAAGCAACAAATAGTAACCAAGGTTTGTTCTTGTCTTATCATTTGGGGGGGGGGAGCACTGTAGGGACTTTTGAGCATTGTGCACCAGCATGCTGCTCATTCATGTTAAGTCATAGTTTTTTATTTAAGCTATGGTTTATTTAAACTATGGTTAGTGTGACACGTGGACTGGGCCACTGAGTCAGAGAACATACATTTGATGTCTAGATTTACATGCAGCCTTGCATGACTTAGCATTAACTTCTTTGCCTGCAACAGTGTGTTGGTATTTCATATATGTTTCATTTTATTTTTAACACTCTCCTAAAAAAAGAGAGGTGACAAACAGCATTGTGGATGCAGAAGGGATTTTCTGCATTTTGAAAATCACCTGGGAAGGCCTTTTGTTTCCTTTCAAAAATCTGCACAAAGTCCATAGTTCTCTTCTGCTTCTTCTCTTCTGAAACTTTGACCCTAAACAGGAGGTAGAATAAATCTGAGAATTTTTCGTTCATTCAGGAGTTGAGTGCTGACATTAGGAACTGACACAATATGCAGTATAGAGGAATGGATTTGGTAGAGCACCTTTGGTAGAGATGTTTGGTTGCCGCCTCTTTTTCTGCTTTGAGAAGTGGGGCATCAGTAAGAGTTAAAAGTCCTGGAGCTGGAGTTGCCCCTGATTTTTCAGAAAATAGGCAAATAAACCCCCGTCTCTAGAGTGCCATGAAGGACTTAGGAAAGTTGCATTTAGAGACTGGACCTGTGCACAATGCCTAATCTCTAACTATATTGTACCTCAATAGAGATAATGATTTTTAGCACATCTTATACAATTTCAGCAGGGTGTTTCCATGTCTTTCTACCTGACCTGCTTTTGCCAAACAGTTATATAAGGTTTTGGCCTAGTAGTAAGAAGAGGCAAGCAGTAAATCCCACGAAGATGTTCTCTGTTCTGTTATACCACCAGCACCTGCCTTTGATGCAGAACTTTGTGCAAACCTTCCTGCCTTTCTTTTTTCCACTTTCTTGAATTTCTCCTCTTTACCCCCACCTGCTTTGCAGCTTGTTCAGATACCAAGAATGAAGTATAATATAGTCTTTTCTGTTAGCTTCAGGTTTCCATACTATCCTGAATGAATTGTGCAGCTTGGTGTGGGTTCTATAGCTAGATAGTCAGGAAGTGGATAGTGGCTGGCCAAATCGCATACCACCCTTCTCAGGGGGTTCTCACAAAGGGAACAGGACCCCAGCATTTCCCCCTGCTATAACAGACAGCTCAAAGCTCCTGCTGAGTACTGGAAGTGCCAGTTTGCAGACTTAGCAGAGCTGTGTGAGCTGGAGAGCCATACAAATTTGCAGCCATCTTAATAATAATAAAAAAAGATTGAGAAAACAGCTTAAAAGCAGGTTACCCTACTTTTTTTCTTTGGTTGCTTTTATCCCAGTGAGAGGAAATTGAGGGAGAGTAGTAATCTGGGCAATTAGACGAAATGCCAGTGCTGTCAGTTGTGGACACGGCCTGTAACTTTTGTACTGAGCTTCTAGTTTGCTCTTGCTTCCTAGTCTGGGGTACAGGTGGATGTTTTTGGGTCTTTTTTATATTAAGAGTTCAAATGGTAGCAGCCAGAGGAGGAGCCCCTTGAGAATGAATGACGTACGGAATACATTTTTGTGCCCCTAAGTGGTGTAGTGTTTAGTCTCCTGCCTTTCTCTTTCTGTCTCTTTCTTCTCTCTCTCCTGCTGAGTGTTCAGCAGTTGGGGGACCTGAAATTGCTCTCAGTGCTTCAGGGAATGAGGATGCTAGGATATTTTGTGGCAACCTGTGACAATTCAGAAAAGCTGGTGTTTTTCCCCCCTTTGGAGATGCATAGATCACTGAGACTCTGCTGTTCTTTATAGCTGGGGTGTGTGGACGTAGCCAGGATTTATGTTAGAGGGACAGGCTTTATGTGGGGGTGGGGTGGGGCAGAACCAAGCTATCTACAACACGATTGGTCAATTAAGTATTTTTATTTATTGATTTGGGTGCGACAGATGCCACCCCCGCCCCCGGCTAAACCCATGCTAAGCACCAACCTAGATGACCACCAACCTAGATGGCTTTAAAGAGGATTAGACAAATTCATGGAGGAGGAGACTGTTGACATTATTAGCTATGATGGCTGTGCTGTGCATCCAGAGCTGGAGGCATTAATGCTTCTAAGTACCAATTGCCGGAAACCACAGGAAGGAAGAGTGTTCTTGTGTTCGAATCCTGCTTGCAGGTTTCCCACAGGTATCTGGTTCTGTGATAACAGGGTGCTGGACTAGATGGGCCTTATCCAGAAGACTTCTTATGTTCTTACGTCCTGTACTGGCTACCTATCCTGAGCCCAGTTCAAGGCTGATGTTGACATACAAAGCCATACACAGCTTGGGGCCTGATTCTCTCAAGGAGCACATCTCCCCTTTGTATGTTGAGATCAGCAGTGGAGACGTTTCTGTCATCCATCACTGGGTGAGGTGCATAGTGTGGTGGCATGGAATAGGGTCTTCTTGGTGGTAGTGTCCTGTCTCGGCAGTAGCCTCCCCTATAAGGTACATCTGACACCACCATTGTTCCTCTTTTAGTTCCAGTTGCAATACATACCGTTTTTTCTGGGCTAATATTGGTTGTCCAATTAGTGTACAAATTTTATTTTATGTTACTGTTTCTTGCTTGTTACATATTAGTGTGGTGTTACTGTTGCTTGGATGGTGTATATTGCATGTTGCAGTTTTTATTGTTGTTTTAAGTGTAACCCAAGTGTTCTCCATGCCAGAAGCTAGTAGAAGTAGGATCATTTTAAAATAAGAGTTCAGACTTTCAGGGTAGAGATTTTCAGATTCTCCACTAAAACTGAGCAGCCTGTGAATCAGACCTGCCAATAAACAGCCACAGGCAAATTGCACTTCTGCAGACAGTTGTGTGGTGGAGCATTCCATGCGCTTGAGCCAGCGATCTCTGTCTGTGGAATTTCTTAAAGCTGAGCCAATGATCAAAGCATATTATAGCTGCTCATGTGAGAAGTGTCCAGTAAACCACCATCACAAAGACTCAGGGCAGCTGTCTTAGTCCCTAGCAGTGATTGCCTTGGATGGTGACATTCACCATGGAGGCTTAGTTACCTTGGAAACATGTTTTAACTGCATCTCTGCTCTGAAGAACCCATTTGAAGCTACTCTTCTGCCCTGAAGGCTGATGCCTCTAAGTACAATATGGGCAGCAGACTCTTTCAAGCTGGAGACAGTGTGGCATATAGGGCATGCCCACAGTCCCCAAAGCACAATTCATTACACTAGCAAATGAAGCTATAAACACAAGACTAGGTATTAACACAGAGAGGCATGTTAATAGCATGAGGACAGTGGGTGGGTGCATGTTACTGCAGCGGTGAGCTCATTAGTGCTCTAAATCTGAGGGGAAAATGTTATCTTCTAAATACAAGGATGAAATGTGTAGGTTTTTTTAAAAAGGAATTTGCAAAGAAGTTGTCTTTGGTTGTCATGGTTATATCTGTGATCACTAGACCGAGATGGAAATTGCTTCTCTGCCGTATTTGCTTGATTATGTTTTGGCCTAAGATGAGTTTCTAAACATTTTATCTGTCTTTCTGTGATTAACCTGATGTACACCGACACCGGTAAAATAATACTGGATCATGTTATTGGATCATGTGGCCCTCACTATCCTTCAGCTGTTTTCAATCATATCCAAAAGATCAGAGAGCCCCACCTACCCTCAGTGCCATGGTTGGTTCTTACTCCTCTCTTGTTCTATCATCTTCCCTGCAGTTATTGACTTGTGGCTGAAATCTGTTCCAAATGGATGAGTATACACTGGGCAGACTCCTCCTCCCCCCACCTTACCCTGCTTGTGTTTTTATCCTACTAGTCATATTAACCTGGCCCACCCAATGCCCTATTGAGTAACTCATTAGACCTTCCACAACGTGCCTGATTTTTAACATTGTCTCATGACAGAGGATAAATTCTGAGCATTTCAAGTCTCCAGATCATGGGTAGGCAAACTAAGGCCCAGGAGCCGGATCCAGCCTAATCACCTTCTAAATCCGGCCTGTAGACGGTCCAGGAATCAGCATGTTTTTACATGAGCAGAATGTGTCCTTTTATTTTATATAAAATGCATCTCTGTGTTACTTGTGGGGCCTGCCTGGTGTTTTTACATGAGTAGAATGTGTGCTTTTATTTAGAATCTGGGTTATTTGTGGGGCATAGGAATTCGTTCATTCCCCCCCTCCAAATATAGTCCGGTCCCCACAAGGTCTGAGGGACAGTGGACCGGCTCCCTGCTGAAAAAGTTGCTGACCCCCGCTCCAGATAAATGATCAGTTGGCAGCTGGATAATCTTTTGTTCTGGATCCTGCCAGATTGCCCTTGTCTTAAATGGGCTTCCTGCTCTGGGAGTTCTCAGCTAGCGGATTATAGAGCATGTTGCTTTCTTGCACAGTGGTGGTTCTATAAGTAGGAATGCTCTTCATGATAATGCTCTAGCTGTACCTGTAAAATTTGGCTCACAGACTGACATTAAGCCGATCCAGCTAGAAAGTGATGAAGAGCCTTTGACATAAAACTTCTTTGTATGGTTTCCTTACTGGGAAATTTCAGGCTAAGAATTTGATCACAGAACTCCTATATCTACACCTAGCTCCAGAGCAGAAAATTACTGTCAGTTCACATAATCAGAAGGGGATTCTTTCACTTGCCAAATAAGCTCCAAGTAAAACAGAAGTGCCTGTGTTTGAAAATTGCTTTCTATTGTTACCAGTGATTGTAATAACACTGTCAAGTATATAAATTTCGTACCAGTATTCAGAATGCAGCAATTCCTCATAAACCATTCATGAGCCAAACATTTTTCATTTACTAATCTGTCCATTCTCCTTGGGTGACTGTTGATATAAAAGAGGGATGGAGAATCCAGTGGCTAACATTTTCTTCTCTCCAGGCAATACTCCCAAGAGGAATCAAAAGCGACATGTCCTGCCCTAAGAAACCTGGCACTCTGTGTAGTATCTACTTGGGTGTCATGCATGCCATTATAAAACTAGTCAAACTATTGCAGAGTTGCACTACACCTGTTTCTGCCTTGTGCATCATCAGCACAAATGACAGCTGAGATTGGTTCTCCGTGTCCTGTGCTGTCAGTGTTTGAAACTGAAAGCTGGCAGCTGATTTCCCAGACCCTTGGTGCTACTTAAGGTGCTGACAAGTAGGGGGAGGAAACCCTCTGTGTCAGTTGATTTGAATGGCAACTGACTCAACATGGTATTGAACAGGAAGGATAAATCTGGGACAACAATACATCAGTTTCTGTGCTTGCTTATCTGTGACGGACAGGATTCTAATTAATCAAACGCTTTCTTTGAAGACTTTGAGCAAGTATCTGCTTATGATAATGTAGTTGCATTAAAAAAAAACTCTTTTCATTCTTTTCTCAGCTCTGATTAATCTATTGAAGTTTCTCTTGTCCAACGAGACTGTTTTGCTGGCAAAACACAACATCTTTACATTGGCTCTCATGGTGAGTTTCTTTCTTGGGGATAGTGAGAGTTAACAGCACTGAATTTAAAACCTAGGAATTAGTGTGGAGCATGCCCACTCAAAAACACACACCAAAAAAACCAGATAGTGATCTTATTGGAGCCATTCTTAGAAGTTCTGTTCTCTATCATGGCATCTCTGTTTTTCTGTGTATCTGGGTTGGGAACACTTATTTTTGGCTCAAGCTGGAATTGGATTCAAGGACTTTTCCTGCGGCTGGATATCTGTTTGGAATGTCAAAGCATTTGGGCAAGGTGTTCAGTGGAAATGTGAGAGAGGGAGGAAAGCCCCTTCATGTGTATGTTATTGACTGTTGTGCTGTGTGACAAATGGATCTGTCACTGCTTTGGGTAACAAGTGGAGTCTGCTCAAACAAACAAATGAAGCAGTTGCACTGTATCCCCATCCCCTAACAAGACTGAACATACTCAGGAATTCAGCCAGCCTGGAACAGGAACCTTGTACTGGCTTACATGGGAGAGTGGGAGTTCCCCAGCAGAGCTGTATAATGTAAGAGGGCTCAGGTTTGGGCCCGGTTGCTAGATAGGGATGTTCTCGAGAGTGGTAAAAGGAAAATGCCTCCCCCAGCACACCCCACTGCTTTTCTTCCCCTAGCCTAGAAACAGCCCTGTATAGAGCAAGAAAAGGAGGTGTGTTTTTTTAACCCTCTCAGGATACTTGCTTCTGTCCCTAAGCTCTGTCCTCTCGCTATTAGGCTTTGGCAGACTCTCTTCTTCAGTCCTCCAATTTCCTTCCTTCCCTCACGGGAATGATGCCCGCTTTCAGTGTTTTGGGTGGCTTATAACCAGTTTTTATTTTTATCCCTAAATTTATCAGGGAAAGAAAAAAAGTGGTTTATAATCAATTGAGGTGAAACACTTGTTAGCTACAAAACACTTGTTATCTATAAACACTTGTTATCTACAAAAATTAAGTAATGACTTCTTTATTTTAAATGCTTAGATAACTGCATATATTATATGGCACATTTTTCCTGTAGTAATTCCTATAGCTTTTGTTTTTGAAGGTGGTAAACCTGTTTAACATGTTCATCACTTATGGAGATACCTTCCTTCCGACTCCTAGCAGCTATGATGAGCTATACTATGAAATCATCAGAATGCACCAGAGTTTTGATAACCTGTATTCTATGGGTGAGTAGTGTTGGATGACTTGGTTTGCTGTTGACAAAACACACAGATATGACAGATAAACTGTGTGGGTGTGAGAGAGAGAGCAATTGTGTACGATGCCTGATCAGCATGTGTGCTCACTGTGTGGCTGTCAGTTACCACATGGATGTGAAATAATTCTGTTCGAAAAGGATAAAGGTTCCTTGTTCTTGGCAAAGGACATTTTGAAAGCGACTCTTCAGGAGCAGACATCCAGAAACGATGCTGTTTGGGTACAGAATTGCCATCTGGTTCACCTGTGTATACATGAAAGTGTGTTTGTTTGCTATTGCCAGGCATATAATATTTAAATGGTAGCAAGGCGCACGGTGCCCTCATTTAGAGTGAGCCAGTCTGCCGTGCGCAGAGAGTTCCCAGCTGGGAAAATATGCCTTAGTCTCAGGTCAGAGAGCAAGCGCACCCCCCAGAGCCAATCAGCAGCAGGAGTTGGTGCTGTAAACAAGAGGTGAAAAAAGCATTTGATGGATGCACAACAAGGAACTCACTGTACAGAATAGGGAGCACGTAGGCCTGCTAGCATCCACAGAACCAGGTCAAAGCCTTAGAAGCAGTTGGAAAACAACCCCCCCACCCAATACCCTTTTTAAAATAGTGCAGCAAACAGTCTAGATCTGTAAATGATGTTTTTGGGTGGGGGAGTGAAGGTGCAGAGAGATGCAGTGAAATGCTGTAGAGCAAATACTTAGTAGGGAGGCAGAATGAAGGGGAGGAAGGAATGCTGGCAGGGAGACATAACCAAGGAATTATATGAATTCACTTACCTCTGAGTAACACTTTAGAAGGGCTGCCTATAAAGGGCCAGCCCTCCCTGCCTCCCATTGCTTTCCTCTCCTCTTAGAAACATTAGTCTGGCAAGCATATAATAAGGGTTAAATAGTCATTCATAAAAGGGACGTAGTTGATCCACTCACACAGCATGATAATGTTAGAACAGTTACATAAAACTCTTCGAATAGCCTCTTCCAATAAACATCAATAATAACTTTAAAACAAAAAATTGAATGTACATGCATATTCAAAGTGAAAACAAATAAAAGGAAAAATGTGTTTTCCCATATTGTTTCTGCTGTATGCTGAACAGTGGAGGCAATAAGCTTCTTAATATTTTTGTTTATATGTTGAGCAGTGTAGAAGCAGCACAGTGAAGTTCCAGGAAGGTTCCTTAGGTTGGGATGTGTTTTCGAAGTCTTATCCTCCTTATTATACTACATGCACATTCTTTACTCGTGGTGGTGGTCACATTTGGATGATGCCTGTACTTCATCTAAGATTATTTATATTTTTCTAATAATTTGTTTAGTTACTTGATTACCTTGGAAAATGTTGTACTGTTGTCAGAATAGGTGCCATAGAATGTAACCTTCCTTTAATCTTTTTTCTTTCAGTTTTGAGGCTATCTACCAACGCTGGCCAGTGGAAGGAGCCAGCCAGCAAGGTGACACATGCGTTGGTCAACATACGGTAAGAAAAGGAAAGTTTTTGTTACTCATTTGTGCATTCTTGCTTTTATTCCCAGAACATTTCATTTTTTGTTGCAGTATAGCATGCTGGTTGGTTTCTCAGCCAGGATATTGGGGTGGGGTGGGATATAAACCTGAAAGAGTCTTGTAGCACCTTGCTCCCCTCCCAAAAAAGTGCTATGTTGCCAAGTTTGCTGAACATGTTCCCACTTCAGCAGCGATTGCTTTTGTAAACTTAGGGGTACAACAACTCGTTTGTTCTTTAAAACGGGTTAAGGTATGCGTTTCAAAATACATTGTTTTCTAAGAGTAAGATGTAGACTTACTTTGGATAGTCAGGGGCAAGGTGTAAGTATTTGAATGCATCTTTTGCAATATTCTTTGCTGTTCCCAGAAGTTCCACTTTTTAAAGCTATGAGCAAGTGCCTATGAGCTCATCCTCATAATATCCCTGTGGAATGATACATGATTCTGCTGGTAGGGGGGCTGATTGGCTAATGGGTTTTCCTCCATACTGAGGCTCTTACATCTCATGGGGCTTACAGGGGCTGCTGGAATCAATAGTGGCTGGCATGTTGGGTGATGACCTTGGGAGCCTGTCCCCAAGGTAATATTTAAAATGAAAGATTGGAATAAAAACCAATACTTAAAAGCAGATTATGGCCTGAAGAGTATTCCTTTCTCAAGGGGCATGCAAACAACTAATTGCTAGAGCCTGCAATTCATCTTTCTTGAGAGGCTGTTTGAGAATTTGTGTCCCTTGCCTTTTCGTTCAGCAGCAGTTACTGCTGAAGACTGGAGACTAGCCAGGTTGGGAGAGAAGTTACTTTTAAATGTTTGGGGGTTATGTAACTGGAAGTTTAAAACTGAACAGCCCCATGATTCACTAAGAAGTACCAAATCTTCCCCCTTGAGTTCCCTAAGAGCTAGTCATTTGTGTCAGGGTAAGAAGGATTAGAAAGTCAGGCACAGAAGTCATGCTTCCCCTGTGACACAAAACTTACCTTTGTTGTGGTGTCTCCAGTTTCTTTGCTCAGGAAGACAGCATGTGGAAAACAAACTCCCTCCAGGCATTTTCCAAGTAATTTTATGTGTCTGTAAACCACCATTAAAGATTCTCTCTGCAGGCCTGTGAATTTCATGTCCTTATATATAGGTTCTGCAAGATTTACTCTGCTGCGCTCTTTATTTTTCATGAACAGAGTTAAATGAAGCTCTTGGGGACTGATAATGCTCTAAATGTACCAGCTGAACAGGCAGTCATAGGTAGGGGGTTGCTATCTAAAATGCCATAGAAGATTGAGCCTGCCCTTGGCATGGTCTGAATCTTTTGGGCGGGGGCGGGGACTGCTTAGAAAGGTCTCTAGAATTGAGAGTAGAAACAAAGTGAATTATGCTTGCAAATTGGAGGGATGTGACTGGAGAACAGTCTGGCTGTTATTTCCTCTGCAGGCTCCTTGACAATTATTTACTATAATTGATCTTCTTGGACAATAGGAAAACAGCCACTAGACTGTATTAGCAGTTTTGCAAAGAGAACGATCCTGCAAACCTTTTTGGTGTTAGACTGTTTGCCCAACTAATACTTAAGGCTGCAGTCTTAAACCTGTTTATGTGGGAGTAAGCACCACTGAATTTAATAATACTTACTTTTGAGTAGACACAGTTAGGATTGCTCTGCAAATTCGTTCCTTGCATTCCACGTCTATAAACTTGCATGTAAAACTAAATTAACTTGAATGAGAAATAGTTTCTTACTGATGAATTTCTTACCTGGCAAGCATTGATTCATTATATGTAGTTTTGAGAGGTTAGTTTGCTAAACTATGATAAGTGGCATACTCTTCCCTATTAATTTGTGGGTTTTAGTTTTGACCCACAACTGTTTTGATGGAGGTGGCCTGAAATTGCTGGAGCATTATGCAGATATGTCGTAGTTGGTTTATTTAGGGCTTTCTTAAATTTGTCTCTTCATTTGGAGGTAGTGATGGTAGTTCTGTTCTTCCCTCACTTTCACTCTGGAGATAGATGTTAAAGCAACATGATATTGCATGGGAGGTGTTGGCTTTACAAATCTTTTCTTGCGTATCTTTTAACCCCAACCTCTTCGCTTCTGTTATTAGAGCTTTTCTTTGACTTACTGTGATTTTTCCTGATCTGTTCACAGGAGGGTAAAGTTCTGCTCTTGTTTCAGAGTGCTTTAGACTATAGAGTCCAGGTTGGTTGCATAGGCCAATGTACAGTTTCTTTTTATTAGTTCAGCTTATTTTGGATGGATGATTCTTTTTCCTTCATTTTTATGCTTCTTTTAAAAATAGAAATAGAATACAGTTTTCCTCTATTTTACAAATGGATTGTGTAATAGTGGGAGCCATTTGGCCATAGGAGGAGGAGGATGATGATGATGATGATGATGATGATAATAATAATAATAATAATAATTTATTTATATCCCACACCTCCCTGGGCGGCTTCCAGCCAAATATTAAAATATAGTAATACATCAAACATTAAAAGCTTCCCTGAACAGGGCTACCTTCAGATGTCTTCTAAAAGTTTGGTAGTTGTTGTTCTCTTTGACATCTGGTGGGAGGGCGTTCCACAGGGTGGGCGCCACTACCGAGAAGGCCCTCTGCCTGGTTCCCTGTAACTTGGCTTCTTGCAGTGAGGGAACCACCAGAAGACCCTCAGTGCTGGACCTCAGTGTCTGGGTAGAACAATGGGGGTAGAGACACTCCTTCAAATATACTGGACCGAGGCCATTTAGGGCTTTAAAGGTCAGCACCAACACTTTGAATTGTGCTCGGAAACATACTGGGAGCCAATGTAAGTCTTTCAAGACTTATGTGGCCACTCCCAGTCACTAGTCTAGCTGCCACATTCTGGGTTAGTTGTAGTTTCCGGGTCACCTTCAAAGGTAGCCCCACATAGAGCGCATTGCAGTAGTCCAAGCGGGAGATAACCAGAGATAACCAGAGCATACAGTACATCATTTGAGGCATTCTTCAGTTTAAAAAAAAAAGGGGGGGGAATCATTTCAGAATGTTTTTCTAGTTTAATGCAGGGGATCATTTTATTCTAAATTACTTAAGGGCAAGAGAAGTCACATTAGTGATACCCAAGCTCTGTTGGAGATCTTTTAGTAATCTGGTCCTTGTTGATTGCTCAGCATTTTCCCACTTTTTCCCATATAATACCTTTTGTGCTTGCATGTTATATTTTTTTGTTCAAGGTCTTACATTTTGAGTACTATTTTACACCAGATGTTTGTTTTCAAATGATTTTGAGGCAAAATGCTCTTCTCCTTACCTTCCACTTTGTTTGTGCCATTGGTTTAGTTTAGCTGATTCTAGTATTAAGTAGCCTGTAGTGCATTTTTGTTTGAACTTTTGATTTTCCAAATCTCGCTAGCAAAGTAAATGGCTCAGTAAAAGACGACATATCTTTAACTCACCACCATCACCACCTGTGCACCCCTAACGCTGAGATTTCAGTAGGCATTGTCCATAGACTTTCAATACTATCCTTGTAGTCACAGAGGCTAGAAGCTTGCTTTTAAAAAAGATTTTAAAATCTATCATTTTCAGGAAGTTGAATCCTCTTCCCAGCACTCATGTCTCCATCTGCATAGCATGATTGTGGAATATATTTCCGTCTGTCAAAATGGCAAACCTGGCAATGTCCAGTCACCCTTGATTGTTGCAGAATTTACCATATTTTCAAGTTGCATGTGGTGGTTTCCTATGTAAAACGACTGGCTGCGTTGGTTGAGGTGCTCAGCTGTAAGGTCGATAACTGGAAAGCTGACCTTCACTTCCGTAAGGAAATAAGCAGCTTTCCAGGCGATCAATTTTTCCAGGCTAATGAGCCCCTTTACATTAACATCTTGCAGGTTTGCATTTAATGAGGCTTTTATTAATGCAGGGTTTGAAAGGACATCCTCTGATTGCTTACTAAGTGATGGAGGTGGCGCCTGAATCATTGTATTCTTTTAATAGACTTTCTTCTGATCAGTAATTTTCTCAAGGTGAATAAATAGATTAATCCCATGATTAATAGATTCAATTGCTCCATTATCCGTAATGCAGTGACATCATTTAAGGTCTTTCCCCCCACTGAAACATTTTGAAATTGGCTAGTGAAGTCTTTGCTATGCTACCTAGGCTAATAGATCTTTGATGTTTCATTTGGGTAATTGTGTTTCTTCTGGTGCTGTCCATTGTGGTGTCTCTGCCTCAATGCTGCTGCTTGCTTTATTATCTCAGAATGCAGAGTTGCTCTGCTGCAGTTGCTCTTGTCAGTCCTCTTCTAATACACGAGGCCCTGCTGCGTTCAGCATTGTCACGAGAGTGATTAGTGAGGTGCGGCTGCTGTTAGAACATAATTTCTGCATGTGTATATAATGGATATGCTAGCTGTCGGGTTGTGTTGGCAGTAGTAGGGCTGTAATTTTTTGAAGTTTAAGTGATTTAATATTCAGGTGATTTCTCTTACAGAATTTGAGAGGTGATCATATTATAGTTGGGCTCAGGTGCTTGATGAATGTAAGTCAAACTTCTAGGTAGTTAACGTGATGAAACACAGGGAGGCTGAAAGGGCTACCCTAGGATGTTCATTATTATCCCAGCCTGTTCATTGTATATGTACCAGTTCAGAAACCTCATACTTGAAAGTAAGAAAAGGTCTTGCTGTTAAACATTTTCCAGATATCACAATAATTGTTCTCATTTGGGGTCCAAACCTAATCCAGTGCAGGATCTGAAACTATTGGTATTGTTAAGGGTTTCCTTTCTGCCAGAGTGTTTTTTCCCCCACCTGTCCATTCAAATTACTTTGGTGTCCTGGGAATATGGAGTGTATGAATCTGCCTGTTCCTGTGGATAGCAGTGTCCTATACTGCCACATTGCATAAATGGGCACATTTAAAGCTAGATTTTCCCTTTCACCTTCTTATACACCTTTTTCCTTAGGTGCCTTTTGGCTTCATCAACACTGATTGTTATGCCCCCATAATAAACTCCATCTAGTTGCAGTATAATGACTCCGTTTATATTGTTCACTGAGGTGCGTTTAACAGTAATGACCTTTGGCATACTGTCACAGCTAATCTAGCTTGGTTGATCTCAAATTGCAGGATAACAAAGAGCAGCCAAGTGGCTAAAAATGCAGTCCTAGTTGTTGTTGGGTTTATCGCTGAGATCTGGAATAGGTTCTAAAATGCAGTTGTAGGAATAGGATAGAGATATTTTTTCCCCTCTCAGATGGAACGGTTTCACATAGATTCTCTCCCCCCCCCCTTTTGGACGTTGTACAATGGGGTATGACATGGGAAGGAGAAGAAAGCAGGCAGGAGGGGAAAGTAGCAACAGGCTCTTGAGGGGAATGGAGAGGTAGCAATTTTGAGAGGCTGCTTGGAGCGCCTCATGAAATGTGGCTAATGCATTTCATAGAGAGAGAAAATATAGTGCTTTCTCCCTCTGCATTTCTTTTAAGTGAAACATGGTATATGTGTATTGCCTTAGGCATATTGCACAGTTGGTGTAAGAGGCATTTTGTGAGCTGCTTTTGATGCTGTGTATATTTCATTGGTTAAAAATTCCTTTGTAATATATTTCTGCAACCCCCTGTAACTTTCTTAGCTACGGAAGCAACTTAAAGTGAGTTTTTGGCAGGGTGTGGGTGTGCAATGTGAGGCACAGAAGAGTTACACATTGTTACTTTTACACATATAAATGGCAAGTCTAGAGATAGGGAGCCCTGACTTCCCAGGCCTTTTCTTCCCCCTGCTAGCTTTTTAAATAGGTATCTTTCAAAGATTCATTCCTTCTGCATATCAACACTTCATGAAGTGGCAAAAATATCTGACCAAAATATTGTACGTTGTTATTCTACATCTTGTGTCTCCTTTTTTATTTTTAAGGATGTCTGCTTCCACAAAGGTGTGTGGATACTGTGGGAATTGGTGTTCATATAATATCTTGGGTTTCTGTTATGGCAGCTGGTCTGCCCTGTGCAGGGCTAACTCTCCTAATTACATAGTTATGCAATCACAAGCAAGCTGTGAACATTTGAAGCTCCTCTTATACTGAGGTGATTGGACTACTCTGCCTGTGTCTGTCGACCCTGACAGCAGCTTTCCTCCCCAAGTTCAGATACAACTATCTCCACTAGAGCACAAATTCTTACTACTGCTCTGAACAACATTTATGGACAAAAATGGTTTCAAACCAGTCCCAAACTCTGGTGTCAACTTTCAGCTAAGCAGGAAGTCTGGTTATTCTTTTTTTGAAAAAAATAATTTATTTTGCAAATAAATTTATTTTGCAAATAACAGATGGAAAGAGAGAGACAAAGAGATAGAAACATTGCCAGCTGACATTAACAATATTCCATCAATCCTAACTTAAAACATAAAGGCTTAAACATACAGGGATTCCTTGTGTCCAAATAGGTTCCAAAATCAGATGGATGCTTACAAGCCGTGCAGTGGAACATAGAAAAGCCAGTGGGAACTTCAGACCACTGAATAGTGGAAAGTCCAGGGTTTATCTTTCCAGACTTGCAATATAAGTTTCTTAGCCACCATAAGGATTTGTGAAATCCACTTTTGTTGTCCACCTGCTCATCCTCTGACTAGTGCTATAATTTAAGAGTGTCTGAACACCCACAGATATAAAGGATTTTTCCAGAACAGAGTTAAGATGAACAATAATTTCTGAGCAGCAAGAAAACATCCTGGGACATATTATACCTCAAAGAAGTGTTTTTAGCATTGCATTGCCAGCAAAAGAACTAGCCAGTTTTTTTCTGATAAAGGCGTGCTGTGGAGTTCAATGTACTCGGAACACCAATGTTTGCTGAATAAATTTCAATTTTAAATCTAACAAAACAATACATATAGATGCTAAAGCAACTTTCCATCAATTGAAGTGAATGAAACACTCTAAATCTATATTCCATGCATCTCTTAAGTTCCTGAACATCAATTTACAGCATTCCAATAAACTTTTATAAACCATTATTATGAGTTTAGCTTTCTGTGCAGATCCAATTATTTGAGGCACTCAAAGCTGATGGCCCATAAATCGACTCTAAAGGGTGCTGCAGTTGGATATATTGCCCTTCAGGTCTAGTGGGTTAGTGGTGGTGCTGCAGTTGGATATATTGCCCTTCAGGTCTAGTGGGTTAGTGGTGTCTGCACCACAAAACTGAAAATGACAACAATTTTCTATCTGATCCTATTAACTGGTCTAACATATACAGTGGTACCTCAGGTTAAGTACTTAATTTGTTCCGGAGGTCTGTACTTAACCTGAAACTGTTCTTAACCCGAAGCACCACTTTAGCTAATGGGACCTCCTGCTGCTGCCGTGCCGCCGGAGCACGATTTCTGTTCTCATCCTGAAACAACATTCTTAACCTGAGGTAATATATCTGGGTTAGCGGAGTCTGTAACCTGAAGCATATGTAACCTGAAGCATATGTAACCCGAGGTACCACTGTACATCCCACTATCAACCCCTTCTACAAAAATGAGGTTAATCTAGCTGTCCTTAACCACTGTTAGTGTTGACGTAGACATAACATTGAATTGAATTGAAGGGCAGACAGGAATTTATGCTCCAAAATGGCAGGGAAGGAGGAAGGAGATAATTTGGGTGTATGGTTCCCCATTTCCCCCCGACACAGCTCCTTTTGACTGAAATAAAATTCTGCCTTTAGCTGGGGACTTGAGCATCAAGAGCAGATGGCCTCCAAAGGAAGAGCAATCTTTTTTCCAAGCCAGTTGGACTAATGATTTTAAACGGGGTAGCTGAAGAAATAAAGCGGAAGGCAATATGCTTTGATGTATCCATGCAAAACCTGTGGAGCTACCACCTGTTCTTTCAGCTAATCTCTCAGAACAGTGCAGCTTCATGTGTAACTTCTCAGCAGAAGCAACCTAAAACCCTGTTGTTTTTTCTTCTTCTCGGCATATTTTGCAGTTAGTATTTACATAAGAGATAATATTTCTAGCAAGTCAATCCTGCATTATGTGGCTTTATTATTAATTATTTATATAGTGCATAGTATATGCACAAGCCTGCTCAGTACTTTTTCTTGTTGGTTTGTACACTTCTAAGGTAGGTGGTCTAAGCTAGGGGGTGGTAGTTTCTGCTGTATAAATGAGAAATTGAGCTCAAGATGTAGGACTTGTAAGATTTGCATTGTGTATTAACAAAACCTTCATTCAGCAATCTGTATAACATGCCTAGTGGTGTTATTTGCCTTCATTTGCACCATTCCACTATAAGTTGTGTGGTGGAGCCGGGAGTTGGGCAGGAGGCTGAACTTTACCCTCACCCACTTCCACTAGAATCTTTTTTCACCTGATTTCACCAGGTGTGGCTCATCTATTTAAAACTAATCTTTGCAATTCTTAAGGACTAGAAACTTGCTTTTCTAAAAGAATTGCTTTTTATTGTTTTTATTTATTAAATTTATATACAACCCTACATCCAAGGATCACAGGGGTGGTTTACAGTGTAAAAAAATACAAAACTGAGATTCTTAATAAGTCAAATTCTTCGCCAGCTGCCATGTTTTAACATGTTTATACATAAAGATGGGTGAATCAGCATATTTCTAGTCCATGTCAACTTCATGTGCGTGCAGCCATAGGTCAATTTCATCCTGTCCGCCCCTCCCCCCCGGTATAAATAGAAATGCACAAGACAATCATGTATAGCTTGTATGCATTTTATACATTTTCACCTGCATTGCATATTGAATTTTCCTGCAAAAATCCATTTTGAGTCATATTTTGGGAACCAAAGCTGTATTGGAAAAATTGGAGAAGTGCATAATCTGATTGATAGCTGCATTTCATCCACATATAACTGACCAACTAATGACCAACAAATCAGGTCATTTCACTTTAAAATCTAATTCAAATGAATTTCTCTTTCTTCCTTACTTGTCCATAACATTACTGTTTTGATAGTTGCTCTAAGACTCTTGATATGCTGTCCAGAATATATATCCCTCTGAATTCTAAAATTATAATGACTTCGCCTCTTTTGGATGTGAGATTGTCTCTAATTTAGAGATAAGGAACCTTTTTTCTACTAAGGGCCATTGACTCACAGGAAGAAAAAAAAAGGGAAAGGTTTCATGGTTAATTAATTAAAGGATGGATTGACCCCCTCCCCCCAGTGGGTCAGTGGTTGAAGAACACCTTTGAAATTCAGGTTTGCTGTTAGTTGCCTGATCCACAACTTCTGAACATCTGAATGGCTTGGGCCATTTAAAATGTGTTTGTGGGAATATGATGTAATGTGTTGGAATGGGTAATGGGGAAGTGGGGATGAAAGAAACAAGCATATGCCTGAATCTAAAAGAATGTACAGCTTTGAGCTTGTAATTGTTGAAGAACAGGCTTTTTGGCAAACTTGCTCTGCGACCAAAAGGACTTTGAAAATTGCTTTGTGATGTGCATTTGGGATGTACTGTTCAAAGAGACTCAAATTCCACTGGTACACTCTTGTTTTTAACTTATATTTACATATCTAATTAAATGTTTAAATGCATCTCAGACTAAACCTATATCTCAGAATTCAGATCTTGTCGTGGGAGTCTTTCAGTGTCTGCTAGAAGTCGGTCTATTTTCCCTGCTGAAGAACTGTGGTATTTCCCCCAGGATCATTCTTAATGGAGTTCAAAGTCAGTCAAATTCATCCCCAAGGATCCCCATGATTCCATGTCTCTCTCCTCCCTCCATTCAGTGATTTCACTCCTGTCATGCTGTGCTCAGCAGGTTTATATGCTGCCTATGGCTCAGATAAATGTTTGTAAATTAAGAGGAACCTCTTGGAGTAGAAGTCTCAGAGGAAATAGGATCAATCTGAATGTCTTGATGAAGGATCTCTGGAAATGTAAAAGTCCAAATGTTTGGGGCATATAGAAACAGGGATTGCAATTAGAGATTTATTTAGTACATCTTTAGTCTGAGGTTTTAACTGGAGACTCCTAGACCTATATCAAATACTGGTCATTTTTTTGCTTGTTGTTACTAATTAGCATGGTCAAAGCTATAATTATTCATTGCCCAAAATTATTGCCATTGGAAAAAATTATTGAGTACCATTATTTGAACAAGTGGCAACAACCAGTGCAGATGGTTCTGCTGTCTATCAGATTACCCAATAATTTGGATGATAGCTTCCCTTTCTGCTGGTTGGCTTCTTTCCACATGTCTCCCTGGAAGAATAACAATTGCAGTCAGATGTTAGGCCTGTTTTACGCTAGCTTTTGCTGTGTGTGTCAAAAAACTTCATGAGGCACTCCACCTTGAATGCCATTAACAAATGTATTCATTCTATGATTTTTCTGCTCATAGCCAGATAAATCATCTGCCAAATTTCCCAGAGCCTCTTGTTGGTTGAGATGTAATTGGAAGCTGATACCCATTACAAGAGGAGGGGAATCATGAGGTGGTGGCTTTTCCTTTTGACAAGGCAAGGCAGTTTTCCAAAAGCCACCTTACCAGGGTAATATACTATCCCCTGCTTCTCTCTCACACCTGGTTTCTTCTAAGATGGTATGAGTGTGGCATAGTTGAAGGATAATGGCAGAAGACAAATGGCAGCCTGATCCTATGCAAGTTTACTAAGTTCACTGGGCTTACTGAAAAATAAGGGTGCACAGTCTGTCCTGCAGTCTTTGGAAGTCTCTCTGTTCTATCTAGGCAGATAAGAATGCTGGAAGAAATGAGAAAGTAAAGAGGAAACCCACTTCTTCCTTAGTACTCTGCAACTTATTTCATGGGGATGAGCCATTTTAGAGTGGTGTATTGCTAAACATGACTGGAACCGCTTCTTAATCTTATTCCAGCAAAACCGAGTCTCCTGACTCAATATGGAAACTTTCCATGTTTAGGGAGTTCTCCCGCCCCATGTTCTTACTGTGTGGTTTCAGCACAAGGCCAGGAAGTACAGAGGCAAAAGCTCGTTTGATCTCCACAATATCCACGTACCACCAGCTCCTATGGAATGCAGCTGAACACGATCTTATCATGTTCCTGTTGCTGTCTGCCTGGGTTATATGTATGCCTGAATAAATACATTTTCGCTTTCCAGCTGGCTTTGAACGTCTTGATTCAAAGATTGACTTTCATAGAGAGGTTTTAATTGCAACCCCCTCCCTGTGCGCCAGTAAGAACCAAGCAGTTTCTTCCTTTTGTTGCTTAAATGGAAAAGAACAGCAAACATAATTGTTTTACTCCTGGTACCCTGAGACTTGTGTTTATTGAATAACAGACACTCCGGTATCCAATAATGTTTTAATTAATAGGTGATAAAATTGGGGTGTGGGCTGATTTTGCTGAAGAAACAGATTTGCAGTTTTGATTCCCCCCCCCTTTAGGACTGGATCAGCTCATTAAGTACATCTGCTCATTAAGGTAACAAAGTGCCTACCTTGATTGCCAACAGAAAACAGTGATTATAGTGACTGGCAGAGCTCCAGTCCCTGAGATGAACAAGAAGATTAGAGGAAGGAAATGGCCCAGAGATAAAAGCAAAGATTACAGTCCCATGTACTCAAGAGGACATTGCAGAGTGCAAAGGGAAGATGGCTTTCTAGTTAGATGTGTAGGCTTGGGTGCCGATCATTCAAGGAATGCCAGTCGGCACAACAGGGAATAATTTGTCACCAAAACACTGGCTGCAAGGAAAGGGAATGCAAATTAAATGAGTCACCAAATGAATGTTTTCTTTTCAGTTGTTAAAGGTGCCTCATAAGCCAAGTACCTGTCTGTCTGCAAATGCCAGCCTATGGGGATAGAAAAGTTTGGCTGAGCTAGTTCCTGTCCCCTGGGAGTTAATGCCACCTTATGAGATACTGAAGAATAGAAAGCAATGTTTTCCCTAAAGCCTGTATCTATGGAGACTGGAGAACATACTCTGGGTTCAAAGGGCCACCCACTGACTTGCAGTTCTGCTTGGCCTACTGTCTTCTGCAAACAGAAGTTCTCTTTGCCAGTAGTGGGGTGGGCATGTGTTAAGTCATGGTGTGTTACCTTTAGCAATGCTAATTGGAACGAAAGAGGCCTGTCAGATGTTAAAGCTGCTGCTACTCATGGAAACAGGCGTCATATAGAAGTCCAAAAGGGCAAGGTATGTGTTGCTTTCAGTAATGCGTCCTTTGTGCTCTGATATATTTTTTGCACCAGGGACTGATGTTTCTTCAAGAAGCTGAAATTCTGTATGAAAATGAAGGCTTTTTTGTCATATGATTTATATTGTCTGTGATCAGAAGGAATCTGAGCCGCAGGGCACCAGCGACACCCCTGTTGGACATTTTTCCTAAGAGATTATGAAAGCTCAAAAAAGGTGTTTTCTCACTGTTGATTAATGATTAATTAGACCAGTGCCATCATTTTGTGTATTAATTACAGTCATTATTTTCTTCCTCATTAGTTAAGAGGTTTCCTTGGTTGTTGGGGAGATGCTGGAGAGTACCTGCTGTCTTCACAGCTAAGGAAATGTCAGCCTACATCCAGACCTCCTAATATCAGGTTTATTGAACTGTGAGGAGGATATTTATTAGGTGAAATTAGAAATCCTGATATGCTTGGAGGAAATAGAGTTGGTGCTGTGGACTCTAAGGGACGGTAAAGGCAGTAAACAAGGACTAATGATATTGCTTAGGCTCAGAATAAGGGGAAATGTACTGCCTGTACCTGAAGGGTTTTCTACTGGGTAAATTAATCCAATACTTGTATGTGTGTGTGCACTGAGATGTGTAGGCGATAGGATACACATGATGTGTTTTGCATGTTAACCTTTGTGGAGTCTCCAAGGCTTTCAAAGAAACAGGTTGTTATTAATGCGTATGCAAAACAGAGGTAAAAGGTAAGGGAAGTGGTGGCGCTGTGGTCTAAACCACTGAGCCTCTTGGGCTTGCCGATCAGTAGGTCGGCAGATTGAATCCGTGCAATGAGGTGAGCGCCCATTGCTCTGTCCCAGCTTCTGCCATCCTAGCAGTTTGAATGAGTACCAGTGCAAGTAGATAAATAGGTACCACTGCAGCGGGAAGGTAAACAGCATTTCTGTGTGCTCTGGTTTCTGTCATGGTGTTCTGTCGCACCAGAAGCAGTTTAGTCATGCAGGCCACATGACCCAGAAAGCTTTCTGTGGACAAACACCGGCTCCCTCGACCTGAAGCAAGATGAGCGCCACACCCCATAGTTGCCTTTGACTGGACTTAACCATCCAGTAATCCTCTACCTTTTTAAAATGCAAAGCAGAAGTAGCTTTTATTCATACACATTCTCCCTTAAGTAATTATTTAAGAGCTTGCTTGTGATTTTGTGCCTTAGTTGATTTCTCCCACCCCCACTTTGGATTATGAACTTTCTGCATTAACTTTTCATAGTCATCTGAGTCGAGCCAGTCTGATGCAGGTGTGCTCTTTCAGTTTTTCAGGGCAGCGTGCCTACCATATGCTAGTCATGATTGTTCTAATTGTTTAGCATTTGAAATACTTTTGTTGCCTTTCAGTTTGCACAGAGATAATTGCTGGCAGGAGAAAGTCATGCTTTCATAGCATGTGTCTCCTCTTGTAGCTTCTGCACTGTCAGAAACAGTCAGCTGCAGCCATTTAGGAAGTGTGTGAACCAGAAGGCCAGAATGGGGTAACTTACTAAATTTAACCCTGAGCTGAAATCAGATTTGAAACATTTGATCCTTTTTTGTTTGGATCTCTCCTTGTCCAAGTAAGAACAGTGAGACCTCACTTTCCCTCTGCACATTGTGTTCTGTGCAATATTGTGTTCTTGCACCTGGCTGCTGTACCTCAAAATTAGGGATTGCACGTTGAAAGCTAATTCATGCCACCATAAAGAGATGCCAGTTTACAAATGCTTTAAGTTTCTGGGGTTTTGATTGAAATTAGTGGCATATTTTCTGCCACTTTGAGAAACTGGTAAGACTATCTGAAGGGAATTTGGGAGGTGCTGCTGTACAATTCACATTCATATCCCATTTAAAAGGTGGTTTTGCAACCCTAAGGTGGTTTTGCAATCTATGAGTGTTCAGGGCGATGACAAGATGATAAATTCCTGGGGTCTGTTAGACTTCTGACCAGCCCAAGGTGATGATTTCTGATTTGAATTTATCGGGAATGTAAGAGGGAGTGGTTTACTGAGAAAATCGTGAACAGATGAAAGGTCCCTCTTTTACGCTAGTGATTTTTCTCTCCCACCTTCATTTTGGATTTATTTTCATTTGCTTCATTGATAACCCTTGAGGTCCCTTCCAATTCTATGATTGTTATAGCCATGTGTGAAAACATTACTCTGTGAAATATTAATTTTTAAAAGCGGGCTATTTGCAAATAGCTTTTTGTAGTTATTTTTAAAAGTTCACTGAATAAAAAGCTAAGCTCAGAAGAAAAACTGGAGCAGTTGCCTCATTCTGCCTCTTATCGATGAGCTTGTCAGCATGTTGGGTCTTGTGGATGAGCTCCAGCTTTGAAGCGTAGTCATTTATGAGAGAAAATTAGCCTGAGTATGATTAATGCTATGCCTGACAATCTGACAGGGAGCTCCCTGTTGACTAGCAACAGTAATTCTGCATTTCCTCCTATGAAAGATTCATCCATGACTGAAAGACCAAGCACAGTTCACATACAGCACTAAGCCCAAATCATAAGTTAACTGCAAGTTGTCCCATAAATGCTCAAACACACCATGTATTGTTTTTCTAAAGCTTGGACTGGTTTCCATCTGCTCTTGCTCTTTATCTTTGTAGCTTGATGATCCTGGTTTTGGTGATCAAACTGCGGTTAGAAAAGGTGATGAATTCATGTAACACTAAACTGTAGTTAAAACAAACTATGATTTGTAAGCCGACAACAAACCACGGTTTCAGATAGTGATTTATTGTCAGCAAACAAAAAAATAGTTAAGCTGCTGGGCAGGGTTCAAATGATCAATCAAACCATGACTTTGCTGCATGTGGCTCAAGCATTGGAATACCAGTTAAAGTTGTATTAAAATTAAGTTAGTGTGAATTGACCTCCAAGGAAATTAATGTCTTACCATGGGAGGTAGATCTGTTTTTGGCTCCTGGGACTTTTCTCCTCCATTTTTTAAAAAATGCATGTCCATGTAAATTCCACTCCTGTGTCTTACATGTTGTTGTGAACTGGGATTCTGTTGTTGTTGTTTCAATTTATATACTGCCCTTCATCTAAAGATCACAGGGTTATATACAACATTAAAAACTTAATTTACATAGTATAATAATAAAAGACAATAAAACAATATTAGAAAAAATAAATAAGAATCCCCTCCCATTTAAAAGGCCATAGATCAGGGGTGTCAAACTCAAATTCATCGGGGGCCGCATCAGCAGTTTGGTCACCATCAAAGGGCCGGTTGTATCTGTAGGACTATGTGTCCACTCTTTATTATCATAAATTATTGCCACTGCATTCAATTATATTTATGTTTGTGTACATGAAAACACACACACCCCACACTCTTCCCCACCGGGCGACCCACCGCTCACCTTAGCTGCCACTGAAAACAACGCCGCTGCAAGCGCCCTGTCACGTCATCGCCGCGAGCCGCTGGCCGCGCTTGCGTCCTTCCCCCCCCACCACAGAGCGGAGGCTTCCGCTGGCCTAGAGCGGACCGGAAGGGCAGGCGGGCGGGGCGTCGCCATGGCAGCTGAGGGCCGAGCCGGCCAGCCGGCAGCGTCGACGGGGACCGAGATGCATGCGCTGAAGAGGCGGGAATAAAAAAAAAGCGAGAATAAAAGGTGAAGGCCAGCGGCTACATGGGCCACATGACAAGGTCTGGCGGGCCGGATTCGGCCCGCGGGCCTTGTGTTTGACACCCGTGCCATAGATTGTTTAATGGCAAAAGGCCATTTTTGCCTGGTTCCATAATTACATGTCTTTAGGCACTAGGCAAGCCTCTCTGGGGAGAGCATTCTACAAATGGGGAGCCACAACAGAAAAGGCCTGTTCTCATGTTGTTACCCTCTGAACCTCTCAGGGAAGAGAGACACAGAGAAGGGTCCCAGATGACAAGTGTATGGGGAGAGGCAGTCCTTAAGATATTGAGGTCCTGAGCACACATGTGGTCTAATGTGGGTTCTAATGTGGTCTAATTGGGTTCTGTAATTTTACATGTGGACATAATAGATGGACCTCTTCTTAAGCATGAATCCATTTCCACTGCTCGATTTTTGAACAAAGGATCTATTAATTCAATACTAGTTTCTGGCTGCACAGCTTTTATCCTCTTTGCTCTGACTTGAGCACCCAGGATATTATTTTGGATGGAAGCTGCTTGTAGCTGAATGTTCCTAGCTTGATCTCCTCATTATTCTTTGGTCAGTGGCACAGCTTGGTGGACTGCAGGAATCTGTCATTTGAATTGATTGAGAGTGACAGCAGGGCAGGGAAGAGGTGGCGGAAGCTGCATGTCTCTTGCAGTCTTCACATCTGGCTCCTCTCTGATGAATTCAGTGAGCTTCGTTCGGATTAATCCATTATAGCAAGATGTATTGCAGTGTTGCACTGTGTATGGCAAGACAGAACTGGCATTGCTGCTAGGATTGGATTTGCTGTGCAGATGACTAATTGTCCTGTCACCTTTTACTGTGTGGTTAGCCTTAAGTTGATTAGCTGTATAACAAAAGAGAGAGGACAAGGCAACATAACATATTGGAGAATAACATAAAATCCTGCTGAAGAACAAGAGATTTTAATTGGAAGCTTGGTGGATTTGGTCAGCAAGAACACTTTGAGAGCAAGTGTTCTCAAAGTTGCAAATGGGTGTTTACAGCAGGAGCTCACTGATACCCCACATCCACCTAGGCTACCTTAGATTCTGCAAATTTGGGTTACATTCCAAAACTTACCAGTTCTTAAAGTATCTGCTTACCTACAACACTCATTGACCTGCATCTCTTGCAGTCAGAGGAAGTAATGATAGGCAGTATTTTAAAATAATAATAATAATAATAATAATGTGTCAAATTGAACAGAAGGGGAAAAACCTCACAAAGATTGGTGATTTTGGTATATTTTAAATATTAAATCTGAATGATGTTCATCTTCCCAAATTCTTAGGTATAGCCATTACCAGCCTATTTAAATTCATTTTAATCATTTGGGAGATCAGAACAAAAAATGTCAGGATATGTTATGACATCTGGGCACCAGCAAAATTGCCCATTAGTATACAAAGTATGTGATTTACAATTACCCATTGGCATTAATTTAGACTTAAACAGTTAATCATATATCTTGAGACACTACCAAAGTTATTAATTAATAGTAATTCATCCACATACAAAGCTAATTTAAATTCTACTTGCTTGTGAACAAAACCAACATTTGCCCTTGCGATTTAGGAGAGTGGTATAATATTCTAATTCACTTCATGTATTCTTGAGGAAATCAAAGTTTTTCCAAAGAAACAAACATAAATTGCCAGTATATTTTGTCAAACACCTTTTCAGTGTCCAGAGAAATAAGTGAAACTGGATATTTGGTACTTCCAAGGGCAGCAGCTTTGTGGGGTTTGAGCTTCATTGGAGTAAACCTTTAATTTCATTTCCCCGTAGTTCTTCCCTTCCCTTCTGCAACTATTCATACAGTTGAGTTAAGCACCCCAATACAGCCACTAAAGCTTTAAAGAAGGGTGGGGAGAGTTATGTAGAAAATAAAATCTTTGCCACAAGGAAAAATTCTTGCAATTGTATGGTAGGAATATGAGGAGACAAGACAAACCAGCTGTAAAGTGAACTTGAGGAAACGAATGTTTAGTTAACCATCCTAAGTGGCCAATCATCTTCTGTATTCCACCCAGTGCCAAATATCTTCCCACTCTCATCTAGAAAACTGTCCTGAGGTCTTATGATGAAGGGTGATATATAAATCAAATGAATGAATGAATGAATAGAAAAACAAAAACATTTATTTCTTACATTTGTATCCTACCTTTCTTCAATTGTGAAATCCAAGGTGGCATACTGATGTATTCTGTTTCAATAAGACTAAACCAAACAATTATGAACTGGAAAATGGGTTGGTAAAGAATTGATTTATGACATGCATCCTACTAGAATTCAATAAAGTAGTTTTGGTTGGGAGAATTCCTTTGTGGCCTCCTCTATCTTTCTATGTATGAGACCCTGTGCAAAATAAATTAGTTCATGAAAAGCTAATGCTGAGTTCCTGGCTTTCTTCCTTTTCTGCATTAGACTACATGAAAGATTGCTGTATTGGTTGGAAGGCTCTAATACTGTACTCTTATTCCTTGGTGTTTATCATTGCTTTAGTATATAGACCACACTCATTCTTTCCTGGCGGTCAGAAATCACTCTTCTGTGTGGACTAGATAACCACCTCAAATGTAAAGTCTGTGATCATCTGACAAATTGCTTGGAATACATTACTGGTGATAAATGCAATCTCCTTAAAGGGAAACCTATTCATTTAACATAGTACTTCCAGGATTAATTGCTTGCCAGGCTAAATTGCTCCATAAAAGTGCACACTTTTTTATCCAGTTTCTTCATGGCATGATTAGTTAGACCATTCCATGCTTTGTGTGCTAATTACACTGGCTTTTTCTTTTCTTTAATTATTATTAATTCTTACACAGCATGTTTTGCTTTTAGTTTTTTGGCTGCTGCTTTAAAATCGTATTGCTGTTTCCTCTTTAAATATCCTGTTGTGCTTTAGAAAACAGAGGAAGCAGCTCTACAAAATGTAGGCAGAGGGCAGCCCTTACTTCACTACCAGTTAGCAGTATTAGGAGCCACAGGGTGCTAAATACTTCCATTTTATTTTCCACCCAGATGTCCTCAAATTTGCATACCAAAAAAATAGAATAAACAATGTTATTTCAAACACAGAGTGAGAGCAAGAGCAGCAGGAAAATAATCAACACCAATGCGAGGAGGGAGAGCAAATAAATATTGAAGGCCTGTTGAAGTGAGACACTCTTCTCTAGATGTCAGAAGGTCAAATAAGGAAGGGGCCAGATGATCCTACCAAGTTTGTGTGCTGTAGCCAAGAGGGCCTTATCCTGTATTCTTTCCAGCTGCACATCTCACACCTGTAGAAAGCTGAGCGAGGCCTTTCCTGAAGACCTCAACAGATGGGCAAGATCAGGTGGGAGCAGGCTGTCTTTTAAGTAGACAACTTGGGAACAGAGAGGCTGAGGAATGTTTATTATGTTTGCTCTCTGTAACTGTTAGCAGAGATTGTATTTGATGGAATTATTTTATAATAAGACACAAAGGTATTTCACAGTGCAGTTCCTATACAGATTGGGCATCTCTCACATTTTTTAAGAAAGACTTAAAAAAAAAAATGTTCCCCAAAGCTTTTGATACAAGGTGTGAATCAGAGCTTTCTATTTCGGTGGAATCTGATAGTAATGTAGTCAGTATTTCTAGTTGTTTCAACATTTATATCTTGCACTAAATCTTAGTTGCCACTTAAGACTTTGTGAAGGTAAGTAATAGTGTCTACTGGATTAACCGCTATGCACTTGCTTATTGACACTCAAAGAACACTAAAAGGTTAATGAGACAGGACTTTCCTTTGCAGAAGCCTTGTTTCTTTTTTTGGCAGGATTTGTCCTTCTTTGTGCTTGATAATTTTATGCTTGCCAACAATTTATCTGGAATATATGTTAAGCTAACTAGACTGCCATTTTCTGGATCCATTTTTAAACATTGACATAACTTTGAGCACCTTACAGTCGTTTTGTACAGAGGCTGACCTTGTTATATATTTTTGTGAGAATACGAGCAATTCTGCATTTGAGTTGTTTAAGAATTCTTGGAAGGATACCATCTGGGCCTAGTGACTTGGTTCTTTTCAGTTGTCAGTAATGTCTAGAACTTGTCACTACTATTTGCCTTGATTCCTCAGGCTCTCTTCCTGAAAATGGCAGTTCAGGCATGGCTATCTGCCCTACATCTCTGAAGTTGCACAGTTGTGGAAAGAATGTACCTTGTAACTTCTTAAAAACAACATTTGAGTTGACTATTGCTTGAATCCACAGATAAGTGAATTTTGCAGAGCTACAAATCCAAGATAAATATAAGAAGAAAAGCCAAGAAATTAAGAAAAATCCCTAGTATCTAGAAGAGCACCAGAAAAACAAATAACGTATTTTTCACTCTATAAGACGCACCAGACCACAAGACACACCTAGTTTTTGGAGGAGGAAAATAAGAAAAAAAATATTCTGAATCTCAGAAGCCAGAACAGCAAGAGGGATCGCTGTGCAGTCAAAGCAGCAATCCCTCTTGCTGTTCTGGCTTCTGTGATAGCTGTGCAGCCTGCATTCGCCCCATAAGACGCACACACATTTTCCCTTACTTTTTAGGAGGGAAAAAGTGAGTCTTATAGAGCAAAAAATTCGGTACTCGATGTATTGTCTATCCTTGAACTGTCTGTGTGCACACACCCCTTTGCCAGAACAAGGAATCAAGGGCACATTTATTTGGATCCATCTGCATTTTAGTTAGTTGCACCTGTAGTTCTGCTGAGTCTTTGGCTGGTTGTTGATAACAAGATTTGGACTATAAACAGTTTCTCTCTTTTTTTACCACGACCCCACTTCCAAGCCTTTTACTCTGTCTGAGCATCCAAGCCCCAATGCCTTTCAGACCCCCAAGATGTGCACTGGGAAACCCATAGTGAACTTAAAGGTAAAGGTAAAGGTAGAGGGACCCCTGACTGTTAAATCCAGTCGTGAATGACTCTGGGGTTGTGGTGCTCATCTCGCTTTACTGGCTGGCCAAGGGAGCCAGCGTACAGGTTCCAGGTCATGTGGCCAGCATGACTAAGCTGCTTCTAGCAAACCAGAGCAGCACACAGAAATGTCGTTTACCTTCCCGCCAGAGCAGTACCTATTTATCTACTTGCACTTTGATGTGCTTTTGAACTGCTAGGTTGGCAGGAGCAGGGACCGAGCAATGGGAGCTCACCCCGCCGCGGGGATTCGAACCGCCGACCTTCTGATCGGCAAGCCCTAGGCTCTGTGGTTTAGAACTTACATGTCTCCTAAATGGCTCATCTGCATCAATACAAAGGATGAAAATAAACCTCCAGAAGTGTTTACAAAATACCTCAGTGAGTATGTGGATTAGTTCCTCATACAAAGCTAGATTCTCTGGTAAATTATTCCCCAGCATGCACATTGCTGATGCTGAGCAAACAAATAACTGAAAACTCAGTAGGGAGTTGCTTCAGAACACCAGGCTAACACTGTCCCTCAGCTCTCCCATTTTTTTAAAAAAAACAGTATAATTTTAATGGGTTCGGATCCCCCCACCCAATCCCGACTGACATATGTTGAATTGTGGCAGCACTAGCATAACCACAATAGTTTAGCTCATGGGAATTGTAGTCCAGATCTGGAGGGCACCAGCTTGGCTAAGGCTGCTGTATTACATGATTTCTAAAATGGGCTGTCATCTTTACACAATGTGTTATAACAGAAAGATACTTGGGGGTGAGATGTGATGTCAGTGAAACTTCAAATAGAAGGTGGTAGATACCTCCTAGTAACAACAAAGTTTAGCAAATGATAATTGACTGGTGTAATGTAAACTGTGCAAGTATATGTGGGCTTAGACTTTGTAGACGTTTTGTGTTCATTCAATGATACTGTAGCTATTTAAGGGGGAAAATATTTTTATTTTCAAAAGCAACTTATGCTACAGCCTCAGTTCCTTCACCTCATTTTAGAGATGCTGTTATTACATTTATGGTAGAATGCAAACCTGACATAGGAACATTAGTTGCATCCCATAATACCCAGTTTCAGTTGTTGCACTTTTACTGGTGTTTATCCTAGTAACCTCAATGGTGGCAGTATTTAGTGTGTGACAATGTTAGGATGAGAATATTAATACTTTACTTTTTTCAGCTGAATTCTCATCACAAGTATTGCATCTGTACTACGTTTTTAGAGATGTGCTTTATCTGTAAGGGCATTTTACCATAAATTTATCAGGGTTGAAGCTACAGTTGTCATAAGTAATTATTTTTTGTGTGAGCACTGCTGAATTTTGAATATGTTACACATTGGCAATATGCTCCAAGCCAAGGGGATCACTGTTTTGAATTTCTTATTCTTCTGGGATGTTGAGAAGGGATGTGCATCAGCACAATTTGGAAGAACTTCTCTTGGCAGCAGCTAGAATTAAACTGCTAGGATACCAAGAGAAATTGCTAGTCCAACTCCCTGCTGAATCCAAAAGTCCATTGCTTTAGTGAATTTCTAGTGTCTTGCTGGAGCTCATTGTTAATGAGAACTCTGCATGTGCTCTGGAACCATGTGATACTTTGACGTTACTCTGCACTTTAGATTCATTCCAGAGTAGTACAAAAACAAATATTGCTTTAAGCTGACTGACCCCCCTAGCATGGAATTGAACAGCAGTATTGGCTACAACATGTGCAAAAGCCAAATTAGTTCCTGGAACCTTTGCCATATATAATTCAACCACATGCCATTATTCAGCCATTATGTTTTCCCAGAAGATTCCTCAAGGAAACATCTTTAACTAGTAATCAAGCTCAGTTCACATTTCCTGGGAAAGGGTCACCATCTTCTTCATGAGAAGCACCTTAAGTCTCCTGGCTGCTAGTTGTGATTGGCCAGAGACCTCTTGTGAGCATCCTGCCACTCTCTAGCAGGAAACCTATAGAATCACAGAATTGTAGAGCAGGAAGTTAACCCAAGGACCATCTAATTCAACCCCCTGCAATGCAAGAATCTGTATTGATATGCCTGGTAGTGACTCAGAACTTGACTTGAGTAGCATTTAATGCCTCTTCTTTTCTTAACGTTACCACATTTTGGTTATGGTACACTGGCCATCAATAAGCCCCTTTGTTATACCGTATTTTTCGCTCTATAACACGCACCCGACCATAACACGCACGTAGTTTTTAGAGGAGGAAAATCCGTAGGCATGCCACCCGTAGGCATTCCCTCCATAACACGCACAGACATTTCCCCTTACTTTTTAGGAGGAAAAAAGTGAGTGTTATGGTGCAAAAAATATGGTAACTGGGCATCTGGCAGATTCCCAAGCTGTTCATCTGTTTGGATGCCCCTAAAAGGCTGCTTTTCGTGCCTGTTCTTCATATGTTATTTTATTTCAGTCATGTATCTGATGTGAAACACAAGCTACTGTGTTCTTAAGAAAAGCTTTTCCTATTTCTTAAATTTTAGTATGAGGAACCCAGGGTCGTAATGGGGCATGTTGTAAGCCTGGCTCTATTGTTTACTTTCTGGAAGAGGAATATGAGGTGGTTGAGCTCTTTCAAGGTAGTCTAGTCATTGCATGAACCGTTGTGTCAAATACAGAAGGCCAAGCATATGGAGGAATAAATCTCTGCGCACATTCTATATTTCACTTTACATTGTGTAAGCTTTGTGATAGGCATTATCTCTGTTGACTAACCTGGCTGCCCCTCTGGAATGTAGAATAAACATTTTAAATGTCACTCATTGCTTGGCATATTTTGAAGCTGGCATGTGATCTGCACAAGCCACAGCAAAAGGAACCCCAGATGCGTCATGCTTTTTTTAAAGGGAAGAAGCATGTAATAAAATGACTAATTAGACTACTAATGAGCGTAAAGAGTAATTAAAATATTTTTGCTTTTTGCCAGCACCAGACTCTGAAGTGTTTTAAGTCTCAGAGGGCTGGAATCTAAACCTATTATGATTTATTTTGAAGCATATGAGCCAATTTACAGTTATTACTGTTGCAGGGGGTGGGTGGGAGTAGGACTCAACATTTGCCAGCAGTGCCTATTATGAAATGACTAGGGAACTGGTGCCTGAAGTTTTGTGGTAATTCTTACACTGTTGAGTCCCATCACATAGTCTAATGCTCATCCCTAGTGACCCATCCCTTCAGTTACCTTCTCCTAGAATGCAGGTTTCGCCAGAACCTTAATTTGCCTTTTACCTTCATCATCACGGTGTAATCAGCCAGAAAGGGACACAAAGAACATAAAAGGTGTTTCTGAGTATGTGTTTTCATTCACTCCCCATATTACGCAGGCTGTAGTGTGTGACGAGCAATGAGTAGGAGTAAGGCAGACCACTGAGCCGGTTTATCACGGTATAAGTTTAGCAAAGCAATTTGAGTAAGGAAACCTTATTACAGAAGAGAGAAAAACATTCTTCCAGCTTAATAACAATTTCAGCCGGGAGATTGTTGAGTCTTTGGGTATATTAACCAATAGGATGAGAGATTATAATGTTTTGTGTTAAAGCTGATACGCGTGAAGCTCACTTTTAAATTGTTTCCCCCAGCAGCTGCCTCCACATAGTGAGTCAGCATCTTCTCTTCATACCACTTCTAACCCATCTTTCATATTTCACTCAGTGAAACATGCATGTAACCACCTGGTGAGATTTCTAGAAAGCAGTGTCTAGGGCAGGGGTAACTGGCCCATGTCCCTTTAAATGTTTTTTGTTCCCTCAGACCTAGCCAGCATGGCCAATGCAGTTCCAACAACATTTGGAGGATCGTGGGTTAGCCACCCTTGGTTTTAGATACACAGAGAGGCCCATTCTCACCCATCTGTAGCCTGAGGCAAGCATGCCTGTATAAAAGAGAAACTGCCTTAAGGAGAAGCAGCGTTAAATAGTGACAACCATGAAACAATTGCAGATCAATAATGAGATACATAGCTGCCATGTTCTGCTGGTGGTAGCCTATCCAGCATTCTGCCTTAGAGCCATAATTAGCCCTATGTAGCTACCAATATATACCATAGACTCTATGTAGAGTGGGTCTCTCTGTACATTTTTGCCTCAGGACTTTTGTCTCTGGTAGCTGAATGTTGGAAGAGTGTGCATATGTAGCTGTGTCTGAATGTGTCCTTTCATATCAGACGTTTTCTCCAGGTGACGTCTGCAATAACAAATAGCAATGTAGGCACCGTGCTATTTCCACCCTTGCTTAAACATGGCATCTTTGCTCCACTGCAGGGCTGTTGGGGCTGGTCGCTGTGTACATGGTAGACCAAACAAAATGGAAAGCTTTTGAAAAAAAGGTGTTGCTTCACATATCCTTTGCCAAGCACAGTATAGAGTTGTGTGTATGAACTCCATAATACATCTGCGTTTATGCTTTTGATAGACAAGTTCACTGCCTTGCTCAATATTTAGGCTAAAGACAGAGTCAAGGGAAGCAATGGTACCTCCCATGGCAATACTTACCCCCTTGAAAAGTATGGACTTAGCCCTTTGAGTGTGGAAGCAAAAGTCATGTGTTAAGCCACCTTCAAATAATTTATTTAGTATAATTTAAGACCATCGCAACTCATGTTCCGTTTCTTTAGTTTTAACACCTTGTCTCACAACAACTGCATTGTTACTTGAATGATTGCCCTACTCATAGCATTTTAAGAGGCATGATTCATAATTATTTCATATGTTTACCTTGGAAATTTATTTGGCAGGTTAGGGGGCTTCTACAGAAATTACAGCTAGCCACTGGGAAATATGGGCAAAGTACATGTAGTAGATGAGCGGTGCAAAGTGGACTTATTTATGTTGTACCCAAAGGCATAGTTAAGGTACCTAACAGGAGCACTGGTGTCTGTGGTTGGTTAGAATAAATCCTCATGGTCCGTTTGCTTACTTTTAAGCCTCCTGGGCTGCATATCTTTAGGCAGAAGGAAGGGTGTCTTGGTGAATGATCCAGAATGCTTGAAATTTTTGAAAGGCTTCCGGAGGCGGCGCGAAACGAGTAATGGCGGTCCTCTTTGCGCAGCGAAGAGGGGCTCCGCAGAAAAGGGTCGTTCGCTACGGCAAAGCGACGACCCATTAAGTTAAACCACGAGCAGAGCGAGCTCGTGGCCGTGGGATCCGGCGGGCACCCAGAGCGACCCCCAAAACGAAGAAGGGACCCCGTAAGGGGCTCCGGAAGCGCGGAGGGGAAGCGGTGCTGTGGATTCATCGCTCTTTCTGCGGGAGTGAAGCCGCGCGGCTGTTACGGATGAGCGCCGACCTTTCTTCCTTTACATTGGATTACAAATCAACTACTCGTGAGTAAGATTCACTTGAGATTGGATTACAAATTTATGAATTCGGCTGAAAGCGGGAGACGAGAAAAAGGAAGTCCGTCTCCCGGTGGTGCTTAGTGATCAAAGGCAAAGGAACTGACAAGCTGGAAGCAGTACAAAAGGGCTTTTAAATGAGAGACAGCATACGTCTGGAGAAGCTGGAAACTGAAAGGAAAGGCAAGTTACCTTTATTTTCTTGCTATTGTGTTTATCTTATTTGGGGATCTCCTCCTCTGCTGGACCTTTAAAATCTTTAAAGACTTGAAAACCCCCAGTCCCGGACTTGCAGCGGGGCAAAAGGCTGTTTTGCGGATACACTTACAAAGTTGAAACGGATACTCAGTGGCATTACTGGTGGATACAATTAAGCAACTGCATTTTGCACCTTTTAAGAAACTATTGTGGCAACATAGAGAGGGCTCTGCCAGAGGGAAAAGGTCTTCTCTAAAGACTATGGTTAATTTACTTAACTGCAGGAACTTTAATGGCGACTGAAACTTTGTTTCTTCTTTCCTGAACTGAACAATACTCCCTCTAGTGGAGTTTGGGATTTACAATTTCCTGAGAACCAACTTTGTTTTGTCTCTCTGTGGTTTGGTTATTTGCTCTGAGGCCAGTCCTTCCCATGGAACTTTTGATAATTTGACCTTGAATCCAAAGACAGGTGTGGAATGAGCGACCGAGTAAAAACAAGAGCTGCGTCGAAAGCAGGGAAAGGCAAATTGGTACAAACAACTTTGGCTTCCCAGGCTCGTAGATCTTCAGTCCCTGCTGTTCTACAGGCTGTACCATCACCAACAACCCCAGCTGAAGAAGCTGAACAGTTAACAAGTGAAGATATGGCAGCTGGGGGATCTAACATTCTTTTAGAGGAAATGTTACAACAATTTGCAATTTTGAATAAAAAAGTGGACGATCAAACTGCAAAAATTGACTTAGCCACATCTTCAATCACCAAACTTTCCGAACAGGTGGCTAAGCATTCACAAGATATTGGAAATCTAAAGGACGCTGCATCTGAAAATCGAAAATTGGCCGAGGCTGCGAATGAAAAAGCAGAAGCAGCAACTAAAGAAGTGGAGGAACTGAAAGGAGAGGTAAGGCCGCTCCATAAACATATTACTGACCAGCAGGCCTACCTGTCTTTGGTGGAATTGCGAAACAGGGAAAATAATTTGAGATTACGCTCTATCCCAGAGATTGAGAAAGAGGACTTGATTGGCTTTTTAACAGCAGAATTCTCTAAATTCTGGGGTATAAACGAAGATACAGATTTCAAAATAACAACTGCATTCAGATTGGGACGGATTGCTGGGAAGGACAGGCCTAGAGACTGTCTGATTATCTTAAGGACTAAGCAGGAGAGAGACAAGCTACTTGACCTACATTTTAACAAAGCACTTGAGATCCAGGATAGAAGAGCACAAATCTACAAGGATATTCCTAAACAATTACTGGATCTCAGATCTAACTACACTGACCTAGTTGGACTTTTGAGAGGTAACGGAATACCATACAGGTGGGAGTTTCCACAAGGCCTTTCATTCAAATACAAAGGAAAGAAGATAAAAATCAAAACGAAAGAGGACAGCCAGAAGTTCCTATACGACAACGGAGAAGACTTGCAGAAAGGAGCGGCAGCTATTTGGCCACCACCAGAGTCTGGAAAAGAGCTACCATCCTCGGACTTGGACAAAAAAGAAGACGCCCAATAAGAGTAACAACAGGTTGATACAGGATGTCTCTGCCGCTGTATAGTTGGAACATTAATGGCGCGAATTCCCCGGAAAAACGCAAAAGGATTTTCCATATTCTAAAGAAAGAAAATTTGGACATAATTTGTTTGCAAGAAACCCATGTGACCAGGATACACAGGAAGGTGTTAATAAATAAAAGATTAGGCCAAGAATTCATCTCATCAGATAGAGTTAAGAAGAGAGGCGTGGTGATCTACGCCAAGGAGAATTTATCACCAAAATTTTTGTTCAAAGACGAACAAGGAAGAATTCTGGCTATTGAAATATCAACTCAAGGAGAGAAAGTTTTGATATTAGGAATTTATGCACCAAATGAGGGGAAATCAGAATTTTATAAGAAGCTGCATGAGACACTACTGGACTACCTGGACTATTCCAACATCATTATGATGGGAGATATGAATGGGGTTGTCTCCACTTTTATGGATAAGTCACAGAATCAGAATTTGACCAAAGATGGAAGACTACCAAAAACTTTCTTTGAACTAACTGACAATATGGATTTAATTGATTTATGGAGGACGAGAAACCCCCTAGGTAAAGAAGGAACTTTCTTTTCTGAGGCCCACCTGTCATGGACAAGAATCGACCAAATCTGGGCAACTAGAGGGCTGGCACCTAAGACTACAAAAATAGAAATCTGCCCAAAGACTTGCTCCGACCACAATGCTTTGAAAATGGAAATGAAATTTACTACTGCCGACTCCTTTAGATGGAAAATGAATGACAACCTGTTAAGAGATCAAGAGATTGTAAAGAAGGCCCAAAAAGCCTTAAAGGACTATTTTGAAATCAACTTGAATACCTCGGTGGAAAAGAGAATAATCTGGGACGCAAGCAAAGCTGTCATGAGAGGGTTCCTGATACAACAGAATACGATCAAGAAAAAACTTTGGAATGGTAAAAAGGACAAGATATTGGAGAAGATAAGAGATGGAGAGAAAAAATTAAGATTGAATCCAAAATCAAAAGAGACTTTAAGAGAAATCAAATTTCACCAGTCACAATATGCGAAATTGATTAACCAAGAAGTGGAATGGAAAATCAAACAAATGAAACAAAGATCTTTTGAATCTGCGAATAAATGTGGGAAACTGCTAGCTTGGCAGTTGAAAAAGAGACAAAAATTAAATTATGTTACCAACTTAGAAGTTGAAGGGAAAAACATTCAGAAACCGGGAGAAATTAGAAAGTGTTTCCAGAAATATTTTAAAAAACTGTATACACAAGAATCCGAGGAAGCAACTGAGATAGAACAATTTTTGAAAGACAACGGCCTACCAAAACTATCTCAAGAGAAGAGATCAATCTTGAATTGTAAAATAACACAACAGGAAATCGAGGATGCCATTCAGAATATGCAACTAGGCAAATCTCCAGGCCCTGATGGACTCACCTCCAAGTACTACAGGATGTTAAAAGACTATTTGATACAACCATTAATGGAGGTTTGCAACCAGATTATGGGGGGAGGGAGGGCACCAGATACGTGGAAAGAAGCATTCATCACACTGATACCTAAAGTGGAAACTGAAAAGACTCAACTTAAGAACTACCGCCCCATCTCACTCCTAAACGTGGATTACAAAATATTTGCGGATGTTTTGGCTAACAGATTTAAAAAAGTATTAAATGAAGTAATCCATAAGGACCAAGCAGGCTTTCTCCCAGGTAGACATTTGTTTGATAACACCAGGAATATTATTGATACTCTGGAACTTTTACAAACAAATATTAACACCAAAGCAGTGTTAATTTTTATTGATGCGGAGAAGGCCTTTGACAACATTTCTTGGAAATTTATGAAGAAAAACTTGGAAGGGATGGGAGTGGGAAGGGGGTTTGAGAATGGAATAGAGGCAATCTATTCAGAACAAAAAGCTAAGTTGATAGTGAACAAAGTGGTGACAGAAGAACTTCATATTGAAAAAGGAACACGCCAGGGGTGCCCCTTATCCCCTTTATTGTTTATTTCAGTCCTGGAGGTTTTGCTGAATATGATAAGGGAGGATCGGCAGGTACAAGGAATACGGGTCGGAGCGAAACAATATAAACTGAAAGCATTTGCAGATGACTTGGTTTTAATATTACAGGAGCCAGAACATAGTACAAAAAGAGTTTTGGAATTGATTCAGAAATTTGGTCGGGTGGCGGGTTTTAAGCTGAACAAACAAAAAACCAAGGTGTTAGGGAAAAACTTGACAGTTACTGAAACAGAGGGGTTTCAGAAGGAAACAGAACTAAACATTGTTAAAAAAGTGAAATACCTGGGGGTCAATCTGTCTTCTAAGAATTTGAATCTATTTAAAGATAACTATGAAAAATGTTGGTCAGAAGTCAAAAAAGATCTAGAAATTTGGTCAAGATTGAAACTATCCTTGTTAGGCCGAATTGCAGCTATAAAAATGAACGTTTTGCCAAAGATGTTGTTCTTGTTTCAAGCCTTGCAGATCGTGGACAGAGTGGAATGTTTTGGAAAGTGGCAGAGGGATATTTCTAGGTTTGTCTGGCAGGGCAAAAAGCCCCGAATAAAGTTTAAAATACTAACCGATGCAAAGGAGAGAGGGGGGTTTGCCCTGCCAGACTTAAGGTTATATTATGAAGCTGCGGCCTTCTGCTGGATGAAAGATTGGATTTTATTGGAAAACACTGATGTCCTAGATCTGGAAGGCTTCAATAATTCGTTAGGTTGGCATGCGTATTTGTGGTATGACAAGGGGAAAACACATGGAATGTTTAAAAACCATATTGTCAGAAAAGCAATATATATGGTCTGGAAAAAATACAAAGACTTATTGGAAAGTAAAACTCCGAGGTGGATTTCACCAATAGAGGCCAAAGCTCGGAAAACACCCAATATGGAGGCATATTGGCCGAAATATTGGGAAATAATAGAAAACATTGGAGGTAATTGGAGGTTGCAGAGCTTTGAAAAATTAAAGGATAAGGTGCAAAATTGGCTACACTATGCCCAAATTAATGAGGTTTTTAAGCTAGATAAAAAAACAGGATTCCAGGTGGAAAAATCGAAACTTGAGACAGAGTTGTTAGAACCAAAGACCAAGGTATTATCGAGAATGTACAACTTGCTGCTTAAATGGAATACTCAGGATGAGACAGTTAAATCAGCCATGATAAAATGGGCTCAAGACATTGGTTACAATATTATGTCTGAGGACTGGGAAAGGTTATGGACCACCGGTATGAAGTTTACGGCATGTAATGCCTTGAAAGAAAACATTATGAAAATGGTATACAGGTGGTACATGACCCCAGTCAAGCTCGCTAAGATATACCATTTGTCTGATAATAAATGTTGGAAATGCAAGGAGGCTGAAGGGACATTCTTTCACCTCTAGTGGACTTGTCCAAGATTGAAGGCCTTTTGGGAAATGATCTATAACGAGTTAAAAAAGGTGTTTAAGTACACCTTCCCCAAGAAACCAGAGGCCTTCCTTCTGGGCATTGTCGGCCAGAAGGTGTTAAAAAAGGATAGAATTTTCTTTATGTATGCTACAACAGCAGCAAGAATTCCCATCGCTAAGCATTGGAAGACCCAAGATTTGCCCACACTGGAGGATTGGCAGACGCAATTGATGAACTACATGGAACTAGCCGAGATGACTGCAAGGATCCGAGACTTGGGAGAAGAGGCAATGGAGGAGGACTGGAAAAAATTTAAAGACTATCTGCAAAAGTATTATAAGTTGTATGAAACATAAGACGCCGTATGATTCGGAACGTTAGCCCCAGCAACGAAATTTATTATCTATGAAATTGATAACATTCATGAAAGAATCAAAGTTTAAATGGGTAAAAACGAAATTATGTTATATTTTTAGAGTAAATGGAGAATAAGAGATTTAAACTTAAATTGCAACTGAAAATATAAAGAAACACACGAAATAAGGGTATAATTTGCTGATAACTTTATTATCAAGAATGCATTATGTGGGAGATGTGGGGAAGTCCAATGGAAATTTGAAATAAGTTGTTGAAATGGTTGTGATTTTCTGTTCTTTTTTTCTTTTTTTCTTTCTATATGTCTATTCTTTTGTTCTTTCTGTAATTTGGAAAAAATGCAATAAAAATTATTATAAAAAAAAACAGAATGCTTGAAATTTTTAACTGACTGGCTAACATGTGAATAATAAAAACAATAGTCTCTGCCTGCCAACTTCTGACCCAAGTAACACAATACAAAAGGAGAAAGAGATGAGAAAGGAAGAGGAGGCAAGCACACACCAGTTACTATCTAAGTTTAAGGACTAGCTGTTTAGGGAGATGTTGTTCTCATAGCAGGACAGGTAGAAAGGCCCTTCCTCTCATCTCTCTCTTTGCTGTGGCCTGATAGAATGGTTGCTGCCATGTGGTGGTTGAGGAATAAGCCTGATGGAGTTGGTCTTCCAACAGAGTTGATAGAGTGGCCCTGCTTCCCAGAGTTCCCTCTGAATTAATCAGCCATTAGCTTCACTAACAACTGCTTTGTAAACGAATTCCTTTTTGATGTTTATGGATGTTTAAAGAATCTATGTCCCAATCAGGCACTGTTATTGTCCAATGTGAACTCATTATGGCTCATTGGGTACAGAGGCGTTTTATTTCCATAGGAAAGCTCTTGCCGACATGTGACAGATATGCTGTGTGAAAGGTTGCTGTGAATACCTGCTTTATATGCCTTGTGACTGGTAAATGGTCACACTGAAGTGGTTAATCGTTGGACCTCTGCTATCTACTCTCGCAGAAGTCAAAGAGCAGTGATTTAAGAGGGTTGGGGGATGAGAACTCGGATACATCACTCATCTTAAATCTACAGCCATGCGTTGCAGTAGAAAATTAGCTTATTCTTCAAGCCACAGAGATAGACTGAATTGCTTAATAACCAGAAAGTGATGAGAGATAGAAAATTGAGTGCCGGGGAAGGAATCAAAAGCATTCAGTGTGTTCCCTTTTGCAAGCAAACGGAGCCAGATGAAAACAGAGAGGCTGAAAAGCTGCTGAAGGTTCAGCCTACACAAGCAGGCTCTCTTCTGTACTTTCCCCCCTGCTTCTTTAAAATGGGATGTGAGGCTCCCTCAACACAGAATCCATCTACCGCACAAAGAATACATCCCCACTTGACAGGAATGAACAGGTGTAACAGGCTGCTTTCTCTTACCATCTGACAACACTGCTGACTCAAATATTTTTCTGTACCCTTAAAAAGAATCTGCTTATACTGTCTGATGAAACTATCCCTTTGTTTTGCTTTCCCCCCTGCCGTTTATTTTTGTGGCTATTGGATCCCTCCTTTTAAAGCGTAAACTCACTGGTTTATTTTTATGCTCATTACTGAGGAGGAAAACAACCCTGACACTTTGCACAGAGGAACAGCAGCCTTATCATTAAAGCTGGGTCAGGAGGAAAGTCCTAGCTGCAGCAAGAGCTTCCTCTTTGGCTGCTTCTTGAATGGTTTACTTGACTTGAATTCACAATGGCAGAAGCCATGGGAGCTGGTTCAGAATGTCAGCAACCTCTCTGCTCAGGGTTGCCCATTACAGCACTATTAGGCCATTGTTTAAAGATTATAGATTGGGTTTTGTGTGTCAGCTGGCATATGGTGGGATGTTCTGTTACCATGTGCCCTGGTTGACACGCCTGTGTGCACTTTTCAGACACGGACCCTTAACATTTGGAGAGGAATTTTGAATGTTGTGTTAATGCTGGTGTTCAAGTGCTACTGAAATCTGATGTTCTTTTTAAAGAGAATTGAAGAGGCCTGAGACGATTGTATTCCAGAGGAGAGCAGTGAATTTTATCAAGAAGAAATTAATGAAACAATTTATTTAAAGCACTTAATCCTAACCAGAATTTATGGTGCTAATAAATGCTCAGAACTGTTCATTATTCTGGCAACTATAGGTAAAAGCAGGAGCTAAGCAGAAAAGCAAACATGTGCTGTAAAATATCCCAATTCTCTAGTAAGAATATGGAAAGGGGGTGGGGGAGAGGAAGTTGGGCACAAATAGATCGTTTTAAAGTGATTATTTTTGCAAATGCTAGGAAGTTGGGCACAATTAGAGGGTTAAAAATTGATGTAAGTGTTAGGGGTTTCTGGGATGAGATGGGTAGAGAAGAGAGCAGGTTTCCAGGGGGTGCAAATAAGTGAGGATAGCAGAGCAGAGGAAGAGGTGCTTTTCTTGGGGCAGGGGCACAGTGTGTCATGAGGGAAGGTATGTGAATAATGCAGTGGTTTGGCAAAGAGTTAAGAGCTGAAGAGCTTATGCCTTAGGTGTGCAGAAAAACTAGGTTAGAAACAGAACAAAATTCGAGGGGGTGTGGAAATAGAGAGGTGATAACTTTTGTTGGCTTATGGACCAACTAAGTAAAGAGGAAGGAATTAGTGGAACTCGTTACCTTTCATTATCTGCATAGCTGACTGGTGGTGAAGTGGAGGCAATTGGGCTCCAGTAATGAAAAGGGAGGGACGCAGGTGGGTTGAACCACAGAGCCTAGGACTTGCCGATCATAAGTCGGTGGTTCGAATCCCTGCGACGGGGTGAGCTCCCGTTGCTCGGTCCCAGCTCCTGCCAACCTAGCAGTTCAAAAGCACGTCAAAGTGCAAGTAGATAAATAGGAACTGCTAAATAGGAAGGTAAACGGCGTTTCCGTGCACTTCTCTGGTTCGCCAGAAGCGGCTTAGTCATGCTGGCCACATGACCCGGAAGCTGTACGCCGGCTCCCTCGGCCTATAGAGCAAGATGAGCGCCGCAACCCCAGAGTCAGCCACGACTGGACCTAATGGTCAGGGATCCCTTTACCTTTAATGAAAAGGGAGATGGAGGAGGATGAGAACGCAAGATTTCTGATGCCATCAGACATCTTTGGGAGAAAGAACCCCAAAAATCTGGAGCCACTAACTCTGGCTTTTTTGCCCAGGTTTAATAAAACAACAACAGCAACAAAGAATAGATTCCTGTTATTGATGGCTCATTTAAAGCATTACTGGGATGTTTAAAGTTTTAAAAGGTGCACACAGTTCAAGCACTCCCACTTTGCTCCTGCCACAGTGGATCAGGGAAACAGCAATTGACTTAGCGTTGCATCTGAATCAGTTCTCATGGTTTGCTTCCCTCCCTATAAACCATGATCTGAAGCCAACATTTCTTTTGTGGGAGAAACAAGCCACAAGCATGGAACTTTTGCCCAGTGTCATTAAACAAACCATACCTCTTGGCTCAGCATTATGTCTGAATGCATCTTCTATGCACTGAAGGAGACATAAACCTGGCTTTCCCCTTAACCTTGGCTTGAAGATTGCTTGCCTTTCTAATCAGAAGCTTTCTGCCAAACAGGTGTGTTCTTTTGCAGATGAAAAGTCTGCCTTTGTCTCTTAGCAGGCTGACTTTCAGTTTGTGCTAAAGCAAATTCATTAATGTTGAAGAATTTCAGTCAATTTGTGTTGCCACTTCAGCGATGAAATATGCGCTAGTCAAAGGAGCTTTAGCGCAAGGTTGTTTCCTGCCCAGTTCTGTGCAAGAAAATTACTTTGACGTTCATTTGCCATGGAAAATAGTGTCTGTCTCAAACAGCTCTGAGTTTAAGGCAAATCAATATCCTGTTTGTGGCTAATCTATAAATTAGGAGACCTGTCCAGAGTATTCTGGATCCATAGCAGAGACCTGAATTACGACAGTTTTGCTCTCGAGTAGTTAATTCTTAGATAATTTGCCTCACAGTTGCATTATTAATCTGAAAAAGAAATGTAGAATAGCATGGAATAGATGCATATTTAAAGCACAGTGCTGTTTAAAACAGGGCTTTTTTGTTTATACTAATGTGCAGTTCAGAGACTTTATGAGAAGTTAGAAGTTGGGGTGCTGTGAATAAAGGACATTGCTAAGGGAAGAGCCAATTGAACCCAGCTTCAGATGTGAACCAGGGGATTAGTACAGATTTAAAAATATTTTTTGCTGGCTTTGCTTTATTCTGTTTTGCTCACCTACTTCTGGAATTGAAACAGTGAGGAGGATGCATTTGAAGAGAGTTAAGTCACAGTTGCCTTGATTATAGCCTATATCAGATTTGTATAAGCATGGTAACAATAAACTTATCCAATTGAGTTAATTGCTCAGAGGCAAATTATCTCATAGCAATGTACTCCAGGGCAAATTTCTTACTTGAACAAGTACCCATATTTAAACTTTTAGAGCACAGGAGCACAGAACGCTGTTTATACAGCGGCAGTTCATTTGTCCCTTTAGCTCAGTGTTGCCTATATTGACTGGCAGCCGCTCTCCAGAATTTCATGTGTCTCTCCCAGCCCACCTGGAGATGTCAGGTTGAACTTGGATCGTTTGGTATGTATCACATGTACTCTTTCACTGAGCTATGATTCTCCCCACAATTTGATATGATGAGTCAGGGTAGTACGCATCATGTTCAAGAGGAAATTAGTGCTCTCATAAAATCTATTTGTTGTTTGCATGAAGCAACAGTAGTGGTAATGTTAGGCCTGCTGACTCTACCTGTATTACCACCAGTATCTGGAGGAAGTTGTAAGCAAATACACTAAAGGAGTACTTGAGTTCTATGGACATAACCAGGGTTGGGTGTCCTCTGTCTTTTGGCTGAAACAGTTTAAGTATATGAATGCTCACTAGGAAAAGAGTAATGGCCAAGCTACACATTATGTAATATCCAGACTCACATTATGTATTCTCTCTACACCCACACCAGTGTTTTTTTCCAAATAAACTTGCCGGCTCAGGTGACTATTTGCCTTTTAGAGCTTAAAATATGTATATATAATTAAAATCTTATAGCAGAACAAAGCTGTATCAGAAATAAAACTAGTGTGCAAAACAAAAACAATTTAAAATTAAGAGTCAATAGTTTTTTTAAAAAGCTTGTGTAAACAGGTAAGTTTTTAAGAAGCATTTAAAAGCTCATTAATTGCATATCATTCCAGAGGGAGATGGTGAATGTTATCACTACAAGGCCTGTAGTAATCTGGTAGTTGCGGAACCACCGGCAGGGTCTCATTGGAAAATCTAAAAAATTGCCCTGGTCTGTACTGGAGGTCATGGTCTTCTAGCTATTACTTAAAAATATGTTTTTCAATTGACAATACATATGAGTAGTTCATCAAGCATCACTCTCCTGGCTCCCACTCTCAGACAAAGTACTCGGACTCTCAACTTGAGAATTCCCAAAGGCTTTATTCCAAAAGTCATCACATAGTTTAAGATACAGGCTACAGAATTGGTAATTCAGAAATAAAAGTGTAAGATATATGGTTGGCAGAAGCTAACACATTGTCAGAACAGCTGACATGTCCACTTTGCTCCTGCTTTGCAGAGCGGGGTGGTCACAGTCAGTCTCATGATTCATGTCCCAAACAATGCGACTGGACAAGCAAGTGGGCACTCCTGTATGTAGGCTGGATCTGCTTGCCAGCACATTTAACAGCACATCTTTGGAGATGGGGCCAGCTCGCTATTTGATTCAGGCTCATTTACCTCCCTGGTTGCCAGGGCAATCTCAATCTCCAGAGGCAGGTTGACAGCTGGGATGTCCAGCAGCATCTGGGCAGACTATCTGGACCCCTCCTCTTATTTCCCGCTCTCTTATAGATCCTGCCAGGACCATCCCTCCTTGTTTGTTGCTATGGGGCTTTTGACAGTCACTTTTGATTGCTTTTATCAATTTGTTTTTATTGATTTATTCTATGCTCTGACTCTATAGCTGCCCATAAGGTAAATTTACTTGGATATTTTATTCTCTGTTTTCCCCTTTTCATCCTTCTGTCATATTCATCTCATTTCACATGTTTGGTACTCCTTGTCAGTTATGCATGGCTGTCGTTAATAAGGTGGTACTATAAGGGAAGACTGAAATCTTTGCAAAATTGCTGCTGAGCTCTCCACACCTAAAATACTGGATGAAATCCAGTATAGCGCTAAGTGAACAAGGATTGCTGCTTGTGCAGCAGAACATTCCCCCTTCCCTCATGTACCCCTTAAATCTGTTCTAGGGGTTGCCCATGCAGATTTGCCGTGGGTGTCCATGGGGGGCGGGAAGGGGAGAAGGTCTCATTGTGCAGGTGGAAATCCTTGTGCTGACAGGGTGGTTTGTTGAATACCGCCCAATATTTTGAGAACACTTGAAGGGTCAGCTCAAACTTTCTCACAAGGAAGAGGGGCCCCTGAAAATGATGAGTTCACCCTAGTCTTTCACTCTGGAGTTTATGGACAGGCACCAAAGTCTGATGGACCTTCCTCTGGATGTCTACAATTGTCTTGCATTGAGCAGTCACTCAGCTGCTCTCCACACACCCAGTTCCAGGCTTCAGAAGGCTTAGTGAGTTTCCCAGGGGATCTAAAAGATGGCAGATGGGAATCCCTCCATTCATAGTTCATTCTGTGGCCTCTTCACAGTTCTCCTTTTCTAGCTACTTGGAAGAGTGCTTTATAGCAAGCTCTCTTGCTCAGAAGTTCTGCAGAATAGGACTATGTAGGAAGGCTGGATCTGACTAAATTAAAGTGCAGCCATGTGTTATCTGTTTATGAAGGAATCCCTCCCTGCACCTCATGAATACCATATGCTCCTCCTTACCATAGGAGGGCAGGGATAAAAGGTCATGCTGCATGTAGCTTGGAGTGAATCAATAACTTTTATAAGTGCTAAGCCACACCAAAACTAATTATTTTTGTGCTCCAGAAAATACTTTAGTGCTGCATTATGATGCTGGCATAGGCAAGTGGAATCCATCAAAGTCACTGGTCTCAGTTGGTGGGGGAGAGCAGCTTGCTTTGAGAAGAAGCTGCTCCTCCTGTTGCAGGCAGTGTTTAGGGGAGTGCTGAAGGGAAAGTGGAGGAGCGATCCCTGCTTCCTTCCCATAATACTTCTTGATAGAAATGTTCTAGCTACATACTACTCGCCCCACTTCCAAGAGAGAATAATTGGACTTACTGTGAGGTTTTATTGGTTTACCTTACCCAAGTCCTAAGGTGTGTGAGTGTGTTATGAATGCAATATTTATAGAGGATATCACCTAGGTTGGGGACTCCTGGGGACTTCTAGCTACTCTTGTTCTCTTTGGATTGATAATATTGTTATTTAATATTAATGTCCCCCCCCCCCCTGAATTCAATGTTTAAGTTTAGATATATCTATATTGAGAAGGATGTGTGTGTTTTGCTCCTCTGTTACTTGTTTGTAGCAGTAGGTAAAGCGTCTCCTTAAAGAAACTTTATTCCTACCCTGGCACTAATCTCCTTGATAAAGCATAGTGGGCTGAGAGCCAGTTCCTTCTCATTGGATGAATACAGCTGTCTTTTTACAAAGGGTTTTGCTTGTCCCCCTTTGCTCATTATGGGACACTGTATTCTGTATAATGATTATATAAAAGCAAAATTATCAAAATAAAGAATTTTAGCGTGCTTATGTGAATGTTCTCTAGTAGTTGGAATAAGGAATGGATTCTAAGGGTTTTGTGTGCAAGAGGTTTGGAGAGAGAACTTCGTTCCAAGAACTAAGAGACGTTTTAGGTTAGGAAAACAACTGCAGCTTTTGTAGGCAATCGTTTGGATCGTTTCTTCATCTCCTTAGTGTTCATGTAATGTATTGACCTCTGCTATGTCTATGAAAGCAATTTACATTTAGAAGAGCTGTTATCACACTTACCATAAAGAAATCAGTATTTTTATTCGTAGAACCGGGAGACTTTTAACAACCTGAAACAAAAATGAAGTTCATGCTTTATCTCCATTTGCCTTTGTTTTGTTTTATTTTATTTTGTGTTGGTCACAAATTGCATCTGTACGTTGTGTGACTTAATTTTATTTGCACTTTTATATACCACCATGCAATCTGTTGATGGAGGGTGGTTTAGAAATATTCTCAATATATAAAAATACATTTTGATTGTCTTAACTCCTAAGACTCTAATAGCCTTGTACGGGGATTCAACATTGTACTGAGGAGTAAGTGGAAGTTATTTGAAATATCATATTGTTCTTGTCAGCATCTCCAATCAGCTGTGACTTGTTTATTATGCACTTTGCAGATAAGGTTGCTTACATGCTGTCCACCTTTGATGCTATAGTTGGGTCAGAAGTGTCATTAGTATCATATTTTGCCGTTGACTATCTGTTTTGGTTAATATCACATTAGGCCACAGAGAGCATACTTAAGAAGCTGCATGCAGCTGTATACACAATGCACCATAGACTGCCCCGGCTGATAAAATTTGCTAGGGAAGAACTCAACTTAAAACTGTCTCCTCTAATATACAGTATTGTCTTAGTGCTGGAGATTTTCTGGTAATATGACTGACAAATCCTCCCAAAATAGTGGTGCTATGGGATAGTCATAGGTGGCTCATCTGGTATGGTGCAGCTGCTACATTAGTTTCTCAGCAAATGGATTACTTTTGCTTACCAAGAAGTCAATACGATGCGAATTTGGCAGTCCTGCTGGCATGCTTGCACTGCACTGACTTCCCTGCCACATCTCCCATCTCCTAGTAAGTAATAGCATCACAACTGCTGGGAAACTAGCATAGCAGCTCTGTTACCCTGGCAGCTGAGACCACATAACACCAGTCATGAAAGACCTATATTGGCTCCCAGTATGTTTCTGAGCACAATTCGAAGTGTGGGTGCTGACCTTTAAAGCCCTAAAAGACCTCGGTCCAGTATACCTGAAGGAGCATCTCCTCCCCCATCGTTCAGCCTGGACACTGAGGTCCAGCTCCGAGGGCCTTCTAGCAGTTCCCTCACTGCAAGAAGTGAGGTTGCAGGGAACCAGGCAGAGGGCCTTTTCAGTGGTGGCACCCGCCCTGTGGAATGCCCTCCCACCAGATGTCAAGGAAATAAACAACTATCTGACTTTTAGAAGACATCTGAAGGCAGACCTGTTTAGGGAAGTTTTTAATGTTGGAAGTTTTATTCTGTTTAATATTCTGTTGGAAGCCACCCAGAGTGGCTGGGGTAACCCAGCCAGATGGGCGGGGTAATAATAATAATAATAATAATAATAATAATAATAATAATAATAATAATAATAATATATCTATCTCTGAGGACAGCATAATTGAAGTTTGAGAACCATTGTGGCAATTTCTGGATTTGAGTACTACCTGAGACTACTCAGCACTGAAAGGCTGAAAGATTCCAACAGGCAAGAAGTATCATACATGCAGACAGGCCCAATGCCAGCATTGTTTTGCAACTTTGAAAATGAGCAACCCATGTCTACATTCAGCTCCTGTGTAGCAAAACATAAGCTGCTTCACGTTTAGGGTGACTGTGAACACTGGAGCCATCAAAGGAAGGGAAATTTCTGATTGATACCTAGAACCTCATCTCCTCAGCTGCATTGTTTGTTAGATCATAATTACTGCGAACCTTTTTTTTCCTCTCTGAAAAAATATATATAATCGGTTTGAAACAGAAATATCCAGATGACTGAACAGACCAAGACTATATGTATGGATATATTATTCTAGAATCTGTTTCAGGCAAACTCAAGAGGAGGGCTTCAAGGACCAGTTTAGTATGGTGTCAAATAAGAAATCCTAGGTAACTTAGTAACCACCAGATGATCCTAATTTTTATTGGTTTTCCATGTAGAACTGATATGTGTAAATATATCCCTTTGAGCTGTTGATTTTAAACTTTGTCAGCTAAAATGACACCACAGCTATGCAATACAATAGAAGAAAAGGCTTCTTTGCAACACGTAATGGAGAATATTTTCACTCTCCGACCTTCATACATGAATGTAAAATTTCTCTCTCTGTTTCAGAGCCATTATCAACCATTTCAATCCAAAGATAGAGTCTTACGCAGCTGTGAATCACATCTCACAGCTTTCAGAAGAACAGGTAAGTTACATGCATCTTTTTAATTCTGTTATTTCTTATGGTGCAGTGTTCAGAAGAGTTCACCCTACTCTGTCCCGGCTGACTGCATTGGAAGCCTTACATTATCCCGAGCTAGGGTTTAGCAAGCTCTCAAAATAGCAGCCCATGAGCAATAAATGGGGCATGTGCTGCCACATGCTTAAAGTCTAGGAAGGCAGAGCTGTGGCCCAGGAAGAAAGACTTTTTCCAAGACTACCCTGGTGGTTTCTCATTTGCAAATGTGTACTTGATAAGTGATGACTCTGAAAATGCACAGTGAGATCTTGGCAAACATTTGGAATGCAACTTAATTTGGGGGAGTGCTAGGATTATGTGAACATACGCAATAGTTGATGCTGATTTTTCAGTGTAATGGAATTCACTAAGCCATGAATAGCTATTTTAAGTACATTTCTAAATGAGGAGATTTTTCATAGAGAGAGCAATTACGGTTATATTTTATTTTATCATAATTCAACCTGATTCCTCTACTTCCTTGCCTGTCAGAGCTGTGTAAATGGGCCTTCCTGAAGTTAAATAGCTTCAGGGAGGAAAAGGTTGACCTTCTTGTCCATTTCATTAAAACACACACAGAGAGAACTGGGGCTTAGGAATTTTGAAGCTTGGCAGTAGCTAGTCATACACTCGGTCCACCCTTCTTTCCCTTCAGTTACAATTTATTATGTTGATGCATTGCAGGATAACCTGAAGGTATGGGTTAATGATGCAGCATCCCTGTTCTTGTTGGCTTTCCTTTGTACAGTTCCTCTGCAGAAAGAGTACTGCCAAGCTCCAGACAATCTATTCAACTTAATTTTCTTGCCAGGAGTTGCTGTACCCGTTACTATGTTCTATGATGTTGTATTTTACAGATTCTCATTCATCTGTTCACTGTTGATTATATCAGCCTATGCTTTTTTTACTTCTTTTTTTAAACCCTTTCAGCACGTGCAGTAATTGAAAATGGGGCCCTGGATGTGGGAGGCTTCGCAACCATGCTTGGCTTAGTCTGCTAGTTTTAAGAAAGGGAAGCAGCTTCTCCCTGTCAGTGCAGTGGAGCATTCATCCCCCAGCAGTTCAGGGAGGTCATGCTGAATTCTTTCTTCACCACACGCCTGTGCTTTAAATAAAACCACCACCAGCAGCAGGCGGCAGGTAATGAAATCAGCTCTGATGCACAGAGCAGTTTGAGGAGAGATTATTAGGAAGCAGGGAAGTGGTTTGATTTCTTCTTTCAAATGGAAGCATTACCCCAAAGTGGCAGAAAGATCAAAATAGAGAGGAGTTAATTAAAAAGAGGTGGGACCTCCGGATGGCATCCAAAGGAGGAAGGTCTAGGCTAGGGCTATGCTAAATGGTAGCCACTTCAATTTTGTGCATGGAGGTAAAGCTTTGGAGAAGGGGTGGAATGTTCAGTGAACACTCAAATTTTGTTTACCTTCCTATCTCCTCGCTGCTATTCACTGCCTGGTTTTTTAAACTGGAACATCTTCCTGGGACTATTGAACCTAGCCAATCACAGATCAGCTAGTGACAGTAATGATTTCACTGAGGACAAATGAAGCCAGTATATTTGTTTATATTTCTTAAATTTGTATACCTCCCCCATCATCTGTAGTCCTCAGGTCAGTTTACAACATAAAAATACAAGGCCAAAAAACCCCTCAAGAACATAAACAAATCAATAACCACCCACACCTCCTTCCAGCCAGTTGCTTTGCCCTCACCATGAACCATGATATCAGAGATTAGGGATAGGAGGGATCTTGGACCTGTTGTCAAGGCAACCAGGCTTGGCTATCTTGGTCATTGCTACATTGGACTGGGGTGGATTCATAGGTTAATAGCCTTTGCTGTCACTGTCCCCACACAATAGGTGAACATTTGAGCCCCCTTTCTTTGACCCTTCAAAAAAATAATAATGAAGGAAGGGTCTGCATTTTGTAGATGCTTGAAAGGTTTTGAGAAACAACTCTCTTTGATTCAGCATTAATCTATATGTCCATCCTAAGAGGGCCTTAGATCTGTTTCTGCAGTGAGAATCATGGAATCATTCTGGATATGGGACTCGGCTCTATTTTTGATTTTTTTAAAAGCTAAATATTTCTGAATGCTTCTGCTTTTAACCAATCTGATAATGAGCTAAAATATATATTCCAGTGTTTTGAACAAATAGCTTGACTAGATAGTACACACAGACTGTTAATAATTTGGAACATCATATTAAATACATTGGCTAAAGCAGGGTGAGGGTGAGAAAGCGCAATATTTTTGGCAGTAGTGTGCTGTGAGCACTGAATATGCTTTTTTGAAAGGTCATCTCCTGTTAAAATCTGATAAGAAATCCAATTTTGTAACTTACAAATAATTAAGTAAATTGCATGATTATTCATAGGTTATATCAGTGCTTTTTTGTACTATCAAGCATACAACTAACAGCATTGTAGTAGATAGAAGTTACATCTGTTGAAAGGTCTGGCTATCAAGTTTTCAAAACTAGGGAATGTCATTGTGATCAAGTCTACCCATCCTCTGGCTATGCAGGCAACTCCACAAAGCAGTTGTTGCATCCAGGCATTGTGATTTAGTTAACATGCTTCTCAGTTTGTGTCCACATACAGGCTTTCCCAATTTTATAATACGTGGAGAACTTCTTATTGTTCACTGTGCATTTGCCTCTCAATACTTGCTCTTTTTTTGTCCCTCCATTTTATTTTCTACTCTACTGGATGTGGATGTGGGGAGGATAATTAAGTTTAACCCTCAGAGTGTGTGGGTTACTCTGCTGGTCACTCCCCCAAATAGATGAACCAGAACAAGCCATATTGTGGAAACCTTTAAGCGACTGCTGCAAATTTTGCTGCACAGTCAGGGCAGATGTATTCAGCCAGTTCTGTCTTTGTGCCCCATTTTTTTCAAGCAGCTGTAGCAAAACTACTATATCATGCTGTCATTCCACATTATCATTCTGCATTGTCATTCTGCATTGTCATGCATTTCCTATCTAGTTCTCCTGATTCAAACCTTTAGTAATTTTGCTGGAATTGTCTGTCTGATGACATTTAGCTCTTCCCTTAGTGATTACAGTTATGATGTAATAAGAGCTCTGTTGCTCAGTAATACTAATTTGTGTAAAGCTATTAGCTAAATTTTCTTCTGCTCCCTCTGCTTTTCATTAGTTTATTTAAAACAACTTTTTAAAAGCAAATAAACTTAGGAGTTGCTGTTTGCAAGCTCACATATCCCCACCATGATCCTAAGTGCTCTGCTCTGTTCTCTTTACATCTGGGTATGTACTGAGTCCCCAGCTACAAGTAAATTAATATAGTAGTTGCTTTAAGTGGCTGTTCTTGGTATTTTGAGCAGGGAAGAATATGTTCAAGCTTTTTCAAGCCACTGTTTCATGGTCAGGTCATATATCCGTAAATGTCTTTGTGCATGTGTATTTAGTACTCGAAAACCGATGCAAGAAAGATCAGAAATGGTCCTCATTGTTAACAGGCTCTTTCATACACACTCACCAAAATACCACCAGAATTTCATAAATGTCCAGCTTTCATTTAAATATGAAGTGTACTCCAGAATTTTAACCTTTGTTTTCTGGGGCTTGAATTCCAAGATCATGGATGAAATTAGCTTGCTGAAGTGGTGGTTTTCTTACTTCTAGTACACATTGTGCTAGTTTACTGTTCGAGTAGCACACATGAGTTATGTAATACCTTGTGACAGCTTTAGAGCATGCATATGACAACATTTAATTGTGTCCCAAAAATATCCCTGCTTAACTACAAAGAGAGAGAGAGAGAGATAAACCTCAGAGCAATTGCTTTAGTGCCTTTTAGTGGCTTCCATTAAATTTAATGTATTGGATGCAATAAAACAAATGTCACTGGAGCAGGATGGAATGGGCAGAAAAGCCACATTGGAGACAGGATTGGCTTGCTATATACCAGGGGCAGTTTATTGCCAAGGAGAGTTGATCCCTCCTTCCCCTGGTTTTTCAGCCATTTCATAAATGCATTTTCTAATTTAGTTATATTTTAATTACATGGAAGAATCAAGGCCTTTCAGGGCAGCAAGTATACTTTGGCAACGATGTATTCTGAGTTTATCAGACTCACATGTATCTATGTACAGGACTTAGCTTGACAGTTTAGGAAAGATCTTCAAGTGCAACTTCTTCATAGTTCAGAAGCAAAAAATATTTCTTTTTGATAACTAAAGGGGAACACACATTACAGGTTTCTGTCTGAGATAGCCAAGATAAATTATTTTTTTAATTACTTGAATTAAAATTAATTGAATTCAGTTGCTGCAAACAATTAAATTTCCAAAATATCTGTCAGGTTTCCCTGAGTACATATGTGATGGGTGGAATTCAATGTCACGCTCCTCCAAATGTTCCATCTGTGCAAGCATTGCAGCTTGCCAGATGAAGCAATCCCCCCTCTCTTACCGCTGTGTGCTATTCTTGGATTTTTCCCGCCACTGCCCCTGAGCCACATTCAAGGTACATGCTGAGGGAGGAGAGGGTGTGCAAGCAGAAGTCCTTGCATAGGGTTTCCACTGATGGGACATTAGGTTTACTTTGCCCATTATGATCAGCTCAATGAGAAGATTACAATTTTTGCAAGATCAGGATGGAAGACATTCCTCTGATGGGGTGACACTTGCCACCACATGTGACATGCAGGGTCCAACCAGGTCTTCTGCCTCGTCTCCAAAGGGAGGAGCCATTCTGCCCACCAGTTTGTGGGTGGTCTAGGTGCTGGGTTGAATGGCTCTATGTAGCAGTTTATCTTCTGACTATATGGTGTGTGTGTTTTCCAATTTTTCTAAACTCTTTTTTTATCCAGTTTGGTTGAGTATGTTCCTTCCACTCCATGTTCTCATTCTGTCTCCTGCCGTGAAACATTAATTTTCTTCTTCATTAGTTTCTTTCCAGCCCCTTTCTTTTTCTCGTTCAACCCCATTAAGTGTTTGTTCTCCTTCCTCCACCACCCACCACCCCGGTGTGGTTCCCTGGGGTGTATGTGGGGTTTATTTTAGGAGTGATGCTGAGGAGTCCTGTGATCCTCAGAAAGGGTCTTGGAGGGTAGTTAGCAGTGGTTTCTCCTTTTGAGATTTGTCTAGTGACACAGAGCACAACAGTTCCCAGTCACCTCTTCCAAAGGTGGAAATGTTTAAAGTGGTCTTTCTGCCACACCCCTCTCCTTGTTTCCTCACCGCTCCATAGTGAGCTATTCAGCCCTGCTCTCTGGTTCCAGGTATTCCAGCACCTTTAGTTCATCTGGACTGTCTGTGCTCCTTAGCCTTCTTGGCAATTGGTGTGTGGGCATCGTTTGAGAACAGAGCAACTTCAGGTGCATCTCACCCTTAGACTAGCTTGGCAGGAGCATCATTTTGGATTTCATGCATGTCTGCAGATACTGGCTTCCCATTAGGAAACTAGCTCAGTGGGGAGGCCTGTTGAGGCTGCGGCATTAGGCACTAGGTGCATCGTCACAATAAACTGGCTAGGCAAAAATACATTTCCTGTGCTATAGGTGTTTAGTAGTTCACTCTCACAGGAGTATGCTAGTCAGTAATCACACAGTTCAAAGATGGAGTTAACTCTCTGTTAGCAAAAACATGACCGCCACAGACTTGGTTGTGTGTCAGACCTAACGAGCAGAGTAGCTCATTCCCAATGGTCTTCCTCCATGAAAATCAGCAAGACTCAAAGTCCCTGCCTCCTCACCAGGGCTTTCCCCAAGCAATCAAAACCGCACCTGCATGCAGTCAACCTCTCCTCCAAACTTTTCATATCTCTTCTGGTTCTGGGAGACAAGTGGGGAAGGGAGCTTGCTGCAGCAGGAAGAGGAGACACCTGTGACTCTTCATCAGCCTGACTCATTTCTGCCTCTTGGCCTCCTTCATCCTCCTGTCCTGCTTCAACTTCTGCCTCTGATTTTGGACTTCTCTCTGCCACAGACTCTCCCAGCTCACTAAGTCCTGTTCCCTCTTCAGCTTCTAACACCTCCTCTTCTCAGTCTTTTCCTTCTGACTACTGATCGTTGTCCCACCACCACTCCCTGGGCTTTGAGCCTTCTCCAGCTGGTTCCTTCCATCATTCCTCTTTCTCCAGCCAGTTCATGGCAATGACTGTATCCTAGGTATAGATTAAATTTGAATTTAGACGTTTGAATTTAGAAACTATAGGTGGTAAGCTAGGTAAAGGTAAAGGGACCCCTGACCATTAGGACCAGTCGTGACCAACTCTGGGGTTGCGGCGCTCATCTCACTTTATTGGCCGAGGGAGCCGCGTACAGCTTCCAGGTCATGTGGACAGCATGACTAAGTCGCTTCTGGTGAACCAGAGCAGCGCATAGAAATGCTGTTTACCTTCCCGCCGGAGCAGTACCTATTTATCTACTTGCACTTTGACGTGCTTTTGAACTGCTAGGTTGGCAGGAGCTGGGACCGAGCAACGGGAGCTCACCCCGTCGTGGAGATTCGAACCGCTGACCTTCTGATCGGCAAGCCCTAGGCTCTGTGGTTTAACCCACATTGCCACCCGTGTCCCTAGGTGGTAAGCTACTAATGCATCAAAGTGAACACAAGAATTTCTGCTTGCACAGTGAAACTTCCCTCTCTCTCCACTTCCTGTGCAAACGCCACACCCTCCCCAAATTTAAGAAGAATGCAGGAGGAGGGGAGGGGAGGTGGGAGAATGTTCCATTGCACAAGCAATAGTCCTTGCACTGATGCAACAATTGCCTTAGTGCTATGTTGGATTCCACCCTATATTTTTTCCTATCCATTTTTTTGTGTGGTTTGCTTGTTTCTACTGTATTCCAACTCTTGGCCCACACATCTTGTATGCTGGGATATTCTTAAACAAATCTTTACCATTTTACTGCTAATTATTTTAAGGGCTGTTGCTTGTTGGTAATCTGGTTATTTCAAATAATTAACTTTGATGTTACTTCAGTTAATTAACTTGAACCAATTAACCTCTTGTTTTATGGATACTCCTTGTCCCATCCAAGCACTTGGGGTCAGAAAGCACTTTGCTACATGGCGGCGGGGCGGGGGGACTAAGGCAGGACTAATCAATAAGGATCTTTTTGCTGCTAAGGATGTTCAGATTCTGTGTTTCTAATGTGCAGTTAAAAGACAGTGGTTGGGATACTAGGGATCCTCTCACATCAGGTGTTTTTTATTGTACAGATATAGAGGTAAAGCGTTAAGACATCCTGCTTTGCAGCGCCAAACATCCAGCATGGAATGCCTGTCCTGGTGTCAGAATAGGAAGCTGAGTTTAGTGGTCAACATATTTCTTCCTAGCTGTCCCGTACAATTGGGTGTGCTATCTTAATTCTGCATGAGGATGCAGGCAGAAACATTTTGAGAGACAAGGCTGCTATTTTGAGCAGCATTCAAAGTGTTGTATGATGTGTCTAATTTTAGGTACTCTTTCAGAGATGGCTTTGTTTACTGTTTTGGTATATTGAAACTTGCCACGAGCCTCTGTGATAGGGTAGGTTCAGTGGTAGTAAAACTGCTGCTCCCTAAGCATCAACTCAAGAGTAGCATAGCAGGTTATTAACCTATTTTCTATTTATAATCCAAATTCACTGGGTTATAGGCTAGTGCTCAGAGCACACTCATTAGTTCTATTTTTTATTATCTCTGCATTTGCTTGTAGAAAAATGCCTAATAACTTCCATAATTTAATTCCATCAGTTGGAGCAGGGGGTACTTGTGGCTTTCTTAACACTGAGGCTTAATGTGTTGGGACTTGCGAAGCTCACTGAGATTTTTGTGATGGAGGATGTTGTCAAGTTCAAAGTGATGCTGTTGATTAGCCCTGCCATTAACCATCTGCTCCAGTTGGTTAAAGTGCCACTGAAGAACAATCAAAAGAGCCTGCGTTTAAAACAGATTAAATTACAACTTTTTGCATCTGATATTAAAGAAGGAGCTGTCGCTTGTTAGCTTTTGTGAGCATTTGATTATCTGTATTTTCTATCCCCCCCCCCCCGTTTTAACCCTTTCTTGAAACCAAGGGGACAATAAGCACTGACTGCTTTCAGGCATTGACTTCAGTAGCATGACATGCAGGTGCTATGTTAAGCTGCCCTCCTGACACTGCCCGCCCGCCCGCTGCTTTCCCCTGGATTATCTGCGCTGTGTAGGTGACATCTATTCCCCATGGTGGCAAACTAGGTCATCTGATTTTTATTTGCTTCCTAGGAGGGGGAAGCAGATCAACCACTGTGTCTCCTGGAGCATCAGAACAAATGCTTGTGAGGCAAAAAGGTGCAGTGTCTGTAGGGAGACAACGTAAAAACAGGAGAAGGAACGGTGCTTTGGTGGTTGGTTTGCCTCTCACTTTCAGATGCTGCGAATTCAGTTCAAAGTGTTAGCCGGCAAAGACTGTCAGCCCCTAGATGCCCAAAGGGATGCTTTTCATTCCACATGAAGGGAATCCTGCCTATCTCGGCTGAGATGTGTCACTGTTCTGTGTTGTATCTGTCCTGGAGAGCCAGGAGATTGAATAATGCCAAATTAATGGAGAACTAGGTGCAAAAAAGGGCCACTATTTTGTTAAATTGAAATAGCTGTATTGAGTCCCATCAAGGGAAATGGTGGGTATAAATAATGTATAAATAAATAACTATATAGAGAGCAACCAAATTTTTAGTTTAAAGAGAGCAGGGCAAGTCAGAAGGGTGGTATACAGGTGCCAAACAAATGGACCATTGTACTGACATTCCTCTCTTCTCCTTGAGGTAGAGGAGGATAGTTTTCACCTGCTGTACCTCTTCCTGGTGAAAGGTGAATTCTGGACACTAGGATGGCCCTATTTTCTTAATAGGGTTCAAGAGCTTTACAGAGCTTCTTTTTCTTACCATGTTCTCTTCCCTGCCTTTGCTAATTAGAGGCCCATGGTACCCAGACCAAAGTAAGGAAGAAAAAAATGCCCTTTGCTAGCCTGTCACTTTAAGATTACCCAGTTTTTCTAGCCCTTGGTTCTCCTCTGGTGGGGAGTCATGTCCTTCCTGCCAATTTCCCAATACACAGGCTGGGGAAAGGCTGCTAGGCTGCTGTCTCCTAGGTGCCATTGCTACCTTGCCTGATTCATCCCCTGGTTAAGAGCCACCTGTTGGGCAGAACCAACGTGGGTCAAGTGCCTTAAAAGCTGGACTGTTGCAAACAAAATTGGTTGTCCCTCAACTTCACAAATAAAATATTTTTGCTCTCTGATGTCTTTAGTTTTACACCAATAGCTTTAAATTTTTTTTGGAAGCGTGTTGGTTTCTTTTAACAGTACTTGGAATCTGAAAGTCAGCAAGATGGTCAGGTATATGCTTCTATCCCTCTTCTGACGATGGGCAGATAAGGGTCTATGTTGAACATACCATATGATTGCCTGGCAACCATTCCTCTTGCCACCAGTAGCAGCTTCTGAATGCTTTGCTCCAGTGAAGCAAGCAAACAATCGAAATAAAACAAAGCTCCCCCCCATAAGCAAGGCAATAGTTTATCTTCTTGACAAAGAGGCAGATGGTTTCACAGATACGTAGTTCCATCCCCCTGAAATAATTAAAGTCTCTATTTTTCCCCCTTAAAGGGAATTTGGTATGGGACAACAGAATCTGTCACTACATCCTCCATGCCAAAAAGTTCCAGATCTAGAGGACTTCCTAAAGCTGCTTAATTCTTATTCAAAAGTAGGCTCTGATTCTTCATTTAACAGATGACAGAGCTACCTCCCCCCTTTTACCCTGCCCAGCTTTCTAGTTTCCCAAGTTATGCTGTTTGACTAGGGTATAGCCATCCCTGTATGGAAGATCAGATCAGATCACTTGCACATTCACAGCCAGTATTCCAGACCATTCTTTTCCTTTGTGCCATCTGAGTGTGTGTTTTAAAAGAAAAGAGTCAGAGAGGTATGGTGTTCTGAACTGCCCCTGATTTTGCCTCAGTGGTCTCCCACACATTGTGGATAATGTGCCAAACTACTATCAGCTTAGCTGAAATGTTTGTCCCTTCCTAAACCTGACCTTTGTCTCTGCTCATAGGAGGAGGAGCTCACACTCCTCTGCTGCCCAGCACAAAGTAACTGTTTGTGTCAATTGTCCATTACTTTCCTTTGTACCACATGGTAGTTCTTCTCTCCAGCCAATTCCTGGCCAAGAAACTGATTCAGCCTGCATTTTTACACAGCTAAGCTGTCTTGCACCTGGGTGAGGACTTCAAGCATTTAGTGATCTGCATTCACAAACTAGAAACTACTGGGGGAATATCTGGTACCCAGGACTTTTCGGGGATCCTACAAATCCATAACAATGCATACATAGAACAATAAATAAGATTTATAACATTTGTGTGCACATGATATTTTTAAACCAATCATTAAACTGTGAATAACCTTTCATGGAAGCAGGCAAACAGTTTCAGACATCACAACCCCTGGTAGTAAAATCTAACCACTCCCAAAGGTCCTGGGCAAAGATGTGCATCCTCATCTATCGAGAGGACACCAATAGCATCAGCACAAGATGCACCTCAGAAGAGAGATCTATCTTTCCACAAGTGGGGGACCACCAGATAAAAGGTCTCCTGCACTGTCACCTGTAAATGTAATTTGCAGGTGGAATCACAAAGACTGTCTCCTCTATAAGTCTTGATGCACAAGCAGGTCAATATTTCTTTTGAATATGGGGTCCCAAGTTGTTTAGGGCTTTTTATAAGCACCCAGAATCTGGCTAAGAGGAGAATTGACAATCCTTTTTGACCCCATAAAATTTCCCACTATCTAGTCTCAGTGCCAACATGTAAAAGAGGATTGAATCTTTAGCTGGACAGATAGCTGTCCCATAGAGGAAGAGTTAAAAAAAAATCATATTTTTTTTAGCTCTCAGCCTTTTCTGACCCACGCTCAAAGTATCATGAGTTTTGGTGCAGAGGAGGCAGTTTGACATGACATGGGCTTTATTTTATCAGCATGAAACAACTCTCTTGCTGCTTCTCTGTCACAGTTGCTGCAGTTACTTTTCCAGGAGGTTATACAGGAATATAAAGTAGGTCATGCTGTGCACTGTGGATTCCGTGCAACCCCGAATATGGAAATCTGCCTGTGCAGTCTATAAGTGGGACATTCTAGAAAGTTCTGGAAGATTAGAGGTGCCACCACTCTCTTCTTTACCCAGGTATTTTGGTGTTCTTTACATGGAGTGAGGGAGTTTAACCAACAGCTTTTGGCTCAGTTTCTTTATGACCACATAGTGAGCAGCAGCAGAAAGGGACCTCTCATCATTTGGTAGTTTTGTAAGTTGTTGTTCCCATTCTCTTCCCCACCTCCAACTCTGTACGGATAGGGTATTGCTAAACCAAATGTGTCATGACTTCTTCCACCCCTTCCAAATTCTCTGAATTGGCCCGTCCTTGTCATTGCCTAGTTTGTCAACATTGTGAAGGCATCAGCCTTGTAGAGCTTCTTGAACTCTTCATCAACACTGCCTTTGGAATCTTTAGGCTCAGAAGCCTTTGGCTACTCAGTGCCATTACTGTATTTCATCCACCTAAGCAGTTGTGGCTAAGCCTTATGCCAGTGCCCCCTTTGTATCAGCATGTTAAGAAGCTTTATACAGTGGTACCTCTAGTTACGGACTCGATCCGTTCCAGGGTGCTGTTTGCACACTGAAAAGTCTGCAGCTAGACTGCCACTTCTGTGCACGTGTGAGACACGCAGAGCGCTTCTGCGCATGTGTGCGCAGCGAAACCCGGAAGTATACACTTCCAGGTTTGCCATGTTCGTATCCTGAAAAAATGCAACCAGAGACTGACGTAACGAGGTACGGCTGTACAGGATCTCCTTCTAATACTTCTACTTGTTGCATCATCATTTTCTCAACCCTTTGACAGTGGCCAAACACTATAAACAGTTCAACATTGCCTACAGCAGTGAAAGTTTTAAACCTAACCTAGTGGGCTGAAGAAGTTACTCTTGGCTATCGTTTAAAATGGTTGAGAAGGAGAGAAGTGAGAACCATCCTTTTTCCTCCCCTCTGAGGTCAGAAGACAGAAGCGATGGACCAGACACGTGTTTCATTCCAGAAATCCTTTTCCTCTGTACTTCACAAAAGGAAAAGAAGGCAAAGAACCACGATCTCCTCCTTCCTCCCGGCCCCTTGCTGTTCACTGAGGAAGAGGTGTGAATTCTCACTGCATTTTTCATCTATCAAGTTGGGAGTGGGGGCAGGGGAACAGGCATGATGCCAGCACACTTCCTCCCCATCCCATCAGCATTGGGGGTTGCCTCTAGCACTTCAGCCATGAAGAGGCAAAAGCAATCATAGACTCCCTACATGTTGAAGCCAGTCTTTCAAAGATAGTTGTGGAATCTTTGAAAGCATGAAGCTATGCTGATGTCTGTCCAGCACGACTTCAGAGGTGCCGTTCACAATGACAACACCTGTAATTCTCAACTGTCTGGGCATTTAAGAGTGGGTTAACATTGTTGTGAGCACTTGATTCTTCTAAGCCTGTCCCTTTCCCACCTGGACTGTCTGACTAGTGCTGCTCTGCTGTGGAAGTAAGTTAATAAAATTGTTGACTGGATTGATTCTGAATTACACTCTGTATTACTAAAAGAAATTAAATGCTAGATGAAGACATCACTGCTCGGATGTCCTAGGATTCAAGACTTCGTTAGGCTAAAATACTGGGTTTTGTATAGAAACAATAATTTAGAAGAGGAAGTCTCCTTCTGCATGTCAACTTCCCAAATCATATATTCACAGCAACATTAATACTTGTGTCAGACTTTCAAAATAAGTAATGATATACACAGCTTTTCCTTTATGGGCATTATCTCTGTGTAGGCAAAATCACCAGAGGGTGGTATTTTGGCTACTACATGCAGTCAATGCAAGGATTTCTGCTTGCACACTAGGACTTCCACCCCTCTCTTCCCCTTGTTCCTGTTCTGTGCCCTCCTCTAAACTACTCTGGGGGGCTGAGGGAACTCCTAGAACAAATGTAGGGGGCATGCAGGCAGGGCTGTAGCTAGGGGGTGGTGAGGTGGGCCCCCGCCAGGGGTGCACAAAATCAGCTTAAAAATATGTCCATAAATATATATATTGAGTATTGCCTCATAAGAAATGGTTTTAAATAGAGGGTGAATTGAATGGGTGGAGGGAGGGGGTTGTAGGAAAGGCAGAAAGAAGAGCTAATTTGTCCATGGCTAGGGGGTGCAATCTGGACGGTTCTGCCAGGGGCGCAAGATCACCTAGCTAAGGCTCTGCATGCAGGGGGAGAAGAGGGAGAGAATGTTCTATTGGTCAAGCAGAAATCTTTGTGCTGATGGAGTTTTCACTTTAGCACTATGTTGAATACAACCTAGACATGATTCTGCTGAGAAGGGATAATGGGGCAAGTCCATTAGGAGCGGGGAACCAAGCAATAGGAAAATAAAGACAAGAAAATAATAGAGAGAACTATTTGACTTGGGGCAAATGAGCGATTTTAAAACAGGAAAAAGCAGCTAACATATTAATCCCTGCTGTGCAGCCTCTGTGTTCTTTTTGCAAATGATTTCTGAATGTCATCTAATCCTTCTAAAACTTAGGAAATACAGGCTTGTCTCTGTACGCAATGCTATGTAATCAGAGGAAATTAACCAGATGAAGTGAAGGGAGCTAACTAAATTGATAAATCATTGACGGTAAGGAGTTGTGTATGTACTGCATCTAATTGCATTTTGTAAATTAATGCCCAACATGTTCCTGAAGGGTTGGTGTGCTGAACATATATGCAAAAATATGCTAAAATACCCCAGTGAGGCTTTGAAATCTGCCTGTTCATAGATCATTGTGCACATCACCTTCAATTGCTCTGGACAGCTTATAACAGGGACTTTTTGCAGCCCTTGAATTTATGCAGTGGAAATTCACAATGGAAATTGAACAAACCTCAGAGTCACGGAATAAATCAAATCTCATTTCTCCGTGTGTGGAGGGTGGGCTTTTTGTCCTGTCCCTTTGCCTTTCCAGCAACTTTTAAATTGTACTGTTTTCACACCACCAGGTCAGATCCACCTTTCCTTTTAATGATCAGTTCTTAGTGCTTGGCCACTTCCCTGAACCTTTTTTATTTTTTATTAAATCTGAGCTAATGGCTTCTCAGGTGCCTGGTGCCTTGCTATAGCTCTGTAACTTTAATTCTTGCATGAGAATTGTTAGGCAGAAAGAATGATGGCCCTCTCAGGAATATAGGAAACTGCTTTATATTGAATCAGGCCATTGAGCTCATGTATTCCCTGCACCAATGATGGTAAATCTGTGGCCCTCAAGATTTTGCAGGGCTACAGTTCCAGTAATCCTTGAGCCATGCTCGCTGGGGCTGATGGGATTTAGAGGGCCAGAGGTTTCCCAATCCTTGTCTGTACCAACTGGTAGTAGTTCTCCAGGAAAGGGAGTCTTTCCCACCTGTTTCTGGAGACACCAGGAATTGAACCTGGAAGACCAGGTTCTGCATACTAAGGAGGCACTGGACTACTGAGCCTTGAGCATTCTTTAGGCTCACATGTAACACATTTGGTTGGCAGTACAGGCCAGAATTCCTAAATGCTTTCTATGAAATGCTTCTTTCACTGATAAGAAAATCTTAAATGATTTGAATGTGCTGCTTCTTTTCTTTTTTCATTTAGGCCAGGGGTGGTGGGCAACCTCTGGCCTTCCATATGTTGGTCTGCAGCTTCCATCAACTCCAGCCAGAGGTTCCCCATAGATATACATACAGGATGTAAATAAGGTTACTCAGGGCTGTAAATACTGTAACATCAGTATATTGGGCTGCAGTCTAGAGAACTGCACAATTCTTCTCTCTTTCTATTTTTAAGGCAGATATTTGGACACCAAGACTGGCACTATAAAAGAGGATTGCCCTTATTTTTATTGTATACCTGGAATCCTATTGATTCTCTGCCTCTTTGTAGAGAGGAGGGCAGAGTTTTCTTTATACCCATGAGAGACTGATGTAACCACTTTCCAAAATCTTAAACAGAATGGCTTGTTTAAGATCCACCCAGCATTTCTTTAGTAGCCCCTACAGAGTCCACACCGAAGCCTTAGCAGACATTGTTTGGCTTGTTGGATTTGTGCACTACTTGGTGGGGATATTGAAGAAGTGGATTTTGGGGTATTAGCTGTAAATTCTTAGTCTAATAGTTATGCATAGTACTCGTCTCTCCTGCCTTAAGCATTGCTTGAGAACTTTTTTTGTTGGGGGGGCAGTGCTTTTTACACCCTTGGAAAACCTGACTGGCACTTTCTCCCCTTATCTTCTGAGTTGTACTTACTAAAGGTTGCAATGATGAGACTAGCCATAGCATATACGTTTGCTCATGGCTATGAAGGGTTATCTTTTCCAAAGCCTACCTCACTATCAGGGCTTACAGTTCTACTCATTCCCTCATCCTTGACGGGGAACCATATGCCTAGATCAGAGGTTTTCAACCTTTTTGAGTCCATGGCGCCCTTGACCAACTACATTCTTTCTGCAGGAGCCCAGTTATGTCACCCTTGCCTGCAGAGCTGGCACCCTCTCACCCTTTCTCGAACACGCTCACTTGTGGAGTGTTCCCTCGGTCTCCTCTCCCCTCTCATTGGGAGTCCTCTGAGCTGCCCCTCCCCCACCCTCTAAGAAATGTGCTTCCTCACATTACCCCACAGAGATCTGGGACTTGTCTGCCCATTCCCAACAGTGGGTCTGCAGCTCCCAAGTCTCTAAAAGCTTTTTGATTGCACTGTGGGGACAAAGGTTAATACTGGCTCTTTGTTTTGTAAAGGCAATTTCTTCCAGAAGAAATCTATCAGGCTTATATGTGTGTGCCCAGCACAGAGAAGTCAGCTGCCTTGCCTGGACCTGCAGCAGCCTCTAGGGTGGAGTTTGGCAGATGTTTTGCATTCGCAGTGGTATCATGAAGGGTACAGCAACGAATTGCTCCCCTGATTAAATCTGCAGGGTGCACTTTAGGGAATCGGGATTGAATTACCGGAGCTGGAACTTGTTCAAAAGCCTGAGGATGATCCCTGCTGTGATTAACAACAAAAACAAACCAACTGTTGGTTCTCTTCTGCTTCAGACATTAACTCCCTGGGTTGCACCTGTGCCCCTACTCCCCCCCCACCCAGTGCATTGCATAAAAGAGGGGAGTGGTAACTATTATGGATTCTGTAGGCAAGATTATCTGCATTTTGCCATGGAAGTGGGGGAGATAAGTTCAGTTAAATAAAAAGGAAAAGTGTATTGGCTTTTTGATTAAACAAAGCATCTCAATATATAACACAGACCTTTTTCAGTTTTGCTCTATGGAAGCTTACATTTTTTTAAGCAACAGGAGTAGGTTCTGTTGGAGGTGATATCCTCTGGTGTGAGAGCTATCTCACCCTTCCCTGCACCTGCGCCAGTGATCCTTCCTTCTGATCATCATTGCCTGTTTGAGCTTTGCCTTCCCACTTCCCAACTGCAGTTTGCCCCATGATGTTATTGTGCCCCCTTTTTGTCAGTTGTAGTCCTAAGAAGCAATTTATCTGGGTGCCCAGCCTCAGTGACCTGTTACACAAATCATGTTAGTAGTACTTGTGATCTAGAACTAACCTTACTATGGGTTATAACACTAATTTTGCCGTAGCAACTTCGAAGAAAGGACTGGTGCTGCTTTGGAATGATAGGGAATAAAGAAACAATAGTGTTTGTTTAAAAGAACAATAATTCTTGAGAATTGGAGGGGGGCAGTTTGAGAGAAGTGCTAATGTGCCTGGATTGAATAAGCAAAAGGAGTGCAAGCAGCATAAGTGGTATTTTCCCTAGTGAATTGTAGCCACGTGATTCTCATTGACTTGAATGGGTGTCGTGCTGCTAAAACACTTTTAAATTCAGCCCATTTAATGGCCAGGCTGGGAGCCAGCGGGAAATTACTGCCGTTGCTAATACATGCTTGCATCTTTGCAAAATCTGAGAGTAAACCTAGGTGGAGGAACTGTGGGTTTTGTACTCTCCTCTCCACCTCCAACCACATCATTTTTCCTCTTCACTGAAACTCTGCCCAAGTCAGACTGTGGTCCCTGCCCCCACTACGGTCTTGAACAGTGCACAGCACAAGGCCTAATCTAGTTGGTAACTTTGAACTACTGCTAGACCATTTTACTGTGTCCTCAATCTTGGCTGTGTGGAGAAGTGATTTGTTAGCCTCTTGGAGTATTGCAACAATAATGTCGTCTACTGTGCAGTAAAGCAAATGAAAGATGATTTTCTCCCCAGATTTACAGCTGTGTTGGCCTTGGGGTCCTGGCTGTGTCATGACTCCAGAGTCTAGCAGCAAACCAGACTCTGAGGCTGCAGCTAAGGAGCTGTTAGCCTCAGAATTTCATGTAACAGAACGCTATCCAAATTCACTTATCATGGGAGTTGGCTCTCTCTCTGGTGAGTTTGAGCCCCAATTCCCTCTCTAGCTCTGAGCTTGGGAGAAGGGCAGAGGTTTGCCTCTGCTATCAAGTTATTCTTTGGAGGCACTTGCTGCACAACCCAAAGTTCAGGATGATGTCAGACAAGCTCTTGCCCCTGCTTCAGCGACGAGTAGAGTTGATGGTGAGCAGCTGTGTATCACCTTCATTTGAAAGAATCTGGAAATGGACACGAAATCTTAAGAACACAAGAAGCATTTGTTGGATCAGGCCAATGGCCCATCAAGTCCAGCACCCAGTCATCACATTGACCAACCAGATGCTGGTTGGGAAATCAGCAAATAGGACCCAAGCACAAAAGCATTTGCCTCTCTTGTGGATTCTAGCAATTGATATTCATAAGCATACTGCTTCCAACCATGGAGGCAGAGCATAGCCATCATGGCTAGTAGCATTGACAGCCTTCTTCTCCATGATAATCCTATTTTAAAGCCATCCATGTTGATGGCCAACAGTTCTACAGCACAGTCATTTAGGGAGTCTAGGCATTTTACCTTTTGTCATAGGTGGAACGCATATGCAGCCATTTTATGTGAGGATACTTGAAGCCACCCATTACTACAACAAAATTCCCATGATATGCTTATATCGGTCACCAGAAATTCTTTGTTGCATTGAAAATGCAAACTAGGCCCAGGTGGCAGTGCAATTTTGTTTTGAACAATTTTGAAGTTGGCAAATATTTGGTTTATTTTGGAAAGTATGCCCTTGGTTAATGCAAATCATTGACTTTGGCTACTGAGGGATGCTTTTAAAAGCTATGAACACTTAATTCATATGTGTTCCTTCCAGCTGAACTAATGAATGTATACAGTAAACAATAGAGAGCACAGCTAAAGTAAAAAGAGCCAAATTTGTCTGGGAAGAGAATGTTTTGCCAGGTTCAGTTGTGTATCCTCTTTAAAGGGCTCCAGCTACTTTACTGTTGCCAGAATGGTACACACACCCACACATCCACACACCCACACAGAGCGAGAACCTAAGACCATTTTTAACAGCATACTTGCTAGGCCTGCCTGAGGGAGGAGCTGGACTCCAGGACAGTAACCTGCCTTCCCCAAATACCATGTAGTAGAAGAAGAAGAAGAAGAAGAAGAAGAAGAAGAAGAAGAAGAAGAAGAAGAAGAAGAAGATTCTCCTCCTCCTCCTCTCCTCTCCCCTCCCCCACCCCCAGTTTGGTCCTACTTCTACTCATTTGTAATTTCTGCTAGTTTAGTATCCGTAGTACATTATCTGAAGAATGTAGTGAGACTCAACTGATAGCTCCATCTGCTTGAACTAACATACGAGAATGACTTGATTCTGTGGTTAGTCGTACGGATAACTGCTGATAGTCTGAAACAGCACTGCTGTAAAAACCTTTCAATTTGGATCATGAACCACAGCCTGCTTAGCCATTCTGTCTACAGCTCAGCATATTTGTCTGTGGAAAAGTGGTCTCCTGCTTCAAATTCTGGCATTGTGTGTTCTATGCCTCTACAATAAAACGGAGTAGGGCACTTCAATTGATCAGGCGCTAACTATGTAACTATTGTGGATGCTGGTTTTAGTCCAGGGCTACTGCTTTAAATTTCTATTCCGCCTTTCCACACAATAGTGTTCAAGATAACAACAACAAATGAGATACAATGCAAAATAAAGTAATTGCACAAAATACTCAGCTGTTTATAGAACAAGTAAAAAACAGATCAATAAAGCAGTGGCTATTTAACAAAAGGCAGGCAGTAGATGAAACAGATCAGTTGTTGAGCATCACCAGCAGTTTGAATTGCACTTGGAAATAGACTGTTGGCCAGTGAAGATGTTGTATGAAGAAAGTAACATACTGCCTATAACCAGCCCCGGTTAGCATCTTGGCTGCAGCATTCTGAACCAGCTGAAGTTTCGAAGCACTCTACATAGGCAACCCTACACAGAGTGAAAATACAGTAGTCCAGATGAAATGTAACCAAGACATGTGCCATATGGCCAGATCTGAAATTTCTAGGAATGGACACTGTACACTAGCCATAACTGTGAAGGGCCATTCATGTAATGGTTCTAATGTATGTTCCTTAATAAATACCTTAAATGAAACTAGATTCAGATGCATTCACTACTTCTTCATTTGCTGAGATAACACGATGTTTGTTAATGTGTTGAGTGCTCTAAGGAACATTAGGCTGAATTGAAAAGAAGTTGGGATTTTTTTAAAAAGTAGAAACCATGGAAACTTGGACAAAGCTTCTCTTGGTCAGGAGTAGTGTTTATGCACAATTCCCTTCCCTTGTCATTTGTGCAGTTATATATTACTTTTTACCTTGCTTTCTCGCTTCCCCAAGGCCTCACCTAAATGTTCAGCACACTATGAAAGACTAAGTGTTGCAGTAAATTACATAATAGTTCAGAAAGTATGCAAATTTAATTTAGTAAATACTCGAGTGAGGAATTGGGATTTTGGTGGAATTGAGCTGAACACTGTTAATGGATCTCAGATGAATATTGTGGGTGGTCCAGTCACAGTCTAGAAATCTAGAAACAGTTACAAAATGTGCTGAGTGTTTTGTTTTTATTTAACATCTAATTATTTAGTTACGTACTTTGTCTTTGCTGCTTCTAGGAATTAATTCCAGCAGAGACTTCAGCTGCATCAGCAAATTCTTAAGATGCTGTCTGCAGACTGATACAATTTTTCAGCTTTTTCTGTATTAATTAGAACACTCTTGTAAAATTTGTCAATTATCTGTTGTTTTATGTACAGATGCAGTCACTTCTTTCCAGTTAAAGTGATAAGTCTTTCAATTACAGGAAGAAATTATATTAGCAGCTAATAGTTTCCAGAGACATGCTTTTGGATAATGGATTGGCATGTTAAGTGTTGGACCATTTTTGTGACATACAGTGCTTAATTAACTTTATTTGTTTTGGAAGAATGCATAGGAAATAGCTGTTTAAATTAAACATTGGGCTGATCTGTCCCATCTAGCTGTATTCTGGAAGGTGAACACTGCAGGTCTAGCAGTTCATTATATTTTGCTTTGAAAGGGTTTTGGTTAGGATGGTCTTCCCCAACCTGGTGTGTGCCAGATGTGTTTTGGACTATAACTTCCATCAGCTTTCTGTTGCAGGGATAATATAGGTTGCCACTTTCAAAAGAAACTAAGGCAATTGCATCTTTGGCCTATCTTCTCAGCTGTTTCTGAAATAACCTCATGACAGATATTACTGCGAGTTCGTATGACCCCCTTTGTGTGCTCAAATTAGGAGGGGAAAAGCAAAATAGGGGCACTAATTGCACAACCTTCCTTGTTTCCAAGGTAGCTATTAAAATCTTAACACTTTTCGATTTCCCATATATGCAGTTCCACAGTCCCCAGAGCTACAATTATGTCCTTGCCGTGGGGCGTTTATTTTTTCTTGTTACTAAACCTATAAGAGAGGTCATGGAGTGAAGGCCTATTCAGTGATAACATGGTGAAAGATAGATCTAATCTTCAACAATACATACCTGTGTGAAAATGGTTACAAGTTCCTTCTTAAAGCGAGAATCTGACGGGTTTCCTCCTCATAAGGAACATCATTTTCAAATGTTGCAACAAACAGGCTATCTTTACATGTGCACAGCATTTAGACTATATGCATAGCATTTAGACTATAGCCCCACCCTGAAGTACCCTTGATGGGTGCATAGCATGGTTAAAACCTGTGACGTTTTATATAGAAGTGTTCCTGATATGCAGAATGTAATAATCTGAATTTTTTTAGTGCCAATTACCCAAATCAGGCACATTCATAGCACACATGCCCCAAACACCATCTTTTGATATTGTTGACATCCATCTGTCTCGATAGAGGAAGAATGTGCCATTAGGGGTAAGTGAAATTGCTGGAGAGTTACAGCACCTGCTGTAGCTGTAGAGACCAATATGAAAGAGACATGTTTTAATGCAGCTGGGGCAGATGAAGGTGTCCGCTTCTGCTGATGAATGTGTACTATGGTGTTTCTTCTCTCTGTGGTCCTCCTAGCGGTCATTTCTCCTCTTGTCACTGCTGACTGTCTCCAGACATTGCAGTTTTAATGTTGCCAGCCTTCATATCATGTTTGCAGACATCTTTATAACATGATCTGCCAGCAGGCCTGGAGCCTGGAGCCAGCTCCTTGGGGATCCTGCCATCTTCCATTCTGTGTCCAAGACCAAGCCAGTGTAGATGTCACTGAGACAGAAGCGTGAACATGCTGAGAATGTTGGCTTAGAAGAGCACATCTTTGTTTGAGACTCTGTCCTGCCATGTGATGTTTATATTAGGAAAGCCAATACTGATTTATCAGGAAATGTATTCTAACACTATAAAATATAAAGTCTCTCAGTAATTCAGTAGGATTTTATTCCATCAGAAACAGCCTTTTTGCACCTCTATGTTCCCGTGATAGTTCAAGAAGTTCATTCAGTTATCATACTAGTGATGTGTTTTGGATGCTGTCTCTGCCTTCCATATTAATAGGATACCAATGTGGCTGGGATAGATGTTTGTTTGTTTTTTAACTCACTGTGCAAGAGGTCTAGTACCTGCCTCAGATCAGCATCTCTGACTGTAGTTCCTGAAACAACAACATGGCTGAGTTGCAATAGTTACCTGATCTTCTTATTTGCAAAACTGTATTTGACCATACAAGCACAAGAGCTTAAATTCTCACAAGTTGCTTAATAAGATCCATGTTTCTTCTATACATGGACAAAAATCTGTCTTTTGGAATGATTGGGAAACAATTCATTTTTGCAGAGAACATCATGGCCTCTTGGTTCATGAGAACAACATGTCTAAATCTTTGACAGTAGTGAGGATTTCCACCAAGTGGACAAAACGAGCCTGCTCCTAAAAATTCTTGGACTGACACCCTTCATTTGCTCCATAGCAACTGTAATGTGATGCTCACTCAGACAGCCTCCTGTATTGCAGATTGTCATTTGCAACTCAAGTGTTGTTCCTACTTACTGAGATGCAGAGAAATTGGTAATGTGCAAGACTGTTGCCACAAGTTGCGGCTTGTTCAGGGATTGACCTCACTGTACCACCCACATCTTGCATCCCTAAGATACGGCTGGCAGTAGCAGGGTGGTAGCTGCTACTTCGGGGGGGGGGGGACAAGCTGCAGAGAAATCTGGAGCAGGGTTTATCTGAATGAAGAACAAAGAAGATTTATCAAAGGAGCCAGCTCTGTTCCAGCTGTGAGTGGCCTCAGCCTAGATCTTCGAATTACATAAATTCTAAACTGCATTTGTCACTTGTGGAAAGAGAAGACGATTCAGGCAAAACCACTGCAAATGCCAGGGTATAAATACTGGTCCTCAACAGAGTGTAAGAATGGGGAACTGAGATTTGTGGAAGAGCTGCTCCCTGCCGTGTTCTTGGCTTAAAAACCATTGCAGCTATTCCCCTGCCTGCTGGACCTCTCTTTTTGCAAAGCTCCTAACAGGTATTTTTGTGTGCCATCTCTGCCCACAAATTGACGCTTACACATCTTCAGAAAGTGAGGTGATATTTTTAAAAGCTGTGCCAATCCAATAGGGACAATTAAGCTTTGTCTCTTTCTGAGGTTTTTTCCCTGAGAGGCTTGGAATACACGCCTCTGTTTGCTGCTGGAGTTGTTGTTATTACTTATATTTGTTAGCTGATTTACACAAAAGTAAGTCTCAAAGCAACTTAACAAGATAACAGACCACAGATAAAACAATTAAAACCAGAAAATTTAAAACAATGAAATCCAAAATACTTAAAGCATTTATCCACCCCACTAAAGGTGACCATCACCATAGGAGCCAACGATTAGCAACGGTCTGAGTAATAATGATGGCACCAGGTGCATTTCCCTGGGGAGAACATTTCACAGATGGCTGGGGAGGTCACTACTGAGAATGCCCTTAAGCAACAGAACTTCATGTGCAGCAGTAGGAGGCTGATGTGACTTATGTGTTGCACAACAGCAAGAAAGCCCAGCCAGAAATGATGTCAGAGACTTCAGGTCAATGCCCAGGAACAGACAACCATTTAAATATGAAAGGAAAGTAATTGATACTAAACTTAATATGCCTTTTTTAATTTTAAAAAAACCCAGTGTTGAGAACTTGTGTGTGCAAACTCTTGCATTCTCACTGCCTCCTCAGGCATTTAAAAATAAGATCATGGTAGCTTTTTCAATGTGTCATGGTAAGAAGCTAAACAGGTGAGAACCTTGTACACACTGCCTTGAAGCACACATTCAGAAGACAGCTCTGTTCAGAACCTCCTTCCCTTTCAAGTACACTTCACCTTCTTTCTGTGGTTAATTGCAGATGACTTGAATCTGTACAGTTGGCAAGAGGACAGAGTTCTGATTCATGGAGCTGTGGTGATAGCTTTCTATTTAACTGTCTGGCAGAGGGTGTATTATTCTATTATGCTCAGTCCCTAGTGGCTAGTTGCATTCGGGAGTGAATTATTCTTCCTCCTGGGTCTGATCTCTGTGCTTGAGGTCTACGCTTTCAAACACTTATTATTCCCATCGCAACCTCGGCACATATGCAAGAAAATGGCCAATTGAATCTGTAGATAGCTGTTACTGCTGGTGATTTTTTCCTCACTGCCAGTAAACCTGACAAACAGAATCAAGGAAGGAGCCTGTTTTCAGAGGAGGCAGCCTGTTCTAGCAACAGCTGGATTGCTGACAAAACTATTCAGAAGTGACCTTGCAGCACATCAACATTTATTCTTCCACTGCACCACCCCATTCTCTGTTGTGTAATGCATAGATTGCACCTGTGGAGAGCATCTTCGAGGTGCTAGGCAGCACATTTTTATAGATCTACTTGGCAGAGCTCCTCCAAGTTTGGCAGATTCCTCTTCCATACTCATTTCCCATTAAGGCAGTAGGATTCCTGTACGCTCACTGCTGAATGCTGTAGATTGAACAATTTTCAACAAGCTGATTCTTCTTTCTCATTGTATATTTCTGGTGCAGGTTTTGGAAGTGGTGCGCTCCAACTATGACACCCTCACCCTAAAGTTGCAGGATGGGCTGGACCAATATGAACGTTACTCGGAGCAACACAAAGAAGCTGCTTTCTTTAAAGAACTGGTGAGTTTCAGCTCGTGAGTAGGAGCCTCAAAGTCTTGGCCCATGGTCTACTTTGCAGAGCAGACACAGCACAGCCAGAACGTCCCTTTTATTATCCAGAAATATGACTGGCACAGGTGACAAACTAGTGTACTTTTCATTAGGTCACTTTGAACAGGATGCTGGCGAGACATGATTAGGGAAAGAAGGTTTTACCTCCATTCATCTCAGGGTTTCTTGCACTCTTTTCCTGCATGTTCCTGAAGGAGAGAGCCAGAGAAATCTCATGCTGATTGAACCTTCCAGCAGCTCATCAGATGAGCATGTTCCAATAGTTCCATTGACAGAACATGAATAAGGGTGGTTTTTCATTTGAATTTCCCAAGAGGGAAATTGCCAAACACAGAAGCTTGAAACAGCCATGTTCAGAAACAGCCATGGTTGTCCTGATCTGTGCATTCATATAAGCAGGTGGCATATTCCCCTTCCCTTGTACCACGTTCTCTGCTACTTTTTGTGCATCAGCTGTGAGCTGCCTAAGTTCTCTCCTCCCCCCCTTTCTTCCGGGAATTGTTGCTGCTCAGTATGCCCTGCTGTTCACTAACTTTACATTTCCCTTGATTAAAATGCAGATTTGCTTTTTCCAATTTTCTGAGATTATACTTTTTCCAGAGTCCATCCTCCTAAATGCTAGTAGTTTAGATTCAGTTTCACCGAGTATAGCTAACACAATTGCCAGCAGTCTTCCTTCCTCCAGTTTTTCTATCAGAAATGTTCAAATGGACTCTCTTCCCAGTTGAATGAAGACAAGGAAGCTTTCGTCATTATTCTTCATCTGATGATTGAACAAATGCAACCAGTTTAATCCCTGTTTCTCTAGAGACTTCTTGAGCCTCTTACAAGCCAATCTCTGAGAACTACAATAAATGTTTTGTGTATTCCCTGAGTTTGCTATCAAAGCAGAAGGGAAGAATCCAATTGACCTGGTTTGGTTGTATGTTGACAAAATCCCATTATTTACCAGTTAAGATCTGCTGCCCTATTTAATAGTAAGGGGGTACATCCTCTGAACCAAACATGTTCAACATTAAATTATGGAAATGTCCCAGATCCGCACTGTTTATTTTGATTGCTGTGTTCTGAATTTTTATGCAGAATTATGTACATTTATCTATGACTACAATAGAAGGTGATCTACATGGAAACACAAAAGGTTCAACTAGTTTAGCATTCTGTTTCTTACAGTGTCCCTGAAGGCAGCTGTCATGACTTAACAGACCTATCACCCATGCTTTTCCCAGTCCTCTTTTAAAACCATTGAAACCAGTTGTCCTTGCCACATATCATTACAGTGAATTCCATTTAAAAACATAGAGAAAGGAACAAGTGTACAAGCTCTTAGGTTTCTTCTCCTGGCTTGTGCAGGATGCAGAAGAAACCTTATTGGACTTCAAAGCAGTAAACATCCATCCAGGACTCAGGGCTTGCACCACTTGTGGCTCAGTTGTGTACTGAAGCTGCATGCCTGGGAGCTGTTCACAGTCCTGCCAACCTTGCATCTAGCCAATTTCCCACTCTGTCTTGCCACTGCTATTGGACCTCCACTAGCTCTAATCCTGACCTCGCCACCACATCCTTCCTCCAATTTACCTCTGGGTTGAATGCACCCAATTCCCGAGAGCCCTATCTTGGCCCACAAGCTCTGAACCACCCGAGACACAGAGACAGACTGAGGAAGGAAATTTTTCAGCCATCTCTGCACTTGGATAGATTCCAAGCAGCATGAGAGAGATTCATAGGCTGTTTTGATCTGACTGAACATCCTTGTGGTTGTTGAAAGTCTTAGTTTGTTGGTAGGCTTTCTTCCCCGAGCCAATCACGTTGCAACAAAAGCTCACCTATCAGGGGTCTCCTTCAGTGCCAGAGGTGCTGGTCTGTGTAAGTGGTATATGAAATGACTGTCCTCTCTCACACAGGTTCGATCCATCAGCATCAATGTCCGGCGAAATCTGGCCTTCAACACGCTCAGCCAGGAAACCTTGCTTAAAGAATTCTCAACCATCTCCTGAAGCGGAGTTACCATCCTGCTTCCTGGCCAGTCCTGGCATCACTGAGTCCCTTTCCCCAGCATTGGCTGTAACTCCTGATTGTGGGGTGGTCTATCCCTAGTGCTTGTGTGGTTTTCCCCAGGAATCATCAAGGGAAGAACTGGACTTGTCCCACATTCCTGAGCACAGAGAACTGGTGATGTTGACTACACTGTGGAGTTGGGAGTGAGGAAGAGGAATATGTAGTTACCGCTTTTTCTCGCTTTTCTCTGTGCAGCAACTATTGTGCAGGGATAAGAGTTTTTCCCCAAGTGAGCAAAATTAGAGCAAAACAGTGTTGTTGGGAGAGCTCATCCTTCTGATTCTCTGCAACCTGTCTGATGATGGACAGATGCCGAGGAAGAGAAAGTAGTGCAGGCCATGGGAACTAAGTCCTTTATAATAAGGGGCAGATTGACTGAACTTCTGTCTATAAGTTATCTGCTTGACTTGGGTGCTTTGCATCTGTTGCCCATGTGTATTGCCAGCCCCATCTCAAACTGGTGTGGAAATTACCAGCTGAAGTCTCTGCCCTTCACTCTGAGTTAGGGCCTCCTGACTGAATGGTGCTTGCAAGAGGTTCTCTTCAAGAGGTTTCGCAGTGTCCTGCCTAAAACACTTGGTCTCTGGAGTTCCTGAACTAAGAGGTTATCTCTATGAGCTCACCTCTGCTATTCCTACTGCCCTGTTCTAAGACTCTGGGGATTAAGGATATGAATATATGCCATTGATTCCCCACCCCCACCCCATAGGACCAATAAAAGAGAGTGCCCTCTGCTTTTATTGCTAATACAGTTGTTGTGTATCAGAGGGAACCCATTTTTTCCTGTTTCCAGTAGGTTAACTAAGCTCCTACATTAGGTTCTTCAGCATCTCTTCCCCTGGCCTGATACTCCTGGATCCCCAAGGTGCTGATATGGTGACCAAGTGCTCCTATCCACATTTTCAGTGTTTAGTCCATTCAACACATACACTGCCTATGCCAAATTTCACGTTGACTGAAGCAGAAACTGCTTAGTTCACCTTCCCTTCCTCTGTCAAAGTCTACCTTCTCTGTGCTCCAATAAAGTGCTTCCTTGCATAGGTAGAAGTAGGGAATTAATTCGTTGGTAGTATCTCACAGCATTTTAGGGGAAAAGAAGCCTGGGATGGGGCAAATCAGTGTTCTACATCTCTGGCATTCTGTTCTATACTCCTGTCCACCAAGTGCTGCAACGGCAGATTACAGGACATGTTTGTGCGGTCAGCTGCCCCATAGATTTTTGTTATTCTTTTTCTACAAATATAGGACTGTGCTCTGTTGGGAAGCCAGGAGTCTGTCATACCTTTGGTACTGTACTCAGACTGGAAATCTCAATCAGATGAGCACTAAAATTTAGAGTCTGAATTCTTAATTAAAATGTTGGGAGGATTTGGCACAGTATCTGTTGCAGGGGGTTGCCTCCTACCTGCATATTATCTTCCAGGTTGCAGAACCATGTCCAATGGATGCCAACAGGATTTAGCAAGCAGGTGTACAGGCACCCTTGCTGGGCTCTTTCCTGGTGTATGTTGGTTATTATTCAGAACAGACTGCCAACTTGTGTGAGTTCTCTGCTCTTTTTGGACTCAAATGAGAACCTCCCTTCCCCAGTACGTTGATGGATCTCAGCCATGCTTAGCAGTGGACTCTGAGGCCAGAATTTCAAGGAATAATTCTTTTTTCCCCCTCTAGAAGAAACACTATGAACACCTTGCTGCTGAAATAGCACCTGTAAGATGATGTATATAGAATTGGGCAGTAAGGGGCCAGGGAGGGGTGTGGCGCCTCTGATCACTCTGTTGTGTGCAGTGTATCTTTTTGTGCTCTTTTGGGGGAGAGGTAATAAATTATTACTACTCTTAACATTTTCTTGGTGCTAATTCTGTGCTTGCCGCTGTACCAAATACACAAACGACATTGTCCTTGCTAAAGAGCACTTGCCATCTTCAGTGAAGTATTTAGGATGGGATCTGCGAGGTGGAGAGAAGTTGGGTTTGAAAATCTGAAAATTACAAGCTTAATTCTTTGAATCCTTTTCAGTTTGTTACCTGCAAGCATTTTCTTTGTCAAACCAGTTGCAGGGGCTACCAACACAGAGCACATTTGACTTCTGCGGCATTCACCGGGTCCCCTCCCCAGCCGAAATTGGGTTTGAGAGATGTATTACTTTGCAGCCAATAGAAGAGGTTGTGACTGAGAGGGTGGGCCTTTTACTTCTCTCCCATGTGACCACATGGAATCTTTTCATTTGTTCACGTGCCTTCTCTTGCTTGGTAGGCAGGGTCATCCTCCTCAGAATTAACCGGGAAGAGAAGCTCTGTGTTCCTATACTTTGGGCTGGGAGTGGGGTCTTCACAGAGGTCATCAGAGTTCTTTTCAGCAAGGTGTGTGTTTCTGAGCTTCCCCCTTTCCAATCTGCATTCTGTAGTTAGTTCTCAGTTTGTTATAGGAGTACCCTTTGTTTTAGGATGTAAAGGTAAAGGTAAAGGTACCCCTGCCCGAACGGGCCAGTCTTGACAGACTCTGGGGTTTGTGCGCCCATCTCACATCTATAGGCCGGGGGCCAGCGCTGTCCGGAGACACTTCCGGGTCACGTGGCCAGCGTGACAAAGCTGCATCTGGCGAGCCAGCGCAGCACACGGAACGCCGTTTACCTTCCCGCTGGTAAGCAGTACCTATTTATCTACTTGCACCCGGGGGTGCTTTCGAACTGCTAGGTTGGCAGGCGCTGGGACCGAGCAGCGGGAGCGCACCCCGCCGCGGGGATTCGAACCGCCGACCTTTCGATCGGCAAGCCCTAGGCACTGAGGCTTTTACCCACAGCGCCACCCGCTTCCTTGTTTTAGGATGTACTTCCTAGTTTATAGTGATTGGTATTATTATGAATTGATGCCTTTGGGTTTATCTGACTCAGTTGGAAGCATCTTGGATTGTAGTCTGTATCCAACACTGTCATTTCTCTTGCACAACAGACTTTGGCTTGCACGGTGGAACTCCCCCCTGCAGCTCCCTGAAGCAGGTATGGGGAGGGTGGGGAGAGCAGAGGCAGAAGAAGTCTCATTGTGCAAGTGGAATGTCCCTCACTCAGCTTTGGATACAACACAATGTCATTTTTCTACTGGAATTCTTTGATCAGTAGCGCACTTCCTGTTTGTATGCATATCCCTTGATGCTTGTGACAAAAGGTTGGCTGGGGGAAGATGCTACCCTCACTATAAGCACATGTCAAGCAATTCAAGGTGGCTTGAGTCAAGGGTCTCTGTTATGAAGTGTGCAGTGTGCACGCAATGCAAGCTTGCACATGCAACCTTGGCACCTATTTTTAGGATCTTTTGTGCTTGAGCCTGAACACACTTTGGAATTTGGCACTCCATGGGTAGTCATGGACAACGAAATCTAAAGTAATTTTTTTTATTGGAAGGAATTACTGTAACATATTTGTTGAAAGCTATTAAGCAGAATCAATTGATGCCAATGTTCACAACACACTAACAACAGGCTAAGTTTAAATGAGTTTAAAGGTAATAAAAGGGTTAAAACTAATGGTGCAAGCTTTCAATTCGCAGAAATATACAGCAAAGGAAGAATGCTAACAAGAAATTGAGGAGGGGGGGAGCTGCCCGGCCACAGCAATAAAAGGAAATCATTCTAAAGCACCAGCCTTACCACAAAAACTGCAGGAGGGGGCTTGTGCAGCACACGTTGAAAAAAGAAGATGAACACAATTTGGCAATGTTAACAAATGAGGGAAACGTTTGGGATGACTGGCAAAGGAAAAGGATTTCAGTTCTGGAGAGCCTGAAGCAACTAACGGTATGAGCTATCTGGCTTTCTTAACAGAAAACAGGGAAGTAAGTCTTTTTTTAATAGTGGAAATGCTTGAAGTGGTTTGTGAGCATAAAGGAGAGAAACATGGTGGAGAAAATTGCTGCTGAGGATGTGCTATGCAAATCTGTTTGGAAGGAATGTGAAGGGAAAGGCAAAAAAAATGCACGAGGTGGGGAGGGATTTTTAGAGCAGTAGGACAAGCATGGAGAAGGGAAAGATCTGTTGCCAGCTTAAGAATACTGGCTCAGAGTATTTTGGTAAGGGATGCAGAGGAGAGTTTGGTAGTGTCATCCTGGAGCGATTCTGGTACAGCAAAAGGAACAAAAACAAGGAAAAATAAAATGAGGTAGTGTAACGAAGGGGCATATGGCCTGTTCTGTGAAGAAGAGGACACAGTTTCTGACACCTGCAGAGTGGGTGGGTGGATCTGAGAGTCACAGATTACAACCTTAGTGAAGATCCTGGGAGATGGCGTCCGACCCCTGAAGATAAGAAGCCCCTAACTCTGAGCAGGCTAGTAGCAGCTTTTACAACCAAATCTGAGTTTAATATTTACAATAAAAGGCTAAAAATATTGTCTTCGCGAAAGCATTGGGTGCTAAAAGTTTCTAAATCATGCCAGCCTGGAAGAGACTGTCCTAAATCTCTGAGAAATGCATTCTAAAGGTGTAACTTCTTTCTGATGTCCAGGTGCAGAAGGGGAAAAAGATTAACATCACCACTATTTTCTGGTGGGAGCCTGATGCCACTGAAACTTCTTAATTAGCTATGTGGGGAAAACAAAAGAGTGACATTTTAGGCGTCTTGGCTTAACACTTCCAGAAAGAGTCTTATGCTCTTGTGTTTTACTTTTAAATTTACAAGTGATAAGGAAGGATGTCAAGAAGACAGCTGCCAATGTATTTAGCAGGACACATTTCAGGTGGTTCATTCCTTGTCGTCCAGATCATAACAGAGCTTCCATTCTCAGGTGCAGGCTACAATACTTAGAGCAAAATCTGAATTTAGGGGTACTTGGTATCATTCCCTGTTGCTACTGTACTGCACACTGGGTTTTTTTCCAGCAGAACTCATGTCTTCACACAGTATAGTATTAGAGGCATTGCATTAGGCCCAAGGCAAAACCTGGGTTTGATTATTTTGTTGACTGGTCTTCCTTTTATCCTGTCTGGAACCACAGCTGCCTCCCAGGCAGTGGTTTGTCCCTTGAGAGATATGGAAATTATGTCACTGCTTGCAGAGGCCATAGAAAGAGAAAGAACTCAGAGCTGTGAATTAGTGATTCTAGATTAGTTAGCAGAAATCTATCTCCAGTGGGGTCTCCCTTATTCTGAGCCATGACCCCTATCTGAGACATCTGTAGCTTTTCATCTCTGCTAATTCTGCTTGGATTTTCCTCCATTCCTTCCACCTGATGCTGGCTCAGACTCTTTAGAGACAGGATATGTTTAGCGCTAATGAGGGAGACTAAGATGGGGCTTGTGGTGGAGAATTTCGACAGATCTATATGGAGCACTTGAATAAATTTTATAATGGTTAATTTATAGCTACCTTTGCCATCAATTTAGCTGCCTCTGAGACTCTGGAGTTGCCAGGTCTTAAGTGGAGTGGCAGAAGCCAGAAGACAAATATTTTAACTGCATATAATGACCTAATCTTAGGAGGGAGGGGGTATGTACCACAAAACATGAAAGTGGATGTGCCTATTTTTTAACTTATATGTGATCTAAGCAGTACTATTTTTCGGGGGGGGGTGCCAGAACTCAACACAAATGTCTCCCTTGTTCTTCTATAACGGCAATGGTGCCCACCTGAGAGGTGCTAGAACTGAGTTCAGGTGAGTTCTGGCACCTCTTTTCTCCTAGGATGCTTGCATACAGAGTAGCCTCCTTGCACCCATATTTAGGGGGGCCAAGATTCAGATGAGGGCAGGGCACCTAGACCTATATAAATAGTTGTGTGGAGGAGAGAATAACATGCAAACTGTACCTGCTGAAATTCTGTGCTCTGCATAACCATTAAAGGTGCAGGAACCGTGCCCTCATTTGCATCTTGGCCACCCTGCCCACCTTTGGTCTTGGTCTTTCAGTGCCCAGTTCTCCTCATCTGTAGGCGCCAATACTGAAGCCAGAGCCAGCAATATGTCAGACTTTAATAAAAATGGATGCTTTTAAATTCTAAACATTTAATTTTGGCAGCCAACCTCTTGCAAAGCTTTCAGAGCAATCTTGTTAATGTTTTAACCAAAGCAAAAACAAGCATATCTCAGCACTTCTGTCTGGCTCTCAGGATCCCCCCCCCTCCTACCTCCCGGCTTCTGCTCCTGGAGCATGCTCAATTCTGCTGCTGCAGCGTGCTTTGCCTGGAAAGTCTTAATTTGCCAAATGGACATTTGCTCACAGCTTGCCCTTAGTTAAAGGGTGGATTGAAGTGGGGCGATTGAAATCTCATAGCCATTAACAATGTCTGTGAAGTGAATGTTCATAAAGCAGTGAGGGGGAGACCCCTGCAACATCCTTCCATTCTGAGCAGAATCTAAACTAAGAAAAGGATAAATTAGAGGTGTTTTCAGTGGGCATATATAAATAGTTGCAAGCCAAGGAACTCTTGCTCTCAATTTTTAAAAAACTGCAATACACAAAGAAACACTGTCCATGCTCGTTAGGGATTGTGCTGGTGATTTCACCCTCATATTACCTATATATTGGGCAGCCAATGAGATAATGATGTTCTACCACATGCCTCATCTCTCTCACACGCACACTGACCACTCAAGTGCTCCCATTCCATCAGCTCCAGTGGCTCAGGCAGTAATGACTCTGCTACTTCCAGTCCCCAGGTATCTCCACAGGCAGTTCTAATCTTGTACTCCTCACAAGAACTATTTCTGAGCACAGTACAAAAAGGAATGTCTATGCAAAATAAGACATTTCAGCACTTTTCATAGAACCTCAGACCATGTCTGGCCAACCGGTACAGAAAACTACCTCCAAGCAGCCTTGCAGCTGCTGAATGACCAGAAGGCAGATTTTGCTGCACATCCCTGAAATAAATTTCTGTCCCTAGCACCAGCAATCGTTTTAGTGTTCTGACAGCCCCTGGACTGCAAGGCGAAGTGGCCCAGAGGCACTATATGGTCCATTAATAGAACACCTAACAATGGCAACTTTCACCCATTTAAATCTGAAACGGCTCAATCACTGCATGAGAACTTAATATTTGCCAATTTTTCATCCTGGCAGGAATTGAATCTCTGTGGGCATCTGTTGATCATTCAGAAGCAGACTCTATAAATGTTTCCAATACAGAAGGCTTCCAGTTCTCTCTTTGCAGCCCTGAGGGAGTTTGTGAATGTTTTTATAAAGGTTATGGCACACTTTGTCTAGCAAGAATTGAGTCTTTCCCAACCCAGATTATATTATTCTGCTCTTGTCCATGGGGCGGACAAAGAATAAAGGGATGCTCAAGCCTGTCTTAACCTGCCTCATGGACTAACTGCATCTAGAGAGCTCTCTTCCTCTGTTGCAGTGATGAGAAATGCTGAATTCATGATGAAATTGGGTTATTGATGTTAACATCCTGATTTAGGTCACTGAAGAGGACTTTAGGCAAATGTGGATCTTATAGTCTGTCAACCAGTAGGGGATGATTGTCTCACAAGAGTAATTGGTCCAGATTCCACACAGTTTTTTTCAGGGCTCCTCTTGCCTTCTGGCTTGAGACTGCAGTGCAAACATACCTACAGAGTTAGTTAATGAGGGATATTTGTGTATCGCCATTTTGGTGTCTGTTCCCAGTCAGATGCAGACAACCACAGACTTTCTTCCTTAGTCTGAGTATTTTTGTGTGTGATGAAGCATCCTGGATTTAGGAGCCAGGAAAGAATTCCCACTCAAGTTCCTCAAAGCAGAGATAGGGATGATGGGTGAAGTGTGAATCCGAGAACTAAACTGGTGCAGACAGTACTTGGTTTAAAAATAAGTAAAGGCGCAGCACAAATAGCTAGAAAAAGAAAAAGTCCTCAACCTTAGCTGCTGTTCCTGGATGCAACAGGAGGAAGGTTATTCCCAGGGGTTGTGGGGTGGGTCATTTCTCCCATCCATGTTAAAAAGAAGCAAGAGAAAGAGAACCTGCTGGTCACAGGCCAAAGTATGAACCAGTGATACCTGGCTTGTTCTTTTTGGATGTCTGAATTTACGAGCTTCCAGCTTAGATATTCTGAGTCCAGCAGAATCTCATAATGTTTGTTTTACATTCGTGTGCATCTTAGTGCACTCGGGTATAATAGTCTTCTGTTTTTTATATATATAGTTTTAACTTGTTAGGACTAAAGAGCTTTCTTCCAGGCTATATGGGCTTAGTATAGGAGCTAGAGGGAAGCTCCTTCTCCCCCTGGATAAGCCCAACAATAAACACTGCCTGACCCCAGAATCCCTGAGAATTAAAGTCAGTGGGGAATACTTCAAGTTTAGTGGAAGAAGGGGTATATGATCCTTGTGCCAAAAATCAGCTATTTGATTATTTTCGCAAGGAATTCCCAACATTATCCTGCCTTCAGCTGCATGGTTTCTGCCAAGCAATGGATCTGCAACTCAAATCCTGCAAAGTACTTGGGAAAGAAGCATTCTCTCCCAACCCTAAGAGAGCAGGTCCCTTTCCCATTTATTGCAGCCAGCTGCTATCAACTCCAATCTGCCTTCTCCCTAGCTGCCTTTTATCACCTCAATTAACATTTCCTTTATGGCAGCTTGTGAGTGTGGGTAACTGTTCAATAGCCTTCTCCCAAGGCACACTATCCAGACTTCATATGCTCTGACGGAAGCTTACCTGGCATTCTGTCCTCATTACAGCCATTTCACACCCCATAAGTCACCACAGGGCACTAATGTGGCACATTCACACTGGAAAGGGCTCTCCTACAGTAGCATGTCTTGCTGTAAAATGTGTGTGTGCATGCACTGTGCTACAGCACAATAGCAGTTCCAAGCGTTCTGGCTCTGGTTGGGCAGTTTATAAGCTATCCCAAATGGTTGCTTACTATCTTGTGAGAAGCTTATTACCACTCCACGGCTATACGGGAAAGCCTGCTGGTCCATATCAAATGCATTCCACAAATGAGTACCTTAGGAAAACCATCACCAATCTTGCCTAGTTGTCAGGGTCTTCTGCCCAGATGGCTTTGAGTTCAGTATTAGAAGGATATAATCCCTGGTGACAGCCATTACCTTGTTTCTCTGCCAGTGGAGCTGGTTCTCCCCAGTGCTCCTGTCCCAAGTCCTCATACACAAATGTTGAGGTGGCATGTCTGTGATTGGAGCAAGGCTGCACCACTTCAGATTGTACCACTCCATGACTGATGGGTGGGCAAGGAGAGGGATTGGCTACTGCTGGCAGCAAGGAATAAGAGCAATTGCCACGATTCATCTGGCTTGGGTAGTTCTAGTGATCAGTGGGCCCTGGCAGCTGACCTGGGTTACATATTTAATATGCATTGTGTACTTGTTCAGGGAAATGAGAATAGATAGGGTAGAGGTCACCAGCAATGCTCATGTTCAATGGCTAATCCTCAATATAGGATAGGGAACCTGTGGCCCTCCAGATATTGTTGGATTACAACCTGACATCCTTGAGCACTGGTCATGCTGGCTGGTGATGATGGGAGTTGGAGTCCAACAACGCCTGGAAGACCACAGGTTTTCCATCCTTGCCTTACAAGTTCCTTCTCAAGTAGATGCTTTTTAGGGTGAATTTTGCATCAAGGCCAGAGCCAGACTTCCTTCTTTAGGGACGAGGAGGCTGTGGGAAGTTTATACCTGTGCATGGGGGAGAGAACATGATCGATACTGAGGACTATTTTGTTGAGTCCAATGGCTTTTGAATTCAACAGCCAAAGCAATTCTATGCGAAAGAGTCAATTGCTGGCTCTTGAATCCTATATCTAGAATGGAGTGTAGATGCCTAGCAAATATTTAGACTGGCAGCAGGGCAAGATCTTAAACCTGCCGTGATCAAGCAAGTCATGTGACATGAAAGGAAGGAATGTCCTATGTAAACTATTGAAGGCCCATCTGATTCCAGTTGTACAGCATGACAAATAATTATATATGAAATTTCTATGCCCTGCAGAAAAATGTTAGCCCTTTGATCTAAGCAGAGCGTCTCGCCTGCATCAAAGGAACAAGGCACTTTGTCCTAGGGTACTGTGAGCCAACTCGGTTTCAACAGTGTTTGCGTCTAAGGATTTGCTTTTGTGTTGTTGAGGTGTGCCAAAAGCACATGGGACCTGTTCCGTTTTTCAAAGTGGATGGGGAGTCTGAGCATTGTCTTCTGGTGGAGGTCTCTCATCATCATCATCACCACCATCTGGCTGGGTTTCACCAGCCACTCTTAGACCTTATCTGTTTTTGTTTCTGGCGTGCTTGCTTTGCCTCTGTCATATTTGCTGGTTTTGGAGCCAGCTGTAGCACTTGAGGTCGGCCAAGTGGTACAGCTGAACCATATGGCGTGAAAGCATGGATAACATGATACCCTTCAAGACAGTGACTTGCTGCCCTACCTTGTCTGCAGGAAAACACACCCACACATAAAGCAGCACTTGGTGCATAAGGATCATGATGGATGATGGGCCTCTAGCATGGGAATCCATCTGGGGTCAGCCTGGCACTTTTGCAGTTTTGTATTCACATTTCCTGCCTTAAAGCACCCTGTTGTCTAGCTGCAAGCTGCCATGTGGCACAACACATTTCACCGTGTTGGCATAAAATAAGGCTGCCAGCCTTAGCTCAGAACTCTCTGTGTCCCTGATTCACAGGTGGCCAGTTCCTCAAAGGGGGTGTGCAAGATTGCACTTCACAACATGGAAACAATGTAAAGCCATGTTCCCTCTCCCTGCAGCCCCAGCCTTTGGCTCTTGTTGAACTATTAGCTTCCAGCAAAGCATTTTTCACACTTCTGGTTAGCAAGCTGCATTGATACACCTTTTGTGGGGTTGGGAAGCGGCACAGCATTTTGGGGGGAGGGGCTCATTTGACTTGTCTCCATACAGAAGATGATTCCTGTTGCTTCTGTTGATATGCATTCCACATCTATGCATATTTACACACGTTGGCCCCGCTCAGTTCAGTGGGACTTACTGCCTAGTAAATGTACACAGTGGTGTTGTGGGGATTCTTTTGCACACATACCCCTTTTTGCAGAGCATGCATATGCAACGTTGGGGAAATCATTGCTTTAGACTAGAGAATGAATTCAGGCGCTCCGTTTTGTTGATAAAAATGTGCCCTGTCTCAAATGGTTTACACTGGCCTCTCAGTCTTAGAGAATAATTCAGGCCCAGGCCATTCCAGAGACAAAGATAAATGCATTTCCCACCCTACCTTGCTAATCATTCTGGGCAGAGTTGTGCCACCTCAGGCCTTTGATTCATTTCCCTTAAACGCTTCCCTTCCTTTCTGATCTACCTAGTTGCTGATGAAGTGCAGCCTGGTTCAGGCTCCTTCTCCTTTGCCCCTCTCGGACTAATTGAATTAAGCGGATGGGAAGTGAATCCAATTGACTAGATTAAATGAGCTGGGCACAGATCTGGGAAGAAATCAGGGCCTTGGAAGCTGAGCAAAGGAGCGCTTCCTCTGGCCACAGCTCTTCCGCTGCCCCATGAACTGCACCCCCCTAGGTGCCGTCACTTCACCACCCTTTGCCTTTTGCTTAACCTCTCATCCCTGGTCTTCCAGCAGCCCCTGCTGGGAAAGTGCAATGGCTCCCGTCTCCTCAGACATTTCCCCCCTCACTCTCTTCTGTTGCGCAGAGCCTCCTTACTCTCCTAGGTAATTAGTGGTTAATTAGCCAAGCTGTCTGACTTCGGCATGGCCCCCTCCACTCACGCTTCCCTCACGCTGGGCCTCAGGGCTGTGAGTGTGTAATGAACTGCAGGCTGGGGAAGGCCCCAGCCACATTTGCTCATTTAATTTCTGCTGCATCAGCTTACAAGCACATTGGATTTGAGGCTCTTGCTGTGCTGGAAGGGGCTTGGGACCTCCAAGCTGTTAGGTTTAAGCTGCGCTCCGGGGAGCAAACGCTCTGGTGACAAGCACCAGCTGGGGCTGGAGGCTGGTGAGCACTGTCCTCTTCAATGCCAGCATTCCCAGACTGGCTTTCTCTCCCCGCCCCGCCCCCCACTCCCGCCTCCAAGAAGAACTGTCCCTAGATACTTCCATACATCTGCTGCTAGTGGAGGGAAGAGCATGTTTGTGAGGATGAAACACACAGTCTCCATTTCCCTCTTTCCCTTTCGAAAGTGAGTGGAGACGCGGTGCAAACGCCTCTAGAAATAATGATAATCTGAAATGGAAGGTTTTGCCTTTTACACTTGACATTCCTATCTGGTCCATGTTTAGGATCTCCCAAGGTCTGGGTAACATTTTCATAGGTGCCGACTCCATGGGGCTTGAGGGGGCCCGAGCCCCCTCAAAAATTCGTTTGGGGGGGCTCTGCCCCCCCAATAATCTCGGGCGCCCCTCCAGCAGAGCGCCGCCGCCGCGCTGGCTCTGCCTGTCGACGCTTGGCGCGTCCGCGGCTTTTATAGGGCGCCCAGCGCGCACCAGCTCGATAACGGGCACCGGCGCAGCGGGGGGCGCCGGGCCGGGGGCGAGGGGCGGCCGGCCTGTCTCCTTGGCAACCCCATTGAGCAGCGCCGGCTCCCCCGGGAGGGCCATCCCCCCGCGCCGCCGATCGCCAACACCGCCGGCGCTGTGGCTGCCGGAGCCCGAGCCCGAGCCTGTCAGTCAGCCAGGAAGGAAGGAAGGAAGGAAGGAAGGAGAGAGAAATGGGGAGGGAGACGAGGGAGGAAAATTGCGCGCAGGGTGAAGAAAGGAGAAGGGCGAACGAGACGAGCTTCCAACCCAAAAAAGGGCTGGAAGACTTGGAGGATGAAGGATCGGGAAAGAAAGCGACGCCTTCCCCGCCCACGACGTCGCCCACTTGTCATTGGCAGCGCAGCGGGTGCCCAGAGAGGCTGGGCACCGGCGCAGGGCCGCTCCGCAGCCGCGGAGGACAGCTGCACGGCTAGCAAGGTGCGCCGCGTAGAGCGCGGCCCTTGTGTGGCCCGGTGGCCACGCAAGCTCGGGTGGGGACCCCCATGCGAATCTAAGACGGGAGAAGAGGGCAGAGCAAAGGGGGTCCCTTCCCCAACCTCCAGCTCTGAGACTTCCCTGCGCCCCAGAAAAGCGAAAGGATTTTCTCTCTCTCTTTTTTTTATAAATATTTTATTAAGTTTTCAAATACAAAGTTAGAAACATACACTGAAGAATAAAGTAAAAGAACAAGAAAAAGAAAAAAAGAAAAAGAAGAAAAGAAAACCAACCATTCAACACATTTTTTATATAACTAACTGGACTTCCTCGCATCTCCCTTACCCTGCATTCTTTATAATAAAGATATCAGCAAATTATTACCTTGTTTCGTACCTTATTTTGTACTTTTCAAATACTATACCTCTAAATTTAACATACTTTTCATCAGTTACTTATATCTTAAATTAAACATAGTATTACCTTAGATTTTGACCTTTTCTTACTTAAAATATAATTTCCTGTTTCCCAAATCTAATTGCTGAAGCTATAGTTTCCGAATCGTGTAAATTTTTAACATTCATACAACTTATATTGTTTTTGTAAATAGTCCTTAATTTTTTTCCAGTCCTCTTCCGTTGTTTCTTCTCCCAAATCTCGGATTCTGCCAGTAATTTCAGCCAGTTCCATGTAGTCCATCAATTGCGTCTGCCACTCTTCCAGTGTGGGCAAATCTTGTGTCTTTCAATATTTTGCGATAAGTATTCTTGCTGCTGTAGTTGCATACATAAAGAAAGTTCTATCCTTCTTTAACCCTTTCTGGCCAACAATGCCCAAGAGGAAGGCCTCTGGTTTCTTGGGAAAGGTATACTTAAATACATTTTTTAACTCATTATAGATCATTTCCCAGAAGGCCTTCACTTTTGGACAAGTCCACCGGAGGTGAAAGAATGTCCCTTCAGCCTCCTTACATTTCCAACATTTATTATCAGACAGGTGATATATTTTTGCAAGTTTGACTGGGGTCATGTACCACCTATAAATCATTTTCATAATATTTTCCTTCAAGGCATTACATGCCGTGAATTTCATTCCGGTGGTCCATAACCTTTCCCAGTCCTCAAACATGATGTTATACCCAATATCCTGAGCCCATTTTATCATGGCTGATTTGACTGTCTCATCCTGAGTGATTTTCTCTTCAACCTGCCCTCCATCCTCTTGCGGAAAACTCTTTGCCTGCCCTGCCCTGCCCGTATCTCGTTTTTGCTTTTTAATTCCACACACGCACCCTTCGGACTTCGTGGCAATCGGGCGCGCGGGTGCGTTTCCTAAGAGAGTGAGGACCCCCGCCTCCTCCCCACCTGCTCCCTCGCCAGCCAGCCAGCCGCGTGCCCTAGCAATCGGCTGGATCTCCCTTCAGCAGGCCGGGCTCACAACTCGGCCCAGGGACCCCCCAGCAGCGGATCTCCGGCCCAGCTGAAGAATCCGGCAACAAGCCCCCTCCTCCCCAATCGCTCCGTCGAAATACGCTCCAAAACCCCCCAGATAGGCCGCCGGCCGCCATGTCTCGTGGCGCCCTGAGCGAGGGTCTCTCCCCAACACCGCCACCTCGAACTGTGTTCTCCCGGCTACCCGAGCGAAGCAGCGGCAGGACCCCGGTATGGGCCCCCCCAATATTTTTTATAAGTCGGCGCCCCTGAACATTTTTATTAGCTGCTTTGAAAATTGAGTGTGTCTGGGTCCCCACACACTCTGGATTGTTTAACCTTTTCCTCCAAACATCCATCTCCTGATGTAATTTCCCCCACACCCTGCCCCAAACTATTTTTTAAAGTCAGGAACACCATCTGCACCTTTTCCTTCCCCCGCCCCAATGCCTCACTACTCATGGAGATAATAACAATGGGGGGGGGGAGGGATTTACATAAGGGAAAGGACTAAAACCCTGTCCAGAGTAGCCACATGAGGGTGCTTATTTAGTTTTCTCCTTCTCCTTAACACATACTGTAATCCTAATCCCAGATCTCCAACATGCCAAAGTTACACAAGAACAGCCCTATACTACCCAGCTCCCTTGCTGATTTGGAAACTCAAAACATTTGCTATCACCATCTTGCCACATTTTAAATCCCCGATAGGCTGCAATATTTGCCAGCAAACATGGAGTTCCTGTCCATGAAACTGACAAGTAATCTATACACTGCCATTCATACTTAGCAGAGTTTTTAAAACTCACCTATCCAGCCTTAAAGATTATTATACCAAGTAATATAGAAGCAGAGGACAGGAAATGAACCTCCCTTCTTGAAATGCTTCCTGAATTGCGGAGGTGGCTGTGGCCTTCCCTGCAGAATGGGATGCCAATCTTGCTCATAGGTAGCAAGGCTTTAGGTTAAAATCAAACCAGGTATTATTGTTGTTTATTAAATATCTATACTGCCCTTTATCCGAGGATCACAGGGCTGTTTACAATATAAAACACAACACTATTCCCCACTTCAAAAAGAGGAAAAATTAATTATGGTAAAATCAAAATGGAACATCAATTGTCCAAGATTTAGATCATGGTGATTTAATATCCTGTGCTTGACTTTTCCCACATAGTTAAGCCATAAGAATGGAAATCTGCAATTAGCTAAAGGTGTGCTTAATAATGGTGATCAATGCTCTGTCTTTACTTAATGAGCTGTTAAATTGCATCCCTGAGATAGATCACTAAGACCAGCCTGCCATTGTAGCTGGGAGGTGAAGTGCTGTGTTGCAATGGTGAGGGCATTGTGCTCTCTTTCTAACACAGATACACACCATGCTTTCCTCCTAGCAGGACTGAAAGGACTTGATAGCAATGTTCTTCATTTGCCCTCTTGATTTACAAAGTCCCAGTGTTTTGGTCCTGAAGGGTTACTATGAATATGGTCTCATAAGTTTCCCACTAGCCTCAAACACTGCAGCGAGACTGTATCTCCTGCTGCCACCCCCCATAGCCTTCTTTTATATCCAGGTGATTGTAAAGGCCTTCTAAGTGCACAACAAGCAACCCAATTGCTTTCGAGCTCAGGTTGATTCAGCCTTCCAGCTGCAAGCTTTGAACATAATGCTCTTGCAAGATATGCTGGTCTATTATTGAGGTGTATGTGATGGATTTGTTATCTGATCTGTACCAGCATTTGAATAAGCACTCTTTCACAGCTGCTTTTGTTTTAATACAGCCAAACAGCAGCAACAAGTGATGGAAGATGTATATAACTGCATGCTGTATCTATTTTGGCTATGTTTGCTAATACATCAAGGCTGTTGGAGTCCATTCTTTTTGTGTCTAAGCCTTTGTGAAATGCTCCAGGCCAGAGTAAATCAAGTAGCCACTGGAGGTTTAGCATTGAGGTGAAAGCTATTTCAGACAATGCAGGTATGACTCAAAGCAGCTTTACGTCCTGCAAAGAAGTCACTAAACAGGAATGATTCTGTCATCTTAAAAAATGGTCTTTATTTCTTAAATTCAAATGTATGCATGGTACACTCCCTTCTATTGATCTTGTAACAAACTGAAAGAAATGCAGAGAGGAAGAGTTGGTTTTGCGCACAGAGCAATTAACAACCAGAACAAGTAAAAACTACCATCTCCAACAAACCAAATGGAAAGTGTACCCAAATGGGTATGTGGTTTGTTTTTTTTTGGTGCCAGGAAGAATGAATTATTCCCACTTGGGGGGGGGCAGTTCACACATGCATGAACATCACTTGATGACATGCAACTGACAAGTCTTGTCTATGCATGCAGCAGAGTGAGCTGCTTGAGTTCTGAGGTTACATAATGGATTTTACCACTTCCAACTAGGGCTGAGGAAGGAAACCACTTTGATGTTCAAAATAAATAAATCCCTGCAAATAGCAAAGTATGAAGCAGGCTGCACCAAAAGCTTTATTCCTTCCATGTTATATGTCTGTATGTGTTTGTCTATATGTCTTTACTGTTTATATGGAGGAGTGTGGGATTTTGCCTAGGGGAGACCTGAAATTGCACCCACCCACCCCCTACACCCGCAGTATGAAATGGTGCAGTCTGTCACTGTCACAGGATTCCAGTTCTAAATATATGAACCTACTCTATTGAAAAGTATTAAGTTTTTAGATGATGTCAGGTGCTTGATCTGTGGTGGCTTTTGCAGATGTTTGTAGCCTCTGAGAAGGAGCTCCCAGTCTCTCTCTAAGGTATTTCCTTTCAAGAGGCACTCAACTCTCGTTTTAACTACATCCTTGATTCACCAGAAGAGCACAAAGTCTGATTCCTGAGGTCCCACAACTGGTTCAGAGAGAACATCTGAGAAGCAGCTCTTGAGAAGCACCCATGATTCTTCCCCAAAGCCATGCCTGCACCTTAGGAGATGAAGAGGCTGCATCCATGAGAGTTGCTCATGCCACAGAAAGTTGAGTGTTGTATCTAGTAATCAAATTGTGCTGTTTGTTTTACTTCTGCGCTCTAAAATTTACTGTTCTCATCTCACATGTATACTGCCCATCTCATATCTGCTGCAGACTTGCCTGTACACCTCATGCCCCATTAAATCAATATGCTTCTAGTCTATAGGGTGCCAGAACACTTTTTGCCCTCCTCCTGCTCACAGAGCTGCTTTCTGGGAAGTTCTATGAGGTATACTTATAGTTACCTATGTAGAGCTTGTCTGGCATCTCCCTGAGACAGGGAGCAATTACCCAAAAAGCTTTGATTAACTCTTATTTGACAGCAATTGAGAAAAATAACCTTGGCCAGAAGAGTTTTTGGCACTGATTATTTAACCTGACATCATGTGTCCTGTTGGCAGACCCTGGGAGGCGATATCCATCTGGAACCACTTACGTTATTCATTGTTTCTTACATTTGTTTTTAATTTGCCCTTATTTGACTCTGGCTGTGACCACCTAGCTGACTGCAGTATATACACTCCCATTCCTTTTTCCTGGGCTCAGGTTTTACACTCTGCTTACAAACAAACAAAAACCAACCAACCAACCAACCAAAGGATGGAGACAACAGAGGATGGCAGTCAACTCTTCCCATCACAGTCCATAAATCGACCCCTCCCACAGAGCCCCAGGTCAACAGCCAGCTGCTCAATCCCAAGATTTCCCCCAGCTTTTGAGGGCTGAACAGAATGGGACTATAATATCCCATCCAGCAAGTGGCTAGAGAGCAGCTTTTCCTCCCTCTTTCATAATACTAGAGCCCCAGAGTCACCTAATGGTAGACCATTCAAGACAGACAAGAGGACTACAAGACTCTGGTTACAGCCACCAATTTGTATAGCTTTAACATGGGATTAGATAAATTCATGGTGGGCAAGGCTATCAATGCTGAGAGTCACAATGGTTGTCTAATACTTCCAGGAAGAGAGGCAACAGGGAGACGGAGAGGGCTATTGCTCTTGGGTCCTGCTTGTGGACATCTGGTTGACTGCTGTGTGAAAACAGCACACTGGACTAGATAAACTTTTGGGTTGATCCAACAAGGCTACTCATGTTCTTATGGACTCCGGGATCAACACAGGTTGTTTATAAGGCGCAGTTCTGTCCTCTGTGACCAGTGTGGGCTGCATTGATAGGTTGAACTATTGGAGAGGATGAAATTCTATGATTGCATTGAAACAACTTGGGTCAATAATAACAACAGTAGCATTGGCAAAACATTTCACTGTCTGCAAAGCGTTTCACATATATGTAGACCTTTTAGAAGAAAAAAAAATCCCAAAAGTGAGTGGTTTTATCCTCATATTGCAGTGGGGGATTAAGGCTGAGAGCCAAACTTGATGTGACATTATTTTGCCATGGGCTTTAAAAAAAAATAAAAATAGCTGCTGTGGAGGAGGGAGGCTTCAAGCTTTTGCCCCCACCCTGGACCCAATCTGAATGGAATGATTCCACACCTGCTATCTGCAATGACAGGGAAGCTCTCGCTGGGAACAAGAACCTGTGGTTTTTAGTTCAGTGCCAGGACTCAGCACCAGTCCCCTGAATATATGCAGAGTTTAATTTCAGCCAGGTGTCACAAAGGTTTAAAATCTGGAAGCTGTCTTCAGTGCCTGTGAATCTGCCTTCATTATGTAATACTCTGTGTCTAACTAGAACGAGTTCCAGGTTTATTAAAGAGAAGGTGGGAAGCATAAGAGAAAATGAAACAAGCTGCACAATACACAAAAGTAAAATGCACCTACAAGTCTAATATTAGACAGGCAGGAGCTTAACTTCCAGCACTGTAACCCCTAAGGGGCCACAGCAGCATATTAGAAATTCAAACTAAGTAAAGCAATGTAGTTCACTCTTTTAAAAAAAGCTCTGCAGAAAAGTGGGAAACCACTTAGATCTTACAACTCATGAACAAATCAAAAGAGGGAGGGAAGATAAATTTCAACATTTTTGGCCATGACCAGAGGCAGGATGCTGAACTAGAGAGGCCACTGGTCTGATCCAGCAGGCTCTCCTTATGTTCTTAAAAGTAACTGGTACATATATATATATTTGGAACTCTCTATGGACTGAGTAGAAAACAGGATTTCTCTTTTCACTATGTACCCCACTGTACCATCCTCACATTAGAGATCTTGGTGTGCTGGTAATTGGTAGCTGGCCCCCTCACCACACTTTTCTATTCACATTAGCTGAAAGATGGGCTGTGGATTGGACTCTGGCAGAGATTTCCTCTTTGTTTGACATCTTTCAAGAGAAATACCACCGGCTATTTGATAGACTATCAAAGGAAATTGTTCCTCTTTGTAACAGCTAAAAAGCCAGGCTAGATAAAGTGTACATTTTGGCATTTTTTTTTTAAAAAAAATATTGTGGTGGGATAGAGAGAGAATGTCATTCTGGAGATAGGAGTACTGTACTGTACTATATAAAAAGAGAAAAACAGCTAGAGTTAGGGAATTTGGTGAGGTATAGTTACAGTATAAGGGACGTGGGTGGCGCTGTGGGTTAAACCACAGAGCCTAGGACTTGCTGATCAGAAGATCGGCGGTTCGAATCCCCATGACGGGGTGAGCTCCCGTTGCTCAGTCCCTGCTCCTGCCAACCTAGCAGTTTGAAAGCACGTCAAAGTGCAAGTAGATAAATAGGTACCACTCCAGCGGGAAGGTAAACGGCATTTCCGTGCGCTGCTCTGGTTCGCCAGAAGCGGCTTAGTCATGCTGGCCACATGACCCGGAAGCTGTCTGCGGACAAACGCCGGCTCCCTTGGCCAATAAAGCGAGATGAGCACCGCAACCCCAGAGTCAGCCACGACTGGACCTGATGGTCAGGGGTCCCTTTACCTTTACCTTTAGTTACAGTATATCCTTGCCCTTGAATCACTTGAATCTACCTGGGCAGTTATCTTTCTACAAGGGCTGACATTGATGCAGAAATCCAGCATCGCCTGAGCTCTGCGAGTGCGGCTTTCTCCCTGTTGAAGTGCAGAGGGTTTGAGGACCAGGACATTCGTAGGGAAACCAAAATGCTTGTTTACAAAGCTATTGTACCCTTGAACCATGGAACACTGCTAAAATGCAAGCCTTTAAAGTAAAAAGTGAAATATATATTGAAAGTGCATTTAGCCACAGGTTAGAATTTGTGTTTTTATATTATTTCAAACCAGTATTGATTCCTTCATCCTTACCAACTCCATACATTTTTTAAATAAACCAAATTGGATTTGGTTTGGGCTCTATGATCCTAATGAATCTTTACTGCTTCTGACAGATCTCCTAAAGGTGTGGGCTCAGCATGTGCTCTTTGCTGCAGGGCGAAACTGGCAGGGCTAGCAGCATCCCTAGAAGAGAAAAGGCAGCCTTCTGCCTTCCAAATAAAATGGAAGCTTTTGTCGGGCTCCCATACGTCTGGGTTTCCCTGGACATTACTGGGATTTCAAAGGCAGAATTGACATTGGGGGTGGGGTGGGGATTTCCCAAAGGCAGCACTTTGTCCTGGATCTTAGGCAAGTCAATTGAAATAAAAAATTGGGGGGGGGGGGTAAACAACCTTGAGGTTTGTGTAAAAAAATCCTAACAAGTTCAGTGGTTTTATTTAAAAATAAACCAGCTCAACAACATTCAGGATATCCTGGTTTTTAGTTTTTGATATATGGCAAGCTTTTGCCCTTTTTGCATACGGCAACTTGCACCAAGGAGACATGAACCACAGCCTCTCTTGATTTGCCCTGGTACTTCAGGGCAAAGGAATCTGTCTTACTGTGAGTGTTCCCTTTCTTGTGCCAGTGGGATTAGCTCAATGGCTTATTGATCAGTTTCCCTTCTTCTTGGCTGCAAGGTTCTCCAAGAGAAGGGCAGCTGCTTTGTCCCTAGTGTGCAGCCCTGTTGCGGAACAATTATGGACACCCTCTGAGCCTATATATATCTTCTTACAATACCTTCGGAGTTCTCACCATGTCAGTGACGGCCACTCTATTCTGACATTTATGCCCTCGCCCTCTGGTCTTGTGGTGCCTTCCAAATAACTCCACTGAAGACCTTGGTTCAAACTGACCCACTCCTACCACGTCCCTGATTCCCCCTGTGGGCACAGGCAAGAGCTTTTTCTTGTCCCCCTCATGCTTCAACTTTGCAAACAAGTTGAATCAGAGTCAGATTGCCTCCCCATTTCTGTCTCTCTTTCTTTCTCTTCAGCAATTAATTTGTGGAAGGAGCTGCATCATTTTCTCCCACTGCCTCCTAAGCGAAATGTGTGTCTCATTTGCTGTGGGAATGCTGAACGCTGTATTCAGTATTTAGAGCACGAGCAAGGAAAACCTCAAATTAATAACCCTCCCACTCACCATCGGAGTGAATGGGGGTGGAGGAGAGGGAGGGAGGGCCGCATGCAAGCAGGAGAAATGATTAGAAAGAGATTTTCTATCAAGGCAAGAGCTCAAGAAGAGGGGGAAGGAAAGCAGGAGAAGGGCGCTGGGAGCCACAAGAGCAAGAGGTGATCTCCTTCCTGGGTCTGTGTGTGGGTACCACCAGCTCCGCAATGTAGGGGGCTGGAGGAGGCGTTACTGCTCATCAGAGGACAACCTGGAGTCAAGGTAGCCTACGCCACCCAGGCTTTTTGAACGAGAAAATGTGGAATAGCCAGTGGTCTTCTTTTGATTGGTCCTAGGGGTGTGAGAATACTAGGCATATTTCTCCTTTGCCTTGAACATGGTGAGACAGGTGCCAAGATAGTGTTTTCTCCGGAGAGACTATATGCAAGAAAGTTCCAGGGAAAGGGAATGGGGAGGAGTAGGACAGAGAGCACTTGCCAAGGCCAGTAAAACTCTCATGGGGAGAGACACCTCTAGGAGCATAAAGGACCTAGAAGCAGCAGCAATAGATTGCCCTTCCTCCAGACTCTGGGCCCTTGCAAGACCATCTTACGTGGGCTGCCCTTTGGGGCTTGGGGTTAAGTCAGGGAAGGATAGGGAAATCAGCTGGTTTTGAGAAAGTGTTATTCTGTGTCAATGAGCTTTGCTTTGTCGCTTGCCCCCAAGCCATGGGAGGAGGGATGGGGGCTATTTTAATTGGCACAAAGTAAAATCTGAACATTGGGAAGAGGGTGGCGCTGTGGGTTAAACCACAGAGCCTAGGAGTTGCCGATCAGAAGTTCGAAAGCATGTCAAAGTGCAAGTAGATAAATAGGTACTGCTCTGGTGGGAAGGTAAACGGCATTTCCGTGCGCTGCTCTGGTTCGCCAGAAGCGCCTTAGTCATTGCTGGCCACATGACCCGGAAGCTGTACGCCGGCTCCCTCGGCCAATAAAGCGAGATGAGTGCCGCAACCCCAGAGTTGGCCACAACTGGACCTAATGGTCAGGGGTCCCTTTACCTTTACCTAAAATCTGAACTAAGCTTGGTTTTTCATATTGTGACTCTCATTACTCCAAGTTCACAAAGGGAATGGCCTCTCTTTTTGTCCCTAGGAGCCATTGGGAGAAATTCAATGTAGAGCTGTTATTCGTTATGTTTATATCCCTCCTTTCATCTAAGGAGCTCAGGTGTGCGTACATTCTTTTGGTTTCATCCTCACAACAACCCTGAGAGGCAGGTAAGGCTGAGAGGCAGTGGCTGGCCCAAGGTCACCCAGAAAGCTTCATGGCTCAGTGGGGATGTGAACCCTAACCTTGCAGGTCCAACACTCTTAACCACACCACCACACTAGTGCTATGGCAATTGTTCTGTCGGAGCAAGCTTCTCATCCCCATGTGCAAGTCTGGAGGTTCTCCTGACCTATTTTGGGGAGTAGGTAGCCCCACTACACTAGTAGAAGTCCTTCTATGGACTTCCACTAGCAAAACTGGTTACTGAATTCTGCCATTATGAATCCCTTTTGGGGTGAGGCAATTTGGTACCTTTGCTTCTTCTATCTGCAATTGCTTGGGAAATTCCAGTGTGGGCTTTTTCTTTAAAGTGAATCATTGGAGACTGGAACTCTCAAGCAAGATGAATTGGAGTTCAAATATTAATCACAGGAAATAAATACTATAATCCCAATTGATCTGTTCATTTGATAAATGGCACTCACCTCAGTCTCCCATGTGTGCGCCCTCCAGACAGACTGCTGTCAATCTGGTGTCACCTGCTCTCCGTGTGACACTCCATCTATCAGATGAAATTAACAATGACATTTCTCAAGTTTTCCCTAGTCAGTTTCTCTTTCCCTCTCCCCCTCCCCGCCCCCCGTGTTTGCCTTCTCTCTCTGCACAGGGAAGGCAGCACCCTTCACCAGAAAGCTTACTTTTTAAAAAGCGGGGGAGGATGCTGATAATTTGAGATCCAGGCATTTCTCGAGGAGCTGTGATATGCACATACTCTGGCACCTCCCTTCCTTGCTACAGCAGGCTTAATGCAACTCTTGCACATTCACACATGTTCCCGATACCTTCCTTTTTGCCGTTCTGTATTTGTGTTACACAGTCTTGCATTGTGGTGTCTCTGAGGGCTCCTGTAACTTGCAGAGACCCCACTCCTATTAGGCACAGGCTATCTGGAGTACCCTGAAAAACATAACTGAGACCTGAAGACCTGGAACTCTAGGCAAAAAGGCTGAGCAAAATTGCTGCCAGGCCCCCCCCCCTTTTCTCCCCAGTCTCTTGGAGAAAACAGAACAGGAAGATGGTCCCATAAAGTTTACTGCTTGATTGAGCCCATCAATGTGGCAGCTCCTCAACCAGAATAGCAAAACTCTAATAATAAATGAAATAATCAACAGTTAGCTGTTCGTGAATGGCCCCCCAAAATCTGCATCCTTTCCCTGCAGATCAGCCCTGTCAATCAGCTTTCTCTGCCAGCTCACATTTGTGGTTCCTGCTTGGTATTGAGAAAAGCACTTTCTGAATTGCTTATGGACAGCAGCCCACAAGTCCCAAGGCTGGGGCTATCACTCTGTGCCCCTCTGGACTGTCGAGTGCAAGGCCAGAGGGCACTCCCCCCCACAAAAAACCCCTTATCCCTGACCAAAGATATTTCAAGCAGCCCATTTCCCTGATGAGCACAGGCTGCCCATACTCACTTGGAAGAATTTCAGGTGGCATTTGCTTCAGGGAAATAAATCTTCACATCCATCACAGGGCACAATGAGAACACGCCATCAGCTCCAGGTCTCCAAAGGTCTGTAGGTAGCTTTCTTATGCTCTTTGGGAAATAAAGCACCTCAGGAAGGGGTAAAGGGGAAACACTAATTAGTCTTGTCCCCTTCCTTTTGCTTCGCACATGATAGTGCTCAATAATTATGTGGAATGTTAGCTCCTCCAGATGGGTGTGGCTTGGGGGTGTTTCACAAATCTTTAATAAAATGAATGAACTGTTTACTTCCTCTGCCCCAGCTCTGTGGGGAGATGTTCAAACTCCAAATTCCTCTTGCAAAGAACATGAGCAAGAACAGAGAAGGACATATTGACTGGAGCAGCCCATGTCATCCTGAGCCAGCTCTGCCAGAGCTGAATACAGGCACTGTAATTAAGGAAATTATTTGACGTCGGGGGAGACGAGGCAAAGGAGCAACAGCAGTCATGGAAGTACTGATGGGGGGTATTTAACTCTATAGAGGTGTGACTCCCTCACGCCACCTGTTGGCCACCATGGAACAGTTCAGTTTCTCCACAATGGTATCGTAGACTGGGTTAAGGCTGGAATCAATTTGGCTGGCGTTTTAGCAGTGCAGCAGAGACCAGAATATGAGCAGTACTCATTAATTAAGATTAATGGTGTGGGTCGAGGAAAGTGAAGAAGATGCGTTATCTGCATTTCCAGGCTTCACAGAAAGATGCCCTCTTTTTTTAAAAAAGCCAAAATTTTCCTAGCATTTTTTGTTTTAAGAAAAACATGAGAATTACCGAAAGGAACAACCAAGAAGCCAAGAGTGAGATGGGCTATGTGGCAATCTAGCCAAGAAGCTGTTACACGCATAAATCTCATTTCCAACTTACCGGGATATGCCCTGCAACTTATTCCTGGGCCACTGTGATGCATTTTCTTTTGTGGCAACCCTGGGCCAGTACAGTCCACCATCCCTTGCTGTAAACATGCTGCAGTCTCTATAAAGGTCCTCATTAGTCAAGTGGATGGGTATTGGACCAGGACAGGCTGCAATCCACCCAGAGTGCACTGATGGAATGAAATACATCATGCTGTGATACCTCTGATCCAACATCTGAAATCCATCCAGGACAAGTGTTCTCTTAGCTTAGCTACTGGCCCTCTGACAGCTGCCTGCTATCTGGCTATTGGGCCTCCTCAGTGAGGAACTTCCTTTAGTTAGCGTGTCCCATATATCCCTACCAACAGCCTTTCTAGCTGGTCTTAGGACCTGCCACATGGCAAGCTCCTGCGCTCTTAGAGGATGCAACAGGCAGAATTCAACCGGCGAAGCTCTCCCACCTTGGGCTTATTATTTTTTCATAATAACGGAGCCAGGTTGTTTTGGTTTTTTTAAGAGAGGTGGAAGTGGCAACCCCACTCCAAGGACTGGTTCCTTCTAAGACCTCGGAGTCCCACCTGCTCCTCTGAAAGCCTTCTAGAGCGGATTGTACTGGCGAGGGCCGTCGGCGAAGCGTGCGCACGTGCGGCGCTACGCAGCGCGCGCTGGGCGCAGGGAGACGCCTTCGGAATGGTCTCAACGGTGGGTCCCATCCCCGGCCTCTGCGAGCACAGGTGGTCGGGCTTGATTTGCATAGCACCCGGCTGGAACTCTCCCCTTTTGCTCGCGGCTGCTCTGCTCCAGGATCTCCGCGCGAGGCCTGGTGGGCGGGGGCGCGCCTCGTCTGCCCCCGAGGGGGCGGCCTCCCTGCGCGCCTTCGCTCTGCAACTGTGGGAGGGCGTCGAGGAAGCGACCTCGCGACGCGGGCGCGCGTATTTGTGTACCGGCGCACGTGTCTCCTGGCCTCAGGAGACACGTGTCTAACTGACCCCCCCCCCCCACTTTTTTTTCACTCCTCAGTTTCCCAGCCGGCGTGCACGATAGAAAACCCCACCCTCCCCTCCCGGGAAAGAGAGTGTTAGTTCCTGCGTGAAGCGCCACCCTCGGCGTGGGGCGGTACAGAAGACGGGAAGGACCAGGCGCGGAGTCTCGCTCGCCTCAGGGGAGGCAATCTCCTTCTCCCTTAACTCGGTGTAGAAGCCCGCCCGTGTGAACGGGAGGAAAGCGGCTGTGCGCAGAAGCTGGCGGGGGAGGTGGAGAAGGCAGTCGGAGGAAGAGGAGGGGGGAGAGCGGGCGCTCGCTTCTCCTGTTGCCGGGGAGCTGGACGCCGCTTGCCCCGGCCCCGCGCCCCGCCGGGAGGATCTGCCGAGGGCGCCGGGGGGGAAGGAGGGAGGGAGGGGAGGGAGGAGCTGGATCCCGGGCGCCAGAGAGGAGGACAGCTAGGCGAGAGGAGGCGCGCAGTCGGTGCCCGTCCCGTCCCAGCGCCCCGGGGCGTCTCCGCTCCGCAAGATGCGCGGCAAGGACAGGAAAGAGAGCCTCTCCGACTCCCGCGACCTCGACGGTTCTTACGACCAACTAACCGGTGAGTTCCTCCCGGGCTGGCAGGGCGCTCGGCTCGGGGGCGCTGCGGGAAAGGGTAGCATCCCTCTAGCGGCAAACTACCTGGAGCAGGGTAGAGGTCCCGGGTCTAAAATGTTCCGTCTGAACTTCACACACGCACCAATGGCCCTTTGTGCGCCCTCGCCACTCTCTTGGGCGACCTGCAGTCCCTGTGCAAACTTCCACTTAGCCAAAGTGGGCGCTTGCTCGATGTCGACTTCGTCCCTTGAAATCTGGCCCCGTGGCTTACCTAGAACATGTTGGCTGGAGCATGTTGGCTGGAAGTGTGTGTGTGTGTGTGTGTGTGTGTGTGTGTGTGTGAATGCCGGAGAAATGAGTCTTCTTTATTTAGCGTTGGGAGATGCACCTTGCTCCAGACAATCAGAACTATTTGCTGCCTGGATTAGGTGTGGTGCCCCCTTTGCAAAACTAAAGGGAATTCTTGATGAACAGTCTCTCCCAACTCCCGTGTCCAAGTCAAGGCAACCTGGGTGAATGGACGGACCCACCTGAGAAAGGCAAGTGAGCACCTGGAAGATAACACAGAAGGGGGTTCATTTAACTCCCTTTGCCTACTCCAGACACCAAGGTAAAGCATCAAGATGCATCTCAGGTGTTTCTGGCTTACTAAGGGAAGGCATGCCCCCTGGGGCCTTTGTGGTTTCCCCACACCTGGAAAAGGGCCTAGTAGATAAGGAACCCCTTGCACAGGGGACTAGTAAAATCCCTCCAGAGGCCTGTAGCTCCCCATGGTGCTGGTTTTTGTCAAAGGCACTGGGTCCTCTGCTATAGCAGAGTAGTCCAATTTTCGCTGCGCCTGTTGCCCCTAAATGTCATTTAAGCAATTCAGTGCCTGCAAAATGGGCTCTTCACCCGCAGAGATGTGATGAAAGGAGATATTTTGAGCTGAGTAGGAATTCAAAGCCCACACAACTTTCCCATTTCTCCAGTGACTTTAACACGTCCATATGGATTTAAAATCAAAATCAAGTTAAAAATAGAGTGCCTCCCAGGCTGCAACCTTTGATTGCAGAGCCTGCTGGGGAGACGCAAGCATTGTGCTGCTAATTCTCTGCTGTCCAGGTAACAGCCTTGATTTCACAGTACCCTGTTCAGCAGGCAGATTTCCGTGTGCTCTTTTCATATGAAGGAAAGCGAGACACAGTTAGAAGCAGGAAATCTGTGCTTTCCAAAGTGAGCTCTGCTTCACAATTACTAGTGAAAATGAGTAATGCCTCTCCATTGTTGTTGCTGTTTCTGGATGTCATCATGGATTCATTCTCTGTCTCCTCATTTCCCTTTACAATTGGACAGAATTCTCTCTTGGAACTAAACTTCACGTATAAAGCTGCTGCAAAGGAAATAGGGGGTTATTCAATTCCGTTTTACTCAAAGGAATGAACATTACAGCACTAAGTTAAGATAATTGATTTCAGTGGGTCTACTCTGAATACAACTTAGTTGAATACCACCCAATATGTTTTGGTTTTTAAAGGGATTTGTCCAATGAATAGGCTTTGTCTTTTAAGTCAGTTGGTGTACTTGCTTCTGGTAGGTTGGGATCAGATCCTGTCCCTTCCATCTCAGTCACTTATGCTGCCCCATCGTTTTCAGGTACAACTTCATATTTCCTGCCTCATTTTAGGTCAACTGTCTCTTTGCCCCCACCCCACAGATCCTCTTGTCACCAACTCCCTTGAGTCATTCATCCCCATCTTTGTAGTCTCTTCCCAGACACAGCTGCTGTATGTGTCCTCGGTAGGCAGTTAGTCAGAAGACTAAACAAGAAATGAAGGGAACAGAACACTTGCTATGGAGCTAGTCAAACCATGTGGCTGAAGATCACATAGAGCTACTGTCACCTGCACTGAACGTGCAGCAAAATATGACCTCCCAGTAGACTTGCAAAGAAAGCGCAGTGGGGGCTGAGTTCTCCTTGTCTGACAGTGCTGTGCTGGCAACTGTCCCTTTATCTGCAGGGTGCCTCTGCAGACATCATGCGGGGCAGTGATGGGGACAAAAGGCAGGTCTGTTTGCTTCACTAGATTCAGGTCAGGGCTGCTGTGCAAGCCCACATTGTGACCTGACATACCCTGGTTGAACCATCTTTTCAAAGTTTCCTTAGGAATGTAATGAAGCACAGTGTTGGTCGTGTGTAGAGAATTCACTAGGCCTGATCAAAACAGGCTGAAGTCATTAAAAAGTTACCTTGTGTTGATGAGCATGCTAAGGATGGTTGTGTGAACTGGCACACAGTGAGAAGGCAAATAAAGTGCCTGGGCTTATCCACACTTTTCCTTGTCCCATTGCCTTCCCTTTAGCGCTCTTTGGTGCTCAATTGCAGCAAATGTCAGTTTGTTCTGATTTAAAGCTAAAGAGTGAATTTTCCCTGGGAAAGGAGTGAGGCAAGGGGAAAACTGCTCAGTCCTGTGCTTTCTAGGCATGGGGCAAGCGCAAGTGTGGATGTGCCCTCGGTGTCTGTGTGTGCACAGTGCTTCCAGACACACCTCATTCTGGAAGTGTCTGACAGCCTTAGCTATCCTGAACAGAATGACTTTGGCCTCGAGAGTACCTAAAAAGCATCATGATGTTCTGGCCAAGGATTGTATTCACATACATCACTGTGCCTGTGGCACCGAGCAAGATATTATTGGAATGCCAATAAAAATGCAATACACTTTCAGTGCTGCTGCTGGCTAACTCAGCAACAGCCCTATTTTTTCCAAAGGATGTTGGAAAGCATTCTTGAATCAATAATCTGGCTAGACCCTTTACTTAGTCCAATCTCATCTCCAAGTCATGCAGGTTTTACTTTCCTAGAAGAAACCACAGAATGGTTAAGCTATCACTTTGAGGTTGTCATACAATGTCCAAAGTTGGTCCACAGTGGATACGGATTTGACCCATCAGCTGTATCCAGTTTTGCACCCCTGAGTTATAGAGTGCAATCTTATTTCTTAGCCATTGGTTGCTATTCTAAAATTGTAGTCTTGAAACATTGGAAAGCAACTGTGCACAAGCAGCCTTCTCATTTCTGTGCAACTGTTTGTAATGCAGATCTGAGCAACTTTCAGAATGCCACTGCCACCACCACAATTCTTGATGAGTACCTTGCAGTGGGGTGAGGAACATGAGTTTAGACTCTTCTGTTTAGTGTCTGCAGAAGTGGGTGTCCAGTTTGGTTGCTTTCCACATTGCTTTCCACCATTGCCACCTGGAAATCAAAACCCTATAAAAAGCACCTGAAGCCATCACAAATGCTACAAGTTGCTGCTTTGTGTGAGGAAGAGGGTGAATTCTGGGCACAGAAGTGTAGGAATATAGGAAGCTGCTTTATAATGAGCCGGACTATTTGCCCGTCTAGCTCTGTGCTGTCTGCACGGATGTGCAGTGGCTCTCTGGGGTTTCAGATAGGAGACATTTCCAGTCCTATCCTACCTAGAGATGCTTGGGATTAAACCTGGGGTCTTCTTCCTTCAAAGCAGATGCCCTGTCACTGAGCTACGGCCCATTCTTCTGTCATACAAATCTGAACCTGAAAATGAAGTATTAGACCCTTGCTGTTGCTGTTATTCTGATCTGTTCCACTGTTGTAGCCACCCGTATCAAGGCCAAGTTGTACTTGGAGTAGGCCCATTGAAATGAAGTCAGGACCAATAATTTCTGTGGGTCTGCTCTGAGGAAAACCTTGTTGAATTCTACCCAGTAGATTTAACAAGAGATGGTGGCAATATGACAGAGGCATCACTGACTGCAGCATACATGTATTTCTTTCGTCTCACTATGGTTCTGGTGAAATGAGTCCTGCAGCTTCTTGAAGCACTGTAAATACATGTGAAACGTCTTCAGTCATAAACAGCAGCAAAGCACTATCTCCCACCCCACTCAGTTTGTAAAGTCTTCTCCACTCAAGTGTCTTCCAGATGTTTTGTACAACGATGATCATCCCATCAGCTGTACTAACTGGAACTGAGGAAACTCATAGCCCAAAATATCTGTAGGATACCCAGTTGAAGAAGGTTGGAGTATGCTATGGGCAGATGTGGCCCGCTCATGCGGCCTTACATTTCCGCTAAAACCATTGGCTGGCTTTGCCTCATTACGCCCCCAGCATGGACCACAAACACTTTGTGACTGGTTCTAACCACACTGCACTGTTTGTGATTTATTTCACAACTCACAAGGTGCCTCTTGTGAAATAGGCAGAAATGTGAAATACCGATTGGAGATTAATCACAAGTTCTGGTGGTTCATGATTTTAAAACATCAGACCTGCCAGGGATAAAGATGTAGTTGATCTCCCATTCTTGGTAGCACCTACTTTCTGGTCACCATTTTGCCTCATCCATACCTTGCTTCCCCCTGAGCCTCCATCCAGTAGGCTTCTCCTCGCAAATCCTTTGCCACGTTGTTGACGCAGAACAGCTGTTGTGCTCAACCCCAGAGACAGCTGCATTTTGGCAGCGGGTGAATGATCACTATAGAAACAGCCTACATTGTGCTTTGGGACCCTGTCAAGGCATAAATTTACTTCACTCCATTACAGTGACAGGTAAAGAACTGCAGTAACTCATATTGCCTCTTCCAAGCCACCTACTGGGGAATGCCAAGCATATTAATGTATATGATCGCAAAGTAGCATCTGGCCTGATCCCCCTACAGCCCACAGAGGGGTTGTGATTAAAAACCCTTTCAGCATGAAATGTAAGGCCACGCAGGCAACCTGGTCCTGTCAGTGTGAGGGAGGAGAAAGCGAGGTGTGATGATCGCCCTCAACTATTTGTCTGCCTGGGGAAAAGACAACGGAGGCTATGGTATTTTAACAACTTTTGGCATTTCATACGCTGTGTGGCTACCAGCGAGCTTTAAGCCCTGTAGGAGGCAACAGTATGAGCCAGAATTCTTTTCTTATCTATCCAAATAGCACACGTTGAGGTCTCCCCTCTTTTTTCTACAGAAAACAGCTTATTGTCTGGCCTGAATATGAGCGATCTGATTGTTGTGCATACAGTATACATAAACAGCACGTAAGATGTGTGTGCATGCGTGCGGTGGAGTACGATTGTGTGTGTTATGTTGCAAGTGGTGTGTGCATGAGGCAGAATTAGTGTGTGTGTGGAGGTGCCTCCCCTTACATTCCCCCCATCTTACCCCACCCCCTTCGAGTTCTTTTGCTTATGCTGACACTCTGATATAGATTTTGCTGCTGGATTTTGACACCCTGTTTGTCTTTGTTAACATAAAATCTTGTAAATGTCTGCCTTGAGCGGGCTAATTTCATCCCCAAAGGTCCATGGGCATATTGGCCCCTGTATGCAGGAGCCTCCCCACCACCACCCATTTGGTTTTATGGTGGAGACTACTCAGAGTAAGTGGGTAGAAAAGCCGATCTGGACCAGACTGAGCCCAGTGGCATGAAATTTCCAAGGACAAGTATTTTGCCCTATAGGGATGCTGCACCTTATGCTGTTTGGGTCCATATATACTGCATGTCACCCCTTCTCTCTGTGCTGTGCGCATTAATTAAGTCTCTCTCTCTCTCTCTCTCTCTCTCTCTCTCTCTCTCTCTCTTGCTCTCCTGGCTTGGAAACTCCCTTGTTTTAGGCTGATTAATTGAATCTGATTTGTGACTGTTTCACCTGGCTCTGAGTCAAGATGAGGTGGTGGTTTTTGTGATGCGCAGGTGTATGTGTGCAGCGAAGTGCCTGGGGGCTGCTGTTGTGGTACAAAGCAGATGGCTTGTGGGGGATTTTGAGGTGCTGAGCAGAGGCTGGTCCAAGTCAGCTGGGCTTGTCTCCAAGAGGACGTGGACAGAGGGTGAACAGGGCCTGTGTGCCAAAATCTGTGCTTTTGGAGAGGGTCTGAGGAGCCACTGGCAAAGCGCTGGTGCCAGCAGCCAAGCTGAAGATGGGTTGGAAGGGGTTGTCTGGGGCTCTTTTTTTCCAACTTGTGGCTTAATTTAATTTCATCTGAAAAGATGGTTTGGTGCAGATTCTGGAAGGACAGAACAAAGGACAGACGTTGTCTTTCTTAGCCTGCCTAGTGAAGCCCCATTGACGGGATTGGTTTTGCAAAATGCTGCAGGGTTTCAACCTGCACACGTTAATCAGCAACTCGGGAGAAATTCTGAATTAGCAGAATGGACCATTTTCTTGTTGCCATCACCTGTGCAAAATGAGGTTTTCATGCTGCTTGTGTCTTAGGGCTGTTACAGGAGTGCTAGTGTGCTCCATTAGTGTGCTGCTTGCAGTCACATTTCCCAGCTGGGTCCACTCCAGATGTTTTGGACAACAGGCATGCTGGCCGAAGCTGTAGTTGAAAACACCTGGAGGGACCTTGGTTGGGGAAAACACTGGATTACAGTTTTGAGCCTGATCATATTATGAAGGCAAGAAGATTTCTAAGCATCCAGAGGGGCTTTCGGACATGATGCACAGTGACACTTGGGTACCACTGGGGCTTCACTAGTGCAGGAGCCAGGAAAACCAAAGAACTGCAGCTCAGGATAGTGGAGCTATAATAAAAGCAACAGAAAAGGTAGTCCTGGGGTAGTTTGAGGTGGTCTGACGGGGCTGATCCAGCTCCCAAATACTGGTCCATCCAGATGGGAACATTCCTTAGTGCCTGGTTCATGTTTGGGTGCTTACAGACTCCATAGCACCCCAGATCTTGGTCATCTTTGTGATACTCTTTATGTTATTTCACGGGGGTGGAGCCTGGAGGAAGACAGAGCCACAACAGGCCTCAGTTTGATCCCAACCTTTCGTGAAGCAAGCTGCTAACACAGAGCTGTCTATGGTTCAGCAACATCTCAGCCTTGCCTGGCTTCCTTCCTTTTCATAGGTTCCAGCAGTGGGCCAGACATAGGTGGTCTCTTCCTCCCTACCTTTGGATGGGTGGGGGGCTCTTTTGGGGGAAATTCTGAGGGACCCTTCGGCCAGGGCCAAATCCAAACCTTTGTCCTCTGTTGGCTGTGTGCTAGACACCCCCCTTGCCTTTCAGATGCAAGCAAGTCATCTCACCTAACTGGACTGGAAGGGAAGCGAAAGTAAGCAGAGAGCCTGGATCAATCTAGCCACTTGGGATGAATTCCTGAGCGGTTATCATTTTGGACGATCAGGCAGTGGTGTAGCCATAGGCGCCGACTCCATGGGGCTTGAGGGGGCTCGAGCCCCCTCAAAAAATTTTTTTTGGCGGCTCAGCCCCCCCAATAATCTCGGGCGCCCTTCAGCAGAGCGCCGCCGCCGTCCCCCGCCTCCTCCCCACCTGCTCCCTCGCCAGCCAGCCAGCCAGCCGCGCGCCCTAGCCGGAGAGCCCCGGCCGTCCCCCGCGAGATTAGGGAATCCCCGGGGGCGGGGGCTCCTGCCTCTAGCCCCAGGTTTCCCGCATATCAGCTGTTCCGGAGCTGATTGATAGGCGCAGCACGCTCTCCCCTATACGCTCACGAGGGGGCGGCGCCACTTTATTTGCATATTCATGAGCTTATTTGCATATTCATGAGCTTATTTACATTTCACGAGCTTTCCCGGGCCCCCCCAATATTTTTTATAAGTCCGCGTCCCTGGGTGTAGCGTGGGTTGTCAGCACCCGGGGCAAGGCAAGTAATTCGCGCCCCCTAACCCGTGAGCCAGGTAGGGGCAGAGAGCTGCGAGCGTGAGCGCGCCCCCCCCAGATGTTGCGCCCGGTGCGGCCGGCCCCCCCTGCACCCCCCACACTACATCACTGCGATCAGGAAGATATAAAAGGAGTTTAGAGCATAGTAAAGGACATCCAAAGTGCTCAGCTAGAAGCACAAGGAATGGTTCCAAAGAAAATAAGGTGCAGATGCTGTGTGGGGGGTTCTGGTGCCAACATTGCACCCTCCCGTGGGTGAAGCGCATCAGCTGCTCAAGAGTCTGGGATTCCCCATATTTGCCATATGGATGGATTAGGTGATCAGAGCTTGGCAGTTAGGTATGAGCGCTTGTGTGGCTTATGGGCTCCTGGGAAGGAGCAGCCCACCCCCACGCTCTCCCTGTTCGCAGACATATCCAAGCGGAGCTGTCACCTGCTGTGTCGCAGAAACTCAGAATCCATGCAACAACAATGAAAGGCTAGACGGGGGGAAGCATTAAAAATCATTCTTAGCCCGCCATCACTCAAACTAAGGATGGAAGGTAGGAATGGTTTGGGTTGCAAAGGAGAGGGAAGTACCATTCCTGACCTGCTAAGAGATGTGGCTACTCAGCTGGGTTCCAGGTGGTCCTTTCCTGCATATGCGCTCCCTGAAAGATACTAATACCCCTGCGGAGTTATTTCTTAAGAGCTCAAAATGAGATTAATAAAATGAAGATTACCCGTTGGGGAAGGTTGGGACAGGGGAAAGGCAAGGCAGATTGGCCCAGCTTTTCCGATAGGCTGGAGTTTCTCCCCCTCCTGCTTTCCTTTTTATCAGCAGTGATTTCATTAAGCAAAGTGCTTTCACTTTGGTTTAAGGCAGATTGCTACACTGAGAAGCTGGTGATTAATCAGCCGGGTCTGGTGGCTTTCTCCCTTCTTAGGAATTGTAGGAACAAAGCTACGCAGCAGGGGCTCTGGGGCTTTGAGGGGGTCGGGACACAATTTTGGATAAACTCCATGGCCTTCCTGGTCTAACGTCTTGGTTTACATGGAAACTTGGGACCTTGTTATCCCCACTAATCAGCAATTATCTGTAGGCAGTAGCACCTCAAGGACGATCCATCTGCAGGAGAGCCAACCACCGGTGCCTAACACGACAGCCATATAAAATCAGGATCCAAGCCATGCAATCTTCTTCTCCTGGCTTTTTCTGGGCACTGGCAATTTGCGCTGTTTAAAACTGCCTGCATCTGGTAGATTATTCCATTTTAATTGTACAAGCTAGAAGGGGCCAACAAAGCTAGGGAGGGCCGGTGGGCATGATCCCAACTAAGTCCTAGGTGACTTGTGGTGCAGCGCTTTCTCCATCTTAGGCTGTGTACACATTACCGGTTAAAAATGCATCGGGGTCCTCCTTTTCTCAACTCAGATCAAAGCTGGTTTGTGGGGAGACACATCCAAACACAGTATCTCATGAGAAACAGCATGATAGGTATGGACTGTCGCTCATGTTGCCCGTACATCACTGCATTGGGAGTGCTCTGCACACAGAGTGAATGGGAGGGTGTACACAGGGCTTTTGTTTCTCATCTGTTAAATGGGAGTAATAATTACCTAGCCTATCTGCAGGGTTCTTGTGTGATTAATGAACGAAAGACGGTGAAGCAGTGAAGTTGCTGGAAACCCCAGGAGGGGAGAGTGCTCTTGTGCTCAAAGTTCACTGGCTGGTTTCCCATGGGCATCTGGTTGGTTGGGGTGAGAACAAGCTGCTACACTAGATGGGCCATTGGCCTGATGAGAATAGCCAGCTGGGGTCTCACATTGGCTAAGCAGCCGGCTCTTCCTCTCCTCTTAATGTGCAAAATGTGCTAGTGCGCCTCCCATTCATGCTCAGATTGTGCGTAGGGCTTAACTGCTCTCCAGGCTAGGAAGAAAATGAGTTACTTGCCAGGATAAAATGGAAATAATGCAAAATGTGTACATTTCTCAGTTGATGCAAAAGTAAAATTGGCCTGAGAGCGAGGGTTTAGGATAGCGCTGAAAAGGGAGGCAGGGTCAGTATTGTGCAGCTGGAGAAAATCTGACCAGGGTGCAAAGGCATTGTGTTAATGTTGTGATTTCTGAAAACAGGCAGTTTATATTGCTCTCTGTTTGCTGCGACATCATGTCTGGCCTTTCTTGCCCTTTGGCACAGATATGTCTCACCAGAAAATTAAAAGGTCTTGGGCTGCGAGTCCCAGTTTTCTCACTATCAGTGTGGCATTTGGTAACAAGGTACTTTCATTCCATACAATGTCTCTGTTAACAGTTATCTGCCTGATTCTCTACACAGAGATGGGTTGGAGCTCTCTTTTTAAGAATCTGGGTGAGACATTCACAGTAAGGAATGTTGTGAGTTGCTTCACTGCCATAATGCATTTGGTTTGCTTTGAGCACGCAGAAACAAAAAGCATGATATATCAACAGTGAACTCCTCCTCTGTAGCCAAAACAGTAGCATCCACGCACAAAAGGAAGGTATCACCAGACATTGGGGGAGCCGCAATGTTTGCAGAAGTGCAAAAAAGTAATTTTTTAAAAACCTAAAGGGATGGGGAAATTAAAAAAACAGCCCATTGAGGATTGACAGAGGTGGAGGGATAGAATATCCTGGAACAAGGTATGGGTTGCTGCTTGAATCCGGAATAGGAGCGTTCCACACACTGCAACATTTTGTTGCAGCCCCCCCCCCCAAGACTTCATCTGCTTCCTGTTCTTCACTTCTCTCAGCCGCACACTTTCATTTGGTGGTATATCTTGACTGTGCCAAGAAGGACGACTTGGCTCTCCTCCTCCTCCATTATCTTAGGCATTGTACTTAGGCATTACCCGCTCTGTGTGTGCATCTTCGCTCTGCCCTAGTTTTGACTGATGTTGTGGTTGGAGGTGGGGGAAGGCAACAATAGTGCTGTTCCCTCATTTTTGCTGGTCTTACAGTGAAGCACGCCAGGGGTTTTCCCTCCTGTTCCCCTCCCTGCATTGATCTGCCTGGCCAAAACTCAGAAGTGAGTTTTGCTGGCTAATTTGTCTTCATATTGTCAGCTACAACTGCAGAGGCCAGAGCCGTTTGTCTCTTCATTCAGGGGAGGCTCTCTGTAACAAAAGCGTGGTGAACCCTGACATAGATGCACCTGTAGAATTGTGTCCTCTTATGGGTGCCTCTTTCTGACAACCCCCCTTTACTGCCCTTAATGGTCGTCCCCCCCCCAGTTCTTTCTCAGGGCTCGTCTGCACTTCATCTGCACAGCGCTGGGTTTGTAGGGTTTACTCCATCTTTACACGGCACAGCCGGCTGTTGTAATGCTGCAGATTCTGAGAGGATCTTGTGTTTGCACAACAGTGAGCTCTCCTGTGCCAGAAAGGCTGCTCTGGGCTCCACTGAGGTTTCCTTCCTCCACCCACTGGCAGGTATTGCGCTTGCCAAGGCAGTCATGCAGATCATCCTTTATTATCCTTTTTCAAAGTTGCATGTGGGATTGTGGCATTGTGCAAAATGCATGAATAAATCTTTCATGGAAATGGGCAGTGACACAAATCCGTAGTCATCCAGGAGGTTCTGCAAAGCAGGCAGCAGTTGGGCTTGTTTGGGCGGACAGTCTCTTCCCATACTATGAAAGAAAATGGATAGTCAGCACAAGGAAAGCCAAGGCCAGGTGAAATTAGGATCACCTGGGAAATACAGAGAACTGGACTATCAGGAAATTATTGAAATCCTAATCACAAAGAGTTTGAACAGTGTCCCACATAACCTTTGTGGAGCTTTAAATAGATTTTATTTTATTTTTATTTTATTTTATTTTATTTATTGCAATGCATTGCATTGCAAACCACTCTGTGGGGATTTCTTTATCCCGAAAGGCAGCCTAAATACTTTAATAAATAATAAATCAATTCATTATAAATGAAATTGAATTTAGATTCACAGTATAAGCACAATTTAAATCAGACTCATGCCAGCTACATTACTGCCCTGGAGATGTTTGGGTTGAAAGGCAGAATACTAATTCAATTAACAACGCCAACAACAACCTTTTTACAGGCATATGTCAAGGGCTCAGCACCTCCTTTTAAGTATTTGAATCCGTTACGTTTACATGGATATTTCCCCAGCTTCTAATAACATTTGCTCTCTTCTCTCATAGGATTTTCATACGTTTCTGGTGCTCTGTTATAGATTATTTTTAGAAAATGCTTGTATTTTTTTAAAAAAGCACAATATATACAACAATGTACAATTTAATAACACATAAATTAAACTAAGTCATTATTATATTGTAAATTAATCTGAAATAATCTTAATTCTTCCAGCATCATGTCTCTGTATAATAAATTTAGGATCAATGTTGTATTCTAGATTTAAAATGATGATTCAGTACATAAATAGAGAGGCAAAATTCAGAGCTTACTAGCAACCACCTTTTTAGGTTTTCTGTAAACTGGGGAAGACATCCATGTTGGAAGTTCAATTCCTTGCTTAGCCATGAAGCTCAATGGAAATTGCCTTGCTCTTGCCCTCTCTAATCTGCTTCATGGGGTTGGTACAAGGATAAATAAAATAAGAAATGTACAAAAAAAAGTTGCTGAAAAATGTTGTTGTTGTTCCTACTGCTGCTGCTGCTGCTGCTATTGGCAAGCCTGGTTAGAAACCGGTCATGTTTTGCATCTGTATGTGAGCTTCTTTGAAACTTCCAGTCTGTTTCCCAGTTCCTCTGTGCACTTTCCACTTTGACCTGTGTTTCAGGTTCTGAACTGCTTTGTGCAAATGAAGTTCTTTGGCCCCTCAATTCACAGTCATGGGGAATTTAAAAGTAGCTATAAGTAGATGAAATTTACAGGTACAGAGCCATTCAAGAGTGGATGAAGCCTGCCAAATTGCAGGCAAATAGGTGCAGGAGCTTTTTGTGAGGGAAATGAAAGGAATTCACTTGCCTCTAGAAATCAGGTGAGGTGTTTCTTGCTTTTTTAAAGGCTTAAAATGAAAAAGTGACGGAGTGGTGTGTATTGTTGCTTGTATATTTTTTATTTTAAAAAAGACATTGTCGCCCCAGCCTTTCTTTCCAGCACTTGCTTCTTTTGACAGGCCTTCCAGGCATTCAGTAGGCCTTCCTGTGAGACTCTATGCAAAATGTTGCCTGCAGAATTCTGAAGAGCTCTTGAGTTTTGTTTAGCTGTTTGTTAAACCAGAGCAATGCAGGGTTTTCTTTTTTAAAAAAAGCCCATAAATGAAGCTTTTAACTTTATTTTTAAAAACACCCTCCTCTGCCTTGGTTTAACAAAAAGCAATCCAGAGAATATTCAATCTAGACAGGAAATGTTTTGGGTGGCCTCTCTTCTTGTAAGGCCCCTGTACCTAGAGATTCATAGGGAAACGTAGAGCCATAAGGTACAAAAACAACAGAGCAACATGCGGTCCAACCTGGGAAGTGATTATGATAAACTTTGACTCATGGGGTGGCAGTAATGGGGGCAGAAGACATCCAAATCAACCTTCACCACCTCATTATTTGGCCTCCACCTCTAGTCTAGAACAGGGGAATGAACAATCATGATGGTGGACCCAAAGCCAGTTTGTGATGACAGCTGCGCATCCTGTCAACATGCATACAAGAGGCTTGGTGTATGGATGAAATCAGTGTGGGCTCACTGGAAACTGCCACATTCTGAAAGGAAAATGAGGTCTTAGACATCCCTTTTCCAGTGTCTTAATTTCTGCCCCATTTAGTCGGAAAATTGGGGTTTGTATTCCCACATTATTATTTTAGACTTTACAGTTCTGATCTCATCTCCGCTCAGAAGTATACAGTGAGGCAGGCCAAGTAGCAAAAGGGCAATGGGCTTTATGACTTGACCAAGGACCTGAGCTTTTCTCTGCCACGTCCAAGCCCAGCAGTCTCACCGATGCACCATCCCGGCTTGCACTGTCCCTTTTATGATGCCCCAGTGAAAGCAACCTCACTGACTGCCAACCCAGCAATGTTCTGAAGCATCCCATGAGTTCAGTTTTCTTCTAACACTGTATAAGGAGGTTTACTTAAACCATGAAGGTTCCTTACAGTTATTATTTTAATAAATTTTTCATTGTGCCTTTGCTCCCACCGCAACTTAAAAAGTTATCATACATTCCACCTTTGAACCTCAGCTGCTGAAAGAACAGCAGGGGGAACTGTGGAAGAGGAAGGACTTGATAATGGTGAGAAGTTCTGGGAAGCAGAGTGCATCTAGTCCTGTAGAAACTGGGGACTGAGATGCAGAAACAAGTGTGTGTGTTTGTATAGATGATAGATAGATAGATGATTGATAGATAGATAGATGACAGATAGATAGACAGCTCTGAGATAGATAGATGATAGATAGATAGATAGAGAGCTCTGATTACTCTGCACAGAATATGGTGACTTCCCAGTGATCTCTTTTCTGGGCAACTCAATGACAATCTGACGTTGTTTTATTTAGTTTTTTGAGCATGTTTGTCCTTCACGTCCCATTAAAGCTGATTGGCACAGCTGAGCCTCTATAAACAAGTAATGAGATTCCTGCTATGGCCTGGCTGTTGGAGTTTCTTAAAGGGGAGCAAGAGAAGCAGGGAGAGGGGTTTTGTTTTGTTTTGAGCCCAGCACAGCCACATGAAAATGCTCTACTGCAAACATACTGACCCAGCACTTACATTATGACTTTGATGATCAGCGGAAGTGATGCAGAACTTAATGCAAGGTGATAGCTTTATCCCTTTATTCTGACAAGTCCTTTTGTTAGTTTTTAATATCTGTATTCCGTTTTGCACATTAAGAGGTTTCCCACCCCCCAACATTTACTTATTCATATAGCATCATCAGTGTGCATGGTGCTTTGCATAGTACACAGCACCAGGTCCCTTCCCTCAAAGATTTTGCAATCTAAAATTCAACATGCACGAAAAAAATAGAGGAAAGGGAGACAGGGGGAAGTAGGGAAGTAATATGTGGATGTTTCTCTGTTGTACTGGCTGAGACAGAATTACAGACAAAGTTAAAGTAGGGCAGAGGAATAAAACTTTTATAACAAACCTTTGATCTTATTATTATCCACTCAGATTTTGGCTTGTTCCTCAAACATTACCCAAGCTGCTTCTTTTGAACCCAGTTTCTTTCTTCTTCGTTTGCCTGTAGTAAATATTTCAAGGAGATATTGATCCCTTCGTATCTCCTTAACTTGCTTAATGCACTCCATTGTGGTCTGTAGTTTGCTCAGCATAACCACAGTAACCTAACAGAGCAATCCTATGCATGTCTTCCCAAAAGTTAGTCCAATAGAGCTCAATGGGACATACTCTTAGGTAAGGCAATACAGGATTGCAGCCCAAATCTGGAAATGCTAACTCTCTCTCTTTCATTTTGATCTGGAATAAACCTGAATTTGCTCCTACCATTGGATCAAAAGTCTTGGGAAACTTTTTGCCATTTTCCCCCTGTGTTGATCATTAACTTCACTGTAAGATTTTGAAAGAGTTTTAAAAGATTTAGACAAGAGTCTTCCAGAACGAGATACATTCAAATACTTCAATATCCTGGATATCTCCTTGAGCCTTTGGCTCTGAGCTTAAAGTTACTGTTGCTAATTAATTCTGCTTATGAATGAGCAGAGCAGAATATCTAAATGTCTGACTGGCCTTATACTCCACTGAGAATCAAACCTGTCTCTGTATAATGAGTATTTCTTGCACATACAAATGAAAACCAATAAATCTGGGTTTGGGTCCTGTTGATTTCATATCCTGATACTATTTATAATTTCTGAAGAATAGACTTAACTGGAATGGGAGTGAGCAAAAACAACATAACGGCTCATCAAATTGGGTTTGGTTGTTAAGTTTGTTTAACTGAACATGTAGCATTGATTCTAATGATGCTGAGCTTCCAAATCTTAAATGTATTTTGAAACACTTTAATAACACTTTAAAAAATTCAGACATATTTACTATCTGTCATATTGTGATTTGTGTTGTGAACCGTCCTGAGATCTGCGGGATTAGGGCAGTATACAATTTAATATATTTTTAAAAAAATATATGTACCATCCAGACACGCCCCCAAGAGCTGGAATTGGCTGCCAGTTCCTTCCATGTTTCCACATGGTGGCAAACAGTGTTTCCTGTCATCTAACGTGAAAGGTGTCACTTTAATAAGAAGCTCTAGACCATGGCTGGGAACACGTAAGCTTAATCAGACTAAAACTGTGGGGTTTTAATGAGAGCTGTCTTTTCGGAGACGTTCTGCGCTGATGGCATTTTTGTAAATAATCTGTGCACTTGACATATCTTGAGTCAGGAAGTGCGTTAGAGCCAAGCTACACATGACCTTAAATGCATCTTTGCTTTTAACAGCGCCGCTTTTAATAAATGCAAATAGCATTAGCCAAAGAGGGGCGGGGGATAATTATCACAGCATGGGATGTGATTAAACCCTTTCCTCCCCTGCTTTGGTCTTGAGTAAGATCCATCTTCTGAAGCTGGAATTTGTACTGGGAAGAAATCCCCCCTTCCTGATCCATTCCTGCTGTGGTTCCAAAAGTTATCAGCCCTCTCATCACAGCAGATGCTCTTTGCATTTTCCAAAAACCTGAAAGTTGTATTCAAAGACATATTAATAACCCATGTAGATTGGCCCTATGTGCTTAAAGAGGGACAACAGATAGGATTTCCTCAGCAAACAATGCCTTCTGCTTCTAGGCATGTACCTCCTATCTTTTATTATTTTGACTAGGGAAGACTTCTGTTTATAACCGTGTAAAATTACCCAACTATCACCTTTATTGAAACATGATGATCATGTTAATTTTAATTACAGGCAAGCAATTAATTATAATTAATGGGCTAAAGCAAGCTGTACTTTCTGAGAACCCTATTCTATCCATTTGTGTAATCCACAGAAATGCCTGATCCTGCCTGGAATCCCAATGCATTCCTAAAGGTCACTGCCTCCCTGCCACTAGCTTGCAGATTTGGGCTGCATGAAGTCAGGTTCTGCTCAGTTCTCCTTCTTGTTTCCAGTACGTTGGAGGCAGACACAGATCCTGCACTGAAATTTGAGGAGGATTGTTCTAAAACCGAGCAGAGGCAAGAGAAGGCCCTCTACTTTTGAAAAACATTTTAGATCCTCATTATGCCACAAACTCTGTCCCGTGAGAGAAGGTGTCCAGGGCAGATAATGACCCCTTTTTCCAGTGCTTGCTTCCACAAAAGATTGTGCCCAGCGGCAGAGAATAGCAACTGGCCTCCACCCAAGACTTCTAATCTCTGATTCTGTGACTGCAGTCCTGTGCATGCATTCTTGGGGAATATGCCCCATTGAACTCTGCAGGACTTAGAATCATAGAATTGCAGAGTTGGAATGGGCTCCATCTAGTCCAGCCCCCTAAATCAGAAATCTCAACTAAAGCATCCATGACAGAGGCCATTCAACCTCTTCTTGCTTCTGAGTAAACATGCATAGGAGCAGGCAGTGCATTTCCGGCAATATTCATCATATGTCAGGAGTTCTGATGGTGCTTCCTGCTTGGCAGGGGGTTGGACTGAATGGCCCTTGTGGTCTATTCCAACTCTATGATTCTATTCTAATATGATCACGAAATGTGGATTAGCGACCACCTTTTTTTCACTTACTCAAAGGGCTTAAAGAGTGGCAAAAGTGGGAGTTTTCCTGGCTGTTCCTAATAGTATTGAGAAGATGGATCTGCACAAGGGAGAATGGGCTTGGTTAGCAAATCTCGAAAGGAAAACGGTCAGAGGCACAAATGTAGGAGAGCCAGACTGATTGTAGAAATGTATGCCGAAGAATCTTTTAAAAAATACTTTTAACAGTACACTGTTCCTTCACAGCCATGGATGTGTGAATGAACACTTGCAAAACGGACACAGACTGTTTTGCCTGTCCCTCTTTAGGAAGGGGGCCAGAAATAGTTTGTCAGTGGAATGATATCAGGTTGGCATCGTTACCCCAATGCACAGACCTCTGGATGCTGCAGCAGGCTATAGACCCACCATTGCTTGCAAGTATCTCTGCACATTCATCTGTGGAGCAGGCTGGGTGGGGGGCTCCAGAAATTAGCTTGAATTTCTATCAAAAAGAAACTTGGGAAGCATTACTTTACTGTCACCTGCTTGTTTGCTTGGCCTCACATGTCTCTGTGTAGTCTTTGAGGGTCCTGTGTTGCACAGAGTCACATGCACGACTTTCTAGGGCTGCCCTCAGCCACCTGATTAAATTTGGGCATCAATAGATTTGAAGTATACGCATGACTGAGCAGCCTCCTTGCCTGATGCGAAGCAGCGGTAAGGAGACGCTGAGAGCTGGGAGGTCAGTGGAAATTACTTTCACTGCCTCCACACTCTCGGCAGCTGTGGCAAATTTGCAAATAAATGGTTGGTTTTTCTTTACCCCTAGAGGAGGTCTGGGAGGATTTGGGGTGGGGCTCCCTGGGGGCTCAAATGTCTCTTTGCAGCAAGACCTATCATTCTGTTTTCACCAGAGCTTCTCTTTTAACTGGATTAGGCGAATGAGCTGCTATTTGGATAATCGCTTTGCTTCCCTTTAGATTAAATTTTTTAAAATTACATCGTGTAGGGGAATTAAAACAAAAACAAAAACCCTAACCTTAGGTACGTTTGCAAAGCAGTAATCCCAGCAGCCTTATGACTGGCGGGACCCAGCATTTCCTCTGCTCCACAAACTGCTCTCACTCCTTCCCCTCTCCCCCGCTGCCTCTGACACCGCTGAGAAGTTGCTGGGAGAGAGTGTTGCTAATTCCCTATTCAAGCCAACTTGCTCGCTCTTAATTTTCTCCAATGAAATGTCAATGAATTTTAAATGCTGTGAGTTCTGGTGACGGCAGACAGAGTTCCCCTGGGAGGGGAGTGAGCGCTCGCTCACAACAAGCCTGCTGCAGCAGTAAAAGCAAAGGAAACTGCCAGTCCAGCCCAAGGGGGGGGGGCTGCAAACCCCAGCACTGGCTGCCAGTTGAGGGCACTTGAGCATGCAGAATGGAGGCCTTCCAGCAGAGGGCAGCACAGACAAGGGCTGGTTGGAAGCCAGTCTGAAAGTGCAAGTGTCCCTCTTCCATGCCTTTGTGCCATTGACAGTTCAAGAACAGCTTGCCTATACTGTAGAGGCCAGTGGCACTGAGAGAAGTCTCTGTGGGTCACTTCAGATGCTCTGTCCTATATAGAAATCTGTGTAGTGGACGGGATCTTTAAAAAGGCACATGTAGGCAATCTGTCTCACTGTATGCATATACTTGGTACATACAGTGAAATGGACAAGTTATAATAATTACAGTACATTGCAAATGACTACATGAAAGCAACTTGCACAGGAAAGGCAGTTTTAGAAGTGTGCCTGGGATTGGAGGAGCTGCTGTGATGTCAAGGAAGGGCATCAGAACTTGTAGGTTAGATTACTGCAAAGTGTTATATGTGGGGCTGCCTCTGAAGACTGTTTGGAAACTCCAGGTGGTGCAGAATTCAGCAGCCAGGCTGCTCACTGGGACAAGACTGTTTGAGCATATTACACCGATCCTCGCCTGGCTGCACTAGCTGCCAATGAGTTTGCAGGCCCAATTCAAAGTGCTGGTTTTGACCTATAAAGCCTTAAATGGCTCAGGGCTGGAATACGTCAAGGACTGCCTCTCCCCGTATGAATTGACCCAAACCCTGTGATCATCATCTGAAGCTCTTCCTTTGCAAGAGGTCTGGAGGGTGGCAACACAAGAAAGGGCCTTTTCCGCAGTGGGTACCAGCTTGTGGAATGCTCTCTCCAAGAAAGCTCACCTGGTGTCTTCATTACGTATCTTCAGGCTCTAGGCAAAAATATTCCTCTTCAACCATTTGGCTGATTAACATTCTACAGCCTTTTTTTTGGGGGGGGGTATTGGTTTGTTTGATCTTCAGATGAAGGGCAGTATACAGATTTAATAAATTAATGAAGCTAGAAGGAAGCCTGTTCCAACGAGTGGGAGCAGGGAGGGGATCTGGGTCTGATGTCTGCTTTTCATAGTTACCTAAGGCAAGGCAGAACCATGTTGGCATGGAGCCATCCTCGTGTGACATAGCAGTGGTTCTACACACAGAGGCTGCTTCAAACTGCCTGCGTGATAAAGGTAACATGTAGCCTAGCAACTGCCTAGCCCTCAGTTTTGCTCCTCGGAAATCTTCTTTTTGCTATTTGCCGTCTAAATAATGACTGCTCCCCCCCACACACTTCTGTCCAAAGGCCCATCCCCCAGCACTTGACAAATGCATCATCTGACTTGTCTGTTGTCAGAAGAACCTGCAATTTGCAGAACACGACAGTGGTGCCTGTACATGGAAATTCTGCTAATGGCAAACGAGTCAGGAATACTTCTGATGTTCCTGAATGGAACAGAAATGCTTAACGTGCTCCTTGGTTGTTTCTGATGGTCATGTGTTAACACCTGTGTGTCTCCACAAGGACTCCTGTGTTAGGAATCACTAAGGGAACCAATGGGAACTTGGTGGACAGGTGAGGTGGGTATTTGCTGGTGTGTGGGTGTCACAGATGGGAAGGGAAGGATAAACCTCCCATTTGCATGTGCTAAAATTCTGATAACAATCCCACCCACCATGTGCTGCTATTAATTTAAGAAAAAAGGAGAGGTGTAGCTGCATCAAGTGTAATGTGGCTTGATGTTTTAAAGGTCTCCTCCAGACCACCTTTTGATTCCATGTTCATGATGATATGTTCTCAGGTTGGTCATGTGTGATACTGCATTCAGTACCATTTGCCCCTACAAGGGTTTGGGGATGATCATACTGCTTATTTCCCTGTCACTTCCTACTGAAATCCCACAGCTTTTCATGCCACAAATGTTCTGGGGTTTATTGGGTTTTTTTTTGGTCCTGCTTTTGTTTCACTGGAAGAATTGGGGAGCCATCACAAAACAAATGAAAGTGGAATAAATCTTTCATCAATGCACTGTTATTGCCCAATGCACCTACAATAAAACACTAGTGTGGAGGGTCCCAAGACCCCTAAATCAGGCACGTCTTCCTAGAGACAGTGAAAGCATCCTCTACCCCTTTGACCTGTTTGTCATGGGCAGTGGGAAACTGACTACACCCACATGGCCTATGACCCAAGGGGACTGGTGTGTGGCTTCAGCCACCAGAACGATGCCTCTATTTTATTTCCACCCTTAGGCAGCTGCCCATTTCAAAATGGTAAAAAGCCTGGAAATGAATACCGGTAATTTAATGGTGGAGGTGGTGATGGGGGGGGGGGGTTGCTGAGAAAGTTGCTTGCTTGGGAAAGGGAGTTGCCAGGTAAGTTGTTCCTTCACAGAGTGGGGAGACCAGAAGGAAGACGACGAAATTCCTGCAAGAAAAGGGCAAAGCTCCCAGGGGAAGTAGTGATAGCCACCACTTTGGGTGGCTTTAAAAGAAGATTAGACAGATCTATGGAGCAAAAGGCTATTGATGGCTACTGGACATCATGGCTATGTTCTGCCTCCATGGTCACAGGCAGGAATCCTCCTGCATACACCTGGTTTCCAGGCATTGCAGGTGGGCAGAGTGCTGTGGCACTTGATGTCTCACTTGCAGGCTTCTCACAGGCATGTGAGAACAGGATGGCAGACTAGCTGGGCCATTGGCCTGATCCAGCAGGATCTTCTTAATACCTTTATGTTGAAAATATTATTTCTGCCTCCTGCATACCTGATTGATAGCTCCTTTTTCACCTGGAAGCCCCAGAATCCCCCTGGCACCCCCAGTCTTCCCTGCTCCCTGACTCACTAAATAATGTGATTAATTCCAACTAAATGAAGTGCTAATGGCCTCACACTTCCACAGTTATTTAATTAGCTGCCAATAAAAGCAAACCTCGTTGCCCTGGGGATTCTGGCAGCCTGTAATTAATACAGAAAGGGATGTGGTGGTGGTGGGATATAAACAGGTGCTCCTTGCAAAGGGTTAATGTGTGAGGACACAATTTCCTGCTGCCCCGCTTCCTTGGGATTGGTTCACAAGAACCTGAAGCCTAGCTGGATGCTAAGAAGGGGAGGGGCAGGGGAAACCCAGAAGCAGAGAATTAAATCTTCTGCAGGCTAGTCAAGGTATCAGTACATGCAGAGCGAGTGGCTCACAGACAGCAGAGGAAACCAAGAGGGACACTAGGTAGTGCAGGCATCTTGCTAACACACTCTTCAGCAGCAGCCGCTGCAACTGACTTTCAGGCTCACTAGCAGGCTCATGCTTCTGCTCCATCAAGGATGAAGGTTTCCTTGTGTTGGAACGTAGGGGTCTCAGTTGTCATTATCAGAGTCCTGTCTATACATCAGGACTGCCCCTCTACAGAAGCCACAAGGGAGTGCAGCTCCAGCATTCCAGAGGAGGAGTGGACTTGCCTATAGTCTTCTGCTGCGGAATAGCATGCTAGGGTCATGTAGCAGACTCCACTCTTGATACCTGATGGAGCCAAACATATCCCTCTTTTTTGTCTCCCTCTGCCTTTCCCAGCCATCACAGATGTGTTCAGAGACAAGGAATTCCATTACCAAATGGGAGGACAACATTGTGGTGCCTACATTAGCTTGCAAGCAATAGAGGAATGAATGTAGCCACTTTCCTGTTCAGCTGGAGAGGATGTGCCCTAGCAAGAGACGGTGCCAGTGATTAGCTTGTTTGCTTGTTTCCAGAAGCAAACAGGGTTGGATGGTTTACATCCAGGGAGTCTAGCTTTGTCCATCATGACATAAGGATCAGATCAGTTACTCTGGATCTTTCCCTGCGTCTCTGGTTTTCCTGTTTTAATTCCCGAGCCTTTCAGCAGCTTGGTTCTTACTCCCCAAACCTGTACATTATGTTACTTGGTCACTGGGATTATAAACATGTTGGGCTATCCAGCTGTCGGCATGAACCTGTGCCATGACCCCAATCTAAACTAAGGGGTCCATGACTTATTCTTTGAAGAAGAAAATGATGTTGAGAATTCCAGTCACGAAACAGCAATTAAGCGTGTCATTTGACCCTTAGACAGTAGAGTTTTGCTCACTAACTGCCTAGGACAAGTGATCTGTAACACATCCTGCTTCCTGATATAAGTTCACTTGGAAAGGCTTGCTTTAAATTTGGTTGCATTTACATGGGCAACGTACTGCTGTGCTGTTATAGAAAAGACAAATTGAGTTCTAAACTAGGTGGTGTTTTAAATTCAACCCTTTCTCCTTCACGAGACAAACACTATTTGGCGAAAGCAGCTTCTTCCCCAAGCTGTCTCTTGCTTCCCCAGCTTAGAATATCTGAAGGCATTAATGCGCTTCCTCCTCTGGTGAAATCCCTGACTCAGTTTCCTCCTCATTCATTCTAAAATAATTTCAGTGGTGAATTCATAACTGGTATTTGTGTTTACTGCCCTCTGCCTGGCTCAGAGGGAACATTCCCAGAGATTCACAAGCTTTAGCTGAACATGTAACTTTTATGCTTCACTTAAAAATTCTATCTTTTTTTATTTAAAAAAAAAAAATCTTCTCAGAGAGATCGTGAGCTTCAGATGAGTCTTATTTGACTCTGAGGGTGAGAAAGGTGTGAGATGGATAGAATAGTTGGGCTATGTGCCCAATGCTACTGTAGTCTGTTTCTTTGTCTTCTTATAATCATAGAATCATAGAACTGTAGAGTTGGAAGGGATCCTGAGGACCATCTAGTCCACCCCTTGCAATACAAGAATATGCAGCTGCCCCATATGGGGATCAAAACTGCAACCTTGACATTATCAGTACCATGCTCTATCCAATGGAGCCATCCAATCAGATTCAATAGTTTTATTATTGTTAGAACCTAATTATTGTTATTGGTGCATTTTAGTGGCTGGAAACCATTTTATAAGTCAGTATTTCTGGAAAGCGGCATGTAAGTCTTTTAAAAAGGTAAAGGGACCCCTGACCATTAGGTCCAGTCATGGCCGACTCTGGGGTTGTGGCGCTCATCTCACTTTACTGGCTGAGGTAGCCGGCGTACAGCTTCTGGGTAATGTGGCCAGCATGACTAAGCCGCTTCTGGCGAACCAGAGCAGCGCACGGAATGCCGTTTACCTTCCCGTCAGAGCGGTACCTATTTATCTACTTGCACTTTGACGTGCTTTTGAACTGCTAGGTGGGCAGGAGCAGGGACCGAGCAACGGGAGCTCACCCTGTCGTGGGGATTCGAACTGCCCACCTTCTGACCTGAGTCCTAGGCTCTGTGGTTTAACCCACAGCACCACTCGCGTCCCTCCAAGTCTTTTAAATAGAGCAAAATAAATAAAGCATCTTGGGGGGTTGTTTTATAGTTCAATACTCTAAAATTACAAACAGCATTTTATAGCATCAGTAACGATTTCCCTGTTTGCCCACATGGGCCAGACTATATTTCTAAGTAAACGGGCTTCCAGTGCACTTGGTAAGAAGTAAGAACACAGTCTGTTTCTTCATATTAATCTGGGCCTGGGTAGTTGTCTGTCTTGCATAATAATGCCCAGCACTTTCTGAAGCTCATGGTGGGGTCTTTCTCTGCCGTGGGAAGTAGGCTCTTCCCAGTTCATTGTCTGCACAATTTATACTTTCCTTTTGCTAACTTGCAGCCTATTGCACAGATAGTTTTTGTGGAATGCAAATGTAGCACCCCTCCCTCACTGGGCAAGGTGGAATAATGCAGGCAAGCCATGCAGGTGCAGTGTTTGAGGGCCATTATAGCTACGATTCTGCTGCTGCAGAAACCTTAATGCATCTCACTCCAGCGCAAGAGGAGGCAAGGCAAATGTGCCACTAATTAGACTCCTGAGGCCTCCAGTCAGTGCCGTGGCTTCGTGCAAACTGGTTATTAACATGCTTATTTGTGTGCTGATCGGTAGAGCCAGAGGAAGCAGACCAAGTGCAGGAAAACAGGCTGTGTTCAGCTGTTCAACCCTTTATCCTGTTTGGGAGCCCAGCAGCAGCTATTAGAAGGCTAAGAGTGGCAAAGGGAGATTCCCAGGTTGGCAATGAGAACAAGTTTGGGAGCTTGGGAGACCCAAGACAGCAGGATTTATTAGTGTGCAGTACAGAATCCTGGCTGTGATTAATCTGTGGCACACCTGCATTTTGTTTTATGAAATGAGAGAGTGTGTGCATTTCAGAATAGCACAAGGGGACCTCCCTGCTGCATTATAAGCTATTATAATTTTTGAAATTCTGGATCTGCTTCTCTGCTTGCATCCAAAACCGTTCTTGTTGTGTATGAAGCATTGGCTTCTTTCCTTGTGAAATTTTGTTTGCAAGAAGCAGCGTTTGTGCTCTGGGGAGCTCCCCTAAAAGGCTTGGCATCCTCCATTAGGAGGAGTTTGGTGCTTGGAGTTAGCAGCCAACCGCCCAAAGGTGCCACAGCCAGAAAGAACATGCCATTGGCCAGGCCATTTCAACAGCGTGCTTTAAACAGGCTGCCATCGTTGCTGGAGTGTAAAGGAAAGAAACCTCAGGGATGGCAGCATGGCTCTCCATCAGATCAACAGATGGAGCTCTATTTTGGTTTGGACTGTTTGTGCAACTCTTGAGTAATTTCAGTATTATTTGACAGCAGCTTTGCAATACTGGAATTGGCCTTTCTGTGGCTCAATTCCTGCCCCCCCAATCCCTCTACTTGGTGTCATGCCCAGAGCAGCTCATGGATCTGTGCACATAAGGTCTGATGTTCCATAGAACTGTTTTGCACTCCACTATTGTGCTGACAGAAGGACGCGGGTGGCGCTGTGGGTAAAACCTCAGTGCCTAGGACTTGCCGATCGTATGGTCGGCGGTTCGAATACCCGCGGTGGGGTGAGCTCCCGTCTTTCGGTCCCAGCTCCTGCCCACCTAGCAGTTCGAAAGCACCCTTAAGTGCAAGTAGATAAATAGGTACCGCTTTATAGCGGGAAGGTAAATGGCGTTTCCATGTGCTGTGCTGGTGCTGGCTCGCCAGAGCAGCTTCGTCACGCTGGCCACGTGACCCAGAAGTGTCTCCGGACAGCGCTGGCCCCCGGCCTCTTAAGTGAGATGGGCGCACAACCCTAGAGTCTGTCAAGACTGGCCCGTACAGGCAGGGGTACCTTTACCTTTACCTTTATTGTGCTGACAGACAATTCAGAATTAATAAAATGCATATGGTACAGCAGGATTCAAGGGGGGGGGGAATAGAAAGGAAAAATGTCGTACACATTGAATGCTAAGGTCAAACAAAAATCTGAAGTGGTTGCTTTCTACATACAAGTATGTTTTGCCATGAAGGAGCACAAACGATTGTACTGCCTGTTCCCCCCCTCCTTTGAATGTTTGAGCTGATGCTAAATCCTCCTCCCACACAAGTGTCAGGTGGAAGAGATGCCGCTTCTTGGTGGTTGCCTAAGTGATGTGGACTGTTTCATCTCCTCCCCCTCCAGGTAATACAAAGCTTACACTTTGGGGAAGGAGCCAAAGGGCAGGAGAGCAGTGGCACTCATCCCACAGCTCTCAGCCAAGGATGAGCAGCTGGTGGGAGCAGGAAAAGCACCTGGAGCATGAGACCCTGCAGAAGGCAGGGGATCGTCAGGAGCAAAAGGAGCTGCCACCACATTAACATTGGTAAGCTGACTGCCAGGAGAAAACCATCTCCGCCTGTCAGCTCACCTTAATCACCAACACTCTGATTAAACTCCAGCACACAAAAAACTAGAAGGGGAAATCTGGTCCCCAAGAATCTGGGAGATCCCTGCTCCCTCACTAACCAATACATCCACAACATAAATAAATCGGGATAAACAAAAATAAATAAATAAACGAACAGTGGTCTTCATATTCAAGTCAACCCCTCTATTAATCTAAGCACTATAAGGCCTACCTAACACATGGGTAGGCAAACTAAGGCCCGGGGGCCGGTTGTGGCCCAATCGCCTTCTCAATCCGGCCCGCGGACAGTCCGGGAATTGGCGTGTTTTTACATGAGTAGAATGTGTCCTTTTATTTAAAATGCATGTCTGGGTTATTTGTGGAGCCTCCCTGGTGTTTTTACATAAGTAGAATGTGTGCTTTTAGTTAAAATGCATCTCTAGGTTTTTGTGGGGCATAGGAATTTGTTCATTTTTGTTTTTTTTTCAAAATATAGTCCAGCCCCCCACAAGGTCTGAGGGACAGTGGACCGGCTCCCTGCTGAAAAAGTTTGCTGACCCCTGGCCTAGTCACTCGAGGCACAAAGAGAATGGATTTGCTTGGATAATGCTAATGTCACATTTTGAGTTGCGTTTTTTTGTTCTGCTTCCATGACAGCAAGAATGCTGTGTTAAAGCTGTGTGAGGCAAAATATACGTATGTGAAAAATGTGTAACTTGTAGCCTGATGGTTTTTCTTGAAGGAGAAAAGCAGCTTCCAGAGAGCGAGCCAAGTAGCGGTAGAGAAGCAATGAATAAGGAGGGGCACTTAACTCTTTTCTCACCTGCCATTTCCCTGCTCCAAATTTCCCCCAAACAGCTCCCCCACTCCCACACACACATCAAGGTTTCAAAAATGGGTTGTTGCACCAATGGGGTGCCCAAAGATGCTGTCCTTCTGGACATCCCTGACATCCCCAATCCCTACCAAAAGCAGCTTCGGAGCCTGAGAGCCTTCAAATCAAGTATCCCATAGGAATTAAGAAGTTTGAAAGCTCACCCAACTTAAAGAGGAGTATCTAGGCTTCATATCAGACCCTGGTACTCTTGCTTTGGTGCTCGCTAGCTTTCTGTCCTGAATATGAATGCATAGTTGAGTGATGGTCGCTATACTGGATGAAGGGCCAATGTGAAATTTGATCATCACCCTAGAGGGCTGCTTCTGAATTTAAGAAGCATGCGGCCTCAACCGCAAGAAACTACTTCAATTTTGCTATCCTTAAGTTCAGACTCATTTTCTTGCACCTCTGCAAAGGCCGATTCCCATCTGCAGACACCATGTGCTGAAATGATAATGTGGAAAGATCTAATGCTATTCATGGCCTGGCATTTGGGAATGTCACTGGAAGGGTAGTTTTTGAGTGCTTGCACTGGCATGCAAAAGCTCCAAAGAGAACCAAAGCCCTGGGGATGGGTGGTGAGTTAATACCACAGCTCAGTGGCAGAGCATATGTTTTGCATGCAAATGGTCCCTAGCTCGATCTCTGGCCTCACCAGTTAAAAAAAGAATGAAAGGCTGTACCTGAAACCCCAGAGAGCTTATGCCAGGCAGAACAGACAATGCTGGGACAGACGGACAAATTCTTTGACCCAAGATTTGAATATACTCTGTTGACATTCATCTGGAAGAGTGTGCTTTTTGGGGTGAAGTCATGGAGTTTGGCCTTACCAACAGCCTGACGAAGACCAATGTCCTTGGTTTGAAAATACAGGCTGTGGAGGGTTGTGTTCTGGGCCTCCCCACATGTAATTGAAATCACTTGGGTCTCCTCACGAGCCAATGGGGCTTTGTTGAGGCCTCCCCGCCTAACAGCTGCTGTGTGGGGTAGCACAGCAGCAGCAGCAGCTTCTCCTGTACGTCAGCTGTGGAAGCCCCCTGCCCCTCCTCGCAAGCCTGAGGCTTGTTGAGGCTGCTCAGTGGGGTGGAGAGGGTAATGAGGGAGGTGTTGTCTGTTTGGGGGGGGGATAAGATCTGTGACCCACGTGTGGGTTAATTAACAAACGAACCAGCTGGAAGCCTGGATTCAAAACAGGTTTTGCACACTCTTCAGCAGAAGAGAGCCCCCAGCAAAGTTATAAACAGCCACAGAGTTAAGCAGCAGTATAGTGTGGGAATATGGGTTGTTAAATCTCCTTTCATATCCTGTTTAATCTGCCTACAGTGCTTGCCCCTCTCTCTTATCTTTCTGGCAATGAGCAGACAACGCTCCTGAGTAAGTTTAAAAGCTTTACTTACAAAATCCAAAGGTCTCATTCATGTACTATTCCATGCAGCAGCAAGGAGAACACAGGTAGAATACTCTTGGGTACAAAATACAGAAAGATGGTTTCAAACATGCAGTCTGTGCTTCATTTCCTTCCTCACCAGGGGGATATGACCTGAGCCTAGGAACACAGTTCTAAGGTCTTAACCCCTTCATGCACTAGCTAGCACTCATGCATAGTTATGTTTGATTGCAATTTCCCACCTAATCATTGTATTGGGATCGTTTGTGTGGAATTTACTAAAGCTGTTGTACAGGACTGCTCCCAAGAGGTATCTGTAGGGGCATGGTTTTTTGCAATGCATCTTCCAGGTTTATAGGTAGAGTAGATGTGAGTGAGGAGCCACATGAGAAGAGAAAGCCAGCCTTAGGCAGCGATTCCAGGTTACACACATGCCTTTGTTTGTGCTGCTCTGAAGCCTCAGAACCATCTGCTTCCCTTTGCCTTTCCTTAATGACCCAACAGAAGCCGAGCTGTCTGTATAGGAAAAGGATGGCAAATCCTGTGGTGCCCTGCAGCGCATTTCTGTGACACAGCAAATCTAGGCATGCTCATCACTTGGCACGGGCTTCTCACTCCAGGAGCCTACGGAGCACTGTTGAGCAGCTGAGGAACCCTGCTAGCACCTTCCCCTTAGGGAGATTCTTTAATGACTCGCCAGCTTCAGAAAAGCTGAGTCATTTGCCCTGTGAGAAAAGTACTGCATAGAGACTAGGGAGAGAGTGATGTATTAGGGCAGGGGTCTGCAACCCGCGGCTCCGGAGCCGCATGTGGCTCTTTTACACCTTTGCCACGGCTCCGGGGCGGATACTAGCGAGGGGAGGAGGCGCATTGTGCGCCCCGACACTCCCCACTGTGGCGGGCGCTGTACTGGCTGTGACGTCGCATGGGGGCGGTGTGTGCGTTAGTCACGCACCATCCCGACATCACCTTCCCGCCCGCTGTCAGATCGCGGCTCCGGAGATATATTTGTTTTAAATGTGGCAATGGTTTTGCGGCTCCCAAGTTTTTTTCCTTCGGAAACGGGTCCAAGTGGCTCTTTTTGTCTTAAAGGTTGCAGACCCCTGTATTAGGGGACATAGAAAGCTGCCTTACACCCTGTCAGACCATTTGTCTTTCTGGCCCAGTGTTGTCTTCTCTGATTGACAGCAGGGCTCCAAAGCCTTAGGCTCTTTCCCATCTTTGGCTCCCTGGGTTGTTGCTGTTTTATGCTGCTGATAATAGGGGATTGAACCTGGAACCTTCTGCGTACAAAGCAAAGCATCTGCTCGACCATTGAACGGAACCCCGATGGTCATCCTCTACCTCCACTGCCACAGGCAATGATTATTAGGTGCTGCAGATTTCACTGTTGTCCTTGGGTCCTGCTCTCAGGTTCCCAAAAGCATCTGGTGAGATCAGGGTACAGTGGTACCTTGGGTTAAGAACTTAATTCGTTTCGGCGGTCTGTTCTTAACCTGAAACTGTTCTTAACCTGAAGCACCACTTTAGCTAATGGGGCCTCCCGCTGCCACCGTGCTGCCACTGCGCGATTTCTGTTCTCATCCTGAAGCAAAGTTCTTAACCCGAGGTACTATTTCTGGGTTAGTGGAGTGTGTAACCTGAAGCGTCTGTAACCTGAAGTGCCTGTAACCCGAGGTACCACTGTATTGGACTAGGTGGGCCACTGACCTAATCCAGGAGACTCTTCTTAGTGGGAGCCAGCTTCATCCATAGACTGTCGGGTAGGGGGTAGGCTTGAGGCTCTGGTTCTTTCTAGCCTTTCTGGACACTGTTTTGGCAGCTGATGGTTTGCCATGGCTCAAGGTTAATAATGATAATAATAATTTATTATTTATACCCCGCCCATCTGGCTGGGTTTCCTCAGCCACTCTAGGCGGCTTCCAACAAAAGATTAAAAATAAATTAAAACATCAGTCATTAAAAGCTTCCCTAAATAGGTCTACCTTCAGATGTCTTCTAAAAGTCTGGTAGTTGTTTTTCTCTTTGACATCTGGTGGGAGGGCATTCCACAGGGCGGGTGCCACTACCGAGAAGGCCCTCTGCCTGGTTCCCTGCAACCTGGCTTCTTGCAGGCATGGAATCGCCAGAAGGCCCTCGGCCGGGCAGAACGATGGGAGGTGGAGACACTCCTTCATGTATACTGGACCAAGGCCATTTAGGCAGGCCCAGACAGAGGGGGGGGGCCCATATGGGCCACTTGGCCCAGGCCTCTGATTCCAAAGGGGGCCTCGGTCAGCATATTTATCTATATTTTCCATTTTTTCTTTACATGCAGATACGGTTCAAGCCTTGAAATAAAATTATTTGTCAGCATAACTTTTGTGAAAATTATTTATATACTTACTTATTTATAAGACTTCAGTTATCCCCAGGGTGAAAAAAAAGGGGGGCACATTATCTACCTGGCCCGGGCCTCTGCCTGGATCTGCAGGGCCCTGTGTTTAGGGCTTTAAAGGTCAGCACTAACCCTTTGAATTGTGCTCGGAAACATACTGGGAGCCAATGTAGATCTTTCACTGTGGTTATGTGGTCTCGGTGGCTGCTCCCAGTCACCAGTCTAGCTGTCACATTCAGGATTAGTTGTAGTTTCCGGGTCACCTTCAAAGGTAGCTCCACATAGAGCGCATTGCAGTAATCCAAGCGAGAGATAACTAGAGCATGCACCACTCTGGCGAGACAGTCCACGGGCAGATAGGGTCTCAGTCTGCATACCAGATGAAGCTGCCCTGGACAGAGAATTAACCTGCGCCTCCATGGACAGCTGTGAGTCCAAAATGACTCCCAGGCTGCGCACCTGGTCCTTCAGGGGCACAGTTACCCCATTCAGGACCAGGAAGTCCTCCACACCTGCCCACCTCCTGTCCTCCCAAAACAGTACTTCTGTCTTGTCAGGATTCAGCCTCAATCTGTTAGCCACCATCCATCCTCCTTGAAAGAGAGGTAGAGCTGTGTATCATCTGCATATTGATGAACACCCAACCCAAACCCCCTGATGATCTCTCCCAGCGGCTGCATGCAGATATTGAAAAACATGGCAGAGAGGACAGAACCCTGAGGCACCCCACAAGTGAGAGCCCAGGGGTCTGAACACCCCCCCCCCACTTTCTGAACACGGCTCAGGAGGAAGGAGTGGAACCACTGTATAACAGTGCCCCCAGCTCCCAGCCCCTCTAGACGGTCCAGAAGGATGTTATGGTTCATGGTATCAAAAGCTGCTGAGAGATCCAGCAGAACTAGGAAACAGCTCTCACCTTTGTCCCTAGCCCACTGGAGATCATCAACCAGCGCGACCAAGGCAGTTTCAGTCCCATGATGAGGCCTGAATCCTGACTTGAAGGGATCCAAATGGTCCGCTTTTTCCAGGCGTGCCTGGTGTTGTTCAGCAACCACTCGCTCAATCACCTTGCCCAACAATGGAAGATTTGAGACTGAGTGATAGTTGGCCATATTGGCCGGGTCTAGAGATGTTTTTTAAAGAAGCGGTTTAATGACTGCCTCTTTCAGCAGGTCTGGGAAGGCTCCCTCACAGACAGAAGCATTCACCACCCCGTGATGCCCGTTGCCCAGTCCTTCCTGGCTAGCTTTTATAAGCCAGGATGGGCAAGAATCAAGGAGACAGGTGGTTGGTTTCACTCTTCCAAGCAGCCTGTCCACATCCTCGGAGGTAACAGATTAGAAGTGATCCCATGCAACTTGACTAGACAGGACTCTAGCACTCTCCCACCCCGGCCCTGCTCCCATGGTGGAGTCTACCTCTTCCTGAATGTGAGCGACTTTATCTTAATATTTTTTGCCTTCCCCACAGCTTGTTCCTTTCTCTTTCTCCTTCTCCCTAATAAGTGCATGACCTGCAAACTTCAGGCAGCAGAAGTGTCGCTCTCCTTCCATTCTTTTGTGTGTGTGTGTTAAGAAGCTTAAGTTCTTGTTAGGAACATGTTCTGATCTGGGGGATTTCTAACTAATTGGTTCTCACCCCCATGTTAAGGCCCTTTGTCCCTTCAGCCAAGTTACACAGAGAAAGGAAGAGAAAGAGGATGCTAACCTTTCTGAGTGAGGCTTTGGATGGAGAGAGGTTAGAGGCCAGCAGATCTGTGGTGTAGTATTCCAGTGTGAAGCCCTCACTCCTGCTAGCAAGAGTTTTCATTGCACTCCCCAGTGATGGGCAGGTGTTTGGGGATGGATTTGTAAAGTAACTAGATGCCATACCAAGTGATTTCTCAGGTGCTGATTTAAGGGCTCAGCAAAGGACCCCAGGATTTCACACTAGTGATTAAAGGGTGACACTTATTTAGTAGTGGATAAATCTGAATTTCCCTATCTCCGTGTTTCTCATTTTTTCCAAATTTAAGCTCATTTTCTTGACATTTCTGTACCAGTTTGTGATCTATTTTTGTTTTATTTTTTTTAAGTCCTCAGAAAAAAATGCTACAATTTTTAGTGTGCATCTTCTCTAATATTTGCATTTTGTGCAAACAAATTTCTCTAATAAATTTTATATCTTATTTTCTCTAATATTTGCATTTTACTACACAATTTCCCCTTTTTGGTTGGAGAACTGCATAGCAAAATTCAGAGGAGAGCTGCATTTTGGTTCTTGCACCATTTCAGGAAGTGCACATTAGGTAGGATTGCATTCAGATGTGAAGCAAACCAAATTGCTCCCCCAATCCTGCTCTTCTTCTGAGCATTTTTCTTTGACTGGGTGACTTTTGTCCTCTTAATGGTGGCTGTGAGACTGATACGAATGTGGAGGCAGATTGCCTCACAGCAGATCACCTCCCTGCTAAAATTGTTTGGAGTTGCCAAACTCTCTACGCTTCTCTAGAAAGACCACTGATGGCCTTTTTGATCTGTCAGCTCTTTTGACAAGATGCAACAGGGACTCTGAGGTGCTCTCCTCGTCTCATTCCACGCCACTGCCTTCAACAGAGCACAGCCTTTGATTTGCTCTTTAGCAGTTCATTCCTGGCGTTTGGGGAGGCTTTTCACTCTGGGGGCAAAGGAAGTCACAATGCGACAGTAAAAGCCATTCCCATGGAGATGGGGACCACTTTAGATCACACCTCCTTGCAGATTCACACACGTGCACAGCAGAAAGCAATGCGAACATAAAGGAATTAGCCGAACACGGCCTTCAGTTTATCAAGGAGCAACCAGTGCACAGTTTCAGGGAAGCCATTAATTTCTCGTTGTCACAAAGACAGTGACCCTTGGCAGAGAGCACAGTTTGCAGTGAGCAGATCTTATTTTCAACGTAGAGCAAAGACACTCTTCACTGTGGTGGGAGCTCAGGGGACATGGGAGCAGGTTGGCTGCTCCTGTGGCAGCACCGCCTGAAATATGCCCAGGGTTTGGGTGGGGGATGCTGAACCCATCTAGCATGACCCCTGAGTCACAGTTGAGAAGAAGAAGAAGAAGAAGAAGAAGAAGAAGAAGAAGAAGAAGAGGAGGAGTTTGGATTTGATATCCCGCCTTATCACTACCCTAAGGAGTCTCAAAGCGGCTAACATTCTCCTTTCCCTTCCTCCCCCACAACAAACACTCTGTGAGGTGAGTGGGGCTGAGAGACTTCAGAGAAGTGTGACTGGCCCAAGGTCACCCAGCAGCTGCATGGGGAGGAGCGGGGAAGCGAATCCGGTTCACCAGATTACGAGTCCACCGCTCTTAACCACTACACCACACATACATTCACACACAGGGGGTTTTGTTTAGCTGTTGCTTTAGAGCAGGGGTCAGCAAATTTTTTCAGCAGGGAGCCAATCCTCTGTCCCTCAGACCTTGTTGGGGGCCAGACTATATATTTTGGAAAAATAATAATGAAAGAATTCCTATGCCCCACAAATAATCCAGAGATGCATTTGAAATAAAAGGACACATTCTACTCATGTAAAAACATGAGAGCCAGTGTGGTGTAGTGGTTAAGAGTGGTAGTCACGTAATCTGGGTAACCGGGTTCGCATCTCCGCTCCTCCACATGCAGCTGCTGGGTGACCTTGGGCCAGTCACACTTCTTTGAAGTCTCTCAGCCCCACTCACCTCACAGAGTGTTTGTTGTGGGGGAGGAAGGGAAAGGAGAATGTTAGCCGCTTTGAGACTCCTGAAGGGGAGTGAAAGGCGGGATATCAAATCCAAACTCTTCTTCTTCTTCTTCTTCTTCTTCTTCTTCTCTGCTGATTCTTGGACCATCCATGGGCCGGATTGAGAAGGCGATTGGGCCAGATCGGGCCCCCGGGCCTTAGTTTGCCTACCCATGCTTCATAGATAGTAGCCTGTTTCAGTTTTGTGATGTTATAGGCATGCCTCTGCCCAACTTCGCCTAGTGCGCCGGACCCAGGTTCGCTCCTCAGCTCACAAGCTCTGTTGTGCTTGTGTGTGTGTGTCGCACTTGATCTCTGAGCCATCCCCAGTGCCAGATACAGCCATGGAGCCCTCTTTTCCTCCTTCACCAGCAAGACAGGAGGCCTGCATTATTCATCCCTCCCCTGGTATACACTGCAGCCTTCCTTCCTTGCCTGACTCCGATCTAGGCTGACGGACGGAGAGCTTTCCCATGTACAGCCCTGAAATATTTAGCAGAACTGTCTGAAAAATGCAAGCCTGCTCGAGCAGGCAACTTGTCTCACCCTGCTTACCCAGTACTTGATCCTTCCAGAGTGGAGCTCGCTAGCTTACCCAGACTAGCCCTGTGGCACCACCGCGGTGGGAGCCTGACCCTGACTCTATCCTCAGGCGCCTCCATCTCTTGCTCTGAATCCAAGGGCTCAGAGGGAACTACGATGTTGGGGAACTGGTATGATTGACAAGAGGCTAAGAAAGTCTTAGTATCTCAGAGCTGGGGGGAACCCAACTACAGCACTCAAGATAGGAGAGGCTTCCCATCTCTGCTTGAAAACTTCTAATGTTCAGGGAAGTTTTTAATGTGTGACATTTTAATGTATTTTTAATCTTTGTTGGAATGGGACGCGAGTGGCGCTGTGGGTAAAACCTCAGTGCCTAGGACTTGCTGATCGTAAGGTCGGCGGTTCGAATCCCCGCGGCGGAGTGAGCTCCCGTCTTTCGGTCCCAGCTCCTGCCCACCTAGCAGTTCGAAAGCACCCCTAAGTGCAAGTAGATAAATAGGTACCGCTTGATAGCGGGAAGGTAAACAGCGTTTCCGTGTGCGGCACTGGTGCCGGCTCGCCAGAGCAGCTTCGTCACGCTGGCCACGTGACCCGGAAGTGTCTTTGGACGGCGCCGGCTCCCGGCCTCTTGAGCGAGATGAGCGCGCAACCCTAGAGTCGGACACGACTGGCCCGTACGGGCAGGGGTACCTTTACTAATTTTTGTTGGAAGCTGCTCAGAGTGGGTGGGGAAACCCAGCCAGATGGGTGGGGTACAAATAATAAATTATTATTATTATTAAAAGGGATTCCACTACTTTCCAGTGAAGTCTGCTCCACTGCAGAACAGCTTGTCGTGTCAGGAAGTTCTTATTAATGTTTAGTCATCAATTCCCTTCATTATAATCTGAATGCTTTGCTCTGGGCTCTACCCTCTGCAGAACGGTACCCAGGGATGGCTTCTTCCCAGGATACCTCTGGGTCCCCCTTGGGTGAGAGAGGGCGAGGCAGAGGAAGCTGGTTCTTTGCATTCCAGTATGCCCAGTTTTTCTCTCATATATATATATATATATATATATATATATATATATATATGCAGGTTTTGGTGTCTTCGGGTGTCTTCCCGTGTAAGAGTCGGGGTGACTCTTACACCCCGACTCTTACACGGGAAGACACCCGAAGACACCAAAACCTGCATTCCTATACCCGTGAAAATCTACGAAAGCATATATATATATATATATATGATTTTTGTAAGCAACAGGAGGAGGAGAAAAGGGACTGGATGGGAACATAGGAAGCTGTCTTACACTGAGTCAGACCATTGGGATATCTAGCTTAGTGTTGCCTGCACCAACTGGCAGTGGCTCTCCAGGATTTCAGAAAAGGTCTCTCCTAATCTTAAGAGATGCTGGATCTTGAACCTGGGATCTTTTATATGCAATGTTGAGCTATGGCCCTTCTTTCCCTGGTAAATGTCTGGTGGTTGAGGTGAGCGTCTGAGGGGCTGGAGAGTGAGAAGTGTTGGGGAGTGTAGCCTCTCTTAATTTCTTGAGTGTGCGATTTTGTGGTTTCTTTGGAGGGCAGCTGTGCTGTGCTGCCCAGGCTTGTTTGTAAAGAGTTTGCTTGTAGTGGTGGTGATGTTGCCTGTGTACTTCAGTATTTGTTTTTGTTTTTCAAAGGGGGGGGGTGGAAATGCTGTTTGGGTAGGTTTGGGGTTTTTTTAGGGTCCTCCCCCCAAACTTCAAAATATGCCTGTATGTATACATTTGGTGAGTCCTGCTTTTGAGCAATAGGAAAAAACTTTGCTCCATCATCTATATGAGACAGGCCTTTGGATATTTGGAGATGGCTATCATATTGCTACTTAAATCATCTCTTCAGGAAGTCCATAGAGAAGGACGATTATCCCTGCCCTGGGGGATAAGCATGAGCTACTTATCTGGATATTACACAGATTTACAAAAACGGGTGCTGTGATCCCAGTTGTTCTTCCCATTTTCCTGCTTTTCAGATGTCTGAAGCCACATGCACAGCATGTTCTGCCTCCACCTGTCAGAATTTTAACTAAGTTTAGCAAGCTGCTTCCAGGTTTTGTTTACTTGTGTGCCTGGTTTTATGCACTATTTTCAGTAAATAAACTGTTCATTGTTTGAGAACAGCTATTTTGCCTGGGGCTGTTGAAAAGCTTTCACTTGCTGATGGGTCTCATCTGTTTAGTACTATGTTAGTGGGACATACAATATTCTTGAGTAGGTTAGAAAGTTTTCCTGTGTTTTGAAATGCACAGAGCGCACAGAACTTCATGGCACTCCCAAGCCCCCTTTTGCTTGAGTGTTAAGCATGCCTGTTTGGCTACAAATGAGTGGTGGCATGTCACCTGAATCAAGCACTAGTAGGAAACCTCAGCTAGCTTATTCTGTCTTCCCTGGATTTGAATGGGCCATCTGAATCCACCCTCCAGGTTCATGATGGGCTCATCCCTCCTTCCGTTCCCCCCATGTTTTCTAGGCATCGGTTTTTCTTTTTCCCTGCTTTCTGCCGGAAAACCCGCTGCTTACTGCTGAACTGGAACAATCATCCATCACCTTGCTGCCCCTTTCAGAGTGCTGTCCTAGACTTCGTAAGATCATAATGATACTAGATGCAGTACATCTTGCTCTGAATCTACTCAGTTAGATCAAGAGAGAATCTGGCAGCTGGGGTTTCTTGGTTCTGCTTGGCGCAGCTGGAACCTGCTGCAAGATCCATCAGGTCCCAGCAAGAAACAGACAAGTGGCAGTATTCTCTGACTGGCAGGAGGGGAGTGCGCAGCAAGGCTGCGATCTTGCAACACAAGGGGCTTAATTATGTGCGGAAGACCATCATTTGGGAGGGAATGTTTGCTGCTTCTCCAGGAGGGCAGGGAGGAGGGAAGCCATGATTAGTTCTCAGCTCTTAAATTCCGGCACTGTGATGACATGACATATAATGACAGCACGTCCCATGTCAAAATGATTGCGAATCCTGGAGGCTAATAGCTATGCAAATAACCTCGTTATCTGCCCTATTTATTTCCTGGGCTTCACACTGCCTCACTGATGCTTCTCAGACTGCCGCTCCTAGAGAAGGTGGGAGGCAGTGTCATCACCATGGCCTTGCCGGGGCTGAGAAAAGATGCTGACTCCTGCTGAGGTTCCCTTTCCTGGAAGAGAGGCCCAGAATCCAAGGGCTGCCTCCATACACAGTTCCTCCTTTGTCCTGCAGTCACACCAGGCAGCCTACCTAGTCATGGGCAGTACTGGTGTTGATAAAGCTCTGGGGGACCAGTTGGATAAGTGGTGCTTTTATCCATTCATCAGCTGTGAGTTTAGAGGACTACACCAAAAGTTGTAGAGGTGCTTTATCTGCACATGCACATTTATGTGCACAGGGTATACCCTGTGTACATAAATGTGCATGTGCAGATAAAGCACCCTCTCTAGCGACATGTGACTGACGTCAGCATGTCTCATGACATGTGCGCACAGTGCATTGCGTGGGGGCGAGGTGGCACATTAGCTCTTCAAAGTCCTGTCACGTTTGATGAAACGACCCATCAGATCAGGACCCAATATCCATGTGCGCATTTGTGGAGGTAAGGCTGCTTCTTTTCACATGTCTGGTTCATAGATTTGGTCTTCAGGACTATGATGGCCCAGGTCATATTTCTCAAGTACCAAATAAATCTCAACTAGCCCCACCTTTCCTCCACCTTTGTTTCTTCTTAGCTCTCCAGCTGTTCTAATAAATATTTCACTGCAAACAAAAACTTTGTACTCCCTGATGTTGGCTTGTTGGGATGCGCTTTTTGTGTAGCAGCCCAGATGGTACTGTATTAGGAAAACGGTTTCTTTGCCAAGTCCTTGCCCCTCCGGGTTGCACAGACATTGCCAAATCTTAGGGAAAGAGCCTCAAGGGTTGTATCGTTGAGAGCAAACTCTTGTCATTAGAACAGTACTGTGAACACATCTCGCTTGAAGCCTGGTGCTGCAATTCTCTTACTTAGGAGAAAGGAGCAGAGGGAAATTTGTTAAGCTCGCATTTGCACTCCTTGAACCAATATGCAAACTGAAGCATGGCTAGCCTTTGAAATTCTCACTGTTCTGATTTTTGCAATGCAGTTTTCTGCCCCTAAAGTCTGAATTAGGGAAGAGTGTGCACAAAAATGCATATTTTACTGAAATTAACATTAAAATGCACTATTTTTTTCAGGAATTTGTTTGCATAACTGTGTGTATATTAGAAACAAACAGCATATAGATGTTTTTATATTGGGAGAAATGTGTGTTACAATCTTAGCATGTGGACCTACAGAGAACTGATTCCTACTTTCATTTATGATGTGATAAAACCACAAAGAGATTATGTCTCTTCCCCGCCTCATTTTTACATTTTGTATACTGATACTTTTCTTCTGACCATCCTCCTATGTAGTGAGATAGATGCCCCCATCTGGAAAATTGCAGTTCACCATGACCTGGAAAATGACTGAAAATAATCAGTCTCATCTTATTATGGCCATTTAGATAAAAGCTTCAGAACATTTCAATTGGGGGGGGCACCCCTTTCAGAATAATGTTCCATATTCCCAATATTGCGTCAGCAACTGCATCAGATTACCTCTGCTGTTTAAATGCATTTCTCTTCCTTTCTGATCTGAAATGGATGTATTTAGACATCATTCTCTCTCTTTCCATAATTGCTGCCGTGAGACTTCACCTCTGTTCTTCCAGAGTCAAAGTTGAGGGGGTTGCACCTCTCTCTGCCTCCCACCCTTTTAGAACTGCAAAGTTTTTTGGGGGGAATTTGTTTCTGATGTCAGTGGGGCTTAGTTTACGGGCTGATGGGAAGAACAACCCGCAAATGGATGATCTATTTATCAGTACCTGTTTCTCTGCCCCCCTTATACTTTACTGAAAGTTTAAAACTACATAATTATATGTGCTCGAAACATGGTGAGACATACATAAAAGAGAGAAAAAGAAAAACAGCACCCGTATAGAAGGGGAAGTACCGGTAAAAGGAGGAGGGGAAAACCCCCAAACTGTATACTTTACAAAGTTGTTGTTGTACTTCACCAGATCTTAACCTATTACAGTATTTGTAAGAATTGATTCCAAATATCACTGAATTCGTCCATGGCAAGTCTGCATTTATATACAAGTTGTTGTTGTTGTTGTTATATGCAAGTTGTCATATGTTGCGAGTTTGTATATATCTTCAATCCAATCAAAGAAGGGAACTGCATTTTTATTTTTCCAGTTCATCAGTATCAGTCGCTTTGCTGTGGTAAGGGCACAGAGAGTCCACTCATATTGTCCTTTTGGGCATATAATTCAAAAGGATATTTTGTTCTGTAAATGTAAGGTTGTTCTGTACAGTTCTGTTGTCAGTACAGTACTTGTTTCTTGAACCCAAATGCCATTGATAGGTTTGCAGTGCCACCTAGTGACAACTATCTGTTCTGCAGCAATTCAGGACTAAAAGTTATTTCTCCCCTTAGCAAGTGGAGACTCGCCAGTAACTCTGCCCACCTATGTGATTTCTAGCAACTGGTATTCGGAGGCATAATGCTTCTAACAGGTACTGGGTAGGGTAGCCACTCTTCAGCAACTGGAAATCATATTCAGGCACCTTTCAGACTTCTGAGCGTTTAGCAGGCTTTGGATGCACACTTTATTTATTTATTTAAAAAAAATTCACATCCCAGGCATTTTAAAGACTCATTTTCTATGAGAATGGCACTCAAAGGCAATGTACAGCCAGGCATCAGAGCAGCATGAAACAGCATGAGTTAAAAAATGGTAGAACATTAATAAAAAAACCTAAAAGCCAAAGCAGCGATATAAAACATCACACACTGCACAGTCACCCAGAGGGAAATGGCTTTTCAAGACAAAAAGGTTTTATCAGCTGCTGAAATAACAGTAAGCTGCGAAGCAGAGCGGAGTTCCCAAGGAAGGATGCTCCGCAAAGGGGAATGCCACCTTCCCTGATCACGTCCAACCTTTCCTTCTCCCTGGCCTTACTTGAACAAAGGATGGGATGTGGAGCTGCTTGCCTCCTGCTAATCAACAAGAGAATGGGAACAACCACCCCCCAAAGTACGAAGGGTCCAGGCTATCTCAGGCTTTAATGATCAAAAACATCACTTTGAATTCTGAAATTCAGCCGCAATTTGAGTTTTGAAATATGCAGCCATTCCGTCTTAAGCCAAGTTCAGAATTGTGTGCTTTCTGTAGCCTGTTCCAGTTATGAGGCTGGCAACTGCAGCTGCAGCTTCCAACCTGCTTTTAAATTCCAGGCGATATTTCATGCCTGTCTTCATAGCCATGTGGGATAGAAATTTAAATGTTTTAGTAATGAAAGCTGAGATTTCCCCCCCCCCCCCGGAAGTTTCCTTCTTTGTCCAGTATATTTATATTTTTATGAACTCCTGTGGAAGTGTGATACACAGCTCTGGCTGTGGTGCTTGATCTTTTTTGCTATACTCAGGGCAATTGGAACTCAGCTCCTAACTTTGCTCAGCTCTCCTGCCTGCTGTGCCCAGTAATATGCAATGTCCATGTTCAACCGCTAAAGTTTGGCCTCTCCACAAATGTAATCGTTCTCTGCAGTAGTATATCTGAGATGTATTTAAAAACACAATTGCTCTACCAGCCAGGAAGATACAGTTATAATTGGTTATAATTGCAAAAATGTACATTAAAGCTCCAGCGCCCCCGCCTCCCTTTTAAATAACAACAACAAAAAAAAAAAAAACAGTTTCAGATGGGGTGAACATGGACTGGAGAGGCAACAGCTGGCAAACATGCATTTTTCACCTTGTAAAGGAAAGGCAGCTTTAGAAATGTGCCTGGGATTGGAGGAGCTGCTGTCATGCCAGGGAAGGGCATCAGAACTTGTAGGATAGATGACTGCAATGTGTTATACGTGGGGCTGCCGCTGAAAATGCTTTGGAATCTCCAGGTGGTGCAGAATTTTGGTGCTTACTGGGTAAGACGGTTTGAGCATAGTACACTGATCCTGGCCTGACTCCACTGGCTGCCACTTAGATTCCAGGCCTGATTCAAAGTGCTGCTTTTGACCTATAAAGTCTCAAATGTCCCAGGACCGCAATAACTCATGGACTGCCTCTCTCCATTTAAACTGAACCGGGCCCTGTGACCATCATCTCAGGCCCTTCTTCACGTGCCTCCTCCACGAGAGGTCCAGAGGGTGGTAACATGGGACCAGGCTTTTTTTGCAGTGACTCCCCATTTGTGGAATGCTGTCTCCAAAGAGGCTCGCCTGGCACCTTCATTACATAACTTTAGGTAAAGGTAAAGGGACCCCTGACCATTAGGTCCAGTCGTGGCCTACTCTGGGGTTGCGGCACTCATCTCGCTTTATTGGCCGAGGGAGCCGGCGTACAGCTTCCGGGTCACGTGGCCAGCATGACTAAGCCGCTTCTGGTGAACCAGAGCAGCGCACGGAAACGCCGTTTACCTTCTCACCGGAGTGGTACCTATTTATCTATTTGCATTTTGACATGCTTTCGAACTGCTAGGTTGGCAGGAGCAGGGACAAAGCAATGGGAGTTCACCCTGTCGCGGGGATTCGAACCGCCAACCTTCTGATCGGCAAGTCCTAGGCTCTGTGATTTAACCCACAGCGCCACCCGCGTCCCTTAAATAACTTTAGGCGTCTGGCAAAAAACAATTCTCTTCAACCAGGCATTTGGCTGATTAACCTTCTTTGGCCTTTTACATGTGTCTGTTGGGGTTGGGGGTATTGTTTTGGTTTTGGGGTTTTTTGTGTGTGTTTTTGCATTTTCATGCTGTATTTTTATGTTGTGAACCACCCTGTGATCTTCAGGTGAATGGTGGTATATAAATTTAATTTAACAACAACAACAACAACAACAGCACAATGTGTGCATTTGTATAAAATGCTGTATTACGGATTGCAGATGAGAATGCTGCTTGGAGACTATATTGGCATTGCTCAGAAACCAACTTGAAAAAAAGAGTGGAAGGTGGTTTTAACCAAGGCTTATCAGGATCTTCCCAAGTTGGTGCTGCAAGTAATTAGCCTCTGGGGAAGGGGAAGCTGTTCCTCCCGGCTGGCATTTGAGCCAGAAACTGTTTAATGGCCCTTGAAAGCAAACTGATAAATCCCAGCACAACACCATGGGAACAGAGCAACTTTGGCTTTTTCCTATGTGGACAGGGGTCAGCAACTGGAAGCTCCTGAGCCCAAACAGGCCATTAAGGACAGCTGTCACCCCAGAGACAGAGGGGGAGACTGGTGGTGGTAGACTAGTCTGGGGACTCTGCATTCATCCATTATCCCCTCCAATGTTTCTCAAAGTGACCCTCCAGGAAAACTCATTGCAGGCCAGGATATAAGTTTATGTCTATATCTTTGTGCTTCCGTCTGCCTCCCTGCTGGTTTGGCCTGCAACTCTCATCAGCCCCAGGTGAAGTTCCTGGTTCAAATCTCACCTCTGGCCATTAATTCGTAGATAGCTTTAGGCAAGCCACTGTTTTGCCAGCTTCAGTGCTCCTCCTGAACCCACCTGCAGCATGGCTCACTTTGCAGGGTTGTTGTTACAATTGCGGCAAAATAATGCATGTGAAGTGCTTTGAACACTTGAAAGCACTACAGAAATCCTGCCTGTTGTTGTTGTTATTACTCTCCAGGGCCTCTATCACTTTTTGTGTGCTTTTGTCATCCTGCTTCCTTCGTTTCTTAGATCCTGGTGCCCCTATGGGAGTATTTTGTAGAATCATGGAAGAGTTGGAAGGGATCCTAAGGGCCATCTAGTCCAACCCCCTGCAAGGCAGGAATCTCATCTAAAGCATCCATGACAGATGGCCATCCAACCTCTGTTCAAAAACCTCCAAGGAAGGAGAGTCCACAACCTCCTGAGGGAGACTGTTCCACTGCTGAACAACTCTTACTGTCAGAAAGTTTCCCCCTCTTGCAACTTGAAGCCCACTGATTAGAGTCCTACCCTCCAGAGCAGGAGAAAACAAGCATGCTCCCTCCTCCATATATCCTTAAGATATTTGAAGATTGCTATCATATCTCCTCTCAGACTCCTCTTTTCCAGGCTAAACATACCCAGCTCCTTCAAGTGTTCCTCATAAGGCTTATTTTCCAGACCCTTGATCATCAGGGTTGTCCTACTCTGCACAGCTTGTCAACATCTTTCTTAAATTGTGGTGCCCAGACTTGGACACAGCATTCCAAGTGTGGTCTCACTAAGGCAGAACAGAGTGTTACTATTATTTTCCCTTGATCTGGACACTATATTTAACCTAGAATAGCGTTAGATTTTTTGCTGCCGCATCACACGGTTGACTCATGTTAAGCTTGTGGTCCACCAAGACCCCTAAATCCTTTTCACATGTACTGCTAGTAAGCCAAGTGTCTCCCATCCTATATTTGTGCATCTGGTTCTTCCTGCCTAAGTGCAGAACCTTACGTTTATTCGGGGCCTTTCACTTAACGTCACTTTAAAAAGATAAGAAAAGGCTTTGGGTGCTGCTAGGTTCTTGCCAAAGTTCATTCTTCCATGGCAGTTTCAAAGCTGGATTATAAAACTTGAAATCCAACTGATTGACTTATCTGATTCCCCACCCCCAGGATTTAAGCAATGATTGGTGCCTTCCCCTTGAGGATGTGGCATGTTGCAGAGCCCGGTGGTTTGCTGGTGTCAAACCATACCTCATTGCAGAATGGTAAAGAGGACTGGGACTGAAAGTCCCCATGTGGTTTCGGTCATGAATACTTTGCAGGCCAGGAGTGGGATGGTCCTGTGGGAGCCCCTAAACTGCCATGAGTTCGTGTTTGCAAGGCCAGAGCTAGTTTTTCCTTGTAGCATTTTCCATTAAGAAGTGTGAACTGCTGCTGTTGCACGGGGAGAGGCAATTTTCACTGTAAATAGCATGTTTAAACTGACAGCAAAATGTTATTGCAAATGCAGCCTTGGATCCCTTTATAATCAGGAGCAATGACTCTGGGGCAATTGAAATATTAAACTATGAACATAAACACTTTGTGCCTAAGACAGATTTGGGAATAGTTTTATATTTATCTTTGTAATTAAACAGCAGTTCTATTTATGAGTCGACCGGGAAGCTAAAATGGTCTTGGCACGAGGCCAGTGGGGCGGCAGTCCTTTATATACTTTCCTGAGAGAGAGATCCAGTGAGCACGATGGGGGTTTTCTTCTGAGTAAACATAGAGCAGGTGTGCTCTGGAAAGTACAGAATGGGTAGGACAGGAAGAGAGCATTTATGGTGGGATGAGAAGGATGGTTTCTATGGGAGGAAGGTAGTGAGAGAAGGACCACGGCTCATTTGTAGCACATCACCTTTGCATGCGGTCAGCCCCAGGCACAATCTCTGCCATTTCCTGGGAGAGACCCTGAAGAGCACTTGCCAGTGTAGACAAAGCACAGCTGGATGGACCAATGGCCTGCTTCAGGTAGCTCGGTAGAGCATGACCCCTTAATTTCAGGGTCATGGGTTTGAGTCCATTTTGATGCCGGCATTTGCAGGGGGTTAGACTAGATGACCCTTGTGGCCCCTTCCAAGTCTTCAGTTCTGTGATTCTAAGACAGCTTCCTATCTTTCTATGTTTTGACATGGCATGGTGCATAAAAAGGTACCTTAGATACTGAACCAGAGCATGGGTCTTTCTAGCTCAGTAATGTCCACATTGAATGGCAGCAGACTCTCCAGGGTTTCAGACTGGAGTCTGTCCAAGCCCTACCTGGAGATGCCAGACCTTCTGCATTCAAAGCAGGCACTCTTCCACTGAGCTGTGGCCCTTGGTAGGTGATGTGCTAATCAACCAAAAGGTGATGCCGCTTGCCAATGCCAGAAGAAAATAGGAAGGTGACCCATATTTTAACTACACACTGTGCGAAGAAATACTTTTATGAGATGGGGTGAGCTCCCGTTGCTTGGTCCCAGCTCCTGCCAACCCAGCAGTTCGAAAGCACGCCAAAAAGGCAAGTAGATAAATAGGTACCGCTCCAGCGGGAAGGTAAATGGTGTTTCCGTGTGCTGTTCTGGTTTCGCCAGAAGCGGCTTAGTCATGCTGGTCACATGACCCAGAAAAACTGTCTGCGGACAAACGCCGGCTCCCTCGGCCTATAAAGCGAGATGAGCGCCGCAACCCCATAGTCGTCTGTGACTGGACTTAACTGTCAGGGGTCCCTTTACCTTTTTAAGCAGCCTCACACAACCATAGCCCAGAGCGTAGACCAAGCAGGAGCTCACCCAAATGGCAGACCCTCCAAGTGTCCCTTTTTTCCAGGGACAGTCCCGTATTTACAGAAGCCATCCCAGTTTCTGATTTGATCCCAGAATGTCCTGCTTTTCCTTAGGATGTCCCTATTTTCATCGGAGAAATGTTGGACGGTGTGTGACCCCCGAGCCAAGGAGATAAGTAACTATACAACCCTTAGAAGACATCTGAAGGCAGCCCTGTATAGGGAAGCATTTTAATGTTTAATGCTTTGTTATGTTTTTATATATGTTATACACTGGTACCTCGGGTTACAGACACTTCAGGTTACATTCGCTTCAGGTTACAGACTCTGCTAACCCAGAAATAGTACTTTGGGTTAAGAACTTTGCTTCAGGCTGAGAACAGAAATTGCAAGGCGGTGGCAGGAGGCCCCATTAGCTAATGTGGTACCTCAGGTTAAGAACAGTTTCAGGTTAAGAACGGACCTCCAGAACGAATTAAGTTCTTAACCCGAGGTACCACTGTATATGTCGGAAGCCTCCCAGAGTGGCTGGGGCAACCCAGTCAGATGGGTGGGATATTATTATAATTATTATTATTAAGGAAAAGACATCTCTATTTTCACCAGAGAAGTGCTGGAGGCGGTCATGTCTGAGGTGCATCTGTATCTGGCTGGGCCCAATATTATGGCCACCACAAACTGATGCCTTGGTTAAAGGATAGTAGTACTGCCTTCTTCCACTAGATGTGCTCCTCCTCTAACACTTGCTAGGTAGCTGAGAAAGCCTTTGTGCAGAGGTGTGCGTAGATTAAAAAGGCCCTTCCGGTACTGTCATCCACCGTGTGTTCTAAAAACCACTTCTCTGGCTTCTTTAAACAAAGGCTTGGTAGCCTACAAAATACAAAAAACAGGGAGCAAAACTGCAGCTTCGTTTCTGGTCCTCTCACCTTGAAAAAAGGGTATCGTGTAGTGTTGGGAACAGCTGTCAACTTTCAGATTTGAACATAAGGAATCAGCAGCCTCGAAAATAAGGAAACAGCAGCCTCCCCTGTCCTGGGGACAGTCTACGGGATATCTAACAATCCAGGATAGCAGTGGAAAACGGCGCTGGAATAAGGGAATTTTCCGCCAAAAAAGGGAAGGTTGACAGCTATGGTTGGGAAAGGTTCAGAAACAGCAACCTAAATGGTCGAGGGGGTGGAGCAACTACTCTGTGAAGAAAAGTTGCAGCATTTGGGACTTCTTAGAGAAAAGGCAAGTAAGAGGGCACCATGCTAGAAGTTTATAAAACCATGCATGGTATGAAGACAGTGGATAGAGAAAAGCTTTGCTCCCTTCTCTCACAACACGAGAACTCATGGACATAAAAATAATGCTGGAAGATTCGGGACAGATAAAAGAAAGTGCTTTGCCCAGCGCATAGTTAAACTATGGAACTCGCTCCCAGAAAAGGCAGTGATGGCCACCAACCTAGATGGCTTTAAAAGAGAATCCATGGAGAAGAGGGCTATCGATGGCTGAATACCAGTTGCTGGAAGCCAGAGGAGGGGAAGAAGAGTTTGGATTTGATATCCTGCTTTATCACTACCCAAAGGAGTCGCAAAGTGGCTAACAATCTCCTTTTCCCTTCCTCCCCCACAACAAACACTCTGTGAGGTGAGTGGGGCTGAGAAACTTCAGAGAAGTGTGACTAGCTCATGGTCACCCAGCAGCTGCATGTCGAGGAGTGGAGACACAAACCTGGTTCACCAGATTACGAGTCCACCGCTCTTAACTACTACACCACACTGGCTCTTGTGCTCAAATCCTGCTTGCTGGTTTCCCCTAGGCATCTGGTTGGCCACTATGAAAACAGGATGCTGGACTAGATGGGCCACTGGCCTGATCCAGAAGGCTCTTCTTGTATTTGATCAGCCGGTGTATCTGCAAATATGCCTTCAAGTGGGCTAGAACTGAGATCTTCAGGAAAAGAAAACCCCAGTTGGGTGGTTTATTAAATACTCCCGGCCATGCAGGGGAGGCCCAGCTATGACGAGCATTGCCTTCTTGTGCCTCCTGCTGCTGTTCTTCCTGCAAAGGATGTCACTGAGCACCAAGATAAACAAAGACTCCCACAGAATGCTGCACTCTTACATTCTTTTTTATTACACAATCTAGGATGACTACCACTTCCTGTTTCATGGCTGGCAGCAGCACCTGGCATCCTTGGGCAGCTGCCAGAGCACCAGCAGACTGGCAGGGGCCGCCACTAATGCCTGCTCCGGCCCCCACGTCTTCATCCTGGCACTTCCAAGAAGCACCAGGCAAATGGGTCTGCCTGCTGATTTCATTTCCCACAATGCCCCAGCGGAAACTTCAGTCCAGAGGCATTGTGGTCAATTCACATGGTGGCTCAGCCCAGCAACCTGGCACTGCTTGGCTGGTGCCCACTGTCGCCAGGTAAGGCGGGGGGAGGAATTAGTATACAATAAACTCAATATGCAGAGTACTGACAGTGAGCAAAGTGTTGTTTGTATTCACACGCTCTACTGGTACTCTGTTGACAAGTACTCATGTATATTTAGCCTAACTTATACATCTCTCTTGCATCAGAAAGTTCATCATTGTAAGGCACAGTTATACAGGGATGTATGCATTGATCAGACATGGCATTCTCCACATAGTGTGTGCGCGCAGGCTCAGACCAATGGGCCAGAGACTTGCTCCCATGACTTCTTCTAGAATCTATACACTGCAGGGAGAGTATAACTGTGAACTGTGAAGAGGCTAGAACAACCCCACTTCACCCATAAGCATGCTTAGAAGCAGTAGGGAAATCCATACTTGATTATCACTCTCAATGGGAATCAAGCGACTATGCAGGGGGCTCCTTCAAAACGTGTGATGTTTTGACTGTAAGCACACTGAGAGGCAGATATCTGTGACTACCAGTCATGTAGCGAGCCAAGCATTGCCGTGCGTGGGAATTCAAGAAAGTGGAGAAGTGGGAAAAGATTGTAGTGCTCAGCTTTTGTGGCAGCTGAAGGCTACAGATTGTTGATTCTCTGTGTGTTCAGAGCTGCTGCACCAGGGAGTTTTTAAGCAGACACCGCGCAGTAAGCTTGTATGCCATCCCTTCTTGGTCTTGATCTGACCCGTAGTGAGTATGGCATGGTGGTCTTGAGTCTGCCTCTAAGCTAGGAAGGATCAGCAGTATAGAGAGGGTTGTGTGTGCAGACTAGTACATGATTTGAGGATATTCTTGGGCCAAAGAGATGACCCTTTCTCATACATGCACAACTAGCTAAAGACAAGCTTCCACATTGATGCAAGGAGGTGACCCCTATGTCTAAGGACCAAGATTTTGGCCTTGGATTGGTTGGAGTGTTGTCATAGGTAGGTAAGTAGACAGACAGACAGACAGACAGACAGATAGTCAGGGATGAGGGGTTTGCTGAGTTGGATCAGGACCGCATTGTGAGTGGGGGGTAGGGGGCCTTAACGCTTTGCCCCCACTGGTCCTAATGGTGCTAATGGCAACAGGAGGAATGGCAAAGTGTAAAATTTCCCGCAGTGATGACCATCAACTTGGCTGACTTTAAAGAGGATTTGACAGCCTGTTGTACCTCCAACTCCCATCCATCCCAGACAACATGGTCAATGTCCAGGGATGATGCAGTCAGCATCTGGAGGGTCATGGGTTTCTCACCACTGGTGTATAGAGACAGTTGGTGATCTGAAAGTTGCCAATGTTTATCTGTTTCTTTTAACAATGTTCAGTTCAGTTCAGTTCAGTTCAAGGTTTCCCAACAGTCAGGGAAAAAACCTAACCTCCAACTGATACTCAAAGCCACACGACAACAGGAACATTACAGGCTTATACCAGGAAAGATTATTTGTCTATCTAGTCTAGTATTGTCTACTCTGACTGGCAGTAGTTCTCAATGGTCTTGGGCAAATCCTATATTGTAACTGGAGATGCCAGGGATTGTATCTGGAACCTTCTGCATGAAACGCATGTGTTCTACCACTCTGTTACATTCCCTGCTAAATTTAGTGTACATGCAACACGAGTGTACCTGAAACATGTTGGAACTGGCTCTGAGTCACGTGGGCATGTAATAACAATATACTTCCAAAATTATCAGAAAGGCTTTTTTCCATGAAAGAGATCCATGCTTTGATTTAGCAGACTCCTATGTATTGTTTGGGAGATTTTGTGGTGGGAGAGACAAGGCTTGTTCTCCCAGGAGATGTATATTTAACGACAAAGCTCAATTGTTCTTAATGTAGGTTTGAATGGATGTTCAGTTTTGTATAGGTTGCATTTGTTTGCATTTTGGGTTAAAGTGTTGTAAGCTGCCCTATGAACAGTTTTCTGTTGCAAGGCAATCTATGAATGTTTGAAGTGAATAAATGAAATCCGTACTCTGTCTTTTGTAGCTTTTTAGAGCATCTAAAGCAGTGCCAGGGAAGCTGCAACTCTCAAGATATTTTTGGACTCTAGTTTTCATCTGCTCACAGCCTTTCACAGCCAGTGGTGAGGGAAGATGGAGTTGAAGTCCAACAGCATCTGGAGGGTCACAGGTTCCCCACCTCTGATTTCCATGCTTTTATTTGCTTTCCCCAACTAAACCTCTGTTTTTGCTAAGGTCTGGCTTGCTCTGGGTTATTCACAAAGCGCATTTGCTTATATAAGTCTCTGAACATTTTAAGCTACTGTGTGTAATACTCTTCAGGATAAGAAATGGGGTAAAACTGAGTGAAGTAAGAAAGTATGTCACCACATACGTACTGTATATGCTTTGCTTGCGTATATGCTTTGTTCCAGGTACTTCTGTCTGGTGTCCACTCATTATCTTGCTACCTGGATCTCTATAAGGTAATGGCAGTGAAAGAGTTGTAAAGGTGTGTATGAAAGCAGATTCACCATCTCTCGCATTCCTGCATGTGTGTTTTTTTAAATATGCTAGCTCTTAGCAAGATAACCATCTTGGGTTGTCTGGACAAGTTACTTGGTTTGTGACACCTGCATCACCTCTCTTACACGCCATGCAACAAAGCCCCATCCATTTGCCTGTTATCTTCAGAAACCAAACTATGTCGAAGTATAATAAAGGATGTCACTGCAAACTGTCAAAAGCAGCGGGCACAACTATAGGTGTGTGGCCAGCCACCACTCCCTCCTTTGGGGCTGCCATTCTCCTTCCTGGTTGTTAACCCAGATCCTTTTTAGATACAGAGGCAGGTGGATTTGTGGTCCACAGCTGCGTCTCTTCCTACCTCTTTATTTCCACCCAGCTGCAGCTTTCCCTTGTCACTCGCTGATGTATCGCCCCGATAGTTTGAGGAATTACGTTGCCAGCACTCCTTTGTTTGCACAGAGCCAGATGTGGAGCAGTGCTAGGCGTCTGTCTCTGTGCCCTGTCCTGTCATGCTTCCCCCACTTTGATGGAAAAGGCACATCCTTGCAGTCTGCAGGAAAGGCATTAGGAGGAGGCAGCACCCCATTGGCCAGTAGGACCTGTGGAGTCAGACCATTGCCATGCCAACCGACACTGCCTGTGGTTTCCCGGGAGCCTGTTGTAGAGCGCTGGGTGTGGCAGAGGAAGATGCCAGGCAGAGCAGGGAACCGAAGAGGCATCTGCTGCCCAACGTTGCCTGGAAGGGGACACTCCCCCAAGGCAGGGCATTGCCAGCTGCCCCCCTTCATGGAACTATGTGACTGGCTGGGAGAGCCACTTAGCACTGCCTCTTTTGTGGTTCTTGCTTCGCTGTCCACTCCTCGCTGCTTCTTCCAGCAACTTTGCTGCACGGAGGAGGAGGAGGAGGAGGGTCCGAGGAGGGAGCGTCGCTTGCGTGTCATTGGAGAAGCTCGCAGTTAAGACAGCAGCAAGCCAGTCCGTGCTCAGCTTTGTCCTGCGCTACAATTGTTCCAAGTTTTCAGAAGCCCTCGAAAGTGCTGGGACTTTCTGAATCTGGATGGGGAGCACAGCTCTGGGCGTGTCCCCTGACTGGCAGCCGCTGCTCTCGCGGTGACCCAGGCATTGCCTGTGCCACCACCAATCCCAGCGGAATTATCTGAGCACAAACCTCCTCCTCTTCCTCCCACCTAGCCCTGCTGTCTGTCTGAGATCAGGGGGTTGTCTCTGGCTCGGATGTCTGGGCACGGTCAGAGGCAGGAACAGAAGGGCCCCCTACTCCTTGAGCACTTCTAGTTCTCACCCTGCCCAGGGAGTTGTTTTTCTGACCAGGGGCCACCCTGCCACTGTGTATTGGTACCATGACTCACTGCCAGCGACGGTGCAAGAGGCAACTGGGGCGGGCGATCCGTTTCTTCTACCAGCTGGTCACGGGGACCCTGTCTCAAGGTAGGCTGCTTCCGGGCTTCTGGTGGAGGGGTGGGCTCTGGAGTTGGCATGGCAAGGAACTGTGGCAGATGGCTAGAGATCATGAGCATTTTGGGGGGTGGTCTTTAAAGCCATGGGCTCTGCAGTGAAGCACAAGGGGGGAGCAATCTTTCTCTCTCTCCCCCCCTTTAGTTGTAGGTCATCCTGCCTCTTTAGAGTAGGGGAAGAAGAAAACAAAATGTATGTGGCTAGTCCAGAATGAAAATTGCCTGGGGATCCTGGGCACCAAAATGACATGCCTGAGAGATGATGGAGTCACACTGAGTTTCAGTTGCGCCTCCACACATACACTTCTGTTCTGGTTCAGGGCCAGGACCCCCAACCAGGTCCTTGGAATTGGTGGCTGGGTTTTTCTGCAACCTTGCTGGGAGCTCCAGGGCTGGCTGGGAAGAAATCGTTCCTGCATCACACCCTTTTCAGACTCTCTTGCTTTAAACATGAGGCATATCTAATGTGTTGGCTCCCACGGCCCATTTCCACCCCACCCTGTAAAAGGCCTCTTTGCAGAGAGATGGAAGCTCTGTTCTGCAAACAGAATTATATGTACCCAGCAGAAGCACCGAGAGTTGGACTGGAGCCCATTACTTCGTATTGGAGCTGATGCCGTTTGATCTGTGCACCCAAACTTCATGCTTATTCCTATTACCTGACCCAGAAAAGCAAGCCTCAGGTGGTTGAGCTTGAGCAGAGTCCAGCCTTATGCAGAGATTCTGGGCTTTTTTCAGCTTTTTCCTGTCCCAATGTGCAACAGCCTTTCTCCATTCCTTCAGTGTCCTGTGTGCTTCTCAGGCGTAGGTGTGGGGCAAAGAGTGAGTCATGATTTAAGTGCACATTCTAATGCAAGGATGAGGAGCCTGTGGCCATCCAGATCTTGTTAGATTCCAGTTCCCATCATCAAGGCAAATAGTCAGGGATGATGGGAATTCTACTTCAACATCATTTGGAGTACCACAAGTTCCCCGCACCACTTCTGATGTGTGTTGTCCTCCTTTTCTAGTTAAATCTCAAATGGTTCTCCTCTGGTGTCATCCTTTCCTGATCTAGAAGCTCATTGAGTTGAGGAAGAATCACAGCCCCAACATATTCCCTCTGCTTGTTGGTCTCTAGAATTCAGTGAATATTCAAAGGATTTCTGTCGCTGGGTCAAGTTGCCCAGTGGAGGTGGTCAAACTCGCTTTCAGCTCTCCCCTACTAGACCTGGGCTCAGTATTTCAAGATGGTACTTCCTCCTGCATTCACTGGCCATCCCAGCCTATTTCTGGACCCAATGAGTGGCACATTGCTCTGAAGCATGGAGCTGTCTCTGCCATTTCCAGAGTCACACGCAACAGTTTGGTAGGATGCTAGCACTGATCGCTGAAAAGTTGAGGAGCACCAAGGGCTGCATTATGTATCTCCCAACTTCACTCCCTAGTGATGCTAATTCTGTATTTAGCGGGTGCCAGTCTTGAGTTTTGTAAATTTCATTGTGATAGGTGTATCTTATTGAGGAAGGCAGAGAAATAGCCTAACTTGTGGATGGACTGAATATGGGTGGAACTTACCTGCCTGCGGGAGATGACTATGATAGCTCTGGTTTACCATGAGGACTTATTGAACTTAAGCCCATTTCTTGGAGAGTGAAGTTGAGATTCTAAATGATGCCAGAACCTTGGGCTGAAAGTGTGCTTGCTGTAATGTTGATCTCCTTAGGAAAATAGTAATGATACCATTTATTGTTTAAGTACCTAACCCAGGGGTAGGGAACCTGCTGCCCTCCAGATGCTGCTGGACTACAACTCCCACCATCCCTGACCTCCAGCAACATCTGGTCCTCCATCCCTGGTTTAATGTAACTGAATAGTAATGATTGAAAATGTATTTCAGCTCTGAACTCCTTGTTCTCCAAGCCCCATGCTCTGTCAGCCACACCACACACTACCTGATTGCCCAGGTAGAAAGAGGACACCATTGGTTTTTCTGCCCTACTTTGCCAGTTTCCCATACTATATGTCAGGAAAGTTCATTTCACAGCTGGGCATCAGAGCTTAGGTGCATATTCAGGTGTATATTCATAATGCATATTCAGAAGGATGCATTTTGTCCTCTGTGCCATTGGCTGTAGCACCCAAGTCCCTAAAACTGGCATATTAGAGTCATCCTTGTGTTTGCCTGAGGATCAAGACAAGTTCCTCATGGGCCATGCCTCAGTTTTCCTAGGTCATGCAATAGGCATTTATGGTTAGTCAGGAATGAATAACTTTAGTTTACTCTGGAGCCAAGGCACTCAGAATTTGTCAGTCTACCTTAGCTCAGCATCCATGGTTGAGGTTTAACAGAGGCAAACAGAAACAGAATCATCGGGTTTAGCCAGCAGCTTGTGTTCTTCTCAAGATTTAAAGCCACTTTGGCTTTATGCTTTACGTTTGACTTTATGTTTAACACAGGTGCACCCATGCTTGGGTGGCAAACAACAGAAAATATGAATTCTGGTATTCTGATTTAGTCTGTGCCAACTGTTCACGTGTGAACTTTTTTGTTTGTTTAAAAGTAGCACTTTTAGGGTGCTGAACTGTCTCCACCCAAGTCCCCTTTGTCCACCCCTTCCACTGCTGTTCCCAGGCTTTTTGCTGCCTGATCAACTGATGTTTCAATGGGGTGGGGAGGGAGAGTATGTATTCAGCAAGATGATGTCATGCAGCCAATTTGATTTGGCTGTGTGCAAACACTGTCAAGCCAATTCATAGCGAGAGTAGTGTTTCCTGCATCACATTATCCTCACTCTCAATATGCTCTGGGGATGGCAGGGAGAGTGCTTATCAGGGCGGTAGGGCCATCACCCCTTTTAACACCCACCCCAGTGGAAAAAGCATTTGCAAAAAGCCCTTCTTCCTGCCACACACACATTTTGTCTCACCCTAAGTGCAGTGTCGTTTGTTCCACCGTGTTGAAATCCTTGTGAGAATTGGGATATTTCCAATCAAATACTGCAGGTGCAAAGGGGAAAGTTGGCTTCTTTGCTTCCTGTTAAAACAAATGGAATTTTCCCCCAGACGTCTTTCCCTGGCTCTGCCTCTTTAAATGACTCCACCCGTTCATGGAACATGCTGCTCAATGGGGCTTGCTCCCCTAATGTTCCTACCTGATACAAAGACAATGTAGATTAAGAACATTTCCCCTGTAGCTGGCTGCAGACAGTTAATCAAATTGCCCCAAGAAAAGAGAGATTCAATTTGTGTAAAGGGTGGAAAAGAAGATTAACTTGGTTCAAAACAGAATATTTGGTGTGAGGGATCAACTGGTTTCCTCGCAGCAGCTTCTCCAGGGACTGACCGAATCGCAACAACTAGGCACTTGATGTATCAGCCCGGATTTGCTGAAATCTTGGACTGCCAATATTTATGCAATATCCGGCATAAAGTGTGGAGCTGGATGGAAGGTTTTTGCATCTATCATGCCCCCCTCCCAGACACACATGTTTATTAGTTGAGGGGGTTTGCCAGTGGCCTGCAAGGAAAGGTAGCTCTGATTCAAACTCCAAGCTCAGGTGGGCCTGATGTCATCTCTCCTTCTCTGCAAGAATAAAAACCTGAATTTTGGCCACGAGAATGTGACTTTTTGGACTCTACCATAAGCAAGGGTATCATCTAATATTAACTAGTGAGAAGATGCATTTTTTGTTTTTATGTTAAAATTATATTACATTTAATGCAATTTCTTTTCTTAAATGTAATGCAAGTTGTTACCATATTTCCCTTTAGGATTCAAGGGTCTGCACCCTTATTATTTGGTCTGCCAGTGCTTTGTTCCTGCTCCAGAGGAGCTTCAGTGGTACTGGGATACAAGCCTGCTTAGAGTTTGACTCTTTCCCCATAAAACCTTTGTACTTAATCTTAGGGCCTTAGTACATCATTTTTGTCATGCATTCATGTATTCATAGTGCTACCTAGGTGGTCATACACAGTCCCACTTTCAGTACTGTTTGAAACGTTTGCAAACGTTTTGGGGTGGTCACACTGCTGCATTCCCAATCAGTGCCTATCCTATAGCTTCCTGCTAAAATCCCATAACTTATTATACCACCAACAAACTGGTTTATCTTGTTGCACTGTAGCCCCTCCAATAATGTGGTAGCATTGGGGAAGCATTGCAGAACAACTAATGAAGCAGAATAAACATACTGCTAATGGACTATTACTGTGTCAAGAGCAAGTTGCATTAATGCATATGAAATAAAACAGTCTGGACTAGGTGTGCAGAAGCAGATTGTGGCTAATGAATGAAAGGCACTCTGCACATGCCCTAAGGTGCTCTCTTCTGTATTATTCATTCACATGCCATTAGAGCTGGGCCCAGCCCAAACAAAGCACAGACTCTCCTGTTAAAAGTGCCCTGGAATGCTGTGAGCTCCCTGTGACACTGGGCGAAGAGAAATGATTCTGGATCAATTAACCAGATTGAAACAGTAACATCTGTAGCCAAAAATAGTCTTTTGTCAATATTTGGCTGTGCTTTATTAATAATCAGCTCCCACTCTGATTAGCAGCTCTGTAATAAGATTCAGCTGTGACCTAAATTTAACTCTCCTAATGGATAAAGCAAAAGAAGAAGAAGAAGGTATTAGCCATCATTAGATCAGCCTGACCAGGCCAGGTAATCTAGGTGAGTGAGCTCCCAGCTGCAGGAAAGGGTACCCTTGTCATCAGTGATGAACCCTCATTTCCTGAGCATTGCCTTAGCTGAACAGACGGCGCAGGCAGATTCAAATTCTGTAGGACCCACGTTCCGCTGCTGGCTGAGTTGCATTTTAAGGAATCTGTTGCTGTTATATAACTATGAAATGGTCCATGTGATCCATTGCCCTATTTCAGATAGAAATCAAAGCTGAGGTGTGTGTAATTAACCCATAACTGACAGAGATGGGATTGTGTTGGAATATATATATATAATATTTATGCTGTTCAGATAAATAGGATCCCAGGGCAGCTTACAATAACCAGTAGTAGGATTGTAAGCCTGAGGACAGGGACTCTATAAGAAGACATGGCACAGAAGGAAAAAGGGTGGGGAGGGAGGAAGGAAACAGCAAGCTCAGGAACCAGTTCTTAAAGTTACCGTATTTATAACACAGTTATATAGTTCTACCTACAGATTCTGGAGAGAAGCCCCTCCCTGGAAGTGCTCCCTCCTCCTCAAGGTTATACAGTATCTAGGAACAGAGCAGGTGGAAATGTTTGTGTCAAGAGGGCAGGATTGTTCTTGGCACGCAGTTCTTCCCTCAGTCAGCTGATTCGAGGACAGTCAGAATCCTAAAGAGAGGCCTTGATGGAGTTGCCTGCCTCCCTTGCTGTTCCCTGCGGTGGTTCTGGCTGTCTTGGCAAAGAGCAAGCGCTTCCTGGGAGCACCTTTCCCCTCTCTACATCAAATCGGGGAATCTGCTGAGAAAGGACAGAGTGTTTTGTGATGGTGTGGTATCCAGAAAATGCTGCCTGTATTTTTGGCTTATTTTGGGGGAAAGAGCGATAAAGGATGCTCTGTTGTCCAGAGCCTTCAGCTCAAATTCTCCAAGTACCGCCAGTCTCCCTTGGGCTTGCAGAAGAAGGCAGCCATCCTGAGTTTTGGGTTTTTAAAAACAACAACACCTGAATGCAAATGGCTTTTTGTGATCTGGCAACCCATCCTGCACAGTGCTTGATGGGGGCAGGCTGCAGAGTATGACTCCATGCCCTTGGGTCATGGGGCCACACATTCACAATGGCATGGAAAATTAGTGGCTGTGCTTGAAGTCTTGCAACTCTGTCTGCTATTTTTACCCAAGCAGGTGGGTGACTGTTTAATTTTAGCTCAGTGCCAGCACTGTCTCGCCAGGGAACTGGTGTGTGTGTGTGTGTGTTCACAGCTTTCTTTTACATATAGAGGGAGATAAGTGGGGTGATGACACCTGGTTCTTAGACTCTGACTGCGTGCAAAGGTGACAGCACAGTGGTGCACTTAGGACAACACAGGCTACACGTAGAAAAGTCATAGCTCAGTTGTAGAGGATTTGCCTTGCATGCAGAAGGTCGCAGGTTCAATCCCCAGCAGGGAGAGGCTGTCTGAAACCCCGGAGAGCCACTGTCAGTGTAGACAATATTAAGCTAGATGGACCAATGGTCTGATTCTGTATAAGGCAGTTTCTTGTTATCCTAAGTGCTTTGAACATTTGAAGATGCTATATTATTATACAGTAGTATTATTAGGCCAAAGGGTGAGCGACTGAGCCCAGGCCCCTGGACATTGTCATCTGCTTCACATATAGATCACAAAAGGATTGTGGTGAAGGGCTGGAGGAGGCAATGTTGCTTGTGTATGATGCATTTCAGGGTACTTATATTTGGGGGATTATCTTTGTTGTGCTAAAGGTAAGTCCTTATGCACCTCAGGTGAATCATATCTGGTTAGTGTTTAGAGAGAGACTTACAGACCCCTCAGGATAAATACACCTGTTTCCTCTTGGTCTGTCTGTATTGTAAAAATGCAGTAACTTCGTGAGTGAAGGAGGAAAATTCTCCCTCTCTGAAATGGAAGAAGGTGACACTGTTTATTCCTGTGGGTTACCCAGTGGTGACATGAAGTGTTTGGACTGTTACTCCCAGGTACCCCTTTAGTTTAACAGAGATTGCTTTCCCCCATGCCTGTCTTTGATATCAGCCAACTATTGTTTGTTGCTGAGAACATCTGCAGCTAAGGAAGCGTTCTGTCTAACCAGAAAGTTTGCTTCCTTCATTTTAAACACTAGGCTGGATTGCTGCCTCTCAGCTTTGATGCAATGAATACTGCTAGTAAAACACTTCCTTCAGTCACTACTGAAATTTGAGAGCAAAGCTATTTTGGCATCTGGAGGTGGGTGAAGCTTAACTGATCACACTCATGCATGCGTGCACACATGTGTGCACACATACAGACTTCAGAGACATAGTGCTTCTTAATTGGCATCTCATGCCTCCTGGAGAAGAGTTGCAGCAAAGTTTGTAGATAGGGCTGGGGAAGACCCCTGGCAGAAAGCTTGGAGGACTGCTGCTAGTGAATTTAGACTAGGGGTGTCTTCCAGATGTTGATGGACTACATCTCCTATCATACCCAGCCAGCTTAGCCAGTGGTCAGGGATGATGGGAGTTGTAGCCCAACAACATCTGAGGACCCATTTGAAGAAGACTGATCTAGACAATGCTGATCAAGATGAGTCAATGGTCTGAGAGTATAGGGCAGCTCCCTGCCGACCATTTACTCCCTGGGTGGGGCACGAAACACCTCTGTATTGATATCTAACCAAGGTTTCAGAACAGTGAGCCCTGCTACTCTAAACCGTTGGCTTAGGGAGAGGAAGGAAGTGTGTGTGAGTAAGAATTAAATTTGAAAGACCATAAGAAGTTGCCGTAGGTGAGGATGAACACTCCTGGCCTCCATATCTTACCTTGGGGGAGATTTGAGCTGTGGAGGGAGTTACTGCTTCTTCAAGCAGGCAAAAAGCAAAGCAGAAACCCAGTTACTTCTGCACATTCATTTAATGTGCAGTTTAATTAAGCACAATTTAATATCTTCCCATTCATTATATATAAAGCTCCGTGGGGAGGGGGGAGAGAAGCCCCAAACTGCCAGGTGGCAACCCTTGCTGTGGGACAGAGCCGGCCTCCGTTTGTGGGGTGGGGTGGGGGGTAGTGAGTTCACACAGGAAGATCCAACACAGTAGGTCCTGATCCTGCCCAAGTAGTTCACCTTCCCCTTCTCCAATGCTCACCCCACTGGGCTCCCCCCGGGCCAGCCAGTTATTTTTAGACAGGCGCCATGTGTTGGAAGGAGAACAATTAATGTAATTGGTTTGGGGAGCCTCGTTTGTGCACGGGGCCGAGAGTGGCTCTGAATCTGCCTGGAAGAGGCTGGCACCAACATAGCAGAGGACCAGGGGGAGCCAAGGGAAAGCAGGGGGGGCAACGCATCTGGCATGGAGACATGGAGAGGGAAACGCCACACAGTGACAGCCTCCTGTATGCCTCCCTTATCGTCATCCTCCTGGTCATGTCCTACTGGTTCACGACCAAGTGCTTCAAGATCCTCAGTGGCATCGAAGGTAAATTGTGGGCTGCGGGGGGTGGAGGGTGTCTGGTGGAAAGGAAGTGCTGAAGGCAAACCCCAGGTGGAAACGCTGGAAATTGGGAGGAAAGGGGTTTCTTGCCGCATAGCAGGCAGCAAGGATTAGGGGCTCCCAGCTCCTTTACAGCCGCAGTGTCTTCTCTTTTTCTTCTTCTGCAATTGCTTTACTCTACCTGCACTTTTCTTCCTTCCCTGGGTCCCTGATCTCTTAACATGTCGGCAGTGGGCTACCCAGTTCCCCTCAGTTTATAAGGTCCCCATACCTGTGCACTGATCCATGTTCCCAAATTAACACATGGTCTAATGCAGTAGTCTTCAGCGTTTTGAGACCCAGGACCCGCTTTTAGTCCAAACATTCATTTGGGGATCTACTGCTTAATCTTTTACCATATATTTGCATGGTGGTAGTGCTCCTGTTGTGGCCCACCTTGGATTCGGCTGCAACCCAATAGTGGGTCCCAACTCACCAGCTGAAGACCAGTGGTCTAATGGACAGCCTTGGGGCTTAAATTCCTAAAGGGAGACTTCGGAGAACCACAGAAGGATGTCATTCTCTAACCTGTGGTGGGGTTTCCCCCCATCTAAACCCAGTTGTGTTGTGTCTAGTTATGGTTACTTGGAGGTAGGAGAAAGCACTCTGCACATGCTCTTAATTATTATCAAAGCACCCTGATCTTTGTGCTTCTGAATTGAGCATCCGAGATCAATGCTTTGTGTGTTCAGCTCTAGTTGACTTCTGGAGTTACTGTTGCTGAATGGGATGCTCCCTGAATAATTGTCCTTTGATTCTGAACTCTGAGTGATTTTCACAATATAGAGAAGTAGGGAAATTAGCTTTCCCCAGTTCTGAAGTGGGAAGAATAGGACTTAGGTGCTGTGAGTTCCATACGCACCAGAAGTTGTTGGTGTGGGTGTGATGGATGCCACTGCCTTAGCTTCGCTGGACTTTAGCGTACAGTTTATGACCGGAAGACATATTGTGCTCCTTTCCATCATGTTGGCACTCTGTAATGCCAGCAGTGTTTGTGGAGGTGGGGGTTATGGGTAGGAAAGAATGGCACTTTGCAGTCCATTCTTTGGATCATGTTGTAGTTCTCAATTCTTTTGACAGACCAGTTTGTTTCTGTTGTTGTCTGAGAAGCTTCATCAGGGTGGTTCTTCTGCCAGTTGCACAGTATGATTTTACACATACACAAAACGGCAGATTAAGAAAAGTGAAGGTGAAGACAAGGACTAGTTTGGAGCTGTCCACAGGCAGAGTGAGGGATGGGCTTTGGCTGCAATCGTACCTGCTAGACCAGGGGTCAGCAAACTTTTTCAGCAGGGGGCTGGTCCACTGTCCCTCAGACCTTGTGGGGGGCCGGACTATATTTTTTTTTTGGGGGGGGGCGAAATGAATTAATTCATATGCCCCACAAATAACCCAGAGATGCATTTTAAATAAAAGTATACATTCTATTCATGTAAAAACACCAGGCAGGCCCCACAAATAACCCAGAGATGCATTTTAAATAAAAGGGCACATTCTACTCATGTAAAAACACGCTGCTTCCTGGACCATCCGCAGGCCGGATTTAGAAGGCGATTGGGCTGGATCTGGCCCCCAGGCCTTAGTTTGCCTACCCATGTGCTAGACCAATGAACTACTAGGCAGTTGTGCCTGGTACATGCATAGAGAGGGATGCAAGGTACATGCAGAGAGTGAGAGAGAGAAACTGACCTGAGAAGGAGATGGTGCTTTTGAAAGAAAAAGAAGATGGCAACCCTGGTTGTGATAATGGATAGTACCATTTGCTGTAGAGGCTGAAAATCCATTCCAGAAGGACAGCTTCTTTTTTTTTTTTTAGTTTAGAGAAAGGACAAAGTACAGGGGACACGAAAGAGGTGTATTAAGATTATACATGGTGTGGAGAAAGTGGGTATTTTTTCTCCCTCTTTTGTAATACCAGAACTCCAGGACCATCCAATGAAGCTCAACGTCAGAAGATTCAAGGCAAACATAAGAAAGTTCTTCTTCACACCGTCACGTAGTTAAACTATGCAGTTTGCTCACACAAGATGTAGTCGTGGCCACCGACCTGGATGGCTTCAAAGCACCTGGAGAAGAAGGCTTGTAGCCAGTGACTCCTAGCCATGATGCCTCTGCTTTGCCTCCACTTTTAGAGGCACGATGCCTCAGAATGCCAGTTGCTGGGAATCAGAAGCGGAGAGAGTGCTATTGCACTCAAGTTCTGCTTGTGGGTTTCCTATAATGGGCATCTGGTTGGCCAGTGTGAGAGCAGGAAACGGGCTACAGGAGCCTTTGGCAGGACTCTTCTTACATCCTTAGGTGTGCTTGTGAGCACAGGAGCCAGGATACGGCCCAAATGGGGGAATCCTGGGCATTTCTGCCCCCCCACCTCCTCCACCACAGGGCTCCAAATAGGCTTGCATTGTAGACTCTACACTGGTATTCTGTGTGCCCATAGTCCTTAGCTGCTTGATACGCATTTCCTTGTTCATTGCATTTCTATCCTACCTTTCCTGCAAGGAGCTCAAGGCAGTATATGTGGTTCTCCACAACAACCCTGTGAGGTAGCTTAGGCTGAGAGATAGCTGCTACCCACACTGAGTGGGGACTTCAGCCTAGGCCTCCCCAGTTCTAATCTAACACTCTGGCTGTTATAGTCAAATGAGACCGACGTCAGCATCCAGTGACAATCTCCCTAAGTGTGAACGTACTGAGAATGTAATTTTCAGGCAAAGTCCTCCATGCCTTCAATTAGTCCTGCTGTGCCATTTATTTCAAATGCTTTTAGACGCAGCTGCGGACTAGTTTCTTGGCAGGGACCCTGCCTGCCATGCCCATTTGGAGTAGGAAGTGGGGTTTCTTCAGCAGGAGCAGCAGGTGTGTTTCAGACAACAGAGGTGCCGCACAAAATACAACAGGGATGGGGAACCTGTGGCCCTCCAGACATTGTTGGACTCCAGTTCCCATCAGCCCTCTGCCAGTATGGCCCAATGATCAGGGATGATGGGAGTTGTATGCCAGAAACATCCAGAGGGCCACAGGTTGCCCCACTCCTGAAATACAGAATCGATACCTTCTAACTTTAATGTAGCTTTCAGTGCATCCAAGTTCCCTGCATCAGAAGGTGCAAAGAAGAGGCTGCAAGCTGTGGGGCCCAATGCATTAAGAGGGCGGAACCAACAGAGAGAGAAAGAGGGAGAGAGGGAGGGAGGGAGGGTAGGTGGGTGCCTGCCAAGTGCTGACACTTAAAAACTCAAGAGCAAAGCGAAAGCAAACTGGACAACATTTCAGAGTCTCATCTCTTCTTTCCACCCTCAGATTTATGGACTCAGTATTCTATACTGACAGAAGCATTTGTTGGTAATTCATTTGTGAATTTGCTACTTGCTATTAATGAATTCAGAGTGATGTCGCTTATTTGTTATAAATAATTTCTGAAGCACTTCAGTATGTCAAGTGCTTTACTACTCGTCATCTTACTTGCCTCTCTATCCCTGTGAAGTAGGTCATTGCAATTTCCATTATAAGGACAATAAGTCAAGACTGAAGTCCTTTCTGCAGGATCAAACAAAAGTGCCCCAGCCACATTTCCTGATTTGTGTGATGCTCTTGCAAATTTGAATCCAGTCCTAAGAGTGCACTATTGCTGCTGTTTCTCCTTTCCCCCTTTTTGGAGTAACTCCCACTAACTACATGTAGTCCATCACACAGTGGTGCCAGGGCAGGTCTTCAGAGCAGGAGTCCAGGGCCTCACTCAGCAGAATGGGTAGCCCCCTCCCACATATGCAGCAGGAGGGGGGACTCACCACAGTGTGCAGGAAGTGAAGCAACATACATTGCCATTTAAGAACCCCTTTGTTTAGTCGTTTAGTCGTGTCTGACTCTTCGTGACCCCATGGACCAGAGCACGCCAGGCACTCCTGTCTTCCACTGCCTCCCGCAGTTTGGTCAAACTCATGCTGGTAGCTTTGACAACACTGTCCAACCATCTTGTCCTCTGTCGTCCCTTTCTCCTTGTGCCCTCCATTCTTTCCCAACATCAGGGTCTTTTCCAGGGAGTCTTCTCTTCTCATGAGGTGGCCAAAGTATTGGAGCCTCAGCTTCACGATCTGTCCTTCCAGTGAGCACTCAGGGCTGATTTCCTTAAGAATGGATAGGTTTGATCTTCTTGCAGTCCATGGGACTCTCAAGAGTTTCCTCCAGCACCATTAAGAACCCCTACCCACTCATAAAACCACTAAGTCCTGTTTCTAACATTTGCCAGCAAATGAAGGAGGGAGGGAGGGAAGAGAGGAAGGAAGGAAGCATCTCATGGATGCTGTCATTCAAGGATGATGGGAGTTGCAGTCCAACACCTCCCATCTTCCCCGACCATTGGCCATACCAGCTGGAGCTGATAAGTGTTGGAGCCTGACCACACTCAAAGCTTCCCCATTCCTGATGTACCCAGAAGATTCATGCATTGACCATGGGGTTAGATTTGATGGCCCCCAATGTCTCTCCCAATTCATGATTCTGTGAACTCAAGGCAGCTGAGAGTTGGTGGGTGGATGTAATTTTGATGCCTTTGCTGCTTATTTAAGTTTTAGTTGCTGTTGTTTGGATGAATGTGCCAGTGCTGGAATTGTGTCCAGTTCCCAGCAACATGGGAGCCAGGCATGGACTTGTGAACGGAGGCAGGAGAGCTGCAGGCAAATGAAGACTAAGGCTGGACACCAGGTTCTAGGACACAATAGGTCAGGGGCTGTGAAGAAGACTGGAGAGAGAAGCTTATTCTGTATTCTATACCGTCTACGATATGTTTGTCCACACTGAACATACACAGCTATTGAGATTGCCATCTGTGCAAAGTGTCATATTTTCTCAGGTCTTATATTTCTAATATGGGGGAGTGTGGGAGTGATGTCCCTGAAACATAAGGCCATTTTCCATGAAAGGCATGTGAACTGTGTTCAGCAAAAAAAAAAAAAAAAAAAAAAAAGTAATTCTGGAGAAAAGTGGAATATGTATGTCCTGTATTAACCAAAAAGGAGCCTGAAAAGTGTAAGCCATTGAAAATGCACAGAAGTGAAGTATTCAGTCTATCTCTTGCTATTGCCTGACCAGACACAACTTGTGTAGACAGTTCCTTGGAAGTGCTGATCAACTAGCATTCTTCATCTCTCACTGGGATGACACATATACTGCCATTTGTTCTAATTTGCAGTTTTATCAGAATGCTTTGATTGGTTTCCAGAAGCACCTGGCTCCTGAGATTATAAACTATACCTGGAAATAAGAGCAGGAAATGTAACCCACATACGCTTCAACCTGCTTGATCTATTCTTTAGAAGAGTGGGCCATGATATCCTTATGTGTACTCCTTATAAAAAAGAAATACTTAGGCTTCACATCAGTTTCGAGTTGTGGGATGTGAGGGTGGGAGGGAGTGTGTGGGAAGGTGGGGGTGGGAATGTATGGTGCATGTGAACCATCTATTTATGTACATGGAATTAGCTTAAATACATGGTGTGGCGATGTCAGTAGTCTTGAGCAGGGTGCTAGGGTGAAAGCAATTAAAAATTAAGGTTGCACAGATTTTTTTGAGCTTTAAATTTGGGCATGAAAATTAAGTCTCCCTTATTCAGGAAGAGGGGTGTGTGATTATTAGTGGTCTTTTGCATCATTTTCCTTCATGCCTTCTGTCATGCCTCTGCTAGAGGAGTCCTCCTCAGATGAAAAATTGCTGCTCCCTGGGGGGAACCATATGGAGGAAGAAGTGAGGCAGACCCAGGCCTATCAGACTAGACTGTTAACATCCCAAGCCTGGGCTGAGCCACCTCCAAGCCCTGCTAAGTTATGTACCAAGGAATGCAGGAGTTGTTTCTCCAACCAGGTGGTGCCCAATCCTACATTTAAAGCCTGAATCTCTTGTGTCTGTAGTGCGATGCTAACTGCTACGTTCCAGATTCCTCTGCTACATAATGCTGTTCTGTACTTCAGTTCTTACCAGACTTCCCCTTCTCTTCCTGAATTTCCTCTAGGCTGCCTACTTCCCGATTTCCTCTAGGCTGCGTGTCCTTCATTTCACCATCCAGGTTTCTAAAGTATGGATGGTGGTCTGCTGTGGGAGTGATGAAATCCACTTGGCCATTTTATGGCTAAGAAAGCACAGTGGTGTGAGGAATATTGTCCCAAGTCAGTGTCACTAGCTCCCAGTAATTTGGTGCCAGACTATTATTGTCTTGAGGGTCCCCGAGTAGATGTGGGTCCCCAGATGTTTCTTGCATACCACCCAAGTCCTTGCACAGCACCCCCTGAGTTCTGCTTCATCTACCTGAAAAGCATCCACCCCACAGAACCCCTACAAATAATGCAGGGTGTTAGAAGGAATTTTGCTCTTGCATTTAGATCTGAGCAGCTTGCCGTTTCAGCACCCTGGACAGGTCATGTGCTTCATTACCAGGCACATAGAAGGCCTCATTATTTTAAGAAACACTTTTAAAAGAAAAATCTGTGAAAAGGAGGGTAGGAACAGAAGGTCTCTACAGCCAAATACAGAGAATTCACCCCTGTGAGATTAAACGCTTAACTCTTCACAATCCCAACCAAACCATGGCCTTCCTTTGAAGCTTCATTTCCCTACATAGTTTTGTAATTAATATGCTACAGATTTGGGGAATGGAAAGGGTGATTCAATTTAGGGCTCGGCTGCGTTCAGAGACAAGAATAGGCTCGGTCGTAAATCCTTTTAATGTTATCTCCCCTGACTTCCCAGAGTTCTTTTGCTCACCTGCATGGAAAGATGACTTGCTAAATCAAAGACGAATTTATAATAATTGTGAATTAGATTGGAGAATCGGTGCAATGATAAGCCTTAGCAGGCTAATACGTCATTTTGCATGCTTCTGCATTTGCAGTATTAATTTTGCAGCTACAAGTGACACCTTGGTCACAGATAAGATGGAACCACATGTAATGGCAAATTAATAGCAAACCCTTTTTAAAAAACAAAAACAAAAAGCCTTCACTGTTTCAAGGAGTGTGTATTTAAAATTACACATACATTAAAGAGAGAAGTACTTTATTGCATATGTAGACATTGATGGATCCAGCAATGTGGACTCTTCCTTGACTTTAGTCCACATGTTTGAATAGTTGCTCCAGGTTCTTGATCACTGTAGGCAAGTATTGCTCTTAACTTCGCTTGAAGAAGTTTCTCCCTTATTGTCTCTGGTGCTTCCAGACAAGTTGCTGCATCATTTACATTCCAGTCTCATTTCCCATATGACATTCATGAGGTAAAGTAGGGATGGGGAAACCGTGGTCCTCCAGATGTTGCTGGATTACAACTCCCATCATCCCTGACCATTAACCATGCTAGCTGGGGCTGATGGGAGTTGGAGTCCAACAACATTTGGACTGCCACAGGTTCCCTACCTCTGAGGTAGAAGGTGTGTTTTGTATGAATCAGTGTGGATTACTCAATCTTTAACATCCTTTCAGAAGGTTAACCCTGTGAGTCCATTGCAGCACAAACAACAAAAGCACTTGCGGCACCTTAACCTATGTAAACCACTGAACAATAGTCATTTTCCTTTTGTGGCAAAGGGGTTACATTTTCAATGCATATTAATGCGTGAGTCGGAACTTAAATGCACTGCTGATTGTTAATAGAAATGTTAGGTAGTAAATGTTCTAACTAAATGAATCTGTTTTAGAATCTTGTTATTCATATGTGTCGGAAGGTGCATGTTTCATGAAAAACTATTTTGAGATTGACAGCCAATATGATGGTTGGCAGCGAGATAATTTAAATTCTGATGTTTAAAATTTGTTTGGTGGTTCCACAACAAGATGATCAGCTTTACAAAAAAATAATAATAAATGCTCTTAATAGTCTTCTACTTTTTTGGAGATTTCATGCCAGCCGAGTGCATTAAGTAGTGTTGGTTTTTTTTTTCCAAAAGAAAAGAAAGAAAGCTCAAAAGGTTTTATCTGCCTGCAGCACAAAAACAGTTCTGTTTAGTAATTCTGAAGGTTTTGGCCTTGGTTATTGCTAGGAAACCTGAGCAAGGGAGGTTTCCAGATGGAGGAAGGAGAGAAGATTCCTGGCACATGGCAGGGGAAAGATCTGATCTGAAGCCAGGGATTAGCAAGATGTGCTACAAAGGGATGCTGAATTCTTGTTTGTGGTTGTCCAGGTAGACTTTAGCCACCAGAGGGTGTAATGAAGCTGCATTTTAGAGCAGTGCTTTTGTTTTGTTCTGTATCTTCCCAAATATCATTCTGGCCATATTTAGAATTTTGTTAATCCCTTGAATAAATTGCCCTAAGCCTTTGTTCTCCTGCCTTTGTAGTTTTGTAGCTTTGTTATGTGCAAAATCTCTGTTCCCCTCTGCTTTGACTATTTGCTATCTTGTTCTTTTTATTTATCTTGTTCTGTATTATCCACCTTGTACTAATCTTCCCAAGCACTAATGCTAAACAAGCAAACAACATGTTAACAATAAATCATTGGAGCATGAGATCCCACTAACCCACATCTCCTTTGCAGTACCTGGCATGGGGACAACAGATCACAGCACTATTGATTAATCTGGAATTATTCCTGGATCTGTGCTTGCAGTCCAACTCCCTTCTAAGTATGCCTGGAAAGAGTGGGAAATCTTTTGCATTTAATCACCCATACTGTGTGAGACCAAAAAGGTATTTAATAGTTGTTAAGGAGTAACACTATCATGTCATATGATCCTGTATGTGTATGCCCACAGGTGGCTCTGGGGTGACCTTAATTTATGGGTCTTGTTCTTTAAGTGGACTTTTCAAAGTGGCTAATTCTCAGATTGCCTCCAGGATGTCAGTATTTTGCGTGAGGGATTCAAGCGCCTACTAGAAGTTTAGGTTTGCACTCTGCCCAAATAGTGCACAAATATCACTATTTATTTATTTATTTATTTATTTAACTTTTTGCTGTTAGGAAAGTGACAGGGAAATGCACTGAAAAGTGTGAGATGAACAAATGACACAGGAAGATGGACAAGCAAATCAGGACAAATGCTCATTGTCATATAACCACCCCATAAACTGATCAGGACAAATGTTCAACAAAGACTAGACACATTCTAACCTTCCTCTCTGGATGAGCCCTCGTTTTCATGCAGCGATAACATTTGACCACTAGAGGCCACTCTGGTGTGTGCCTGTGGGATCTTGCTGTCTCCTCCCCTCAAGCAGGGAGCCCAGACTGGATATTGACAGCAAAATTAGTGGCTTCAGAATGGAGCACAAAGAAGGTTGTTGGTGTTCAGGTCTTGGCTCGTGCATGCAGCAATCAATTTTCATCCATTCACACATCAATGTAAACAGCATCACTGGAGTATATGAGAAGGACCGGCTCCTAAGGTCCTGATGGGTTATAGACCAGGGGAGTACATTGCTTCCCTCCCCTCATGGTGAATTCTGTTTTAAATTGAAAGCTAATTGGTAGGGAGGAGGATAATGTTGTTGCTCTTTGGATTCTTTTTTTAAAAACTGAGCTGAATGTTCTCTTGTACACCAAGGTTGCACTGGTGAGCAACTATGGCACACAACCAGGGAAGGCATATGTGTGTGTGTGTGTGTGTGTGTGTATAGATTGCACATAGTTGGTTTGTTGCTACTCCTCACTAATGATATCTTGTACCATATGCAATATTTGTTTATCCATTAGACATCCAAAGCTATTGAGATTGCTTCTGTGGAAAGTGTCACTTTTTCTCATGTCTGAAATATCTAATATGGGTAGGTGGGAGTAATGTCCCTGCAATATAAGGGCATCGTCCATGCAAGACCATGTTAAACAACAAAAAGTAATTCTGGAGAAAATGGAAATAATGCATTAACCAAAATTGAAAAACCACAGAAATGAAGTGTTTAGTTTGTCTTTTGTTATCTCCTCATGTTTTAAGTTCTCCAGCAGTCTAAGTCCATTGCTCAACAAGACACAACTTGGAAGTGCTGATCAAGTAACACTCTTCATCTCACTGTGATAACATATATATTGCCATTTGTTCCAATCTGCAGTTTTATCAGAATGCTTTGATGGCTTTCCAGAAGCACCTGGCTCCTGAGATTGCGAACTATACCTGGAAATAGGAGCAGGAAATGTAACCCCCATACACTTAACCTGCTTGCCTTAATATTCTTTAGTAAAGTGGGCCATAAGATCCTTATGAGTTAAATAAGAAAGGAGTACTTAGGCTTCACATCAGCTTGGAGTTTCTTGTGCGTATGTGTACGATGTATGTGAACCATCTCTATTTATCTACATGGAATTAGCTTAAATACATGGTGTGGTGATGGTCTTGAGCAGAGTGCTAGTGTGAAAGCAATTAAAAATTAGTGTTGCGCTGATTCTTTTTTGAGCTTTATTTGTGTTGTGACCTGACTGTCCTTCATCTCATCATCCGGGTTTCAAAGGTGTGGCTGGTGGGCTGTTGTGGGAGTGATGTGATCCTCTTGGCAAAGCAAGGTGGGGTGAAGCACATTGTCCCAAGCCAGCCCCCAATAGAAACCACTAGCTACCACTAATTTGGTGCCAGATGTTTATTGTCTTGAGAGTTTCTAAGCAGGTGAAGTTCCCCAGATGCTTCTTGGATACCACACAAGCACTTGCAGAGCACCCTGTTCTGCTTCATCTATGTGAAGAGCACCCACCGCACAGACCCTCAGCACACAGTGCAAACAAGCCAGGAAGCCCTTGTTTCTATAAGAGTCCATTTAAGTTCAAAGGAAGGGGCAAGGTCAAAGAGAGCCTCTTGTCACACTCCCCACTTCCGTGTCTTATAACTACCTAAAGAATCTGTGAGTGTAACCTTCTGTTGGTGTTGCTGAACTCATGGCTATTATAGTCAGGATGATAATTGCTGTGTTGGCTTACATCTACTTTGACCTGCTCCTTTTGTTGGTGATGACCCTGTTCTGGTACTTCAACCCTAGTCATCCTTGTGCCCATAGCTTCCTGAAGCCCTTTTAACACTGTCCTGAGTTGGAACACGACAATCCTCCGTTTGCATGGATTTAAGATGCACAGCAAGGTTGAGAACAGATCAGCCTCTCTTTGTGCCAAATTGACCTTGGCTTAGTTTGAAAGGAGTTGGCTGGTAGATGCGTAATTCTGTCTCACTGCTGGAATAGATTGCCTTTTGATAGACACTTTCCACTTCTGTGAGTTTTTATTCTATGTAAAGGAGCTGCTGCTGGACTAAGCAGTGTGCAGGATGACAGCACCCCATACTTTAGAGTGTATGGACTGTAGTGGACTGTGGCTGACTTTGCAATAGCTTTTCATTTAAGGGGATAAATGCTGCCTTCACATTATCTGTCTGAAGGCTACTGGTTCCAGAGCTTCTGTCTCCTATTTCGTGTGTGTGTGTGTGTGTGTGTGTGTGTGTGTATAAGGTAAAGGACCCCTGGACGGTTAAGTCCAGTCAAATGTGACTATGGGGTTGCAACGCTCATCTCACTTTCAGGCCAAGGGAGCTGGTGTTTGTTCACAGACAGCTTTCCAGGTTATGTGGCCAGCATGACTAAACCACTTCTAGAGCAATGGAACACCATGATGGAAACCAGAGCACATGGAAAAACTGCTTACCTTCCCACCACAGCGGTACCTCCTTCGAAGACAGAGGTCCTCTGGCTGGGGCGAGACGATAGGGGATCGAGCGGGCAACTCCCATCTCTTGCGGGGGTGCAATTAGTGCCAGCACCGGCCGTTAAGAGTTTGGGTGTAATCTTCGATACCTCCCTCTCTATGGAGGCGCAGATTACAGCTATAACAAAGGCGGCATTTTTTCATCTCCGCCAAGCTAAGCAGTTGGCCCCTTATCTCTCTCGTCCTGACCTAGCCACTGTGATCCATGCGACGGTCACCTCCAGACTGGATTATTGTAACTCGCTCTACGTGGGGCTGCCCTTGAGACTGACCCAGAAACTCCAGCGGGTGCAGAACGCCGCGGCGAGACTCCTTATGGGGTCTTTGCTGCGAGAGCACATTCATCCGGTACTATACCAGCTGTACTGGCTCCCGGTGGAGTACAGGATCAGGTTTAAGGTGCTGGTTTTAACCTTTAAAGCCCTATACGACCTAGGACCCTCGTACCTACGGGACCGCCTCTCCTGGTATGCCCCACAGAGAAACCTACGGTCTGCAAATAATAACATCCTCAAGGTCCCAGGCCTCAGAGAGGTTAGGCTGGCCTCAACTAGAGCCAGGGCCTTCTCGGCTGCGGCTCCAAACTGGTGGAATGCTCTGTCACAAGAGACTAGGGCCCTGCGGGACCTGACATCTTTCCGCAGGGCCTGCAAGACAGAGTTGTTCCGCCAGGCCTTTGGTCAGGGCGCAGCCTGACTCCCTCCTCTGGCAACCTGCACAGAATTTTGCTTAATTGGTTGCCATCAATTTGATTTAATTAATTTTTATAATGAAATATTTTTAGATTGTGTGATTATTTGACTGATTATTTGATTGTTGTTAGCCGCCCTGAGCCCGGCTTCGGCTGGGGAGGGCGGGATATAAATAAAATTATTATTATTATTATTATTATTATTATTATTATTATTATTATTATTATTATTATTATTATCTACTTGCACTGGAGTGCTTTTGAACTGCTAGGTTGGCAGGAGCTGTAGATATACAGTTGGCAATGCACATACATAATTATAAATCCTGATCTAATAGCAAGAGGTAGTTTTTAGTGTTGTAATTCACTACATACAGTATTTGACCTGGGTGCCAGCCCTACTGTCACAAGGATCATACAAAGATTCCCCAACCCCTCCCACATACATGAACATTAAGGAGGAGGTGGGATTTTGTTGTGTCCTGAGGCTGCATTGAGATAACAGTATCTCTGGCTTTTGGCACCTGTTAGCACTCTGCCTGGCGTGCTCTGGTCCAGGGGGTCACGAAGAGTCAGACACGACTAAACGACTAAACAACAACAACAAAGCACTCGGCTTCCCTGCAAAAAGGCCTACTCTCTGCGTTTAGCTGTGTAGCTGCTCAAGCTCCGGGATCTCCCCCACACATTCCTTTGTGTCTTTCAATAGGGAATCTCTGCTAAATGAGTTTGCACATTTTACCCCTTTTGTAAGGACAGATGCTGTGCATCATCATGAACACTGCTTTGTGAATGGTTACTAATGATTGTACATACATTTAACTCAGCCTTAACGTACAAGTTACAGTCTGCGCTCTCTTATTTCCCCACCTCCCTCTGACTTCACAGCTCATATTCTTTCCTCTCCACAACTGTGTGTATGTACTGCCAATTTAGGGTAACACTTTTGTGCATCTAAAGAAGTGGACGCTAGTCCACGAAAGCTTATGCCTGGCAGGAGGGATTTCTCGGACGGAATGAATGCATCAGAATGAGAGAGCGAGGCTAGCGTAATCCAGCCCTGCAGAGTTGCAGAGCAAAATCTCCTGACCTGATGGTGTTTGGCGGGGTGAGGGAGAGTAGGAGGAACCTCCAGATCCACCAGGGATCTGTACCCAGTTCCTCTTCTCCTTTGGACTCAACATTTGGAAAGAGATGCAAAGTGACTAGAGGGATGAGGATGACACATACACTGACATCTCTATTCACTATCCCATTGGTATAAGTGCACTCTTCTCTTCTGCTCTGTAATAAGAGTGGCTGGCTGGACTGGGGTGCAGAGTTGTCTCTGATGAGTGATAATAACCAATGGTTTGTGGGGATTAAGGAATTAACTCTTGCAATGGGAGAATCATTGGCCTGGGCAACCCTTGCCCTCTTCCAGCAGGCCACAGTTGGGGCTCTTGTTTCAGGTTTCGTCTATCTGAAGAGCAGGCGCCAATGCCAGGCTGGCAGCCTCCCCTGGGCTCTGCTGGTATGAGTAATATGCAGAGCCTGGGCAGCCCCCCCCTGAATCCTGGCACCAGGCCCTGGCATTTTTCTTGACTCTGGTTCAGGCACATCCAGTTCTACAAGTGAAAGGATTAGCCAGTCAGAAACTGCCAATGCTGCTGCTTCCTAAGCTGTTAAGATCCGGGCACTTCTAGGTATGTGTGGTGACAAAAATATAGACCAGGTGGGTGAGAAGGGCTAAGGGACAACACCAACAGCACAATGGAGGTATCTAAAAGCTGGGGCTGAAGGAGTTTGGGGCACAGTCTGGGAAACACCCAGAAGTGGTAGAACTTGTATGTGGGATATTGGATGCTCCCACTCTCCACTCTTCTCCCTCCTTAGGCAGGGATAGGAATGGATTTGAAAGCTAGTCAGGTGTTTTAGATGCCCATCAGGTTGATGGCTGGGGGAAAAACTTGCATACCTTTGGCAACATCTTTGTTAGTGCCATTTTTGCTGACGGTGGATTTAAAAAACAACAAGTCAGACAGTAGAAAAAATAAATAGAAGTATCTAGAAGGTGAACAAGTAGGGGACCTGTCAGGTGTTGGCAGGCTATTTTTATTGCCATGCTGCTACTTTTATATCCTTTGACAAACCCTTCCCCTCCCCATGCCAGGCAATCAATAGCTTTCTGAATATTGGTGTGCGTAGTGTATTTCTAGTGTCTGCTTTGAGCCCTGGTTATCAATTTACAGGTAGCGGCTGAAACAACATCAGTAAATATACCTGACTGCTGCCAGCTGCAAAGCAGGCTGCTTTCTCCTCTGGCACTAGAATTCCACCCCCAGGCCAGTTCTCCCCTTGGCGTCTGTGGGGCATTATTGGGGAAGAAATTCTGAAGACTTGGATGCTGCCTTAGATAGGGATTCCTTCTAAAGTCAGGCATTGGGGGTTCCTTCTCTGTCCAGTGAGCTAGTTTATCATTACCCTCCCCCCCTTGGTCTTATGATACTATGCAATCCTTACCCTTTTGTCCAGCATGATACTTCTTAACCACCAACACACACACACACACACACACACACACACACCCCCCGTCCAAGCAGAGGCAGCTAGGATGCACTTTGCGATGGTGGAATTATCAAGGAGAACCATTGTAAAAAAAATAGAAAGGAGAACCATGTAGGATGATGGGAAGAACATTAAGAAATTGGTAGTCACCATATGGGCTAGCCTTGCTCAGCTGGGTGTTCTGGGGTGGACTCTCAGGCTGGGTTGAAGTTTTCCAGAGTATGTTGTCCTCTGCACATTTTAAGCTCCATTGTTTCCTCTGCAGCAAGAGATGGGCAAGGGCAGTGCCTAGAGAGATACAGGTGTCCTCCCGCAGCAGTGCTGGGACTGGACATGTTGAGGCGTCACATGAGGGTCTCTCCCTGTTTAATGCCCCCTCCCATCTGCACTGAGCTTTCCTGGGCACAAGCCAAGATCCTCTTAACTCTCCCATCTCCTTAGCAGCTGCATTAAGCAAATCGATTGTGTTGGTGTCATTGGGATGGGAGGGCAGGGCAGGGCTCCTTCTGCACACATTCCTCTCCCCCCCCCCCTTGCATTTCTCTCTTGGCGCTGCTGCCACGGTCCCTCTCTCCCTCTCACTTTCATCTCTGTGAGCCAGGCAAGCGCAGCTCAGACTCCACTGCCTCAGACTTCGCAAACTCCCTGCCCTGCACTGTGTGACCCTTTTCTCCCCTTAGCAGGCACAGCAATCACTGTGCCCCTTGGGAGAGGGTCAGAGGTGCCCCCGGTGCTGTTCCTGATGGAGGCTGATCTTCAGCAGCAGGGTTGAAAGCAGCAGTACCGTTTCAAAGGGAATACAAGGACCCACGGGCATGTGGGTGACCCTGGCTGAACTGGGGTGAGTGAGGAGCTGGGAGAGCAGGCACGGGTGGGCTTGAGGGCCTTGATGCCATGAGTCCCCTTCACCATGAACCTGGAAGGCCTGGAGATGATTGCCGTGTTGGTGGTTCTGGTCCTCTTCGTCAAGGTGCTGGAGCAGTTTGGACTCTTTGAGCCGGTCTCCTTGGAAGGTAATGCACAGGGAAAGGGGTGGTCCTGGGGAACTGGCTCTGCTTAATCTGTACTCCTCTGGCTGGTTGTAGGGTGAGCCTTGATTAGCCAAATCTATCACTTTTGACAGGGCAATGGGTAGTTAAGTTTAGTTCAACAGTGGAGAGGGAGCCTCTGCTGCAACCCAGAAGGCTTGATTATCCCTTCGAAAATAAAAAAATAATAATACTTGGATGGTCTCTAAGGGGCAATGAGAGTGTGGAAAGGGTCGTACACCTTTTGGAGTGCGTGCAGTTGAAGACTATGCTAAATACAGAGGATAAGCAGCAATGCCTATCCTTAAGGTGAGAACTGGAAACTAAAATAAACTTGTACTTTGTGCAAAGTAAGAGAGAAGCTCTACACCAAATGGGTGAGCCTTGGGGGAAGTAGAATTTTGAAGCAGGCAGGTCATCTAAGCCACAAGCCTGTGTTGGACACAGTGTCCCCTGCCAGGGTGATGACTTCTTAAAGAGGCAGGAAACCATGGAACTTTCTGAACCCCATCTAGATCTGTAGCAAGTGGGCACGAGTGTGGCACCAACTTGGTGCCACTAATACATGTGTTCACCTTGCATGCAAAAAACATTTTAGGGGTGCATGCTTGGAGTGTGGACTGGTAAACAAGCATGGTGAACCTGAGCAGGAGATGTGTGACGGATGGCATTGGAAGGTGGAGGGGGCACTGTGTATATGGGTTATTATGATGTTGATAGAGGTAGCAGCTTGCTTTCTGTTGGCAATAAACACATGTGAAGCAGTAGTATTGGATGACTAGAGACAGGCACTGTGTGCTTATTCTAGTCGGAAGTGTGAAAGTATTGATGAGCCCTGTATCTCTGTTTCTGTACAGTGCTTTGATGTGGTGGACTCTGCAAATGCCCTTCTGCTTCAAGGTGTCAGCCCCTCTCTTCCTATGCTAGACTTCCTTGAGACTGGGCTTCTCTAGGCGACCTGTTTATTAAGCACTCATGCTAATTTGCTTGCACAGATCTTACCTGGAGCTTAGATTATGACCAGGGTTTATTAAGCATTCATTCTGATTTGTTTGCAAGGGGAGGTCATGTGGCAATGAACATTCATTCTGATTAATAGGAAATGATCTTCTTACTAATCGCTTGCTCATCCCATCCTTTTAAGTGCACTTCCTAGTCACTTTCTTAGCTGCAAAAAGTCTGGGGCAACAGATCACTTTAATCCACTTCAACAGCACAAACCTATATTTCCAGTATGCCCTTGAGTCCCTCCCTGAAAATAGTGCTTGTCTGGAGGAACCCATTGTCCCTCACTGCAGCACTTAGAAGAGGAAGATGCAGGAGGAAAAATGTTAACATAAGGACCCACAAAGGGGAGGAGGGAAGTCCATGGGAATTTGTGGAAGTCTCTTTTCATTTTGATTGCTTGACGATTGATTGTAAATTTCAAAATCTGAAAATGAAATAAATTTATTTTTAAAAAAAATAGAAGAGGAAGGGCTGTAACTCAGTGAAGCGCATGTGCTTTGCATGCAAAGGTTTCCAGGTTCAATCCCCACCATCTAGTACTGAGCTAGATGGACCAGTGATCTCACATGGTATAAGGCAGCTTCCAATATTCCTCTAACATTGTAGAATGAAAATAATATGTGATGACACCATATAAGGGTAATAGTTTGACCAGGTGATTAGATGGCTCACATGCTCTTTCTCCACTCTGGGCTCATCCGCACTTCTGCTTGTGCCATGCATGGAAGGACAGGTCTGAGTGGTTTTCCCCTTGCCCCGCTCCTCTGCAAGTGAAAAGCCATTCTTTAGTGATAGATTGGAACAAATGGCAATCAGGGAAACCCAAATTGCTGTTTGCTCAAATTGAAAAAGCAGAGTTTTCCCCAGGGGAAAGTGGCAAAATGAGAGGAAGTGTGGCTAAGCCCTGAGTGTTGAACAAGTTGCCTGAGGTTGCTTGCCTGTAGGACTCTGGGCATTAGCCCTGAAAACCAACACAGTTCCAAGAAGCAGAGACAGGGAAATAAGAAAAGCAAGCAAGCCACCGTAGATTCTGCTTGGGCAAGAATGCTCTGTGCATAGTTTGACCCTTGTGTCACTTGCCTACTCCTGCCCTGTGACAGGCTGCTCCCAGAGCTGGACTCCTTTGCTTAGTATGATATTTTGGAGGAGATTTCTTGGTTCTGGGAGCTCATAAAGGATCTTTCCCACCCTTCCCCATTCATGGGACATTCCATTTTGTCTGTCCTTTTCACACTGGCCATGTAGCCACGAGTGTAAATAAGTTTGTTTCAGTTCCTACTTTCACCTTGGAAAAAACCAGTCCCATTTTCCCCACTCCTTTGGCAGAGAGGGGCAAGTTAGGTGTCACAGAAGTGGATTACATGCTTTGCTGCAGCTATGGTGCTTTGCCTTTCATGGGTTTTCCATTCCTGCCTGCTTTCTCCACTGAGAGTTGGGCTTAACTCTGCCCCCTCCATTGTGCCTCCTGCGTTATCTCTTTGTGCAGACATTCTGGACAGAGATCTGTGGCTGCTCTACTTGTTGCTGCTTGAGACTGGGACTTCCCAGAGATTTATGTGTTGGAGGGCAGCATCCAGTTGCTTTGCAGATGACTTAGTTTGGGCTACAGGGAGTGGAGTCTAATTCTTTGGCTGTTTGGTTTTTAGAATGGATTTTCTGCCTGAGAGGATGCAGACATTCAATATGTGTCTACGCAAGGAGAGAGATCATAGTCTGGCAGATAAAACTGTGGCATATCCAAGGTTAACAAGTCACCCCAGTTGTCTGATGGTCGCACTTCTTCAGTGCATGGCTGCAGAGCCAGTAAAACACCATCTCTATAGATGGCCCTACAAAGCACCTTTCACTTCGTCATCTATCTGTTTCACAACACTATTGCAGTCTGACCTCTTGTTTCCCGTGCATAGACAGTCACCCCTGGCTATAAACTTAGCAAAGAGACAAAACCAGAAACGCATTGCTATTAACATAACCAATAATCTGTTCACGACCTACATGGTAACATTGATACTTGGCAAATGGGTAAGGGAAAATGGGTCACATAGCAGAGAATGGCAGAGTTCAAGATCACAGAGAAAGGGAGTCTTGTCAATAAACCCACACTAGCCTGGGGGGGGGGGAATTTAACGGCCTGCTGGGGTTTGTAGAGGTGCGATGCAGAATTCCATCCTTCTTGCAGCAGCCTGTTGTATTTCTCTGCTGGCTGTGGAGCAGGGGGCTTCCCTAACCCTCTGACAGCCCACTTGGTTTCTGTGGTGGGTGCATTCTGTGCCTCTTCTAGCAGCCATGCCAGTTGCCTACATGCATAAAGGAAGTGCATTCAGTGTTAGAGCATCTGCCTTGGATCCAGAAGGTCCCAGGGTCAGTCTACAACTCCTGGTAGGGCTGGGAATGTCCCCTTCCTGAAACCTCAGAGAGCTTCTGCCATTTAGTCAAAACAACCCTGAGTTAGATGGACCAATGGTATGACTCAGTAGAAGGCACCTTCCTGTGATCCTGTACAGTGTCTCTCTATAATGCTTCTTTATTTTCCTTGTGCATGAAGTGTAGGGCCTAATCAAATTTGATGCCTCTGATTTGCAATTATGGTATCTAATCAGAATATTATGCCTATATAGGTACATCCACTAAAGAATAGAGTACCACGACATGTCCTGTTTTGCTTTGTCCAGCAAAATGTTGTCATTGGTTGCTCTGTGGTTCTCCATAATTTGGTCTTGTAGGGCACAATAATGACTTGAGAACTGCATGAAGAGTCATTTGCAGCACCTTTGCAGGAGCACAGGAGCAGGCATGTGGCTAGAGGTCCCTAGTCCTCCACGATTATTTATCTATCTATTTAGTGCATTTGTACCCCCAAAAGGCTCCCAGAGTGGTTTACATACAAATAAGATAGCCCCTGCCCACAAGCTTACAATATAAAAGGCATGGCACACACACACGGGGAAATGGACAGGTAGTGAAGAGGGAAAAGCAAACTCAGGTACCAATTCCTAAAGTTAAATAGTTCAGGGACAGGATGTGCCAGATGGAGCTGGTCTTTCAGCAGAGCTGATGGGAGTGAGCCCTGCTTTTCATTTCTTCCACAACTACTTTGTAAATGGTGTAAGAATGTAAGAAGAGTCTGCTTAACCAAGCCAGTGACCTCTCTAGTCCAGCTTCTTGTTCTCCCAATAGCTAGCCAGATACATATGGGAAACTTGCAAGCATGACCTGAATTCAAGAGCACTCTCCCCTCCTGCTGTTTCCAGCAACTGGCATTCAGAAACCTAATGCCTCTGATCACAGAGGCAGAGCATAGCCATCATAGCTAGTAGTCACAGATAGTGTTATTCTCCATGAATTCATCTAATCCTCTTTTAAAGCTGTCCACATTGGTGCCCATCGCTGCCTCCTGTGGGAGCAAGTTCCGTAGTTCAACTGTCAACCTTCTGAAGAAGTACTTTCTCTTTATCTGTTCTGAATCTTTCGACATTCAGCTTCATGGGATGTCAATGAGAAAAACTGCTCTCTATTCACTTTCTCCATGCCACACATAATTTTATAAACCTCTCATTCACCTTTTCTTTAAGCTAAGAAGCCTGAAATTCTGCAACCTTTCCTCATAGTGGAGTTATTTCATCCCCGTGATCAGATTGGTTGCCCTTTTCTGAATCTTTTTTCCAACTCTACAGTATACTTTTTGAGGTGAGGTGACCAGGACTGTACACAATATTCCAAACACAGTCACACCGTAGATTTGTGTAACAGCACTATGATATTTGCAGTTTTATTTTAGAGCAGTGGGAGAGGGGAACTTCCATAGGCTTAATTAGGCCTGCCAGGCCTCACGTCATTGGGCCCTCAGGCCATTCTGGCCATGTCACACCCACCTGCCAAGGTAAAAGATGACTCCTGAAGTTCTGCCAGTCAGCTGATCTAGTAGCCTGCCATCGCTACTAGGTCTGTGGGAAATCCTGTAACTCAAGACACGTTCCCTAGAGTGCCCTGCTCAAGACTGATACAATGCTGGGAACTTGTGAGAGGAATTCTTATGTGCCATTTCCCTCCCACAAATTTTTGTCATCCTTGAAGCAGAAATGAGAACCTACCTGTTCTCTTTGGCCTATATGGCTCTGCCCTGGTCTCCATCTTCCCACGCAGCAAGTACATTGCTCGAGGGCATGAGTGAGGATCCATCCCTGTTTCCGAGCTGATCCTCCGGCCCCTGCCTCCCCCTCCCTCCGTGTGTTATTTCTGACCACAAAAGTGCTCCCAGGCCAGGCACTGCTGCATCATGCCAGCTGGTGAAACAAAATCCCCTAATGGTTTGCAGATAGTAATGGATGCGGCCCTGCAGTCAGCCCCACTGCAGTCCATGCTGATCATCCCTGTGTCTATGCCAAGCACCAGACTGGCTTTTTTCTGGCCATTGCCCAGCATAAGAAAAGGGCAGGACAAGGTAGGTGGGAGACGATGAATCCCGAGATGGTGCAGGATGGCGAAAGCAGCTTCTTTTCGATTTGCTGTCCCCCCTTGGAAAGTCATTCAATTCAGAGGCACCTGATCCCAAACAAGCCTCTCTAACGTGAGTGCCAGGGCAGCCTATGGATTATTATTCACAGTGTAATTAATGATTAGCAACTCTCCTATCCTCATGTCTACCTCATTTTGTGAATGTGTGTGTGTGTGTGTATACAGTGGTACCTCACTTTAAGAACAACCCTGTTTACGAACTATTTGGTATACGAACTCCGCAAAACCGGAAGTAGTGTTCCGGTTACCGAACTTTACCTCGGTCTACGAACAGAAGCCAAACGGTGGAAGGGCACCGGCAGCGGGAGGCTTCATTAGGGAAAGCGCACCTCAGTTTAAGAACAGCTTTGGTTTAAGAACAGACTTCCAGAACGGATTAAGTTCATAAACCGAGGTACTACTGTATACACACACACACAAAATCACACACACTCACAAAATGAGGGAAACGTGAAAATACACACATACACAGATTTAACATTTTGTAATTCTGTGCTCACTGCACAACAGGTGTGGACAACTTTTGGCCCTCAAGTTGTTACTGGACTACGATTCCCATCTGCCCCAACAAGCATGGTCAACGGCCAGGGTGGTGGGAGTTGTGGTTCAGCAACACCAGGAAGGCCCAAATGTTCCCCACACCTGTAGAACACGTAGCTCTTTTTTCAAAATAGCAAACTCTAGTAAGACCGTTACTCCTTTTGTTCCCAACAGAGCAGAGCCCATCTTAAGACTGTTTCATTCTACAGCTCCCCCCTCGCTCCAACCTTGTTTTCTTTTGTTTAGCATTCTGAGAAACTGTTCTGGAGAGATCAAAAACTTGCAAATTATTTTGTGGCATCATGATTGGTTCTAATTAAAGTGTTGTCCTACTGTGGGTTTTTGATTTCCTCCCATTTTGTGAATCTTTTGGTGATTGTTATTTTATTCTTTTATTCTGCCTCTCCTGCATGGGTACAGCAGTTCCTCCTGTCAAACTAGTCCCCTTGGAGAGCAGGAGTTAACCCTCCTTTAGTCTCCCATAACCAAGTTGTGATTGTTTAAGGAGAAGTAAAATCTGTCCAGGCCTACTGAATTTCAGGGTGGTGCTCAGCTGAGAGGAGTTTGTGTTTATGTATTTCATGATGATGCTCTACCCAGGGAATATTTCCCCTCCCCCAGATATTTAAAAACCTTGTTTTCTGCTATTAGACTCTATATACTATGAAATGCCACAAAATGTAAGATTCAAATACTTTTTAAAAAGAAAAACTGAAAAAGAATCCTAAAACTTTAAAAGTATGGCGAGAGCAAAACTAAAAAAAGCCCCTCAAATAATGTCTGTTTACTATTAATAAACTCTTACATACATAAGGTGATCATATGCATGGTCCTCTATCTGAAGTATGGAAAGCACAGTCCTCTATCTGAAAGTTCTATTTGAAGAGCTGTCTGGTGCAAGTCCATTTAAAGATAAACAACTCTAAGGAGGGGCCTTGAAATCTATTCTGCCTGGCCTGCCCCCCTGGCAATGTAATGCACACAGAGGAAAAAGCTCTGCTGGCATTGCAGTATTACTGGGTAAAGGCTAAAATACAGTTTGGCATTGTGCGGGCATAAAGATGGAACAGGGTGAATTTGTCAAAGGAAGGTTTGGCTCAGTGCTAGGGCTCAGTCTTGGCTCACGAGAACTGCTGAGTACTCAGCAAGGTGGCTGTGAGTGGAAGCTGATTGCACAGAAACACTGACCTTATCCTAATGAAAGCTGTGTTAATGGATACAAGGCTTTGTGCATTATAGACTGAAATATGTTGGATCTCTTTGATCTTTAATTGTGGAAGAGTGCAAATAAAAGATCTGTAGGAATTTCCCACATCCCAACCCTAAGTTAAAAATGGCTTCTCTTGGATGGGGCCTGATAATAACAGATTGTTAATGCTGGGATTGAGCCCTTGGCTATAATCCATATGAACAGCCCCACTTTCTGTTTCTCCTGTGAGCTCTGGCTGAAAAGCAGGCTTACTGTACCATTGGTGGAGCAATGAAGAAAGAGCTGCACCACCTTTTTCTCTTCCCATCCAAAACTGCACTGAAGCCAAGTTTTCTGTCTTCTTCTCTTTCATTGTCCAGCTTCGCTACCTATGCCTTTGGGGGGCCATAGGCAGGAACATTTTCTCTTATTTTTTGCAGGGGCTGAGCATGGGGGTGCTACTGTAACCTAAGAACAACTAGGATTGTCTTAATTAATAGACTCAGCAGGTCTTTGACTGAGCCATGCACAAGTTGAGATTGTTGTGGGGCCCACAATCCAGCCTCTTAAGAATCCATGCTTTCATTACAAGCCCAAGTGCTTGTTTCTTATGGCTGCAGAGATAAGATCAGAATAATTATTCAGTGGATTAGGCTTACGGTTCAACTAGTCCTGCGTGCTCCCTCCAGCAGTGTCCAGCCAGATGCTCCTGGATGTGATGGAGAAAGTCATCCACTTTTCTTTGTCCCCATCTGTTGGTAACCAATCTTGAATATTGGGGGTAGGAGTTTCCTTTGTTTGATCCTGTGTCTTGTAGTACGGGTTAAGAGTTACATTCTGTCCTGACTGCGATCCTTTTAAAAAGCTGGTGATCATCGTTACTGCCACAGCTGCTGGTTTCATGGGGGGGACGACATTTTCTTGCAATAACTCAGAATGTGAGTTTTCCTAGTCCAATATTTTTATTTTAAGAGTTCGCATAGGATACATACTGTCCTATGCTAAAGCAGTGGTATGTGTCTTGAACTTCATTCTGTTGTTTTTTTTTAAGAGTTGGTAAATAGTGAGATTTATTGTTTATTTTTTAAAAAAAGATATTTATTAAGATTTTCAAAATATTAAAAAAGAAAAAAAGAAAAAAGAAAAATACAAAGAAAAATACAAAATAAAAATAATTAAAAACAATTCAGTCTTTCAATCACTTATCTTTCATTTGCTTATTTCCCAAACCTCCTCACGCCTCCCTTTTCTGTATTCCGATTCAGTTTGTTAGTTCAGCAAATCCCTCCCCTCTTTGTTCATCCTAGTCTTCAATCTTAAAATATTGTAACATTAGATTTTTACCTATTAATAGTCCATTTTCTCATATTCCCTTATAACACTACAGCTAGAAACCACTAAGTTTCTATCCAACATCATTCTAACATTCATTAATTTTACAATATTTCTGTAAATAGTCTTTAAACTTTTTCCAGTCTTCTTCCACCGACTCTTCTCCCTGGTCTCGGATTCTGCCAGTCATTTCTGCCAGTTCCATATAGTCCATCACCTTCATCTGCCATTCTTCCAGAGTGGGTAGATCTTGTGTCTTCCAATACTTTGCAATGAGTATTCTTGCTGCTGCTGTGGCATACATAAAGTAAGTTCTATCCTTCTTTAACACCAATTGGCCGACCATGGCCAGGAGAAAGGCATCTGGTTTCTTCAGGAAGGTATATTTAAATACCTTTTTCATTTCATTATAGATCATCTCCCAGAAAGCCTTAATCCTTGGGCACGTCCACCAAAGGTGAAAGAATGTACCTTCAGTTTCTTTGCATTTCCAACATTTATTATTGGGCAAATGATAATTTTTTGCAAGCTTGACTGGGGTCATGTACCACCTGTATATCATTTTCATAATATTCTCTCTTAAGGCATTGCATGCCGTAAACTTCATACCTGTGGTCCATAACTTTAGACCAATTCTTAAAAACAAATGGACTTCAAAAAATCTCTCAAGAAAATAAGTTAATGTTGAACTACAAAATAACAGAACAGGAGGTGGAAGGTGCCATTCAGAATATGCAGTTGGGCGAATCTCCAGGGCCAGATGGCTTAACCTCAAAATATTATAGATCTTTGAAGGATTGGATAATTCAACCACTAAAGGAGGTTTGCAATGAAATTTTGGAGGGGGAAAAAAGCACCAGAGTCATGGAAGGAAGCTTATATTACACTAATACCGAAAAATGAGTCTGAAAAGACGCAACTTAAGAATTACCGCCCCATATCCCTGCTTAATGTGGATTACAAAATTTTTGCAGATATATTGGCTAAAAGACTGAAAAAAGTTTTAGTTGAGGAGATACATAAAGACCAAGCTGGCTTTCTCCCGGGCAGACACTTGTCTGACAACACGAGAAATATAATTAACATTTTAGAGAAGCTGCAAGTGAATATTAATACTAAAGCTGTTTTAATTTTTGTAGATGCGGAGAAAGCCTTTGACAATATTTCTTGGAGTTTCATGAAGAAAAATCTTCAGGGGATGGGGGTTGGTCAAGGGTTTGAAAATGGTATAAGTGCAATTTATTCAGAACAAAAGGCTAAACTAATAGTTAACAATGTGGTGACAGAGGAATTTAAGATAGAGAAAGGGACACGACAAGGCTGTCCAATTTCCCCACTGCTTTTTATTTCGGTCCTGGAGGTTTTGCTAAACATGATCAGAAGGGACCGTTTGATTAAAGGTATACAGGTCGGAGCCAAACAGTACAAATTGAAAGCTTTTGCAGATGATTTAATATTGATGCTACAGGAGCCAGAATCTAGTACTAAAAGAGTATTAGAATTGATTCAGGAATTTGGTCATGTTGCAGGATTTAAGTTGAACAAGTTAAAAACTAAGGTGCTTGAGAAAAATTTAACACCGATTGAGAAAGAGAGGTTTCAGAAGGAGACAGGTTTAACACTGGTTAAGAAAGTAAAATACCTGGGGGTTAATATGACCGCTAAGAACTTAAACCTATTTAAAGACAGTTATGAGAAATGTTGGTCAGAAGTGAAAAAGGACTTAGAGATATGGTCAAACTTGAAGCTTTCCTTGTTAGGTCGAATTGCTGCTATAAAGATGAATGTATTGCCAAGAATGTTATTTTTGTTTCAATCATTGCAAATTTTGGACAAAATGGACTGTTTCAAGAAGTGGCAGAGAGACATTTCTAGATTTGTCTGGCAGGGCAAGAAGTCCAGAATAAAATTTAAAATATTAACTGATGCAAAGGATAGAGGTGGATTTGCCCTGCCAGACCTTAAACTTTATTATGAATCAGCGGCATTTTGCTGGCTGAAAGAATGGCTGCTTCTTGAGAACACAGACATTTTGGATCTAGAAGGTTTTAATAACGTTTTTGGGTGGCATGCATATTTATGGTATGACAAGGTCAAAGCACATAAAGCATTTAAAAACCATATTGTCAGAAGAGCATTTTTTAATGTCTGGACAAGATATAAAGACTTACTTGAAAATAAAACCCCAAGGTGGCTATAACCGATGGAGGTGAAGGCTCAGAAAAAACTCAATATGGAGGCCAAATGGCCAAAATATTGGGAGATTTTGGAACAGGAGGGTGATAAACTGAAATTGCAGAGTTTTGAGAAATTAAAAAATAAAGTGCGAGACTGGCTTCATTATTATCAGATAATGGAGGCATACAATTTGGACAAGAAAATTGGATTCCAGGTGGAAAAATCAAAATTAGAAACAGAACTGTTAGAACCCAAAACTAAGATTTTGTCAAGGATGTATAACTTGCTGTTGAAATGGAATACACAGGATGAAACGGTGAAATCTGCTTTGATTAAATGGGCACAAGATGTTGGACATAACATAATGATGGCTGACTGGGAACAGTTATGGACTTGAACTTCATTCTGATTGCCTCTGTCATGAACTTAGTGTATTTTGGCTTCATGGATACCCTGACACGTATTTTGTGCAACACACATGCATTGGATGGTACCAGGGATTGCAGCTGATGTTGATGGCATAAGTGTTGAAGGCAAGAAAACTCGGAAGGTGATGGCCTCTCCTTTTATGTCTGAAAAATTTTCTATACTAAAATGTATAGAAAATGGATAATGTGCATCTGGTAGAGAGAGCTGCAAAACTGAAAGATCCCGTTTCATATCTTGTCTCTGCTGTGAAGTCTTAAGGGTGGCCTTAGGCAACCCTCCCTCTCTCAGCGTCATCTACCTCCTTGTATAAAATATGGAGATTATATCACTGACCTACCTTACATGACTGTTGTATTACAATACAGTGTATATGCAGAGTGTTCTGAAGACTTCTAAAGTGCTACCTAATACCAAGGATGATCATTATTATTTCAAAATAAAAAAATGGAGGGGGAGGACTTTTCTACCGCCTTTGAATGTATAGATGTGCTGGTGCACATCTTCTGTATTTCATTCATGCTGTGAAACAGTGTTATGTGTGCAGACTTTATGACTGGTGTTTCACAATGTGCGGTTTGACATCATTTGCTTAGAAAGACATCACTGAGCCTACAAGCGACATGAGTCTACTTCTTAGCATTGGGGGTGGGGAGCAGTGAAAAGAGTGCTTTATTTACATATAAGTTTAAGGATGTATCCAGAAAAGGAGACACATAGAAATGGTGGCAGGCTGCCCCTTATATTCTCAGCTTGCTTTTCCCTTTGTTCCTGCCAGTACCCCATGCAACTAGATGGTCTGCACATGCTCTAGAGCCATCAGATAGGATGTTGTCCCCGTCTTTGGTGTATACGCTTTCTCTGAGTGCTATTTATATCCCACGATGCCAGTAACTCCCTCCCTTAACAACCTTGGCATATTCATGGCCCTTCAAGGTGGAATGTGGTGTCCCCTAGTAGTTTGGAGAGGTGGTGCCATCTGCTTTGAAGCCTTGCTGCATCATCACAGGCCTGCCATGCCAGGGACTAATGGTGTTGGGAGAGTCATCCTGGAAACCCACGGTTCTTTAGAGCACCATCTTTACTACTCTCCACAAACCCACAAAGGTGCTGACTCATTGGTGGCCCAAAGGCTGCTGCTCTTCTGAGCCTTTTTAACTGGGTGGGGGTGATGGGGAGGATGAAAAAGCTGGCGTTATTGATTATGGCTCCTGAAGTACCGGCATCAATAATTCAGAAGAGCAGTTGGCAGGAAACGGAGGCCTCAGAGTGGGGCAAGGGAATGTGACAGCTTGGAAAGGGAGCGGAGGAGGAGATAAAAGCCTGGCCAGGGAATATTCACACATAATCTAGTCTGAGATGGATGTTGGGCAAAAGTGCAGATTGAAATTGATGAGTTGATTACCCACACTGGGATGGATGGGCTCAGTTGTGGATCCTGAGAACTGTCTGTGGGATGAAAATGTGAATAAGGGTAGTGATAGGTAACCTCAAACCAGAGCCCCCCCAATATAACCCATCCATTTTTTTGAGTAAGTAGACCTGAAGACTCCATGTTGCCCATGTGGCATAAAATTCAGCTTGCATGCTCACAGTTTCCTTAAACATGTTCCTACCAGATTATCTGTGGAGCTTCTGGGTATGTCGTGCTGCATCATGAGCAACAGCTTCCTCTTGTGGCATCTGTTGTGAAATCCTGGACAAGAGGGACTCTGAGCTGTGGCACAATGGCAGAGCATCTGCTTTGCATGCAGAAGGTCCCAAGTTCAATCCCCCATATCTCCAGGTGGAGCTGAGAACGTCCAGTGCCTGAAACCTGGGAGAGCCTCTGCCTGTCAGTGTAGACAGTACTGAGCTAGACTGACCAAGGTATAAGGCAGTATAACTCAGTATAAGGCAGCTTCCTATATTCCCTAGGCTCTTATCTTCTAGGGGACAGTTGAGAGTCTAAGCTTGCCAAACACAGTGGCGTAGCGTGGGTTGTCAGCACCCGGGGCAAGGCAAGTAATTTGCGCCCCCTAACCCGTGGATTTGCGCCCCCTAACCCGTGGATTTGCGCCCCCTAACCCCCAGATGTTGCGCCCGGTGCGGTCGGCCCCCCCTGCACCCCCACGCTACGCCACTGGCCAAACATACCCCCTTCAAATTATGTACTATAGAATACATGAACCAGCAAATGTTGCAAGAACAGCAAATCGTCTTTGAGATCTCTCCATCCTGCTCACTCAGAAGGGGAGTTTTCACCGTAATGATGGTATCGGCCCTTATCAAAAACACTGAGCTTGGTGCTGAAGAGCCAAAATAATGCTGAGAATATTAATATAGGATGGTGTCTACACATCCTCGGTCTGTTCCCTTTTGCTTACTCTGAGATTGAAATCTGTTCTGGTCTTATCAGCCTCTCAGCAGCAGGTTTGTCTTCCTCGTCCTCTGCACCCACCTTAGGGGAAATAGTAGCAAGCCTGGTTCTAGTTGCTAATCTTGGCAATCCACTGGCTGCCATGTACCTCCCTGTCATGGCAGCTCTTCCAATAAGTACATTGTCCATGTTGTCAGTGGTGCCACACTCCTTTGGAACATGAAATTATCTCCTTCTGCACTTTCCCTTAGGCTACATCTAGCATTGTAAAAGAATATATAGGACATCTCCTGCAGCTCTTAAAAGGCCTCTGAGCTGCCACCACCTGTTAGTTCACTGCAGAGCAACAGGGAAATGCCAACTACAAGTCATTATCCATGTTGACGGCTCTATGCCTTAGTTATTTAATTATATCTCCTGGTGTTCCAGTCTCTCTAAGATCCGTTCCAGAAAAAAAAAGTATAGTAAACCAAAGCAGCAGAGGCAGAAATATGGCTTTTTCTGAATGGCCAGCGACTTTCATGGAGGAAGGTTAATAATGGAATACTGCAAAGATACTGCAAAGATTCTTTCTTGCAACCTGTGCTGTCTGGGGATGGAGGGAGTTGCAGTCCAAAACACCTGTACAGCACCAGTCAGGCAAAGGAAATCAGTGCCTGGTAAGTGCCCCTGAGGAAAGAATTCCACAAGCAGGGTTCTATTAACCAAAGGTTCTACTCTGCAGCAGCACCCACCTCACAGTGACATGCAAAGGGGGGCTTTTGAGGGGGATCTTAAAGACTGGGGCAGAGTCTCATGGCAGCACATGAGCCTTCAGATTAGATATCCTGGTTCCAAGCCGTATGGGAATTTATAGGTCAAAATCAGTGTCTTGAATTATACAGAAGAACAAATTGGAAGCGAATGAGTCTCTTTTTAATACTGGTGAGATTTCTTCTAATCAGCTAGTACCGGTCAATAATCCAGATGCCATATTCTGAACCAATGGAAGTTTCTGAGTGGTCTTCAAAGGCGGCCCAATCTACAGCTTGTTACAGTAGCTGAATCTGGATCTTACTAGGGCATGGATATCACCAGCTGTGAGAATAGTTTAGGTTATTCTTATATCTCCTGATTGTGGGACTACAGATATATAATTGGTGAAGCAATGTTTAGTTCTGCACTTAGAGCCATGCATTTTTCTTTTGTTCCAATTCAACCATTACTCTTCTTCCTTTCTAAATTTCTCTCACTCAGTTGGAATTGCTATATATTAGCTCCACCTGGTAGCTGGAGGGACATCATACATATTCAAGTTTTTATTCATTATATGGATTGTGCCTAATTTTGCAAAGAACTGTGTTTAAGTTTTGCTTTATTACAGCTTTATATATCTTTTGGTGTTAGTTGTTTCTGAGTGAGGAGGGAGAAGTTGTTTGATTTGGCTTCCCTGGATGTTTTAAATGGGAAAATGAAATTGCAGTGAGAGTAGGCACCAAGGACAGCTCCAAAATTTGCTGTGTACTTTTCCCCAAGGTCTAGAAGTCTGCATCCTTCCTTCTCCTTCCAGCAGATAGGTGCACACAATCATTTAAAGTGTTCTGTAGCACCCTCATTTTTGACTTTCAACAGAGGACTCTGAGCTAATTGTCCTTCTTCTGTGGCTTATTTCAGCTCTATATGAAATGCTGCCAATTTAGCTTTAAATTTGCTTACCTATCTGACATTTTCTGGGGTGAGTTGCATTTCGGGGACAGGCCTTAATGCGACCACAACAATGCATTCTGCCTCTCTCCTGTGTATAGGGATTGCCTCTGTCCTGTGTATAGGGCTCTTCTGGTAGTTGTGGGAGCTCCTTTTTATTGGAATCAGTTATTGAAGCCAATGCTAATTCATATGTAGCCCTGTGTGCAGGTACTTGCATAGACTTTGTTCCTTTTGGTCTCTTGTAGTGAATTCTGGTGTTTTCATCCCAGCTTCCTTTAAGCTTGTTCAGAGAGCTGTGGTGAAATTGGATGATACAACACTGGGCAGTGTTATTCATATGACTTGTTTGTGTTCATCCTGAAAGGATGATTTAGTTTAGTTCTGTGGAGACTAAGCCTGTGCTTCAGGTTAGAATTGAAGCAAGACGTGAAAGTTTTTTATACAGTTCAGGATCCACAACAACCAATGAGAAGTGGGGGGCAAGGCACAGATAGAAGTGGATCCGACCTCTATTCACAATAGTGAGATTAGTCTTCCATGAGAAATAAAAATACACTCTACTGGCAAGAGAGGCAGTGTGTATGATCTGGAGCAAGTTGCTCAGGATAAAGATATACTTGCTTCCTGGGCTGATTTATTATTTATTGTGCATCTAGAGGCTATTTTCTGTAGAGCACGATCATAAATCTATGTGGTCATCAACTGGAGCAAATGTTCCCCAGCCTCCCTAGTGGGTGTTTTGTGAAAAAGATGGAGTATGTAGCTTTCATGTTGTGCAAAACTCCCATGTCCTTTTGCAGTCTTTATAGGTGTGCTATGTTCAGTGGATCATACAGCAGAGGGGGGAAAGTGTGTGTGAGAAAGTGAGTGACTACCTTTTAAAGTTACTCTTCCTTGTGAAATTATTATCTATGGCACTATTCAAAGCTGCCCAAAGAGCATGTGCTGAAACAAAATGCCCAAAGCCAGGAGAGCAAATAAACAACTTTATTGCTTCCCCAAACCATCTTTCCTTTTAAGTGCATGTTTGACTGCTGTGTTCTCAGTGTTCTTACTGAAAAGTGCTGCTGTGGGTTTGGTGGTTTGGGTTCCCTTCCTTCCTGGAAGTGTCTTTGCACCTGACCTGGTCTGGTCTGAGGCAAATGTCCCTAACTGCTTGGCTGTCTGGGTCATGGTGTCTCTCATTTCTCCTGTATTGCTCATCTCTCTAGCTATTCCTGTTTGTCTCCATTTGTCAGTCATTGCCACTTCTTTTCTATAATGCTCAGAACATCCTTGCAGTCATGAGTCATGCATGCACACACACTTGTACACAAGCTTAAAAGCAGCAACATTTAAATTGACCCGAGGAAGTAAATAGGAATTAATATTACAATGGTGCTAAAAAAAATTCATTTCTGGGCAATAAAAGGTGAGTTTATCTGATATCTACTGGCCTCAGTAGCAATCTAGTATAACTGAGGCTAGAGGAAATAATGCCTTTAAATTTTTGTCCCATTACCCCCACAAGTAAGTATCCTGGTGTGTGCTGCTGGACTACAACTCCCATCATCCCCAACAATTGAACATGCTGGCTGGAGTTAATAAGAAATAGATTCCAACAGCATCTGGAGGGCAATCAGTGCAACAACCCTGGTAAAAAACTATTCTCATGCATTCTTGAGACAAGTATGAAATGATCTGCTTTCATATCTTCTCCTATCAAAAATTAGGCTGCTGCTTGGCCAAAACATCCAGGTGAAAGAATAATAAAACAACTGAAATCAGACAAAACAATAACATAGCAAATAAAATCACCAATAAATCCAGCAATAAAGTGAGAAATGGCAGAAATTAAGTATCCATTAGTAGTCAAGTACGGGAATATCTTCACCGGGCATCAAAAAGACAATGAGAGTTGGTGCCAGCAAAGTGTCCCTGGGAAGTGTATTCCACATTACACGGGTGAATTCACTGGGAAAGCCCTGTCTTCCCTATCACCACTCACCACACTTCTGGCAGCACTCAGAGCAGAGCCTCTTAACAATGGGGCAGGTTCATTTTAGATACTCCGTTCCCTGGCCTCAGGGATCTTCCCTCCACAGCCCTCAAATAGGTAGGTGTGCTTAAGTGCTAGCTAGTTAATTAATTACAAAATAAATAAATAAAGTTAAAGGTGATATATAAATTTATTGATAAAGAGAGCTGGAAAAACCCCAGAACTAAGCGCTGTGGGTTAAACCACAGAGCCTAGGGCTTGCCGATCAGAAGGTCAGTAGTTCAAATCCCTGCAACGGGGTGAGCTCCCGTTGCTCGGTCCCAGCTCCTGCCCACCTAGCAGTTCGAAAGCACATCAAAGTGCAAGTAGATAAATAGGTACCGCTCCGGTGGGAAGGTAAACGGCGTTTCTGTGCACTGCTCTGGTTTGCCAGAAGCGGCTTAGTCATGCTGGCCACATGACCCGGAAGCTGCACACCGGCTCCCTCGGCCAATAAAGCAAGATGAGCGCTGCAACCCCAGAGTCGGTCATGACTGGACCTAATGGTCAGGGGTCCCTTTACCTTTAAGTGCTCAGTGGCCTGAGCTAGAGTATATTTACTCTCTCTGAGTTCAGCACAACTTGCATCCTGATAACTTTGGAATGTATCCAACTAAGTCATACTCAAGGAAGAGCCATTTAAATCAATGGATTTAAGTTAGTCAAGTCCATTGCTTTTAATGAGTCTGCTCTTAGAATGACTTTGTTGGGTACAGCCCTGCACTTAAAGTGTAATGCTACATGTCTAATCAGAAGTAAGTCCCACTGAGTTCAGTGGGGCTTACTCCCAGGTAAGAGTTTGCAGTCTTAGGAGTTGTGGCCTTAGTCTTATTTAAGAGATTTTGTTGATGAATGGAGGGGAAACAAGACATTTCTGGTCCCACATTTGCAATGATGATGGGGAGACCTGCAAAGCTCAGAGAACAAGGCAACTGATACCCAACACACAAAAGGCAAGGATCAGTTACAGCCGGACTGCAATAGTTGAAAAACTATTTTATCAAGGGGAAAGTGTTTATCCTTTTTGTAAAAAGAGATGAATTTTGGTGTGCTGTAGAATGACATTTTCTTCCAAGCCATTTTTACCAAGGTGCATAAAAAGGTTTTTTTCGCAATAAGATGGCAACCATGCCAACCTTTACAGCTGCCTTTCATCCAACCTGCCTATCTGTTTTTGCACACATTCTATATCTGCACCCTTCATTTAGTCCTCATCCTCTGTGGGCTGCAACCGCATGTTATGTTTTCATTTGTACAGCTCAGCTTTATACCTCATTTGTCTTAAAATGCTGACCATTCTTACAGGAACTTCCTTCTCCACGCAGGCTCTGCTGCTTTCCTAGAGGCAGGAAGAGGAAGGTGCACATCTTTACTCCCAGCCATTTTCTCCTGAGAGCTAAGGGTGGAGCCTAAAGCCCTCATTCACCTGCTCTGAGCTACTAGATCTAACTCTCATTTAGAATAATAGAATTGTAGAGTTCAAAGGGACCAGGAGAGTCATCTAGTCAACTTCCCTGTAATGAAGAATCTTTTGCCCAACATGTGGCTCAAAACCATGATCCTAAGATCATGTGATACTGACTGAGCTGCACATCATGATACAGCCATCCAGGGTATCATGCTGGAAAATGCCATGTCACTCATTTATTGGAGCAGCTGATTTCTTGGGGCAAAGAGTGCACACTTAAACACCTGGATGCAGTTTCTTTGGCCCTCCCGGTGTTGCAGCTTCCTTTGGGTCAGGCACAGAAAACTTGTGGACCTCCAGATGTTGTTGGACTCGAGGTTCTATAAGTTGTAGTCAGCATGGCCAGTGGTTGATGAGAGTCCAACAACATCTAAAGGGCCACAGGTTCCCCATCCCTTCTTCGTACCCAACTGATGCTCAGTGGAGCATGCATGTGCTTTAGAAGAGTTGTGAGTCATTGTTGGGTGTACTGTGACAGTGCTGGATCCATTTCCCTGTTGCATTGAAGCTATGCATGACTGTCTTTCCGATCCATACCATGTCTGTTGTGGCTGGTGCTTAGGCATCGGGTGTGGGTGGAACAAAGGGTGCCATCATATGTTAATGCTTCTCCTGGTTGGCAACTGTCATTTCTTTGCAGGCAACCCACCTGGCCACGCTAAAAAAGCCCTGAAGCAGCGGTTCCTCAAGCTGCTGCCCTGCTGCCGTCAGCCCAAATCCATCCCCTCAATCAGCGAAAGCAAGTGACACTTTATCCCTCTCTGTGTGTCTTCTCTGTTCTGTGACATCATTAACTCCCAGGAGCAGGGGAAGTGGGAGAAGGGATTCCTTCTGTATAGTATTTATATAAAATACTTGTATGCCACTTTTCTCAAACACCAATCCAAAGCAGTGTATTATAAAAGGACTGTGAGAGTGATGTAGGCAGGGACAAAAGGGAATAGAGGAGACAAAATGTAGGCTCTCTGCCTCAAGCCGCTAATTGTATATGGCTGCTTTGTGGATGAACTTGTGTCTGGAATAGCTGTCTTCTCCAGCTTTCTACTCCAGTTGACAGAGCTCAAAATGAATAGGAAGACAAAGGACAGCAAGGTGGGGATTTTGTCCTAGAACACTGGAGAGGGCAGGTTGTATGTGGAGGCAATATATGCAGCCATCATGACAACAGCCGATGCATCTCATTGATTGATTACTTATAATAGTGTGTTTGGGTTGAGTTTGTGTGTGGTTCCAATTAAAACCTGCTTCTGCCTCAGTCAATGCCTCTGTCACTTATTTGATGCTGTTAAGAGTTTGGTTTCCTTGATTATGGTGAATGGGCCTGACATTATGAATTTGCCTACCTAGCAACTAACATGTTTTTGAATCCAAAGCAGCATTAGTGGTTCTGCTGCTTTTCATAAGAATTTTTCTACTTCCATTATCTCTGCTTGTATATCAGTAAGTCAACAGAAAATACAAAAATGCCACAAGCATTTCTTTCTTCCAAAGGAAAGTAAACCTGGTAGTACTGACCCTGGTCTTCTCAATGTGCATTGAAGTGAGGAGTGCATAACACTGTTCACAGCCTGTGTCCATGGAAGATGGTGTAAATCAACTCTTATCTCTGGTTCCTATCCAAATTGATCTGAATTTAATACTTATCGTTTCCCTTGATGCAGTATTGGGAGGGGGGTATTAATGCATTTCACAAACAGGGCTCTATCCTGAATTGACCAAAGCTCTCTAAACCTCCTCTAGGCCAGGATGATACTGCAGCACTTGATTTCTGGCTGTAATCCAGGTGTGAGATCTTGCATCTAAAGGTAGTTCCACAGAGTACATGCACATGAGATGGGTCTATTTGTGCCAATGCAGGGTGGGAAAGGAAATTCAACACCTCACTTTGAAAAAAATTAATTCAAGGAATGCAGGTGGGATGCTTTGGTTCTGTCCATGCTATACTTTTGAAGCTCTTTCTTTTCTTGCAGACAGTGTAGAAGATGAGTTTGAGCTCTCCACTGTTTGTCATCGGCCCGAGGGCCTGGATCAGCTGCAGGAGCAAACCAAGTTCACCCGCAAGGAGCTGCAGGTCTTGTACCGAGGCTTCAAGAATGTGAGTTGGAAAGAAACTCCCCTTGCTGCTGGTGCACTTACAAGCTTGCTTGGGGGCCATTTATTTTCCCTATACTAGGCTTTAAAAAAAACAAGTACAAAACTTTTGGATAGAAAGAAAGAGACTATCATTTTCCATATTGTTGAAGAGAGCATATTTTAAAACATCCACTCACTACACATCAAATTTGCAATTTGTAACTTACTCACAGTCACAAAAACTGTAACTATAATGAAATCCTCTTTTGTGACTATAGGCAGGCACTTCTAACACACTGCCCAGCCAAAGTGCTTCCCATTACTCAGGAACAAAGATGGAGCGTCAGACTTCTTGTATGGCTCCAGTAAGCGCGCTCTCTCTCTCTCTCTCTCTCTCTCTCTCTCTCTCACACACACACACACACACACACACACACACATATTTCCCCCTTAAGAGCAGCACACACCACTAATTCTCATATAAATGAAATTGCACCAGCACTTCGACATGGGGTGGCATGCTTCTTTCTGCTTTTGAACCACTCATCCCTGCTAGGCCAGTAATGGATGCCTCCAAAGCACAGAGGGATTTTCTTTGTGATGTTTGGATGCCAGAAGAATCCAGCTACATGCTATGACTTCCTCTGAGCCTGGGGAGGCACCCTACACAATAGCCCCCTCTTGCTATATCTTACTGGCTACATTCTGCACTCTGATTGGAATTTCTTCCTATATTATCTCAAGTGTAACCACCAGTAGATAATAAGGTAATGCTGCTTTCTGCTTTCAGAAGCATTTGTTTTACTTACGTGCTTACACACACACACACACAGAGAGAGAGAGAGAGAGAGAGAGAGAGAGCCGTGTACAGTGGGATCACCTGCAGCCTGAGAGACACTGCTCAAGTTTTCCCCTAGGAGGTGATCTGCTTTCTGTCATTGGTTATGAGAGTCAGCTCCTCAAAGTCCTCTTTGATGACACACCTCACCACACTGGCCCTACCCTGGCATATTGTTTAGACTAGCTCTTCCAAGGTGAACTTGTCTGCACTTTTCCATTTGACAGGAGTGCCCTAGTGGCATTGTTAATGAAGACAGCTTCAAGCAGATCTACTCACAATTCTTCCCACAGGGAGGTGAGTGCCACTCCCAGCTGAGATCTTTTGGAGGAACTGGGAGGCCAGATAAGGACAGTGAGTGGCTTGGCGGCTGCTAGAAATAATTTGGGATATATTCTTGAGGGCCTTGGCACAGTCATCTTCAGCTGCCCATAGCTTCCCTGCCTGCTGTGCCAAGCACAGCTTCTTGCCCAAGAGAACGGTCCATGACACATCTTTGTAGTTAAATATGGCTTCCTCTTTGCTCAATTTTAAACAGGCTTTTAAGACCATTTTACTTGAGCAGGCTTTTCTTGTTAAGTGCCAGGACTGTTCTTTATCATGATAATATGTTTTTATTTGTAAGCTGCCTTGAGTATACTATATTAGAGAAGGGCAGACAATAAATATTGCCATAAATAAATAAGATATCTATGTCTAAGGGGAAGCAACAATAATTTCCTGGCACTTGATAAAGTATTTTCAAAAGCTGCAGCTATAGTCACTTTCTCTGGTTGTTCTCTGCCTGCGATTCGGTTGGTTTGTTGACATCTGGTAAAAGGCCTCCTAATCATTTACTGTGATGCACTTCTTTTCAGATTCCAGTACATATGCAACTTTCCTTTTCAACGCATTTGACACCGACCATGATGGCTCAGTCAGTTTTGAGGTAAGATTCTACATGCAGTTATTTTTGTTGTTGTTTAGTCGTTTAGTTGTGTCCGACTTTTCGTGACCCCATGGACCAGAGCATGCCAGGCACTCCTGTCTTCCACTGCCTCCCGCAGTTTGGTCAGACTCATGTTTGTAGCTTCGAGAACACTGTCCAACCATCTCGTCCTCTGTCGTCCCCTTCTCCTTGTGCCCTCCATCTTTCCCAACATCAGGGTCTTTTCCAGGGAGTCTTCTCTTCTCATAAGGTGGCCAAAGTATTGGAGTCTCAGCTTCAGAATCTGTCCTGCCAGTGAGCACTCAGGGCTGATTTCCTTAAAAATGGATAGGTTTGATCCTCTTGCAGTCCATGGGACTCTCAAGAGTCTCCTCCAGCACCATAATTCAAAAGCATCAATTCTTCGGCAATCAGCCTTCTTTATGGTCCAGCTCTCACTTCCATACATCACTACTGGAAAAACCATAGCTTTAACTATACGGACCTTTGTTGGCAAGGTGCTGTCTCTGCTTTTTAAGATGCTGTCTAGGTTTGTCATTGCTTTTCTCCCAAGAAGCAGGCATCTTTTAATTCCGTGGTATGTTATTTATAGAGCAACTTTTATAACAAACCTTGACTGGGTGTTTCACAGAATAAAAACAGTGCTTCTAGCATTGCAAACAAGCCCACAAAAAGCAGGCTTACAATATTGTTTCTCCAGCAGCCCACAGCATTTCTAAGCAGAGAAGGGCACTTCCCTCTTCTTACAGCCTACTTGGTTTCTATACTGAGTGCAAGAGAGAGATGGAACACACAGTCCCTCCACCACTGCTCACCTGTGTGCAGTTTTTCAGGTGTTTAAATTGTGTACTTTTATCACTCTCTTGCCTATTGATTTTCCCAAAAGTTTTGTGAACTTTCATTTGTGTGTATTTATATTTGTCTCCTCTCAAGTACACTCTGTAGATCTTTTTACTTCAAGATTCAAACCCCGGAAGCTTAGGGCGGGTAGCAATAAGTTAAAAAATATAAAGTAATTATGTACTAGATATCTGAAACTTCCTCAGTCTACACACTTAAATAAAGCCAATGGAATGGCTGCCCTAATGGAAACAAATTTAAATGAATGAATGAATAAATGTTATGCTGACAGATTGCCTGAGAATACTTCACCATTTTCTCTTGTTCTAATTTCAAATTCTGTTGTCAAAAAATAATCATGAAGGTTGAAGCAGGAAGATCAGCAGGAAAGCTCTTAAGTCAATGTTGTTGGGATTCCAGTTCTGATCAGCCCCAGGCAGCTTGGCCAATGGGATGGGATGATAGGAGTTGTAGTCCAGCAGCATTTGGAGAGTCATAGGCTCCCCACAATCAGATTCTCAGTAATTCTTTCCCCAGGTGGGTTTTTTTTTACTCTGTGAGTTGCTCTTTGCAGTTTGTTGCCATTGGGTCCCCTCCACATCCCAGAATCTGCTTTGCTTAAATCTCAAGCCTTCATGGCACTTGAGCTAGACTTGATTGTTTCTTCACCCCACCCCAGCCTTTTTCTTTTTCATTCCCCTGCAGGATTTTGTGGCTGGCTTATCCATTATTCTACGTGGTACTATAGATGATCGGCTCAACTGGGCCTTCAACCTCTATGACCTGAACAAAGATGGCTGTATCACCAAAGAGGTACATATAGAGGGAGATGGAGTCAATGGTACCAGAAGATACTGGGCTCTCCTGCTTGTTGTCCACTTTCTTAGGAATCTCCTTCAGCCCACAATCAAGTTCTGATTTCTGCTTGCCATTCTTTTTGTGCTCTTGTCTTGCAGGAAATGCTGGACATAATGAAATCCATTTACGACATGATGGGCAAATACACTTACCCAGCCATGCGAGAAGAAGCACCTCAGGAGCATGTGGAAAGCTTTTTCCAGGTGAGCCTTGAGTCAGGACATTTCCATGGGTGAAGAAGACCCAGTGAAATTAATGAACATAACTAAGGACCATTCATTTCAATGGGTCTGCTCTGAGTAAAATTACTACCCCATGTCAGCATCCTGCAGTTCTACAAAACCTTCCCATCCCTGGTAGTTGAGCGAGTGGGTTATTTTAATCAAGATATTTGGATTTGCCCTCTTCCTAGAAAAGCCTTTCCATCTTGGCACTTTCCAGACATTTTGGATTCCAACTCCCACCATACCTGCCCAGCGTAACCAATAGCCAGGGATAATGGGAGTTGTAGTTCAACACATTTGGAATGCAAATGTGTGCATTTGGGTACAGAGTCAACACAGAGTAGAAAACTCAACACAGGGTTTTGTCAGAACTTTAAGCTTTCCCAATGGCCACTCTTCCTTCCTCTTTCCAGTAGAGGCAGCATCTCCCATCTCTTACTGTTACAATCATAATAGTGGACCTGTTTGCAGCACCAGCCCACTGCTGTTTCCTTGAATGCTTGCAAGATGTCATTAGTGAGGTAGGGGGCCATTCTCTGCCAGAAATCCCTTGAAGCTACCTAGAAGCTGACCGGTTCCCTGACCAGGTCTGCCTCAAGGATGTCCTTCCTGGTTGTGGGTATTGTAGTGTGCCTGAAGCTGCTCCTAGGAAACATGTTACCTTGCCTTTAATTCTCATATCCCTGGTTGTTGCATTTCAGAAAATGGATCGGAACAAGGATGGAGTGGTGACTATTGAGGAATTCATTGAGTCCTGCCAGAAGGTAGCATACCCCCATTAGAGAAGGGTGGGAATATTGCATTACTGTCAGTGGGTACAGACCACTGCTATTTTTCTGCCACGCATAAAAAGGGGGTGGGGGTTGAAAAGGTCCTTTACACCCCCTATACGTTTTGGGGGGGCAGAGGGAGTCAAAGCTGATAATTAGTTCTAGGACTTCTTACTTATTCTAACTTGTCCTCTTTTCTTTGGCAGGATGAAAACATCATGAGTTCCATGAAGCTCTTTGACAATGTGATCTAGCGGGCCACTCCTGGAGCCCAGACCTTCACACACACTCCTGGGGCTTCTCTTCTTGGTGTATCCCTCTGAGGCATTCTTCTCTTGGCTGTATGGACAAAGCAGCCCCTTGTCCATGCTGGACCGGGAGACATTTCTGGAGACCATGTATTCGAGATGCAACTGGGGGAAAGTCCCTGCAATGGAAACCACGGGGGTGGGAGGGAGCCTTTGGCTGGGTTGGACCAAGGCCCAGCAGGGGGAACAGCCTGACATCCACAAGCACTTCCTCTGGGCATTGAAAAGAAAAAAAAAACCCGGATCAACCTGCTGCCTCCCCTTGGAAGCTGCACTGCCCTGTCACCAAGTAGTATGCCCACCCTTTGGGGCCTTCCAAATCACAGCAACCCCTGACCCTTCACTGGGGTTCCAAGCAGGTTTCACACCACCAAATGGCAGTGCAACAGCTGATTGCCAAGGACTTTCAAAGGATTTTGTGTGTGTGCAATCTTACCCACTGCCTATAAGGAGTGGACTCCATCTAATTTGCCCCAAGACTCTCACTGCAATACCCTGAGGCTTCCAGTTGGGAGATAAATTTCCCAGTGTCAAGGTAACTTGCAATCCTGGCACTAAACTCTGGGGGAGAGCTGAGGCAAAGAAATAGAGAGTGAGTGGGATTTTGCTTTGTGGTTTCTTTCCTTTGCATCCTGAACAGGGAATGAAAACTGTGAGCCACTCACGAGAGGCAGGTACAACACAACCTTTAGCTTTCATTTACAGATCAGGAGGGAGGGGTGAATTATGCTTGGATTCCCATGGCAAGAAAGTACACTAAGCTTGATCAGAGCTTTTCCTTGCATCCCGCCCCCTATAAACTGTCATGAAAACAGGGGTAGAAGTGGTGAGGACATGTCACTAGAAACGTTTAAGTGAGGACGGAATCTCTGGTCTCACTGGGCAGGGTCTCTATGCGGCCTGAGATAATGATAATACTATCTGTTACGCAGCTCCAACAACTGAGGGCCATACAGAAAGTAGGTGTCAAGAGCTCAGACATCCTTCAATGAGAAGAAACTCAGGGTTCAGCTAAGGTTTACAAGTGACAGTCTGGCATCAGCCAAGGGTATGCTTTGTCCTTGAACTAAGTTCACTGAAAGATAAAAACATGACATAGCTCCTTGACTTACAGTGATCATGGTGAATGGAAAGGGCATGTGTGAGAGTAGATAAAAGAAAATCCTAGGGATCACATTAGAGGGTGGGGAGAGCTTTGCTTTTTCTTCCCTGTGCCAACTATCTCTTTAGCTGCTGCTCATCTCTCTGTGATGCTTACCCGCTTTTCATATTTTATTACAAATAAGCCCTTGGGTCATTCAGAAGCAGAAACAGTAGAGGCAACCAGCATCTTCAGAGTGTTTATGAATCTCCAACAGAGTGCCAGGTTCTGAACAGAGCACAGCAGCAACACTGTACCTGTGTAGAGGGCTTACAGATCACACTAGCTGGCCAGGACAAGGATACTGTAATGGGTCAGAGATTCATAATGAGCAGCGGGAGTGGACTAGCCAGGGGAGCTGAAAATGTAGGTCTTGTGGAAGGGCTTAAATTGGAATAAGCTGTTTGATGCATGGAGGAAAGAGTGGCATGGCAATATAGGAGACGAAAACTGATGAAAGAGGAGTTGTGCAAACTGCAGAGGCCAACATGGAAAATAAACAAAGACAAAGAAAGAGAAACTGCCTGTAACAGAGATATTAAGGGCTTAAGAAGAACTACAATCTTGAAGCTGATTCTAGTATGAAAAGACCACTCAGATTAAGGCAAAGTATAGGAAAGAGACAAGAATGATACTGAATAGGTTTGGGGGTTTTTTGGCCACACAAACAGGTACTATATCCCAATGAAGGCAGAAAAGTGAGCGAAGAGTTAGCGAGCCAGAGGCTGAGGTACTCAACAGCAGGCAATATCTAGATGGCAGAGATGAGCACCCTCTATCCTGGCCCTGCCTAGCATCCCCTTCTACCAATGTTCTTAATATCTTACCCACAGCCCTAGTTTTATCCCAGCACTTAACTCCGCTCAGGCTCATCTCAGTTATTGTTCCTGCATCCTAACAACCAACCCTATACTTTAGCTCCCATCTCAGACGACAGTTGCAATCTTGAGTAAGCACTTAGGTACTTGGCAGTCTAGAGCAAGATTCAAAGACCCACAGGAATGAGTTTCTTTGTTCTGTGGTCTGAAAGTGGAATGTATCATTCAAGAGTGTGTGAAGGACAGGAATTGGAACTGGCCAGCTCAGGATTTTTAGCTATGCAACAGACTTCCATGTGCACTGGAGCCCAGCTTTGGCTCTTCTCCTTCCTGAAGCTGCCATTTCAGTTCTTGCCAACCCATCATGCCAGCGCTTAAGGGTCCCTCTTTGTGTAGTTCAGACATGTTTTCTGCTAAGGGTCACAGCTGGGATCAAATCTTGGAGATTGGAAACAGTTTGGCATCTACATGGTGGTTATTTTTATTTAAATTTGTACAATGCCTGGACCCATAACCACACTATGTTTTTTAAAGTTCCTTTACCTTGGATTAGCTTCTCTTCCCCATGCCTCAAAATGATTTTAACAATCCCATCCCTGTATAACCCTCCCCAAGCCTGTCCCTTCCACACATGCATTCTCTTCAATGAAACAATTTCTAATCACAAACATCCTCCTACCATCTTGCACTCCCATCTTCCATCCAAGAAAGCCTGTTTCTGTGCACAACACAACAGTTTCCTTTCTCCTGCATCTCTCCCATCCTCATTCCTCACCGGTACCATCCTATCTGGCTTATCTCAAACTTAAGGGTTTACACTAGTATTTCTTACCCCTTAAGGCCTATAGGAGAAGCTGGAGGGGGGGGGAGGGGAAGAGAAGAGTCACACCCTCCGTGGCTATTCATAACCAGTCAGAATAGTATAGTAGTGCTCTGCTACCCTGCAATTGCTCACAGGGCAGCTTCCAGTATAAAAGTTGCCTACTGTGGTATATGTGTATGTCTGACATCAGAGCATGTTCTAATTGCCATCCTGAAATCATTGATATGGCCATAATGTGTATGGTAGATCACTTTCCCTTGTACAGAAAATTCCCATGCTACCATTGCTAGGAATATCTTGTGGTGATGTAGAAACTTCACACACATCTGGGGAAATCCACACTTTATGGTCACTGCATGAAGCAGCCATAATATTTAAACTGGCTCTGTTAGCTGTGGATGGGATGCAAGCCACATGGCTGACAGCTGGCCACTGCTGAGGGAACTACCCTCATCAAAGATGAACCTGGCTGGTATGCAAAGTTAACACTACCCTTATAACACCGCCACTTCCAAGTGTGTCTAAAGTAGCCCTGTGCTTTTCCTGATGGGTCTTTATGTTGGAAGTGATTGTCTAGCAAAGGGGTCTGCAACCTTTAAGACAAAAAGAGCCACTTGGACCGAAGAAAAAAAACCTGGGAGCCGCAAAACCATTGCGACATTTAAAACAGTGGGGAGTGTCGCGGCACACAATGCGCCTCCTCCCCTCGCTAGTATCCGCCCTGGAGCCGCGGCAAAGGTGTAAAAGAGCCACATGCGGCTCCGGAGCCGTGGGTTGCAGACCCCTGGTCTAGCAGAAGTGATTGTCTCACTTTACTAAGAACCCAGAGTTGTTCTTCAAGAACAGAGGTGACAATTCAAAGGCCTTCCTGGTTACAAGCAAGTCAGGGTGGAAAGTGCTGTAATCAGAACTGGGAATCACAATTAGTCCAGACTCAAGACTATCCTGCTCTCAGATACAGGCTGGCTTCTGGGGCTGCATTTTCAAGAAGGGCCAGGAGCATAGTTCCTCATATTGTCAGCTACCAAATAAAGATGGGTGTTGGTGAGCCCAAGTAAATTATAAAAGGAGGTGCTTTATACCGTGTTAGGCCAATGGTCCATCCAGCCTGATACGGTCTGTCTTTTCCAGGTTTAGGCAGAATTCCTTGCTTCCAGAGATAGCTGCATTCAAGATTAGTCTTCAAAATGCAGCTGTGGCCCACTCCCATGAAATGTTGATAGCCTTTCCCACTTTTCACTGTGTCTGTTAACAGATACAGCCATAGGTCCATTAGAAACTATGGTGGGGAGTTGAGAGTAAAGAAACACCACATAGATTACGTACCTCCCCATACACAGTGATCTTCCACCAGCCCAGCCCGGCCCAGATATACTCACCTTTAAAAAGGGCTTTTATTCCCTTTCTGACAAAGTACTTCACTATTCCAGGGGATTTTGCAGTTGAGAAGTATGTCTTAGGCTGCATACTCAACATCCCTTCTAATACAGAGAATTTGTCCTTCTGACACCCTTTAACTAAACTGTCACATTTGTAGTAAGGGTGGTCAGAGTGAGAAGATGGTGAATTTACCCACCATCATTCTTTTAATGCATGTTTATGGGTAAAGTGGCGATTTCAATCTAATTAAGAGAGCATTACAGAAACCAGGTTATTCTAAAAGAATAAACATAAAGTAGGAGGACATGACCTTTTCATTCAGCGTTACATTGGTTCTATTTAGAATCATTCTCTGATTTTGCAAAGCCCATATCCTGACCCATCACTCATATCTTTGCAGATTGTTCTTTTGTTTGAAACATCTTCATCCTGTCTGTTGATACTCCTAACCTGATGGCAATCCCTATGTGGGTGGGGCTACTGCTCCACTCCTCACCTATACGCCAGTTGCATATTTCTACCTGTGCTCTCACTACAATCACTAAATCAGGGCCAGATGGCCCATTCCCACTGCACTAGTGGGGCACATTGATCTCTGCTATCAGCTTTGCATTTTCAACTCTGTATATTTTGTATAATAATAAAGATCAAGTATGACAATAAAATGCAACCACAATGGCTATGCACAAACACCACAGCCTCTGCTGCTGTTTGCTTTCCCACATATCTTCACAGGGAAGTGCTGGGTACTGCATTCAAATGGGTTGTGTGTGCCTCCTTTTCACTCTTGATATTACTGTTAAGGCTAGCAGGGGCTGTACCTTCATATGTGCAACTACTACTGAAACATCTGCTGTGGTTCATCTCTGTGTCAATATGAAGTATTCAGACTCTTCATTGCAAATGAGATCTGAAGTCTTCCTTCAAAAGTGCAGCAAACTTGCTTCTGGTCAACTGTACAGAGAACCCTCTTTAAAAGTTGCTGGAGGCATTGATTTTCCAAGAATAAAATGAGGACAAATGAAGCAATCAAAACAGTATCAAAGTTGGGGTAGGGGTAGGCCCTGATTTTATACCTAGTGTAGCATCAGGCTCTCCCAGGTTAGGTGCTGCAAGATTGCCCCCCCCTGCGCAGTTGGGAATCTGAGGTGAGATACTCATGCAGTGTAACTTTCTCCCAGTTCCAGTCACTACACAGAGGCAGATTAAGGTCCAAAACAGTTTACTGCTGCAAAAGATCAGGCCTCAGTAATACAGTTCCAGATGTTGACATATGCATGCAGCTTGTAAGCTTTGCAGATACAGATACATACAAGTAGAAAATATCTATGTTGCTCCAGCAATTCAAAACATAGACACAGACTCATCGACTGATGAGCTAACATGCCTTAATCACACACACACACACACACACACACACACACACACACACACGACACTGGGCCATAGCAACCGGCTTTGCTGACCTTGCATCTGTTGACTTATCTCAGACATGGGGTGATTTGTGGCCATGAAATAAATTAATGCCTTCATGTCCATTTCTTCCAACATTATCCTCCATAAATTTGTCTAATCCTCCTTTAAAGGCATCCAAGTTGGTGGCCAACACAGCCTCCTATACGAGCAAATTCTATAGTTTAACTATGCACTTGCATGAAGAAGTGTTATTTTATCTGCCCTGAATCTCCCAACATTCAGTTTCATTGGATGTCCATGAGTTCTACTATTTCACCAAAAATGCATCTGTGGCCTGCCAAGGTCAATGCTGCAGCTTTTGGAGGACTGGTCATGCCACCTCTGGGGTGGGGAAGGTTGCAAAATGGAGAGATTTGCCTCTCCCCACCACTTGCACCCTTATGATCCTGAAAGAGCAAGGGTCCTAAAACACAAATCTATAAGCAGAGTGCCATCTAGTGACCAATGGATGCAACAGCATTACCCTATAACATTCACTACCCCTCCTTCTTGCATACTAAGAACTCAGCAGAAAGTTGGAATGGGTGGTCACATAACTCCCTATACCATCGATGGGGAAGCTGTGCCTCTGCAGATATTGCTGAATTCCAACTTCCATCAGCTCCAGTCACCATGGCTGGTGGTCAGGGATAAGAGCTATAGTCCAACAATATCTGGAAAGCCACAGGTTCCCCATCCCTGCTCTATGGTGTGAGGAGTCTTTTTCCAAGACATAAAATAAAGCAACAGCAAAACAGATTTTAAATCACACCCCTATGAAATTCTAGACCATCCTAAGTATTTGTAGTCAATTCAATTTTTTTTAATGACTAAAAATTAAAAGAAGCCAGCCACATGGAAATTTGGTAGGTAAAGCTTTCCTAGAAAAAATGCTTTGCCCGTACAATTTCTGTATTATCACTGAACAGCACCAGAGCAGGCACAGCAAAAATGTGGGACCTAAACTTTTCCCCGCTAAGATAATTTTTATGTGTCTGCTCCTCAAAAAAGAAACTAGATTTTGTATTATCCTTTCATTATTAGCACTTAGCGTTGGGCAATGTAAAAGTGTTACATATGCAAATAAAGCAATGACAATTGTACAGAAAAGCAGCAATCTTTCCTCAGTAAGGTTTGTCAACAGACCACTATATTACTAGTCCAAATATAAAGCTGTACTCTTGCCAAGTAAGCAACCCTGAAAAGCTAGCAAAAGACCAGCTCGGTCCAAAACATGCCAGATTCTGTCCTGGGTCCTCCCCTCACCCATCTTGTACTCTCACTCACCAGACTCTGTCCTGGCTTCACCTGCATCGCGTGCACCCTGCCCTGCCAGAGAGGTGGCATTTTTTCAAAAGCGAAACAGAGTAACCAAGGGAATACGTCAGTCAAGCATATCTACCGACATTGGAGATTATTGTTCACCCACTGGAAACGGGCAGGACTATTCCAGGGGCAACCCAGGAGTCCACTGGTCCACTTTCTTTATAGAGGGGTTGGGGTTCTACAGGGTTTCAGACAGACGCCTTTCCCAGCCCAGCCTGTCAGAAATGGAACTGTATGCCTACAAACCGTGTACTCTGCCAATGAGCTTGCAGCCCTTTCCCTGTTCGTTATTTACTTCATTTTTATCCAGCTTTTTAGCCAAGGAGTTTGGGCAACTCAAAGGCTCACACACTGGGGCGGGGGGGGGGGAGGGAGCCGCCAGAACAACCCTGTGAGGTCGGGTTGCGAAAGTGACTAGGAATGTCACCGAGTGAGCTTCGTGCCTGAGCGGGAATTTGAAGCCAGGTGACAGTTCAATCACTGAACCGCCTTGGTTCGCTATTCCTGCAGCCGGCCTCTTCCCAGAGGTGAGAAGCGTGCTCTGAGGCGCGCCCAGTTAGCTACCCCTCAGGTCTACGGAGGCCCCAGCCTAGAAAAGTAGGTCAAACCTCAAGGCAGCGGACCACAAGCTCCTCCTTCTCCACAGATGTGCAGCGAGGCGGAAAGTCGGCGGTGGAGAAGCCTACCGCTTTCGTGCGCCTACGCAAGACTCCGCCCCTTGCGCAGCGTTTAATCAAACAAACCCCCCGTGGCTACGCTCGGCGCCTGCGCCTTAACCCCCGCTACTTTGTTTATTTCCCCTCCCGCGTGCGCAGTAGCCTCCTACGGGGTCCGTTCAGTAGCTACGCATGCGCTCCAAGGCCGCTGCTCAGAGCTGCCGTTGCTCGCCTGCGCAGTGGGCCGTGATCTCGTTTTCGCGCGTGCGCATTGACACGCCCCTCCCCCGCCGACCCTCGCGAGACATGCGCAGTAAATGCCCTGCCGGTCCCTCGCGCCTGCGCGGTTAGGTAGTTTTCTCAGCCACCCTTCCCCCACGTCCTTTTCGTTCGCTCAAGCAGCTGCTTTGTTGGACTGCTCGCCCCTGCTCCCTTCGCCTGGCGCGCGGTGGGAAGGAGGTGGAGCCGGCACGTGATCAGCAGCAGCGGCCCCGGTTGGCAGTCTAGCGAGCAGGGCGGTTGGTTCCGGCTCGGACCGGTTGGGGCTGGTTTTCCCCGCGCAAGCGCAGCCCGCCCCGGTTAGAGCGCAGGGAAGGGCGATGGCGGCGGACGGGAGTCCCGGAGCAGGCCTGGCGGGGATGGTCGACGAGGCGCGGGGGGAGCCTCAAGGCACACCTGGCCCCAGCCCTGTGGCTGCCGTCGCCTCGCCCAACGAGGCGTCCCCGGCGAGACCCGACCCGGCAGGCCCCGAAGCGGATCCCGACAGCGGCTCCGGAGCTGTGGGCAACGGGGGCCTTCGGCGGTTCCTTTGCGGCGTCGTAGAAGGTAAGGGGAGAGCGAGGGGCTGCGGGGCCGGGCGAATTCGCGGTCGAGAGCGAGGAGGAGAGGCCGTAGCCGGAACAAAGCATCCCCGCCTCTCCCTCCAGCGCCGTCGTCTCCTCCTCCTCCCCCTCCCCGCTCCATTTTCCTCTGGCTCCGCCCTGGGAATGAAACCTGGCGGCGGAGGGTTAAAACCGTTTGCTCTGTTCCGTGGTAAAGACGAAGCTGCCCTTTTCAGGGCATCTGCCTTCCAGTTCGCTGAATTTAAATGCTGCAAACTTCCGAGCCACATGTTGGTTCTTCCGTTCACGTGAGTGCACACACTGGAAAAACGTTACGAAACGTGCAACAAAACAAAAACAGTTCACGGACCATAGCTGTCAAGGTTTCCCCCCTTTTAAGGGAAATTCCCTTATTAAGAATAGGATTCCTTGCAAGAAAAGGGAATGAAGTAACCAGGTTGCTGATAGGGTTACAGTTCAGCTAGTGTTCTGGAATGGATAGTGGTAGTAGGCTTGCTTTCTTCCTGTGTTTTTTCATTGCCACACAGAAAGAAAAACACTGAGGTGTTTATTGATACTTACTGGTTGGTTCTTCAAGTACCAGTGTTATGCTGCTGCCTAGACTAGGAGTGGGAACCTGTAGCCTGCCCCTCCCCCAAGTTGTTAGATTCCCACCAGTCCTAGACAGTATGGTCGTTGGCAGGCTGTCATGGGAGATATGTCTTACATAATGCTCATGGGGTCTTGACTGGCAGTGAGTGACTAGGAACAAGACCTTGGGGTCATAGTGGATAGCTCAGTGAAGATCTCAGTCCATTGTGCAGCAACTGTGAAAAATGCAAATTCCATGCTAGGGATCATTTGGAAGGGATTTTAAATAAAACGGCTGATATCATAATGCTGTTACACAAATCAGTATAACAGCTTTAGGGATACTGAATACAGTTCAGGTCACTTCACCTCAGAAAGGATATTGCAGAGTTGAGAAAGTTTCATAAAAGGTCATTCAAAATAATCAAAGGGGTTGGGAAACTCCCCTTTGAGGAAAGCATACAACTTTTGGGACTTCTAGTTCAGAGAAAAGGTGAATAAGAGATAGCATAAAATTGGATAAACTATCTGTGATTTGGAGAAAGTGGATAGACAAGTTTTTCTCCCTCATACTTCTAGTACTAGTAAACATCCAATGAAGCTGAACATTGGGAGATTTAAGACAGTCAAAAGAAAGTACAGTATTTTTCCATGTATAAGACTACGTTTTCCCCCTTTAAAATAATGTCAAAAATTAGGGGGCATCTTATACACAGATACATCTTCCCCCATTTTCTTAAATCTGGGTCCCCAAAATAGGGGAAGTCTTATACATGGGGGTGTCTTATAGACGGAAAAATACAATACACACAGTGCATAGTTGAACTATGGAATTTGCTCTCATAGGAGGCAATAATGGCCACCAACTTTGATGGCTTTAAAAGAGAATTAGACAAATTAATGAAGGACAAGGCTATCAGTGGCTGTGATCCATGGTGGCTATGTTTTGCCTCCATTATTGGAGGCATATGCTTCATACTGTTTGCTGGAAACCGCAAGAGGAATAAGTGCTCTTGCTCTTGGGTCCTGCTTCTGGGTTTCCTATAGGCATCTGGTTTGTCGCTGTGGGAACAGTAGGATGGACTAGATGGTCTGATCTAGCAAGCTCTTATGTAGCCTGTAAGGTATCATGTTGGCTACCCCTGAATCTGGAGAGGTGGACCTGCAGGCTTATGAAAGGCGTGTTCCTTCAGCTTGAAGATATAATCTTGTTCACAGTTGGTGGTAGAGGAGCATACATGAATTTTGATCTAGCATAGACTTAAGCTGTGAATATCAGCCTAAATCTAAATGTTGGTGGGTTTTTCCCACCCACACAGTAGGTGTTGTTAGCTGTGGTGTTACATGATTTTTTCCTGTGGCATGTTGTAGGTTTGTGGTTTTGATGAGATCTCAATATGGAAAAGGAGGTTTATTTCCAGCTTGATTAATATAGAAAAGGGGTAGCTAATGTGTTGCCCTCACGAAATTTTAGACTGAAACTCCCATCCTTGAATATTGGCTATGCTGGCTGGGACTGATGGGTATTGTGCTTCATGACATCTGAAAGGTATCACATTGGCTATCCCTTAATATACACACTATCTGTATGTGTGCCTACTTTGTGTGGAGTTTTTGTGGGAGAATTGAGAAGTCAGATGGCTACCAGATGTTGTCAGGAATTAAATAGGTTTATTAAATCAGTCATGATTTGTGTATATGCAAAATGCCTCTTCTAAATAGCAACTTCTATTACAAGGTGTATATATTGTCTCATGCCAGACGTGTTTGCACTTTTGTGAAAGTACAGCCAGGCACAGACATAACTCCCCCAAACCCTTTGTTCCTGGAGTGAGAAGCTTGTAATGAAAACTGCCATATTGATGGTTTTGGTAACCAGAGAAGAGCATAACAGCTTCCCACGCTGGCAGTTGTCTGAGTATTTTTGCAGGCACTGTCGGGGGAGGGTTCATTCTTACCCTCCCTACAATCATGTTTTAAAACACTCTAGCTCCACTTCTGATTTAATGCTCTGCTTCAGGGCTTAAGTTGGGTTTTAAAAAATGTGAGCTCAGGAGGCTATTATTTTTGACTGGGCTAGTAGCCTTGTAAAAACTTGTGGTTGCCAGGACCCTGCCTCTCCCCTTGTCCTTCTCCCCATGTTACTGGAATAACATGATTGTGAATTGGCTGTTTGTGGATGGGCACTTGCTGAGATGTAACGTTCAGGACCTGTGTGCATTTTTCTGTGAGTTACCCAGGTGCATGGATTCCATTGGTAACAGATTTGGAAAGGCGGCTTGTGTCATAGTCACTATGATGGCAGGCCTCGTTCACATCAGGGAAATGAACTGAGTGTACATTAGAACAGATTTTTGAAAGGTCATACTTTGCTCCAAGAAATGCATTGCAGTACTGCTAAACAGGACATAAGTTCCAACATGTATCATGCATACAGGTTTGATCTCGCAGCATTTTACACTGCCGTACTTGTTTATATGTAGCGCTTCAGGCACTACTTAAAGGAACAACTGAGGCCTATTTATTTCAAACCCACTAGATGCAGCTTTTGATAGCTAGCTTGTACAAGTTTACCTCTGTAGTTCTTACTGTGCCCTAATTAAAGTTGCTTAACAAATTTGTATAATGAATTATTAAACTAATAATTATTAGTTTATTATGGCTCAGATGTTGCACTTGATATTTTGTTAAGAAGCAGCACAATATTTGAAACTGTCTACCATCAATATTTCCCACAGGATTTTATGGAAGGCCTTGGGTTATGGAACAGAGAAAAGAGCTTTTTAGAAGGTATGTGGCATTGTGTACTGTAGCATTCTAATACATAATTGGGGTCATTGTTTTTGTTTTGATTTTATGTATTTGATATTTTTGTGAACTGCCCTGAGTCCTTTGGGTATAGGGTGGTATACGAAATACAGTAAGTAAGTAAGTAAATTATAACAATTAGTTGTAAAAATAAAGAATTTGTTTAGTGCAGAATTAAGGCATAGGTTCTGAAAACTAAAGTATGGGAGGAGAGGAGGAGCCAAAAGGTCATAGAAAATTGAGTGGTTTTTGCTTTCAGTGACTGTTCTAAGCTAACTCATAATAAATCAAATCAAACCTCTGAAATTCAATTTCTGTGCTGCTTTTCATTCAAATGAATCCCAAAGTGGCTTCAGTTAATAACAGTTTGATAAAACAATACAGATACAGTATAAATCATATAAAGTAATTAACAAATCATCAGCAAAACAATTGCTATATATAAAACACTGTTAACAAAGCAACAACTAATAAGCTAAACATCACAATTAAAGCAAAAGTCATATATAATTAACAAATCAATACAACATGTAAACAATATCAACAATATTAATAAAATAAGCAGAATCCAGCAAAAAGCATTTATATACCACTTAATATTTCAAAAGCTCTGAGCAGTGTTTTTAAGTTAAGAAAATGAATAGTGTCCTCCAGTTTCCAAGCGTATCACAATCAATATGTCAGGTTTTTTTGCAACAAACGTATGGGCATTGGAAAATAGAATGGCACCAATAATGGATTTATAGTGACTTTCTGTGTTATATCTAGAATTTCCTTGAAAATTATCTGCCAGAATGGTTGCATCTGCACACTTTCCCACCACATAAGATGCACTGTTCATACCACAGTCCCTCCAGCAAAGCAGTTTCCCAGGATGTACTACCACCTGAAATAAACCTTGAAGTAACATTTTTAAAGAAAAATAACAAAAAGTAGAAGCTTGTAGAACAAAAAGCATCTAACCATGGTCACAGATTTGTATATTTGGTCCTCTTATTTATCTTCCTTATGTGTTCAGGTGTACCATTCTTGCTTTTTCTCCCTGGGGTGTTGCACAACTTGCATGGTACTCTTGGCTATACAATTAAGCAATGCAGATTTGTACAATGTATTTCAAACAACATTTTAATTTTGCTTTGTAGACTTCAGAAATGGGGACTGAATGCTTACCTATATGCACCAAAAGATGATTACAAGCACAGGATGTTTTGGCGAGAAATGTATTCTGTGGAGGAAGCTGGTAATTAACTTTATTGCATTGTTAAATATATATATTCATTGAATTACAGTTGTTTCCACATTTGGATGGTAAAATAAAAGTGAAGTTGAGAGGGGTAAGCTTTTTGTTGCTTTAATTAGAAGATGCATTAAATAACTCTTAGAAGCTTTCCTGCCTAGCTGGATGAGAGAAAACCAGTGTTCTGTTAAAGTACACACAGATAATTTTTTAATATCCTCCCCAACCCAACAGTCCAGTCATGGAACTCAAGACAGTGTACATAGGATTCTTAGGTGGTCCTCCCATCCAGACACTGGCCATAGCCGGACCTGCTTAGCTTTAACAAGGTTGCTGCATTATATCACCTTGAATGATGCCATGGGATGATCCCTTTGCCTCAATGCTAGGGAGAAAGAAGACATATTCAACAATGACAACCCACAATGCTTCATTAATGGAGGAGAGAACAATGCCTGTGCTCCTAACTGACTTAGTTTCTTATTATATCAGCCTGGTACAGATATAGCACAGTCTTTTCTCTCCTAACCCTGGTTCATGTGCTCAGCATTTTCCCCATCATCATCATCATTTCCTCCAATTCTTTCATTTTCAGAGCAAGCTGTGGTGCAGCATTACATTTGCACCAGCATTTTTGTGAACCACACTTTGCAAATCCATTTCTGTTCCAGCTGGACTGCCACTTCCCCACTCCCTTTCTACCGTGTCATCTACCACCTAGAGTCCTGTGGGACAGATTCCAGAAGAGAGAGGTTGGCTAGCAAAGACACCAAAGCCTGCTCCAGCCAGAATTGCTCCTGCCCCCTAAGTAGCCTGTGAAGAGGCTTTTGATGAGAAAGTTACGTTAATGATACAACAACAATATTAAAAATATATTTCATTATATGCCACTTTGAAAATGTTTGTATCCTGAAAGGTGGAATATAAATAATTGTAGTGAATAGATGTGATTTGTGCCTGACCTTGTTAGTAAAAATGCCATTGTAACACTGGATCTGCCCAAAATATTTTAATGTCAAAGACAGAAGGAATCCTTTGTTCCAAATTGGCATGTGCAGCTTGATCCTATATATTTACTTGAAACCAGATCCCAGTTTCCCCACATTTTACCGTGTGTGTGTGTATGTATATGAATGAATCAGATGGAGGATTGAATATGTTTTGACAAAAAATGTTAATTATTCATATTTCTTTGGGCCTTAAAAGTATTTTTTGCCTGCATATATTGAAATGTATTCTGATTAATAAAATGCCTTAACTTCATAGTTGCTTGTTGCTAAAATAGTTGGCTTTGATTTCTAGAGCAGCTCATGACTCTCATCGCGGCTGCTCAAGAATATGGGATAGAGTTTATCTATGCTATCTCTCCTGGACTCGATATTACCTTCTCAAACCCGAAAGAAGTTTCTACATTGAAACGCAAGCTGGACCAGGTATCTTATATTTATGTATATTATAATTTTAAACATAAATGAGAAATTGGAAAAACACTGGATAAAGGAAATATGCCCCTACCTGTGTTGCACTCTAGATGGGGTAACATTCTCTAGCTTTTATGTTGTACAATATTATCAAGCGTTAATATTTTTTCTTCTTTATCCTGCTAGGTTTCTCAGTTTGGCTGCAGATCTTTTGCACTGTTATTTGATGATATTGATCACAATATGTGTGCAGCCGACAAAGAAGTGTTCAGTTCCTTTGCACATGCCCAGATCTCAATCACTAATGAAATCTTCCAGTATCTAGGAGAGCCAGAAACATTCCTGTTCTGTCCCACAGGTAAAGTGACAATGCAGATACTGCATTTTAACAAGAATGAGGTCAAAAAGCCTTCTGTTCTTGTCCCCTTCCTCTCAAGGCAAACCTTTCCTGATGGAGGGGTTGGTGAAGAGAATTGCCGATTAGACACCATTCCTTAAAGACACCCTGAGCATCTTCAAACAGTTGGGTACAACCCTCCTTTCTGTCTTAGCCACACTTTACTTGAACTTGTTACAAATTTAATAGCAGTCTATGGTAAACTGGGTGCATGTTTATGACTTCTAGTTGCTGGTATGTGGCATACCTTTTCACACTGTCTGAATATTTTTTCTTCGGGAGTTTGGTGAGGGTGGGATTCTAGCAGGTTTGCCATCTTAGTCTGTTGTAGTAAAAAGCAGTTTTAAAAAATTTACTTACATTGTGGCATAAGCTTCTGTACAGCAGATCTCACTTCATCAGATACAGGAAGGCCCACTCCTATAAAGTCACAGCATACAGAGCCAATGAACAGGTTCTTGTCTTAGTATTTTTTTCTGTTGTGATCACTCTGAAATCTTTGGGTGAAGGGCAGTGTATAAATTTAATAATAATAATACCTTGAAAAGAGGAAGCAGAGGAAAACTGTTGAACGGTTAACTTGCGATGTCATGAAACGAACAATTGCTGGTTGTAATTTGTGTTTTGCTATTGTTGCGTGTTATCCAGCGTATTTTATGAAATCACAACATATTCACTAGACTCCTGAGTGACTTCCAATCTGACTTTCCTCATCAACGGATTAGAACTATGTGCAATGAAGGATTATATACACTGAGTACCAAGAGAAGAATAAATGATTAAAAAGAAAATACAAACGGGGGGGGGGGAGAGAAATCTAATGAGTAACATTCACATGGGGAATGGCTAGCTCCTAAAATTGCTAGTTTTGGAACTAGAGCATAGAAAATTCTGTGAGGGGCTTTCCTTCCTTGCCATTTCCTTCCTTTATGTACTTACATTATGTGAAGTGTCCTTGGCATAAGTTCATACATATTCTCTGTTGCCCAGGGTCTGGTGCATGAATTACTTTATTTGCCAAAGTACTTGTTACACTTTTGGCTGTTCCCCAACAATGGTGTTGAGCTAACCAAAGGTTCACTGCCTAGACAAACCCTGCTATCAATCTTGCCAGGTTGTACATAGGTATGGTATTAAGATAACCTTACTGGAGATTCTCAGACTTACTTCAGAGCTTAAATGTAATCCTGCATGTGTAGCAAAATAACAGAGTTCCAGACTTGTTTTGGCAGGTATGCCTTCTTAAGAATAAATTTCTGCAATTCTGGATTCAGCTTTTTGAGCATGCATAGCTGAGACAAACCTACTCAATTCCAAAAGGAAGGAAGAGGTAGAATCCCTACTTGAGTGGGAAGGAATGGAAGTAAAATGGGCTTATGGACAGCTACTGTGGAAACACCTGAACAAAGGTCTGGAGAAGAGATGGCAGTCTCAGAACTGTCAAGCCTCTGCCCAGTTACCAGTCAGTTGGTCCCAAAACACAGGTGATCAAAAGAAACAAGAAGAGATACCGGCAACATATCCCAGTTGATAAGCAGTAGCCAGGATCAGCTCTAGCACCATTAAAAGAAGTAGCAGTAATCAGATCATTGAGTCCGAGTAACCTCTTAACTGTCAGAGTGTCCCTAATACCTTTAAGCCTTGGAGGACAACGGGAATGAGCCTTTTGGAATTTAGGAAGGCACTTGCATTGTTGAGAATGTTTATGGATTCCTGTGGGAGTCCCTAAAGTTGCGTTGTTGTGACATTTATTTATTTTTTGTCTTTACATTTAAACACTACCTCAACCATTGCAAGAGTTAACAATAATTTTTTTTGCATAAAAGCAAATCTGTCAGAAATGACATGGTAGGATATTGGGAACTGCCATAATCATCTAGCAGTGCCACACACAAGAGAGCAAAATGGATGGTGGGTTTTAACTTGTATTTTTCTCTGTTCCAGAATACTGTGGCACTTTCTGCTATCCAAATGTTGCTCAGTCTCCTTATTTACGAACTGTAGGGGAAAAGCTGTTACCTGGAATTGATGTGTTATGGACAGGTGAGTATTTTGCTTTGTTGAGGTTGATATTGCCAACTTAGTTCAGCATTCTTATTAAATGTTTTAGTATGCTGCTTAAATTTTATCATCCTGGCCTATGGCTAATCACTAAACTCATTCTGAGTCAGTTGTGAAACTACATTTTAGGTCCCAAAGTGGTATCTAAAGACATTCCAGTGGAGTCCATTGAAGAGGTTTCAAAGATAATTCGCAGAGCTCCGGTCATCTGGGACAACATTCATGCCAACGACTATGATCAGAAAAGGCTGTTTCTTGGTCCATATAAAGGTCGATCAACGGAACTCATCCCACGCTTAAAGGGAGTCCTGACCAATCCAAATTGTGAATTTGAAGCCAACTTTGTTGCTATTCACACCCTTGCAACCTGGTATAAATCCAACATGAATGGAGTGAGGAAAGATGTTGTGATGAGTAAGTTGATCAGAAGTGCTCAATCACTATCTTAGGAACAATGCTTTTATAAATAATGTAATAACCTTAATAATTTAATAATCTTAAATTTTCACTTTGATAAAAGGAGTTTCAGGAAATGTCATCTTAATAAATTAGTACTTTTGTCTTTAAATGCAAATACATGGCAGCCTTGAACCTTGCTCTTGAATTAATATTCTGTTTCTTAATATTCTGTGCAGCTGACACTGAAGACAGTACTGTTTCAATTCAGATTAAACTGGAGAATGAAGGCAGTGATGAAGATATTGAAACAGATGTTCTCTATAGCCCACAATTGGCCTTGAAGTTGTCATTAACAGAGTGGCTACAGGAATTTGCAGTACCTCATCAGTACAGCAGTGAGTAAGCAATTTTGGTTTTGTCTTGCCTACAATATTGGAGCGAATGAAGAATGTTACTCAAACCAAAAATGTTTTTCTAGAGTTCAGTAAAAAAAAATCTGCTGAATAAAATACTTCAAAAGATTGCTGCTGTTACAGTTTCATTATGCATCAGGAACAGTTTTTGTTTAATTTTTTTTAAAGGAACTGACTCTTTCTGAGTGACAAGTATATTTCCCTGAAGCAATGTACTTTGTAAGAGATTCTGTGTCGGGTGTGGGGGTGTTCTCAATTTGTCTTTGTTGGGAGAGGACACTATCAAACATACTGTATTGAAAATATGTGGAACTGCATTGCACCCGATGTAATTTGTGCATCTGAAGGGATTGTTTTGAATTACACATCATATTTTTGGTACATGCAAATGTTTTTCAGGCAAATGCACAAGTGTTGTACCTTTTCAATATATGTCTAATTGCAGCAAAATAGACACTTGCATGTATGTGTATGTCATTCAGAGACCGAGAGTGTGTGTGTTCACAAATTATTTATATATGTGAAACTTGGTTGTATGAAAAATCTGAGTAGATATGACTGAATTTTGTCTGCTCTGTCTGCAGGCAGACAAGTGGCCCATAGTGGCGCTAAAACAAGTGTTGTGGATGTGCCTCTGGTTACACCGTCCGCTTTAAATTCTACCACTGTGATTACTACCGTTTACCAAGAACCCATAATGAGCCAGGGAACTGCACTAAGCAACGAATCACAGGTTCTGGTCAAAGAGGAAGAAAAGAAGCAACTGGATGATGAGCCAATGGACATGGTAGTGGAAAAGCAAGAGGATTCTGACAAGAATATCAATCAAATATTGACTGACATTGCTGAAGCAAAAATGTCAGAAGAATTAAAACCAATGGATACGGATAAAGAGAGCATAGCTGAATCAAAATCTCCAGAGATGTCAATGCAGGATGATTGTGGTGATATTGCACCTATGCAGACAGATGAGCAAACTAACAAGGAGCAGTTTGTGCCTGGTCCCCATGAGAAGCCGTTATATGCAGTAGAACCAGTAACTCTAGAAGATCTACAGTTGCTTGCAGACTTGTTCTATCTCCCATATGAACATGGGGTCAAAGGGGCCCAAATGTTACGAGAGTTCCAGTGGCTCAGAGCAAACAGCAGTGTTGTTAGTGTGAATTGTAAAGGAAAGGACTCTGAAAAGGTGAGTGACTGCATTGTTTTCATTTGGTGTAGGTGTGCATATTTCCTATTTGAAAAAAGCACAATAGCAAAAGAAATAATGAGCAACTGCATTGGAAGTCTCTGAGCTGAACCTAGCCTGTAGATAATTAAGAATATCATGCATGTAGGCTGGTTGGTGGTTGAGTGTCTTGTGCTGTAGAATGTATCTTCACGCTTTGAATGTGTGCACTACTCGTGCGTCATCCTGGCTAGAGATGTAAAAGTCAATAGGTATTGTCATAATATCCATCTAGTTTCATCCTCAACATGAAAATACAGTTTGTATGAAATTTGTTCCTTTTTATCTTTACTTAGATTGAAGAATGGCGTGCTCGAGCCGCCAAGTTTGAAGAGATGTGTAGCTTGGTGATGGGCATGTTCACTCGTCTTTCCAACTGTGCCAACCGGACAATCCTCTATGACATGTACTCATACGTCTGGGACATCAAGAGCATCATGTCTATGGTGAAATCTTTTGTGCAGTGGCTAGGTATGTTCTTTAGGAACCAGTTAGAGCGGCAACTAGCATAAATGCTTGTCTTTAATTAGCCCATGGAAAAAATGATGTCAATTGAATGTGTTTATATTATGGTCGCTTTGACCCTAAATCCTTCTTACTTTTTCTATTATTGGTCGCCATTCATGTTTTACTATAGACTGGCAATAAAAGTGACAGTGGACATACATTGAATATATCTCTTGGTCTTGAATTTTTTTTCTTGGGCTAAGGAACATAAAAGTTGATCTCTGAAACATAAGTTTTGACTCAGACTGAATGCACACTGGACTATAATGCAGTATTTCCCGGCCTTGTTGCAAAATTGGAAATGACACTATGAAATGTGACCATGCCTCAGCTATCTGCTGCTTGCTCTGTCTCAATAACGTTATTGCTGTCTTCAACAGAACAATTGCAGATGTGACCTTTCAATGGGCCTGGCCAAGAGGGAGCCGAGCCTCCCAGCCCTTTCTCTGCGCATGCGAGCTTTAGCATAAGGCTATTCTGGTGCAAAAGTGATTTGCTTTAACATTCGCAAGATGTCTGATTTTGGGCAAGGGAAGAAATTCCAGAGCTCTGAAGTCTGCTTTCATACCAGACTGTTCTCTAAAGAGAAATCAAAGAGCCTTTTTTGCCTGCAGCCTTTTTTAAATTACACAGGGTTTTTTTGGAATAGCACCAGCATGGCCTGGGTTCCTCTAGTGACCTCATTTCACTTTCAGGTTTCAATCCAACTGTAAGGAATATGCTGTGGACTTGCTTGATGCACACAGCAGGCAGCAACGCTGATGGTTTCCTGTCACAATTTCTGTAGTTGTCACAAATCTCATAATAAACCTCTTGCACCATACTGGATCAGCCTACAGTTTTTGGATCACTTGAAGCTGTAATCACTTGTATACATTCATAAGTATTCATAGGTCGTAATGCGCTAGTTGCCAAGATATCCAGTATTGCATTTTGCTGTTACTCAGCAGAAGACCATATGGTTCTAGCAAAAAAAAATTAGGGCTTAGTGCAGAGAGGTTTTTTAAGCCGGAGCATTTCCCACTAAATAAATAGGAAATAATTCAAAACTTGAGCCTTAGAATACAGTTTGTACCTTCATGAGACCAACTCTCATATTGAGTTATTTCTTTGTCTTTTTCTTCTCCCCTCACTATTGGTTCAGGCATTATAGATTGTTTAGGGAAGAGGAACAGGAAGGTAGAATCAGCCAACCCCTACAACAAGATTGTCAGCCCCTATTTTAAAGGCAGGAAGGGAGGCACACCATACTTCTAAGTGGTATATTTAGTTACCAAATTACCCATTTTGTCAAAGAAACAGATGGGAAACTAAATTGTGCATTTCTCCTGGAAGGAGCATTAAGCAACTGCAATGATAATCATGAACTTGATTGACCATAGATTTCAGCTGTGAGGTTGATTTGCTTTTGAAACATTTCCCAATTTTTGGAGCAGGCTGCTGATCATAGCTGCCATTTTCTTTCGTAAGGATGGCTTCTCCCAGCAGAAGTACTTAGTGCTTGCTACCCATTTCTGACACTATCTGGTAATACAGTACGTTTGTATATTCCACTGGATGCATCTACACCAAAAGAAACTATCTCGCCGCAGACCAAGTGAATTCTTGTAGCTGAGATCTTGGTATTGCTGTTTATTGAGACCATTCTTTAGTTTATATAATTACTTATATAGTCATAAAAGTTGCTTCTCATTTGATGTGAATACAGAAGAATCACTAAACTGGAATGGTTTAGCCATTGAATGTTGATACACTTGGTGGTCCGCTGAAGGCTGATCTCTATACCCTTTCTTTCAATCCAGCTAGCATTCAGTTTATGAAACTAGTGTAGATAATACTACTATGGATTACTAATGCCTTCTACTGTCTTCTTCCCCAATGTGTGCAGATGGGAGAATCTTCAGCACAAGTATCTACTGCTATTGGATGGACCACGCCAGATGCTTTCAGCGTGTCGTGATTAATAAATTTAAGATGGGAAGGTTCTGTCCATGAGGCAGCTCAGATTAGGGCAGTAGGCACGGCCTGAAGTCACATTTGCGCAGCGACTCAGGCATTAACTCTTGATTTTCATTCATACAGCTCTTCATTCATGCAGCTCTGTAAAGTGTATAATAGTTGGAATGCTAGTTACGGTGTAGTCTCAAAGGAGAAGTACTCCAAGTTACTAGCGAAAGCGTATAATATAAAGCCTCTTTAATGAAGCACTCTGATATGGAAACACAAGAAACTCTAATTGACATGTTTTGAGTCATCTCAAACTTGCTATTTTAAAGGCTTTCTTTCATAATTGGCTAAGCATTGATATCCAGCTTGGTTCACTTTGAGACTACCTAGCTAGTATGACACATTCGACTGTACTGATCTGAGATTGTTACTTGAACAGGAAGTAGATCGCTGTCCACAAGAGGAAACAAACTTGCGCAGCTTATCTTATCAGAAGACTAGGCAGGTTACTTTAATCCCCGCATCAACAATTCACCTGCCTATCCCCTCTCAGATGTTAGTTATGCTAATTGGTTGTATAACTTGGCTATCAAAGCTGTTATCAAAGCTTAGCCATTATTAAAAATATATATCCTTCTTACTAAATTGTGCAGAGGGCTTTAAAGCCCTTGCCACAGCTGCCTGTCAGGAATTAATGGCATTTCTCACATGGTTGAGGGTGGGTAAAATAAAATACTGTAACCGAGGCTGTTGTTGCCTAGATTGGGAACAATATGTGTGCTGTGGTTACTATTGTGTAAGCAGAGCTACGGAAGTGGACAGTATTGGTTTCTAATCTCTTGAAAAAGAAGTATCTGTTCCACATAGCTGTTTGGGCTATTCCATCCCACGCCAAACCTGGTTTTCTGGCAAGATTCAAACAATATGAAAATGTGACTTCAGACAGGTCCAAGTATTTCCATGGGGCTGTGATAATGGCTTATTTTCTATACCTTGATCAATGAAAATGTGAGAGCTGTTCCATGTTCTTAGTGATGAAAGAGAAGGACAAGGCAAGCTCAACTCTTGGAATAAATCTTATACCTGTACAGAATGGGGCATACTGGCTTTTTACAGTATTGAATTTTCTGCTGTCTAAGGCTATCGTCTAACTTCATTTTATTAACAAAGAGCACAAAGCATCTAATCAGGAATCTTTATACACGGCAGCATTATCGCAGCCCCTCAAGTTCTTGGATTATAGCTCAGTTAGAGAGCTTTTCCCACAAAGTGTGTATTAGCTTGTTGGACATTTTAGCATCTCAGGACAATCCCCCTTCTCGTAACGTTCTCCGCTTGGATCTGATCTCCACAGGGTGTCGTAGTCAATCTTCAGCACAGTTCTTAAGTGGAGACCAAGAACCCTGGGCCTTTAGAGGTGGTCTAGCAGGAGAGTTCCAGGTATCAATATGAATTCACAACTGAATGACATTGTCTTTGTTTGAGAAATCTTTTATTGCGCGTCGGAGGACTGGAAGGCTTGGTCTGCCGAAGGCTTTCTGGTCCAAACCCAAATAGCCTGACAGCTTTGTTTTTAAATAATTTTCCTCCCATTTCTACAGTAATATCACAAGGAGATGCTGCCATTCCCACGCGCCTGCGAAGCGCTGCGGCTTTTAGTTGTACATTTCACATTGTTTCTTTGCAGGTCGCACAGCGTTTTTATCTGCGCCCGCAATTGCACAATGCGCGCCTGCTTGTCTGCCGACGAGAACTCCATGAGCAAAGAAAATACGATACTGTGTATTCCAAGATCCTCTCTAAGCAAAATCTGTCGTTTGCGTTCCTCATAATCCAGTTGGCAAACCAGTCCAAAAGAAATGTTTCTTCTGTGCCTGAATTTGCTCATGGATTTTTCAGGGGCTTACTTTCTTCCCCCTCACAGGTGCTCTCTGCGCACAGCCAATTGAGTCAGCATGTTGTTTTGGGGTTAGTGTCTCCTCTGGCCAGTTAACCCTCTTCAGACCAAACCTTTCCTCCTGACATGGCTATGTTAAGCTGAGAGCATAGATGAGATTTGGTGAAATTATACTAAAGCAGAAATGAGTTTAATGTAAACTCCATTAAGTGTTGTAACAGTTGTGTATCTTTAAAAAACTTCTGTTCAGATAAAATGGAAAAATGGTCCTTACATTTGTAAAGCCTACAAAACCCTACTTCCCTCTGGGGTGCCTGCAGTAGCAAAAGTTAACTTGGGAGTCTGCAATGCACGCCCAGGAATGTATTGCATCTTGCTTCTCAAACATTTACACTAATTTTTTGTTTTCACAGCGTTTGCTGCCTATTGAAGGAGCAAATGACCTCTTTTTTCAGCCACCTCCTCTTACTCCAACTTCAAAAGTTTACACCATCAGACCCTATTTCCCTAAAGATGAGGTAACCCATTTGTTTGGTCATTCTTGTACACAGTAATGCTGTTTGGAGGAGCATGTTGATAAAAGCAACTGTTTCTCTATATTTTGTTATTCTGTGAGTCTTCTGAATGCCTAGGAGAGGTGTGGTTCATGGAAGTCTCTGGCAGCCCTAGCAGTATTATATAAAAAAATATTTTTCCTGGGTGCTTTTTATGTGATCCCATTTATCAAAGGGAACATAAATAGGAAAAGCCTTGGGATCCCAGCCCAGTTGACTGCCTTGATAACACTGAATGAGTTTAATGTAAACTACTGATCACCAAGGACAATGAATAAGGAGTGACATAATCCAAATGCATGTTAGCCTGAACTATTTGGAAATACTCTCAGAAGCATTGTAGGATTGCTCGGGAAACATAGTAAGCTGCCTTGCATTGAGTCAAACTATTGGTTCATCTAGCTCATTATTGTCTAACCTGACAAGCAGCAGCTTTCCAGGAGATTCCCTGCCCTACATGGCGGTGTTGGGGATTGAACCTGAGACCTTGTGCATGCAAAGCAGGTGTTGCAAGCCCTGAGCTGTGGCCTTTCCTGTTCGGTTATGTATCTAACACATTTGTACTGTGTACTTCCTCCAATGTGACTTACATGGAGTTATTTTAGTTTCAAGGCACAAAGAATTCCACGTGGATTTAAGCCTGCATTTCCCTAGGCCCTCCAATCTGCCATCCACTACCTGTCCAATATGAGCTGTTGTGGAGGCATAGAATAAATGAAGTAGTGAGGATGCCTGTCAGTTAGTAGAACACAAGGCTTCCTAAGCAACAGTTCAGGTGTATGTGCTGTGGGAGGGAAAACTTGCACAATGAATATTTGTATATGTCTTTAGGCATCCGTGTACAAGATCTGCAGAGAAATGTATGATGATGAAACTGATCAGCCTTTCCATAGCCAGCCAGACTTAATTGGAGACAAGTAGGTATACTCTTGAAATAAACTGGAATTTGTTGAATTACATACAGTGGTACCTCTGGTACAGACGCTTCAGGTTACAGACTCCGCTAACCCAGAAATAGTACCTCAGGTTAAGAACTTTGCTTCAGGCTGAGAACAGAAATCGCACAGCAGCGGCACGACAACAGCGGGAGGCCCCATTAGCTAAAGTGGTACCTCAGGTTAAGAACAGTTTCAGGTTAAGAATGGACCTCCAGAACGAATTAAGTTCTTAAGACGAGGTACCACTGTACTGTATTCATTTAGTAATAGTACTCCTTGTGGGTGGCTAATCTTTGGCACTCCAGATCTTGGAGCCCAGCCACCATCATCAGCATGCAGCATGGCCAGTGGTCAGGGATAATTGGAATTAGAGTCCAGCAGCATCTGAAGTGTCACAGATTGTCTGTCTCCTAGTATGCATCAAGAAATGCTATCAAGAAATGTAAATACAATATTCAAAACAACTGGGAAGAGCAGGGAACTTCCATGCCTTGCCAGCTGAATAGAACACACAGGTTTTGTAAGGCTGGGGCCTGTGCTTCACATGTTCAATTTGAATCTGAATTCTAATCTGAAAGATGCTCTCCATTCTGGCTTGAAGACGGACTTCCAAGTTCTGTAGACTTTGTGCAAATTCAAGTGCAACTCAGCAAACACTTGATAGGGGAAACAAAATTTAAGGAACAGAGCAGAATTGGCACCAATCTAAAGTAACAGAAAAAATAAAAGAAGTCTATCACCCTTAAGTCTATCACCCTTTGTGGAAGACTCCAGACATTCTTCTGAATCAAGTATGAACCCCTAGAGATCAACATCTAAGATCTTCACACCCTGCAGATGCAGGTCAGGGTATGAAAAAAGGAATCTGTAAACTGTTGTGCTACTGGTATCCAGCCTTTAATTTCTTACGCAGTTAGTACAATGCAGTGCTGCCAAGAAATCATGCTGAGTCATGGCAACTATTTACTGAAAACCAACTACATTCTTGCTGTTTCATTGATCGAACTGTGTATGGGGGGGGGGAACCCATCCTATAAGGTGCTCTTGTAAGCTTCAGACATGTTATTGTTTAATGAAGGTAGTGCAGCTGCAAATACTGTGATTATATGTTTGTATGGACTGGCCATTGAATATACTAACTGGATTGTCATGTAAGCCTCCCTTTTCACTCCCATTTGAGGCTTGCCAATTCTCATGATCCCCAATACTGTAATACTGTTGTTGTTTTTAAACTATTTTTAAAAAAGCATTAAACCATTTGGGGAGGAGTAGGGAAGTTGGCTTTACTTTGTAAATTTACAGCTGAAACCACTGTCCAGGCTTTAGACATTTACTCACATAGTACTCTTCTGCTGCCTGGAGCAGCCGTCTTGACAGTTGGTAAAACCCACTTCTGCACTTTTTATAATCCCTACTAATTCATTATAACAATTCCCAATTCTGATTACCTTTCCATAATACACTTAATTTTGAAACCCCCTTGGATAGGTACTTCGTCACTTGTATGTTCTACATGATGCCTGACTAACTGGCATTTAAAAGTACTAAGTCATAGTTCTCAGACTTGTACAACTTGCAGCTGTGGTTAATTTATTCTTCTGTGTTCTCTCATTATGAGGCCTCACTAGTTTAACTGTTACGTAGATTTGTTTGCATCAGTTATCTTTGGGCTCTACTGACGATTCCTTTCTTCTCAGGCTAGTAGGTGGTTTGCTGTCCCTCAGCCCAGATTACTGCTTTGTCCTGGAAGATGAAGATGGCATCTGTGGCTATGCACTGGGCACCGTTGATGTAACTCCTTTCATTAAGAAATGCAAAATTGCCTGGTTTCCTTTCATGCAGGAGAAATACAGCAAGCCAAGCAGTGATAAGGAGCTATCAGAGGCAGAGGTTAGTTATGCTGGCGTATGCTTGAGTTGTCAAATTGCTGTTTTTAGGCTTTCATCTCCTGTTGTCATAATACTCCTAGGAAGAGTAGGGACAATTTATCCAATTTATTCCAATATAGAGGCCTCAGACACATGACACTGTGATAGTGTGATGGCCAAGTAGTCTCTAGAATTAGTTTATCTCTGTGCCTTTATAAATCCACACTTACAATTATCTCTAACATTGAGTTATATTTCATTCTTACTACTTAAACAGAACAATTCTGATAGCTTTATATTTAGTACACTGCAGTATGTAATCATAGATTCTATTTTACAGTGTAGTTATGGTTCAACATGAATCATAGAATAGGCAATGTAGTGTGTTCATTAGATTTCAGAGACTCCCTTCCTGATCACAATATTATAAAAGCTCTGGGAACAGTGCCTGGGAGAGGCTTGATGAAAAGCCTCACTTCTTTTCACTGTCCGGAACCCAAGCATAAATCATCTAACTGCCAATCTGTCATGACACTCAATCCTTTCCCTTCTTTTAACCACTGTGATATTTGCATTTAGGATAGAATAGCTAACTAGCCTGATATGTTTTAGATATACAATTTCTGCTGCTGCTGCTGCTGAATTTAGTTTCTCTAAATTTAATTTATTTGGATTTCAATAAACTCATTGCATTATTTTTGTTTTGCTGAGTGTATGCCAAAATAATGGCTATCTTTATTGTACCTTGAAATAAACTTAAGATTTGTTACCAGCAATTAAGGTCTGCATTGTTTAAAAAGGATGTTTTTTATCAGAAGCTTAGAACAATAAAAGAGAACATAGCTTTCAAAAGGGAAGTTTTTCTGTTTTTCCAGCACCAGCCACCCAGTTTAATCTGTATACTTATCTCTAATTACTTAAAGAATGGTACTGACCAAATCCACTGTATTTAGCTACTTTAGCTTTTTGTTTAGAGATTAATGTGGTTGTCAAATGAATAGGCTAATCCAAGTCTGTAGAAAGAACCTGTTCGGCAAGTGCACACAATGTTTTCAGCATGGATCACTGAACATTTTTTTTGATGTTGAAAGACTATTTCTGTTGTGCCTGTTGTAGAAAATTATGCTGAGCTTCCATGAGGAGCAAGAAGTTCTGCCAGAAACATTCCTTGCCAACTTCCCATCACTGATAAAGATTGATATCCATAAGAAGGTGACTGATCCAAGTGTGGCTAAAAGCATGATGGCATGCTTGCTCTCTTCTCTGAAGGCAAATGGTAAGCTCTTGTAGCTGTTGGGATATGAAAGGCAACTGTAGGCTCCTTACTAAGTGCCTGTGTCCGTATCTGAACTAGACCTGGGCAATTTTTCAATATATCTTTCAAAATTGGTTATGAAGTCCACATCACAGTACCGTATTTTTCGCCCTATAGGACACACTTTTCCCCCTCCAAAAATGAAGGGGAAATGTGTGTGTGTGTCCTATGGGGCGAATGCAGGCTTCAGGAAAGTCCGCGGGAGCCCTCCCCCGGCTTGCGCAGAGCTGCCTCTTATCCCGAAGCCCCGGTGCGCTCAGCAGTCGCGCCAGGGCTTCAGGTAGCTCTGCGCAAGCCGCGGGAGGGCTCCCACGGCTTGCGCAGAGCAGCCTGTTCTGGGGTCGGGGGAAGCTCAGGCTTCCCCTGACCCAGCCCCGCGCCTGGGGGGGGATATTTTTTTTCCTTTATTTCCCCCCCAAAAAACTAGGTGCGCCTTATGGGCCGGTGCGTCCTATGGGGCGCAAAATACGGTAACTGTTTCATGAAATGTTATTTGGCAGATATTACAATTTTGAGAAAACTGTAGCTAGCCAGTGTTTCTTAGTGCCTCTGCTACCTCCTGCAGGAGCAGCAGGCGACTCACAAGAGCAGGCTATGTTTCTTTAGATTGTGCAAGGAGCCCTAGCTCAGCTCCACTGCCTCTGCAAAAACAGGTGACAATTATGAAAGTAACTGGAAAAGCAGCAGCCAGCCAGCAGCAGAAACTTATCAGCCCTCACAATAGACTTCTTTCGATTTTGCAGCAAGCCCTGGCTCAGGAAGCTAGAAGCCAGCGTGGCAGGCCAGTAGGTGTGGTTTACAGAGATGCTGCTCTGAGCTGGCTCAGGGCTTCTTGTTGGGAGCCCCCTTTGCCCCTTCCTTGCCCCCTCCTTGCCCCCATGAAAGAAGAAACTATGGCTTTCTTCAGAGCAAGAACCAAAAACGTTGCCCTGTCATTTAACTCTTTCTTTACTCCCGTCCCCCCTTCCACCTGTGTGAGTACATGCACTAAGCATCTCTCTCCTCTCTGATGCCTTTAGGGTGCAAGTTGCTGTGTAACATTGCTGGTTCACCCTAAATAGCTTCCTTCATATAAAAAAAGGAAGTTGTTTTTTAAAAAAACATTAAGGATGCTATCTTGTTGTTTGCTTGCCCTTCCTCCTTCCCTTGGATAAAAAGAGAGAGAGATTGGTGGGATGGGGGCTTTTGGGGGGCCCTTCTGTGTCACAGTAGGGGGAAATGAAGGGGGAAAGATTTGTTTCTGCCTTTATGCTGAAATGGGAGATTGAGGGGTGGTTGTGCAAGCAAATGTATGTCTACTCAGAAGTAAGCCCTACTGAATTCAGTGGGGCTTACTCATGCATAGAATTGCAGTTGGCCCTCTTGAGTGGGAAAGGAGATGCAACTTGACACTAGTAAATTACATAAATTATCTTAAATGAGTAGAAAACAGATTAAATTGTTAATCATAGCAAGTTTAATTAATATTTTTACTAAATCTACTACTTTTGTAAATTTTTAATTTGCCTGTAAAACTTTAATATATTCTCCAGAAGTCTTCATTGGTTTAGTTGAAGCATGCTATCATTGAGTTAATTTTCATATAATTATATGCATCAAATTTAGATTCTTTGTTCAATATTTTCCTGGATTATTTGTATTCACAATGACTCATCACTGTATTTTGGATTGTCCTACATCTGAATACCACAATTTGGTATCCAAGCCCAAAACCAAAGTCGTGTTTGGATACATCTTGGGTTGCCTGCTGATGAAAGTGATGATTTCATCAGTGTATGGTAATTTAGACCCTTAACTTAGTAGTAGTTGCCAGGACATTACCATGTTCACATCTATCTAGCACCATCTTATATCAGATATCTTGATATATCGGTATATCATGTTGTTTAGTTGGTGATATATCATGATACTGAAAACCAGATATCGTCCAGCCGTAATATGAACATCTCCACCCATGGCCTGAAGATAAGATCTGCCTGAGAGAGAGCCCTCCTTAGTATGCCAGGTGTCCTCTCTATCTAATGTTTGCTAAGACATAAGGAAAGGGCTGGTGGCAATGCCCTTGCTGTGGAACCCCCTGCCAAATGAAGCCCATTTACCCACATCCCTCTTGGTTTTCTTTGTTCAGAAGTTGGCTTTAGAATTATAACTCTTCAGTTGGATCTGTAGGTGTCACCTCATTGATGAGATGTCACCTTTTTTAGCCAGTGAAGAACCACTTCTGCAGCCCACATCATCCTTGCAAGTCCTAGACAACTATGCAGTTTGAACAGTTGTGTGCAAGCTTCCTGTGAAGACTGGTGGACACCCAGTAGCTGAGATCCAGAAAAGCATGCAACTACAGTGGTGCCCCGCAAGACGAATGCATTGCAAGACGAAAAACTCGCTAGACGAAAGGGTTTTGCGGTTTTTGAGCTGCTTCACAAGACGAATTTCCCTATGGGCTTGCTTCGCAAGACAAAAACGTCTTGAGTTTTTTGCAAGTTTGTTTCCTTTTTCTTAACACCGTTAATACAGTTGCGACTTGACTTCGAGGAGCAACTCATAGAACGCGGTGTGGTAGCCTTTTTTGAGGTTTTTGGTGATTTTTGAAGCTTTTCCAAAACTTTCCCGACACCGTGCTTCGCAAGACGAAAAATTCGCTAGACGAAAAAACTCGCGGAACGAATTAATTTCGTCTTGCGAGGCACCACTGTAGTTCCACATAGTTTGTTTATACAGTATGCTGCTTTTCCATAATAAACTGTGCCCAAAGCAGCTCATGATAAGATTAATATCAAAATATAAAACACTTAAAAAAAACACCTCTTGACTTTGATTCAACTGCACAATGCAGTGTGAATTGATTAGAGATATCAAACAAGGTTTGTGAAGTTTCTTCATTATAAAGACTCCTCTCTGCTTCTACTCTCTCCCCAAATATCTCCTCTCATGTCTTTTTCAGGCTCCCGTGGGGCTTTCTGTGAAGTGAGACCAGATGATAAAAGAATCCTGGAATTCTACAGCAAACTGGGATGCTTTGAAATAGCTAAAATGGAGGGATTTCCAAAGGATGTCATTATTCTTGGAAGGAGCTTGTAAGGAGATTGTCGGTGAACTTTTGATACTGTAATCACGTAATGGTTAGAGAGCCTGAGGTTTATCTTGTTTCTGTTCCATGCAAAGGCAGCAGTCAGCTGGCCTGACAGGAGCTATGTGAAAATTCATCCATTACCCTTTCTGAGATGCTGCTCGAAACATTATTTGGAAAATGGATACTGGTCATCCTCATTTCCTGGTCTAAACAAAGTGCCAAGGAGTACTGCATATTACATGAGTTCCCAAAGAGGTATTGGTGGCAATTCCATGCATCCACCTCTGTCCTCAGCAGAATGCTGTCTTTTCCAGAAAGTCCTGACATGAAATAGTTCGTCCCTGTGTCCTGTTCTTGAAGTGGGATGAGAGAGATGAACATGGGATCTCTCCATTTACAGAGGGAAACAGGGTGCCTGTGTTGGCCAGCTTAAGGACAAACAAACACTGACGACTCTAGGTTTTGTTGATTGTCATGCTTGCTGATAGGGAAATTGAATGACCATCACTTCTAAAGAATTGGTTAAGCTTTGTGCTTCATAGGGATAAAAACTGTGCATTTGTCTGTGGCAAAGTCACTCAGTGGCAGAAGTGTAAATTTCAGTGTGTAAATATATATAAACTTGCTGTATGCTAATACTTTGTGTTTAATCGTTTTAGTAATTTTGCTTTCTGAAGCAAAGCGGTATTCTGAGACAGCACCTTTGAATAATGTCAAACCACAAGAGAGGCTAATGCCAACTTCACTACAGGCCTTTTCTACCGTGCCTCGTGCCCTTCACTAGAATTGCCGCTTTGGGGGAAAATGAGCGCTGATCAAGAAGGGCCGTTCCTTTAGAGGACAAACTCTTCAAAGGTGGAGTGGACACTGCCTCCTGCTGGGGGAACCTCATGAAGGGCAACCTCATGAAATCATTGATGCCCCTGACAGCCAGCCAGATTGCCTATCCAGACTGGTTGGAGGGGTGGAATACTGCAGTTTACAGCTTCCACCTTTCCGTGTCAGTCATTCTGACTAAATCAGGGTCTTCAAGTCATGCACATTTGTGACAGACTTCTTTGTGGACAAAAATAAGCACATTTTACAGATTTAAGTAGTTATCTAATTTTATTATCACTGCATTTAAGTTGTCCCCTGAAATCAGATAAGTGGAATCTGCATGGCTTAGGAATATTAGTAAGTCCATAACTTGGAAGGAGTTATTACTGTTCCATATAATGCCTTGTTCCCATGAGGCAGTCAGTCAACGTTACACCTCATTTTTCACATCTGCAACAGTCAACTGCTTTTGCTTCCTTTGAAAATATTCCCTTTTGAAAGGATTGAGTTTAACCTTTTTTTAAAACCCTCTGTGTAAACTTTGAAGAGGTTTTATACACTTTTTCAAATGGAATTTTACTGTTGGTGTACTTTGCAGCCTCTTCTGAGATGCTGGTGTTCAGCCTTTGTTATATGTTCACTATGAGAACAGTTTTAATAGCAAGTTATTTAAACTGCAGCAAATACATTTCATTTGGAGTGCAAGGCACCAAACCATAATGATAGATCTTGCACAATTCCAAGCTGGTTTTCATGAGGATTCTATGGCTTTGAGTGTATGCAAAGCAGCTAGCCACTTGGTTTAGTTTTAATTAGATCCCAGAGAAAACATCTAGATTTATGGCATTACACATTTCAGGGGAGGGGGGGTACCTGGGTTTTTATACTGTTAACATAAACTTATGAATTTATCACTGTTAAGTTAATTGTGTGATGGTCTTGAAAGTCTGGGTCAGTCTCTCACTCGGGTTGTAAAGTGATGCAGTGACACAACTTTCATGGTTATCAGTTTTCATTGTGTACAGTTGGAATGCCACTTTCATGACTGTCTTTAGACCTACTGTATCTGTAGCAGAACAATGGACTGTGTAAAATTGTATTTGAAGACCATGTGAGAAATAGAATAAATTGCAAACTGAATGTAAAGACTCGCCTCTGTATAATGCTGCAGAATGAGGAAAGTGGGTGGAGAAGAATAATTCTTCATACTGTGTTTCAGAGCATTCTGCTGATTATGTTGAAGAGATGGCTTTTAGTACAGCAAATTTGCTTTTGAGCTGTGTTCATTGCTGCCGAGCCTAAACATTGCTATTTTGTAAATAGCCTTATTAGCATGGGGGGAAAGCATAGGGAACTTCTGAAGGTTTATTTGTCTTGGGCGGGTGTAATAATCTAAGATGCTATTTGGAGGTCAAATATAATGTCGTATTTTTTAAATAAAAGAATCAGAGCAATTAAAATTATATGATGAAGCTAGTGGTGGCCAGTTTGTGATTGAGGCTGGCTATTTACAGTATTTCATTTTTTTACCCTATTCATTCCTTTTATTTGTTATGTGGCTTTCCCACAAAAAATCATGCTCAAAGTGGCTTACAACAAAGAAAATAGGAACACATTTCAAACAAACAGTGTAAAAACAATTTCATGGTAACATAGCAAAATAGCTATTTCAATACCATAAATATAACAAGATTACTTAAACAACATGCAGGTTCCAATAGCAAAAATAACAAGGGAGCTTCAAAGTTTCACCTTGGTCCTAGAAACATCCCTTCCATGATGTTGCTGTCCTGCAGCCACTTGCAAGGCTTAGGGCAAGACCTCTCCCATGATGCTAAAGTTTATACACCAGTTTAAAAACAAAACAAAAAACCCTCAAAGAGGTTATGCCCTATGGTTTGGAAGGTGGGAGGAAATGAGACATTCAGAAGCCTACTTAATGCACTGTCCCAAACCTTTGATTTCTTTTCCATTAATACTGGACATTATTAGGACTCTAACAAACTGCTTCATACAAGGCATTTAAGTATCCCCCCTCCTTCCCAATTTGCTGTAGAGCTCAAAATTGCATGAAGAGCAGAATAATTGTGTGTTTTATTGTGACATTGTGTTTCTATACACAGACAAATGTGGGGCAAAGTGAGCAAGGGGCCCAGAGCATTGAGCTTCTGATGGTATTTTTGGCCAGCGTTACTCTGCTGTTTCAATGCAATGAAAAGCATGATGAACACAAATACATTCATTATCCAGAACAGTTAGCCTCTCATAAGAAAACAACTTGTTAAACTCATCACTCATGTTAGTCTCCATTGTTTCGGAGTAACTGAACTTAGGAAGCATTAGCTTAGGAGCCCTTCCGTTTTAAGACGCTGTTGTTTTCCTGTCCAGATGGCTTAGCTCCCTATTACACAGTGGCCTATCCCACTTACAGAAAGCAAGTGACCTGAATCCAGGATGCCCTCACTATTTCTTTTCAGCAGGAAAGGAGTGGAGCATCTGTCAAGTTCTTGGCTCATCTCCCCACCCCCTGCTTTTAATCCAAAGAGTGTCAATGCTCACCTCTGCTGGATGTGGCAAATATGCCACTCATCTTCCTCTCAGATTCCACAGGGTTTAAATTAGGAATCATTCCATATCAAAAGTTGTCTTTTACTGGACATATGGAACCAGTGCTAATTGCATGCACGTTGGCAGTTATGCAAATTTTAAAGTGTTTTCACCTATTTGCTTGTCTTGTCTTTTGTATTTTTTGATTTCCTATTCCAAGCCTTAATAAAGTCTTTGAGTTGGAACTTGCATGTGTACTTTTGTCAATCCCAAAGATCTACTCCTTTACATATCTTAACTACTATACATATAGAGCATGGGAGGTCCGGAGGGTTCATTTTCTGCAGTGGCTCCCTTTTTGTGGAATGCTCGGTCCAGGGAAGTTCAGCTGGCACCATCATTATACACCTTTAGGTGCCAGGCAAAAATGTTTCTCATTAACCAGGCCTTTGGCTGATTTAAATCCAATGCCCCTTTAAAGTCTGTTGTGGAAAGGTGATTGGTTGTCTTTGTTTTTATTATGTATTTTCTGATTTTTATATTGTGATTTTATGTTGCAAACCGCCCTGAGATCAATGGGTATACAAATATCAATGGCAGTAAACAAATTTAAATAAATAAGTAAAATACAACGTACTTTCAGTTTACAAAGTCCAAACCTGGGTTACTCTTTTTTTAAATGTATTTTTATTACATATTTTCTTGATTTACAAAGGTATGTGCAATGTCTCTCTCTCGTATTTTTTCCCCGTGTAACTTTTTTGTTTTACAAATCGGTTTCATTTGTTGAGACATTTGGAAGAATAGGGGGAAAGAGGTGGAGGGGGGAAAGATGCGTGGGGTCGGGGTCGGGTGGTGATGTTTCTATTTTACTTAATATATGTGGGGTTTTGTGTCAGCGTTGCTTGTGCAGGTTCTCTGCTCTTCCCTTGTTTCTTTGGTGGTGAGAGGTTGGGGTTGGCCTAGGGTGTGGTTGTTTGTGGTTGGCTGTGGTGTTTTCATGTGTGAGTGGGGGTGGGTGGGGGTTTTGGATCAGGTTAGCCATATTGATTTGTAAGCTGTTGGTGGATTTTTGTCATTGTCTTGTTGGGCTGTGGTATGATAAAGGGGAGCCATACCAGGGTGAAGGCGTCTTCTTCTATTTGTCCCCATGATAGTTTCAGTTTATTGGTTAATTTTTCTAGTAAGGCTGTTTCCCATACTATTTGGTACCATTGGTCCATGTTTATTCCTGACAGGTCTCTCCAATGTCTGGTTGTTTCTGGCTGCTGAGAGTAGGTGGGTTATGAGTTATTTGTGGTGTAAATGGGCATTGTTGTCTTGGAATATGTTTAGTAGGGCCAATTCTGGGGTGATTTCTAATACTTGCTTGGTTATTTTATATATTTCTCGTATGGCTCTTGTCCAGAATAGTTGGATTTTGGGACACTCCCACCACATGTGGAGGTATGTGCCTGTGGAGATGCACCCTCTCCAGCATTTTGGTGACCTGGGTTTCTCTTAAAGCGAACCAATGTGAGAGAATATACACAGTAAGGCACTGGAACCGAGAGTTTGTAAGCATCCAACACCCAGCAGAGGCAGCTGAAATACTACTACAGCAACCTATGAGGGATGATATCCACGCCTATAGGGAATGTGTTAACTGCAGATCTTCCCAAATCACCTAATTTACCAGGACATACTTGTGAAGTGGAGAAGGGGTTAGAGCAAGACCTTTTCTGGCACACACAGCCCATCCCTCGACCGCAACTCCTCCAGTTTAGATGACTGTGATGTGTTATACGTAGGGCTGAAGATGGTTCAGTAACTTCTGTTAGTGCAAAATTCAGCAGCCAGGTTGCTCACCAAGGCAAGACTGTTTGAGCTTATTACACCGATCCTGGTCCGACTGCAATGGCCCAATAGTTTCTGGGCCCAGTTCAGAGTGCTGGTTTTTATAAAGCCTTAATTGACTCAGGACTGCTATACCTCAGGGACAGTCTCTCTCCATATGAACCTACCTGGATCCTGGGAGCATCCTCTGAGACCCTTCTCATATGGAGAGAGACTGTCCCTGAGGTATAGCAGTCCTGAGTCTTGCCTTGGTGAGCAACCTGGCTGCTGAATTTTGCACTAACAGAAGTTACTGAACCATCTTCAGCCCTACGTATAACACATCACAGTCATCTAAACTGGAGGTTAATGAAGCATAGACAACAGTAGTTAGACAACATTCTGCCCTGTCCAGATAAGGGCACAGCTGGGCCACTAGCCAAAGCTGATGGAAGACACTCCACGCCACTGACGCCAAAAATTGTATCAATTGTCAATGCACAAACCAAACAGTCTTCCTCTATGGAGCAGGATTTGACTTCCCTGTCCTCTCTACAGCCCCCATGCACCCTCCAAATTTGTTCCTCCTGATCAGATTTAGGGGAGGCAGGAGAGGAAGACGAGATCCCATTGTGCAAGCAGAAGTCCATGCAGTGTTGGATTCTGCCCAATAGACAACTTCTGAAATAAGAGAGTGGTCTGCAGAACGAGTTACTCGTTTGTTTCTTGCCTAGGGGTATAATTAATTATGTTTTAAGTCTCTTACTGAGCAGCAAAGGAATTGTAGTTTATAATGGCATATAGTCAAAAATAAAATAAAAAATATCTTCTGAAAATCTGGCTTAGTTTGTGGTCAAAAGAATGTGCACGAAGAAGGGTTAACCTCCTGCCAGAGGCCTGCAGAGAGAGAGAGTGGGAAGCAGTCATATATGCTTGAGTGAGATGATATGGAAATGTAATACAACTGTATTCTGTGTGGCATCGTCCCCCATCACTTTCAGTGTACAATGATGAATCCTGGAAGAAGAGTGAAGGAGAGATGGATTCATTGGACATAGCATAGCTATTCCAGATGTCAAGTTGCTGGATTGAAGGCTAGTGAATAAAAAAGCCACAAGCCAGGCTTAGGAGGAGGGGTGGATACTGTTGAGCCTTTTTTAATTCCAGCTCTTAAGCAGAATTGCAATGTATATTTATTTGTTAAGATTAAAGACCTTTTTTGAAAAAAAGCAATGTATTATACAACTGCTACACTTATTAGCAGTAAAGGTAAAGGTAAGGTTAAAGGTAAAGGGACCCCTGACCATTAGGTCCAGTCGTGACCAACTCTGGGGTTGCGGCGCGTATCTCACTTTATTGGCCAAGGGAGCCGGCGTACAGCTTCCGGGTCATGTGGCCAGCATGACTAAGCCGCTTCTAGCAAAACCAGAGCAGCGCACGGAAACGGCGTTTACCTTCCTGCCAGAGTGGTACCTATTTATCTATTTGCACTTTGACGTGCTTTCGAACTGCTAGGTTGGCAACCGGAGCTCACCCCATCACAGGGATTCAAACCGCTGACCTTCTGATTGGCAAGCCCTAGGCTCTGTGGTTTCGACTCTGTGGTTTACACTTATTAGCAGTAGACTACTAATTTAAGTCATTAGAGGTATCCCAGTGAATGAATGAGGCCCTCTTAAGAATAGAAATGAGGATGCAGCAACAGTTCTCTTAGAAACTTGTGGTCATGAGTGTGGCATGTTCAGAAGCGTGCACTCAGCCTCCAAGTTTTTGACTGGCACCTAAAGATATACAGTCGCGCCTTGGATTTCGAGCAGCTTAGTTCACGAACAACTTGGAACTCAAACGCCACAAACCCAGAAGTAGGTGTTCTGGTTTGCGAGCTTTGCCTCAGAAGCCGAACATCCGCAGGACGCTCCTGCAGTCAATCAGAAGCCACATCTTGGTTTCTGAACGTTTCGGAAGTCAAACAGACTTCCGGAATGCATTCTGTTTGAAAACCAAGGTATGACTGTATATGGAAGGTGCTAGGTGAATCTCCCTGGGGAGAGCATATATCCAGGAAGTTTGTAGGAACATGGTATACACAATAAGGTTGGGCAGTTAGTTGGGAAGGGTTTATGTATAGGAATAGCAAAATACCTGGAAAGCCCCCTGTGTGCTCCGCAATCTTAGCTAGTGGCAATAAATATTTTTAGCCCAAATACTGCATTCCTTTCTAGGCAACCCGGGGGCCACATGCCAGAGGTGTGTGGGGCCAAATGGAAAAGTGGACAGAACAGTAAATATAAAAGTCACTTTTGTACAGTAGGCTAATGTGCAGTTGTACTCTCACACCCCTCTCTATCCTCTAGAGTCACTACTCTAACAAGAGTCACTACTTGAGATCAATGGTGCAGTCCAGGCAGGCGAAAATTTTCAAGATTCCAAATCCTGGATAAAGAGGGTGTGGCTGGGGTAGGAAAGGGCTCCAAGAGGCCTAGTGGGCCACATTTGACTCCCACACCTGAGGTTCCTACCCCCTGGCTTTAAGGGTTTGCTGCCTCTTAGGTGTTTTCATACCATCTTTCAAATATATTCCCAGGGATGGTTGCACTCCAACAATTGCAATGTAAATACAGAAAAGGCAAGCTAAAAACCACCAAGGCAGCACAAAAACGTCAGGATTAAAACAAAACTGGGAAAATAAAAAGGACAGCGTGAATGGTGAGGGTTTCTTAAGGCACAGTATGAGAAAGTACGAGAGGTAAGGCATATCCTTAGGCACCAGGCAAAAACATTTCCCTTCAACCGGCCGTTTGGCTGATTAACATGGCCTTTTAAATGTGTCTGTGGCATGGTGGTTATTGGTTTGTTTTGTTTTATTCTGTATTTTGTATTTTTCCTTTTGTATTTTTATGTTGCGAACTGCCCTGTGATCTTCAGGGGGTATAATACAAATTTAATAAATAAATAATATGAAGAAGCCTGGTGCAGTCTGCTCCTCCATAGAAATGGACTAATCCTTTTCGAGCCTTACCTTTTTCAATCCTATATAAATTGACATGTGAGTAAGTCCCATTGAACTTACACCCTGTGGGACTTAACTTCTGCATGAACAAGGGTGTGCTCTGGTTCACCCAACATTTCCGCAGCCATTTGGGGGCCCTGCACTGGTGAGAAAGGACTGCAGAATAATCAAAGGTTTAGTGCAGTTCAACCGATCCTTTTAGGTAGGAAAACCATGCACCAGGCCTAAACTTGGCAGCTGGAATAGCTCAGTAGGTAGAGCATGAGACTCTTAATCTCAGAGCTGTGGGTTCGAGTCCCCTGTTGGACAAGAGAGTCCTGAATTGCAGGAGGTTGGATTAGACGGCCCCCCTTCCAACTCTACAATTCTATGATCCTACTTTATCTCTGTGTATGTCCCAGTGCTGGAAACTGCACAACTTCCAATCATCTCCTTCCACAACACTTTGCACCCTATCTGATTCTGTCTGTCCGTCTGAAGGGTAAGGAGCTTCTGTGTTCAGACTGCTGGAAAGCAGAGGGTTGCAACCATGCTGTAACTGCATAGGATCAGATCAACAGGAGGTACAAAGACCAAGCGCTTTGCTCTTTAGAACTAGGACTTTCTGAGAAGACAGGAAGGAAACTGCCTTACTGCGAGGAGAGAATGTCTGCTTCTGTACGAGGCAGCTTTGGGATTGCTCCTGAGTTCTTCTGTCTTTTAACATCTGACAGCAGAAACTAGCTACCAGGAAAACTCATCAGTATCCCACTGGGGCAATAACCCTTTTGTTTTTACTGCCCAGAAATAAAATACTATAAATGTGACATTCAGCAAACCACCCCCTGCCTTCAACTCACAGCTGGGAAATTGACGAGGCTGACCCAAAAATGGCCTTCTTTCTATGCGAGGCCAGCTGATATTCTAGTGAGCTGCAAAAAAAGGGTATACCACTGTGTTTGATTGTTTTTTAAATCTCTGCTAAGGCTCATCTTAACATGATCCTCATCTCTACAGGAAGTTAAGCCTTGTGCTGAATGGCACAGGTCATTTTCCAAACCATATAATGACAGAACAAAGGCTCCTAGATGCTGCTACAGAGCTATGGCAAGTGAGTGAATAATCATCACCTCCAGGTTCCTAATTCTGTGGAGGGGACGGTTGCGGTGGAGAATCCTGATGACCTAAACAGATGGCTGTAAGTGAGGTAGGATTGCTAAAAGCAGAAGGTAGGCCAAGACATTAATGTACTGCCCATCTGAAACCACAGTGTGGGTCTCCCTAGCCCCAAAGGGTTTGGCCAGGTTGGGGCTGCAAACCAGCCGCTATATATTTTATTTAGAAAGGGACTGACCCTTGTGATCTTCCTTTGCTCTCATTTTAAGATTACCAGGATGCCTTGGGTCAAAATACCACCTTTGACACATCTAAGCAACACAGCCCTGCCATGCCAGATTTAAGGCAAGGTAGACAGTTCCCCTGCACAGGGCAACAAGCCAAGGGGGTGCAAAATTGAGAAGATCCATTAGAAGGCACCAAATTTTGGCCTTGCACACCAAAGATCACCAAAGTCTGCCTCTGAGCCCTGTAATCAATCATTTTCAGTTACACCAATCCTTTCCCTGGAGATGGTCCTAGAGCAAGGATGGGAAACTTGCACATGATGCTGGACATACAACTCCCATCATCCCTGACTACTACTGGCCATTCTGGCTGGGGCTGATGGGAGCACCCACCCCTGGTGGTCCACAGGTTCCTCATCCCTGGTCTAGAGTGTATATCTGCTCCAGCAGCAAAGCATCTTGAACATGGCTCAAAACAGATGAAACTACTATTTTGCTGCATTCACACATTGCGAAAAGCATGATTCTAATACAAAATCATGATCATTTGCAATTTAAAGCTGGTGAGGGAAGCGAATGCTGGAGAAGCTGCCCTGTAGGTAGGTTAAGCCCAACCATTTCCAACATCCCTTAGCGTAAAAGGCAAAGGACTCAAACCCTCCTTTCTCTGCTTTCTCCGAATTCAACGGGAGCAGCGGCTGCCATGCGCGGCAAGGGAGTCGCCGCACCCTCCACTGCAGAAAGATCCTGGCATTTTGTTGAAACTGCTGCCGACACTTCAGAGAACAGCGGGGCCCTTACTAAGCAGGAGGAGCCGCTTCAGTTTTCCTGGGCGAATCCTGAGTTCCAGAAATAATTGGAAATGCAGGAAAACTGCCTCATCCCTAAGTCCAAGCACTGCTGCTACCCAGTGCCGGATATATGCTAAACAAGCTATAGCTTAGGGCCCCACTCTCTTGGAGGCCCCAAAAAGATTTAAAGGGGGGAAAACTGTTTGTACATTTCCAAAATATAAGATAAAAAACAAATAAAATAAAACCTACATACAGCAACAGTGTTTTGTGTTGTGTAGGCTCCTATGATGATAATGGGATAACCTGCTAACCTGCTCCCTAAAATATCAGAGATCTGCATTGGCTCCCAGTATGTTTCCAAGCACAATTTAAAGTGTTGGTGCTGACCTTTAAAGCCCTAAACGGCCTTGGTCCTGTATACCTGAAGGAGCATCTCCACCCCCATCATTCAGCCCGGACACTGAGGTCCAGCACCGAGGGCCTTCTGGCGGTTCCCTCATTGCGAGAAGCCAAGTTACAGGGAACCAGGCAGAGGGCCTTCTCGGTAGTGGCACCCTCCCTGTGGAACGCCCTCCCACCAGATGTGAAGGAAATAAGCAGCTATCCTATCTTTAAAAGACATCTGAAGGCAGCCCTGTTTAGGGAAGTTTGTAATATTTAATGCTGTATTGTTTTTAACACTTGATTGGGAGCCGCCCAGAGTGGCTTGGGAAACTCAGCCAGATGGGCAGGGTATAAATAAATTATCATCATCATCATCATCACCACTGGTTTGCTCATTTCTATATGTGCCTACATTCTTCATGTGCAAATGGCTTTAGATACCTTTTAGATAAGTTACCATATAGCATATATTCAACACACAAAAACAGCGACAATTTGTTGTTGACAAAGGACAGCTGGACATATAAAGGGCCCCATTACCTTCAGTAGCTTAGGGCCTCATCAAACCTAAATCCGGCTCTGCTGCTAGCGCAGGCACGGCGACAGCGGCTCTCCTGCAGGTCGTTCCCAACCGCAGCTGGAGACACGACTGCAGGAGGAGGCTGGACCCAGGACCTGCTGCATACCGCGTGCGTCGTCCACGGCAGACACGACTCCACTTTTGGCCAGCTAGAGTGCTCACCCACTGATAGGCAGTGGGAAGAGGCCCAGGATCTAGAGCGATCCCTCTCTCTCCCCCACCCTCCCGCGCCACCTAAGACTACGCATTTCGTTTCGGATCCTTGCATGATCCTTGCACCAACAGCGCCGTCTCTCCTTCCGGGAGGAAAGCAACGAAAGCAAAACCGCTCTCTGGAAAACGAGACTTTTCTAAGGCGCAGATAAAACTTCCCCAGAGCAAACGAGATCACCCACCTCGCCCGCCTCCCTCGGAGGGGCCGCCTACCTCGTCCGCCGATTGGAGGAGGGATCCGCGTTGCCGGTGGGGCGGCCTTAGCCAAGCCGGGCTAGTCGGTGGTTCCGCTGCGCGAGCGTCTTCCTGCCTCGCTCTCTTTCGGCGCAAGCCATGGCCTCTCTGGTGGATCTGGAGTGCCTCGCGGATGGAGTCAAGGCGCCGATTTGCACCAGCAGCTTCTTGTTCCGTAAGTTGAAGGAGGGCTGGCCTGTCGCTGCCTGGAAAGAGAGGAAACGGGGATAGGCGAGCATGTAGGTGGAAGGGGGGAAACGGGGCCCTTTGGGGCAAAGCAGGAAAAGGCATTTGGGGGGTTCAGAGGGACCTCTTACTGGGATCTGGGTCGTTTAGACTTGACTCTTAATGGGATTTGTTTGAACTGGGTCTCTATATGTTCAAGGCCCGGAAGCACGTGGCGTGGCGACGCTAAGTTATCCCGGTGCCGCGTGTGCCTCTTAAAGCCCCAGATGCGTCCACGTGGCTTGCTTGGCTCGTTACATTGGAGGAGCAGGAGGGGTATTTCCCACCGAAAATGCATTAGATCTTTCGTACTGTAAGATCTGCCTATGTTGTAATCAGAGGAGCGGCGAATATTTCTTGACCCTAGAACAGCAGTTCGGCGCACGTGGGTTTTGGAGTCCACGTGCATCGCTGAGCCCAGTGAGACATGCTTCGGCCTTCGGGTACATAGAATCAGACTACAAATAATGTTTCTGGGGGCCCTTCTAGTTTACGTCGGGAACATAGCACAGTGGATTATATATCCTTCTGCGGCAGTCCAGCAAATGAAACCGTTAGAAATATAAATTCTGTGTACAGGCAGTATGAGATCTCATAGCTATATTAATGACAGCAATAAAAGTTTTTGTTAGAAAACAAACTAATTATTGCATCTGAAAATTGTTTAAAAAGATTTTGGGGACAATCCAATTACGGTAATTTCAAAAACACAGGGAAGATTTAAAAAGTGTGAATGGTAAATATGAATACTTTGTAAAGAGTGGATTTGTTTCCAAATGGTCAAATGCCTTCTTGCAGAGTGGCACAACTGCTTTTGCAATAGTGAAAAATACCTCTTAGCTTGAATCACACACCTTCTCCTCATCCCCTCCTTATTTTATTTACAGTATCGATTTGGTACTAGGATCCAACAAAACACTGACTAACCCAGATGTTGTAATCTTAATTTAATTTCTTCATTGGTCAATCAGGAATAGCTGGAGGGAGGGAAGTAAAATAAGGACATGCACAAAATGCCGAGATGAAATATTGAACTCATAGTAAATAATGGAAGGTAACTAATGTTCCCCTCACTCAAACAAAGGACATTACAAAGAAGAAGGCGGTGTTATAAATGTGCACAATGAAAATGTTAACTTCTGTAAAGCAAGCATAGAGCAGAATTGTCGTCTGCAGGAGAAAAAAATTACTCCTGGGGTCTTAACACTGCATTTTGTCCACTCAGGAATATCTTCCCCACCCACCCCTCAAAAACAGGAAGATTATTTAGTGCTCTAGTGGTAGCATAAACAAACAAAAAATGGATTTAAGGTAGAATTCCAAGTTATTTTGCTTGCCCTCTTTTGAGAAATTGCTGAGGATAGAAGGGACCCAGTGAGCTTATGCATTTGGTAGCTGCACTTTCCCATTCATTTCTACAAGAATAAATTGAATACCTAACAGCTTAAAGTGAGAAGCATGTGAAGAAAACACCATTCTAAAAGTTTTATAAATATTTCAAATAGCTGGCTCGAGAGGGTTAAGAAGGAAGTTGTTCAGTTTCTTGCAAATCTGCTGCTTTTAGAAAATGGACTTATCAGTTGCAATATTTGTTTGTTTCTCTTTTCCCCCACCCCAGGATGTGAGCTGAACAGCAGTACCCGATCCTACACTTTTAAAGTGTCTGATGAAGATGACTCTGATCATATCTTGGCTCTGAACATGGTGAGAGAGGTTACATCCTGAGCTTGGAAAACCAGGACCCAGACCCGTTAGCATGACCTAGTATTTGAGAACTCAGCTAGTAGCCAGAGGTAACCAGGAGTTCTACCTAGGCAAATCCCTCTTCAAATACTAGGCACCACTTGGTTTCTTTGCTAGTTACCTGGAAGGATGAGCCTCAAACCAGGAGAAATCTTAAGTTTGCCCAGTCTTGTGCTGTGAGTTGGCTACTGGACTTCTACGCTCCTGTTTTTGAAGCGGGACCTAAAGTTCCCCAGAAGACCTTTTGGTAGAGATTATGGTTTTTTACTCTACTGGTTGTATCTGTTAATGGATGATCTCACACTCCTAGCTGCTTTATGGGGTTTGGGGAGGGGGGTATTCTCTCTTTGGTAAGTATTGCTGAATATTTTGGTTTTTACTCCTCTTTCCATTTTGTCCTTCCATCTTCAAGATTTGCCTGTCGGAAGGTGCCAAGGATGAGTGCAATATTGTGGAGTTTGTGGGGCACGACTATCAGGACCAGGAGATTGTGGTGCCAGTGGCCAACCTAAAGTTGTCGTGCCAGCCTTCGGTAAAAGAAACAGTTGTGTGCATGGGCAATGTGGGAGGTGGGCATATGGTGGCTACAGGGTCTGAAAGGGCTAACGGGAAGACATGGTGATGGTGGGGGAGAAGGCTGGGTTTGCAAGACCTGAGATCTTTGTCATGGAGCAGGCTCCTTTAGGTCATCAATTCAAATGTGTGGTTTGATGCAGTGTTTTTAGTATGACCTGAAAGGTGTCAGTGAGAACTTAATTTGTTCCTTTTGTTAGTAATTATTGTTATTGTTATTATTTGTACCCTGGCCGGAGTCGGGCTCAGGGTAGCTAACACCGTAAAGCTAACACAGTATACAAAGAACGTAAGAACATAAAAACACGCAATCAATTAATTAAAATCTTAAAATTAGTTCAGAACAAATTAAAATCTGGACAGATTGCAGTCCACGGGTAAAATTGAGAGTGGTTAATATTCTCCAGGGCCAACTGTTACCACTGGTCTTATAAAGGACCTGTGAGCGGGCTAGGAGGCCTCTTTAATGCTTGTTCTTATACAGAAAGAAAAGAATCAGACTGAACCCCAAACAAAGCCTGGGGGAACACCTTCACCTTACAGGCCCTGCGGAAAGATGTCAAATCCCATTCAGCTGTGTGTGAGAATTTCATGGCTGGGATAATAGAAAATAGACTTGCTAGTGCCCTGGCTCTCTAGCCCAGAAGCAAGAGGGGAAGAAGAAAGCTCAGAGTCTAGTTGCTCTAAATGGGATCTGGAGACATTCCTTCCTCCCATCACATCTTCCTCTCCTTCTCCTTTCTCAGTTGTGCTTGGAAGATTTCGAGCTCCAACCTCCAGTGACGTTCCGCCTGCGCTCAGGATCTGGCCCGGTCCACCTTGCAGGACAACACCAAATATGTAAGGAGGCTGGACTGGGATTTGGGGAGCTACTGAGAGCAAAGGGGGTTCCTAGAAATTAAGAGAAGTGGGTGTTCTCTCTTAGGGAGGGATGTGCTGTGACAGACTCCTCCATCCATTTTGGGCCTGTGGGCACATTGCAGAGTTTGAGGAACTGTTGTGGCCACTGCCACAAAATGGCTGCCACAGGTAAAAGACAAGAAACTGGGTACAAGGCGGAGGCTGGGTGTGAGCCACACAAGCCGAACCACATACTTGAAAATCCCCCTCCCTGAAGGAAAAGTCACTATACTTGGGTACAAAAACTGTCCCCATCAAATACATACGTGCTGCTTTCCCCCAGTTTGCAGCAGTGGGTCTCCCTTTTGCTCCCTACTCTTTCCTTTTAAAAAAGGTGGGTTTGGTTGGTCACACTGAAAAGCAAATCCCCAGCTCCAGCTGCCCTGTGTCCCTCCTTCCCTTGTCTTAGAGTGGGGTAAAGAAGCTGAAACTTGCCTTCCCGTGATTAAACCAGCAGCAACAACCATAGGAGAGCCAGGGCACCTTGGAAGGCACTGCTGAGGTGTCTTGAGGCATGGGGGGGGGGGACACTTTAAAACAGGCTACTGGGAGGAATGTCATTTATATAGTCAAAAGCACCCAATGTGTGGCTTTGCTCAGTGGTGCGCTCTGTTCATAGTTGCGTGTAGGTTGCTCGTCCTCCAAGTGAGGAGGACTTCGCCACATCTCATGGGCAGGTGTGCATGATGGAATGGTACCTAGCCCTTCTTTGAAGCATAAGGCAGAGAGCTGGGGAATGTTGTGTGGATGCTTTGGCATGCACAGGTAATTCACTGCTTGAGACGCTCTTAGGAACGGGGTGGAGTTGGCTAGCAATGGTGAGAGGAGGGGCTGGGGGCATTTCCCCAGGTCATACTGCAAAGTAACAGTTCCAGCTGCTTCTTTCAGTTCACAAAAAGGACCTCTCAGATGATGAGTTCAGTGAAGATGAGGAGGATTTTAGTGAGGAGGACGAGTCCATGGAAGAGGAGGAAGGGGAGCTACCTCCTATCAAGTCAGCGAAGAAGCAACGCAGATCTTAGCCTGACATCTCCCTGAAGGTACGTGTTTGTGGAGAGGTTGGGCAGCTGAGAAACGAGGACAGATGCCCCCGATCTGGTGCTCTCCAGATCTTATTGGGGAAAAACTCTGTGACCGTTGGCTGTGCTGTTTGGCACAGCAGGTTGAAAAGGAGGCCCACCTGGGCCATTGCAGTGCTAAGATTGGGGAGGTGACATTGCCAGCTGTTTTTGCTCTACTTTGGTGTTCTTCCAGCTACAGGAGCTGACTCTGTGACAGCAGACATACCACCAGAATTGCTTTTTAATATAACTGGGCCTACCAGCCCTACACTGTCATCCATTTTCTGGCCTTAGGAAGTAATAGAGCCATAGGGATAAAGGAAGCTGTCTTAGGCAGAGTCCAGTCAGCTCGATATTCCCTCCCTGTTTGTATTTATACCCCACCAAGGAGCTCAGAGTCACCGCATACTATTATTCTCACAACCACCTGGGAGGTAGAATAGGCAGAGAGTGAATGGCTGGCCAAAGGTCACGCAGTGAACTTCATGGCCAAGTGGGGATTTGAACCCTGCTCTCCAAGGTCCAGCAATCAAACCACTACAGTGATTGGCAGCAGCTGTGCAGGGGTCCAGAAGGAGGACATTCACTGCCCTACCTGGAGATGCTGGGAATTGAACTTTTGGCCTTCTGCACACAGAGGAAATGCTCTCTTATCACTGAACAGTTGGCTTTCTCCGCTGTGTGTGGCTAGCTGTGGTGAAGAAGGCTTAGTGGTTCACCTCTTTTGGTGCTCAGGGTGCATAGACGCTTACACCACCACACATAATTGAACTTTTTCTTCCTGCCAGGTGCTGCTGGTTTTCTTCTTCCTAAAATGCAGTGCTCCTAGTCTGCAGCTGAACTTCTTGAAAACCTTTCTTATATTTTCTATACGAATCTGATGGCTGACACACGTAACTGGTGCTACTGACTACATGGGGGAATAGCCTGCTGTTTGGCAAATCCGAAGACTCCTCAACCACATCCCCCCCCCCCCCGAGAAAACTGGTTCCTGTTGTGCCTTCTGGTCAGATTTTTTTGGTACTTTGAAAGGTGCCCAAACTTACTGCTGCTGTTGATGTGTGATAGGTTGTTTTCTCTGCAGGTGAGGCAGTCAAGAGAGGGGTGCAAGTTTTATGTTCCCTATGCATTTTACATCTTTTTAACGGATATGTTCCCCAAGGAATGGGTAATACCTGTGGAATGTAAGGTGGTGTCTGTGGTTGGTTGGTTGGTTTGCTTCAGAAAGCAATAAAAACATTTTAAAAGAAATAAAAGAAATTAGTTACCTGCTGAGCCTCCTTCTCTTGAAGCTTGTGTGCCTTAGTTCTTGGTTTTGGAGTGCCCAGACAGATCAATGCAGGGTTTAGTTTCTGAGGGGAAAACCAGATCTTATTTTTAATCAAATTTTAAAACCATATATGTATTTGTTCATATTACATTAGCCACATTCTAAATGCCATTATTGTAGAGAGTTTTTAAAAGGATTGCTTCCAACTGAACTCCACGCCAGGGAGAAGGAATAGAACCTGTGTTATGCTCCTGTTGTTTCAGCTCATCCTTTATATGTAAAGAGCTGTGCGTGAATTAATAGTAAGACATGGATCATAACTGCATTTGAGACATTTGGACATAGTTGTTCTCACATTGTGCCATCTCTTCTAACAAGTTTTGCTTTTTTGGAATAAATGTGTTTGCAATATGTGGACTACTCTGAACTTTTTTTTCTTGGTGGGAAGTGTGGAATCGAGAGCCATGGAGCACCATGATGCTCACTTTCCAGCTACAGGATTTTATCTTCTCCTCTTGAAATACATTATAAGTATGAAAGGATTTCTTGCTGTTTCCCAGAAGTGGCTTCACACGGGATCTCTCCCTCAGCTTGTCTGGCGGAGTAACATATAAATGACGTTGAGCATCAATCTTGGCATTGCCAGTTTGCCTAATTTCAAGATCTGGGAGCTTGCTTTTCTTCAATTTAAATAGCTGATAGTTTTTACTGACTTATTTTAGTCAGTAGAATTAATAAAATAGTTATAGACATGTCAGTAATGGCCAAGAAATACACAATTAGTATGCAAGTTTTAAGCAAGTAACACTACTAAAGACTAGCTATGCACCCCTAATCTAGGAGTAATGGGAATTCCTTTGAAGGAGACATAGCATTGCCCTGTAAAAAATACTAATGTCTTAGCACTATTATTTCCATGACTAAAGATGAGCACCTAGTTTCCCAATACTGTACTTCACTACAAAATCTATATTACTTGATTGAGATATAATTGCCTGGTTCATTCATAACACCAAGCCATGGTTTGTTTAAAAAACTGCAGGTTCTCCCATACATGATCGAACCATGGCTTGTTACTCCAAAGTTAGGCTTGCTTTCCAGCTGCTTTTGCCTTGTGCCTTTGTAGTTTGGTGAGTATCTGGGGGTCAAATGACAAAGCAAGTTGAGGTTAAAAGAGAACTGTGGGTTCACATATACAGTGGTACCTTGGGTTACATACGCTTCTGGTTACAGACTCCGCTAATCCAGATATAGTACCTCGGGTTAAGAACTTTGCTTCAGGATGAGAACAGAAATCGTGCTCTGGCAGCATGGCGGCAGCAGGAGGCCCCATTAGCTAAAGTGGTTCTTCAGGTTAAGAACAGTTTCACGTTAAGAACGGACCTCCGGAACGAATTAAGTACTTAACCCGAGGTACCACTGTAATGCCAAGACAGAATTAACTGTGTAGTGAAAGAAATTGCCATTAGCTCTGTGCTCTCTTAGTCAAGTCTAAATATTTGTTAATACATGGCATGTATGACCCCACTCAATTGCAGGTCTAGTCGGGGGTAGAGGGTGCACAATCTTTAATGGGAAGGCAGCGTGGTAGTAGGGAAGTTTATCTCTTCCCTCCCCAGTGAAGCTGGAACAACCACTCTGCAAGTGCAGTTAAGAGCCTTGGGAGAAAAGTCCCCATAGGTGCCAGTGAGGATGTGGCAACATAGGGAGCTATCGGGCTATACAAAGTCAAGACAATTGGTGCATCTTGCTCAGCACTGTCAACATCTCTCCACCCCCCTTATTATTTTCTTTATTTTTCTTCTCCCCCTAATGCTTCAACAAATGAAACGGATTTGTAAAAATGCTACATGGAAAAAAACAACAACGAGGCATTACACTTACTTCTGCAAAACAAGAAAATCCTTAATAAAATATTTTTTTAAAAAAAATTGACTGGCAGCAGCTCTCCAGGGTTTCAATATTTCTCAGTTGTACCTGGAGACATTTTGAAAGTCAGACATTTTGCAAGCAAAAGCATGCACTCTACCACTGAGCTATGGCTTTTTCTGGAACCTTCCCCTAAAGTTATTAGCTGATACCTGTTCTGGCGGTGGTGGGTAAGTGAAGAGGTAACCCCCTCTCTAAGTCCTCCTTCCCAATAAAAATCTCCCATATCTAATTTAATAAAACTAGGTACGCACTCATATCCTGCAAATGTCTAGTTTTGCTCCTAAGTATTACAATTCCAATAGTTGGGAGAAATCTTGCAAGAGGCAATATGGTTTATCCACCCACAGAATATGATTCTTGAAGGCTAGTTAGGGACTCCCTGAAGTAGTGATGGTTGGATGTTATATCACATTCCCTTCCTGCTATAAGTACCTACAGCACATGGCACACCTTAGCTGCCTATCTCTAGAAGGGATTTTGGGCCTGCAGTAAAGAGGCTGAGAAAAACCTTCAGGTATGAAGAAGAAGAAGAAGAAGAGTTTGGATTTGATATCCCGCCTTTCACTCCCTTTAAGGAGTCTCAAAGCGGCTAACATTCTCCTTTCCCTTCCTCCCCCACAACAAACACTCTGTGAGGTGAGTGGGGCTGAGAGACTTCAGAGAAGTGTGACTAGCCCAAGGTCACCCAGCAGCTGCATGTGGAGGAGCTGAGACGCGAACCCGGTTCCCCAGATTACGAGACTACCGCTCTTAACCACTACACCACACTGGCTCTCTTGGTTTTGTTCAAAATTTATCTCCGGGAGTGGCTGAAGCAACCGGCCTTTCTCTTTTCTTTAAGGGAATGGGGATTTTCCTACCTGCAGATGAGAAGAGGATGTCAAAGAGCCCCCACCCCAGTACGGTTCCTGCAAAAGGCTTGACTAGTTAGTGGTTAACAGCTGTAGGACTTCCATGAAACAACAGGCTATGCAGCCACAAGATGGCAGACTTGCCATCATTATTGGTGCCTAGAGCTTTCCTTGGCCTGCTTTGCTACAGTTACAGATAGGTAGCCGTGTTGGTCTGCCATAGTTAAAATAAAAAAATTCCTTCCAGTAGCACCTTAAAGACCAACTAAGTTAGTTCTTGGTATGAGCTTTCGTGTGCATGCACACTTCTTCAGATACACTGAAACAGAAGTTGCCAGATCCTGCTTTGCTACAGTGAGGAAATGGTTTTGTTTTCACATTTTTGTTGGAAGGCCCTAGATCATAATATAGTAATGGCACAAGTTTGCATTCAACTAAGTTTTGCTCAGGCTAGGCCTATTGAAGTTAATGGACCTAATGTCAATGAGCCTACTCTTGAGTAGAACTGATACTGGATACTAAAGACTCATCTGAAGAAGTGTGCATGCACACGAAAGCTCATACCAATAATAAACATAGTTGGTCTCTAAGGTGCTACTGGAAGGAATTCTTTTATTTATTTGTTTTGTTTTGACTACGGCAGACCAACATGGCTACCTACCTGTAACTAAGGACTCAAGGGTTCGTGTGCGGAGCAAGACAGGAACCCCCATGCTTCATAGACTGCCTTTCTGATATAACCTTGGCTCACCTTTCCTCAAATGCTAGACTGACACTCTCAGGGTGTCTGACCTCACTTCCTGCTTACCTCTCTTTTTTGTACCATCGTGGGAGAGAATGCATCTTTCCTGTGTCTCCTGCAGTGGCTCTTTGCACATTCACCTTAGTTAGCTAAAACTAGGATATTTCCTATCCATCATGTATTTTCTATGATGAACAGCTTTCGTATTTCCCCTATTCAAAGTATCCATGTGATTGCATCAAGGGTAAGGTGTGATCCTTCAAGCTGTGCACAGTTCAACTTTTGCTGATGCATTTAAAACTCCAAATGCCATCAGGGTACAGTTCACAGATCCACTAAGCCAGCCTTCGCCAATCTAGTGTCCTTCCGACCTTTTGGCCTGTGGCTGTTCTGATGGGAGTTGTAGTCCAAAACATCTGGAAGGCACTAGGTTGGTGAAAGCTGTGCTAGGGCATAGCATTAGTATAGAACTGGTGCAATATTATAAAGAGCACAAAATTGCATTAAATGAACCCTGGAGAAGTTCGCTGCAGATTCTGAATCCTTCATTGTTCTAACCCATAGTCGTATAGGGAGATTTGTCAAATGCTCCTGTTAAACGTTTTTTGAAGAGTTGCAAGGATTTGAATGTTCATCCTTTCTTCTGCCTGCCTTCTGGGCATGTTTGATATCTTTTAAAGCTGCTTTTGGTATCTCCGCTTTGAAGCATCATTTAGTAATATCCCACTGGGCTGCATGTGGTGTATCTTATGTCGTGGGTTAAAACCAGAGAATGGCTTTGCACAGACCGGAACAATGAGACATATACCCCCAACTGCTTTTCAGTTAATATCCAGTTCCCAGTGATTTACAGGGGTGCCTGGATTATTACAGAATGCTGTAGTCCACTCTTTGGGATTTTGCTCTGTTTTGCGTGGCAATGTGTTCAGCAACAGAATGAGTGTCTTCACCACTTTCACCAAGATGTCAACGCCCTGCTTCTTCTTAAATATTGCCACCCATATCAGAGGCAGCTCTCCAGAGATCAGTATGACTCTGTTAATATCACCAGGCATTGCATTAGCTCTTTGTGCTGTAGTATTTCCACTAGGAGCACTTACCAAGCTACCCACACTCACTCATGAAACACTGACTTACCGTAGGTTCTCTTTTCCCTAGGTTTCTTTAGTTTCACTAAAAGCAAGAGAGAGCATCATATATGCCTTGTCCCTCTCAGCCTGGGGATAACAAACTAACAGCCCCCTTGCCTTGGAAAAGCTTATCAAAAGCAACCTCTGACAGCAAGCTCTCCTTCCCCTAGGACTTCCTTTTCATTTGCACAAAGTATTTGAATCCGTTTTGATAGCATCATCTCCAGAGGGGGACCGATTGCCCTATCCTGACCCTCTAATCCTATTCTTTCCCCTTAGACACAGACTCTGTGTGTGTGCGGCCCCCATCTCTCTCTCACACACACCTGATGACAATCTCAAAACTGATGCTGTAATCCACAAGGATTAAGGACTACCTCTTCTGTTCTGAAAACTTCAGAAACTGCTGGAGGGAAAGTGTGTGCGTGGGCATATATAGTGGTGTACCAAGAAGCTTGCAGCCCCAATACACTGGAGCAGAACTTTGCTAATTTCATACATAAACGTTCAAGTGCTTTCAGTGCTGTAACGGACCCTAGCAATTTTCAGACAAGGCAAACACACAGTGTTGCAGCGACCACAGGTAAGATGCTGCAAGTCCCAGGTGGCATGAGACCCAGTTAGCATGGCTGGTGATGGTGAAGAATGATAGTTCAGGTCTGAAGAGCACCAGGTCGGGGAAGGATGCTTCTGATTAGCATAGCATTTTAAAAGACTCTGCCAAGGTGGTCCCACAATTTTAAATGTAAAGGGTCTGTAACCCCGGCATCCTGAAAGATGAGAAGTGGCATTCTGAAGTCGTAGTGCAGGGATGGAGGTGGGAATGTAGAAATTTCAGTGGGGTCCTGTGCAATGCCAAAATTCTGCACGCCTATACCTCCCGCGCTCAGTTGTAAATCATAGTTGTGGAGCCCCTGAGGGGCACTACCAAATCAATAGGATAAGCCAAAACAACTCACATTTCATGGACTCAGTATTGCAGAGATCCTTTTCCTCACAGCCCACTCCTTTCAAAAACAAATAAAAACAGAGGCTAGCCAGCCTTTGTTGAAATGAGGCTGTATTTGGATGCTTCGGAAACCTTAACTGCCCCACCTAAACACACACACAAACACACACACCCCATGTACACTGAGCATTTCCCCCACTTTGATGTGAGGACATCCAGGTAAGCACCATGAACTGGGGTGGGGCAGTAGGATATTTCTCGCAGAAGCAATATCATCTCGAGGTGAGGATGTCAAGAGTGCAATCTCAGTGTTTTGCCAACTCTCAGGGTCAGTAGTTCAGCCATCGCGGAGGCAAGAGGCCCTGAAAGCCATGTGGTAAAGGTTGCTTAGGCCTACTAGTAAGTAAACAAACAGGTCTAAAATTACAGCATCCTGCACTCTGAAGTTTGTCCGAGCTACCCTCAGATCCAGATTTGATGACATACCCATACCCAAACACTGTCACCTCAGTGCAGCAAACGCGTGGAGGGTCTCCGGTTGCTTTAGATAGGGCTGATTCTGTGAGATGGATTTAAATTGCTTTCAGAAGCCCATGCCCCAAAAGTGTATCTAAGCCAGTGCCAGGCTGTGTTGGAATGGCTTTGGAGGAGCTGGTAACATATTCATTCATCTTGCTATTTTATTCTGTTCAGTGGTACCTCGGGTTGAGAACTTAATTCGTTCCGGAGGTCCGTTCTTAACCTGAAACTGTTCTTAACCTGAAGCACCACTTTAGCTAATGGTGCCTCCCACTGCTGCCACACCGCCGGAGCACAATTTCTGTTCTCATCCTGAAGCAAAGTTCTTAACCCGAGGTACTATTTCTGGGTTAGTGGAGTCTGTAGCCTGAAGCGAATGTAACCTGAAGCGTATGTAACCCGAGAAACCACTGTAATTGCTTCAGGATCCTTGTTGGGGGTGGGGGCAGCGGGGTGGGAAAGCAGTTTGGTTATGTGTATGTGCTAATGTCCAGGAAGCGTCAGGGAAATGCATCAAAAAGTGCGGGATGAACAAATTATCAATGAGAAGATGTATAAGCTCCCTGGAAGCAAATGAGATCAGATGCTCAATAAAATCCAGATACGAGCTAACCTCCGTGTGAGGTTTGTGCAAGCAAATCAGGATGAGAGTTCAATAAATAGATGGAGGGCAGGGGACTGTCTTTCTTTTCCTCTGGACACCAGGAATTGCAGGTGGGCAGAGTGCTGTTGTGCTCAGATCCTGCTTGCAGGCTTCCCACAGGCATCTGGTCAGTCACTGCGAGAACAGGATGCTGGACTAGATGGGATATTGGCCTGATCCAGCAGGGTTGTTACGTTCTTTTTAGTAATTTGTAAACCACTCCAGGAGCCTTATTTTATTTCTGTCTGAAGAGCATCCAAATTAAAGATTTTTTTAATTAAATGGTGCAATTAAATGATTATTTAATTCCTTAAATAAATACGCCACAGGGCGCCGTCTCACTTGCTCAATGCTGCTACGTCCCACCCCTCTTTCATGATACTTTGTGTTAGGATAGTTCACCTGTACCCATCACCCTGCCTTTACAACACAGAATGGAGCCCAGAATGGAGAGAGAGAGAGAGAGAGCAAGGCGCTTCTGCTGATGCCTTACCTGGGAATTGCAGCTTTTGTGTTCAGCTACTGATCATCAAAGAGTGCAAGCAAGGCCAGCTCCCATGCATGGCTGCTGATGCCCCTAGGCCAGGTTTGTGCTGTGGGTATAAACAACAAAATCATTCCCATGGAACCTGCCCTGGAAAGCTGGGTTAGGGAGCTCTCTGAGCCTGGGAGAGAGGGGATGTTAATTGGGTCTCACAGTCTCGCCTGGGGCAAGAGAGTCACCCAGCTGTGGCAAAGGTGTTGTTGTCACTGTAAGGCTGCATTAATATGGGTCCCCTTTGCAGAGATGTGCTGTGAACTCTGTTGTTCTCATTGGCCAAGTGCCATTGGGGGCTGAAGGACCTTCCTTGCTTAAGGTATAAATCTGCTGAGACCTTCCATTGCCACACCTTCCAGCTTTTTACGGGGCTGAGGTCTAGGCAGGGAGAGAGGGGAGAACAATGATGCAACATCGGGATGGCCTTTGGCCAGAGAGCTTTAAGCATGTGGATTTGGGGGCTAGGTTGAGCGGCTGTAACTCCTTGTTTCCCAACTACCACCCTTCCCTCCCAATTAGGAAAGGAGAAGGATAGACACCTGCCTATAAAATTGCATTGATCTGGGCCAAAACTGAAACTCATCTAATCAGAACTTTCATTGTTGTCTCTCCAAGTTTCTTAGTTTAGCAGTGGGAAAGGGGAGATGCAGTGGTTTACCCAGTGGCGTAGCGTGGGTTGTCAGCACCCGGGGCAAGGCAAGTAATTTGCGCCCCTAACCTGTGGATTTGCGCCCCTAACCCGTGGATTTGCGCCCCCTAACCCCCAGATGTTGCGCCCGGTGCGGCCGGCCCCCCCTGCACCCCCCACGCTACACCACTGGGTTTACCAGAGCAAGTAGTGGGTGATTATCCCCTCCAGGAACTGATTTCAAAGCAGTTTTATTCATTTTGCAGTGCTTTGATTGAGCTTTAATATATATATAGATATATATTGTTACGCACTTGGAGGCCTTGAAACAGTGCAAGCTAGAAAATTAAATATTTCACAGAAAGTTATTTGTGTAACCCAGGATTAACTTGGCTAAAGATGACGTGAAGCCTTCTTGATGCTAACCAGGATTGAAAAGGATTAAACAAAACTGGCAAGGGAGGGGATACACAAATTGTAGCTCAGGCTGTCCATAAATGTCTGACTGTTTGAAGTAACCCACAGGAGAGGGATCACACTTTAAAGTGCCCTGAAGATGAGCATCTCCCTTTGCAGTATTAAATCATAGCCAAAAATGTGAAAGTGGGAGAGGGAAGAGAAATCACAGGTATGCTAAAATATTTATTTGGACCTGTTAGTCCTCGCCTTTTTGGAGTGTCCCTGTAATGAGAAAATCCAGATGGAGGCAGGGGAAAGTGTGAGAAGGCAGTGATTTGGAGGAGGACATCATATGGCCTATGAAGAATTAATAGAACAACAGGAAGCTTGCTATCCACATTGAGCAAACAGAAACGGGGTCTGAAATGAATTTGCATTGCATTAGGGTTCCCTAGGGTGTGCCTGCAGCGCAGTGGTAGAGTAAATGCATTGTAGGCAGAAGGTCTCCGGTTCGATCCCTGGCATCTCCAGTTTAAACAAGCATAGGCCAAGGGCCCCTTTCATGAGTTTCTGATATCACAGAATTCACAGAATACAGACAAACATTAAAGGGGGGCAGGAGGAAAAGGGGAAGGGGAAGTCTGTATCAGCTGCACATGGACCAGCTTGGATGTCAAGCATAGGAAAAAGAAGGGACCACACCCATGGTGGGTGGGGAGTAGAAGCAAGGTCTCAAAATGGTGCTCAAAAGTTGAAAGTGTTTTATGGTTTATGGCCAACATCCATTTTGAGATATCATATCCTGAGTGAACCAGCTGTTCCAGAATAATGGAACTGGACTGTCTTAAGTTTTTGTTTTGAAAAGCTTTTCATTTTGTATTAAGTATATAGCTTTTCCATTTTTGCCTGTGTAACATATAATCATGAGGCTGCAGCAGGGCTGATGTCAGATGTCAGCATTACTGGGCACATGCCGCCAGTTCAGGGGTCCCATGGCTGATCCCCAAAGTATCACTCTCTTGCTCCTCCTCAATTTCCTCTTTGCTATCAGTGCCTGTTCACCAAGAATGCAGGCAGTGACCAGAGTAAGGAGACGGAGCAGCTTCCTCCATTTCTCTTGCCTTCTCCTTGTGAGCAGTTGTGCAGATTGGGGCCAGTCTGGCCAGAGGGCAGGTGGTTGATGGTGGCAAGAAGGAGGGGTCTGACTCTGACGCACTAAGGGCAGCTAGCCCAAGGGTCCACACTGAATTGTCCTATGGTAGTTTGCCTTCTTTTATCAGCTGCTGTTCTCACCTCAGGCTTTGGTCCCATAGAGAGAGGTTTACAACACCATGGTTTCTGCCTTGGGGGAAAATCAACAGCTGGAACAGGCACCAGAAACAAGGGTTTCTTCAAAAGCAAAGTTTATCTTGAGAAAGGATGATGCAAGTTAAAACTTAGCTGCGTATGTATGCAGTGGCGTAGCGTGGGGAGGTCAGATGGGGCCGGCCGCACCAGGCGCAACATCTGGGGGTTAGGGTTAGGGGGCGCAAATCCACAGGTTAGGGGGCGCAAATTACTTGCCTTGCCCCGGGTGCTGACAACCCATGCTATGCCACTGTATGTATGCTGAAAGAGGTGAGCTTTAAGGAAGGAGGGGTTTGGGTGTTTAAAAAAAATCAAGAAAATTGAAGTTAAAAAAACACAAATGGATACAAAGCAGCTTTGGATAAATGTAATCCGAAAACAAGACTAAGGAATATGATCGCTGAGTGGTCAAGGAACATCTCTCGAAAGAAAGAGTGGGGGTGTAAAACAGAGGTTAAAACAAATGTGGTTTAGTGTCTTCAGACTGCCACCTTGTGGACACAGGTTGGCTTAACGACAAGAGTGGCTTCTGTACGTACAGTGTTAGGAAATTTATCTGTTCTGCCAAGGATCTCCAAATAAGAAGTGCCATGTACAAATAAAGACAGCAAATTAATATGGCAAAGTCTCTCTTGGAAAGATCTTCTGTAAGCAGATCCATTGAGGGGACCAAGATCCTTGGATCCCCTGGCTGAATGTAAGTGGGAGAGAGGAACAGAGTGCGGAATAATCTCTCTTTCCTGAATTGTGCCCAAGGAAAGCACAGTCCAGTTGTGTCAGTTTCTACAAAACGTAGGAAATAAGCATTTGGAACAGTACAATGTTTACACCTTAGGCAACATAAACTATTTTTTTCAGTCTGAGGTTTTAGGTACTTAGGCTACAAATATTAAAGAAAATAGACGGGTGGAAGGCATGTTTGTTTAACATCTAGCCTAGTTAAGAGTTCAAGAAGTTGTATTTGGGTTTGGTTTTTCACTTTTTTGGATTATTTTAAATTTGGGCTGTGAGCCACTTTGAGCCTCCAAGATAAAGGAGGCTACAAATGTTCTAGAGAAATAGAAACTAAATAGCAAGGAAAATACAAATAAAACTAAGATCTCTCTGTGGATTCTTTGTAAGCGGGAAACTCAGTTTCCTCCATTGCTGCTGGGTCCATTTCTTGATCATATGGGAAGTGACTCTTCCTCCTGCTGCTGCCATTCAGAGCGCAGCTGGTGGCAGCAGGCAGCACTGTCACCACACCACTGGGGTATTTTGCTGCTGCCTCTCCCATCACAAAATGGGAGGTCACCTTAAAGTACACTACACTGCAGGGGTCCTTGGAGTGTTCTCTCATTTCCCAGCACAGAAGAAAATGGAATGCCCACGCTCCTTCTGGTTATCTAAATGAACAAAGTGTGGCAATAGAAACAAGATCCACCCCCTTCCATGTGTCCCTGACTCTGTCAATGTAAATCTCCCATATAAGGCTGTAGGCCACTGGAATTAACTCACTTGCCTTCAGAAGTTTACGATATCTATCTATCTATCTATCTATCTATCTATCTATCTATCTATCTATCATCTATCTATCATTTATCTCTGTCATGTGTGTTATAGAAAAACGAAATACTATTAATCACAATAAGTGATATATGCAATAATAGTACTTAGGATTTACATACAGTGGTACCTCAGGCTACATATGCTTCAGGTTACAGACGCTTCAGGTTACAGACTTCGCTAACTCAGAAATATTACCTTGGGTTAAGAACTTTGCTTCAGGATGAGAACAGAAATCGTGCTCCGGCGGCACAGAGGCCCCATTAGCTAAAGTGGTGCTTCAGGTTAAGAAAAGTTTCAGGTTAAGAATGGACCTCCGGAACGAATTAAGTACGTAAGCAGAGGTACCACTGTAGTTAACTTCCAGTGGTCAAAGTACTTTTTTTACAGTGTCTCAGAAAGAGGGAGGGACACTTTTATTATCCCCATTTGAGGACAGACGGGGAAAATTTGACACAGGATTTTCCGTTCAAGTTTTCCATATATATATTTTTCATCTAGAGAAGCCAAAGAGAAGGTGTGGATGATGTTTTCGGCTTCAACAAAGCGGTGTTGAGGAGTGCAGTGCCCTCCTTGGGTGAAGTGTGTATAGTGGTACCTTGGCTTAAGAACTTAATTCGTTCTGGAGGTCCGTTCTTAACCAGAAACTGTTCTTAACCTGAGGTACCACTTTAGCTAATGGGGCCTCCTGCTGCCACTGCAAGATTTCTGTTCTCATCTTGAAGCAAAGTTCTTAACCCGAGGTACTATTTCTGGGTTAGCGGAGTCTGTAACCTGAAGCGTATGTAACCTGAAGTGTCTGTAACTCGAGGTACCACTGTATGTGAATGAGTGAGGCGGGGGGGGGGGCTTTATCTGTCACTCATGGATCAGGCTGACAGGAGCTGTTTAGGTGGCAAAAAGCCCTGATTGCTGATCTGGGAAAACAAAATAGCAATTGTAATTATGGTCTTTGATAAGATAAGGTCTTGGGTGGGGAAGGGAGTCCTGAGCAATCACTAGCCATTTACACTGAATTAGCAGCTGTCAGTCCACGCTGGTCCCCAGGCTGGGCTGAGAGGGAACATTATTAATGGGATAATTTCTCAGTAAAGCAGAAGGGCTAAGGGTCACCCTGACCACAAGCAGTAGTATCCTCCTTCCTTCTGGCCCTGCTAGATTTGGGCTTATTGTACCAACAATAGGTAACTAGATGGACTGTTCATACACTTCTTCTGTGTAGGGGTCACATACCCTTAACTTGATTTTTCACCAGTTCACCCATATCCATGTTGCTGCCTACTGTTCAGTGGTCTTGCCTGCCTGCCTGCTCTCATGAAAGGTAAGTTATCCTCTGCCTTTTAAAATGTGTGAGAAGATTCTCTCTGTGTCTTGCTCCCTTTAAAGTTTCTTAGGAACAAAGCAAAACTGCCTGAGACCTTTGGTCCATCTAGCTCAGTACTGTCTGCACAGACTGGCAGCAGCTCTCCAGGGTTTCAGGCAGAGGTTTTTCCCAACCCTACCTGAAGGTGCAAAAAGCTGGTGCTTTTTTAATGCAAAGCTTGTACTCTACTATTGAGCTAGTTTTCTTTTGCCCTGTATGAAGTGCAGGGAACTTCTCTGGTCTGGGGAATTTTATGTTTGAAAGCCAAAGCGGGACACTCATTTTCTCAACTTGCTGGAACAACACAAGGAAATCTGACCTGGAGCAAATGAACTGAAAGTCACCTTAAACACCAAGTGTTGAGGACTGGAGAAAAATGGGATCTTTTAATTTTTGTGTTGTGCAGCTCAGCCCTACTCAGGAGTGGAGGAAAAGGTTTGTGTCTGATCTCACTTTCCCATATTATATCTCTCCCCCCCCCTTGATTCCCACAAAAGAATTGAAAATACAGGTGTCTGCAGTCTGCTAGAGATCTTCCCATTTCTACCTTTCTCTTACTATTTCAGAATAATCACTCTTTAGCTGCTTGTGGTATATTCTCTTCATTTTTACTTTTATTTTTCCTAACCTGCTACACAAGCCCATGAGTTGCTTGCAAAGCACTCTCTCTCATACACATTCTTCTTCTCTGGGGACCACTTGTAGCCAAGTAAGATTGTCTTCCATAAACACAGTTTTAACAATGAGTCCCTAAGTGACTGTGGAGGCCAGTTCTGGATCCACATGTCCTTCCACAGTGGGGACATTGGTTTCGGGCTGGAGTTGATCAATCATTCCTTCCTCTTAGCACATTATTCCCTTTTGTCCTGAGTTCGAGTGTCTTCAAAGCCCATGACACCTTTGGTAAAGGCTGTTCTCTAATTGGAGACCTTGCAGGCAAGTGTTTCCCAATTGTTGGTGTTTATACTACATTTTTTAAATTTGCCTTGAGACAGTCTTTAAACCTCTTTTGTTGACCACCAGCATTACGCTTTCCTTTTTAAAGTTTGGAATAGAGTAGTTGCTTTGGAAGACGATAATCAGGCATCCACACAACATGGCCAGTCCAAAGAAGTTGATGTTGAAGAATCATTGCTTCGACACTGGTGATCTTTGCTTCTTCCAGTACACTGGTAGTTTGCCTGTATTCCCAAGTGATGTGTAAAAAATTTTGAAGACACCGTTGATAGAATCTTTCAAGGAGTTGGAGATGGCATTTATAAGTGGTCCATGTTTCACAAGCATACTGAGCTTAGGGCTGCAATCCTTTCTCCACTAAACCTTCTGAGTATTGTTCTTATTCCTTAACACTTATAAAGTCCTTAAAATTATCTAACTGCTATTCAGATATCAAAAGATAAGATAGTGTCTGCCTGCAGGCTTTCAGTCTAATCCAGGAAAAATTGAGTGGGGGGGGGGAGGAAAGCAAACACTGGAGCATATACTGATGGGCTGGGCCAGGTGAATCTCCCCTTTGCCCCGATATTTACCCTGGAAGGCAGGGAGAGCAGACTCACAGTAGCCCTGTTCCTGGCTCATGGATGTGGCAAGTGCACGAACGAGACTGACATCTAAGTAGGTATGTATAAGATTGTGCTGTTAGTCTCTTGGAAAATGAAAGTGAAGTTCTATTTGCTGGCCTTTTCTCACTGGTATGAGTAACCTATGAGTAACCTATGCCCTGTAGGTGTGATTGATGATTCCTTGTATGTATTGCTATTTTTCTAGGAAAAAAAGGTGCCAGAACTCACCATGCTCTCTCATAATGGCAATGGTGCCCACCTGAGAGGTGCCAAAACTGAGTTCTGGTGAGTTCCTGCTAAAAAAAACCTGTTTGTATGTCCTGAGGAAGAAATTTGCTGCATAAGCAAAGAAAGAAACCATCCCACAGACAAAGCTATTTAACATTTTTGTTTGCTTACAGCACTGACGCTGACAACAACAAAACATGCTTGAGATGATGCATTGAGTTTGGCTTAGCACAAAATGCCACCAGCCGATAACCTCGGTCCCACAATGTATAGTGTCACTCCTTTGGAATGGGTACTGGAGTGACCATTTCATGGTCTAATTGCTCTACTTACCACATCAAAAGAGTTTTACAATGATTTGGAATGAAATATAATAAAATGCTATAAAATAAAATCATGCATAAAAAACCCAACAGCAGCCACCACAAAGGATAAAAAACAGAATTGCAGCTATAACAACATCTATTTCAGCTAAAAAAGCTATTTGAAATAATAAAAAGAGGCTTGCATCTGCTTCTTGAAAGATGGTAAAAGAAGATACATACAATTCCAAATAGAGATGGGTGAACTTACCCCATCAGCTACAAATTGTGAAGGGTAATTATTCAAATGGATGTTGTGCCTCTGTGCTAGGTCAGTCCCTGTCTCTGCCATTGAGTTACCAGCTGACCTGTGTCAGGACATACCATCCCTGGCCTGGAGGGAGGGGAGTTAGTGGGCTGTTTTTGTTTTTATTTATGTATTTTGTGTTTTTGAATTGTGATTTTATTCTGTAACCGCCCTGAGACCTGCGGGAATAGTACGGTATGCAAATTTAATTTTAAAAAGTGTGTCTGCTCAGGCTATTTCACACTGGGCAAAAGATTCCTGCCTTGCAGGGGGTTTCGACTAGATGACCCTCAAGGTCCCTTCCAACTTTACAATTCTCTGATTCTAGAGGTACTGATTCAGACAGAAGTTTTCAGACAGTTCAATATATCTAGTGCATCCTGGGCATCTGGCATGTGTAATGTGGCATTGTTTTTCCAGCCTCATGCATCACACCATCACTGGCTGTTTCCGATTTGTTTCTTCCACATGCCTTTTGCTTGATTGGTTGTTGCATGGTTTCAAATCCAAACTTTTAAACAGCTTGGTTCTTTTGGCACAGAGTAACTAATTTGTTACTGCAAAATCATTTCATGCTCATGTGCACTGCAAATGGGACTTTTTAACTTCCTTCAGAAAGTAAACAGATATATCAAGCGAGATCTGAGCATGTGCAAAGGTGGCAGAGTTTGGGTGCTTAGTCATACGCAGAACATGTGAGCATAGAAAACATGTGTTAACTTGCAATCAGGCTCAGTTTGAATTATGAAAATGTTTTTGGGATTGAAGTCAGGGTTCATGAACTATGAACCTACTGGATTCAACCTACAAATAGAATAATATTGAGTTTTGGTGGCCTCACCAAATCCAAACCTTCTCAGCTTGTTCAATCAGTAGTCTTACTGGCATGCAATGAAATTAACTCCTAAGTGGAACAGCAGTACTTACTGGGGAAGCTACACATATGTCATAACTTTAGTTTTCAATAAGTATTGCTGTTCCAATTCTCCGTTGCAGTTTAGACAGACAATTGGTTAAAACTCTGTCCTGATGGAAACTGGAAACAGAAAGCTAAAAGATTAATATTGCATTACAATTATGTATATATCGGTTCTTTTCTTAGTATATCCTTATTGGAAGTGACTGAAAAACCTATTATGATAATGATCATGATTATGATGATAATAAACAACTGGGGTGCAAGGTATCCCTAAATATTTAGGAGAGACAGACAATGGATGGGTCTGATGACCCTGTAGCTTCTCAGGTTTTTATCAGATGTGGCAGTGGAGACAGGATACTGGGTTGAATGGTTTGCATTCACCTGGCAGGAAATATTTCTTTATAATAACTTTGGGCTTGACAAAACTTTCAGTTGAGTTTTGTACACTTTGCAAATGTTGCCTCGAGTTATATTCGTTTAAAAGGATTTTTTTGTTTGATTTAGCAACTAAAAATTATTATTTTTTAATGGTTTTGGGTTTTTAAATAAAAGAGAACAATGAAAACATAACTTCCAAAGCCAAATACAATAGAATAATTTATCCAAAATAGCCATGGGAGGGTAACCATAGCATTCAGATGATTATATCCAAACTGAAGAGAGTGCAAGACTGCTATTGACCGAGTGTTGTATTGGCAAAGAGAAAATAGCAAAGCATCTGATAGAACTCCAAACTTTTTTCAAAGAGGGCCAGATTTGATGAAGTGAAGGGCTGTGAGGGCCAACCAAAGGGCCAAAAAAAGTTGTTGACCTTTTTTTAGGATTTTACCCCAAAGTTGCTGAGCTTTTTTAAGGGTTGGAGTTGTTTTGGGGGGATTGATGTTGTTTTTAGGATTTCACCCTAGAAAATAAACTGCCACAGGGGCCAGATTAAACTGACCGGAGGGCCACGTTAGGCCCCCAAAAAGCACTTGGGACATGCCTGCTTTAAGACCAACAGATTTATTGTGGCATAAAGTTTGGTGGGCAACAACTCAAGCCACACAATGCATCTCTTGAACATTAAGGTGCCACAAGACTTTAGGAGGTTGCAACAAAAACAACTAATATTAAAGCTGACTAAGTGCTACATGGAAGAGACAACTGAGTTTAGATAAATAAGTGTTTTGGGGTGTTACATTGCATATATATATGGGGTTTGGTTTTACACACACTCACACACACACACACACAAACAAACAAACAAACAAACAAACGTGGGTGTGATCTGGGGTTGGGTTTTTTCCTAGCATGGGAGTGGGGAAAATGTTACTGTTCCCAGAAAAAGCACAAAGTTAATTAGACTGCAAACTCCTGCGCTTCTGCCTAGCCCCAACTTTCCTCTGTTTCCAGTTTGAAGGGAAATTAGTGAAGCTGTAACTTCTGGCCTTATCAGTACACAGAGCAGATAGAATTACCTCTCCAGCAGAAGGTGTGCTGCTTCCGAACCCTCCTGGGGCTTTCACCCCCTCTAGCTGACCTGCTCTGTTGCTTGGGCTTGGCTTCAGAAAGCAGCAGACAAAACGAAAAATGACTTGAGTTTGGCTTTAATAGTTTTGTGGATATTTGTGCCACCAATGTTCTCTCCCCCCCCCCCCCCGCCTCCATGGCTTAGCATGCCTTGAAAGTAGAGGAAGAGAGGAAGGGTAAGTGGATAATGGGACTTAGTGGAGATAATGGGCACTGCAGTGTATTTATTTGTTTTGGTGGTGTGTTTTCCCCCTCCTGAAAGTCTTGCTCTTTACTCTAATTCTTTTAATGTCTATCACTTGCTGCAGTTCGCTTGCACTGGTTGTCCCAATCCACAAAACCAGATTTCCCAAAGTCCGTGCATAATAGTTTTAAGTCAAGTCCGGGCCCCATGCTGAACTTTATGTGGTGGTGGCTGGCATGACAGAGTAGCAAACCAAAACTACAGCACTTGTGAGAATGCCTGCTTTCCGCTTTGGATGGGATTGGTCTTTAGACCCTCTTTATGGGCATATGAACACCTCTCCCCCAAACACACAGCTGGTGTCTTTCAACAAAAACGAATTACCCTGGGAAAACATGGGCCTGTGAAACCATACTGGAGGAGTAATGCAAGGAGTTCTGGTAGTCATCCAGTAACAATTATGCCTGAATTTATTATCCCACCTCTTCTGTGAATGGGTTATTGGATTCCACTTGGACTTCATGTCTTGGGTTGTCCTTTGAAAAAGATGCTTGGCCAACGCTTTCTGGTGTGTTCACAGGATGATCTCAGAAACCAATTGTGGAAGCTCCAACAGTCTTGCTAGAATAACCTCACAAACTGGGTTCCTGTGATCCAAGGAAGAGAATGCTGGGACTTATTTGTGGCAGATGCCCATTCCTCTAGCTACCAGGCGACTGACATGGGGTAACCACTGGCTTCTGTTGACAGGACTGTGATTTAGGTGCCAGAGGATCAGGGTGTAGATGCAGTGGTCTGGATGGGATGCAATGGAAGCTTCTTCCCAGCAGCTTAGACGATGTTCATCCTTGTTCAGCCAATCACATCTCCATACTTCTTAATTATCTGCAGTAGGTACAATTTTGTTCCTGGGTTCCCTTATGCTGGGCTTGGCCTCTTAAAATCCTAAACCAGCCTTAAAAACATCGGGAGAGCATCAGGGATATACTGCAGCAGACTGTGGCGGTTCCATTTAGCCCTTATGACTTAGCATTTATGTATTTATATCCCACCTTTTCTCTAAGGAGCTTGAGGTGGTTCACATGGTTCTCCCCACCCCTCATTTAATACCCACAGCAAAGAAGGTTGCTTTGGGTAGTTTAAGCTGAGAGGCAGTGAGTGAGCTCCATGGTTGAGTGGGGATTTGAACCCTGGTCCCCTAGGTCCTAGTCTGACACTCTAACCACTATGCCACATGGGCTCTCATTGGTAGACCTATCCTCAGAATGTGTCTAATTGCCTATACCTCTCCCCATGCCTTGTGCCAGTGGAGTCCACAAGTTCATTTATGCATTGTGTGAAGAATGGCTTTGAATCACATTTTCTTCCCTGGGTTTTTGAGTTGGTCATTTCAGGTCCTGTAGGGCCAGCGAAGGCAACAAGTTAACTGTTCTTCAGTCACTCAATGCAAGCCTCCACTCCGGCCCTTCCTCTTTCTTCCCCCTGTAGTGCTTCCCTTCTCCACTTCAGCGATCTAAAGTGGCCTGGCCATTTTTATTGTGTCTCTCTCTCTTAAAGTGCTTAATTTTTGAAATGAAAGGTGCTGGGGCTCAAGTCCATCTGGAAGATGCAGCCTTTGCCCTCCTCTCCCAGCCTAGTGCTCCCTGGGGTTGATGAGACTTGTAACATCTGGAGGGCACTGGGTTGGAGAAGCCTGGTGTACGTAGCCCATGCAGAAAGGAAGGAAACCTGTGCCTGTGTGCTCCACATGTCACCGGTGCTGAGCAGCAGCACTGCAAACAGGTTCCACGGCTAAGTGCCAGCCTTGGTCTACATAAAGCCCTGGGGAAGGGGAGGAGAGGGGAGAGAAGCAGCCATTAGGCTTTGTGGGTGCTGGGTGTTACACACACACACACACACACACAATTAACAAAGCACCATTGGCTGCTCCTGCACATAATCTGCATACCTAGCGGCCCAGTTTTCAGAAAACATACCATCACCTTAATGCACTTTCATGCCTTTAATATTTTTAGTGTGCTTATGTTTTCATGAAAAGTGAAATATACATCTATTTAAGTATTGCATGCTCTCTATGTGCAAATATATTTTCCCTGGTCTCAGACATGCATTTATTTTCAAACCTGTGCACCTACACAGGCCACATTTCTCAGGTCCCATAAAGGACGGATTCCTCACTTTTGCACTCTACCTAGCCTCTAAGGCACACTCGTTTTGCGCCATTATGTGCCGAGCGTGTGTTTGTGCAGATGGTCAGAGAAAGCATAGGATATATATGTGTGTGTGTTTGAATATCGCACCAACAACCTTCTCCCATAGCCATGTGCATAATACACTTTTACCATTAATGACCGTGAAAGCACCCCCAGGCACGGATCCCAACATTTACCCGACATCTCTCCCACGAGCGTTTCTCTCCCCACCGCGACACAAAAGCAGGTGCTTAGACACACTCGCCTCTACACACAGCGATTTCCCTCTCGCGTGTAGCCAAAGCGCCCCACCGTGCTCCAAGACTGGCACACACTTCAGCCTGCTTTCTGCCGCTTTGGCACCCGTCACACACGCGTCCGAGGCTGGTCGTGGGAATCCGCGCCACCACCCCCCGGGCAGCCTCGTGGGTACGCACACGCGCGATGCCACCGGGCACAGGCCACAACGCACAAGCGCATGTGTGTGATCAGCTCACCCCCCTCTTCCCTGCCCAGCTGCTGCGTGGGTCTCTATGTGAGCGAGAGGAACCCACCCCCACCCCCCGCCTTCCGAAGGTGCCTCCTCGATAGCCTTCGGGATGCCTCGGAGCGCAGCCTGCCGGTCCCCCCCGCCGGGGGGGGAGGAGAGAGGAGGGGGTCTGCCGGAGGGCCATCCCCGGACAGATGAGAAGGGGCTGGCACATTGGCGAGCCGCGCACAAGAGGAGGGACCAGCGCTGGGCCGGTGCGCACTGCCCCCCGGGCGCTTGAGAGCAAGAGAGAGCGAGAGGCGCAGCGCCCTCCCTGCCGCCCGGCCGCCTTCCTTCCCCACAGCCGGCGATCCGGGGCTCAGGAACTGTCAGCGCAGCCTGGGCGCCTGCTCTGCCCCGGAGCCTTGCTGACAGCCGAGCGCCCCTTCCGCGCCTCGCCGGGCTCTAGCGCAGCCGACCCCCGGGCGCGCCCTCGCCGCTTGGGCCCCCGGAGCAGCCGCCGCAAGACCGGCGCTCCCCTCGCTTTCCCGGCCCCGATCTCCTTCCGCAGCGGCGGCGCCGGTTCTCGAGGGCATGGGCTGGCCGCGCCGAGGGAGCCCCTTGCCCTGACCGAGCCGCTTCGGGGAGGCAAGTGCCGCGTGTGGAGCTGGGCGCGGAGAGACGCGCGAGGAAGAAGAGGCAGCCGAAGCAACCGGCGAGCTTAACGCAAAGTGAAAGAAGGGAGGCTGAGAAGCAGAGCCTCCCACCGTCCCGGGAACCGGCCAAGATCCAGCGCCGGGGGAAACCGCTCAGGATGAATCTCTTCTCGTCCATATTCAGCTATTTGTAAGTAACTGCTGATTATTTGGACTTTCCCGGCTTTCCCTTGCCACCCCCCCAAAAAAAACAACCACCACCCCAACAGCCTCCCTTGATTTTCCATCTTTATTTCTGCTCCATTTCAAAAGCGAAATCACCTCAACATCTACTTTGTTTTTTCCCCCTTTCCTCCGCTTTCCCATCATTCTAGGCTACTGCACTTGTTTGCTTTCTGCTTGCAGGCACAGGTAAGGAAACTGTTTTATTACTTTTTATCCTTTAAGACATTATTTGGTGCGTCTTGAAGCTCATAGCCAAATCTTTTTCAAGCATTTTTTTTTAAAGAAATGGAAAGCGGTTATAAGAAAAAGAAAAAGTTTAGATAAGGAGTTTGATGGGAAGCGTTTGATGGAGCAACCAAAACACGCAGCAGAACGTTAAATATAAAATGTTTGATAAAATTAAACAACAGGAGGTTGGTTAAAGTGAAAGTAGATGCAAGCTTGGTTCAAAAATTGAAATCGCAGACATGAGAGAAGCATGCAAAATCCAAGGCAAGAAATAGATGCTGATTAATTTAAAATGTACTGAAGTTTAGCCAGACATTGTGCAAGTGTGTGGATGGATGGGTAGGTAGGTAGTTATTGTTTGCTGAAATTGCTAGCACCTTTGCTCCGCTGCTATGATTTTCAAAAGTTTAATAATATTTAAGGGATGGAAATTCTAACCATTATTAACTCTAGCTTGCTCGCCATCGGTAGTGCTGCTAATATATTAAACAACACAGTCTGATACTGTGGGATCTATAACCCTGCTGGTGCAGTATTGATTGCAAATCCAGAGAGCCAAAGACAAATGCAATTTCCCCTAAGAAAGAGAGTGAAGGGGGGAGAGAGAGAGAGAGAGAGGGAGAGAGAGAGATAACAGGTGTAAGGTTCCGAGTTAAAATTGCAAGGATCTCTTGATTTTGTAAGTCAGAGTAACAAAGATCACTCTGAATGTGAAGGAGGAACATGGGAGTTGTGTTAAAAAAAAAAAAAAGCTACATTGTAATATTTTGGGGGCGTCAGATGGAAATCAAAGAGGGATGTGGGTGTCCACATGGTCCCCTCATCAGAGCTGGCAAAAGAATCCAGAGATATTATCAAAAGAACCTTCTGTAGGAAACACAGAGAGAGACACAAAGGAAAGGAAAGGAAAATTGTCAAGGGAAGACTTCTATAAACCCCAGCTTTGAGGAGGAGGTTACTTTTCCCATTTGCATGGAATAACCTTAGCATTTGACATGGGCAGCGGGTGGGGTGGGGGGGAAAGAGAGAAGAGTCGGGGGTTACTTCGTACACTGCCACCCCATGAGGTTGAAAGGAACAAATCTCCTCAACATTTGCTCAGAATACGTCTTTATAAATGTCAGGGGCAAACTAAACCCCTTCAGACTTAAAAGAGGAATCGGAGATGTGGAGGGGGTGGAAGAATTCTCCTAAGACCAGGCTGTGTGAGAGAGGAGAGAAACAGATCTGAGCAGTGGCAATATCATTGTACAACTGAAGCTACACATAGCCGCTCCCCGCCCCCCCCCTGCCGCCCGCCAAACTGTTCCATAACAGAATCTACTGCTAACAGGGTTACGAGTACTTTGAATGTGTGGCTGGGGGTGGGTGGGGAGGTGGGAAACCCATAGCCAGCCTTGATGTGTATGGAAAGGCTCGTAAATATTAGCTGCAAAGACAATTCCGAACTGCCTCGGCTGCTGACACAACTGATCCCTGTTTAAGGGGGATAAAATATGGCTGCTCCCCCCCTCCACCTTCTTCTTTTGGTCACTGGTTACTCTGGTCCACAGCGCACAGGGCCCTTATAGCCCCACAAAGCAAAACTCTCAAACAGGCCACTTGAAAGATCAGGAAAGCAAATACCAAAGACACAGAAACAAGCCCAGTAATTGAAAGCCTTGGGATGATTACCTAGCTAGAAGTCCGTCGCACTCGCGTGCATGTTGTATTGCCTGGAATGAGCTGGATATGAATGATGGAGCCGGTTTATTTTTGCTCTGGTGGTGACCTTAAAGTGATTCCTGCAGAGCCTTCCTGGGTTTGAACTGGAGCAAGCAGGATCGGGACCATGCCTACTTGAGCTCCGTGGCGTTTGCGACCTGGTTTGAATCGGCACAAGTCTTTCTGAAATCTGAGGAGCTGTGCTGGTTGTAATTCTGTCCCAAGTGTTCCAGGATCACCTGTGTTTTCTTTATCCCATGCTTGATTCTCAACAATAAATGTCTAGGTAGCGGTTGCAATTTTTGCATCCATGCCAGGGTTTCTTATACTGACCTATCACGAACCTGGCTCTGCACAGCACTAGCTCAGAGTGCTCTAAAAAAATGCACCAGGAACATGCCGAGAGCGCCTTTCTCGGAGGAGTAGAGATTATAATGGTGTGTTGTATATTTTTCAATTTCCTAAAGGTAACTGTTCAGTCCCCACCTAATTTTACACAGCATGTGAGGGAGCAGAGCCTGGTGACCGACCAACTAAGCCGGCGACTCGTCCGGACCTATCAGCTGTACAGTCGGACCAGTGGGAAGCACGTACAAATCCTGGACAACAAGAAAATCAATGCCATGGCGGAGGATGGAGATGCTCATGGTAAGGCTGAATATGCGGGCAGAAGGGCTGGGGGAGGGTGGTGGTGCGCGCAGCACAGTAATTAATGATTTCCGTCCTCTTTGTTAGCCAGAAATCATTACAAGTGTTCAGAAGGCAGGGGTCTTGCGATGGAAGAATGTGGCAATCAATATTTGTAATAATAGTACATTGCTATCCCCCTGGGGATCAGGATGATAGCTCTGATTATGAGGAGGCGTGTGGGTTTCCTTTTATTTTTTTACACCTGATCTCTCTGACCACCCAGATGATGGGGTGAGTTGCATTTAAAAAACGTTTTTCTTTTGTGGTCGTGGTGAGGAGCGGAAAAGAAGAGGGATGCCCAAACTGTTTAGATTAGAAATAGCTGGTGCATTCCTGCAACATAGCTCTAGCTAGGATCTCTCTCAGTGATACGGAAACAAGGAAGCATGGAGGATGTGATTCGAAGCCCCAGAGTTTCCCAGAGTCTTAGGCAGAGATTGTCACCAACTGTATTCAGTCTCTGAGTGCAGCAAACACAAATCTGTGGGATGCACGGGAGAACCTGGCAGCAGATCCTCTTGTTCTCTAAAATAAAGGGGGTTTGGCAGGGGAGCCCTGAGCAGCGTGGAAGTTTTAAATAACTTAGATCGTAAGTGTTAATTACTCTTTCAAATGCTCAAGCCATATACAAGAGGACAAGGTGCTAGCAAAACTGTGGCTTCAATAAATTGTAAGTCTTTGAGCTCCTTTCCTTGCATATGTGAGACACAGGACAAGGTTAGCTGACATTCTGAAAGCTCTGACTTCCTTTATTTTCTGTGTGCTGGCAAAAATATGTGCATCCTTACATTGCACATACATATTTGTACATGCTGTATGCATCCTGCTTAAAATTCCTAGCCTTCCACATTAGATGTCATTTCTCCTTTTCACTTACAACTAAACTGCTGCAAACATTCATCCTCTCATATAGCTTTGGGCTGACTGAAGATTTCAGAATGAACTTTAATAGTTGGGGCTAAGTGGGTTCTACATGTACAAAGATGTATTTTTAACCTTTCAAGCAAAGCATGCCAGCCTTAAAGCAACCATGATCTGAAGGAGACCAGTTTGTTTCACAAACAAAGTTCCCCCTCCCACTTAAATGTCTTATATATAAAGAGAGATTACTTTAGATTTAAATGACAATGTTAAGAGAGGCTAGAATGAAATGAGGGAAACAGCTTGAAAAAGAAAAGACCTCTATTAAAACATAATAAAAAGGTTAAGCATTTGAAGAGCTAAGAAGCAAGCCGAGCAGTGATCTAAAACAGAGAGAGAACACAAGCAGTTTTTCAGATGTAAAGTTTTAAAAGAGTCGCAAGTCTGTAAATGTTAAAATAGAGGTTCAGGATTGTTCTATATGAATCTCTGGAGAGACCCCCATGTCTGGAAGAGCTATTAAAACTCTTCTTACTTTCACCTTTTTAAACATTTCCTGAATACTTTCTCCTCTTCGCAGTCCAGTTAGGGGATCAAGTGTGCCTCGCTGCATTTTTTCTGCATCTACGTAGCCACTTTCCCTTCAAAGTTTGAGCACGAAACATAATTTTTCTGGGATAAATCTGTCACTGAAGTGAAAGAATAGAGTTGAAAATGCTAAGCTCCCCCCACCCCCCACCCCAAACAAAATCAACCTTTCGCACCATTAACACCAAATATTAAAACCTCAAGTCTTTATTTTATATTAAGTATTGAAATTGGGGGCTGAAGATTTTTCCTTTTTAAGTGATTTATTTCTGCCAATGACCATTTTCTCTGCTGTGACATTTTTACGGCTGACTTAATGTCAGGTCCATTTTTCTCGGTTATCTGTCTTGATTGTCAATATCTTTCTCCGTTTTCTAATTAGGAGCAAAGCCCCATGCATCTTAAACCTTGGTCCACCTCTCTGAGCTCTGTTTAGCCGTCTATAATCTGGATTAAAATGGTCTTTATCTGTATGAGAAGGAAATTGTTCTGAAAGTGAATGATAATTGCTGTATTGGATTCTGGCTGTGTTGACGGCTGGCATTTGCTACTGGGACCTGGCTGCCGTACATATTTTCGTGCTGCCTGGGGCCTGGGATGCAACTTCCACTGCTGTGGCTTTTTGTAGGCCAGTTGTACTTAACTCTTTGCCCTTCCTGCCCCACTGTGAATCCACGGCTCTGCTTTCGAGCAGAGTTCCAAGCCAGCAGGGCCTGCCAAGCGACCAGCGATTCAGCGCTGGAGGCCGGTCACCAAAGCGGCTCGTGTGGCAAGGCAAAGCCCACCAAACAGACAATAAATCAGAAAGAGCCTTTGAAAAGGTGGAAAGGACAAAAAAGGGGGGGAAAGAGAGAAGCAGCAGCATGTGTTGTTCTGCCTCCGTTCAGGGCTGATTTTCTGTGTCTTTCCATCAGTCAGCAGAAGAGAGCATGGAAATTGATGCTCTTTAAACCTTTTACTGCTCTCTTGATCGACCTCCCTCGCTCGTGCCCCCCAAAGACAGATAAATAAGGGGACCTTGTCTATGTGGCTCAATGAAGAGGAGTCGGGGGTCCAATTGCTCTTTGGCAGGGGGTGGGGAGACGGGGACTTACAGATGTTAATATTTTATAGGAAGGAGAAGTGCTAAAATTAACGGGGTTGTAATGGGTCGGAAGAAGTGATGTGATGTTGTAATTCATACACAGCATAGTATGAGACAGGGAGGGAAGCAGCCATTCTGCCAGGGTTTGGACCACCAAGGCTTGGGGCCTAGTCTAAAGGCTTAGTTTAGATAACTGTTTTCATTATTGTTGGTGAATCCCCAACTACTGACACAGTTGTTTTCTAATCTTTCCTTGTTCACTTGTGTCGAGCCATCCTCCACTATTGTTAATATTGTGGATGTTGGCCCCTGTTGAGGAAATATAGTTATTTTGCCTCAGTGAAGCTGAGGAGAATAATAATGTTGTGGTGAGGTCCTGGCCTTTCACAGACAAAACATGCTGGTTGCAAGAGTTGGGACCTGAATGATCAAAGGGCAGAAACAACTCCCCTATGAGGAAAGGTTGCTATGTTTGAGGCTGTCCCCCACCCCCCAGCTACAAAAAGCCAAGTAAGTAGGGGGCATGATCAAAGTTTGTAAAATTATGCATGGTGTGAAGAAAGTTGGGTCTGAATGGTGGGAGATTTAGGAAAGGCAAATGGATGCATTTCTTCACACAATATAGAGTTAAACTCTTGGATTTGCTACCACAATATGTGGTAATTGCCACCAACTTGGATGGCTTTTAAAATGGGACTAGACAAATTCAGCTATTAACAGAAGCTAGTCTTGATGGCTGTGTACTACTTCCAGTATACCTCTGAATGCCGGTCACTAGGGAACAACAGTAGGACAGGACTTTTGCCCTCATGTCCTTCTTGCGAGTTTCCCATAGGCATCTGGTCCACCACAGTGGAACACTGGATGCAAGACCAGACGGGACTTTGGCCTGATGAAACAAGGCTCAGTCTTATGTTCTTATGAGAATGAGAGCAGAAGAATGATCTGGTGCTGAATATGTAATAGGATGAATTTCTGTGGGAAATAGTATAGATCTACTGGTGTTTCTATGATCCATAACTCTCTTTATTTAAGTCAAATATCCAGGGCCTGTTACTTTAGGATCCTGCCCATCCAAATCTAGTTTTCCTTTTGCCCATCTACGCTGTAATATTTGTTGGATGCTTTGTACCCCAATTATTATTATTATTCTTTAGAAGACATCTGAAGGCATCCCTGTATAGGAAAGTTTTTTTTAATAATGTTTAATGTTTTATTATATTTTTATATACATTGGAAGTTGCACAGAGTGGCTGGGGCAACCCAGTCAGATGGGCGGGGTACAAATTATCATCATCATCATCACCACCAGAGGAAGAGACTGTTTCTCTTCATAATCCATCTCAGGTTTGCTCTAAACCCACTACTTTGCCAAATGAGTGTTTTGTATGTGTCAGTGGCAATGGTGATGGAGTAGTGAACTGTAGGTTCCTGTGAAATAACATACCCCAGAAAAGCATCTTAACCAGCCCCTAGCTATATACATAAATGCAGCTTCCATTAGCTCGGGCATACTAGGTTTGAGACCATTGATTTATTCTACTCTGTTACTGTTGCGTCTTGGATTTTATTGCTCCTGTTTATTCAGCTCTAACAAAGTGTCAGACACTGGGCAGGCCATAGAACAAGCCTTGTAAGCCAACTCTGGATTGAAAGATAGTGTGGAAATCAAATAAATAAATAAGCAAGTGATACAGTCCCTGCTTTCCAAGCTTTGTAAAATCGATAGGACAAAAGGGAGAGGGGCAGAGCTTGAGAAAGGTTTCAAGTTGTCCTCATGAATGGCTAAAAAGAGAAAGCATTGTGGAGTGTAGTGGCCTTTTAAGCACTAGCTTCATGGCCACAGCACTGAAGGATTTCCCATGGTCCTATTCAGATTGGAAATACCTCGCCCCCTTGCCCTGCCTGAGGAAGGCAGATCACAAGGGCAAAATGAGAGGTTTGTGCACAGCCAAAGTCAAGAGCCAAAAAGCCTTGTAAAGGTCAAAGGGCAAGGTATAAGTGAAATAGAAAAGTCTACTCCTGCAAATGAACTGCAACTGCTTCTGAAGTGTCTCTCTTCCCATGAAGAAGGATATTTAAAAAGTGTCTTTTGATGCTTTTTCATACAATGCTTATAGCACATCAAATGTAGAGTAGCTGCTTGATTGTTGCAAAGGATTTAAACATCTTACTTCAAAAAACCTCCCATTTCAGGCACAACACAATTTCCTAACTTTCAGATCATCGTAATACAGTATATTATGGCTGGTGTAAAAAGGCCATTGCGTTTTGAAGTGATGCTGTCTGGAACATGGCAGTGCTACAATTGGCTATTGATTAAGCCCAGCATCACTGATAATGAGTGAGACAGTCTGGACCCAAAATGTCCCTCAACCAAACCTCAGGCATCTGGTGACCCAAACCCTAGTGCTCCATTTGCCATGAGGAGGCTTGCATAAGAGCTAAGCTGGTTACAAAGTGGGAAAATGATCCTCATCAGTTTGCAAGTCTATATGTTTTGCCCATTTTCACAACTTGAATAGTTTCTTTGACCCTTTCCTGTGGCTGTAGGTCAGATGAGAAACTTTCATTAGCTAAAATTCGTTCTTCTGTTTAACACTTTCTCACTTCCTTTCTCTCTCCCACATTAGCAATATTCACATGTGATACATTCCAGATGAAAAATGTTGGTGTTAGGGAAGATCCACATGTTGTTATTGCAGACAGTTTCCTAAGTCTCCCCAATTCCCTCAGCCAGGCTGACTCCTAGTATTGGAGCCACTCTTGGGAAAACATGGGTTAAAATGACCGGGGGAAGGTGGAACATTTGCAGGAGAGAATTAGAGGAGGGTTAAGCACCCCCTGCCAGTTCTCCTCTATACCCTCCCTATATTAGCATTACGGAAACCCATGCAAAGTTTGAAATTCTGTGGGTTTTTCCTACTGGGAAGTTCCACCTTTAGTGTCACAGGTGAATATATCCCTTGGTTTGAGGATTTAGCTGGCATTTCTACTTGATGTCCTGAGTCTCGACAGTTTTGCTTCTTTTGGAAGCACCTTCTCTTTTTGGTAAACTGAATGCTCCACTTCTTTTATAATGAGGTGCTATCATCCTGCCTTTCTAGGTGTTTGTGTTATGGAAATGTGCTGTAAAAACTATCATCTGATTCGCTGAGCACAAGAAGCAGAACAGGAGAGGTTGTGTTTATGTTTTGCCTAATGATTAGAACAAACTCATTCAAGTTTTGCATTGGGGGTGGGTGAATCATTCAGCAGCAAAGGTGATGCAGGAAAGCTGCTTTTTCTCAGCAAATTTCAAGGTCTCTTTTGATCCTTCCTCTGACTGATTAGAGTTTTCAGCTTTGTATTTGTGGATATGAGGCATGGATACCACAGACCACATATAGCTTGACGATGCATAAGGTTTGTGTATGAAACTCAGGATCACCTTTTCTTCAGAAGCCCTTGTCAGACATAGTAGGTCTCAGACTCTAGAATTTGGGGGAAAGGCACTGACTCACTATTTACTAGAAGGATTCCCTTACCCCCTGTGTGCCCACTGGACCACTTCAATCTATGGAACTGGCCATTTTACAAGCGCCAAACAATGTTTGCTACACGCTTGCAAGTAATCAATCTTTCAGATAGGCAGCACCTACTCTTTAGAAGTCCCTGTTCATTAATATTAGGCAGGCACCTTTGTGGTTTTGGTTTTACCAGGCATGTAATTTTGACACACAATTTTATTATGTACAATTGTTTAAAAATTGCAGGTTTTCTTTGTATATAAAAATTACGTTAACTTTTTGTTAATGTTTGCTTTTATTGATTTTTATTTCAAATGAATATTTTAGATTTTTCTTTGCAAGCCCCTTAGAGGCCTTCTATTGAGTAAATTGGATATAAACATCAATTGACAAACAAATATTCCCTGCACTGCCACAGCAGTAGCAAATACATGTTGCAGCTGGAGATTTGAGACAGAGGTTTGTTGAGTCCAGTTGAGACCCACAGGGTTCTCAGTGTCTCCTACAGTATGCCAATCCTTCCAATATAACTGCATAACCGAATCACTTCCATTGTTAAGTCTGATCAACTTGCTGTGACGGCTAAAACCATTTTACTTTGCTCTGCGATAGGGGCAGGAAACATGCAGTCCTCCAGTTATTGCTGGACTACAACTCCCATCATACCTGACCATTGGCCATGCTTGCTGAGACTAATGGAACATAGCAACATAGGGGTACAGGTTCCCTGCCCCCTCTCTAGAACATCTCATTGCTCCCTCCGAGAATCCCAAGTACCAAGCTACCATCATTAAAGTTTCTGGCCCATTCTGCAGATAGACTCCTGCAGATATATTGGTCTCAAAACTATCCATGATGGTGGCAGGTGCATTAAATCTGGGCCTGCCTTGGTAGCAGAGAAAGGGGGAGCAGAGTCTCTTTCTAAGAGCAAAGGGGACATGTGAGGGATTGGACCCCTTCCCTCTCCAGTACCTTGTCAAAAAAAATTTCACTATAATGCTTTCCGTGCAGCAAAATGGGCCTAGGACTGCCTGTAACCTGTCCTGTTCACAATAGGTGATGGGATGAGATGGTCCTAGATGGGACTTCCCTCCTGTCTCTCTCTGTGTTAGTGAAATGTGTGAAATTGAGAATCACAAACAAGAACCATTTTGCCTGTACCTAAGACATGATGAATTCCATAATCTGACATTGCTAGAGGGATAAAGTCTAACTTATCATAACTGGCACTGCAACAGCAGTGGGAGATAAGTACTGATGATGTATTGAGCATCATCAAGAGTAATGACTGCCTAGGTTCTGGCTTGTGAGCAAACCTTCCCTTTAAAGTAATAAAAGAGCAAAACCAGTTTTGGTGCCTGGGACACTTTGAATCCCCATTCAACTGACCAAAAATGCTGCACAGTACAGAAATGTTGCTCCGTTTCCTCTCTTTCATGTACAATGACAGAGAAGGGCTGGTATGGGTGAGATGGTCCTTTGGGGCTGGCTGGCTCCATCTCTTTGGGGTTCCTGCAGTGGCAAGAAGAAGGGGACGAGCCATTGATCTGTGATTTGCATAGCTGCTTTGAAAGTTAATCAATGCCTCCATTAAAAAAACTGAGACTAAATCAATACGCCCTCTCAACTCTCGCAAAGGTGAAATGCATTAAGGGGCTGCCCTTACCCTTCCTGGCTTCCTCTACCAGCTGCAAAGTCAGCAGCAGTTCAGAGAGACAGAGAAAGGACTTAAACTGATCATATGGAGCTTCTTGACCTACACAGAAAAGAGATACAAGAAGAGCAAGGGGACCAAGTATAAAAATACCAAATTAGAAAGTAATTTTCCTGCTGCTACTGCCCAAATCATTGTGTGTCCTTTTAAAGTAGGATGATTTAAAGCAATTACTGGCCAGGGCTTTATATTAACCTTGTGTCCTGTAGCCTTTCTGTGTTGTGTGCCACAGACATGTGCCCACTTAGTTCTCTATAATGAGAGGACAAGGGATCTTTTGCTCTAAACAGCAACTGGATGTCCATTGGTTTCAGAAATGGAAGTATATAAGACATTCCATCCAGCGCTGTAAGACTTGCAATAGCCATCATGCATGGCCGACTCTCGAAAATGGGTCTGATTCTGTCTATTGCTGAATTTAAGATGTCCGTTTCCTGAAGAAACAGGACTGCTGAAACACCTGCTGAAAACTTTTCTATTCCACCAGGCCTATGCAGGCAATTAAGAGTACATCTCCCTCAATGGTCTATTGATGATTGTTTTTAATTTCCTTTTGTTTTTAACTAGTTTTTAACTTTCTAAGATTTTATTGTCTGGTTTTATGTTTTTATATCGTTGTAAGCCATTGTGATATATTTTTATGATACAGCGGTATAGAAATATTTTTTATAAATAAATAATAAGTAACCTTTGAATGGAAGCACAATTGTTGGTTTGTTCCTGCTACTATGGGTGAACAATTAGGAAGCCACCCAGTACATGTAGTCACTATGTATGCCATATTTCCCCCAGGCTTCTCCACTGATTTTGATGACAGTGGCAGCAAAAAGAAAAGAAATTTAAAATATTAGTGCCTTGATGGTGGTGGGGGGATGCAAATCACCTCCTACCCTAGCCATTGAATCAATCATTTGATGAGAGGAGAGGAGGCAATAGCTCTCTTCCTCAGTTGACGTGCATGGAGGTGAGAGGGATGTGTGTGTGTGTGTGTGTGTGTGTGTGTGTGTGTGTGTTTAAAAGACAGGTTTGGGGTACTAGACATACCCACTTTTGGCCACACCCATCACTAGCAGGTCGCTTTTGAAGGGTGGCCAAGGTTGAATGTGACACTTGGTCTTATAATTAGTTCACCCTGATCCTTCTCTTGGGGAGGGCCATAGCTCAGTGCTAGAGCATCTGCTTTGCACGTAGAAGGTCCCAGGTTCCATCCCCGGCACCTCCAGTTAGAACCAGGACCATCTGCTGTCTAGCAGAAAAGTACTGTAGACAATACTGAGATATAAGGACCAATGGTCTGACTTGATAGAAGGCTACTGTAACAAATGCTATAAGGAGGGACACAGCATCCCTTCCCTTTTTGGTTGTGTGGTCCGTGCTGCCTAAGAAAATGCTATTTCTAGAAGACAAATTATCCTCTTGGAGTACTGTATGTGGTGCCCATCTTGTAACATTCATGTGACTCGTTTTCTTGCCATCTTCTCCCGCTCCAGCCAAGCTCATTGTGGAGACCGACACATTTGGGAGCAGAGTAAGAATCAAGGGGGCTGAGACAGGCTTCTATATCTGCATGAACAAGAAAGGAAAGCTGATTGGCAAGGTAAGGGGGCTTCTGGGGTAGGAATTGCTTGCTCTGCAACAAGGGGAGGAGCAGGACAATCTTCTCAGGAACAAAATATGGGAACGGAAGGGAAAAGGGCCTACAACTGAAGCTGGAAGCGAGCTTGTTCACATGCATTCACTTATGCTGTATTTCATGTGGCTACTGCTGTGGTTAGTCAGAACCACACATGCACTGAAATTCAAGCAATGTCTAAAGATGAGGAGCAGTAGAGGTTGGTCCATTATAGCAGCGCCACTCCAGCCCCAGCCTACCCTCAATGGCAAAAAACATTCCAAGACTGAAAATCTGCTGCATCAACTCTTCTCCATCATTAATATGCTGGGCAAGTATCTGGAGGCCCTCTTTCACATGGCCAGAAGTAGCAGACAATTTAAAAGGCTTGAACATACACACACAAGCACACACACTAACCTCTTGCCTTGGGAGGTATCAGATGGTTTTTCTTTCAGGTTATGTCTCCATTGGAGGGGAAGTCTCATTTCCCCAACACTCAAGCAGCAACTCTGTATTGCTGAGAAACACGATGCCACCTACTGCCTCCATTCCTCTTGAGGTTACAATGTACAGGGTTGTTGTGAGACCATTACAAGCACCTATTTGATAGAGCCTGTGGCATTCATAGCATCATATAGTCATTGGGTTGGGGAGGGGGCAGTCTTTTAGACAAACCCGCAAGTCAATTACATATGCAGGAAATACATTAGATTACATACATTTTCTATCTATCTCTCTCTCTCTCTCTCTCTCTCTCTTTCATCTATTCATTAGTGTTAGAGCATCGCCAGCAAATGGCTGTCTAGTCTCGGACAGAAGGTTTCCAGCAAGGAAAAGCTGGGCAACTCCCTTTGTGATTAGTTCCAAGGGAGGAAGTGTTCCTACCACTAAGACAATTTCTCCTAATATCTGCCATCCCACAACTTAAGCCCATTTCTGATGACAAAAGTCTCGCCTCCCTCTCCCTCCTCTCCTATTAACATGCACAAGCTTGGGATGCTCATAACTGTTCACCAAAAAACAAGCACCATGCAAATAATAAATGAAAATACCAAAGCAATATACTATATAAAAAACAATATACTATCCAAAAACCAGTTAGGATCTGATGATTTGCTGTGGTGACCTGCTCTGTGTTTGTATGGTTTACCACTTATGCACATGCGTTGTTGTTTCATATTAAATGCATCACACCCTGTGATCAATTAAAAAAGCAGAATACACTAAACCAAATGAAAACCCAAGAATTGGCCTAGAAAGTCTCCTCTCCACTCCCTATAAATACAGCTATCCTCAAGCATCTCCTTTATCTGACACCTACTTGTCATCCGTTTCACTGTTCAAAGATGCTAGCCAGGAGACATTTTCCCCACTGCAAAGAAAGAAAAGAAATTGTCCAAGCCCTAATCAAGCATACTACGGAGTAAGATCCATTGAACTTGGCGACTCCTGAATAAACATATTTAGGATGGCACTGTTGGTCTTCTTTATAACATGGTGTTTGGGGGGGTTTTGCTTGCAGAAGAAGCATTTCAATATGCTATAATAGGAAATGATACAGTTCAGGAAAAGCTTTACCAGCTGATTTTGCTGATGTGTGTAAACTGGCCCTGAGCACAGAATCTAAGACTTCTTGGAAGCAGAACTTAGAATGTGTTTGCTACCAAAAGAAGGGGGGAAAGCATGATTGAATTAGACTTTACAGCAGAGATAGGGGGCCTTTTTAAACTCAAGGGTCACATGCTTGAGGAACATGCTCAGGGGCTGCAAACTAGTAGTAACACCCCTTTTCTTATTCTGCTGCCCACTCCTATTCCTTTCTCTCCCCCCCCCTTCTCTTGTTACCCAACACAAAAACACAGTGGGCTGTTCATTGGAGAAGTGCTTGCTCTCTTCTTCCACCAGCAGCTTCCTTGGCTTCCATGCTGGGGGCTGAGAAAGCAGTTTGCTTCTCTCAGGGTCCAGCACTGAAACATTGTTCTCTATCACCCCACATTATAGCCTTGGGTTTACCCTTAAAGAATGCCCATATGAAGCAACTACACTTTTCTAGCACCTATCTAAGAACATAAGATGAGTCCAGCATCCCGTTCTCGCAGCATCCAACCAGATGCCAATGGGAAGCCTGCAAGCCAGACATGAGTGCAATAGCACTCTGCCCACCTGGGATTACTAGCAGCTGGTATTCAGAGGCATCTAGAAAAACGCTTATTTTTTTGGCCCATCAGCATTTGCAAAAATAGTTCTAGTTCTACCAAAACAGTCCACAAAAGCCCTAGTGTCCTAGCTGAAGAATATACATTGTTCATTAAATTCTGTTCATTGCACTACTACTATAGTGCAGAATTTCAAATCTTGGGAAGAACTGCGCACACATACATATATATTTAAATTTCCCCTTGGGATAAGCCAAGCCACAAAGGCAGAGAATGGCTGTAGTTCAGTGGTAGCGTGCACACTTTACATGTAAATGGTCCCTCTTAGGCTCAGTCTTCAGAAAGGGCTGTGAAAGACCCCTCTCTGAAACCCTGGAGAGACGCTGCCAATCAATGTAAACACAGTGTTGAACTATACCAGGCTTCCTCAAACTCTGCCCCCCAGATGTTTTGAAACTACAATCCCCATCATCCCTGACCACTGGTCATGCTAGCTAGGGATCATGGGAGTTGTAGGCCAAAAACATCTGGAGGGCTGAGTTTAAGGAAGCCTGAGCTATACAGAGCAATAGCCCAACTCTGTTGAAGGCAATTTCCTATGCTCCTTCCTGTGTAAGCACTTACTTTGCTTTGCCAGCAGTGACCTTGCAGTTTCTCCTCTCTGTAGAATTACTTGCTCAGCCATGGATAATTAACCATATGACCTCCAACAGCTTAGCTTTCCTCAACCTAGATGTCCTCTTCTTCCTTTTACTTTTGTCCTGGGTGCTGCTTGTGTGATCTGTTCCTGATTAGAATCAATCAGGGGACAGGTGGCTCATTGCTTGCATTCCAATAAGTATTTGAGTGCTTGTTGCCCTTGCCTCATTTCTCAGGTACAGTGGGACCTCGGGTTACAAACACTTCGAGTTACAGACTCCGCTAACCTGGAAGTAGTACCTCAGGTTAAGAACTTTGCCCCAGGATGAGAACAGAAATCGCGTGGTGGCAGCGGGAGGCCCCATTAGCTAAAGTGGTACCTCAGGTTAAGAACGGACCTCCGGAATGAATTAAGTTCATAACCAGAGGTACCACTGTATTGACTAGGTTGGTAGTTGATGGGTTGACTAGCTATATATCTTCTATCAGCCAATGATGTCAACCAATCCTAGAGTGAGTGTGCTGAAGTAGGTCTGAGCATAGCTGCAGATTTCTCTGCAGTATCCTGGAGGTGGGGTGGAGGTGGGATGGTGGGGAACATTTCCAAGTAATATTAAGCATAATCTTTGGACATAATCATCCACTCTCTTTGGTAGTGTAAGGCTGAGGACAGTAGACATTCACAATCTAGGTGATTCCTCTTGAGTCCCCTCTGAGTTTGCCAGTTGGTGTGAAGTGTCAGGATGGGGTTGAATGTGAGCCACCAAACAATCCTATATGCATCCCTCATGAGTTGGTTTGCATTCAAACAAAGCAATCCTTAGCAACATCCCAGGTCTGTCGAGTTTTCTCATAAGTGCTAAGGACACTTTGCACCTTCTGAAAGTGGCCTTTTCAAAATAGATCTACACATTACGGCAGATCTACACATTACACTTTAGCCAGAGACAACTTCACGAACCAATAAATAGCTAGAGAAAACCATTCGATGTGAACTGTTTAGTTTGTGCCTGCGAGATTGGATAAGGTAATATCAGATGTCCAGGGATTTATGGAAATGTGTGTTTATTGAACTCAATGTTTAGATAGCTAAACAGGAGCTATTGGTACTAGTGGTATACTAATATTAAAATTGTGGATACCCCCAGTTTTGTAATTTATATTCCTGGAGTTCCCACAAACTTTGAATTGGATGCCTTGACTGTTCTGGATAATACAAAGTACAAAATAGACTTAACTGTTTCCTTTGGTACATCACTGGGGGATGTTTGTTAGACAATAAGCATTCTTGGCATAATAGCACCCAGGTCAAACAGTGTTCAAAGCATGGTTAAGCGCTATCACTACTTACAAAGTCCCTGCCCCCCTATTTTTAGACCAGGACAACCTGGCTCTGGTTCCATGGGGAGACATGGGGAAAAGATGAAGGGCATCTCCATTCACTTGTCTCCTATTGTTCCCACCTGCAGAGCAACGGCAAAGGCAAGGACTGTGTCTTCACCGAGATTGTGCTGGAGAACAACTACACAGCATTGCAGAACGCAAAGTATGAAGGGTGGTACATGGCCTTCACCCGCAAGGGGCGTCCCCGCAAGGGCTCCAAGACTCGCCAGCATCAGCGTGAGGTGCACTTCATGAAGAGGCTACCCAAGGGCCACCAAACGACAGAGCCTCACAGACGCTTCGAATTTCTCAATTACCCTTTCAACCGGAGGAGTAAAAGGACTCGGAACTCCAGCCCCAAGCCCACCCCCTGACCCACCACCCTCCTTAGTGCCACTTGGGTCCACCCTCCTTTCCCTTTTTTGTTGGAGGACATTCTGTAGAGACTTTTAACTGATGGACAATGCCTAGAGACTTAACCTGTGATGATAATTAAAACGAGGGTGGAAGAAGAGGGGGAAACCAAACTTGATCTAGTTGTTTATAATTGTTTGTTTTGTGTTTTTTAAAAAACAAAAAGAGGCTCTATTTTTGTATTCCAACTTTACTGCTTTTTAAAGAAAAAGCACTGTAACGTTAAAAGACTTGTGAAGGGTTGCTCTTCACTTAAGAAACATTTTGAGTCCATGGGGGGCGTGTTATGTTTTAATAGACTGTTAAAGAAAAAGTGGGGTGGGGGTGGGTAGGAGGTAGTTGATCTAGGGGTAAGCATAGAACCTGCCCTCTTCAATCAAATAATAAATTTTGGGACCAAATTTCTACCTCAAATAAAACAAATGTAATAGAAACACAACCCATCCAGAGCTTTTGTGCAAGTTCCATTTATTTTGATGGGTCTGTGTATCCACCTGTTCCTGGCACCTGCAGACTGTGGCCTTTCTCAGAGTCAAATGAGTGCAAGTCCCTTTGTAACCAGCGAGAGAACTTGCAGGCACCAACAGGGTGGGATGTGAAGTCACTGTTTCCATTTCTGAATGAGAGAGCGAGAGCAGAATCCCCAAGGATGAATGAATGAACGCCAGCACAGAGGTGGTGCTGAGATGAGGGCCGCTAGTTTTGCTTTGTATGTTCTATCCAAGCTGATCATGTCTCCAGAGGTCTGCATTTTTATTATTATTCTGTAGACCATTTATTTTGTATTTGTTATGACAATAAAGTGCCACTGAGTTCAAATGTTATATATTTCCCCATTACACCCGTTTCATCAAAGGTGCTTCTTGTCTCAAGTTTCCCAATGAGACTGAACTGGGATCTCACTCATGTTACTGGCATGGAGGGTGGTTGGGCCCCTAAAAAGCCAAAAGGAAAATAAGAAAGGAAGCCTTGCTCCCACTAAACTGGTGTTAGCAATTTGAACTTCTCCCCAGTCCATATCTGACTCCTCAGAAATGTTGCCTTGCCCCTCACTTACAAACCTTGATAAGAGCTTGCAGCCTTGCTTGCAGATACTCCGTTGGCCAAGAAACCCTTGAGAATCTTATACCAGGGCTGTCTAACAGGTTGGTCCGTGGTCGATCCTGGTTGATCTTGGGACTCTCAAAAAAAACTTTGTAACAACTTTACAACTTTGGCTCCCTAAAAAAAGCCCAACAACTTTGATCACTGCCAGTTTTTTTTTTTTTTTATAGTGGGAGTAGTAGATCAGTCTCTTGGAATTTGGACAGCCCAGTCCTATACTGATGGGGGTTTCTGTGTACGAGATGCTGATGTTGGCCTTTAATCGCCACAGAAAATATTGCTTGCCTTACTGCCTGTGTCCCAGTTTATTTCTCTGCAGGGAGGCTAGATTAGATCCAGCTACGCAAGCCTTGAATGGGCTGCTGAATGGTGGCATCTTTTGTGTAATCAGGAACTTCAGAAGGCTTAACTAATACTTTTAAGGGCGAGGAGGGAGGGAGAGATGCTGAGTTGGACGTTTGGTTTGAAAGGGGTTTCTACTTTGGTTTACTACTTTGCAAAGGATTATTTAAAATAACAACAAAAGAAAAGATACTTTTGAAAACTTCAGTGTGTGGAAGCTGTGAGCTGGCTTGTTGTCACAGCACATCTTTCTTGTGGGGTAGTTTGTCTCCTTGAGGGATTTTTTTTAGAAAAATTGTTACTGTGTACAAATTGAATATGAAATGGTCTGAAATATTTATTTAATATGTGCATTAAATTTTTCTACTAGTATAAATGAGGTGTGCTCTCTCTGGCTGTGTGATTTCTAGCAGGGCTAGGAATCTTTTTCTTTCTTTCTTTTTTTTGGGTGGTGCTGGAGGAAGACAAAGGATTGGGAGGGGGGAAATTTGCAAACACCAGAGGTGAGAAAAAACTGGGTTGCAAATCCTTTAAGGGTTGGCACCTGGCTTTGGCTCTCTGGGGACAGGTCATCACAACAGCTGCTTGTGTTTCTTGTGGACATTTTAACAATGTAACTAATTGTCGCCTTTGAAAAGTCTTGGAATGGGAGTATTTTTTTCAAAGCTTGTGGTGGTGTCCAGATTCTTAACAGCTTGGGAAGGGCAGCTATTATGGCTACAGGAAACTTTGAAATGCTGACTTAAATTATCAATACTCTGGAAAATGAATTAAAAGCATTTTGGTAGCTAAAAGCCAGAAGCACCCCTCCCCCCCAAAAGGAGAGGATGACCCACTTACTACAAACACTCATTTAAATTGACATAATCATCATCATTACTACTACTACTACTACAACTACTACTACTACTACAAATACATACAAAGCATTAGGATGCAATCCTTTCCCACTTACTTGAGAGCCAATCTCGTTGAACTTAAGGAGTTTGGCTTTTAAGGAGACATGCACAGGACTATACTATGTTTTAGGAGCTAATAAATATTGTGATATATAATAATAATAGTAATAATAAAATTTATGACGGTCCCAGACCAGATTCACATACCGTACTAAGCGAACATAAAACACAATAGGATTAAGTTTAAATTAACAATCGAATATGACAATAAACAATACGAATATGACAGCCATTAGAAATGTGGTTTAAGTCTTAGTCTCTAAAAAATTATCTAGAGTTTGCATCTGAGGCCTTAGTCTTTGTAACAGCACAATGAACTTGTGGCATTCACTGCTGCAATACATGGTGACGGTCACTAGCTTGGATGGGGACTAGGCACACTAGTGTAGAGCAGCCCATTGACCATTTTGCTTGCTCTCCAGATCAGATCACCTCCTGGAGGATAGGGTGTGCAGATGTTGCTGCTGCTTCCTGTTCCTTGTACTGCTTGTTCACTTAGAAAGGGCAGGTGAACTGGCAGAAACAGCAAGGAAGAGAAGCAGCCACAAGGCATGAAAGATCCCCTGCAAGGGAAATACATTTGAAAATTGGATGGGAGGCAGGAGTTGGTGAGCTTCAGTTTGAGAGTGTATGTCTTGAGAGTGTGACATGCTCCTAATTGGGAAAGAGTTCTGGGGGAGAATGTTATGCACATTGGTCTGTAGAATGTTTGGGGCTGGGGAGGTTGGAAGGTTCCCTTCTCCCCACCCCCCTTTTTAATAAGAAAAGCCTGAGGATGAAGATGCTGCAAGCGCAACCCAGGCATCTTTTCGAACTCAGGCCCAACTATTCTCACTGGCTCGGTTTCCAGCTTAGAAGCAGAGAGGACATCCCTGTGATTCACTCTGGAATTGCCCTACAGCAGTGATTAGGAACCTGTGGCCTTCCAGATGTTGCTGATTTACAACCCCCCATCATCCCTGGTCACCTGCCATGCTGTATAGGGTTGATGGACACTAGAGTCCAGCAACATCTGGAAGTCCCAGCTCCCCCCTCCCTGCTCTACAGGCATCTACAGGAATCTGGACAACCAGCAGAAATGAGAACAGGAGCCCAGAATTATGTAACTGGTAAAGTCAAGGCTTCTGCAACTGGATATCCAGTTTTTCACAAAAGGAAGAAATTGGAGCTCCCTTCCGTATAACTTCAAGTTTTATGGGCAGTTCAAACCATTCTGTTTGGGAGGGCAAAGCTGATAACCATTTAACATGGGCCCTTCTTGCTTCAGGATGGTGTGGGGGATGTGGCAGTTTGCTAGGTATAATTAATAGCTTCCTTGCAAAGCGTTTCTTTGATGAAAAGGCAACACCCCCAAGAAGTCTGTCATTATATAATAGCCAAAGTCCCCTGTACAATTAGTATTAGCAAAACCTAGCTAGGCTGTGGCCTCTGTTACAGAACCTTTATTGAACACCCTTCCTTATTGATTTGTATAAATTCCCTATACGGTTGCAGAATTGCTTGTACTTGAGTGGATACTAAGGTTTCTAGATCAAAGAGTGAGTTGTGCAAGAGTTGGAAATAAGGGAAACTCACTCTTACAGACTGTGGGGCTTGATGATCCTGAATAGGAGGGAGAGCTTTGCATCAGACTGACCTCTAAGTTCATAGTATTATTTGTTGTCTCTTTGGTGTATTATATTCACAGTTTATTTTGGGATAAATTACAGGGCGATCCTTAACGTGCCTATTCAGCAGTAAATTCCATTCAGTTCAACAGGAATAACTTCCAGGTAAATGTTTCCATTCTGGGTGGCAGCTATCATCTGGAATAAATGCTTCCATATACTCTTTCTACCTCTTATGTGATTTACCCAGCTGCTATCCTATATATCCACTTACTTATTTGTACACCCCACTGTACTCAGAGTAGACATAGAATCACACTACTCCATAACTTTTAGGATGTGCTCTCAGGAATATGAGCCATTGGCTCATATTCTCCAACCTTCCTCCTAATTGTGGTTTAATAAAGTGCCATGTTCTCTACCGAAATTAGTGCACATTCAGAAATCACTGTAGATTTCATATATGCGAGGTGCAGGGGGGGTCATACTACTTTTATGGTTAGGAATCTAGTTAAGACATGTAATGATTTCAAGTGATTTCCATAAAATAGTCAATGTTTCAAGTTTATCTGGTTTCTCCTAGCTCAGTCTCTTTACAAAAGGCTCTTGATTCTTTGAATACTCCCTTCCTGCTGATGGAAAATATCCTGTCTGATCTCCCTTTTTGGCACCTTGTCCATCATTCAATTGATCATAGCCATGCAGCTCTGAGCCAAGCAAAGATGCACAGTTCCACCAACCTATGTTGAAGTGCAGGAGTATACAAGCTTCACAGTTACACAGAACTCTTTGTCAGGCAAAATGAAAAGCAAGCTGAAACCATGGGATAGAATGCAACAGGCCATGATGCCAGGGCCCCGCGTCAAAGATAGAAGCTGCTTCTGCTGCTTGGATGGCCTCTGGAATGCCTCCACTCTACAAGGGTGGCTCCAGCGTGCTTGTTTATTGCACAGGGCTCAGCTTTCAAACATCTTTCCTCCGTGCCTTGTGCCCTCCTCCTGCTCCATCGGCCCTCCCCACTCCTTTAATTAATTCTAGTTACAAAGTGCTGCCTTTATTGTGCCACGGAGCCCAGGGCTCCCCCGTGGGAAAAGTCACACCTTCTGAACAGCTTCTGATGCCATGCAAATGAAGAAGAAGTCCAGGAAACGCTTTCATGTGGGACCTGTCCAGCCCCCTGGCCCATTAATTACACACGTTTCATTTGTTTGAGAGCAATTCCAGTGGGGAGGAAGAGCGAGGGAGGTAGGGAGGTCCTGGGGTTTGCTGGTCATTCCTGCTGGATTTTCTAAAGACCCCCCCTCCTTTTTAAAGGGATTTATAGCTAAGAAGGGACTCTGTAAAAATCCCAGCAGGAGGACCCCATACTTTAATTCCCTCTGTCCCTTACTCCAGATTAAACTGGCTTGACTTGCAAACCCTCGTCCCAGGATCACAGCTGCTGAATGAGCTATTGTGCTCTTAGCACCTGCCACGGTGGAACCACAAAGGTTGCCCCTGCCGCACACCATCTTCTCTGCTGCCGCCGCCACTAAAACTATGGCTCTAAAGATGTTGCTGGGCACAACATGCCAAAGCTTTATCAACTCTTTCGAAAGGAGTATGTGCTGAAGATCAAGAGCCAAGCCAGAATCCACCTTACTGTCCTCAAATGGCATGCAGGGCACCACTGAAATTTGAGAGCCCAAAGTCCGCCACTGCCAAGGGGTGTGGTAGGCTGCTTGTGGAGTAGGAATAAACTTTCCGCATCACCTGACTGCCTTGTGAGAGTTGCAGGCTAGGGACAAAGTCAAGCCCTGGGAGGAGTGATGGGCCACTGGTTTATCCCAAGCTTTGACTCAATCTCCCATTATGTGGCCCAAGACAAGTGGTTCTGCTCTTCATCCCCAAGGGCTTTTGCTTAAGGCTGTGCCTTGTTTTGGCTATATTCAGGGGTTGAGGTAAAATTCTTTTCAGGAAGGTAAATCGGAATAGCTGCCATTCTGTCTCTCCCAGAAAGCTCTGTTTTGGAGTGCTTTTTGAATTTTGGGGAGTTCAATATTGCTGCCACTATAAGAAAAAATGTTGCCTCCTTTGCTATTTTCTGGGAACTACTATTAAAGTGAACAGCAGCTGAATATACAGTATACAGAAAACACACACACATTTTACTGAATGCACATATCATTCCTCCAGCAGCTCATTTTATTTAAGAGCTGAAGTGTTAAAATACCTTTCCAATGAAAGTGCAGCTATTGAAGGTTAAAAACCTTAAAAAGCTTATTTTTAAGACTGTATGTTAAGGGATTCTTTTTAATGTTTGGAATTTTTAAATTAAAAACATCTTGGGAAAACTGTTTGTCCCAGAAAATAATATTTAGTTTTTCACTTCACCTTTCTGCTTTTCCTTTTTCCTAGGCTGGTGTATTTTGGCTCACTCTTTGGGTACTTCCAGATCACCTGTTTATTGAACATTCATCATTATTTGTTTGCAGGCAGACAAGGTTGGCTATTCAGTAAGCATTCCCACTGATTTGTTTGTGGGGAGGCTAGATAATGTTGTGTCAAAGAAAGTGCTTTGTCCCAGGCTCTCAAGGCCATTTCCCCATCACTTTCCTTATTGCAAAATGTCAATATTTGTGGGGAGCTGGTTTGTAGTGCAAGACCTCTCAATCAACTATAATTATGTAACCTGAATTTACTGGTATGTGATTGAATCCCACCTGAAAATAGTGACAGTCTGGAAGTGTTCTCTCTCTCTCTCTCTCTCTCTCTCTCTCCAAAAAACCTGTTTCCTCCCAAGCTAAGATGTCTTGATATGGATTGAGACTTCCCTGCAGCTCACAGGGTAGCAGCAGGAGGTGTTCCAAGCTTGTGATTTGACTGCCAAGTAAGTGTTAGGTCCAGGGATGTGGAGCATGCTGATGTTTTCACAGCTACTTTGCTACCACCTCTTGGTGCTTCCCATGTAAATTACAAGTGTCATGCCATCATTATCCAATTACTTAATGTGAATCACACTCTTTTCGGCTCATGATAAAGTCTAAAATGAAGCTAGAGGAAGTAGAAACAGGTCCTTTGGGGCAATTAATCTATAGTGCAAGAGATGTGCAGCTCCCACTTATTTCTAGTGCACTGTCCAGGTGTCTTTCCTTCATGTTGCACTTCTGATACAGGGATGCTGTACTTTGTGATAGAAAAGGTGATCCATTGTTGCATGGAATGTGGTTGCAGGCACATACCAGCCAGGAATAGCCAAAATGGTGCCTTCCCGATGTTTGCTGGACTACAATTACCATCATCCTTGGCCATTGGCCATGCTTGCTGAGGCTGATAGGAGCTGGATTCCAATAACATCTTGTGACCACGATGCTGGCCGCCCCTGGTCCATGTCATAGACTCTCATGTCACCAGTGATGGTGATACAGCTCCACCTCCTATTATCTGCAACATTTTAACACCCCCTCCCCGTCTTTTGCCTCTGTATTTTTAACATGCCATTGATGCTGGGACACTCCTCTCAAGAGTGTGACTACAACAGCATTGAAGAGATCATTCAGGGAGAAGGTTTTTTTAAAAAATAAAAAATTAAAGTTTGAAAAGCAGCATGTCTATTTCTACTCCCTCCCACACACTGCTTCTGCATTGGCCAGTCATTTGGGAATTTTTACTTGGCAGGTGGGGGAAAGGTTGTGTGCTCCTTTGCTATGAAGTGCTGCAGCACTCAACCAAGTTATTTGTGGGTGAAATAATGCATGTAAAGTTCCCATTCAGAGGGAAGGACCATATCTAAGTTCTAAAGGGCCAGTTTCACTCTCTGGCATCTGCAGTTAGGGCTGTAGAAGATTCCTGCTTGAAATCCTTGAGAGTCCCTGTCCATCGGAATAGACAGTTCTGAGTTTGATAGGACTACTAGCCTGACTTGTTATAAAGCTGGGTTCCTGCTCTATATGGAAGCTAACATGAATATAGCATTAAGGATTAAATCCATGCTTACAAAAATTAATAACATATGATACCTGTCATTTTTCACACACATAATCAGAATAGCTTTTTACACCCCCTCCAAAGTCTCAAATCAATATTGTAAAAATTCGATAAAATAGCCAAAAGCAACAAAACCTAAAAGGGTGCAATCAGTAACAAGAAAACTATCCTTCCTGACCTAACCAAAAGATGAAAAGCCAAGAGCCAGCCAAAAATCAAACCATATCAAGACCCAAATGCCCATGGAAACAATAATGTATTTGTCTGGCATATACAAACTGACAACAATGGTGCCAGGCAAATCCTCTTTAGATAGAGAATGTTCCTCAGCCATGAGGCCACTGCTACAAAGACCCAATTTCTCGTTGCTGCCCATTGCACCTGCCTTGGAGGAAGCCTCTGGTGATTACCATAACATCTGAGTAGGTCCATACTGAGGGAGACATGGTCCTTCAGGTATTGGGGTCCTGAGACATACAGTAGTACCTCGGGTTACATACGCTTCAGGTTACATATGCTTCAGATTACAGACTCCGCTAACCCAGAAATAGTACCTCGGGTTAAGAACTTTGCTTCAGGATGAGAACAGAAATCGTGCTCCAGCAGTGCGGCGGCAGTGAGAGGCCCCATTAGTGAAAGTGGTCTTCAGGTTAAGAATAGTTTCAGGTTAAGAACGGACCTCCGGAACGAATTAAGTACTTAACCTGAGGTACAACTGTATAATACTTTATAGGTCTCAATCAATGCTTTGAATTGGGCCAGGAAACCAAGTGGCAGCAAGTGCAGTTGAGCCATAATCTATGTTGTAGCTGCATACTCGGTTTGTCTTGTCCCAGTAAGTTATCTGGCTGCTGAATTCTGGTTGAAGTTTCTTTAGGGGCAGCCCCATGTATATTGCATTGCAGTAATCCAGCCTAGAGGTTACCAGAGCATATCCCCAGTGCTTCTGTGTTCTCCTTCCTCACTGTGTATGCTGAGGCTGGAGTCCAGAAACATGGAGGATAAAGGAAGAGAGTGGCAGCTGCACATGACTCAGGACTTCTCATTACAGTGTCATGCCATAAAGAAGAATTAAAAAGGGGGAGGCTGGCATTAGCCATGGTGGGCTTCCTGGGGCTTGATTCTGGTCAATCATTCAATCAGTCATTTTAATGATTCTTTTGTACTGGTTTTAATTGTGTTTTTATATTTTACTGCACACATATTGCTGTGCACTACCATGATATTTTATTTTATGGTGGTATAGGAATGCTTTAATAGATAAATAAGAATAAATAGAATCACTTTTCACAGAAAGGCAATCTTAGAAGGTTCTGTGCTGACCAAGTACAGCATGTCCTGGGGCTTCTCCACCTCTCCCGTGAGTTTTCCTAATTCTGCCAGTGTGGTGAGCCCTATCTGTGTATACAAGCAGTCATGGTTCATTGCTGCTCGAAGGTCTTTGTGTGTGATGTTACATAAAGCTTAATGTCTACTTAGGATCAGTTCAGCACAATCAAGAGGAGAGATGGTTTTCGGTGATAGCGGTGGAGCTGCTGGCACAAAAACTGTGGCTAATTGATTTCGCTTGACACCAGCCTTTCCTGCAAGAAGGAAACGCAGCATACAGGGAGTTCCCAGGAGGTCTCCCACTGAGGTCGGGTTCAAGCCAGACAAAAAGAAGCATTGCATAGTTAAACTATGGCACTCGCTCCCACGGGAGGCAATGATGTCCACCAACTTGGATGGCTTTAAAAGATGATGAGATAAATTCATGGAGGGTGACGCTATCCATAGCTACTAGCCCGAATGCCTGTTGCTGGGAATCACAAGTGAGGAGAGTGCTGATGCTCTCTTACCCTGCTTCCAGCCTTCCCATAGGCATTTGGTTGGCTACTGTGAGATCAGGATGCTGAAGTAGATGGACCTTTGATCTGGTACAGCAGGTCCTGCTTATGTTCTCAGGCCAACACCTGCTTAGCTTCAAAGAAGGAAAGACGCCCTATAGCTTTTTATTTTATTTATTTATTTTTACTTTGGGCAAAATCACACATAGAGTTAGTGGGAAATTATTTATGCTGGGTGATTCTGGGGATGGATACATAAGCCAGGGGAAAGACCTTATTTACTCCTCCAGTGGTAGCTTTTTAACAATCCACAGTAAAGCAATCAAATACAAGGATCCATCTTTCATCTTTAAGCCACCATTTTACTAGTTACAGTCCACATAAAGTGACACCCAACTGGGAAAGAAAGACCGTTTGCTAACAGCTTGTGAAGCTCTCTTTATTGCCCGTTATCACTGCTTTGCCTGCTAATTTCAACACAGGGTAAATTGCTGAGCACCTTAGTCTCTGTGAAGCAGCCCCTTGAAATCAGTCCTTACTGCAATTAACAGCCAGTTTGGCTTCAGTTCAGCCTGCTGACTATAAGGTGATCAAGAGCTGGTAATGATTGATTCCTTGGCAGTTGGGGCTTGGATGGAGAAGCCAAAGACCTGGGACATTAAACTGCATCCACCAAGCCTCAGCAAAGGGCATCTGGCTCAAAGATAAAAACACAGCAGCCAGGGACACAAGCACTGGCATCAGGACCAGGAAACCTGCAGCCGTCAATAATCACCCAGCTTTCTCAGCTTGGTTTAACTCAGGTTAATTTAACTTTGGTTAATTCAGGGCTCCTCCAGATGACCAGAAAGCCAGTGTGGTATAGTGGTTAGAGGGTCTGACCAGGGCCTGGGAGACCAGGATTCAAATCCCCACTGAGCCATGAAGCTCATTGGGTGACCTTGGACCAGTTGCTATCTCTCAGCCGAAACCACCTCACAGGGTTGTTGTGGGAATTAATAGAGGAAGGGGAAAGGCACGTATCCACTTTGAGCTCCTTGGAGGAAAATGTGGGATATGAATGCAATAAAACAATCTGTTTATCGAGCAGGCAAAATGCCTCCACAGAGGTTCTACTATATGTGGCCTTAAGTGAGTATTCCCTCCCCCTTTTTTCAAATAGGGAGGCTATCTGACAATGAGCAGTCACCCTGAATTGCTTGCACAATGTTTATATGTTTTGCTACTAGTCATTCATTCATCCCACAATTTCAGCGCATTCCTTTGTCACTTTCCTAACCACAAAAAGTCAATTTGAAAATTGGACTTGTTGCAGAAGGGCAAATCCACTGTAATGGAGCAAGTTTAAATGTGCTTGATCCCTCCCGCAAAATATGGAGAGTCTGGAGGTGATCACAATCATGGGTAATGTGGTCATTTCCTCCAAGTCCAGGGCCTGGCTTTTTCCTAATGTGGTACCCACTTTCTGGAACTGGTGTCGTTGGAGATTCAATTGCCCTTGTTTCCTAAATAATTCCCATCCCATTTTTATAGTTCTTGAAAGCCTTTGCTGATGTTAGCAAAATGGCTTCTGCTTCATTTGGGGGCTGTGATTGTATTGACTTTGAACACCTATAGTGTTTTTAGTGTTTGGGTCATTTTAACTGTGGTTTTATTAAGTTTCAATGGTTTGTTGGAACTCAGGAGTGCTCTTTCCTTCAAGGAACACAAGGCAGCATACATTACTTCCCATTTCCTTTTATCTTTATGCCAGTTCTGTGAGGTAGGCTAGATGGAGAGTGACTGGCACACAGCCACACAGGGAGATTCATCACTAAGCAACAATTTAAACCTGAGTCCTCTTCTAACATTCTAACCAATATACCACATGAGCTTTCAGTTAAGATTCCATGAGGATGTTGATAGCAAAAGTTTCTGTCAAGTTTGAAATGCAGTTTTTGCATATGATAGACAAGCCTGAACATGCCTGGATATCTGATTCAACTGAATGCCCCTAAACCTGTGAGATCCTTCAGTATTTGAAACTGGGACCTGCAGAGCTAGGGCAATTGTGCAGCTTTCTAAGTCTTAAGAAAGAATATGAAATCGGTTTTGCATGTTTGTGCATATGTCTACAAATCAATTTTTTTGTTGATTCACTTTTGCTATGAATTTATGTTGCAAACACTGTTACGCTATCTGTCACAAACACATTCTGAGTGCAGCCAGGAATTGCAGTAAAGGGGTACATAAATAAATTTAGCTTGACTGAAATGTTGGGTTGAATTTGCCAACATTAAAACTTTCAACTCACTGAACTATGGTTTAGCAAGCTGGGAATGTATGTGCAAACCAGCCCATTGTGCGAAACCTGGAATTTCATTGCTGTGCTACAATCCTTCGGCATGGTATCTTTTGTGCAACAGACAGGACAGGTGATTACGAGAAATTCCTTCAGGCCTCAACAACATGTGCAATCATGATGTGAAGTCATTTGGACTCCAGAGCTTTGTCGTCATCCAGGATGTTCAGAGATACTGCCAGAAATAAGTCCCATTTCATTTTAATTCAAACTTATGGGGCTTCTAAAAATAAATTAATTTCAAAACAAGAGTTTTCCTTTTGGGGGGTGGGGACGGTGTGGGGAGGTAGCTCCTGGTCAGCATTTAATCTGTCCAAACCTGTTTCTTTCCCCTTGTCTCTAGCTTTACATTGTATTCCTCAGAGGGACTATTTAGGTCTACAACATTGTTGCTGGTACTTAAGAGCTTTGCTTACACACATGATCAAAGCTGCCGGTTCAAGTTGTAGCATGTAAAGAGTGGAAAGAGGTTGACACCTGTTTGAAAACACTTAGAAAACACAGAGAATGCACTACAGTGCAGGAATATGCCTAGTCTTGTGAAATACACACACACACACACACACACACACACAGAGAGAGAGAGAGAGAGAGAGAGAGAGAGAGAGAAATGCCACAAGGGAAAGGCTAAAAGACAGAGAATACACACAGCCGAATCGACAGAAATCCAAAATCAAGCCTTAGTCTCAAGAAATAGTCTTCCCTGAGTATTACCTTTGTAGAAACACTTTGTAGAAGCACTCCAGGATGATGCATGAAAATGCAAGAGAGGAAAAAACCCAAACTGCTATGAGAGCAATGACTTCAGTATGGGCAGGAGATGTTACAGATCTGTGAACTGTTTTACATACAACATAGCTTCAAACCCAGGTTTGTGACCCAGTGCGCTCTCAACAGGAGCTCACAACCAGTCCCAGTTCCCTGACATGTCCTCTGCACAATAAACCTGTTGCAATTCATGCTAGTCACACCATCATGTTTTATTTTTAAGTATATACATAAATCGCCTGAGCTATACATCTACAAATGTAACATCTGAAGTGGCCCTGACTTTTTGTATTTCTAGTGCAATGGGGCCAGTGTGGTGTAGTGGTTAAGAGCGGTAGTCACGTAATCTGGGAAACCGGGTTCGTGTCTCCGCTCCTCCACATGCAGCTGCTGGGTGACCTTGGGCCAGTCACACTTCTGTGAAGTCTCTCAGCCCCACTCACCTCACAGAGTGTTTGTTGTGGGGGAGGAAGGGCAAGGAGAATGTTAGCCGCTTTGAGACTCCTGAAGGGGAGTGAAAGGCGGGATATCAAATCCAAACTCTTCTTCTTCTTCTTCTTCTTCTTTAGATTTCAGAACTCAAAAAGGTGTGTCTTCTTGACTGCAATATTATCTTGGGAATGCGGTGTTGGTTTGTTTGTTTTTACTGCTATGCCAATCCCTTCATGGATGGTCAGCTGGAGATTTATCATGGCATAGAATTCTTTATGCATTCTGCATGAGAAATGTTGCAACACTTATTTTACTGCAGGATACTCACTGTGTGTCCTGTGCATCCAGCTGTGATACATGCTTAATTAGTTGTTGTTGTTGCTCAGTTAATAGATTAATTAACATCCCACCCTTCAAACCAATTCTCTCTCTAATCTCAAGAAGTAAAGAAATTAAAATGACCAAAAAACAAACAAACAAAACAAAACAAACAAACAAACAAACAAACAAACAGAGAGCCAAAGAATACTGAGCTAGATGGACCAGTGGACTTGGTATAAGGCAGTTTCCTAGGTTCCTGAGTCAGATATAGGAGGAACTTCCAAATGAAAGTAGTGGGAGCAAACCTCTTTTAAATGAATGGACTTACTTCCATTTGTTTACATTTGAAACCAGGATGGATGTTTTCCATAATGCCTTAAAAAGACAACCCACATGTAAACGGTGCCCAGAGGGCATCACATTTGTACAGGGGCACATTCAAAAAGCAAGACCCCATGAGAAAAAGAAAAAACCTTCCAGGAGTCCTTTTTATTACAGTCGTACCTCTGATTGTGAACATGATCCATGAGGGAGGCACGTTCTCAACCCGCAGCATTCGCAGCCTGAAGCGCCATGTCTGTGCACACGCGTGATGCAATTCAGTGCTTCTGCGCATGCACGTGACGTCATTTTGCACTTCTGCGAATGTGTGAACGGCAAAACCTGGAAGTAACCCATTCCAGTACTTCCAGGTTCAGAGCGGTCCGCTACCCGAAAACGTGCAACCCACAGCGTTCATAACTCGAGGTATGACTGTATACATTTCTGATCATTTGTGCTCATGGTGATATTGGGGTGATTATACAAAATCCTGCTTTCGATACTGTTTGTGCTAGCAAATGTTTGGGGTGGACATAGTGCTTTGTTTCAGGTCCTGGAATTTCCTACTGAAATCCTGTAAACTTTTTATGCCACAAAGGTTCTGGTTGATTATTATTTTTTGTCTCTCTTTTCTTGCACATTGCTGCAAGAGTTACCCTCCAGAAGGCAATAATGTGGTAACATTCGGGAAGTATTGCAGAACAACTAATAACACTGGATTATGTGTAGATGGTCTAGTCCAGGCATAGGCAAACTCTGGCCCTCCAGATGTTTGGGACTACAATTCCCATCATCCCTGACCACTGGTCTTGTTACCTAGGGATGATGGGAATTGTAGTCCGAAACATCTGGAGGGCTGGAGTTTGCCTATGCCTGGTCTAGTCTAAACCCACTAATGCACTGTTATTGCATCAGTGGCATGCTGTGGAATATACCCTTGGCAAAAAAAACCCCAAGCCCAGCCATCTGGAGGGTCCCATAATACAGTGGTACCTCTGGTTGCGAACAGGATCCGTTCGGAGGCCAGTTTGCAACATGAAAAGAACGCAATCCGCAGCAGCGCATCTGCGGGTTGCGATTCACTGCTTCTGCACATGTGCGTGATGTCATTTTGTGCTTCTGTGCATGCGTGAGCAGCGAAACCAGGAAGTAACCCTTTCCAGTACTTCCAGGTTGCCGCGGGACGTAACCTGAAAGAACGTAACATGAAGCGGACGTAACATGAGGTATGACTGTACAGTCACACAACAGTATTGGCAGGAAAGGTCCTGTTACAAAAGGGAATGGAAAAAAAATAACCAGAAAATAGCATGAGAGGTTCATAGAGAGCTGACCCTCAGATTAATTTACTACATTCTTTCTCCTTGTCATTGTTATCAGGGAACTGGCTTTCTAGACAATGGAAATGTACCAGAATAGGACCATTTTGATTTTTAGTAAAATATCTGGTAACACAACAAAAATCATTACTCGAGAGATTAAAATAAAAGAAGTTTTGCTAACAGGCCAAATTTCCAGCAGAAGAGAAAAAACCAGTCAAATCTCTCAGGGATAGGTCTTTGAGTCTGTTATAGTCAGTACAGTAATAATATTCTGGGGGAGGAAAGTGGGTTGATGTAATCTGCAGATAACTAGGAGTCCTTGTAACTGCAGTGAAGGATCAGGAAATCATGGTGTATGAATCAGATGATCTCATGAAACAGAAGAACCAAAAAAAATGAATGAAATGCAGTAGCAAAAAGTATAAGGTCATGCATAATTTGTCATGTGCTGGGTGGGGGGATGTAACAGAGGAAAAAGGTATTGGGGTACTAGTTGTTCATGAGATTAACCCAAGCTTTCAAGTTTGGCTGCAGAGGGGACAACACTGAATTCCTGATTTCAGCTTTTCTAAGTCAGGACAGAGAACCCTTTATGTGCAAGGCATTGGTATGGCTGCATTTGGATTCTTGTATACAGTTTTGGCAATGCTTCAGCTACTACTAATATTAATAATGGGATGGACTCAAGCCACAAAAAGTGCACAGAAGGGAAACGAAAATTATAGTAAGCATACAAATTGTTGCTGCTCTCCTTTATACCTTTTCCAGCTTGAAATTACCTTTTCTGATCAAAATGGGAGCAGGAATCCAGATGTGGCATCTCCAGTGCCTTGTACATATTGGGATCTTTATCCTTATAAATGCTTCACTTAATACAATCTCCTAGTTATCTGCAGAATGAATATATAATTCTCTTCTATGCAAATTTCCTTTTCAAATAAGCTCAACAGGTTGAGCTCCTTTAATCCATGATATTAAAAGATTTTGACTTTGCCTGTTTGGGGCATATGTTCAGCTGCCTCTGAATATATCATCACCAAACTCAGCATGAGGGATCCTGAAATGATTTTGGCATGACTTCACTCAATTTTTGGTGTGATGGGTCCAAACTGACAAACTACACTATCCATTAAAAACATTTATTTAACAACATTTTTGGGTTTCTAAAAAATCCCAGGCAGTGCCAGGCACTCCCCACTTGTAAAAATATATAACTTAGAACACAAAATAAGATTGCTATTATTTATGTATTCATACTTAGTTAATAAATTCATATACAGCCTGTTAACAATGAAATTCTTCCCAAGGCAGTTTATGGACTATGGTCTGGTTCACATATCACATTAAGCCATAGTTAAAAAATAAACTATGGTTTAAGGTGAATGAGCAATGTGTTGGTGCACTCTGTTTAAAAGTAGCTGCTGTACTCCTCCTCTGCATCTTCCTGTGACATGCCTCAAACGAAATAAGCTAGAGGTTGACGTCATATCACATGCAAACTGATGCTATTTATACCATGAGCAGAATAAAAGGTTGTTTACAAAGAATACTGATAGATTATTGTACTGTTCCATCAGCAGGGGTCTGCAGTTATTTGACCTTGGTAGCCAACTTGGAATTTATCAGTTTATATGAGAGCAGAATCCTCACTGCAGTGAAACAACAGCTTGCAGAGATCCACTGTAGAGCAATGAGCAGTGAAATAAAGCAGGGGACGCAAGTGCTTTGAAGAAGATGAAGCCTCAGTAGAAGCCTATGCTCACCTCTGAAGAACTGACATCAATCTTGAACCCGCCTTCATGATTAATGGAGCTAATAAGAGATCAGGGTGCCATAGCTTAGGGTTGGGAAGGTGAGCATGCTCAGGCAGCAGTTGTTAAATAAATACAGTACCACTGGCACAGATTCCAGAGAATGAGAAACAGGGCATGGGTAACATGATACAAACTCTGCAGGTAAAACTTTGCAAGTGTCTTAGTTTCAAAGAGCTCTGTGAACCAGCAAAGAATGCAAACTCTCGCCACAGAAGTCAGTCCAATAAAAAGTATCACTTTCCATGCTCTGTATCTTACAGTTCCACTGACCAAGTGGAAGCAAATTCATATGAAGGGGTCACAGAGCTAGCAGGCTGGGTTGCCTTTGGACCAGAAGCTACAGCAACATTCTGTAGCACAGAGCTGGGAAACCTTTTGCCTTCTCTAGGCACCGTGGGCTACAAGTTCCATCAGCACCTGCCAGCATGTCCAGTGGTAAGGGATGATGGGAGTTTTAGGCCAACGACACTGGAAGGCTACAAATCTCTCAGCTCTGCCTTAGAAGCTGGTGCTTTGACTTTGCAGTACAATAACATAAGAAGAGCCCTGCTGGTTCAGGCCAAAGTTCAGCATCCTATTCTCATAGTGGCCAACCCAAAAGTAAGACCTGAGGACAACGGCACTCTCCTCACCTGTGGCTTCTAGCAACTTGTACTGTATTCAGAAGCATACAGTGGTACCTCGGGTTACATACGCTTCAGGTTACAGACTCCGCTAACCCATAAATAGTGCCTCAGGTTAAGAATTTTGCTTCAGGATGATAACATAAATCGTGCTCTGGCGGCGTGGCAGCAGCAGGAGGCCCCATTAGCTAAAGTGGTGCTTCAGGTTAAGAACAGTTTCAGGTTAAGTACAGACCTCCGGAACGAATTAAGTACTTAACCTGAGGTACCACTGTACTGACTCTGACTATGAAGGTAGAATGTATCCATCAGGTAAAGTAGCCACTGATAGCCTTTTTCTCCACAAATTTGTCTAATCGTCTTTTAAAGCTATCTTTGTTGGTAGCCATCACTGTCACTTGTAGGAGCAAATTCTGTAGCTTTGCTATGTTTTTTTTGTGTGAAGAAGCACTTTCTTTTGTCTGTCCAGAGTCTCCCAACATTCAGCTTCATTGCATGTCCATTCGTTCCAGTGTTATGAGGGATAAATGTTTTTCCCTATCCACTTTCTCTACACCGTGCATAATTTTATATACCTCTATAACCTATGCTTACCTATTCTCTAACTAAAAAGTTCCAAATGTTGTAACCTTTTCTCAGCTCCATCTGCCTTGATCACCTGGGACAACATTTTCTGAACCTTTTCCAACCCTGCAGTATTCTTTTTGAGGTGAGGCAACCAGAACCGTACACAGCATTCCAAATGCGGCTGCGGTATACTGTAGACTTGTATGATGCCATTATGAAACTGGTAGTTTCATTTTCAGTTTCCCCCCAAATGATCCCTAGCATGGGGTTTGCTTTTTCCACAGCTGCTGCACACACTGGGCCATCATCTTCACTGAGCTGTCCACAATGACCCCAAGGGCTGTCTGCCTCAGCTGAGCAGATACAGATAGGAGGTGAGGACTGGGCTCCTGTGCCTCACTAACTTACTTGTGCAGAAAAGGAATTTGGGCATGGCATGTTGGGGTGACAAATGCTGCATCTGCTCAAAGCTGCAACTTTCCTCTTCTACAAAAGACCTGTTGAAGTTACAAGAGCCTTGGGACAGGAGAGGATGGCAAGTGTGGTAGGAAGAGTCAAGGACAATCAAAGAAACATGTCAGTGTTTCAGTATATATGTATCAGTAGTAATCAGTGTGTGTGTGTGTGTGTGTGTGTGTGTGTGTGTGTGTACAAACACACATACATACACACAACCAGAATCAGTATCCACATCTCTCTTCTACATTTCTCCATGACATATTGTTGTGAACAGGGATTTTCAGCTCTGACAAATATGAAAGATCAGAAAGGAGAAAGGCTTCTTTGTGTTGATAAGATGAGTGTTTGTCTCAAATTAGATCTATTACAAATTAGATTACCTGGCAAAAACAAGCTCAAACCTCTGTATACAAGCTTCAGGTACATATGTAGGATGCTTGTTTATAATCATATTTTGGGAATTATTCATGTTGTTATGTAGCTGCATTGTTTTGTACTTTCTGGATGCACCACAATCAAATTATAAAGTAGTTGTGTTCTATGTTATAAATCAAGCACTGCAAGGAGTTGTTTCTCCCCTCCCAATGCATTTCTTTTCATTAAAAAAAATTTGTGTGGCACAAGCAAATATTAATTCTGAAAGTATATCCCCGAGAAAAAAGTTTGCGAACCAATGGCAAACTTGGTTCTGATCTTGACAAAGCAGCCACGCAATGCACAAGGCAGCTTAAGGCTAGCCACAGCACCAAGGAGAGCTCCTAGGGAGCAACTTGCTCCAGCAATGCCTAGAACCTGACTGAAACTTTTTATGCTTTGATGTCTACATCTGTCTTCTCAGGCTCCACCCCTTTCTTCTGAAAAGAAAAGCCTTAGCATGACAAATCTTTACTCTGAAGCCTAGCACTCCTCCTCTTCTGCCTCCTCTCTGAGGATACGCTCCAGACTCATTGCTGGTGTAAATGGGAAGATGGTGAGTGAAGGCCCCTGATATTGAGGGTGCCAGGGAGGGGTGAGGCTCTGAGGACACAGAGTCAAGAAGTCATCCTCCAAGGATTCCTGGATCAAGGCCCCCCAATCTGACTTGGGGTCATAATGCTGGGCTCCAGGCCTCTGTTTCTGATGCCACTGGCATCAGCATGTCTGTCAGCCCCCTCCTCATCTAAGTCAAAAACCAAGACCAGACTGCTGTAGGTGCTGCTCCAGGTTGGGATTTTGACATCCAATTCGGTCACTTGTGCTGATATTGAAGATGCAGCTCAGCAACTGATTCATATTGAAAGCAAGATGATGGCACTTGGTTGTGACAATTCTAAGCCTTATTGATTTCACTGGCGGTTAGAGTCACACTCCCGGTTTCTAGCTAGTGCTCTTTTGGATCCTTGAAAGGACAAAAAGCTTGCTATCTCTTCCTGATACAGTCACTAACATTCTCTGCCCAGCTCCTTTGTCCCACATAGGGCTCCGGTGCTTCTATAGAAATGGATTTAAATTCTCACAAATGTATAGAACAGTGGCTAATTCTTTTCTCTGTGAGTTGGGTTGCGGTGATGTGGGGTTACCTCCACCAGTTGAATTTTTCCTTATTGCACATCTGTGAAAGACATAGGAGCCCTGCCCCAGGTGGTGGATTTCTCTCAAAGAAAAATATTAACTACTTGTGAGATCAATGTGTTAGTTTATTTAAATATATGCAAATTTTAAAAATTCCAATTGTTTTTACACACACATACACACATGAATTTCTTCCGAATGCAGAATGATTACCGGTATATATAATGCACATATACCGGTATTTAACCAGATAAGATTCCTTCCTTTTGGCTGATGCTAAGAGGCAATGCAAGGGGATCTGGTGAGTGGCAGGGATTTTCGCTAAAGGCCATTCAACATCTACAGAGAAGGGGAGGGGCCACTGAGAACAAACTCAGCATGAAAAATGCACCTCAAAGATCAGAAAAGTGTGCTAAAATCTCCTGGCACTTTGAGAGTTCCTGCAAGTGATAAACTTGGAAGCAGAGCCATTGAAAACCAGATGCCTCCAGCAGGGCTCTTAAGGAGCACATTGAGGATGGGAATAAACACCCTTGAAGCTCAAAGTCTCTGGGAGTTTATTTGCCACCTGGAGAAAGGAAGGGGCCATGGAGTGGATGTGGACTCAGCCAGTAACACTAAAGAATTAGAGCTAAATCAGGCATGTCCGTTTCACTTGAACTTTGGCACCCAGGGGGCCTTTGTCCTCAGCTTTGCCAATCTGTAGAAATATATATGATTTTATTACATTTATATCCCAACTTTTATCCAAGGAGCTCAAGAGAGGATACATGGTCCTCCCTCAGTCTATCGTCACAATACATGTAGTCCTGTGAGGTAGGTTAGGCTGAGTGTTAGTGACTGGTCAAAGGTTGTCCAGAGAGCTTTATGGCTATGTGTGCATTTAAACCCAGATCTCCCAAGTCTTTTGGGTAGGATGATATCATTAGGATCATTTTTTCCTTTATTCCCCTCTCTGACCCTGATTCTCTTATGACAATTTCTAGCCTAATTACTGTACTACACCCCCTGGGTTATGTTTATACTTATTTTCCAGAAGCTAACACTGCTCCTTGCTTGCCCATCAGAAGTCGTTTTGCTGTTTGCTTGGAAGATACAAGCATCATAATATGAACTCTAACCCCTGTTCCCACCCCAGCAGGTACCAAGCTAGAATAACTTCCATAACATTGCTCTTTGCAGAGGTGAGACTTATGCGCAACGCTTGTGCACTATGCACATTAAACAGCTTCACTTTCTCTCTTAGTGAGAAGAATATTCCACCCCCATAAATAATTCCTCCCTGAATGTTGAGTTCTAGACTTGCCTTCTACATGAATAATATAATATAATATAATATAATATAATATAATATAATATAATATAATATAATATAATATAATATAATATAATAATAATAATGTGTGTGTGAATATTTTTCTTCCTCCATTGGGAACATTCCATCAGAAGTCCGAAGTGGTACAGGTGAAACACCACCTTGGTGAGAACTAGGCACAAGCCCTTGAAGAATTATCATTACTTTCTTATTGTGTTATGCGACTGTAGAGATCCAGGGGTCTCCTTCACAAATGGCTCCCCCCCCCATGCCTTAGGCATGCTATTTCAGTGCACTAGAGATCAACAAAGCACATATTTCCTTGTGCCAAACTCATCCTGGGTTTTTCTGTTTGCTGCATGATACATGTGGGGAATTGTTGGTCATGCCTGGGCTGCACAGTGTACATGGAGGAAGAGGGGATGCTGATTCAGAAAGTACCCATTGCACCTCACCTCTGTACACACATATCCACTGATACTGCTCTTTGTTCTTCTGGCTGTGTGTTAGAAGCAAGAATGGGAAAGCGCCTAATGGGGATTGTGAGAATCCCAGATGGCAAACAGTAGAGAGGTATCAGGTGGATTTATCCTTACGAGTGATGGGGTTATAAACACAGCTGAGTGACCGGTGCGAATGAAAGCCTAACCCAGTGGATAACCTGCGAGGAAAATGCAAGAGACCAAGCACATATGTTGTTTGTGTTCCTTGCCAGCAGAGGGAGCACTGCATCATTGACAAACACTCATTACCAACAGTGAAGCTGGTGACAAACTTGGGATGCAAAAGCTGACAATTCTAGAGATAGACCATCAGTAGAAGACAACTGTAAAACCCTTTAGTTCTGTGCTGGGGACTCTTCAGGTGGAGGCAGAAGGGGTGCAAGAGAGAAGAACCACGACGAAGGAACACTGAGAGCATGGAACCACAATCAATAGCACAGAAAGCCAATCCATCAACAGTTCACGCGTATGTGGCTTAAAATAACCTAAAGTGCCCCAACCCTTCAGAGACCTCCAAGAAGCCATCAAGTTCAAAGATTAATGGGTCAAAAAGAAAGGAAAGAAAAAGGCACAAGCAAACATAGGGGAAATGGGAAAACATTACCTAAGTAATAATGGAACAAATTAATTATTGTTTTAGGATACTTTATTTGAACAGTTTTTTAAAATAAATAAATAAATATTTAAGGCATTATATCTCACCTCTTAGCTAAAAAGGCTCTCAGAACTGCTTACGAAAGCCATTCAGTGCTACAAATGATTTGCAGTTCCCCCCATCCCATTTTTGAATCACTGATATAATAGTTTATTTCAGTGCCCAGAATAATGAGATAGAAACCAGGGCTGTTAGAAACCAATCTTCCCTTCAACTCTGCCTCCCCCTACTTTCCCAATATCTTCTCAATTTTATCTTTATCAAATCCACCCCAATCATTATTTTTTTTAGGGGTGGATGAAAAATTTTGGATTTATAACAGGTCAATTCCTGGCCCATCTTGCTATGGGTTATTTCCAGAGCAGGTCTGTGTGTGTGGAGAGGGGGTTTAATTTGCAAATGGGAGATATCGCAACAGGTGGTTGGCAACATGTTTTTTGTTTGTTTGTTTTACTTCTTGGATTTCCCCTAAGAAGAATACCTAGACTGAAGGGGGGAGGGCAGGACTATGGACTAGCGTTTAGTTGTCAATGACATCATGTGGCTGCTGCAAAAAGGTTGTGTGCATGATAAATATCCTAAGAGTGTTTCCTGACCTGATTACTGAGCATCTTGATTTGTCTGCAGGGAGTTTAGAAAACATTGGCTATTTGCCAATGACTGAATGGGCAATCGTTCTGTTTTGTTTGTTTTTAACGATGTTGCATCCAAACAAGTTTCATCCCACTCCCAGTGCCTTTCTCTGTCACGTTCCTTATTGCAAAAAGCATGATCTTTGGGGGAAATGGGTTTGTTGTGCAGGAGCCCACTTGCAAATGTGCAACCTGAATTTGCCAGCATGTGATTGAATCCCACTCAAAAATAGTGGCAGCCTGGCAGCGCTGAGTCAAACTTAAACTCAATTTGAAAATGATAAATGAAACAGACAGACAGACAGACAGACAGACAGACGTGTGTGTTGGCTACCTGGATACTCAGGCTTGCCTCCAGTGTCTTAAGCCAGGTGTTCACTTTGTCTCTTCAGCCACGAACCTAGAAAATTTCTCTTCCCATTGCAAACTAATAGAGCACAGTTCTGGAGTGGCTTCATTTCAGAGATCATATTTCAATCTATTCTGCCTTTTCTCCCCCTCTTCCCCTCCATAAAACAAGCACAGGGGTTGATCAAATTTCAAATGAAGAATTTCTGTTGTAAAATGACACACCAAGTTTCGTTATGATATCCCAGTGCTTAAGGGAAATATTGCATTACTGTGTGTTTTACATATTTCCTGGTCTTCTTGAAAATGGACACAGAGCTTGTACTTGATCATGACATTAACATGCCCATCAAATTTCATCCCTGTGTCTCAATCTTTGAAGCAATATATTTTGCATTGCTCACTACACATTGATGTTTAAACTGGAAACATGTGTCTGAGTAACCAGATTATTGGGGATGTTATTGATGTGATATCTCCCACACCCCATGTTTTTGATATTTTACTTGGAAATTGTATGATATGATATTTTGTTACAACTTGGCCTTCACTGACTTTAAAATTTAGCATAACTATTTAAAGCATGGTGTTTTCTACCAGACAATAAACACCAAACTTCCTTTACAGAATACAAACTTTAATGTGCATACATGCATAGAGGGCAGTTCTGCCATTTGTCACACTGGTGGTATCTGTATGGGAACAAAGGAAGCTGTCTTATATTGCATCAGACCATTGGTCAGTCTCCAGTTACTGGTGGTGACTATTCAGAGTTTCAGGCCAGAAATTTTTCCCAGCCCTACCTGGAGATGCTGGAGCTTGAACTTGGGACCTTCTGCATGCAAAGTGGATGTTCTTCCCATGAGCTACAACTCTTCTCCTTGTGTTCATTCACCCTCTGAATGAGTTTCAATGAAGAGATCCAATGTTTGGATGTTCAAAATGTTTCTATTAACGTTAACTTGCCATGAGCAAGCTCTAGCCAGTAGGCATGGATACAGAGGCAGCTTAAATGGAGATTGCTGCATCTCTTCATAATCCCGACTATTTGATCCTGAAAGGTACAGCCAGATACCTTCTGCTTCTGAGAGGCTGCAGTGGAGGCTACATCAGCAGTGTTCTGAGAAGAAGAGACATCTCCTTCTGACCAAGCTCAGCCATCTCTGAAAGGGGCAGAGCATAGGCTTTGGAACCTGTGGCCTTCCAATTGTGGTTGGCTACAACTGCTATCCTCTTTGACCACTGACTCTGCTGGCTGGGGCACCCAACATCTGGAGGATCACAGGCTCCCCATCCCTGTGCGAGAGTCTAGGACCATGCAGCAATTTGGGGAGGACAAGGCCAGTCTGTGTCTGAAACAAGCAAATGTTGACAGTCTTTGGGTAGCCTAGATATAAATGCTGGAAAAGTAGGGCTGTCACCTGATTTAAGTTTTTAATTTTTAATTTTTAAATCAAATACTTTCCTTTAATCAACAGTCAAGATCAGCATCCCCATGTCTAAATACAAATTATATTTTGATAGTTTGTAGAGACAGTGTTTCCTTTTTGGATACATAGTACAAAGAAATCACTTGTTATCTGGAAGATAACTTAGCCAGTTTACTTTGATCCAGATATCTTTTGTGGGACAAAATGTACAGAAGGAATTCCTGAATTCATTAAGGGAAGCAGCAGTTCTACACATGCCAAAGAACACAGGTAGGAAGCTGCCCCTCCATAGAAGTGAATGGTGAAGCCTTTTGGGTGGAAAATATTGTGCCCACATCAAAGAGCTCTTTGCAGTGGGCTGCTGGATCAAGATCATGGCATTTTTATTATTATTTAAAGCATGGTGTTTTCTACCAGACAATAAACACCAAACTTCCTTTACAGAATACAAACTTTTTAAAAAAATAGCCTGAAGTTAATGAATTAACAGAACCATTTGCTGATGAATTGTGTAATGCTTTCAGTCATTATTATGAGGGTGTGAAACTCAGCCAGGCAGTATGGAAAGCAGCAGACGGATGATTTCCCAACCTGACTTTTGAAAGGGAGGTTCAGTTTCTTCAAGATAAGATGAGCTGAAGTGAGCTGGGATGCCTCGCTAAACCCCTTGAGTCCATCACTGTGATAACAGCTGTTGGGCTGGAAATCCAATGCCAATGAAAGAGTTAAATGCTGGCCGATGGGCAATATCAGTGACATGCCTCTGAATTGAGCATGCTCCCGGAGTGAGACTGTGGACTGGTGTTCCTCAATGAATAGGGGCCACTCCAAGGGAGTTTTCTCTTGAATAGAATGGGGTCAGGGAGCCGCTTTGGGGAACAATGGTTACCACCGGCAAGCTGAATTTCTTACAATCACACACCATACCCCCTGATCAAATAGCTCCTTTGTCAGCCTGATATAAAAACATGTCATACAATGATGATCTGGAAGAATGACATGGGCTCGCCTTTCATGGAGATCAGAAGGGCTTGTTGTGCACAAAAGGGAGCCCCCGTCAGAGTCAAGAAAGGGGGAAAAGAAACGGAGAATAAAAGGGGAGCGAATGGAAACAAACAGTAACAGCAACTGCAACAACAACAACAGAAGAAGAAGAAGGGAGCGAGCTGGGAAAGCCGGGCCTGGTTTTTGCTTGCAAGGTGCTCTGGAGGATTGGGGGGGGGGGGAGTAAGCAGCAAAATCCCACCAAAACTGCTGTGATGTAAACAGGGGATTCCAATTGCCCTGTCACTGGGATCCCATTGTCATTCTGCACTGGGACAGAAGGAATTGCTAGATGGGAAAAGGTCAGCAGCAGCCCCCCCATCCAAAAATTCAACCCCACCCTGCTCACAACCTTATTTTTAAACTCTGGAAGTTTCCACCTCTAAGAATAATCAGCATTCAGAGAGCAATGATAAAGAAAATACAAGGAAGTGGAGATAGTCATATAAAGAAGACTGGGCGAAAATATTCCAATATTTCAAAGGCTGATATTCCATAGAAGTGGGGGAGGTTAAACATTAGGAAAAACTGTTGGATGGAAATGCTTAGATATAATTTGGGGATCTAGGGTACCTATTGACAGGATGGGGTTTGGACTATACGAGCCTATTGGCTGCAGGTATCCCTTTCTGCTTTCGCTACAGAATTGTGTGTGGAGCTTTGTGTCTGTTTGTAACTCTGTTTGGTAGAGTCCCACTTCTTCCCGCACCCACACTTTTGTGCACGCCATACACGGAAAGCACATTTCCTGCTCCCAGAGCTTCCTGGAAATTGTAGCTTACACCTCATAGAGATACAATCCCCAGCACCATCATCCAACTAGTTTCCAGGATTCTTTGGGGAGGTGTGCTCTGGATGTACTTCAAATGGACGGTGCGTATGTTAGAGCGGTTCATGTTTCCCATAAGGTAGGTGGCTGCTCCTCTTTTGTGGAACAGCATCCATGTTGAGATAAGACAGCCACCCACTATTTATAGTATGTAGAAACAATAGAAGATAATTTTTATTTCAACAAGCTTTTCTAGCAGGATGAAGAGAGAGAGAGAGAGAGCGCTTCACTAAACAGGTAAGACACACACACGCACGCACACACACACGCGCGCACACACACGCCTTGGATGCTTATTTGTATTATTTAAAAACCTGCCTTTAGTTGTTTTCTGTATTGTTTTAATACTTATTTTTAGTTGTTTTTATTGTAAATCCCATTGGAATTGCAATTCAATAACGATGGCAACAATAGTAATTCACATTTCTTACATGCTTTCCCTTCTCCATCCTAACCTCAGAGACAACCTAATGTATTCTGGCCCCTGAAACAGATTACCCCAGTGGTTCCCTTCTGTTTCCCCTTTCCAGTCCAGCCTAGTGGTAAAACTTTGATCATAAACCAATAATTGACCATTTGTTGCCTTTTAATGGTACAAAGAAGGATAGTGGAAAATAGGATCTTGACAAGCTGGAATGTTATCAAAGGAGGACGACCAAGATAATAAAAGGGTCTGGAAGCCATCCTTATGAGAAACGGTTGAGTATGGGGTATGTTTAACCTGGAAAAGGGGAATATGTTGTTGTTGTTGTTTAGTCATTTAGTCGTGTCCGACTCTTTGTGACTCCATGGACCAGAGCACGCCAGACACTCCTGTCTTCCACTGCCTCCCGCAGTTTGGTCAAACTCATGCTGGTCGCTTCGAGAACACTATCCAACCATCTCGTCCTCTGTCATCCCCTTCTCCTTGTGCCCTCCATCTTTCCCAACATCAGGGTCTTTTCCAGGGAGTGTTTTCTTCTCATGAGGTGGCCATTGGAGTATTGGTATTGGAGTCTCAGCTTCAGGATCTGTCCTGCCAGTGAGCACTCAGGGATGATTTCCTTAAGAATAGATAGGTTTGATCTTCTTGAAGTCCATGGGACTCTCAAGAGTCTCCTCCAGCACCATAATGCAAAAGCATCAATTCTTCGGCAATCAGCCTTCTTTATGGTCCAGCTCTCACTTCCATACATCACTACTGGGAAAACCATAGCTTTAACTATACGGACCTTTGTTGGCAAGGTGATGTCTCTGCTTTTTAAGATGCTGTCTAGGTTTGTCATTGCTTTTCTCCCAAGAAGCAGGCGTCTTTTACTTTCGTGGCTGCTGTCACCATCTGCAGTGATCATGGAGCCCAAGAAAGTAAAATCTCTCACTGCTTCCATTTCTTCCCCTTCTATTTGCCAGGAGGTGATGGGACCAGTGGCCATGATCTTCGGGTTTTTTTATGTTGAGCTTCCACCTTCAAATATCTAAAGGGCTGCCACATGGAAGAAGGAGCAAGCTTTTTTTCCCCTGCTCTTGAGGTAGGACCTTAATGAATGGCTTCAAGTTACACGAAAGTAGATTCTGACTAAATATAAGGAACAATTTCCTGATAGTAAGAGCTGTTCAACAGTGGAATGGACTCCCTCAGGAAATAGTGGACTCCCGGGAGCTGAGCTGGCAGTGCCAATGGCTGGATCTTTGATTGCTCATGGATTTTTTTTGTGGAGGGCTGTGGCAGCTGCGGAAGGAGAAGGGAGCAAAGTGCTGGCAGCTGAGATGGAGTCGGGACCAGTGGTTGGTGTTCCTGGCATGGAACTGAACTGGATTTATTTGTAAAACTGTCCTTCCTCAGAGGTTTTGAAGCGGAAGTTGGATGGCCATCTGTCATGGACGCTTTAGCTAAGATTAATGCATTACAGGGAGTTGGACTAGATGACTCTGAGGGCACTTCCAACTTTACAATTCTATGATTCAAAAATCTGTTGGCATAGATAATTTGTTTCACCTTGTGCAATGGTAGTAGGGTCAGCCCTACTTAACCCCACCGATAAAAAGGCAGATCATTTGCATTTATTCAAAATCTTCTCTTTGCACAACATTGATTATAGGTCATAATCTACAATCTTAGCATGTGCAGTTACCCTGAGGCTAGACTACTGGAATGTGCCTTTTGTGGGACTGCCCTTGATGGCTGTTCTGTAGTTAATGCAGCTGTCTGTTTTAAAATACGAGTACCTTGTAGCATTAGCGGGACGCGGGTGGCGCTGTGGGTAAAAGCCTCAGCGCCTAGGGCTTGCCGATCGAAAGGTCGGCGGTTCGAATCCCCGCGGCGGGGTGCGCTCCCGTTGTTCGGTCCCAGCGCCTGCCAACCTAGCAGTTCGAAAGCACCCTCGGGTGCAAGTAGATAAATAGGGACCGCTTACTAGCGGGAAGGTAAACGGCGTTTCCGTGTGCGGCTCTGGCTCGCCAGAGCAGCGATGTCACGCTGGCCACGTGACCCGGAAGTGTCTCCGGACAGCGCTGGCCCCCGGCCTCTTGAGTGAGATGGGCGCACAACCCCAGAGTCTGTCAAGACTGGCCCGTACGGGCAGGGGTACCTTTACCTTTACCTTTACCTTTACCTTGTAGCATATTAGGGGAGGGACTGTAGCTCAGTAACAGACCCTATACTTTTTCTGCCACAGGTCCCAGGTTCAATTCCTGGCATCTTCAGTTTAAGAGGATTACAGCAGATTATATGACAGCTGCTTGAGAATTTGCAGAACTTGAGAACTGCTGCCAGTCTGAGTAGATGGGGCAAATAGTCTGCTGTAGCATAAGGCAGCTTCCTATGTTGTTCCAGCATCAGGATCGGTGTCCTTTTGTCTTCAAAGCACAACTGAGTGCTTTTAAAAATCATTACCAGCTTGGGCCCAACATAGCTATGGGTGCTGTTTCCTCCTTTACAAAATTTCTAATGTTGATCAAGGGAAGCAGAGCCAAGGTGGCTTTTGCAAGGATAAGTCCTTTCCAGCTAATCTTTTAGAATTCTTTGAGTGTCAAGCAGGCATATAGATAGGGGTGATACAGTCAACATTGTGTACATAGACTTTCAAGAAGCTTTCAATAAAGCTTCACCAAGACCCCTGAGTAAACTTAGCAGTCATGGGATAAGAGGATAGGTCCTCTTATGGATCAGTAATTGGTTAAAGAACAGGAAGCAGGGAACAGGAATAAATGGACAGTTCTCACAATGGAGGGATGGTAAGAAGTGGAATTCCCTGCGGATTGGGATAGGGACCTGTACTTTTAATTTGTTCATAATGACCTGGAAGGGGGGGAGAGCAGTGAGGTGGGTAAGTTTGCTGAGGACAGCCAATTGTCCAGCACAGCAAAAACAAAAAGGGATTGTAAGGATTCATTTAGTTAACAAAATTTATACATCGCTTGATTCCATTAAAGCCTCTCCAAACTGGGTGGATGGGCATTTAAATGGCAAATTGATTTAGTGCAAGCAAGTGTAGAGTGATGCACGTTGTGGCAAAAGCTCCTAACACCACATATACATGAATAGAATCATGGAATTATAGAACTGTAGAGTTGAAAGGGACCATGACGGCCATCTAGTGTAGCCCCCTGCAATGCAGGACTTTTTTTGCCCAGTGTGCCACGAATCTGAGATTAAGAGTCTCCTGTTCTACCAACTGAGCTGTAGGATCTAAACTGAAGGCAACTGACCAGGAAAGAGATACTGTACTGGGGTCATTGTGGATGGCTTGATGATGATGTTGCCCCAGCTGTGAAAGAGTGAATTCCATCTCAGGGCTCATTTTGGGAATTTTTTTTTGTGCGTGCCGGGGGGGGGGGTGGGATGGTCCTGCCAATATCATATTGCCACTATACAAAATCTATGGCATGACTGCATTTGGACTAGGTACAGTTCTGTTTTCTGTACTACCAAAGGCATCTTGCAGAGCCGGAAAAGGTTTGAAAAAGGGCAACCAAAATGATCGCAGAGATGGAGCAAAGTGCCCAATAAGGAAAGCTTAATAGTGATCATTATAACTTCTATAAAATTATGCACTATGCGGAGAAAGTGGATAGAGAAAAGTTTTCCTCCTTCTTTCATAATACTCGTACTAACTCACTTTGGGTTGTCTTGGGCAAGACGAAGCAACTAACAAATTTAATAAATAAATTTAATAAATAATATTAGAACCCAGGACCATTCAGTAAAGCTGAATTCAGGACAGATAGATGAAAGTACTTCTCCACACAGCACTTAGTTAAACTACGGAATGTGTTACCGCAAGATAACACAACCTCCTTACTGCCTGATATGGGTGAGTTGAATTCCTCTGTAAATCCAGAAGAATTTAACCGTTTTAACTAGAGGTGTCTTTTGGAGGCTGTGGTTAATAAACTTTTGGGAGGCTAGGGATATAGCACTTGTTATATAACTGGATTGTAACTGGGTATATTATTTATTATAAATAAAGCAACTTATAAATAATTAGTAGTATACTTTTAAAATTACAGGCCTAAAACCTTTCTGACATACTAGAAATAGATAATAAGGCTGCACAAAAAATCAACACTATCTTTTTCCTGTGCCTGCACAAGTTATTTATCAGAAGGCTAAAGTGATTCTGATGCACATTGTACCTGCCTAGTCTGACTTGTAACAACCCTTTTGCATTGCATCCACCATGCTAAAGAGAGAAGCTAGTATCACAGGTGTCAGGCTGCTAAGTTGTATGTGGCTGAAGGCACACATCAACATTTCCAGGCACTTCCACACTAGACATTAGTGATTGCTATGCTTTGATCACTCACTTTTTCTGGGGAAATCTACACAACACTCTCATCTGATCACTGTCATCATATATTTTCCCTGTTGGTCTTCCATCTTTTCTCAAACTACAGGAAATCTGGCATTTTTCAGCAGAATGGAAGTGTAGCATAATTGCCATATATGTAGATGCTTGAAGCACCATTCTTCCATCTTCTTAAAAAGGTAGAGCCTCTGTATCTTCCATTGGTACCCAAGAAGAACTCAATAAAAACATTTTAAAAACCACCTTTGTGGTGGGGGCCATTTTATGACCCCCCTATTAAATCAATATTTTAATTTCCCCCTACATTTAATTTTTTTGTGTGTATTCTAGTATTATAGCTCTATAACGATGTTGTTGTATAGCAATCATGGTGTTATAGCACTACACCTATGTCTCAGTAAAATTTGAATTATAGCTACAAAGGCATTCTGGCACTAATTAAAAGACTGATAAAAAATTAATGGGGTTATAAAAGGATACCTACTACAAGGGTTATAGTGAATGTATTGAAATGTCCAAAGCACCCATTGCATATCCATTGGTTTGGACATTACAAAGCAGGATGCACATAAAGAAAAAGCATAATATTCCTGATAGCATGGAAAGTAAATTGCAATTATGCTTGTAGTTTGCAATGACTGGATAGCTCTACAAGCCAGTACCACCGTTCTGGAAACAGGTCATCTCCAAAGGTAGGATGTTAAGTTGAGAAGCACCTGCCCACCTCCCTTCCTCCTTTTTCTTTCTTTTTTATTTTTGGATTTGTGCAACTTCACCAAAAACATTTAGACAAAATGAGGTGCCGCACAACTGTGCAATTCTTGATGTAATTACTAAGTGCAAAATGTCTGTGCATGAAATTATAGCCAGGGATAGCTCTGTTGATCCAGTCATCCCAATGGTGTTTACATACAGGTCATGCTCTAGGTGTTGCAGATTTGTTCCACTTTTGTTCTGACACCACACCAACAGGAGCAAGTTCACTTGCAATGCACAGCTTGCCATTTTCTTTCAAGGAACAGATTGCTCTGCAATGAGCCAAATCTTCAAAATTTCCTGCCACATTCAAGTTTTTCTACAACTCCTGACATAACAGCAAGACACTTGTATCAACATAAATAAAAGTGGTACAAAGTGAAAGCATTTTTTAAACATTAGTGCCTGGCACAAACTTATCCAGTTTATTTCAGATAATGGTGTTAACCATGGACGTAATATATGTGGGTTTAAATTTTTGCAGACTTAAGCTGCTAGTCAAATCCTAGTGTCATCCAATTCAACTGAGAATGTTATGTTGCTTCTAGTAAGCCGAAAATATTACCTGTGCAATGGTATCCCCAGTGCTTCTTTTTCTAGGGGTACGCAGGGGTATGTATACCCCTAAACATTTTGTGAATCTTCGTACTTTTGTCCATTTACTGTATTTATTTATCCCAATTTGAACTATAAAATGGTGATTTTCTTGAGTTAAAATGAGAGATCCCCTAAACATCTTTTTTTTTTTTTTGGAAAAAAGCACTGGGTATCCCAAACATCTTTACTCAGAAGTAAGTCTCATTGACTGCAGTGTCATACATCAACTCTGATGAAAGATAAGTACATAAATGTATACACACAAACATACACACACACACAATTGCATGCTTATTTTTTAGTAACTCTGCATGTAATTTTCTAGTAACTCTGCTCTGCGGGTCTATACCACAATGGATGCCTGGTGTCATGTATTATATTGATACAAAAGCACTCAGATACCATGGTGATGAGTGTATTAGAAATCCTTAAAACAGATGCATTCTGATTCTGCAAGCTGCGCTCCCCCTTGCTCTCTGGGCATTTTGAACTGACGAGGCACTTGAGCCCCATGAAAAAGACCTGTGTTTTTACAAGAAACAGAAGCTGCTGGACACTTCATTGCTATGGGGATGTAACTAAACTGGGCTTGTTTAAGGCAGAGGGCACAAACTAAGAGGAACAAAAAAAGAAAAAAGAAAGGGGGAAAAGCACAAGGGAGGGGGGTAGATGGAGGGAGCTGCATTGATTTCAGTCTGTTCAGGTCTAGCTGGAAAACACAATGCAACGAAACGGTCCCTTGGTCGGCGAGTCTCTTTAGTGAGGTTTTTCCCAGGGTTTGAAGTGGAGTGGGGAGGGATGGTGCAAGGGAGAGGAGGCAGAGAGATGAGAGGCATACCTTGGAAGGGTGTAAAGCAGACTCTTTCTTCTGAAAAGGGAGGGCAAATGTTTATGTCAGTGCATCAAACCTTAAAGGGGCAGCCTCAGGTTGTAAATCTGCAGAATCAGGTAGACCAAGGTTCAATCACCTAACAACAAATTTGTGTTGCACTATTAACAGTTGATTTGGAGCTCCTGTGCTCCCCCAAACCAGACTTTGGGGTCACTTTCCAGATGGCCTACTTATTGAGCATTCATTCTGATTTTTCTTTGGAGATATTGAATGATGTCAGCTATTTATTTAACATTCACTCCAATTTGTTTGCAGGGAGGTTAGACACTGCATCGAGTAAATGTTACCCCACACATCCCAGTGCATTTCCCTGCCACTTTCCTTATTGCAAACAATCTGAAATTGGAGAAAGCAAGTGAACTGGGAAAGAGATCCAAATCACCTCTAATTGCACAACCTGAATTTGCAGATATACGAATGAATCTCACTCCAAAACAGCAACAGCCTGGGAACACCTTTTGTGATTAGGAAGGTGAAGGGAAAATGCTCTGGAAAGTGCAGGATAGCATTTGTGGACAGCATGACTAAACCGCTTCTGGCACAACGGAACACCTTGATGGAAGCCAGAGCGCACGGAAACGCAGGACTATACTAACTGAATATATATATGTTAGATTTGATTTTTGTAAAATGACTGTGGGCACAACACTGGATGGGAAACAGAGACAGAGCATTTGGGGGGTATTATTTATTTGGGTTGTTGTATTTTCTTTGCATGATTTATTTCCTTGAGGCTGTGCTTCTGCTTCCAGCAGGGAAGCACACCTTTCCCTTGATTTTATTTATTTATTTATATTTTTTTACAACTGCCAACGCTAGAGTTTTCATCCCTGCAAGAATGTTACTTCACTTTCCTTTATATAGGATCTGGATATAATGTTATTGGTGATGAACTGGTGCTATCACGAACACAACGCTACAGGGGAAGTGCAGGGTTTCAGTCACCCAGAAAGGAGCCATGTTTAGCAAGGGTCTTAGGATTAGCAACTCAGCTTTTCAAGAAAAGCCAGTCTCAGTTTCAGGAAATTCTGCTCCATTCTGTACCTTTAGTGCTCCCCACTACCACAGATTCCCTTGGCAAGGTAGCCATTCTGCTTTCCTCATTTATCCTCTCTGCTTGTCACTTTGATCCTATTCCTTCCTGGTTTCTGTTTCCTCTAACATTATCCCCATCTCCCATCACATCAACATCACATCTTTCTCCTTTGACTCCTTCCTTAAAATACACATTGTCTCCCCCGTTCTCAAGAAAACATTATGTTGACCCACCTTCACCCTGTAACTACTGGCCAATCTTGACTTCCGAATATCTGGAACATGCTGTTCACTTTTCTCTCTTCTAACTCTTGTCTCAATCCCCTGCCAGTGATCTGGCTTCCATCCCCTATATGCCATTGAAATTGTCATTGCTAAAATTTTAGATGACCTTGCTATCAAATCCAAAGGTATCTTCTCTGTCCTTGCCCTCCTTAACCACTCTGGTGGTGCTCTGATCAAATTAACCATCTCGTCTTTCTTTGTGTTCCTCCAAGCCTTAGGTTTTCACAACTGTCATTAATTGAGTCTCCTCCAGTCCATCAGACTGCTCCTTCACTGGGTGCATTTCTGTTTCTGAAGTTTCTTTAGGTCTTGTGTCTATCCCACATTGTTGTTGTTGTTGCTACTGCTGCTCAAGGCCAACCCAAGACATGCTGCTGCCTGAGGCAGAGAAGACCATGTGCTCCAATTCTCTATACAAAAGCTGAAAAGACTGGAAGTTCAATCGTACCTAAAAACTAGCAATGTGAGTGCCCTCCACTGCACTTGAAGACAGCTTAGAGGGTGCAAGGTGGAGTGGGTGACACACACAGTCCTGTCTTCCACTAGTTGGAAGAAGCTGGAGGTTCAGAAGGAACAGTAGAAGCCCCCACTACTTCCCTCTTGCACAGGGGTCAGCAACCTTTTTCAGCTGTGGGCTGGTCCACTGTGCCTCAGGCCATGTGGTGGGCTGGGCTATATTTTTTGGGGGGAAATGAACGAATTCCTATGCCCCACAAATAACCTGGAGATGCATTTTAAACAAAAGCACACATTCTACTCATGTAAAAACACACTGATTCCTGGACTGTCCACGGGTCAGAATGAGAAAGCGATTGGGCCGCATCCAGCCCCTGGGCCTTAGGTTGCCTACCCCTGCTCTAGCATCTGCTGCCTGAAGCAAATGCCTCATTTTGTCTCATGGTCTAGAGCAGGGGTTGTCAACCTGGTCCCTACCAGCCACTAGTGGGCATTTCAGGATTCTAGGTGGGCGGTAGGGGGTTCTACGGCACAAGCTGAATCCTCCTTCCATCGAGCACTGGTGGAAGGTAAGGAAATTTTATCATCAAGAAAGATGCATTAGTGGGCAGTAGGTATAAAAAGGTTGACTACCCCTGGTCTAGAGCCAGCCCTGCTACTTACCTTTGAAAAGGTAAGAATGCAACAGTGTTGTAGCTATTGTATTATATTTTATAAGTTTGTCTCTTTTAGAAAGGCAGGTTAGAAATTTCAAATATAACTATATCTGTCTGTCTGTCTTGAATGGGAAGCTTTCTGGCAACATTGGCAAATGGAATTAACCGCTAACCAGATGCAATGAAGGCCATTGATTATTGACAGCATGCTCCACACACATTGTGATAACTACCAAAGGCCACCTGATTATGAAACAGGTGGTGCTCAGTTTCCATTCTGCCATAACTTTACTTAGATGGCATTCAAATATATTGCAAACCATTCTCTGCCATCATGAACACCAGCAAGCATAGGCCTCAGGTCCAGTCAGTGGCAGATCTGGTATCTGACCCATGTTGGACTCAGTGTAAGAACTCAGCCATGTTGAAGTGTTTGAGGAAAGAGACAGGCTATGTTTACTTGTGATAAAGAGAGCTGAATGGAGAAGTCAATGGAGAAGCCACCTTTTTATGTTTCTCTTCCAGTACAGAGATTTAAGGTAGCCGAGGCTGGGCTGGGCAAGTGAGTTTAGTCAACCTCTTCCAGAATTTATAATCTGACATGCTGCACACACGTGTGTGTTCAAAAATTGTGTGAACTGCCCACCCATACACTGGACAGCAGACGTTAAAGCCATCAGGAATGTTTACAGTACTCACAATCCCCAAGGAAAACATTCTTCATTTAGGGATGGGGGTTCTTTTCAGATCTAAACAAACAAACAAACAAACAAAAAATAGCATCTTCCATGGGTGATGTGATGCATTATACAGCATGGCTGTACAAAAGCTGCATAAATTTATTTAGGATTGTACCCTCAGCTCTTTGTGCCTGCAACCTGAAAAATCAGAGGCTGGCTTGAACAAATGTTAAAAATCAAGTCTACTTCAAAGTAGACTCCACGAGGGACCAAGAGGTATTCGGCTGCTCCTCAAATAGAAATACTGACCCCACCAACACTACCCAACAATATTGGACTCGATGGACTCGATGGCCCTTGTGGTCTCTTCCAACTCTATGATTCTATATCATGTCCAGCAAGAGACTGTTTTTATTTTAATAAATGTTTTATGAAAGTAACCAGTAATCATGGCTAAACCAGCCTCCCTTTATCACCACCTGGCATCCTTTCACAACTTGTTTAGATGTTTTGTTATGGCTTCAATAATGTATATCCCACTTTGTATTATCAAAAGTAGCCTAAAGTATGCTCAAGTATCATGCCACCCAACAAGTATAGATTTTTTAATAAAAAATATTGTTTATGTATATCCTAGTAGTCTACTGCTTATAAAGCATAGATCCTACCTATTTTTTTCCAGATTTTCTTTCTTTATGATTTAAAGCACAAACGTATACATGTCTATCTAGAAGTTAAGTCTCACTGAGTTCAATGGAGCATACCTTACTTCATACCCACCCTTTTATCATGAATGTGTATAGGATTGCAGTCTTAGTTGTGTTGGTTCTAATCTTGTAAGCCACTCTCTAAAACCCAACTTTTAAAAGTAAATATTTTAGGAAACATTATTCTTGGTGTGGGTGTGAAAGTTTACTCTTATACTATTAAAGTAAAAAAGTACTATAAAGAAGGATGTACATTCATATATATTTTACAAGTGGTGTGTACTGGATTCCTTCGGAGATGACATGCAGAGAACTGCATTACTATAAACCCTTCTGACTCCCATCCTAACCTTCTAAATATAATTAATGGAAAGGAAAAGAAGAAGGCAGGCAGGTGACAAACACCTTGATCAGCAAAGGTGATATTGGAGAATACACAGTCACAGAGCCATTCTTTCCTGGGAAAGTACAGAAAATGCAAGCACTTAATCAATTCCTGTTTCTTAACATAGGCAGTTATAGATCAGTCCTGCAACGAACAAGACAGTTGCTTATAATTCTGTATCTGAAGGAGAAGCACCCAACAAAAGTAACCCACATGAGAAGCAGTGAAAGGGCTGTAGCTCTTGAAGGGGGGGGGAGAGAGAGACCACAGTCTACGGGCTGTTTCTTTGACTCTTGCCTTTGCAATAAATAAGAGGTAGGCTCAAGCACTCTTTCTGTGAAGCTCTAATTGTTCATGACAAAAGCTTTCGGCAACCCACTAAAAAAAACCACACCAACCAACCCCCCCGAACCCCCCCACCCCTAAAGAATGTTTCGCTGAAATGGGCCCCAATTCTGCTACCAAAGGAGAACATGGGAGTTTTGCTATTGATTTTTAAAAAAGCAAGGTCAGGCTTCAAGTGTGAAAGGGGAAAAAAAACCCTCTCCTAAAATAAATATCTTTGTAAGAGCCCACTAAAAAGACCCAGGATTCAAACACATTCCTTCTGGAGATCAAGGATGTCCGGCCTTTGAAGCCTGAAGGGTTGGGGCGTTTCTCAGTCTGTGTGGCAGTCACACTGTGGCATTAGAAATTGTGCATTTGGAATTGTAAAGCATTTTAAATGGAATCTTTCAGAATTCCACAGCTGGCTGGTGAGTGACAGCCTGATATAGCCTGGGGCAGGGAGAGAGATGACATCGTTTGTATTAAAGTTAAAATGATCTCTTTGTGAAGAGATACCTAAGAACATTTTAGTAAACAGAGGCAATAAAATAAAAATCGATTAAATGGGATGAATTAAGGTTTGTGTGCTAATTAAGAAACCTGATCTACAAACAGATTAAACTGGAGTACTTGAACTTAAACCAATTGAATAATGCCAGGCAGCTTAGATAACTTAAATGAGCCTGTTTAGTACTCTGCCTAAACTGATTTGTGGACAGAAGCCAAAGTCACTCATATGTTTTTGCTCATATGCTTATTTGGGGTACTATTCAGAGTATATTGGGAGGCAAGACACATGAGGCCATTGTCCAATCAAGCCTACATCTTTACGCTTTATCATACACCTATTTCCCTGTCTTCTAAGAGGGGTGAACTGAATATCCCTTGCCCACTGCTATACGGACGTAGCTGGGGAAAGTATCTGAATAACTGGGAGATGTCAAATATCAGGATGAGTGGAGCTATACCATATTTTGGATGAACTGTTTGTGTAAGGGAAAGAGATAATGGTAGTATATTTTATTGTTCTAAATTCTGTTGTTATAAAAATATTTTAGATTACAAATTGTGTTTTTTACTGGTCACAGCTCTATAGTATTTCATTATTTAATTAATTACACACATCACAAGTTAGTAAGAGGCCTATTTCTGCTCTAATAAACAAATGAATAGTTGGTGGACACCTTGGAGGATAAGAACCAACAAACTTTTTTTTAGTAGAAACAAATACTTCTTTCTAATAAATACATATATGCAGAAGACCTATTTGCTCTGATTTGTCATGGGCTACTTTTCTGAAGTAAAACCCATGAACCACGATTTGGAGAAGACTGCACCCCGAATTCAATGAAAACTTTTTTATCCCCCTTAATCCCTTGATAATTTTTTGTGCTTCTCTTGTAGAAAAGCAATTTTGCTAATCACCTTTGTGCCGATGCCTGCATTCCTGACAATAGCGTGAACAACTTCCATCAAAGTCTTTGATGTGGGAAAGAGAGAGAGACACACACACATATAATCTGAAAACAATTCCATTCCTTGCCACTCAATGGAGAGCACTCTGCTTTAATAGAGAGCTGATTCTGTGGAAGTTTCTAATCCTTTCTGCCAAAGAAGAGAGAAAGAGACACAGCCAGGTAGCCCACCTTATTCAGGAGTTAAAATAACATGGTTTTGCTCTCAGAGAAAATCAAAACAACTCAAGATCAAAACCAGATTTCCCCAACCCTAACAGGACAGCCTCTCTACTCAGATAACTCTTGATCTAAGTGTGTAACAAGTAACTGGCTTTAATCCCTCAAAGTGATGGCGTTACAGATAAGTACCTTGCTAGTATCAGAGGTGTCTTGAATTTCAGAAATACACAAAAGTGTTAGCTAGAAAGAAAAACAAAACAGAAAAATCTCATCCCTATGACCTGTGTCTTTTGCTGAAAAGGTACAAAGCTCCAGCAGCATAAAGAGGAAGCCTTTGAAAAAAGGGAGGGCAAATAAAAACAGCAGTCAGGTAATGAACAGGTAGTTCTTACGCCTGTTGCCTTTTGGTTATGTTAGAAGCTTTGTGAACCACTTTGTGTACAGCACTACACACATGTACATTACATGTGATGCAAAACATAATAAAAAAAAGCTGCTGTGCGAGCCTTTTGCATACAGTGCGCTCATAAATGTGGAGAAACCTATTTCTGGGAACCGTAATCTATGTATGCTCATATTAACACAGTACAGGCATTATATTTTGTATGGCAGAGATGACAAAAAGGAATATCCCCCACATCCAAGTATTAAAGGTTGAGGCTATCTACCTCATTGGAACACAAATGGAATCACACAAATGGAGGCTTTGCTTCTTACCCTAATCTGAATTGAGAAAGGCAACCCAGCTACACACTAAGAAAAAGCTGGTCTGCTGAAAATACTGTACTCTCATATTTGCTGTCAGTTTCTATGCTTTCCTTTAAGCACCAATCTTTGCAGTGTGAAATATATGAAAATGCATTACCCTTCCACAGTGGGGCTTGTTATGACCACAAATCTCCTTGCAATGTAATGAAAGCCATCAAATCAGATAGATTATTATATTCAGAGAAGGACAGATGACAGGGGGTTGGTTTGAGGGGGAGGCAGTGAGAGAGGGTAGTGAGAAAATACATCAAGAGACACATTGCCACAACTCCAGAAACTGTCTTTAGGATATGAGGAAGCAAAATTGCAGGGAAGAGGCAGAGCGCCAGACTGCAGAAAGCATGTTTCCAGATTCCTTAGATGCAGCTTGTGACATCAGCAACCATAATAGCGCATGGAAGGCAAGGTACGTTAAAGCTTGAATTCCAATTTTGGCAACGATTTTCCTTATGTTGATGAAACTGTTAAATCAATGTGTATGAACCAATTTGTTTCTGAGTATTGTTACAGACTATCAAAATTAGTATGTTCAACAAATTATATAAAACAACTTGAGTATCACCCTCCTCATGGCTACAAGTTTTACATCAGCTGAACAGATTTACATTTCCTTGGACATGCCTAACATCCTTTCTACTATTATATGCTTAACTTTATATGCTTGACTTTGTATACAAACCTTTCTCGGACAGGTGACTGTTAATTTACTCCATGAGTATCATACAGATATTTTATTATTATTAATTTATATACTGCTTATATGCCAAATTGGTTTACTGTAGGTTGTGCAGGAATTTACAAGAAGATAACAGCATTTCTCATCAACTTTCCTCTCAGTGATCTCAGGAAATTCTCTCTCACACTTTCTGAATTTGTGGCTGCTACAGAACAAGTTTGTTGATGTTCTTACCTGTGAAGATCTTATAATAACTGGAGTGGTAAATTACTTCTCATGCAAATGTATCTCCACCTGGTATTTGAATCTTTAATTACTCTGCTTCCATGTACATATCCAAGTTAGCTGAGTGTTCATTAATGACCTAGGACCAAATTCAATGGATTCAAGTTACAAGAAAGGAGATTCAAACATCAGGAAGAACTTTTTGATAGTAAAAGCTCTTGGACAGTGGAACAGACTCCCATGAGTGGTGGAGAACTCTCCTTCCTTGGAGGTTTTTAAGCAGAGGCTGGATGGCCATTTTTCATGTGTTGCAATTCCTGCATTGCAGGGGGTTAGACTAGAATCATAGAATCATAGAATCATAGAGTTGGAAGAGACCACAAGGGCCATCGAGTCCAACCCAATTCTACAATTCTATGATTTTATGCTGATGGCATCCTCCAGTTTTCTTAGCTCAATTTGATGTAATATTTAATAACTCTTATTCTTTCATATCATACGTTTCCAGAATTTATTATAAATATAACAATTTATTTCAAATTCAGAGGTGAAAGAAGAGGTTTAACTTGGTCCTTGGTCCTAGGAGACTGTGGAACTGTGTTGAATCAAATGGTATGTTACTTGACTAGTTGCTCTACTTGATGTGAAGACTGAAAACCACACTTTTCTGTCTTAAGTTTGTTTTCAACTCTGCTTTATTGAAGAAACATTGTTTGCAAGTTGTATTGCATTGAAGTCTACAATCATCATCAGGTCCAAAATGATATTTAATACAGACATTGCCATATACTACTGGAAACGTTGCAGCATATGGTTTAGCATCAGCTATTTTATTCCATTCAAAAACTGTAACAAAGACTGTATCCCAACCTTTTCTTCTCACATTCTGAACATCTTGTGCATCTTTGATGATCATCTGACAGATGAAGAATGTTTTGTTTTTCAGCTAGAAATGGTGTAGCATGTAATAGAGCCATTTCAAGGAAACAGTATGAAGAAAGTAGCTTTACCAATATTTAGCTCCACTGACTCTGAAATAAAAAAAGATGTCACTTGTATCAGGCATTTAGATTAATATTACAGTACAGCAATAGAGCACTCCTGTTATCTTAATGCTTGTGGCTGCCAAGGACCAGAAACAGACTTAGCTTCCCTGACAGTATTTTTGAATGTATCCTTTTTTTTCTCCCACAAAAGGAAATGGTTGTACTTGGTAATAAGTTGCACAGAGAATAAAACTTGCCCTGAGAATGGCTTGGTCCATATTGACAGAGATAGTGCAGAGGGAACAATGTATGTTTATTCACAAGGAACTTTGCAACATGTCCAATTTGCTGGATATTAATTCTTTGCATTAGTTATTCCCTGCATCCTCCGGTATGTGAGTACAAAGGCCCAAGTGGAGTCTGCATGCTGGACAAGCAGGTGTCAATATCTACATATTCTGAGATCTTACAGGAATGGCCAGAAAGGCTCTGAAGACACATTTGTTTCAAAATCAAAGTACATACTTTACTGTATCATTGCACTACTGTAGTTAGCTTGTGTGTCTATATGCTATATTTCAGCAGGAAGCCAGTTAACAAACTGTGCTTACAAATGACATCTTCAGTGAGTTGGAGTTTGGCTGGTGGAAGCTAAGCAAGTCATGGGCACTGGATGAAGATATTCCTGCCCCCTGCTCTGGTCTGTACAGCAACTTAAGGCAACTTGAAACACTGTGGAGGGATGGGGGAGACGACAACCTCCTGGTGTTTTAAGCAGTGAATGTGTACATAACCAGCACCTCCAACCATAAAATAGGTGTAAATTCTACCACAGGCTTTAATTTACTATGACACAAACCACGTCCTATTTCAGCATGTACAGAATTTTCTTAATTCTGAAACAACAGCCTGGGCAATGCTCATCTTCTCTTTGGGGAACTGACCCTGTAAGGAATTTATAAGACACAGGTTGCAGTCATACATGCTCGAACACTTACTTCAATGTGAAGTAAACAAGCACAGGATTGCACCACAGATATATTTTTTTAAAAAAGCTTAGCACTCATATAGAATTTCTGGCATGTTCAAAGCGCATACACCACCTCAGTCTTAATCATTACGACCCTGTGAAATATGTCAGATTGTTATTATCCCCCTATTGCAAAACGTGCTTGTGTCTAAAAGAGACTTGCCTGCAACCAATGGAAAGGGAAGTGGCACGTTTCCCTAGCACAGTCCTCTTTTATTGGCGTTTGGGCTGCAGACGTGGGTTTTGCCTGCAACTGTACTATTCCAGCATTGAGAAGTTTGCGGATCGTAACATGACGATATGTTTCCTGAGGAGAGAAACGTGTCCCCGCCGTGCCAAAAGGGAGTCGCTCTGTTTCTTTCCCCCTTTTCTCACCCTGAAACCATCGCGGATCCAATGAACGCACTACCGAGGGCCGGTCTCCCGAGGGCGGGACGTACCCATGTGACTGACCGACCAGGCGGGGAGGAACCGCCGCCCCCGACTAGCGGCGGCCTACCCGGGCCCAGCGGCGGCGGCGGCGTTTCCGAGTCTGTCGCTGCCGGGCCCGGGCCGGCGAGGCCTCTGCTCCATGGGGAGGCCGGGCAGCCCCCCGCAGGCGGAGAGCCGCTGCCCGCTGTGGGCGCTGCCGGAGGAGCTGCTGCTGCTCATCTGCTCGTACCTGGACGCGCGGGCCTTGGGCCGCCTGGGCCAGACCTGCCGCCGCCTTTGCCGCTTCACCTGCCGGGATGCGCTGTGGAGGCGACTCGCCCGTTCCTGCCTCAACGCAGGCTTCAGCGCGCACGGCGCCGACCTGTAAGCGCCTGGGCTGGGGAAAAGCCGGCTGGGAAAACACGGGGCTTCGCGGCCTAGCTGGTTGCTAAGGGGCGCCCTTGTAACCAAGGCCACGCCCGCTCTGTCAGGGGAGGTGGGGGGTTCCTGAAGCGCCAGGGCCCGGCGAAGGAGGGAGGGAGGAAGGATGACCGCCGCGGATTCCCGCGGAGGAGTCCGGATGGCCTGGCGGAGGGGCGGAGATCTGCTTCGGGGCTCGTAATGGGCGCGAAGCAGCCTGGGATACACAATCAGTTCAGGGGCCGAACTGTGCTTAGTTTTGTTGTCCCGGGACATACTGTCCTTAGGTACCTTATTAGACCCGGTATGTTGTGTCCTGGACCCATTGATCTGTGCCATCCAATGTTAGATCCCACAATCTTGCAAGGGACCCGGGCTTTTAGGACATCTATTACTGTGTCAGCGGGTGCCTGTTTTCACTACAATTTAGCATTGGAGGCACGCTTTAGGCAACACTCAAAAAGATGTACACTCTACAATTGTATGATTATATATGCTTCCAGAATAAGTGGAGGGGGGGCTTCCTTCTTGCAGCCCCAACCCTTACACCTGGCAGTAAGTCCCACTGACTTCAGACTCTCTTTGAACTTGGTTGCATTGTCTGTTGGGTTGTACAGCCCTGGTTCTGAACAGAAGGCAACACTCTGAGACCCATGGATGCGTAATAGCCCTTGGGTCTAGTTGCATTTCTATGTGACATCCCAAACTGCCTTGATAATAACTGCATTTCTTAATAATTTATAATCTGATACAGAAAGTGGAAGAAAAGCAAGTTTACTTCTTTGTCAGCATGGACCTTTCAGTTTTAATATGCAAGAAATTTAAAGGTTGATTTTGGTGTTGTGTATTCCTGTTGCCATGATAGTAGTTGTGGGCCTGCTGTGATTACTCGGGATATTCTGTGCCCCTCAAGTGTAGCAAGGTTGGAATCACAACTCAATTAGATTGGTTCTTTTCTGACCTATGCTTAATTACTGATTAGTATGATTAAGTTCTACTCAAACTCTACTTAATGGATGGAGTTAATGCAAAATTACAGTGTTAAAACAATGCACTTAATGTACATCAGCAAAGAACTTACTGTGTTCCTGATTTGCTTTATCTTCCTTTACCCTGTCCTCCGGGTTTGCTTCTTAAGTGCACAAACTGGGAAGTGTATAATGTTGCACTTTCATGCGCATGGATCATTGCATTTGTAATTGTGTGGGAAACAAACTGCCAATATCATCAACATGTGGTGAGGAAAATTTCACTACTTCCCTGCCTCCTTTGTTTTCTGAAGAAATGTGTGGCATAAATTGCCCCATGATGTAGCTGGATGCAACAGGTGCAGCATAGCAACTAAATAGTTTACATTTCAGCTGGTAACTGTCCAGCTAAAATGTTCATCATGTAGATGCTATGCTATATATTTAATAAAACCCAGTTTACTAGTAGTGACAATTGAATCAATGGTATTTTGTGAAGGAGTATGTGGAGGAGCTATTTTCTCCATACATCTCTTATATGCAGACCCCTAGTTCAATCGCTGGCATCTCTAGCTACATCTGAAGTAGTAGGTTGGAGAGAGACTCCTTCTTGAGACATTGAAGAGCTGTTGACATTACATGTTGATCAGGCAACAGCTGGTCTGCATGTTCTGGTTTGAGGGTTTCATTCACCTTTGGCCAACTCTTTGGGGACTAATGCCAGTGGTGGATGTGACCTAAAGCGAGAATGGTCGTCTCAGACTCCCACACATGCACACTCTCCCATGTGCTTGCACACACAGGACAAACACACAGCTTTGTATCCTGGTTAAAGGATTAGTGGTAACTGGTGAATGCTGGTGTTGACATATCCCTTAATAGTAGTTAAGCGGAGAGAAAGTTGTCTTTCTTTGATTTCTTAACCATATTAAAACAATATAAACTCTTTTGGTATGTAACAACTTATGTGGTATTTTATTTATTTATAATAAGTATTTCTGTACTGGTGTATCATAAAATATATCAAGGTGGTGTACACTATAAGACACAATTTAATATTCTCACTTAATATTAAAGATACAGATAATCATTCAGGTGACTTAGTAAAAAAAGAAATAAACAGCTGCAAGGCCTGTCAGTACAAGAGCCTTCAAGAGATGCCTGAAAGTGAGAATACCTGCCAAATCATTGCTGGAAGAATTTTCCACAGTATTGGACAGATGACACTAAATGCCCAACTCTAGTTGAGACCAATTGGGCCTCTGTTATATGGGGGACAATGAACACCATTCCTCCAGATCAGGCTTACTCAACCTCAGCCTTCCAGATGTTTTTGGCCTGCAACTTCCATGATCCCTAGCTAGCAGGACCGGTGGTCAGGAATGATGGGAATTGTAGTCTCAAAACACCTGGAGGTCTGAGGTTGAGGAAGCCTGCTCCAGATGATCTCACTTTTTCACCAGATGAACTCCTCTCTGGATGATTTTCATTAATTTGTTTTGGTGTTTTTCTTAGATAAATCTTGGATTTATTTTTAATAAATCCAATCTTTCATCTGAGTGTATCTTATAAGGTTCATAGGGGCAGAACCTGAAGTGTTTTTAAAAAATCTGATGCATTTGAATTAAAAACACCAAAATCTTCAGTTAATCATGAGCCAAGAACCATGAAATAATTATTAAAGTTGAAACAGATTCTACTGGGCCCGACTAACATTAGTTGGATGGCCCTGAACAGTTTAAAGATAGCTTTAGAATTTAACGCTCTTTACAAAAAATCCCCTATTATGCTAATCTGTTTAAAAATGTTCCTGAATGGAAAACCAAGGAGACATCAAGACCTGGGGTTGTGGGAGGTAGTAAAGGAAATTCCCTTTGCACTAGTGTCTTGGGCGATAGTTACATTGAAATCGGCAGGGGTGAGGGCTGTAGGATTGTTGTATCTTTCAGCACCTGGGATCTGCTTGCTGTGCTATATTGTCCTTCCTTCTGAGGAAATGAATTTTTGTATTTTTTCATTAACTATAAGCTCTACATTGGATGCAGGAGGGGGTCAGGTATACAGCATAACAGGTGCAGTAGTTGGTAGGGCCTCTACTCTTATTGCTAAAGTGAAAGGCTGAACAATAATCTGAAATTTCAGTCAACTGAGGAAAGTGTACAAATGAAAGCATATATAAACCTCTCGAGGTAACTTTAAATGTTCACTAGCTTTTCTTAAAGGCTTTTTTAAAATTGCATTTTCCTATTGTATAGTGGACTCTTAAAATACCTCAATAGCATTATGAGTGTGACTGTGTGAAGAGTGGTGGAAAAATGTTTAGAATTGGCCTCTTCCTGTATTTTGCTTCTTATCCCTGGGCATTATAAGGCTTCCTAGATTTGAGCACATTGAGTGATAGTAGTACTGGGGGGTTTTTTGCCTGTGGCCAGACAGTGAACTGGTTATGTGCTTCTTAGCTTGCAGTAGAAGACATGTACAGTAATACACTGTACAGCATACACTAGTCTTTGGACTTGGGTTTGATACCCCTGCCAGCGAACACTACCTATAACCACTTTCCTGCCACATAACAGATGCATATCATGGGGCAGATGGAGCTATGGGTGGGATAAGGTGGGACCACAGTTCCGGTGAAGCAGACAGCAACTTTGAATTTCTCAGATCTTGTATACGGGTGCAAGATGGTGACTAGGGGTTGGCAGTTGTGTGTTAATTTTAGGTAAAATTATGAAGGTTTATATTTGTCTTGTTTAAGGACTTCAGAAAGGAACAAGGTTTGAAAATAAGTTGTGGTAGTCAGAGTCACAGCTACAGGTTTCTATTGGCAAATTTCAGGGTTTGTTTGTTTTAATATTGCTTTCAACATTAGTTTTGGACTTTTGAGCTAACACCTCTCCAAATCCAACCATATGGGATTATTTCCAACTAATCTCTAATATTCTATATTCTTGGATGAGGTTCTTGACAATGTAGTGGCACCTCAGCTCCAGGTGTTCTTGGATGAGGTGAATTATCTAGATCCATTTCAAACCAGCTTTAGGCTGCATTTGACAGGAAGCTGAGAGATGGCTGCTATTCTAGATGGCTGCTACTGGGCCAACTTCTTTCCAGAAAAGATCCATGGGAGCCCCTTCTCTGCTGAATTTCATCTGGGCAATTACATACTTATTTTGACATGTAAGCAATTACATATTTATTCAAATATACCTTTGGCCTCTATTATTATTTACTGGATTTCTTACTGGATTTCTTTCACCATAAGGTCACAGGGTGGGCAACAACAATATAAAAAGACAATATTAAAATCAGTTGAAACAATTTTGATTCAGAAGCATAAGGTGGGTCCTAATATGTGTGTATATATATATCATGTGTCAAAAGTAATGGTAAAGAGTTGTGTTTTCAGTATACAGTGGTACCTTGGGTTACATATGCTTCAGGTTACATACGCTTCAGAGTACAGACTCCACAAACCCAGAAATATTACCTTGGGTTAAGAACTTTGCTTCAGGATGAGAACAGAAATCGTGCTCCGGCGGCGCGGCAGCAGCAGGAGGCCCCATTAGCTAAAGTGGTGCTTCAGGTTAAGAACAGTTTCAGGTTAAGAATGGACCTCTGGAACGAATTAAATACTTAACCTGAGGTACCACTGTATGGCAAAAACTATATAGTGAAGGTGTCAGGTGCACCTCTGTGCTTAGGAGCTGCCACAGAGAATGCCTTCTCTCATTCTGTACCCCCACCAATGTCTGAGTGTGGCAGAACTATGAAGAGGGTTCCTACACAACACCTGAGGGAGTTCTCTTGGAAAGGAGATGGCCTTTCAGATGTTTGGGGCTCTAGTCATTTAGGTCTTTAGAACCTTCAATTGGGCCCAGAAATGAACTAGCATCTATAAGCTCACTAGTTTTGCCAGTGTAAATGTTGCAGTTTGCTCAACAGCCAGTTTTGTTTGTTCGTTTTACAGATGCTTTACCTATGTGTGCTAATGTTTTGTTATTTTATATTTTACTTGTTTTTTACTGTTAGCTAGCCACCTTGAGCCCTGTTTGGTGGAATGACAGTGTGCAAACAAACAAATAAGCAGTGTACTGGTCTTGGAGGTTATCGTATCACTTAGCCAAGGGTTTGATGGTGTTCTGGTCAGGTTTCTCTACTTTGACATTTTTTTGTCAGTTTTTAAAATGGAAATTACAGTTTGAGTATTACATTATAAGTTTTATTTTGTTTCCAGAAGCCTAGGAGAGGGAGACATTGGCAGAGTATCCTTGCTGGCTATTCCTGCACAAGGATGAAAATAATCTCAGAACACTTTGGTACACTCATCAAGAGTTGCATGCCTCAGGTTTCCAGCCTTGTGCACGACTACTAATGCTTTCCTATTGTACTGGAGGTGCCCCATCTAATAATTGTAGAATGCCATTTGCCCTCTATGTGCGCCTACATTGTAGCTTCTGCTCTCTCTTTTTATGCTTTGAATTCCTAGGAGACCAGCATGGAATGAGCTTCTGTACTGTGCACAGCTGTGTATTGCAGGTGGGGTAGATTGATTAAGGTATTAGTCTCTAACATGATCTATGGTGGATTGTGCAGTGTTCTAACAAACAGGGTAAAAAAAAATCTCTAAATGTCCACATGAGTATTTGAACTTACTATTAAGTATGGAATTTGCACTACTTGATTCAGAGCACATGGGAGCTAGGAAGCCAAGGTTCACAACTGTATTTATTGTCGTCTTCAGAAGTTTGCAAAAGGTTTTGTTTAACAGTTTCTGTGTGATGATAAAAACTGAGTTTAGCATTTCTTTAAAGGCGGTGGCAGGGAGAAAGAGATTGTGATCAATCACCTGCAGGAGCAGGAAAGGGCCATTTGATTTTAATATAGTTTGCCCAAATGTACATTGCAGCAGGAAGCGAGGTCTTGTATTACAGTATGTGCACGTGGTTACTGAGTGCATAATTTGAAAAAATTGTATGCTGCCCTTCAGTAACCAAATGTCTGTAAGAAAATTCCCTTCAGATCTTGTAAAGCAACATCTCTAAGTGCTTCCTGGTGTTGTCAGAAATGATGAGCCCCCTTCCCTGAACACCAGAGCACTCTTTGCCGTTGCAGTTTTATGACCAGCAATGTGGTAGTTAACTTGGACTCTGTTTTATTCATCGTACACCTTCTTGTCATCTTACTCTTGGCCTTAGCTCTCCCTTTTAAACTTGCCTATTCAGAAATAAAAATATACCTGGGGTGAGCTGTAGCTGAGTGGTGGAACATAGTGTTTTGTTTTTTAAGCAAACACCCTGCACCTGAGCATCCTTGTTTGGAAATAAATTGTCTCATTTTGATAGGACTTGCTTCCAGACTGAAAGAGCTATGACATACAGTTTCCAGGCTACATATAGCTCAAATGCATTTTAGTGTCATCCATGGATTTTTAAAAGAATTTTGATCATACCAAGGTTATATAACATCAATAAAATAAGATTTATTAAAGATTAAATTAAAATAATTATTGAGAAGATATGTTTCAAATGTGATGGTGTTATGAGATGTTTGGCTTGGAAATAAGGAGACAAATAAAAATAATTTGACTCACCATACTTTACGAACCGTTTTAGGCCTATGTCAGGTTACCCAAGGGGCTAATAGATTATATACTATTGCATTATATCTATAACAGTGGAAAGCGAAATGCCGGTGGACAACAAAAGAGGTTTAAAGACTCTCAAGGCAAATCTAAAAAAATGCAGTATAAGCCCAGATAATTGGGAACATTGGCCTGCAAGCGCTCCAGTTGAAGAATAGCCTCTACCAAATGCGTCATGGTCTTTGAAGAAGCATGAACTCAGGACAAAAATAAGAAACATGCTAAGAGGAAGGCATGTTTGGCCAATCCTCACCGTGATCAACTTCCACCTGGAAACCTATGTCCCTACTTTTGAAGGATGTGTGGATCCAGAATTGGCCTACACAGTCGCTTATGGACACACTGTTAAGACCATATCCATGGAAGACAATCTTACTTGGCTATGAGTGATCGCCAAAGAAAGGAGAAAGAAGATGTAGTTAAAATAGCTTTTTGATGTGGTATATGTCTAAGGTGACTCTTGGTGCTGAATAAATCGACTATTGTTGTAAGCAGGTGACGAAAGTAAGAGATAAATATGTAGGGTCAAAAAGGTGGTAATATCTTCATTTCTTACACATTGCTTCAGATTCTAACACAAGAAATCTATGGCTTAAAAGGGGAACATTAACATTAAATCTTGTGTCTCTGTACTATGTCCTCTGCATTGCTTTCCCCTCCTACGTTTTTACCAGTTTAGGACATCTGAACTAGGCTGCTTAAACATGGATTCTAGGAAAATAAAGAAAAAGAAATATTTCTGAGCTAGATTGATAGCTCTTCAGAGTGACATAGTGGATAAATGGTAGATAAGAAAGCTCCTGTCTCTTCATAATGTGGACAGCATGATGCCTGAGGGCATAGAGGGCCAGCACTCCTATTTGGTTCAAGTACAATCCTGTCTCTGTAAGCATCCTAAAATGGTGCTTTACTAGGTTTAGGCTTATTTGTTGTGTTAGCACCATAGGAGAAAGGAGGCAGGGTATGGTAATAACTTCCAAGTCAGCTTTTGCTGGTGGGCATGTGCAGGCAATCCTTTAAATCTGAAAAGCTGGCGCATTCCCTAGTGGAAGTAGATCCAATAAAAGACTTGTAGACCTGGCTTGGATGTCACAGTAAATCATGGTTTGTCATGATAGGAACAAACTGCAGTGATTTTGGAGCTCACACACCATTCCCTTCTCTTATCCTTTGCAATGACTGTAAAAAGAGGATTGGAAGCCTCAGGCTTTTTTCTAAACTGCGGTTGTTTCATCTGAAACCAAGAAACAGTAGTTAATCTAATTATGGCTTGTTTCAGCAAACAACACTTAAGATTACCCACTGTTTAGAGTTTGGATGTAACACTAAACTGTGGTTAATCAAAATAGAAGTGAAAGTTTCTTGCCTCATTTTTGCAGTCGTGTTTGGGGAGGAATGTGAAAGGGTTTTCTGGCTTGTTCTTAGCACGAGAAACTATGGTTTATTGCAGTGTCCACAAAATGGCCTCACACTGGTGTTTATACTGACTTTTGGCTCTGAGAAGAGCAAAAAAAAATATTATTTGAAATAATCAAATATCAGTGCAGTTAAAAAACCACAATAAAAGAGTTGAAGAAAATATGGCAGAGCAAAAATGTCTCAACCTCTTGTCTAAAGGACAGGAGAGAAGGAGCCTGTCTAATTTGCTTTGGGAGAGAGTTCTACATTTGGGGAGCTGCCACTGTAAAGGTTCTAAGTAAGCAAATTACACTAGTGCTTCGCCAATTACAGTTGCTCCTGATCCATTTCCAGGCACAATTTGAAGGGTCACCTGTCTCCATAAGTGCCTACTTGGGACCTAAGATCTTCATTGGAGGCCCTCGATGAGCGTTGTTGCTGGGTAAGCTGTGGCAGGTTACAAGGGAAAAGGTCTTTTCTGTGTCGATACAGAATGCTTATGGAATGCTTTTCCCAGATGTTTACCTGGTGCCTACCACAGCCATTTTGGCACTTTTTTCATTTTCTCGTGCCTTTTGATTTATTTTAACTTCAAATCTGATTTTTGTATTTATTTTTCGTTTTATGCTGTTTTTAAACCCCACACCCAGACTGTCTTGCTATTGCCCGACCTTCTGAGTTTCCCTGACAATTTGCTGTGGGGTCTGATATAAATTTCCAAGCAAATAAATAAAACAATTAGAACTCAATCTGAATCCATGGGCATTTAGATTTCAGACATGAACTGGAAGTTAATACCCGATCCAAGACATTCTTGCAAAACACCAGCATTTAAAGTGGGAATTCTTCCTCATACTTTCAGTGGACATATTTTTTTGCCATTTTGGACCAGAGTAGGCGGTAAAGCACAGACACTGCAAACCGACCCTCTAGTCTCTTTTCCTGATTGTAAAAAAACGAGATTCTTAGGTGATGGCAATCTCTGTGTGTTTTTGTTTAAAGTGGGTCACATGCCCAGGAATGCAGTCAAATTATAATGGTGACAAAGTGCCGGAAAAGGGAGGGAGATGGGGGGGGGGGAGAGAGAGAGCCCCAGGCGATGGAAAGAGAGCTGGGAATACTAGAGTCTGGCTAGGCCTCAGGGCCAGGTTAGAGATTCTCCCATGCATTAACAGCTATAAGAGATGTTTGTTTAAAGGGATATTTTCTCTCTCCTTTGGGGTGCTTTGTCATTTTTTAAACAATACAGGTCATCAGTAACAGAGAGGGATGGTCAAGAAGAATAGTTGCACTCCTTGGTGCACTTGCTCTTGTTTCTTCTGCTATGTATCTTATCAAACTTCATGTTTAATAGTTTCAAACATTACATTGATGGAGAAATTCTACATGTGTTATTTTTTAAAGTAATTGTTAACTCAGTTAGCAAAGTAAGGGAAAGGGAAAGGGACCCCTGACCATTAGGTCCAGTCGTGGCCAACTCTGGGGTTGCGGCGCTCATCTCGCTTTATTGGCCGAGGGAGCCGGCATACAGCTTCTGGGTCATGTGGCCAGCATGACTAAGCCACTTCTGGCGAACCAGAGCAGTGCACGGAAACACCATTTACCTTCCTGCCGGAGCGGTACCTATTTATCTACTTGCACATTGACGTGCTTTCGAACTGCTAGGTTGGCAGGAGCAGGGACCGAGCAACGGGAGCTCACCCCATCGCGGGGATTTGAACCGCCGACCTTCTGATTGGCAAGTCCTAAGCTCTGCGGTTTAACTCACAGTGCCACCCACGTCCCATTTAGTTAACAAAGTATCAATAAGTAAATAAATAAAGCCACAATCCTAAACATACATCCTTGGGAGCAGGGATGCCCACATTCAATAAAATGTTTTTTTTGGGGGCAGGTAAACCCCCCCCAACTTAATCACATGACACAGCACACACACACCATTTGAATAGCAGTGTCCATAAACTTTGCGGGGAGTGGCCCTCTCAAATATTTTAGGGGGGGGCAAAGGGACCTCAGCCCCTAGGAGTTGGCTCCTATGCTTGGGAGTAAACCTCATTGAACAAAGTGGGACTTACTACTTAGTAGACTTGTATAGGATTCCCCAGCGAAGCCTCTCTTTGTGATAAAAGAAATTCAAGTCAATGTGAAGGTGATAATTGCTTAAAATACATAAGAATACGTGGCAGGTTTGAACTGATACAAGGTGAACTTCCCATGCTCCTAAAAATTGATGGAAAAACTTCACGGGCCAACAGGATCTAAACTTAATTGACTTTATTAAAACAATATTGTTAAGTCAGTAGTAAAAATACTTTTATTGCCGGGGCAACTATTCTGGTTTGAGTTGCAGGGAACTTCAAGTCCTTCAGTAGCCAGTGATTAATATCCCTCTAGTATCACTTGTTCTAGCACAGCTTATTAGGATAGGAAAAGAAACTGTTTAAAAGCAGCACCTTACTTCACCCATTGTTTTAAATCTCTTCTGTGCCTCATGTTTTTTTAGTTCTATCCACTGATGCATGAAAAGAGCTTTCTTCTTTGTTAGCCCCCACCGCTAATGGGGAACTAGACATCTTCTATTCAGTCTCATGTTTGATGGATGGAATTGCTAGCAAATCTCCAATTGCAGACTTCTTTTTTTGTTGTTTGGGGGCAGAACATGGTTCATGTTTCTACTGCTATCCTTAAGGGTTAGCTTACTGCTGTGATTTTCTTAGAGACAGTACTTGCTATAGTCTTGCATTTCCAGTGTAAGGGGAAATGCCATGGGAAGGCAGTTGGTATCTATTTGTCCTTTTGGAGGTTGCCGTCCAGCACAGAGTTAGCTGCAATTAAGCTCCACAGATTTGGTGGGACTTACAGTGCAATTATAAGCATCTCTGCTCAGAATGAAACACCATTCAGTGGGTTTACTCTCAGGTAATTGAGCATAGGAATGCACCTTTATGTACCCGTGGCTGTGTACTGGGTAGTGGTCCATGTAAGCAAGCATGAGTGGTTTCCTGTTGAGAGCAGAAGAGTAGAGTACTCTCAGCCATTGGTGTTTGCTACTGGGTCTGTCTATAAGTTAACCCACATCTATATCAGAATTGGCCTCATTTAGTACCTAATTTTACTAGTCCAGAAGACTTTATGGAATCTAAGGTAACCTCTAGTATTGTGGTCTTTCCCCTTTAAAGGTCATCTTCATGATGGTGAAACAGAAGGGGTTTGGCTGAGTTACATGGGATGGGGAAATTTACAACAGTAATAAAGGGTGTTGTAATAAATCCTTAAAGCTCCAGCTGCCTACATATGGACAGTGCTGCTGCAGGCAACAATGGAGTTTTATACTTACTTATACTGTACCTTCAAAATGTACATTAGTGCTTTTATGGCAGGAGTAGGAAAACCTCCAGTCCACAGGCCTTATTCGGCTTGCCAGTCCCTGGAGACTGACCTATCAGGACTTTTAGGGAAAACCATGGCCACCTTTCTTGCACCTAACATTTGAAAGTTCAAGCTGCAGCTAAAATGAAGAAAAATCAAAAGCCCATTATAAACGTGCCCCTGATTCTTTCCTTGAATCAAAAGGAAGATTTAGTACTGGGTAAAGAGTAACATAAGGGAAAAAGAAGTATCTGCCACAGAGATCTTACAATACAAATCTCAACACTGGTCGACAACAGAGGGAGGTAAGAAAGGGCAATGAAAGGGTAATGGATGGAACGTGAACAAATGCCGTTACACCTGCTTAGGCTACCCCACTGAAGTGGTCACTAGCTAACTAGCCTGAACTCACCTTTCTAGTTCCATGAGAACAGAAATCCTTTCCAAGTTTGTGTTAATAATAAACAGCCACAATAGCCCTTGTGCTGTTACCTGCCGTGCATTTGAACGGTTGGTGCCCGTGAGCCTGGTGCTGGAATGCACAAAGCCAGGACAAAAGCATTCCTGCAGTTTTGTTCCTCCCACTGTTGCCTGCTTAAAGTAGCTTTCTTTCATGCAGAGCTCTTAGAGGATTCTCTTTATTTGCTTTATCAGTTCACCGACTGCTAAATTTAGACTCTAGCTCTTGGTAGTGTTAAAATAAAACCTCCTTGGCCTCCCTGAGTGATCATGTTTGTGCCTAATTTCAGAGATGAAATGGGTTGGTAGTTGCTGCCTTTGCACCTGGACTAGTTGGTAACTTCCACCTTGCACGTTTCTTTTGGGCTTGTGTGTGAAGATTCATTGCAAGTCACATACTTTGAAATGGAAAAAAAACTATTTGCTATGGCTCCGGAATGTGGGGAGAAAAATCCTGGCTTGGTTTTCTTTTTGGAATGAGCTTTTCAAAATTCGGAAGTGTAGGGTATGTGCCAGCGCTGCAAGTGGAAGTGTAACTGGACTACTGGCACACTAAATATAGTGCTGTAATAAAGGATTTTTTAAAAATGGGAATCGATATCTTGATTTGTTTCGTGTTTCAGCAGAGCGTTTGGTACATTACCTCATGTGAAATAATTAAAATGGAAAATACATTTTACACTGCAGTCCTGTGTAAATTTGTGCCATAGCAAGTTCCATTACATTAATGAAGTTTACTGTCAAGTAAAAGTGCATAGAGTTACAGCCTTAATTGCTAAAAGGAAGCTGACAATGACTTTATTTGAAAGGTAAATCTCTTGAGGAATTGGATGTATGGATAATGCCATTATATAGATTAGTCACTAGGTGGCACTTAACATGATTGTATCTCAGCGATGTTCAGTCTTTCCTTTTGTTCTGCTCTTGCTTAAGAGAGAAAATTAGGCTTTTGTCAACCTTCCTGAGTAGCATGTCCTCTAAGCCTTCTCTGACAGAGCATAATTTTTTGGAAGGTTGGTCTGGTTGCTGTTTTGAGTCATATGTTCATTTAGCAATTTTAGTAAAATTTTGCCCTCCTGTAATTTCAAATCTGTAATTGTCTACATGAGGAAAGACGTATATTTTTTCATTCCTGGATGTTTTTCTTTTGTTGGGACAATTATGCAGTTGTCTTCTTGAGATCTGTAGCAAAACTAGTCTGTGGCTGTATAGTTATGACTTGGATCTATCATGATCTGGTTTATAATTCCTAACATAAAATATAAACTAGCAGGTCATAATTTTAATGATTTAAGGAGGCACAAAAACATGATGGAAAAAAGAGTGTTGAGAACTGAAAATTGCTCAAGCTGATGTAGTTCTACTTCTGGTAGCTTTCAGCAATACTACAGTGGCATTGGTTGGCAAATGTTATCTCCCTTCTTCCTTCAAGCACTGGGATAGTGATGGAGTCATCTAGTTCCTTTCTGTTATGTCATTAAGCTGATGGAGTCCTACCCAGCCCTGACTTTTCTCTAATTGCTCTTTCTCTGCAGAGTGGCTGGTGTTCCAGTGAAGGAAAGGGTCAAGGTTTCTCAGAACTGGAAGCGTGGACGCTGCCGGAAAATCCCACTCCTCAGATGGAAGCGCAAGCAAGTGGTTCCTTCTCTTTTCTCCTGCCCCATGATTTTCAGCTAGAATTCTCTCTGTCTTTTGGAGCTCATCCCATTTTTTGTCTCTGTTCAGCTCTTGCATCTCTTTGGTTACACAGTGTTTGAGCCTCTTTAACTTTTGGCATTCTGAGATTGGGTAGCTGTTGATGCTGCTTTCTCTGCAACCTGCTTTCATTTGCCAGTACTATAATACCAAAACTCCCTGGATGCTCTGTGTGTCGAGTCATATTCTCAAATTATCAATGAAAGCTCAGTGTCCAAGTTGCTTGCTCCTATGCAGGAAGAATATCTACAAGCAGAAAGTGGTGAATCAGCTAACTTTAAACAGGAGTGTTTAAAGTTGCTGCTGATAAATTGCTTCTCTTTCCTCTCAGTTCCAAAAGGATTAAGTGCTTCCTCCCCATCTCTACCCACACCCAGCAAATACCAAGTTGTTACTCATTTGGTTCAGGAAAGTTTTTGCATCTTTCCTCCTTAATATAGTGCTCATATTGTGAGGGAATTGCATTGTCCCAGTACTAAAATGGCAGATTTTGTCACTGGAAAAATTGTTTTCCTCCCAGCTAGTGCAAGAACATTGAGGAACCTGAGATTCTACTAGGGATGAGTTGCCACCTTTCACGCCTGGACCATTCTTTGATTTCCATGCATTGAATTTTATTATTTTTCTATATTTTGAGACTGAGTGTTCTCCCCTTCCTCACTATATGCTACTTAAATTAGAGTGGGGGGGGGAATTAAGTAGCATACGGGGTGAGCAGGGAAGACAATATCCAGTCTCTGATTTTTTAAAATGCTAAACATCACCAAAGTTTCCAGCTCTCCAAAGAACTCCCTGCTTTTACATGGATCACTTATTAACACAATATTTTTCAATAATAATTATTTGAGGCTTGTTTGATTCCAAGTCTTTGGATTACAATGATAATAATAATATTATTAATGTTGTGAGCCACCCTGTGATTTTTGGGCGAAGGGCGGTATAAAACGCAAACAAACAAACAATATATTCTTTGTCCTGCTTTTAGGAGAAACCCCTTTCCAAAGACAGTTAACAAATATAATCATAAAAAGGTAACACCATAAATCACATAAAAGCAAAAGTAAAAGCTTTCGCTTCACACCAGCACTAAAATGGCACCATCAGATTAAAATCACAGTACTTGGGTGTGTGTGTCACATTTTCTTCTGTATATTTTCTTACAGCTTTGCCAAACAGGAGCATAGATACCTCTCCACAGCAAGACTATATATTCTATGGGCTTTGGTGGTTGGGTTAGAGTTAGTACAAATATATCATGGGATTCTTTAAAAGCATTTGGAAAGGCCTGAAGTTCCATAAGAATTAAGAGTTTAGGATGTTTGCCAACTGTCAGCATAGTTTCTAATATTTTAATATATTTTCCCCTCCAGTTTAATGCCCTGGATGCAGCTAGATGATGACTACCTCTACCTATCCCAGGCAGAAGACATTCAAGTTTATTGTCTCCATCCCAATGGTACCAGCTTGCAACACTGTTCCCAAGCAGTCTTCTCTGGCCACCAGGAGGACGTGTGCCGCTTTGTGCTTGCTAATGGCCATATTGTCAGTGGAGGAGGGTAAGCTCTTTGTTTTAGGGAAATAAGAAGGAGGGTGATGGTAGTTGAGCATCCAACATTGGTTTATAGGTGCACTTGAACAAGAGCTGGAAGAACTGACTTTCAGAGCTCCGGCATTGCGTGACTGACTTTTATTTAAAGGATCCCTGTTTGGGATCACTGGGCAAATCAGTCCCCATGGCAGGGTGGTGTACATGCTGTGATTCTGCAGAAGTGTGAAATGTTATATGGGGCAACAAAATTAAGTTTCCTGAGAATTTAAGCTTTGTTTTATTTTACTTTAAATGGGCAGGCTTCTGGCCCTTACAGCTGCAAGGATATGATCATAAGTTTGCATAATTTATGCATGTGGCTAAATTCAGCTTCTCTTGGTATGGAGTATGGGTTGCTTAATCACAGCTTGTATTTCTTTTTTAGTATGGCATATACAAACAGCCCTCCCCAGGCCTGTCCTATTGCAAGACTGTGACCAAGACTGTTAAACCATGTGTGTGCTTTGTTCATTTACCACGTGGGGGTCATGGATTTGCCAAAGAAACCTTTTAGGACATGTGAGCAAGTCCTTTGTTGTCTTCAGTGGCAAATTGAGTATAGAATGTATATGCTGTATTGGATAAATACTTCCTGAATATCTCTGTATACTAGTTTTTGAAATAAATGAAATGAAAGGGCAAATTTGCATCAGTTTCTATCATTGTTGTACCTAGGGGTTTTCAAGACCTGTTGGTCTCAGAGGTGAGATCTCTCCTGTCTGCATGTGCTGGGTTGAATGTATGTGTAGATAATGTGATGTATTTAGGAAATGAAACTACTATTGTGCTGGTATATCTCCAGCTAGAACATGAAGAGCACTTCTACATCATGCTCTCTCAAATCCGTCTTTTACATTTTCATTGGCAGGGATAATCTGAAGCGGAATTCAGTAAATTGACCCTCAGTGAAGGAGAGTAGTTTTGGATATGAGAAGCTCTCATGCCATTTGCCTTGTGGCATTTGTTCCAAGGAGATGCACCTTCTTCACTGTGGTTTTGTTTTTCAGAGATGGCAATATTGTCCTTCATAAGCTGAATGGCTCCTTCAGCTTCAAGTTCTTGGGGCATGAACAGGAAGTGAACTGTGTGGATTGTCAAGGAGCTATCGTTGTGAGTGGTTCACGGGACAGAACAGCAAAAGTGAGTGTGCATGTCTTGCTTTATACTTATAGGAGTGTGTTTATGGAAAGAAAATCGGAAGATGGAATGGAGGAATACTGTTCTCTTTCCTCTCTTTTGGGTTAACAGTTAAACAAACTTTTCAGCTTTGTTGCTGCCCATTTCCAGGATTTTCTTACATCTATACAAGTTTATCTCAAATGTTTCAGACATGGATCTCAGAGCCACCTGCCCAAAGTGGAGTAACTAACTACATTTCTCTTGTAACACAAACATTATATAGGCATGCTGAGATTTATGACAGTCAAAAATCAGATTACAGAGTCCTGTTTCCATTGCCCTTTAAGGCTTCTGTCTGTTAGTTCTTTTGCTGAATTGAGTGGAGGTCAGGATCCCTCGGAGGATAGAATATTTATACAGCCATTTCTTCCTTCCTTTATAAGATTCTAGGTCTGAAAGAGCATACATGCTTAGTTTAGAGCATGTGTTGGGAACCTGTGGCCCTTCAGATGATGAAAGACTACAGTTCCCATAATCCTTGAAGGTGGATTCCAACAACATTTAGAGGGCCATATGGTTTCTGGCCCTTGTTGAGAGCCAAAGTTTTCACTGTCTGAGTCATTTTTATTTTCCTAGAGAGAGATGGGGAGATGCAAGGTTCTCTCTGTGTGTGTTTTAGCTAGAAATTTAGTTGTGCTAACAGTGATGTGGAGCAACAGCTTATTTTTTCATGAGCTTTTATTTACTGAGGTTTGGGGTGGCAAGCTGTCGGAGAGAACACATGTAGAGGGATTTAGTGTTTTTCTTCCCCTGACATTACCCTTACGATGGAAGAACATTCTTTGGGGTAGTGACCAGGATTAGTCCAGCTTCAGTGAACAGTCCTAGCTTTTCTGATTCTACGCTCCCTACTCTTAGTTTAAGATCTGGATCTGGGTTTCTCTAGAGCTGCTTTCAATGAGCAGAGCCTTTTGCATGCAACAATTCCCACCCAAGCAGCCAGCAGACTGTGTCTTAACTGATAGTTTCCTTATGGGGCACTGACCAAATGGTTCTGGCACTGGCCAAATGGTTCTGACAATTTGGAGAGTCAGAAGAAATCCACTAAGAGGATAGGCTGAACAGCAGCAGAAGAATGTGAAGTGTTTCAAAAGTGTCAACCAGTGGCAAAAATGCTCTATTTGCTGTTTGCTGTTATTTGTATTATGACTCATTGTTTATTGTCAGCTGTTTGCTTGCTTGGAGGTTTTTAAGCAGAGGTTGAATGGCCACCTGTGATATATGCTTTAGTTGAGATTCCTGCATTGCAGGGGGCTGGATTAGATGACCCTTGGGATCCCTTCCAACTCTATGATTCTTCTATGATTCTGTGAATCTATACTTCCTACCTACGAGAACAATAAAGTGCTGGAACTTCTACAGCTGGTATCTTCAACCTTTTCAGACCCAGGATCTACTTTTAGCCCAAACATGATTTGGGAACACATTTCTTAATATTTTACTGTATGTTCAACAATGCTCCTGTTGTGGCCCATCAGGCTGAGATCTGAATGGAAAAGTAGCTCAGTTTCTGAATTTCAATCACACTGAATTAAACTATCCATTATGTGGAATTCTTTGATGCCCTGCCACTGGAATCTTGTGACCTTGAGGGCAAAATCCTCAAAGTCAAAGGGAATTCTGCTTTAATTGTGCTCATTGTCTTTTTTTAAAAACCCCAGAAATGGAATCTGGCTCACCTAACACTCTTCCAGCCTGATCCTTATGAGCAGGGAATTTGCTTTTATTTTTACCAAGTGACATTTTCCTTGTGTTGACTCCTAGCTAGAAGGGAATCCCTAGTAGGTCTCTAATGGGAACTGTAAGTGCATTGGAGGGATAGTGAGTGTTGATTAGGGCTGAGCTTTGAGTAGCTGCTAATGCACATTCCTCATTGATAGGCACCAGATAGCATGCTCCCAGCAATATTTTTAACCTGTATGAGATAGGGGTGCATTAAAAGAGCTCAACTTTTCTGCTGCTTTTGCTGACACTAGGTGCCAAATTCCCCTCTGACACCGAATAGCCTGCAATCCTGAGCATTATCAACAAACAAACAAATACAACACTCCCAGCTTTGAATTCCCTTAAGACGTTGGGGGATAGTTGGAGAGGGAATCAGAAACTAAAATCTCAGGATCCAGAAAATGGAAGATGAATTTGTTGGGGGTAGAGGAAAGAAATGATGGTATTCAAAATGATGTCAGGAACACAAGCTTAAGCTTTATTCAGTATGTCAGTAACGGATTTCTGAAAGCTCATAAACAAGTCACTTTACCCTGGTAATAAACAATGTGTATTGTGGGAGAACAAGTATTATCAAAGTGTGAATGTGCATTAAGGGATTTGAGCATGTTTTAACAATTAGTACAGAAGGGGGCACTGCACGGGAAATTAGACTGCCCCGTTCTCCATGTGTTTCTATTGTTTTGCAACAAACTTGGAGAAAAGGCTTTAAGGATTTGCCCAGACAGGGAACCATAAGAATAAAGATGAGATAAAATCTAAATTTGTTCTGACATGCAGACCTTCAACATAATTTGAGCAGATGCATTTCAGATGATTGTTCTCTGCTTTTAGCACCGGAACTGGGACTGATTTGGACAGAAGCTGCTACTAATCTCTTCTATCATTTCTTTGCTTAGAAAGCATGCAGTCAAAATATCGCAGGGGTAAAGAAGTTGATTTAAGTTTACTCTGCTAATTTCAAATTGTGCTCCTAAGATTTCTTTGCAAGGGATCGTTTCCAAACACAGCTGCTGTTAACACTTTTATCTTGTACTTTTTTGTTGTGTGATGTTCATTTGCACTTTCTCTCTCTCTAGGTTTGGTCCTTATCACCAGGCAGAACTGGGCAGTGTTTGCACACTATACAGACTGAAGACCGGGTCTGGTCCATTGCCATTAGTCCATTATCAAGGTAACAAGATATAAAAATTGCATTTGAATGTATGCACACCTCATGTTAAATCTGGTTTTTCTTTAGGTCTAAAGTTCCCTATTATACCAAGTATTCCGGAGGTCTAGAACTCAGCATTTAAGTATCATCAGTTCTGTGACTCAAAACCCTTTTTTGTGTAGAAACAGTAAATTAGGTAGATAAGAATACTCTATATTTTTTGTGGAATTCAGAGCATTTCCTTCTATTTCTCTTGCCCTTTGGGTTCTAGAAAAAAGAAGTTTGAACTTGCAGAATACTCTGGTCTGTATGGGTGAAGTCAAGGGGTGCACTGACTTAGATATTGTACCAAATACTTTCTGCATAAGGATCTTTAGTTTTCTTTTTTTCCCCTCTTCACCCAAAGCTTACACTTGCACAATACCCTTGCAAGTGCCACTTTGGCAAGAGCAGCATTATATCCTCTATGCCTATGAAAGCATAAAAAGTAAGTTGCACTTTTTTTGTGGGAAGGGACGAGGGTTAGCATTTTGGCTGTTGGCTGATTTTTAATCTTTTCCTTGCCTTTCTGCATTATGCAGTGGGGATCTGTACACACTCAAAACAACTTAATTGCAAGTAATGGAATGTGATTGAGCATGGGAGTAGTTCTGTCACTCACCGCTGTGTCACAAGCTGTATCCAGTTGTTGCCACTTGTACAACCACATTCCATATCGCAATTACAATCTGCAAAGTACTGTACAGTACAAAATACAGTGTTTTGCTCAGAAGATTCAAGAGAGAGAAGGCTTAGAGTGGTTACAGGCTAGCTGTAGCAAGTAGGTCATTATCTAGTAACATGGCCTTTGCCATGAAACATACTATAGATATGATCATACTGTCCCACCCCCACCCCTGTGTGATATGTTAATACATAGAATTGCTCATGGCGAATCACCAGACCAAGAAACTGAAGAAACAGAAAACTGCAGCAGGTTCAATCAGTTCATTTTGCATGCTAATTCCAAAACTAATTAATAGAAAATCCCTGTACAGTTGGAAGATAGGTGGGATTTACAATTAGCTACAACCAATCCGTGGAAGGATTGGAATGAGAAAAGCTGCTCTTCCTTTAAGTGCAGCATACTCAAGTGCTGTTGGAAGATACAGAACCAAATTTTAAATTGAGACTGTGTTTATGGCACTTGACCTCAGAGTTCCTAAGAATACTGTAAAAATAAGCAAATTTCATTTTGATACATTGTACATATGTATTTCCTATATGAAACTTATTCAGTGCTGGTCCCCTGGCAACGAAAAAAGCAAAATGCAAAGCAGATTCTGTTGTGCATGCTCTGTTGCCAAAGCCCATAGTTTGGTTCTATTTCAGACAGCCTCTTCTGTTGATGCTGCAGAATGAAAAAGGTATTTGTACATAAGAACTTGCAGATTCCCTGAAGCTGCTCTGTACCATTGGGGCACCAGAGAACCACTCATTTTCTGTGGGAATGTTGATAAGAGTCTTTAAAACACATGGGAGTATCTTCTGGCTACTGTTCTTGTCACAGCTGGGCATCTGTGAACAAAATCTGATGTGTTGGGGAAAGATACACAGAGGAAATTAAACTGTTCCAATGAGTTATTTTGTAATCATATTGCTACTCTGCTAATGTTAAGGACTGAATGTTGGCCATAAGTTACAATTGTATACAAAAGTCACAAAACTGAACTACACAAGGCTTGAGCAGTGCCTTGTATCTTGAAGATTTGGAAGCGCTTTGTACCCTGACTCAACTTTTATTTTGAGGTATTTAACCTCAAAAGCAGCTTGCAGCAAGGTAGTTATTCTTTGAGGAAGCTCATTTTCTGTTGTGAATTACAATGAGCTTTTCTGTGGCAAACTTGTCTTATATTTGAAGCAGAGCCTAGTTTTTTCACAAGTTTTTGGAACCTTGCATTAGGCTGTTGAGAATCAAAGCATCCAATTATGCTAAATTGAACATTGTCCTGTTGTGATGACTGGTTCTCCCTCTCTTGTGTATATCATCGTAGTCATCAGTATTCAGTTTCAGTTTATTAAAGCAGTGAAATCAAATTACAGTCACAGGAATAGGATGGGTACTGAGAACTATAGATGAATGATGGAACAACAACAACAACAACATCTCTGGTGTCAAAGGCTAGGGTAAAGAAAGGAATCCTTTATGGGGAAGGCCCTCTCCTGGGGCACCACCCCTCAAACCTCTGAGGGTGGTGGAATTACCAAGACGGCTCCTTCTGTTAACACCCGTGAGGGTTTGTGGGGAAGGAGGTGGTATTTAAGATATTTGAAACCTAAGTCATTTAGGGCTTTGAACACTAATGTGAGCACCTTGAATTAGGCCTCTTGTATGCATTCTAAGGGAACCTCAGCGATCTGGCTGCTGCATTTTGAACCAGCTGAAGTTTCCAAGTCGTCTTCAAAAGTAGCCCCACAAAGAACACATCACAATAATCCTATTTGGAAGTTACCAAGGCATGGAGTACCTTGACCTTGTTGTCCTTTACTGGTTCACATCAATTGCTTGAATTTAGTGTTCATTCCCTCAGTTCAGGAAGGCTGGAGCTGTTGCTTTAGTGATGAAGCTGTTCAGATTAGGAGCTGGGTGCTCATTCCTTTCCTGGCTCTCAGCCAGGCCCTGATTCAGGCAGGTGCTTTCACCTTTTCCCTCTCTTCCTAAGTAACCTCACATGCAGCTATCTGGTAACGCTGGTGTGCTCCCAAATCTCTTGTGTTGCTCACCATCTCCTCTTCTCATATGGCCCTGGGTGAAATGTGGGTGTTGCTTGATGGCTGGCTTGGAGCCCAGATGTGTGGTGGTCTCCAGACTTGGAGCAGGCATGTCTATATTCAACAGCTCTTCTGAGTTACTGGGTTACTGAGATCTACTTAGGAGACACACTCTCCTCCCACCCCATTTTCATTTTCATTTCACACTGTATTTTACAACATTACAAATAAAGAAATACACAATTTTTATTGACTCCATTTCTCCCTTTCCACTACATATTCTAATTTCTCCCTCTATCTTATTTTTGTCTTCATAGCTCATTAAATTTTTTCACTGCTGAATTTATTCTGTTACTGTTAACCTCTTAATATGTTTACAATATGTCTTTAAGTATGCCATACAACATTTCCAATCTTCCTCAAATAGTTTTTTTTTATCTTGATCTCTTATTCTGTTTGTCAGTCTTGCCATTTCTATATATTCTATTAACTTTGTCTGCCTTTCTTCCTTCATTGATATTGTATCTTCCCTCCATCTCTGAGCATAAGGAAACATGCTCTTCCTCCAAGGAGACCTCAGAGGGCCAAACCCTGGTAATTAGTGAGCACATGCTAGTCTTTTTAAGCACCAAACTGTTGAGTGGAGACCATTTGGAATGCCCTTTAAATTAGTGAACATAAGAACTATCATAGTGGTGCACGAACCAGTGGATATGTCTGTTTTTTTAAAAATGCATGTGCATCAGATAGACCAGCACTAAGAGCCTTCAGCCTGCCTGTTCAGAGCTCATCCCCTTAAGCTTTACGCAGTATGCACTGGATGTGCTCCTGTGACTGGGAGAGCCCTTGCAGAACACTGTTTTATCCTCCTAAGTGATGACCCGCAGGGCTGGCCTCTTGTCAGAACACTGATTTCTCTCCCTGGAGTGAACACACACTCTCTGTCACAATATTTACCTAGCTTCATTTCCCCCCCACTGAGTGATAAATGGAAGCTTGCAGAGTGGCTTCTCCATCAGCAATCAGGTTTGGATCACTCGGCTTGTTTTATGAGACTGCTGATCCCACTGCACCTCTCTTCCCTCCACACCCCTCAAGTATTAGAACCGATTAGCCACGTCATTAATTCTTCAATTTGACGGCTGATATAGCAAGGCCTGAAACACGGGCTGACCCTATATAATAGAACCTCTGCTCCTTAACATATTAATGATGGGAGAAGTTAATTAAAATTCCACAGAGCGAAGGTGTCGGCTAACCTATAAACCTGTCGCTTCCAAGAAAATGTTGCCACTATCCTAGAAGAAAGTGAGTTTGGGGGCAAGAGTGAGTACTCTTAGTGTAGTGTGAGAGTCCCCCCCACAAGCTAAACTGAATGTTTAATCTCTTTGGGAAGAGTTAACTTTCGGGTGATTCAGTATCCTTGCCTGACTTTAGGATCTTTTTCTCCTTTGATCTACATATGTATATATTTAGGATGCTGAATCATTGCCTTTCTGATGGATCCAAACACTATTATTAATAATTGTTAGCAAACAGAATATTTTTGCTTCAGTCCAAAATACATTTTAGGTTTGATTCATTTGGCTTTTATCTTACAATCAACAAAACTTATAGATCATATGAAAATATTGGGCATTCTGTCTCTGCTCAATTAGGATACTTAGTACTGATATGCAGCCACTTCTGTATAGACGTTGTAAGCAGAAACATATCCTTGGATGTGCTTTGGGTCATCCTGGCTGCACTTGTCTCAGGGTTTCCTCTCCACATTTGTGATACAGATGACTAGGATACCAGCATGTGCTCAATATCCAGCCACTGTGTATGGCAAAGTTGAATGCACATTTGACTTTCCTCAAGTCCTGTGGACACACTTTCTTGTTTCCACCTGTGTCTGCAGTCTGATCCAGTTGATTATGGGGTGCGTTCCTTGGTACTTTGAGCTAATCTGTTTGGCAGTTTTTCATTGCAACAGAGTTTGCCATATTCAATGAGTACTGCTGGATCTTCTCTTGTTATGCTAATCTTTTGTAGCACTATGTTTCTAGGCTAACTCCATAATGGCAATATGTTCATCTGCTTCCTCTGCTACTGCAGTGAGGAAACTGAAGTGATGTGTGTTATCTGAATGGAGGTTTAACTTGCTATTGATGGTGGCAAATGCACTGTTAAGAGCTCAGCTAGATTTGCTGTGGTTCAGTTTGCAGAACTGAGTGCTTCCCCAAATGGACCATAATCTAAAGGTTACTATTAAGGTGGAACTGCAGGGCTGTTCCCTACAGATGATTGTTTAGCTATTCCTCCCTCCCCCCCTAAATACTGCAGTAATTTTTCCAGCTAAACTTTATTCTCCTTTCCATATGATGGGAGCAATATTGTTATATATTTCTGTTTTGATCCTGTTAACCTATTTGCTTAAATCAATAGCTTTAGATTTGTTGAATGGTGGAATCTTGTAGAATATTAAAGATTGTGATAGTGATGCCTTCAGAAAATATACTCTTTCATCATAGCAAATGACGGTGCTCACAGGTTAGAGGGAAAATATTTAAAATGAATTTCTTCTCTCTGCTGAGCTTGTCAGAGCATTGTAATGAGGAGACAACTATTCTGAGAGACATCATTCTGTTAGGAAGTTGGCAGCTAATGTCAGGTTCTCCTTTAATGTAGTTCCATAGGTTTATGTAGTACAGCTGCTGCTGTGATTTTAATTTCCGATTTCCAGGTGCAGAGGGTTTTCCTGTGAGGCTAGGGGAGAAACCCATCTCTTCTACCATTTTGCACAGTGAAGGAGAAAATGCCCGTGTTAGTTTCTCCTGTCACATTGATTACAGTTCAGGGGTCCCACATAAGACTGCAGGTTTCCATTTCCAGTCAGTGATCTTTCTCCTCCATTTTTCAAACTTCCAAGGGGAGGGATGGAGAAGGTAATTTTCCTGGGCCATGGCCACTGTTTACTTTTGCTTGGCTGTGCAGTGTGCCTTTGTTTTTCCACCTTTGATCAGTGTCCTGCCAGCAGATAATTTAGCAATTGCATCCCAGGGTGGAAGTGTGGAGTTAATGTTAAAATTAGTTTTTTTTTAACTTCACTGCCTGATGAAGCAGGGAAGCAAGAGGGGAGGCAACGGGGGCCATAAATTCTACTGGTGGTGTATCTGCTTCTTGCAAAAAACAGAGAAAGACCCCCTCAAAAACGTAACTCTCTGATGTCTCCACAGCACTTTCATTAACATTTAAATTAAGGGTTTGTTTTTCAGCAACTAGGCCTTTCATGGCCTGACTCGTGCAAGGCTGCCTCACTAGTCAGCTACAATAGTAATCATTGCTTTATTTTTTTTCATCTTTCTCTGGGGAGGGCAGCGACCTGCCAAATGTTCAAAGAGAATCCGCAACAGACCTGCACAGGTACCCAGGCAGCAGGATGCTAGCCTTTCTCCTTCAATTAGAGAGTTAGTTGTTGTCCATGTTTCTTGTCTTTTTTCCTCTTCCCTTCAAAGGCTTGTTTGGGGCCCATTTGGTATGTGATTGCCTCAGGTGTAACCAGCACTGGACACCCTTTAAACAAGAACTCATGAGGATGAAGGGTGTATATGGAAAGTGGGAAAGAAGTTTTGAGTGCTCTTTCTCAGCACTGCTGCCAGCTTCTAAATATGTTAAAACTTGTGTGGGTGAGCTCTTGAGAGGATAAGTTTGTTGGGAGTGTATATCAGAGTGAGCTAAAGAAAACGGGGGCAGGAAATTGAGCTTTGATGTATATAAATTGCACAGGCATTTTGGTGCTGCAATTTATTTCCAATACAGGACAGCAAATTAGGGCATGCTTAGCAAACTATGTGGAAACTGTTTTAAAGGCTCAAGTATAGACATCAGGATTGTTCTGGAAGGAATGTTTCATGTTCCAGTAAATAGTGTCTGAAACATGCTGTGCTAATCTCATATCATGTGTTGAATCATGTGTTGGCCTAGGGCAAATAACTATCTGGATTTTACACTTGTAGACTGAGAATTTATTCCTTGTAGACTGAGAATTTATTCCTTATAGACTGAGAGCCCAAAATATCTTACTACATTAGAGTTATTACATAACTGTTTTTTCCTAAAGACTGAGAACAAAGCACTCTTCTATCAAAATACCCTAATTTTATGTGTCCTTTGAGCCCCTAAGAACCACGTCACATTATGGTAGAAGCCACAACATGCCAGAAGATGATACTGGGGAGGCAGTTATTTATTTTGTTTGTTCTTCTGCTGCCTATTCAAGCAGAAATAATCTGGAAATATACAGGAAAGGGAGCATGCTAAACTTGAAGAGATCTGACATTAGTCATAATATTAAGCACCTGCCATGCAGCCGTATTTCTCTTGGGCCTTTGTGGCCATGCGGTGCCAATTGCCTTCTAAAGCAGTTTCATTTAGTGAGCAGTGTCATGTGACCAAACTGTTTTGGTAGCCCACGTGTTGCATCAGTTCCAGGAAACCTGATCAGAACTTCAGGCATTTACAGTAACAAGGAGGTGAAAGCTGCCAGCCAGTGTCTCTGCAGGTGCTAGCTGGATCGAGTTGCAGGGCTGCCATTAAAACTATCCTGTCTGGTGATTAATGTAGGACACAGGACATACACATTCTTATTCTGACTCCGTGAAGACCTGTTCTGAAAGCTAAATTGGTCTCTGAATTGCAAGGTTTCCCTGCTCTTTTATATTGTCAACTGTTTGTTTGCCTTGAGTGAGTCTTGTTGAACAGCTTTATCTTCCGTGCCCTGTTGCAGTTGTATAATCTTTCTGTATCACCTTCAGCAATGGCAAACTGATGTTGGGCCATGTAAACAGCTTGTTTATATGGCATGTTTTTCATGTAGTAACTTTATCTTTGTTCTCCAGCTTTCAACAATTATGAAGGAACATGGTTACATAACACATTTTCATAAGCAAGAGCTGCTTGTGTGAATTGGGACAAACAGTTTTGTAGGTATTTGGAGACAAAGCTTTTAGATTGAGATTCTCTCTTTTAAGAGGCACGTAGGATCTCAGGTGTTGCTTTCTGAGATTGGGACCTGAGTGTCTTGTATGACCCTGGTGGTAAGGAAATACCTGGCTACTTTAAATGAATTCAGATCTCCAGGACCTGATGAACTGCACCCAAGGATACCAAAGGAACTTGCAGATTTAATCTTAGAGCTTATGTTTATGATCTTTGAGAATTCTTAGAGAACAGATGAGGTTTCTGCAGACTGGAGGTGGGCAAATGTTCATCTTCAAAAATGGAGAAAAGGAAGACCCAGGAAACTACCAGACAGTCAGCTTGGATGTTAATACCAGGCAGCCAGATAAATCTCATTTCTTTTTTTGATAGAGTTACAAGCTTGGTGGATCAGGGGAATGCTGTGGACTTAGTGCATCTTGATTTCAGTAAGGCTTTTGACAAGTCCCTAAGATATTCTTGCATATAAGCTAGTAAAATATGGGCTAGACCAGGTACCTGTTAGGTGGATTTGTAGCTGGTTGACTGACTGAACCCAAAGAGTGCTCACCAACAGTTCCCCATAATCCTGGGGGGGGGGGGAAATGACAAGTAGGGTGCCACAGAGTTTTGTCCTGGGCCTGTTGCTGTTTGACACCTTTATTACTTGCATGAAGGAATTGAGGGGATGCTCATCAGATTTGCAGATGACACCATAGGTGGATTTAGGGTAGTGCAACCAGTGCTGCTGCACTGGGTGCTTAGCCTAGCGAGTGCCACAGGGTATCACAACTATGCAGAACAGAAGGTGAGGGGGTGTGGACACCAAATTTTGGACTCATATAGGACACTGCTGAAATTTGAAAGACCAAAGTCTGTCCCTGGTGACATCAAACTGGGAATAGTAGCTAATAGTGCAGAAGGCAGAATTGGGTTTCCACGTGATCTTAACAGATTGGAAAACTAGGCCAAAACTAATAAAACACATATCCACAGGGGGAAATGTAAGGTTCTACACTTAGGCAGGAAGAAAGAGCTGCACAAATATAAGATGGGGACACCTGGCTTGCCTATACTACATCTGAAAAGGATATAGGGGTCTTAGGCTGCATCAATAGAAGTATAATGTCTTGATCAAGGATAGTAATAGTTCTGCTCTATTTTGCCTTCGTCATATCACAGGTGGAGTACTGTGTCCAGTTTTGGGAACCACAGTTTAAGAAAGTTATTGACAAGCTGGAATGTGTACAGAGGAGGGCAACCAAGATGATCAAGGGCCTGGAAATCAAACCTTATGAGGAATGGTTGAGGGAATTGGGAATGTTTAGCCTGGTAAAGAGGAGACTGAGAAGAGATATGATAGCCATCTTCAAATATCTAAAGGGCTGTCACATGAGGATGGAGCAAGCTTGTTTTCTCCTGCTCTGTAGGGTAGGACTTGAACCAATGGCTTCAAATTACAAGACAGGAGATTCTTTCTGACAAGATCAGGAAGAGCTTTCTGACAGAGCTGTTCAACAGTGGAACAGAGTCCCACAAGAGGTGGTGGACTTTCCTTCCTTGAAGGTTTTGGAGATTTAATGGCCATCTATCATAAATGCTTTAGTCGAGATTCCTGCATTGTAGAGGGTTGGAATAGATGACCCTCAGAGTTCCTTCTAACTGTAACATCCTATGGTTCTATGATGTAAAGAAACACATCAGTCTCAATAACACAGATGAACTGTGTTATTAAAGATAGCAGAAATCTTTGGGCACCCCGCAAAGCACTTATGCCTATTTTGAGCTAGTAGGACCTTGAATCTGACTCAGTTTGGAGATTGTTAAACATTTTTTTCTCCCGTCATAATTATAATAATGTATTTCACTATATGCTGTGTATATTAATGACTCACCTATAGTGTTGAGAGTACATGATGACACATTTCTAGAAAATCTTCTTCCTCCAACAAATCACCAGACTGAGGATTGTTTCCTGTGTATGCTAAAGTGATTGATGCCTTGCTTGAAAGTGTAGATTGTCTGGTCCAGAAAATATGTGAAGCAAATAGCATGTTCTTCATAGTTACTGTGGTGGTGATGTGCTGTATACTATGAGGAGAGACAAAGGGTAACTTTGGGAACTCTTTAGAAGTGTGGACCCCAGGCTCTCGTTTGACTTGCATATGTGCCCCTAGATCAGGCAGGGGCAAACTTGGCCCTCCAGATGTTTTGAGACTACAATTCCCATCATCCCTGACCTCTAGTCCTGTTAGCTAGGGATGGTGGGAGTTGTAGTCCCAAAACATCTAGAGGGCCGAGTTTGCCTATGCCTGCCCTAGATGTTAGTTGGTTGTTGTCACAGGACTTCACTTGCTTTTGAACCAGTTGCTCAGATCTGAGGAAATACTCTTCTCCCCACCTTAATTGAATGCTCTGTTCACTTGTTGCAACTAAGTGACTTCTGAGCAGGCCTAGCTTCAGCTTCTGGCACCCTGAGGCAGCTGCTGCGGTCCAGCATCCTGACAGAAGCCATTGGTGCTGATGCCTGGCCTGGGGCTCCCAGGCCAGGCAGCTATCAACCACTATTTTGAATTCCCACAGTGTCCTGGAGCTCCCAAAACTGCAGTTTCCCAGGGTATTTAGAGAAATTTTGGGTGGTGACTTCCCAGCTGGCTGCTGCTGCCACCAGGTAAACTTGCAGTCAGGTGTGACCCACCTACATAGGAAGGGGACCACCGGGTGGCACTGGCTGGCCTTGCCCCTGGGAAAAACAATATCGGGGTACAGCCTTCTCCCTCTGTATTTGTGGCATAGTTCCACCTTCCCCTGTGGCTTATAAAGGTCTAATGACTCTTTGATTAAATGTAGGTCAAAATTTTCTACATTGTGACCTTAATAAGTGGGGATGATTGGCAGACAGCCTTGGCAGAAAGGGCGGCCCGTCCCTTTCATCTCCTCTAGTGTCGCTTGGAGACAATGGGCTCAGCATATTTTCCTTGTTGTTCCTCCTTTGAAAAGGGCCTGGTATCTCTACTAGGTACCTGTGTCATGGGGGTCTTGATTGGGGTCTCATAAAGGGCCTTGCCAGTGTGTCCAAAGGCCAAGAAGACAAAAGCGATCAGTGGGTGGGGGTCTCAGCTGACCGCCAAGAAGGGAGGGGAGGTTCTTGGAGGCAGTGAAGGGAGAAGCAGCCCCTGTTGGGAGCTCTTCTAGAGGGGAGGGGGAGAGGAGTGGCCCATTTTTGTCCCAAACTCATCAAGCACATCTGCAGAATTGTCCCAGCTGCTGCCTTCCAGTTTCAAAAGAAAATGATCGTTTGATAAACCGGCCTGATTTACCGCTTTCTCACAAGGGAGGGAGGCCCACCTTTGACCTCTATGATTTCACATCAGACCCGGCTTTTCTTTCCCCTTCCAGTTCTTGGAGAAACTTTGAAATGCATCCCTTGCTTTCTCTCTCTTTCTCTCCCTCTCCCCCTTTACTCTTCTCTGCCCTTCGCTTTGTTGGGGGGGGGGCAGCGGCGGGAGGAGAACAGGCGTGCGGCTTTGGACTTTAGGAAAGTAATTAGTAAAATCTTCCTGCAGCACAATAAACACTCAGCACCCATCCTGTATATTCCCACCATTTACATGCTTGTGGGCATCCGAGAGAACAGGTGGCATTCTTACTGCAGTGTATCTTTTGCCGGCACCCTCTGTGCCTCTGTGCCTGCTAACTATAGGAATGTGCATGAATATATTAAAATATTTTCACACAATGCATGTATTTTCCAGTGGGAAAAGACATCTCTTGGATGAAAGGCAGTGGGCCCCACTGGAGCGCTTGTTCCCACTCGGGTGCTTGTTCACATGGACTAGATAGAAAAGTGTGTTTGGGAGACAGGGGAATAGATTTCCTCTGGGAAGAGCAAAGCTTTGTGTTCCCTACCCATTCCTCATGTTTTTGGGGGCATAGTACATGGGATTTGAGCAACCGATCATTATTTTGACTACCTTCTTTTTTGAGGGGGCAGGCAGAAACAGCTGCAGTTCAAAATAGTCCTACAATTCATGCTTTTTTGGGTAGAACAGGCAAGTGCAGAGATAAATCAGGATATATTGGGGTTGAGCTCTTAATGCTTGTTTATGCTCTTAGAGCAGTACACGTAATAGCAGAGGAAGTATTCTAAGAGCTTTCCAGTCTTTCTGTAACTGGTCACGGAGGAACTTGTGACTGTGCATGACATATAAGAAACATACAACTACATGCCCATTGCATGCAGTTGTATGTTTCTGGTACTGTATGTTGTGCAGTTACAAGTTCCATTTCAAATGTTCTGAAATCTTCTGCCAAGGACGCCCAATATAGTACCATAGTGGATTGTTTTAAATCAGGAAAACATGGGCAATATCAATAAAATGTATGGCTTTTTAATTTATATGTTTCCTGAACATGCTCACATACAGTTAAGGCACATCTGTTTGCAACTAAGTAGAACTTCTAAGCTATGCAGAAGCAGAATCTAAAATCTATGCTCATCCACTGCAGAACTTGTATTTGCTTCAGAATGCAATTGTAAAATTAAGGATTTCCCTTTAATTCTCTCTGTGCACTTGTAAGGACACTAAACAAAATCATGTGTACTTGAAGACTTGTGCTGAGAACTTTCCAGAAGCAAGGGCTGAGTGTTGTTTGGAAGAACAGTATTCCCCATCACACAGAAACTAAAAGTCTGTGCTGTTTGGTTCCCAGCCTAAATTTTCATGATTTGCCTAATAATAAATATATTATCTATTGTTATTTATTTATAGTGCTTGATCTCAGAAGTTACATTCCCTTCACAAGTTCCTTAAAACCTGTTTTTCTCTGTATCTCAATGGGCCTTTTCAGATGTGGTGCTACAATGTGGTTAGCATTTACACGAATGATCCTTGGATTTATGAACCCCTATCTCCTCTTCTGAGGCGGCAGTGATATCAGAAGCATCTCCCTCTGTTTTTGAACTAACCGTAGTCCCCCAGGTTTAGACATAACAGGAATATGGGAACCTCATTCTGCATCAACTGCAGCTTTCGGACTGTCCTTGAGGGCTGCCCCACTTAGACTGCATTACAATAGTCTAAATGTGAGGTTATCAGAGTGTAAACTGTTGTTAAACTATCCCAGTCCAGGAAAAGCTGTAGCTGGCAAAAAAGCCATAGCTGGGAATAGGCACTTCTAGGCCTCAGTGGCCTCAATGACACTATATTCCTTTGGAGGGAGTGCAGCTCCATCCAGAATATGCCATTGTGGGAATCTTCCACAATCTGCACCTCTGTCTTGTCAGGATCCAGGTTTATTGGCCCTTTTCAATCTAGATACTGCTCCAGCAGTTGGTGCAAAATTGTATTTGGCACACAATGTTATCAGTTTACAGAGGAAATGTAGATGCCACACATCTTCAAACAATTCTAAAATCCTCTTGGAAGAGCACATGGTCTGGGAAAATACTTCTGTCTGAATCCCTGGAGCGTTACTGTCGGTCAGTGTTGACACTGCTAAGCTAAATAAGCTAATGGTATAAGGCAGCTTCATATGTTCATAGAATCATAGAATTGTAGAGTTGGAAGGAACTCCAAGGGTCATCTAGTCCAACCCCCTGCAATGCAGGGTTCTCAACTAAAGCATCCATGACCGATGGCGATCCAACCTCTGCTTTAAAACCTCCAAGGAAAGAGAGTCCACCACCTCTTGTCAGAATGTTTAGTTGGAATCTCCTCTCTTGTAACTTGAATCCATTGGTTTGGCTCCTAGCCTCCAGAGCAGGAGAAAACAACCTTACTGCATCCTTCCCATGACAATCCTTTAGATATTTGAAGATAGTTATCATATCTCATCTCAGTCTACTCTTTACCAACTCCCTCAACCATTCTTCACAAGGCTTGATTTCCAGACCCCTTATCATGTCCTCAGCATACGTTCCAGCTTGTCAGTATCCTTCTTAAACTGTGGTGCTCAGAATTGGATACAGTACTCCAGGTGTGGTCTGGCCAAGGCAGAATAGAGTGGGACTATTAATTCCCTTGATCGGGACACTATATTTCTATTGATGCAGCCTAGAATAGCATTCACTCTTTTTTTGCTGCTGCATCACATGGTTGACTCATGTTAAGCTTGTGGTCTACTAAGACCCCTAGATCCTTTTCACATGTACTGCTGTCCAGCCAAGTGTCCTCCATCTTATATTTGTGCATACGGTTCTTCCTGCCTAAGTGTAGAACATGACATTTGTCCCTAATTAAATTCATTTTGTTAGTTTGGGCCCAGTTCTCCAACTTGTTACGGCCATCTGGAATTCTGATTCTATCTTCTGCGGCATTGGCTACCCCTCTCAGTTTTGTGTCATCTGCAAATTTGATGAGCATACCCTCAATACCTTCATCCAAGTCGTTCGTAAAGATGTTGAACAACAAGACCTAGGACAGAACCTCATGACACCTGACTCATCATTTTTCCCCAGGATGACGAGGAACTGTTAGTGAGCACTCTGGGTTTGGTCAATCAACTGGCTACAAATCCACTTAACAGTAACCTCATCCAGTCTTGTGTCAAGGAACCCCTTAGAGACTTTTGAAATCAGAAAACCTGACTTTTGCCTGAAAGTAAGCCCTATAAATGTTGGGAAACTTGCTTTCACTAATAGGAATTGGTCCACTGAAAGGTAGAGGGATAATATCTTTATAAGGCCAACAAACAAAATAGTGACAATTGTGAGCAAGCTTTCAAGTTCTCCAGAACACATTAGACATTATGCAATGGAGGAGAGGTGGGACAGAGCGAAAAAATTAGAAAACTGGCTTGGTGTTAAAGCCATAACTTCTGCATTTAGTCACAGACTTAGAGTGTGAGAAGTAGTACCATATTTAATATATTAAATACCATATTTAATATATAAGACTCTCCTAGGTGCTCTATTGGTTTCAGAGTATACTGAAACTTTCCCATTTCTGAATATTATAAATCTGCCTTGGGTAATCCATGAGCTTCCAATATAGCAATGTTTATTTAGATAATAAAAATAAGGACTATTATTCAGCAGATTTTCCTGCCTCCTCTCTTCTCTGTCCCCTCCATCAGGCAGGAGAAAAATAGCTTTGGTTTTTGTTCAGGACAGAGGTTAGAAAGGTTGCAGGGGCCACGTAGCCCTCTCATAGGGGTGTCTTGTCAGGGCGCAGCATGAAGGGCACAAACAGATCATAACCTTTAAATGAAAATGCAATGGAGGGGAGAGATGAAAGCATTGAAACAAATTAGATACATCTATAGGGGGTGCTCAACTGGAGAAAATTAGCATTTCTTCCTAATTGGAGTGTAGGGCATTCCATTACAGGGATTCATTACCAGGGGGAGAGGGTGCTGGGCCTCTTCACAAAATGCCTTTAAACAGGAAAAGCCCTCTTCCTGCGATATATATTTACAAATATTTTTAAATGGGTAGAGAACTTGAAGAGGTAGTATTAATCCTTCTATGTTCATAGATGTACAGGGACCTAGTGGTTTGAATCTTCTACAAGCATAGAATGAGGTTATTTGTGTATTTCTTAATTTTACCGCCCCATCCTATATGTGCGTGTTGGTGGCGGTGGCGGGAGGGGGGGCATCCACACTAAAGAACATTTGTGTGATAGGTGATTAGAAAGTAAAAGGCATTTTAAACCTTTAAATTCAGGATGGTTTTTTTCTGTGCAGGTGCACTGTATGATCAGGGAAATTCCTATGGGCTGTATGTGCTGTAAGGTAGACTGCATTAGCAATGCAAAAAGGAGAACATGAAAACATCTAGCAGCTTTGTTCTGGCATCCTCCTGAAAGTTGTATAGCATAGCAAAAGCTTCTGGAAGATGCTATAATTTTTGGCTTCCATTTCTCTGTCATTCTACTTGCTTTTATTCCCTTTTACCAACTGTCCTGCTGCTGACGCTTACAGAAGCTGTTTATATAGATGCCTAACCTGCAATATAGGTGAGCTTCAGCTAGTTGAAAGACAGATGTTAGGTTCTGGAAAATCTTACGTACTCCTTGATCCATAACATCAGTGAAAAAAATCAAGTAAACATGCTGTCTTCTGTATCACATTAGTTTAACAAGAGTACTTGGTGCTGACTTAGTTGAGAGCTGGTGCAGCATAGTGGCTAAGTGCCTAAGTTCTAGGCAAGAAGTCCTTGGTTCAAATCTTACCACAAGCTGCTAGGTAGCCTTAGCCAAGCCACAATTCTCACTGGTTGTATTTGGCTAATGATATTGCCCCACTATAGAGGTCAGTTGTTTCAGCATAACTGAGGGGATACATGTGAAGTGCTCCAAAAACAAAAAAATGCTCTATATAAATGTGCTGTCCATTTGAAAAAGAAAAAGAAAAGACAGCTTATGGATTGTAGTTCAATTCATAAAGTTTTTGTGCTGAAAAACTTTGGCAGAGACTGGAGAAATATAACAAATTGAAAGAGCAGACCAGTGTATTAGAAAAGTTTTTGGATCATTGTAGGGTTCTTTCTAGTTCAGGATACAGTTTGGTTACAGGAAGCAGCTTAAAATGAGGCATAGTGTTCTTTGCCCTCTGTGCATTTTTAGGCGGTACCTTTACATTATTTTTTTAGGGATTGGGTGTTACGTAGAAATGCTGGTGGTTAGCTTGGTATTCATGCGAAATATGCTGTAGCTTTTTTTGGATTGGGGCTAATTTATAAACATTGCCCCCTTCCCCACCCCATAAGATGGCAGTGCCTGTATTTGTCCGATTTTCCACCTTTTGAGGGAAAGTTAAATGAGGACTGTTCCATGGTTGGTGGACACAGACTACTAATTGGAGGGAGAGAGCCCATTTCCTTTAAGGAGTGCAGGCTGCGCAGAGGTGACAGATAGGCTGGAGATTTATTAGCACATGGTTGGGAGCTTAAAAATCAGCACCAGCAGCTTGTTCCCTTCAGAAAAGAAGGTAGGAACAAGCACCCGTTGCCCCTCCCCTACTCCAGAAAGAGGAGTGAAAAAAATAAAGGGGGATAATTGGAAGGAGCAGTTTGTTTGAACATAACCACAAGGCTGCCTTTAATTCTTGGTCTCTTGCATTTTGAGACTGATTCTGAAATTTCAAAGCGAAGGGCAGTTTTTTGTTGTCACACCTGTTGCTTCCACTGCAGCTTCCCTAAATACAGTCAGTTAGTAGCAGAGGAAAAAGAAAGCATTTCCCTCCAGTCTTCTGCTGTCATTTGTTTGTGTTTTCTCTACATTGATCATAGAATCATAGAATCATAGAATCATAGAGTTGGAAGAGACCACAAGGGCCATCGAGTCCAACCCCCTGCCAAGCAGGAAACACCATCAGAGCACTCCTGACATATGGTTGTCAAGCCTCTGCTTAAAGACCTCTAAAGTAGGAGACTCCACCACACTCCTTGGCAGCAAATTCCACTGTCGAACAGCTCTTACTGTCAGGAAGTTCTTCCTAATGTTTAGGTGGAATCTTCTTTCTTGTAGTTTGGATCCATTGCTCCGTGTCCGCTTCTCTGGAGCAGCAGAAAACAACCTTTCTCCCTCCTCTATGTGACATCCTTTTATATATTTGAACATGGCTATCATATCACCCCTTAACCTCCTCTTCTGCAGGCTAAACATGCCCAGCTCCCTTAGCCGTTCCTCATAAGGCATCGTTTCCAGGCCTTTGACCATTTTGGTTGCCCTCCTCTGGACACGTTCCAGTTTGTCAGTGTCCTTCTTGAATTGTGGTGCCCAGAACTGGACACAGTACTCCAGGTGAGGTCTGACCAGAGCAGAATACAGTGGCACTATTACTTCCCTTGATCTAGATGCTATACTCCTATTGATGCAGCCCAGAATTGCATTGGCTTTTTTAGCTGCCGCGTCACACTGTTGGCTCATGTCAAGTTTGTGGTCAACCAAGACTCCTAGATCCTTTTCACATGTACTGCTCTCAAGCCAGGTGTCACCCATCTTGTATTTGTGCCTCTCATTTTTTTTTGCCCAAGTGCAATACTTTACATTTCTCCCTGTTAAAATTCATCTTGTTTGTTTTTGCCCAGTTCTCTAATCTGTCAAGGTCGTTTTGAAGTGTGATCCTGTCCTCTGGGGTGTTAGCCACCCCTCCCAGTTTGGTGTCATCTGCAAATTTGATCAGGATGCCCTTGAGTCCATCATCCAAGTCGTTGATAAAGATGTTGAATAAGACCGGGCCCAAGACAGAACCCTGTGGCACCCCACTAGTCACTCTTCTCCAGGATGAAGAGGAACCATTGATGAGTACCCTTTGGGTTCGGTCAGTCAGCCAGTTACAAATCTGATGTAATAGATTACCTAAATCAGGATTTTGCAGGAAGCATATATCAACACACAGCATTCACAATTGTACATAACAGTAAATCAGGCTTTCTGTCTTACTTGTATTTCACAAGGAATAAGCAACTTGCCGGTGACACCACTCAGTTGCTCCCAGTCCGCACGTTTCTTGGCGTGAATTGGGAAGTCCAGGTTTCCCGTTACACCCCAGTGAGGGACTGCGGTTTGTTTCAACCTAACAAGCCACAATCACTAGTCAACCTATGGTTTGTTGTTAGCTTGCTGACCATGACTTGTTAGGGAGCAACAAAGAATGATCTATGGTTCAGACATAATGGGAAGCCAAGGCTTCCTGGCTTGTATATCCTGCTTGGACCAGGGCAAGTGTCACATGGGAACAGAAGGTCTGGCTTATCATTTGTTCAGATGCATTTTGTATCTGTCCATATGATAGAACCTGAATAGGGGAATGATCTAGGTAAAGATACAAGCAGAAAATAAGCTGGGAGGTCACATTGTGGGACCTATCTTGAAGCTTGAATATTATTCTGGAAATTATCCAACATCAGTATGCATGGTAGAAAATTCTCCATTTGTGCAGTGGTGAGCCAGGGTGCTCTGACTAGAGAAGGATTGCTTCAACTGTAATTTCATGGCTGACAAATGACATTCCACTTCCATCTTATGCATCTGTGTCTCTACATCTCATTGCACGTGTACTGTCTAGACTCTTCCCTTTGATACAGTGATACAATAGTAATTTATCACCTTAGCTAGTGTTATCAAGCTTCTTTTAGAAGAAAGCATCTTGCTCAATAGCAAACTGCTTAATATGCTGAGAATTTTCAGCTTTTATTTCAATAAGCATTCCTATTGTGTGAGGTTGTTTTCAGGGTAAAATGAAAAGAGAAAGAATCTTGGTTTAAACTTTACAAATAAAAAGACTTTTTGCCTCTCTGTGTTGGCATTTCTAACTAAATGTTTGTATAGTTATAGACAGCAGAGCTGCACTCCCCACACCCTTTAATACCTTTGCTAATGGAGGCTGAAGTAATATTTATTATATGTGACTGTTGGATACTTATAATTTTGAGAGTCGCATTAACTTTTTGGGTCTCTTTCTGATTTTATTCCTTCTCTGTTAAAATAGAGCTTTATAGTCACACTTTTCTAATTCTGGAGTACATTTACAACTCTGAGTTTCTTTTGAGTGTAGGAAGGCTTTGTGCCTGATTCAAGGCCACTTTATAAATTTAGGGGCTTTTTTAATGCAGAGAATGTGCCAAATATATATTTATTTTAAATATTTATATTTTGTTGAAAATGTGTAGAAGAAACTTGTTTATTACAAAGGGAATATTTTTCCTTATAACAAATACACAGATTTGAAGCTGTTCCATTGCCCAGCTTAGTGGTACTATTGTGCTATGTAGTTTCCATAGCACCAAGTGTTTACTTACATGAAAGCATTCTCCAGTCACAACCAAGAGTCTGCAAATGCTTGGTCAATTGTATGAGAAATTATTATACATTGCCTTATTTTGCTTGTGTTTGTGCGTTATTTACATATATACATACATAGAATCATATTCACCCTTTTCTCTGACAGGGCATGAGGTGCACCTCAACAAAATGCATATTCTAGAAGCTGACAGAAAACCAGATTAGATTGTTCTTTCCACTTCCAAAGCCAGTTCATGTGCTCAAACAAGTGCCTGGTTTGATCCTTTCACAACATAGTACAGGCAACTCCTGATTCGCGAGGGGGTTGCTTTGCAGATCATCACGCATGGTGGTAGAGCATGCATAAACCCACTATGCCCCAGTTCCACCCCTTTTTCCGGCCATTTCCAGGTTGCTGAGATGCTCACATGCATGGTTGCACACTTATCAAACACGCATAAATCGGTCGTTGCCTGTATCAAAATGAACTTGAGAGTGGGAAGTTGGTTTGCTTTTTTTGAAAAGTGCCATCTGTGAAAGTATGTGGGCAACTTACACACCAAAGAAAGTGCTCTTAATTATTATTACTCTTTTATCCATGTTGACTTGCAACTAGAAAGTGTTTTTCAAGCTTGGTTCCTTTGCTGCAGCCCTAGTAGTACTTCATCCTAAATGCAGCCTTGGAAGGACCAGGTAATTAACACATCATAGGTGATCAGACATCCCAGCACAGGCCAACTTTCTTCCCTTTTAATCTGCTTTTGAGGGGAGGAGGGTCTGGAGCTTAGTATAAAAGCCAGAAGAAGATTGGCTTTCTGTGCTGGTACCTGTGCTTTGGTCTTTGCAGAGAGACCTTTCTGGGTAGAGGTGCCTCTGCACTCCCCTCTCCTCCTCAACAGGTTGGACCCCCAAGAAGCTTTTGTCTGCATACTGCATGCATGTCTGGGCCTGCCATTCCCACATGGGCCACCCTCCCTTGGCAAAGTCCCTCCATTCAGTGATGGTGGCTAAAAGAACCTTGGCTAATTATGCTGGACTGAAAATTACCACTTTGCCCTGCGCTCCTGCTGCTGGGACTATTTGTTCAGGGGCTGTATTTAGTGGGAACAAAGCTCCCCTGCAGAGTGTCCAGCCCCAAGTATGAAGCTACAGGTAGAAGCTTTAAAATAAAGGGGGTAATTACCAATGTCTCCAGGTGAAAGCCCACTAAACTTCAATAGCCCGATATAGCCTTGGGGGAAGAGGGGAGAATCCCTCCTCCTCAAATAAACGATTCCTGCCAGGCAATTAAGGGAAAATAATGTCACCCAGTGGAAGGGGGGGGAGTGAACTGCTGCTTAGAAATTGTGGCTTTTTTCTTGCGCTTGTTTGTCATTGGGTGGGGAAATAAAATGCCTTCCTTGAGGAGGGAGGGAGGATTCCCACAAATATATCCCAACCTCCCTGCTTGTTAAGTGGTTTGAATGTACCTAGTGGGGAGCAAGAGAGGGAGGGAGAGTGAGAACAAATAAGTCACAAAAAGGAATCGCTGGAGCTTTACACCTGAGCAAGCTTTGAAAAATTCAACAATGCCATTCACTGCCTCTTGTAAGGTGCTTTACATGAGGACCCATCTGATCAGTTGAACAGAAATTGTGTTCTTTGTCCACAGTACTGTGGAAGCCTTAGAAAACCCACATTTCCCTCTACTGTCCTGTCTCTGAGTAGCTGCTGGAACTGCTGTGCATATATGTGGAAGGATTTTCTGTGGCAGACGCATTAAGCCCTACCTAAAGGCCAGAAGGTGACATGTTGGGAACCAAGGGGTTCCTCGTCTATGCAGTTGGCAATTGAGCAGAGAACATAGCAAGTCCTCCCTGTTTTGTCCAGGTAATTCCATCCTGAAAATGTTCCATACAAATCTTGTATGGGAGTTGCTATTCTTCATAACCCACGTTCTAGGAAACTAATGACAGCACAACTTTATAATTACAAGTACAACAAAAATTCCACTCTTAATGTAGATAGGAATGCTAGCAGACAGAGAAGCAAGAACAGCACTTTGGAACATAATAGAAGAGCTTGAATTTTCCATGAGATCACAGAAGGTACCGACCTATTAATTTGTTTGTTTGTATTTATACCCTACATACTAACAAAAGTTTTTGAGGCAACTTACAATAAGCTTAAAATACAATAAAATGGACAGTGATGCCCTAACAGGGCAAAAATGTATATAAGTCTCCCCTCCATTTGTTTTCTGGTGTTCCAACAAATGCTGTTCTGCAGTTGAATCTCCTAGCAGTTGAAGCAGCTGGATATTAAAGGTAAAGGTACCCCTGCCCGTACGGGCCAGTCTTGACAGACTCTAGGGTTGTGCGCTCATCTCACTCTAGAGGCCGGGAGCCAGCGCTGTCCGCAGACACTTCCGGGTCACGTGGCCAGCGTGACGTAGCTGCTCTTGCGAGCCAGCACCAGAGCAGCACACGGAACGCCGTTTACCTTCCCGCTATAAAGCGGTACCTATTTATCTACTTGCACTTAAGGGTGCTTTCAAACTGCTAGGTGGGCAGGAGCTGGGACCGAACGACGGGAACTCACCCCGCCACAGGGATTCGAACCGCCGACCATGCGACCGGCAACTCCTAGGCGCTGAGGTTTTACCCACAGCGCCACCCGCGTCCCAGCTAGATATTAGTCCCACATAAACAAGGATGTCCTTACTAGGTGGCTACTGCTGGTGTCTCTCACAGCCTCAGCCCTAGCCGCAGATACAGGAGATGTTGGGTGGAGCAAAAATGTAACATACGTTCCTCCCAGTTCTCAGATATTCCCATTTAGTTAAAAAAACACACACAAAAACTTGGCCAGTCACTTAAGGAGAATTCTACCACTGATTTCCCTACCGAGACCAGTCTTTAACATACTTACTTTCTGATTTGTTTTGAGTGATATGCAAACTCTTCTGGGTACATGCCAACATCTATTTCTTCATATGAATATAACTCTGATCATAGCTCAGCAGCTTTATGATCTATAATAGCTGTCTTTGAATGTTAGGCTGAACCAGGGACTGGGGAATCTGTGGCTCTTCGATAATGTTGACTGTATGACCATTGGCTAAGATGGCTAGGGCTGATAGGAGTTAGTGTCTAACAAAATCTGAAGGGCCACAGGTCTCCCATCCCTGCCCTTAAACCATAGATTACAGTTACATGGCTGAGCCTTAGGGTGATGCACCTCCTCTGCTGCAGTGTGGCCACGAGGAGGTGATCAGAAGCATATACTTCTGTTTTGAACTAATCACAGCTTGTCATCTAGTCCAGAACAAACTGTGATCAGTTTTCACCAAACAAACCAAGATCAAGCTGTCGTTTCTGATCCTGGTTTGTTTATAATAAGCATAGCTAGAATTAACTGCAGCTCCCAGTTTGAGCGAAAGGACAAGCAGTAGTTAGTTTAAAATGAAAATGGAGGCTTCTGATCTCCATTTAGTGGATTTAGTGTCTAACCCAAGTCAGATCTCAAAATATGTGACTCATCAGGATGTAGATTACAGTTTCAAACTGATTTGTAGAGCACTATTTGAGCCAACTATGGCTTGCTGTTGTGTATGAATTCACAGACCGTTGGCAGACCACAGTTAGGGCCATTACTTTGCCTCAAGAGACTGTCACATCATAGATATAGGAGTAAATTTATGAAGCTGAATGCTCAGCAGATGGGAAACAAAAAGGCTAATCAAAACCTCTGTTTGCCTCTTGTAAGTCTGGAAGCTTAAACTATGACGTGGGTTCTTAATTAAGGTTAGAAGAAGCCTTGGTTTTGTAGTACTTCTGAATTTAGTCAATGTCTTCAGCATTAATACTTTAATCTTGGACCTAGAATCAAGTTGTGTGGGTATGTGTTGAAAAAGAGGCCATGGCCCGTTTTTGTATTCTCAAGTTTAAATGTGAGAGTACTGTGTAGTTTAATGTGATTTACTGTTCTAGCAATTGAAATAAGGGTTCCCCGCCACAGCCTATAATTCCTTTATCTATTATTTTTTTGAAGTAATAAACTCAGCAGGCATTTTCTCAGTGAAAGCCAAGGCAGTATTTAAGGGATGTCTATATGCAGCTGACTTTGTATGGCCAATTTGTCCTGGTTTTCTGCCCCATTTGTGTCATTTCACTGCATAGCATTCATACTTGGTATCAAAACTGAATCCTTGAATCTTCAATACACCAAGTAAAAGCTAAGTCTCATGATAGTTTCCTCACCACTCACTCACTCATTCATTATAATTTTGGTTTAAATATTTTTCTTTAGTTAGCGGTAGGTCAAATTCATTTGCACAGTAAACCACCTACAGTTTCTGAATAGCTTATGACTTAAGTAAAAGCTCTGTAACCGATATGACTCTAGAATGTGGTGATCTAAAATTACAGTATTTATATGAAATACCTCAGCAGCCCAGCCCCTATCAGAATTTAAACCTAGTTGGACTGTGAACAGTAAAGCAACCATATGGAAATACACTGGCTTGGTTAAAATATAACACTAAACCATGGTTTAAGGCTATATGAATGAGCCTTATGCTACACCTTCTCTTGTCTCCTTGTATTCTCTGCTTTCCTTCTGATTTAGCAGCAAACCATAGTTTGCCATTACACCCAAATTAGGCAAAACACTATTGTGAACCCAGTTCAAATCTTGCATGCAATTCCAGTGTGCAGACAAATTATAGTTTTCTCTGTTCAATAAACTATGGTTTATCAAGGTATGTGAGAATTAACCGGACGCAGGAGTAAGGGAAGGAGGGAGCTTATGAGTTCATTAATGTTATATCAAATCATGACATTGTGGTGAACTGATGCTACCTAGGCCTTGCAATCAACCCCTCCCCCCCACAGCTGACATAATATTAGCAACTGGATACATTGGGCTTTCCAAAGCTATCCTAAACTATCTGTTTTTGCGGTTGTGCTGGAGGTACTGATCTTAAAAGGACTGCTTCAGAACAATAAGCAGTAATGATAGATTTAGTTGTAACAATGTCATATATGTTCAAGATAATATGCATCCTGTTTCACTTTTCCACGGAATGCCCAGATGCAGCATGCATGCAAATGTTGGATGGAAATGATAATGGTACAGCCTGGACCCACCAGCCACAGGCAAACAAGAAACAGCATAATAGCCAGAGAACTGCTGAATATGAATTAAATGTTTAAGTATCCCCAATGTGCTCACCTGTTTCTGCTTTACAAAGCAGGGCACAGTCTGGCTTCCTACATTTTGTATCAGACTAGTGGGTGGGGTGGGAAAAGATTCCTTCAATACAGAGAACTGCTGCAGACATTTTAGTGACATCAAATGACTGACTTTGTGCTGCAATTCATACCCAGCAAGCAGTTGTGACATACTGGAAATCTATAACTTGCTGGATTTTAAAAACTTTTATATTTAAATTTGGGATCTGGGACCTGCCTCTGGATTTTAAAGTCGATTGCCATCATTTCTATTCAATTATACTGCCTCTCAAAAATCAAACTCTGACATTTATAATTCTCACAAAATATAATGGCCTGCAAAAACAAAACACTCTGTGTTGAAAGGCATCACAAGCTGCCCACCATTGGACTTATAGAAATAGTCAGGTAATAGGCAGAAATGGAGAATTTGTGATCCTTCAAATGTTGTTCCATCATCCCTGCTTGTTGACCATCCTAACTACTTTGGCTGATAGGAGTTGGAGTCAGACAACATCTGGATGGCCACAAGTTGCCATTCTTGCTGTATGCTTAATACTTGATTTTCTTAACCTGGTGAAATAGGTGGCTCTAATCCATTTAGTCTGGAGGCCTGGAATGGGCTGAATAAATGTTTTGAACTCCTATAAACCAGGTTGCGTTTTTAGGTCCTTGGGCAATTGGACTTCTGGGATTTATCCCCCAGCCCTGCTGTAAAAGATTTGGGTTGAGCAAATTTTCATACACAAAAGCAGTATGTTTGCCAGAGACTGAAGATGGTGCTTTTCATCCATAAACCAGACTTGGAACAGTGACGCAACTGGCCCTAGCCTTCAACCCAGCCTTCACTGTGAGCCATCTTTGTTCAAATCTCGTGTCCAGAATTATGGCTTTCCCCAGAACTCACAATGCTTTCCTTGGTGTGAAATGCAATCACCCACTTCCCAGGGGCCAATTTTCCAACCAGGGTGGGAAACGGCGCACACATGAATTATTGGTATCTTCCTGTGCTTCTGTCGTTAGTGGTCCCTACCATTTCCTCCTTTGGTGCTGGTGGGGGAATACTGTAAATCCTGGAAATATACACATCTCCTTGCTCAAAATTTGTTCTCTCTGCACATCAAATGTCTCCATTGCAGGACCTGAAGGGACCAGGCGAAGTTGTTCTGTAGCTCTTCTGTTTACAATTTATGATGCATACCCAGAGAGCCATTCACTCTCAGGCTGGCGGAGATCTATGAAAATAGCATCATAGTGCATATATCTGTGTATGTAAAGATTTTTTGAGCAGTGGCTAATATGCTAATTGCCCATAACTCTGCTAATATGATGGACTTTCCTATTCGCTTCTACTTTTTGGTAATAAATTAGCATTAAATACTTGGCAGGTATATTTTAAAGAGTTTGATTGGCTTCTCTACAAGTAGGAACGGTTGTTTGGTATTTGGGGCCACCAGCAAAGCCAGGGAAGAGGCAGGGTTGCAGAGAAGGCAAAGGACAGTACTGTAGCTGTTGAGACTTAGGCAGGGCAGCAAGGAGGAAAGACCAGGTAGAGCTAGAACAACATGGATACAGAGCTGGGGTAGTAATAAGATTAATGTATCACATTTGTATCTTGTCCTTTCTCTTAACCAGGGCTGGGGAATTTGTGGGTCTCCAGATATTGCTGGGCTCCAGCTTCCTTCATCCCTAGCCAGCATGGCCCGTGTTTAGGAATGATGGCAGTTGGAGTCCAACCACATCAGAAAGGCCACAGGCTCCCCATCATGATTCTAAGGAATTCATAGTGGTGTTTTAGACTCACAACAAAGTTCATCCCTGTAATGGATGCCTTTGCAAGCTACAGATTGGATCGTTGTTAAAATGCAGAATTCTAGACTGCTATTGAAGACAACTCAAAAGATCCTGCTGGTTCAGAATGGAGCAGTGTGGCTATTAACTGGCACTGGTTGCTTGGGCATTTTATGTTGATGTTAAGTGGTGCTTGCAGAGGCATTATCTTAAAAGATTCAGGGCACAAGCCCATGGTACAATTTTTGCATAAAATATGCATATGCACTTATATTTATATATGTAAATTTGGGAATTTGAGCAAATTACAATTGTGGGTCATTAGGGCATCACCAGCATTATGCTTTGCAGCTTGTCTAGCAGTTCTGGAAGCAACGTAAAATGAAAATCTTAAGGTTTTTTTTATTTTTTAAAAAACCCACTGCTCAAACCTCCTGAGCCACCCCCTAACAAAGCATCAGTGGCATTGATACTTAAAGCCCTAAGTGGTCTGGGTCCAGGCTAACTAAGAAGGTTGTCTTCTCCTTTATGCACCTCCCTGCACATCAATATCTCCAGGTACTTTCCTTCCCAGAAACCAGGTTGATGTTTAGTAGGGACAGTGTCTTCTTGGTGGTAGTACCTCTTTTTTGGAATGGTATTCCATCTCAAGCCCAAAAACCGAGCCCCTTCCTGGCATTATAAAAGCAAGCTAATATTTTATTTTACAATTCTTTAGGGGGATGGTGTCACTTGCTTTCATCTGTGCTGTTCGTTTTGATACATTAATTTTATTTATTTGTTTTACATATTGTATTTTAAATATACTATGCTTTTAGGCACTAAGCTGCACAGAAATGGATTGAACGTGCAGAACAATGTAATGAGACAGATTTGAGAGCTGGAAAAATAAGCCATGTGGTAAGTTCATCTACAATCTGCTGATCAAGCAAATATAAAATGATGCGTCAAAGCTTTTGCAGGCAGAATTCAGTGATCATCAAAGGGCTCTATATTCAGAAATAAAATAATGGATAAAGAATCAACATGTAGGGATTTAAAGTTGGATGAACTTGGATTCCAAAGGACTTTTTTAATGGGGGAAGGCAGTTTAGAGAGTTGGATTCTGTACACTTTCTGGTTTGCAAAATTTAAACCAAGCACTTTTCCATATGGGTTTAATTCAGGAACTGAGAGTCTAATTTCAGTATTTCAAATAGCCCTAATCCAGTGTGTGTGGTGCTTCAGATAAAGCTGGTCGCTACTATTTCCCAATGGTTGGCAGGGACCAGTATGAACTGTATAATCATGGTGCACTCACCACAATGAGATGTCCTGGAGAAAAAAGTTGATCACTTCTGCCTAAGGTACCCCCTCATCCTGCCAACTGTGTCCTATAGGAAGCTGCTGTTCTGGTGAGTCTTGGTTCCTGATTTATAAGAAGCTCATACCAGGTGAAATTATTTGTTCAACTAGCCCAGTATTACTCCCAAAAGCAGTGTTTCTTTGCGGTCTAAGGCAGAGGGCTTTCTCATCACCTGCTGCCTTATCCTTATAAATGAAGACACCCGAGTTTGAGCCTGGGACCTTCTTTATGCAAAGTGTGTGCTCTCCATATGCACTGCAGGATTGCTTTAAACCCACTGCTCCTGCTCAAAAACACTCCCATGTACAAATGCTCCGTGGAGACTTTTCACATTTCAAAGGTGATTGCTTTGTGAAATTGTTAAAATATGTACAGAGTTGGATGTCGCTACTGGATCTGTTGGGGAAGCACGTCTGCAAGTGCCACATGCCTATATACTCGGTATGGTGTGGCACATCAGGACCTGAGATTCAGCGTGTGGTGACATGGCAGAGGGCATTTCCACTACAAGCATCCTGCTTATGGAATTCCCTCCCTTTCCAAATAAGGCCGGTTTCTTACTATTGTGAATTTTTGGTGCCACCTAAAGACCTACTAGGAACGCGGGTGGCGCTGTGGGTTAAACCACAGAGCCTAGGACTTGCCGATTAGAAGGTCGGCAGTTCGAATCCCCGCAACGGGGTGAGCTCCTGTTGCTCGGTCCCTGCTCCTGCCAACCTAGCAGTTCTAAAGCACGTTAAAGTGCAAGTAGATAAATAGGTACCGCTCCAGCAGGAAAGTAAACTGCGTTTCCGTGCGCTGCTTTGGTTTGCCAGAAGCGGCTTAGTCATGCTGGCCACATGACCCGGAAGCTGTACGCCGGCTCCCTCGGCCAGTAAAGCGAGATGAGCACTGCAACCCCAGAGTCGGCCACGACTGGGCCTAATGGTCAGGGGTCCCTTTACCTTTAAATACCTACTTTTTTACCCGGACCTTTTGGTGTTTTGTTGTTTCATTGTTCCGATGAAATTTTACTGCTCTTACTGATGTTTATTTTTATTTGGTTTTCTTATTTGAGTGTTTTTTATATTTTTATTTTGTAAAGCCACTTAATGTAATTAAAATATTTAAGCAGTTTACATAGAACAATTAAAATACAACATTCAATTTAAATACAAAATTGAGCAAAACATTCAATAAAAGCTAGATGAAAATACACAGCAGTATATGACAAATAAAGCTGAACAGTGTAAAAAAATGATAATAAAAATTAAGACTCAGTCTCCAGGAAAACTTGGCGGACGAAATAAGATTTTTAAAAACTTTAAAATATCATTCTTGTCTCGATTATTGAAATTGCTCTGGAATACCTTTTTGGAAATAGAGTGGGCTATGAATAATTTTAAATAAATATTTCAGAAGTAGCCTGTACCAAGAATATCAAATAAAAAAGTTAAGGCAAAGCGAATGGTGAGAATTAGATGCTAAGGGATAATTATGTACGCCTTTTCTTTTGCTTGCTGATTTTCCTCTGTAGGCACTCCATTTGCATTATGGGAGAAACATGGGGTGGGGAATACAATGATTCCCATCTAACGTCTAGTTTCATTCCCTGTTTGAATCCCAAGGAGGATTCTACACTTGTGCGAGAATGTGGTGGCAGTAGAATGGACTGTACCACTTCAGGCTGGAGACTGTCTTAGAAACAGTCTTTGGATTACATTTCTGTATTCTCCCTGTTAAAAACAAATAAATTCCTTGCGAGTAGTCCAGCAGGGTCCAGGCTCAGCTAGAACCTGTCTCCGCAGTGTGTATGTGTTTTTAAGTTGCAGCGTTTGTATGTGTGTTTTTACAAGGCTGAGAATTCAGAAATGGTATCCTCTCCCCACAGCCTGAACTGGTACAGTCCATTCTACCGCTACCTCCTTCTGCTGCATGTGTTATAACTGGTCTAAATTTTGGCAGGGTCTCAAGACAGTGCTTGTTATAACCAGTTAAATATGGCGGTGTGCGGTGTGGGTGGGTGTTCTGTTGAATTCTGTCAGACCCACTTGCTGACTTTTAATTGTTTGATTTCCATCCATGCTCATGCGTGATATATAGAGACCTGGAACTGGTCAATTAAAACTAAACTGCTGATAGTTTAATTTGTTGGGTGATGTTTCCTGGGAGAGAAGAACATTCTCTCACCATCCAGTCATCTCTGGATATGTGTGTACAGTTGGATATACTCCATGACGTTTTGTAGATTCAGCTTAGGACCATCCGCTGTGCAATGTCCACCTCCCTCCTGCCCTTTACAATGTTGCTACTGTTGGGGCCCCTCCTCCCATCACCCTCCAGCAGGGGGGACGCAGTAAGTTTGTGTGACCTTAGCACTAAATTCAGACTGCAGGAGTTACCTTCTATAATGATGTCAACTGATTAGGTTAGCGGGGCTGGTGGCAGCCACGATAAGACGTGACATGTTCTAATGATTTGCTTTAGCAGGAGCGCAGGAGCAATGAGGAGGAAGAGGCAGGAAAGGCGGGGGGCCCACAGGTGCCGACAAAGACTTTGACCTTTGCTGCTATAATATCAGTTATTCACAGGCCAGGCGGTTCGGTAACCCACTTCCAGACCATCAAAAATTGATTTAATTGCAATTTCCCCCCCAATTCAGAGCACTGGAGCTTGACTAATTGGAGTAATAGAGAGTAATAAGGCTCTGATTAAAAAAAAGCTTTCCTCTGCCTCCTTTTGTATCCTGTGTCATTGCCTGTCAGAGGTCAGGGAGCCTGCATATTCTATTAGGCCGAGTTGCCTTCATTTGGACAAATTAGTTTACCCAACAGTAATTAAAATGCCAATGTGGGTCGGGAAGAGCTGAATGCAATTGATGGGCAAGTTGGTGAAGGATTTGACAGCTTTGGTGGCCGCCCTTGCCAGAGCGTGTCGGTGCGGACTCAAAGGCTGCACCAGTTTGGGTCTATGTGGCTAGCCCAGCTCTGGGGTTGAAAGAGGCTCAGGAAAAGTGTCCTTCTCTTTGGTCTCCTCTCTCTGTGCGCTCAGTTCCTCCCCTTGTTTCTTTATGACACTTGGGTTCATTCCTCCCTGACGCCCAGACTCTTTGTCCCAACGAGACCGCCCTCAGCCCCCTTTGCCGTACCCCCCATTTCCCAGCTGCTGGGCTCTTGCTAAGTAATAGGTTCTTTGTTTCTTGGTTCGATGATCCTTCATATAGAATAATTTCCAAAATGGGATGATAACATCCAGTTTAAAGGGTGTGGGGATAGGCGGGAGAGGAGAACAGAGATAGAAGCTTGTGTGATGCAGCCAGATTCTGGAGTCCCATATGCAAAGAGCAGTGGAGGACTTGGTGGAAAGTGTTGGGTTAACAGAGTAGAATGGGTAGAATTATGGGATAAAATGGAAAAGAACTGAAACATGGTTAATTTGGATGCAGATGCAAGAGACAGGGTAGCACATTAAGCCTTAGTTCTAAAACAACTGACAACCTGGAGGTGGTCTTGGTACCTGGAAATAAAGTGTGATACCTGCAGTGCATGTGCTATATTTTGGGTGCTTTTGGTTGTCTGGGGTTCATCTACATCAATGCTGAGAATATATACAAGTGGCAACTTTAATCTTTATTTTCCTTTTATGGCAAACAATGAACAATTTGCCTGTTTCTGTCGGCCTGGCTTATCCTATAGTGCACTGTTCTAGAGCTGTAATAGTTGTATTGGTTCATATGGGGAGAGGCGGCCCTTGAGGTATTGTAGTCTTGAATCATTTAAGGCTTTATAGGTCAAAATCAGAACTTGAATTCAGCCCAGAAACTAATTGGCAGCCAGTGCAGTCAGGCCAGGATGGGTGTAATATGCTCACGTTTACCACTGGCAAGCCAGGTGTTCCCCATCTTATGTTTGTGCAGCCTGCCTAAGTGTTAAACCTGACATTTGTCTCTATTGAAATTCATTTTGTTAGTGTTATCTGCAGGTGTGTTGAGCATTCACTCAAGTCCTTCATCCAAGTCTCTTATAAAGACGTTGTACAACAACGGGCCCAGGACAGTACCCTGTGTCACCTCACTTGCTACTGTTTTCCAGGATGCCAAGGAAATGTTAGTGAGCAATCTTTGGGTTTGGCCAGCCAGCAAGCTACAAATCCACCTAACAGTTACCTAGTCTAGTCCATATTTTACCAGCTTCTCCACAAAAATACCAGGGGGAATTTTTCAAAAGCCTGACTGAAATTGAGATACACTGCATCCATAGCATTCCCCTGATCCTCTAAGCTTGTAATTGTACAAAAGAAAAAGAAAAAGAAAAAGAAATTATATTCGTCTGGCATGACTTGTTTTTGAAAAACCCATGCTGGGTCTTAGTAATCACAACATCTTTTCCCAAGTGTTCACACACAAACTGTTTACAGTGGTGCCCCGCAAGACGAATGCCTTGCAAGACGAAAAACTCGCTAGACGAAAGGGTTTTCCATTTTTGCGTTGCCTCGCTAGATGAATTTCCCTATGGGCTTGCTTCGCAAGATGAAAATGTCTTGCGCTTTTTTTTTAAAGCCGCTTGAAGAGGCACAGTTGCGACGGACCGTGCTTCGCAAGACGAAAAACATCGCAAGACGAAAAGACTCGCGGAACAAATTATTTTCGTCTTGCGAGGCACCACTGTAATTGTCTGCTCTAGGACCTTCCCTGGTGTTGATGTCAAGCTCACCAGTCAGTAGTTACCTGGGTCTTCCTTTCCCCCCTTTTTGAAGATGGGGACAACATTTTCCCGTCTCCAGTCTGTAGGGACCTCACCTGTTCTTCAAGAATTCTCAAAGATCATAGACAAAGGCTCTGAAATTGCACCCAAAAGCTCCTTTAGTACCCTTGGATGCAGCTCATCAGGCCATGGAGATTTGAATTCATTTAAAGTAGCTAGAAAGTTGAAAATGTGGATAGCCCCTTTATGCTCTCAAAAAATAGTAACAAAGCCATAATTTTAGAATTGAATGTGCATGAAATGGCACCAGTCTCTTTAACCTCAACGATAGAAACATTCCAATTATGAGATTTCCTACAGACCCTTTTCTGCACTAGGTTGGCAGGGTACATTAGTGGGTCAGGATCTGTTTAGCTAGAGGGAAGTGGTGCAAAGCTAGGGAGCAATGTGGAAGTCAACTGCCGAGAAATTTCTAATCTCTACCACAGACTGGCTTGGAGGCTGTACCAGCAGAGTGGCGGGGATTAGTGCTGGTGATCTCCACCCACTTCTCCTTTCTTATTGGCATACCTTGATGCTAATTTAGACCTGTGCAGTCTCTGGAGGGGTGCTGCATACTTCTTCTGAAAGATCTGTATGCCTGTATAGACAGAGCAAGGGGGAGAGGGAGCAAAAACCTTTAAAACCCAATTGCCCACTTCAGTGATTTCCAAGCTGCTATTATGTTTCTGACCACAGTAATTGGCATTACTATTTACTAATGGCTTATGGTAAAGGGGGGAAAGAGACAAAAACCCAGCACCTCACTTTGTAGTTCTGGGCTGCTGAAGATTGCTTGCCGACTTTGAAACGTGTATCAGTTGATATGGTGCTCTATCCTTAATTTTTTTTATTTCAAAATATTTATATTTCACGTTTCCATATTAAGAGCTTGTCAGTGTTCTGACATCTCACCTTTGATAGCCTGTGAGGAGTGGAGCAGATTCTTATCATGGGCATCAGGTCAGCAACTTGGCCCTTCAGTTGGACCTCAAGGGAACCTGCTAGCTGGTTGATAGACAGAAATCAATCACTTTCTTCTGGCTTTTAACCCTCCATCAACAGTGGGGCCAAGCACAATAACGCTTTTTTTTTGTATTCCACAACTCCTTATTCCTGGTGAGCAATTAATTGCCATGTGATATTTTAGGGTTCTCCTCAGTTTAGTTAAAAATCTATGGCTTTACTCTTATGGTTGGCGGTTACAAATTTATCTCTGTTGGAATGACAGAGAAAATGAAGAACTATGTTTGTAAGGCGATGGGGTGAAAGCAGCCTTGTCAGATGCTCTTGATTCATTAGTTACTTGTCATGTCAACAGCTACTTACCTCATAACCTATTCTGTCCATTTTGTGTGAGAAAAGCACATATAGAGTGGGGAAAATTGAATAATAGTCATCAAATTTTACTCAGGGGAGACCTCTTGAAATCAATGGACGTAACATAGACATGTTCATGAATTTCAATGTGTCTATTCTGAGTAAAATATAGTTGAATACCACCCATTATTTTGACTATTTTCATATTGGGTGAATCATTCACTTTCCTTACCATTACCACAAATGACATGGGGTTCAATAGTACTCCACATGTTTACAAGAACCTTGTACAAACCTGATTTTTAAAAAAGCATTTTTCTGCAGCTGAAACATTTCTTCTGACCCAGCAAAACAGTTTATTTTTTTAATCAAACTATCATTTCGTACAAAGTTTACTGATTGCTTTTGGGGTTACCGAACCCCCAGATGGATCTGCATATGTTTGCAAGCACCTAGGACTCTTACTTTGACAAGTGGCAGACTTAATGACAGCTCTCAGTCAATGACCTTGAGAGGGCCGCTTTCCTCTATTCACAAAAAGTTCTATGCGAAATGTGCTGTTAAGGGTTGCCCTCAACACTTCCAGACCAACACTTCCAGACTGGCCTTCTTCAAAAGTCAGTTAAGGCCTGGGATTTGATGATCAGCTTCAATGCGGAGCAACCAGTGTGAGAGACAGGCTTCCCCCATGCAAAACCTGTGGGATGTTTACCAACACTCTCCCACAATGCTTTGTGCCATGTGAAAACATTAGAATTGACGAACAAGTGGTGCCATTCCAAGGAGGACATCCAATGAGACATTATATGCCATCTAAGCCAGCGAAGGATGACATTAAGTCCATAAATTTTATTATGTTTATGATATATATGTGTGAAAAGAAGGGTTTCTCAGCAGCATAAAACCTAGACCAGATAGTGTCAGAGAAACTAATATCACATTTATAGGGTTCTAGGCTGTTCTGTGCCACAGTCCAGGGAATTAGCTAAGAAAAAACTAACTCTGGTTGGCACATTGAAGGAAGGAAGGAAGGAAGGAAGGAAGGAAGGAAGGAAGGAAGCCAGCCAGCCAGCCCACCCACCCACCCACCAACCAACCAACCAGAGAGTCCTTGAATTCCTTGCCCACAAATCCTGAAGCGTCAACAGCAACATTGTTGGTTTTCAAGAAGATCTAACACCTGTAAGCTAGATGCCATGGAAAGGAAGAACAGCGATCTCAGGGCCCTCTCGACTGGTGTTTCGTTGTTGTTTTTTGCCAAGTGTATTCTGCAGTATGTCATAGTGTTAGACCATGCTCATTATTTATTGTTCTGCAGAATTTCCTTGATGTTGCCACATTAATTGCCTTCTAAAGGGCGCTCTTACACTATAGTGCAACAGAAGAAAAGCAGGGTGGAGTGGGAAGCAGAACAGCAACAAAAGAACCAGGACATGTTCAGTCTGAAAAGTTGCAGGATTTCAGCAAGAAGCTATGGGACTTGGGGTGAGACTAGGGAGTTGCTGCTTTTGTGTTTGTTTGTGTGTGATTACTGTAAATATGTTTATGAAGCCACTCCAAGAGACAATCTTCTGATCCAGATGTCCAACTGAAAAGGGCAGTTGGACACTTACAACACTACAAAAATGGGGGATGAAGCAGCCGTTATGACTGCAGTTGCACTGATACCTTTAGCTTTGTACTTCGTTCAACCTGCCTAAGGAGCTCTAAGAGCTTTTAATTTAATAATTCTGACTGTGTGCTGCAGTAATCTTCCTACATAGGCAACATGGATCAGCACTAACAGTGCAGCAAATTGGAGAAAGGTATTACATTGGTTCACACGATGTGCTCAGCCAAACATTGGCTTAGCAAGACCACACAGAGTTGTGGGCTCTTAAGAGGCGGTTGCAGCCCCTTTGTTCCTCCCTGGTCCTGATTGTTGCTGAGTTGTTCTAAGCAGGTATCCAAAGCTTTGGCTTAGCATGTTGTCTGAACTGGAGCTTGTGGTTACACTCTCTCCTCACTAACCATCAATTTTAGCCAATATTTGCTCTTGGTTTCAGCTCGTAGTTAGTGAGGAGAGAACTGAACCACAAGTTCTTGTTTGTATGATATGCAGCAAGGCAGCTAAAAGGACAGGAGGAACCTAGTGACTGAGTGCAACTCTCTGGGAGTCCACATGTTTGTGCAGTCTTGCAAAGCAAAGGTTTGGCTTAGCACATCATGTGAGCCAGTTCATTATGTATGTAGGTGTAGGATGGTTTGTCTTGAAATAGATTTTGCAGAAAAATGCTCCTCCTTTCCTTCATTTAAAGAAAATGGCTTAGGGAGCTGGGAATCATCTGTTTATACTGGCATTGTCACGATGGGAGGCATTTAGTTTTTCTGGTTATATTACTATCTTGAGACTATAAACTTGAACAATGTTTAGAGTTGCACCAGAGCTCGTGTTAAAAGAACACCTTTCCATGTTTCCTAGTCCAATGCCTTGACTTGAACCGCAGCCCCATTGCAGACTCTATTCCAGCTTGCGCACTTTGCTTTTTACTGCTGTGGTTTCAGGGCATGGAAGTTCATGCATTACATCTCTCAAATGTTTCGGCATCTGGCCCCTGTGTATTTCATCTGCTTGTGGTCACACAAATATTTAGTAATGGTACAAAGAGGATGGCTAATAATGTTTTGTTTTTTCTTTCTTGATTGACAGTTCATTTGTGACTGGAACAGCTTGCTGTGGACATACCTCACCTTTGAGAATCTGGGACTTGGGGAGGTAAGACTCTCTTACAGTTGTGGCAGTGAATAGAAAAATCTGCCTGTGGGATGAATACTTATGGAAACTTTCTAAGACCTGACTGTAGTTGAAAATTAATGTGTACCATTAACTCAGAAGTAGCCAAGACTTGAAGTCATCTAGTTCAGCTTATTCATTGATCTCTGGATCTTGCATCAGATATGTTTGTATACTTCTTTGCACACACACACCAATGAATATATTTTCATACTTTGTCTATGCAAATTCTTCTATTGAACAGAGTTTTGGTTTTTTTAAAAGTAATTTGGGCTTGTTTCCAAATTTTGATTCTCATCTGTCTTCTAGCAACTTATGCCCATTTCTTTTTGTGTTTTATTGACAAGGTAGGACAATTGACTTTAGCCTTGCATTTTCCTTCTTGCTAGAGATTAGATTATCTATTCCTGGATTCATTTTTTTAATTGGTAATCATTTAGCCTTTGAAACCAGTAAGAATTCCAGAACTCCACCACTCATTTACAGCAATAAAATTCAAACGTAATATAAGGCCAAGGCAAATAAAAAAAGGATTTCACCTGGCACTGCAAACAAATATCTGGAATCGATGAAAGCCACAAGTGAAAAGGCCCTATCTCTGGTCAACAGCATCTTACTTATTTCAGGTGGGAGAATTTGAATCAGGACCTCAGAGACCGATATTTACGTCCAGGCAGGTCCAGGTAGATACCCTGGTCTCAAGCCAGTTAGGTTAAAACCAGCACTTCAAATTGTGTTTGGAAAAGGACTGGTAGACTATGCTTATGATAATATTTTATTCTCCTGCTAATTATATGAAGCATGCAATTTATATCTGACTTCCTTTAGTAATATTTTATTTTGAAATGTTTAAGATTTTGTTGTTGTTATCTTTGCTACACTGAACGTGCATTCTGTAGTTCAACCCCCTTCATAATGTTTTATTTTGAAATCTTTAAGATAATATTTTAGTTTCCTGTTAACTATGTTGCTTTGGACTTTCTTCTGTAATGTTTTATTCTGGATTGTTTTATTTGATGTTTTAGTGCAGGTTGTAAAAGGCTTTGAGATTTTTTTCTTTAAAATATAAAGCAGTATATAAATGAAGTGAATAATTAATTATTATTATTATTATTATTATTATTATTAATAATAATAATAATAATAATAATAATAATAATAGACCGCACAGCTTTTTAAATACTGACATGGTATATTCTGTATTTTGGGCCCCAGTTAATACAAGCATAGCTGTATTTTATTATTATTATTAATAATAATAATAGACCGCACAGCTTTTTAAATACTGACATGGTATATTCTGTATTTTGGGCCCCAGTTAATACAAGCATAGCTGTATTTTATTAATAATAATAATAATAATAATAATAATAATAATAATAATAATAGACCGCACAGCTCTTTAAATACTGACATGGTATGTTCTGTATTTTGGGCCCCAGTTAATACAAGTATAGCTGTATTTTTAACTAACTGTAGCTTCTGAACAGAACTCACTGGTATCCCCATGTATTGGCATCCTCACTGCTATAGTCTAAACACTGTTCTTCATTTATAAGGTTGTCGCCCTTCAGAAGAAAAACTCCCAGGTGGGGACTACTTTCACAGTGATTACTTCCACATTCAGGTCACAATTGATAAGTTACAGAGTAAAGAATGTATTTAATAAACAGTTAGATGGACCTGGGAGGATCTGACACAAACAACTCACCCTATAAGTTTGGGCATGGTGTTTTTGCATCATTGCCTCTTTGCCTCATTTCACCATCTGTAAATTTGTGTCCTGACTTGCTAGATTTAACCCCTTTTGCAATTCTTCCAGTCTGCCAGAGCAGTGCTGATAATAAGATTTGTTGTTCTGTTGTTCAATAAAATAGCAATGTGGGTTTGCTGATTAACAGTCTCTGTGCTTGGTGAATTACGTGTAATGTGGTTCCTGTGCTTAGACTACAGGAAGAATGAGGGCTGCTTTGGCTTTTTCTGTCCCCATCCTCCTTGCCCATGAACTTCTCCTGGCTTACCTCAAATAGAAGCAGCACCGAGGAGCAAGTGAGGAGTGGCTGTGTCACCTTTTCTGCCTTTCCCAAGGAAGCCTCTAGAGATAATAAAGCTATGTAGAAAATAGGATTAAGGTAATGAACAGGCAGGATGGAGTTTGATCTTTCAATAAGGCAAAAGCCTGACTGACAGGCAGAGCTAAAGCCTGGAACCATCCAGCCAATGGGAAATTACCTACAGTGGCTGCTGAGTGTCACGGATTCCTCCCTTTTCACTTGTTTTTAGTGGAATGCACTGTGCCACTGGGCTGCCCATCTCAGGCCGCACATGGAGGGAGGAGCAAAAGTCTACACAATTTGGGTCTCTCACATATACAGGTTAATCGGAAGACTGTAGTTGGTTGGGCAACTTCTCACGAGAAGTGGTAGTTGGTGGAATTTGGGCAATTATGGAGGAGAAGGACCAGCAGTGTTTCTCCCTACTGGTATTTTAATTTTTGTTCTGTTACTGCATTGCTTTTTCCAGCCAAGGGTTATTTTTTGTGAGTTTGTGTTCTCTTCTGGACCCACCAATGTAGCTAGCCCTCACACTGTCCAAAAGAGTCACTGCTGAATACCTGCAAGTCCATAAATACTTCTGTAACTTACTTCAGGGGTGTCCAAACTTTTTCCCAAGAGGGCCAGATCTGAGGAAGTGAACATGCGGCTGACCAAAGTTGTTGAGCTTTTTTAAGGATTTTACCCCAGGAAATAAACTGCTACAGTGGGCCAGATTAGGCCCCCGAAACATACTTTGGACCTGCCTGGCTTACTTGCACTCTGGAATGCTATATGTAGTAAGCAAACAATTGATAGATTCCCCCTCCCAACTCATTTTGTATAGCTTAAGTGTTTGAATATTTTCTTTATTATTTATAGCCCTCCTGCTCCTGGCTCATTTACCACCTCAATACTGGCCTCCCCCCCCCTTCTTTCCTCCCTCCCTCTCCAAACAGCCTTGTGCTTCTTCACAATTTTAATCTTTCAAGTGTCATGTTTTCTCTTTCCTTCCTCTGCTGCTCCTATCAATATTCTGTAACCTTCTTGCCCATTCAGCTGCACATCTCTTTGTCACATACCTCTCCCTATATCTTTTCCCCACTCTTGCTGACAAGTCCCTTGTACCTCCTTTTTCTGCTTTGGCTGTTCTAGGTAGATAAACATATGTCTGTGCAGTAGCACATTCTCTATTTCGTATTCAAGTCTCTCTCCTTTGCCCTCACGGGGCCACAGGACACTGTTGTATTGCTGATCATTGTGATCCAGCTGCAGAGCTTTACTAAAGATCCCAGAACTGAGACCAAGGAAGCAGGCACATTCCAGGCTGACCCCTCTCTTTCCCCTCTAATCTAATGTTGGCTTGACTGTGGCCAAATGGATTCTGCTACCTTAGTAGTTGTTTCTTTCCAAAGCCCTTTTGCTGCTCATCTTTTAGCTGAACTATGGTGGTCCATTTGGGTGTTGTTTTCCCAGAAAGATGTTTGGGTGCCTCTCTTTCTGGTGCATTGGCTCAAGAAGTTGGAACATGCCACAGAATTACACCAAAGGTGTGGTTTCTGTTTGTGACTTTACTTGGTTGGTGATGGGATGACCTTTGCTTTTTTTCCTGACCCTGTGTTTCTAACACTTTGGATGTGTGAAAAGCTATGCCATGCTGCTTGGACACCAAACATAGCACAGAATCTTAGTGGAGCTTGGAGGGCTCCCACCCTCAGGGGGATGGGAAACAGATGCTGCTTCTGAATGTTTCTATTTACCCATGCAGCTCACCACTTTTGGGACTATGTTGTAGTGGTAGTACGCTGGACTATGTGTTCAGATCCATATTTCTGCCCCCACCTCTGCCACTGACATCTGTGTAAGATGTTTGCCATTGTCACTTGTTCTGGGTCCACTTTCTCTTATCTGCTCTACAGGAAAGCAAAATAGGGATATTGCCCAGAAAAATCTGGGTGATATGTTTAGATAGCTGTTTGTTTGGCCTAGGTAAAATCAGCAGCTTGCTATAAATATCCAGTATTGCAACAGAACTGTTCTAAACTTTCGTATTGTGGCCTCAGTACTATAAAAGTCCTGGTTACTGTCTCCGAGGAGGGAAATATGTGTCAGGTACACAAAATGCATTCTGGAGGAAAGTAAATAAAGAAGACTGGTATTTTTCAAAAGATGTGGCTCAAGGAGAGAGGCCTGCATGATGATTGGTGGCCAATAGGGAACTGGGAAACAAAGCTTGCATGTGCCTTAAAACTGTTGGACAAACTTCGGGTACTTTCTCCTTCCAGTGTTATTTAAAACAGTAAATAACACTTTTGATGCTATTCACAGTTGGTTCCTGAATCCCGCTGTCACTGGATATAATAATGCACACAAACAAACAATAATCTGACAAAGTCATGAATGGCAGTATTGATGACAATGCACCCTCTGCAAGATGTCTTTAAGCAGAAGGTGGAGGTGAAAAGAAGCGCATGGATAATGAGTGTGTGAACATGTGTGTATATGCATGTGCATACACTTGCATACACCTGCTTTTCTTCTTCAAGTGAATAACTGAACTGGCTACTGTTGAGTCCTGGGCTGGATGGACCATTCACCTGAGCCAATAAGACTTTTCTTGTGCTCTAACATGCTCCTTGATCCCACAGCTCTGCAGAGACCCTGTGAACACTGGTCATAATTAGCTGTACTATTTCCAAACATTCTTCCCTCTTCTAAATAATCTCTTTTTTTTAAAGTACTTGTGACAGCTTTTTTTAAGGAACCCTCTAATTTTTCCTCTTCAGTTCTCGATCTTTTTAACTCTTTGAAATTGGCTTCATGCCATCTCTGACACCAAACTGACACCTTTGCCTTTCCCCACTTCTTATCCCTTTATAGCAACAGATGTTGAAATTTTGTATCCCTTTTATCTGCCCCTCTTTAACCTCTTCCTGTAATTAGGTTCCCCTTGTTAGCAGTACAAAGTGGGCTGGTCCGCTACCTAGCCTGCCTTTTGAGCTATTGTGTCTGAGCACATGTGGTTTTGGGTTATTTGGAAAAGTCCCTTCCCCCTTAGGTAATAGCGGTGGGCGGATGGACAAAGATTGTGGCTTTCTTCTTCTTCTTCTTCTTCATTTATCTTTGCCAAGGAAGAAGAAGAAAGGGAGGAGGGGTAGGGAGCACATGTGAAGCGAAAGCCACAGACCTTCACTTCTCATCCAATTGGGTTTTCTGTTCCTTTCCTCTCTGGTGCCTTTTTCCTTACCCCTTCTAGTGCTTAGGTAGGGTCCTTTTGATGTCCTTTTGGGTACAGTTTAAAAGTGTGTGAGAGAGAAAGTGTGTGTGAGAGAAAGAGCGATCAGTGTTTGTTGTTTCTTTCCCCACTTCTTCTTGTCAGTAAAATAATACGCATAACATTTCATTAAATTCTTGAGATGCTTAACATAATGAATATACTTCACAACTCTGCTGTAAATTACATCGTTTCAACAATTCTCTCCTGTACTTTCAGTCTCCTTCATTCCAGATTAATTGGATTAATTTGATTAACATTCACAATAATACCTACTGCTTCATTCATAATAGGGATTTTAAAATAAGTGACTTGAGATTTGAAGTGCTAGTCAAATATATTACTGCAAAGTGAAAGAGGAGAGCCCTGTGTAAATGCCACGCTAAGCATCACACATTCTGACATGTGTGAATTTGTTGGATTGGTGCTGTTCAATTTATATTTCACCTAATACTGTATACAAATTAATTGCACATTACACTTATTCCAGTGAAAGATGAATAAACTCAATTTCACAACAAAGTTATCCAGTTGCCTGCCTCTTCTGACCCATTACATTTGTTTGTTTAATTGTATATAAGCTATATCCCTCATTCTTATTATCCAGGCTAATGTTGAAGGGAGTGTGTATCTCCCTTCTTACATTTTTTTCACCCATAACACTGACTTTTCAAACTTTGTGTAGTCTTTTAGGGATCTTTGTTGCACCAACAAATGGTTTAGTATCTGCTTCACTTGAAGATTCTGGAGGAATACAACACATTGCATCCATAAAATGAAGACCTTTTCCACAATTTTATTGAGCAGGGATTGAAAACATAAGACCCTCCTGATATTGTTGGACTCTAAATTCCATCAGCATTGGTCAGCATGGTCAGTAGTTTAGGGATGATGAAAGCTGTAATACAACAACATCTGAATAGTCCCATGTTCCCCATTCCTACTATTGATTCAGAACATACCAAGTTACCTGTAGTTGTTCAGTGAGATCAATATATATTCATGCTGATATGGAATAGCAAGGATGTGGAGGAGATTAGCCTGCCTGTGATTCCCCAATTAAGATAAATCACAGAGACCTTTATTAAAGAATATTGGGAATACTCCTGGACCTACCACTGCTTCTTAAGAAACAGGTTGGAGGTGTTGCCAGGAGGCTCTCCTACTATATTCTGGTCTTAAGGAAGTTTTCCCTCCTCCCTCTTATAGAAATGTCAGACTTTGCTATGCTGATCCATGCCACTGTAGTTTCCAAGCTGGATAGCTATAGTGCAGTCTACATGGAGCTTCCCTTGTAGATGACATAGCTTCCCTGCCTAGTGACATCAGGCAGGCACCTTATCAGTGTCTGCAAAAAATATTTCTTTTCAGGCAAGCCTATCCAGACATGTGGAATGCTGGCATGTATTTATTCTGGCTTTGAGCTTATACTTTATTTTTATTTTTTTTAAAAAATCAAATAGCAGTTTTTAACTCTTTTTACTGATAATTTTGTTGTTTTATTCTTCTTGTAAACTACTTTAAGGTTTTCTTACAATCAAGTGGTATATAAAACTAGTGAAATATAACCAAATAAATAAGCTTTAACTAGTCAGAGCAGGCCTTTTATAGGGACTGCTCCAAAACTTTGAAACCTTCTCCCAGAAGATGTGAGGAAAGCTACCTTCTTGCTGTCTCTTCAAAAGACATACACTTTTTTCAAAGCTATAGACTGAAATATTTTTTGTTGTTTCCAATATTAACGTTCCTGGCTAAAGAATCTTGATCAGAATTTAGATGTTCACTTTTGGAAGCACAGTCTCTTTCAAAGATCACAATTTAAAAATAAGCCTTTTTGTCTCTGTGCTGACATGTAACCAGAATGCGCTTTCACCCTCTGAAGCTTAATATTTTTGACTGTTAAGAGGGACAGCATATGGGTTTATCTGATTGATACCCAAGTCAAGAGGAATTGAACAAGTAAGACTTTTCTCCAGGTATATATTGAGGGGCTTGTCTGACCTCAGTGTTGGGTACACTTTGTAGAGGTTAATATACTTTGTAGATCTTTAGTGTCTGTGTTTTGCATTTTAGGGGGCGGGGATTGTGTAAATATGCCTTATGGATAGAGTCAAACTCTAATAATTTGAAATAAAAATAAATAAAATAAAAATTGTCCGTTAGCACCTTAGAGACCAACTAAGTTTGTTCTGGGTATAAGCTTTTGTGTGCTACCTACCTGAATCTAATAATTTGGTTACTGAAAGCCCTACTCAGAACCTCATTTGCTGCGACTTACCAGAGGTTTTATCCACACCTTATAACTCTCATGGTGTCTTGCTTTTTAGTCCAAGTTATATCTCAGTCCCAACCACCTTTATTTAGAAGTAAGTTGGGTGGATTTTCTGTGAAGCTTATTTAAAAGTCAATGTGCATAGGACCATGGTTACAATCAGTTCTAGGTAGACTTGAACTTTCTTAGTTCTTAGCCCTCTTTTGCTGCATTTGAAGTTCTTATACGGTTAAAGCAACAGCATCTACCTTTCAATCTACCTTGTATACTCCTGACTTCTGGTCTGACCCTTCGTGTGCTCAAACAGCACCTTGCAATACCTGTAACAAAATCCTCCAGAAGATTTCTGTCTCTGATCAGTTTCATGCTCATGAGTCATAAGACAATCTTTATTTTCCTCTAGGTGGCAAGAGAATCAACAGAAGCTATAAAAAATAAGAGCACCTATATGTGGGATGGACACACACACACAGCACTCCCCCCCCCCAACCCTTTGGGCTGGCTCATTTAAACAGATGGCTTTGTTTTGATTTGGAATCTCCATTTTTCTTTTTCTTTTTCCTTTTTTTTTTTGTCTGACGGCCGAAGGAGACCTCCAAAGTGCTGTCTGTTCAAAAAGAAGCTATACAGTGGCTTATTCCCACACAACTCCCCGCCGGTTTTCCTTACTGCCCCCCCAATTTGAGCGAATTCCCCCCATCTTTGAGACATTCTTCACATTCTTTGCAGAGAAAAGGGGTTAAACGTCTGAATTTGGGGGTCACCATGTTATACAAATTGCAATCTAATCGTTTTTACAAGAACACACGTGTGCTAAGAAAAAGAACCCTGAACAAGAAAGACAAGGAGACAGACAGCTTGCTTTGTCCTTTCTCCCCTGAATGTTTCTTGCCATTGTCATATTGCCGTGTCTCTCTCCCTTCTTTGCCTCTGGGAGGGAGAGAGTTGGTTTGATAGTTAAATTGGCCCGTAAAGCAGAAGGGCTTGGTGCCATTTCTGTTTGTTTTCCCAAATAAAAGCCCCAGAGGGGTCTCTTTTGCACCGTTGTGGCTTTATTTGAGAAAACTGGCTTTTTCCCATAGCTAGCATGTCAGTTTATCCTCTGAACTTAACCTTACGACAACCCGGACAACAAAAAACGTCCAGGGTCTCAGAGCCAGGAAAGGTAAAGAAATTGTATCTCTTTATTGGAACCTTTAAAGTGTGTGTGGGCTAATTCAGAGTCACCAGAAGAAAAGAGGGCAAAGCTTTTTTTTTCAACCTCGCTACCACCGCTATCATTGCCACCCCTGCTGTAGCGAAAGGCTTGCGTGCCTCCAGCTGGCACAGGGAGCATTATAAGCAATGTGCTGTCCAGCGTTAACTTTTTAAAAAGTAGCCTTGGCCCAAGAATCCTGTTATGGCTACACCTCCAAGTTCTTTTCACTCTGGTTCATTTGTAAATGGTCCAGGAACACTTGTTGATTCTTTATTAATAAACTTTTAGCTGTGAGTTCATAAAAGCAGTAGACCACCTCCTGATTCTTCTATGCTTCTCACCATGTATGTTTTCTGTCCCTATATTATTAGCGAATCATAGGCATAAGCAACAGTGTGACTTTTAAAAAACAAATTGGAATGTATCAAAATGGAGAACTAAGGCTGGAGGGTGGGCAGTGGCAGGAATAAACATTTGTGTAGTTTTCTGTGACTCACAGGTTTCTGTTAGTATTTTGAGAATCCTAGCTTCGTTTTAATTAATAATTTTGGGCAACACCATCTTGGAAATACCTTTGCGAATTCAGTTCTGGTTAAAATTAAGCACCAAGTCATTTCTTAGTGGTACCACAATTCTATATTGGCTCTGGAACATTCCAGTTTCTGACTTTTGTTGGCATGCTGTTTGCAGTTGATTGAAACAAAGCATTTGGCTGTTGAGACCCAAACAACATCTGTGAACAATGCCCAAACATAACTGTACATGAAAATTTCTATCAAATTTTGGCAACATCATTAAGCCTGCCTTGGGCATGTTTTTTTCTACCAGTGTAGATGATCGTGCATGGATGATACACTGGGTTAAGATCATGCACAAGTTTGCTTTAATCAGTAGGTGGGGAGCCCCCGGCTTGCAAGCCTTATTAGGCCTGCCAGGCCTCTGAATTTGGCCTGTGAGGCCATTTTGGACAAATCATTCCCATCTGTTAGTCACCTGAAGTCATATGACATCAGGCGTGGAGATTTGTTGTCTAAATACTTAAAGGGTGCTTGCTCCTTGATGGTAAAAGCCAGCAACAGGGGCTTTTCTCAGATCTTAGCACTCTGAGATCACAGGTGAGTGGCCCCATCCACCTGCCAGAAATGCAAAATGACCCATGGAAAGCTGTGGATCTGGGCCTCGGGCTGAAAAAGGTTCCCCACTTTATTCTAATACATGTGCATGCAATGAAATAGAGGTCTGCTTGGTGATGCAGCTGTTAGACCTGAAAAGGTTAGCCACTTCTGTTTTGTCTAAACTTCTGGAAAAGAGAGAGATGAATGTGTTAACTCATCAGCATCAAAATTAGCTTCTGATACATCTAATTTGTAAATTTAAATTCATGTCAGTTCTAGTGCACTGCCACTGTTGAAATAGGTTCCTTCCTCTGATAGTTCATTCCTAAATTTGCTGGACCTGAAAGGGCTACAATACTTCTTATGGCCTCTGTTCTCAACCCAGCTTGAATAATGGAAGACCGGGTTTGGGTAAAAAACAACAGCAACCCAGTGGAGAATTTCCAGGTCATCTCATTTTGTTCTGCCTTTTTAATCTTGGTTGTGCTGCTGATTTCCTAGTGCTAGCAGTGTGGTTAGAATACTATTTCAGGAAGGGTATTATGACAAAACAGGAGAGCTGCTGGCAAACTAAATTCTATTCCCCCCTGCCAGATGACCTTGTGTATTCAGCAGTCAAACTGCAGCCTTCACCCTAGTAAGATGATGCTTGTGCCACTTGGAAGGGGCTTGGGTAGTAGCAAGAGATACAAGAGCCTCTTCCCAAGGGCATTGTTTAGAGTCGAAATGTCTCTTTGTAGTGTTGCAAACAGAAAAGCTTTTCCAGGATGAGGGTACAGTGAGTTGAACGTGAAGAGTCTTGGCTTCCTTAAAAGTAGCCATTCAACCTTTCTATGATGTGTGAAGTTGAAAAGTGATCTTTATGGAAAATGGGTGGCAGCAGAATGATTGAATTGCTCGAGCCAGGACAGACATTACTGCAGAAATAACCACTCACACAAATGGTCTACTACTTGAACAAGTAGTGGAATGAGTAATCTACTCACACATGTAGTTATTTCTGTGGTTAAACCAGCTACAGTGGAACATATAGTTAGGGTTTGCTCTTGCCCCAGAATACCTTGACACAATGGAAGACACATAGGTAGCCTCCAAAATAAGATTCTAAAGCTGTCCCATCCTTTATCTGGAGGAAATGGCAAACTGCTTCTCTGTTTCATCTGCCTCTAACCCCACAGTCTCTGATACAAGAAAGGTCTTGCCAGTTCTCATACAAAAAGAGTGAACAGAATTCAACAATTATTTTGATCACTGACTGCTTTTACAATTGTTGATTGCCCCTTTCCATTCAGATTTCATTTTGTGATGACACTGGATGAAACTGAATTCTGAACTCCCTCTGCACTCTGCATAGAACACCTCTTGCATTTCTCTTCCTTGTGGCTAGATTTTAATGCGTGTTTGTTTGTTTGTTGATTGCTTTTATCTGAATCAGTTTGTGTATAGGCCTACTAAACTTTTCAGACTACTCCATGCATCTGATGAAGTCTATGAAAGGTGACGACACAATATAGTTCTTACAGGGGAGAGACTCTAGTGTTTGTTGCTACAGAGTGATACGGGCACCCCTTTGGAAATCATTTTGTTCATAAATGAGAGGGCTCAGGGTCAAGTCTAAGCAGAAGAGGTTGAACAGTCCCCATCTGCCAGCACATTTTGATGTTATCCTTCCCCAGCCTGGAAGGTAGGTGAGGTGCTGATGGAGAAGTCGTGTCTCAGACACAAAAGAGAATGAGTGGGTGAGTAAGTAAATGTAGCAGTTGTAAGTGCTACAGATCTCATGTCAGGATAAAGGGTGGAGAGCTCCTGTGGATGCATCTGCAGACTTGAGAGCTCATTTGCACTAAGAGATCCTCCTTACAAATGGGAATGTAGTTTATACCACCTTTAGAAGTGCTTTCAGATTGAAATGCCTCCATATCCACACACCCCACCCAAAAGTGCCTTGCAACATGTTCTTAGCTCCCTGGGTATCTTCTCAGTGTTACAGTTTCAGACAAAAAGAGTTGTTGGAAGGCTCTGTTCATATAGTACCACTTGGGGCAGCATTTTTCATAGAAACCTTGGGTTCAGCAAGCATCCCCATGGGATTCTGCAAAATGTTACAGCCTCCCATCTTAGGCATTTTGCTTTGCCCTCTCATGCTGGCCAGACATCTGCGGTCCAATAGTGGGAAGTGTCCACAAATAACACATGGCCTGAGTTTGTCTCATGATACTGTATATTGCAAAATTCACCAAGCTCAAGTCTTGACACTGAATGCTTAATGAAGTCTTGGAAATACGTTTGTGAACATTCTTGTCCCATGATGTTGAATAATTCCAAGTAATGATTAGTTATTGCAAACTTTTGCCTTTGAATTTTGTAATAGTTTAAAAATGTTTTTATTTCACTTTCCAGGAGGGGGAGCTTGTTACAGGGCTTGCTCAACAAAAAGGGTTGAAAACCACTGGCTTAGGGTATGTTACACACTGCACAAGTCAGGAATGGGCTTCTTTTAAGTTATAGATTCTTTTTAGGGGAACTGCTTGTACATCTCTTCCCTCCAAATGTGGTGCTACTCATGCTGTATCAAGGGAGAAAAACTGCAGGTGCTTTCATTAGAAAGGATAGAAGCTCTGTTAAATCTTCAGCATCCCATGAGAATTTCCGGAAGTTTGCTTTAAAAAAAAATTTTTGTAAGGTGATTAGGGTAGCTTCATTTTAATGTTACACAATATTATTTTACTTTATAACCATGAATAACTTAAGTGCCATGGACTCAATTCCTGATAAATGTTCTCTGCCCAAGTAATCTCTAGATTTTCTAATGTGCATAAAAGCACCTCTATAGAAGATGTGCTTCCAATTCTGTTCTGCTTATTGGCGTTTGTCAAGAGCTTTTTTCTTCTTTTTTTACAACTTGGAAAGTTTTTCACTAATGTGAGTGTAGGAGAGGAAAGCTTGTTTGCAGTTCAGCCACGATCTAAGGAGCATTTTTCAGGCAACTCTGTCAGTCACACAACCGCAGTATAATCGCAGTCGTATGTGGTCAAATAGCTCAGTTATCAGCATGGTGCTGGTAACCACGTTTGCAGGTTCGATCCCCATATGGGACAACTGTATATTCCTGCCATGCAGGGGGTTGGACTGGATGATCCTCAGGGTCCCTTCCAATTCTATGCTTCTATGAATTCTACGACTTTTGGATCAGTTTGGACAGGCAAACCTCAACTTATCAGGATGTTCTTGCCCAGGAGTTAAAGGACCATCCTTTCAGGTGTTCCTCCTTTTGAGAGACAGGAAATCCTCTTCATATCTTGAGGTTCTGCATTTCAAGAGCCGGGCTGAGGAATATGGCAAAGCCAGAGAAGCAAAGCCAGGTCTCGGGAGAGCTCCCAGTGTGTGGTGCTATAGTTGCCTCTGTATGCTTCCATATACATCTGGCCAGCATCCCTAAGTAGGATGCCTAAGTATAGCTCCCACTAACCTCATTTCCCCCAGCTCCTCCTCTGAATTGCAAAGCGGGGCAGTTTTCTTTGTTTTTGTTTTGGCTAGGAGTCCCTCTTTCTTTAGATGATGGGTCCCCTGCCTCTTACTCCTGCCCTGATCCTGCAAACGTCCTCCCCTCATCTACCTCTAGCTGCATATTGTATAGAGCAGATGGGCTACACTCCTTCCCTCCAAGGGTTAATGTTTTAAGAACTTGTCCAGCAATTCCCTGCCTTGAGAAACACAAAGTGCAATAACACAGCACCCCTGGATTCAGGTTTTGTGGGTGGGTCGGGGGGGGGAGGGATGAGGATTAATTCCTGCACTTGATGTTAAAGCTTGCCCAAGAGGTTTGCCTTGGGGGGAGCATCGCTAGGGCCGACTGGTTGTGTTAAATGGTTGCTAAGGCCTTGGCATTACAGCCCGATGGAGTGTTCCACAGTCACGGTCACGGAGGGAATTACACAGCCACAAAGAAATTGTTATTCTCCGTAATCTGCTTTTTGGAGAGTGACTGGGGGAGATGGGCCGGCCCCAGCAGGCCGCCGGTGCTGTGATCATGGAAGCGTGTTGGCTCTGGCGAGCAGGGCAGGGCTCACCTTCTGATCTGGGGGACAGCAGTGCTGCTGGTGCTAATCTGCTTTCTCAGCAATTTTGCTCCTCTGACACAACGGTGTTTACTTGTTTGAACATCTCCCGGGACTCTATTTCGCCTATTGTGTGGTCTTTATCCCCCCCACCCCCAATGGGGCTTTAGCCCAGATTACAGATGGAATTAAGGCCTCTGGCTCGGGTGCCCCAGAAAGACTGATACGGGATCAAGGAGCAGAAAGTAACAAAATAACTGGGAGGAGGGGGAGGCACTAGTTGCTTCAGGGAGTGGGGCTGCATTGTCCCACGGAGCGAGAGCCAGTGCGGCAGCCTGAAAAGCAGGCGCTCGGTGCTTTGTGACTAGTTCTGATTAGACCGTTAGGGAGGAGGAGAAGGGCTGGGAACATGTGGGTCTTTAGTGGCTGAATGGGCTTCATTGGACACTGCTGTCTGAGTGGTAGTGAGAACTGTGGCAGCCCGGCTTTCTCTTGCAAGGGAGGTGGATTAGGAGCATGTATTAATTAATCAGAGAGCCCTGTGCTAGACAGACCTTGTAGCTGTAATGAAGGAAGGGAACTACTCAGCTGTCTTATTCAGCCTCTTATTCTTTGCAATCCTTTTGCCTTTCGTGACCATTTGGTCCTTAACTGTCTCCTGATATAAAGTTGCATTCTCATTCCTTTATGAAAATGCCTCCTGAATAAGGTGGGGCATTGCAGAAGCAGCTCCTCTCCTTCCAGTTTAGTGATGGGGAAGTGGCTGCAGAAAGTTCTGCAACCCGAGCCATGTCTGTGAGACTGGGTCCCTGTGAAAGCAGCCTCAGGTGGCTTTTCATCTAAAGTGAGCCTGCTCAATAGACTGATTCAGATCATGGGAATGAACACAGCCTGCCTTTCAGTGTTGGTTGTGTGATGTGGGGACACTTAAAAACAACAACGATATGGTCCATCCCCAGTCCTCCCCAATTTTAGCCGTATCATGCTTCCCCCCTCCCCCCCGAAGGCTGCCATGAGAGATAAGCTGACATGAAAGATAGGGGACTGCTGTATCCTGTGTAATTTGAGCACTAGAAAAAGTCTAGATAGTTCCCTTGGGCATTGTTGTCTTGCAATGCTAAGAGTTCACGACAGAGCAGGTTGAAATGCTTTCATGATAATGATGGAAGTGCAGTGAATGCTGTCATCTCTAACACTAACATTACATGCAAGAGGCTAGCTGGAAGAAGGGAACCAATCTAGGTGAACTGAAAGAAAGGGTTTACTGAAAACAAAAAGCATTCTCTAGGTGAGAACAAAATAAAAAAAGGAAATGAGTCTTGGAGAAATGGAGTTGCTTTTCAGTACTGCAGAGATGCTGCCTAAAAATGCAGTGAGCCAGAAAATGTTTCCCATGAGAAGAATCCTTCACTCATTCAGAGTTGGACAGATCAGAAACCAAGGGCAGCTTTACTCATCACATGGCAGCAAATATCGTTTTTGCCATGTATGTGCAACAAAGGGAGTCAAGGCTTCCTAGCAATTTTCAGGGTACACATGCTTCCAAACACTGGACTCTTTTTTTTTTGCCATGTTCATGCTTTACATTCTCAGGTATACAAGTAACCATTTTACATGAATGCTGGGGGCGGGGGGGTGGGTGGAGTAACAGGCAAAAGCTTCCTAAACAATTGAGCTGTAGAATGCAGCTCACTGCTATGGTCCACAGTCTTCATGAAAACCTGCTTTCCGTTCTGAACTCTTGCATTTACAATTGATCAGTGATCTTCCAGCCATAATGTGGGATTGCACTGATTGAGTGTCTCCTTCCTTGCTGTGCTGGTATTTGTAGACAAGAGAGGATTGCTTAGGGCTATTAGCACAAAGACAAAATACATAGAACCCTTGGAGAAGCACAATTGTTTCCAGCACATGCTGTTTTCCACTATATCAAGTAAGTGTTCCTTCAGTCTACCAGGGAGGTCTTTTGCGTGAGTCTTTGTTTGTCAAGGATAGTAGTGCTCTCAACAAAGATTTATTTTCTGACACAGTTGTACGTCTTGCTGTTCACAAAGTGGTTGCCCTCTCTTGCCAAGGAAGCCCCAAATTGTTGTGGCTAGATATAGAAGCAGAGTGCTAAGAAAATAATACCAGAGGGAGAATTATACTACAGCCAAGCATATATACCCGTTCATATTTACAGAGATCTTCTAATGACCACTAATGTGGTGTCTATGGATTCCACAACTAGTATATTATCTAAATTAATCTCCATCCTTGCTAATATAAGGGCTGCTTACCAGTGATCTTTGCTTTACAGAAAAACATATTAGTTCTGCTTAGTGTGCGAGGTAGATTTGAGTAACAGCTTTTATACTTTCAAAGGAAAAATGGCTATTATTTATTTGTCCTGGTAGGCAACCTGTGCTCTTTTTCTTTTAAAAAAACTGGATACAAACTAACCTGCACTTGAATGATCCTTCAACACTTTCGTTTCATTAATCTTCCCTGACAGAAGAACTGCATCAAAACAGAAGCCTAACGTATGTAATAAAAAGATGTTCAGTACCATAATCGGTTCTCTTTTCAGTGGGCAACTAGTTTCCTGCCTTGGGACAGACTTCCATCGAGGAGCTGGAGTCCTGGATGTTTTCTATGAAACACCTTCCACCTTGCTGTCTTGTGGGTATGATACCTATATCCGATACTGGGATTTACGGACGAGCACAAGGTCAGTCTTGCAGCCTATTTATCAAAGCTGGTTGGAAAAACTTTGGTTGCTAATTTCCTGGGTGTCTTGCTCTGACATTCCAGGCTACCCATAAGGACGGGTGATCCAGTATGTGGAAAAGAATGCTCTAAAGGTCTTTTGTGACATTTTTCTCCCCAAAAGGGAATGTGTCAAACAATGGGAAGAGCCTCACGACAGTGCCCTATACTGCATTAGGAGCAATGGGAATCACATGATTGCAAGTGGATCTTCTTATTATGGCGTGGTCCGTCTTTGGGATAAGCGACAAACCAGGTGCTTACAGGTAAGTAATCACCATTATGTTTCCAAAAGTTGGTAAAAGGGGAACTATATCAAGTTTCCCGTACAGGGACTAAGGGTGTGGAGATGTGGGTCACTTCTGCTCATTCCTGATTGCTTTACGTAAACAGTAATAGATGGGAGTTCAAATACCTACTCAGCCATGAAGCTTAGTAACTTGTTCAGTGCTGGTTGGTTGGCATCCGTCTGTCTCAAGACACAGTGGAGTGTGCCTTCGGGGGTGAAGTCCAACCACTGCATTAGCAGCACCAAAGTGACCTCCCTGGGGCACAAGCCTGCTACACACTAATTTTTGGCTGGGGGGGGGGGCGGGAATTGTGTTTGTCACCTTGAGCTCCAGAAGGGTGGGATACAGATGTTCTTACAGGACCGAAACACGCCTGCCAGCTGCTCCATATTGTCATAGTACTAGGACAAGGAATTGTGTTTATGACTTCATGAGACCAGGTACAGGTTTTAAATGCTGACATGCTGTTTTGTGCTGGTTTTTAGGCAGGAAACTGAACTGATTCATTTTTAATGTTTTAATAATTTTAAAGTTTTCATTGTTTGAACTCTGTGTGAACTGCCCAGGGGACTTTGTTGATTGGGCAATCAAGAAGTGTTCTAAATAAATGAATGCAAATTATCTGGGAGAGCAAGGAATTGCCTATGGGGCTCTGATACAACAGCTTTGGGTTCAGTCAAACTCCAAAGATGTCAGTAGGAATATATCTGTGTAGTGGCGATTTCTCAAGCTATTGCTGCCACTTTGAGCTGGTCTCATTCAGAAAGACAATTGGCAGTGCCCTCACTGTTGCTCCATCTCAGTTCTGTTATCTTCTTGCTATGATGCAGATGCAGAATTACAGGATGCAATGGAATTTTGTGGGTGTTGGATGATTGCCATCTTATCACTGGCTCTCATTCCTGAATAACAGAAACCACCTATCTAGGAGGATCTTTTATCTTTTTTCTTTACAGAGCTTCTACTTGTCATCACCCACCAGCAGTCCTGTGTATTGCCTGCGCTTCAGCACCACTCATCTCTATGCCACCCTGGCATCTGCCCTGTATGCCCTTGATTTTACTACCTCCTGATGGAGATTGGCTTGGACTGCAGATATAATACCCAGCTCAGGGAGCACAAAAAGGAAATGATTACCTTGACAGAACAAGCAGCCTGAAACTCATACTAAGTGCTATGGGGGAACCCAAGGAAGGAATGCTCACCTGCCTTCTGGTTCCATTAAAGGCTAATGTCTCCTTGCCTCATTTTATTTTGCACATTTTGGGGTTCTGTGTTGCATTTTAATTTATTTGAAGGCATTATTCAGCTTGGCAACTTGTGCATTCTCTTTTGCTATCAGCATAGATTCTGTTTGGGCCTCTGAATGCTGCAAGCCAACCATTCTTCATGTTTTGGATTTAGTTTAGGAGGATGGGACTAGCTGCTTACTTCACTGACTCTCATCACTGCCACATAAATGGACACTGGGCTATAAGACCAAAGCCTTAGATTACTCTGTGCAAATTGTACCAATTTTTAACTGGCTGCATACAAGGAGTGCTGCACTAGAAAGGTGTTGTCAGGTCAATGTGCTAAATAAATTTTACAATGGGAAGAAAGAATGTGAGTTCAAAACCAGTGACTGACTAATAGCTGTATAATTTGAATAGATTCATAGGATCAAATGCAATGATTTGCTTACCTAAAAATAAAGTTATTTCTACAGCTGTAACTTTTGAAACTATGAACTACATCAGGCGCATCCAACTCCCAAGAGACTGCGATCTACTCCCAGTATAAAATAACTGGCAATGATCTACCCATTGTCAATGGAGGTGTTGAGCTTTTTTTTTTGAGGGGGGAGGAAAAAAGACAATCAGGGGGGGAAATCATTAAAAAGGTGCATATCACACACTGTGATACAGCTAACATTAATTTCGCTTTCCCGCAACAGTCACTGCTGCTGCGGCGCCAACGAAGGGACCTAGCGCCTGCAGTCCATTAAGGGGACATTACTTGCCTGCGATTGACCGCAATCTACTAGGATGTTTTTCTCCGAGAACTTTGTGCAACATCCATTCCTTGTTACTTCTAAGAGTAGGACACAACAGGGGGAAAGTAGCCAAGTACCCTAGCCCGTCAGCCACTCCCAACAAACATCTGTGTTTGTGACACGTTCCTTGATCATCCTATCTCCAGCCTTCCATTAAGATATACAGTCCTAACAAATTCAGTGAGCGACACTGAGAAATCAGCGTGCTTAGGAGAGAACCCAAAGGTTAAAAGATCTTCAGGAATACAAAAATTTATAGGGCAGCCCCCAGCAGCAACTCATTGAGGACTGAGCATGCCTAGCCAAAGAATACTGAATGTCCAATGAGGGGGGAAATGGCTGGACCGCTGAACAGCAGCTCTACAGACTATAACATTTTGTTGCAAGTAACCTTGTTGGTTCTATTTGCCATTAGTATAGCAGAGTTCTATGGAAACTAGGAAAGGCTGTGCTTTTAAGGTTTGTGAACCTGCAGCTTAAAGATAATCATCTACCTTTTGCCTGTTGTGTGCCTGGCCTATGTTGTTGTTTAATTAAAAAATTCTAGCCAGTATTCACATATAAAATTGGGATCAGGCTGGGAGGGATATAGTTTTCATAGAAGAATGACAGAATGGACAGATATTGTTACAAGATCAGGTTATTCTTCCACGCATACGGGATTGAGAAACCAGCATAGAAATTTGAACATTTGCTTTTATTAAAATGAAATTGATACCTTCAATAGTGGTACAAACTGGCATAAATGATATACTGAGAGAGGTCAAAGTATTGAGAGCTCAGAATATACACGTTCTAGGGCAAAGGCAGTGGGAAAAAATCCTTTATGCTCTGTTTGAAACAGGTTGGGTGTTCAGTTTGAGGGGCAACTGCGGGCAGCTGACACTGTCAGCTGGAAACTATGTAAGATATGCTTACTTGGTTCTTGCACTTCCCTTTATATCAACTTTAAATGCTATTGCATGCAGTAGGAGAAGTAATGGTACTCATCTTTTTTCTGGGACCTCTCTCCTGCCATATTCTTGAAGACAAAGACACAAGTTTTTAGAACCTTTAAAGTAATTCATAGTGCTATAGAGGATGCATATACCATATTGGCCTGAGTATAAGCCTCACACCCCCCCCAAATTCCGACTGTGAAAAGTGAAAGCGCAGCTTATATTCACGACCTTACAGTATGCAGCCAGGAGTGTGAGGCAAACAGCGCCAGGAGCGCAGCATAGTGGTGCCCGCCCCATATGTAGTCCCCCAAGGCTGGGAAGGGAGAGAGGGAGGAAGGGCAACGCAGCACGGCTCCCCCCCCCCCCAGTATGCAGCCAGCAGCAACGAGGAATGGAGCAGCTGATATTTGGGCATTTTTTTTCTTTTTTTCTTCCTCCCCTCCAATTTTAAAGGTGTGGCTTATATTCAGGCCAATATGGGAGTTTTGGCTCCCCGAGAATTGTAATTAGCACACATACAAAGACGTCAACTCCTAAGAGACTGGTGCTTCTCACCTGTGCTGGACACCAGCAGGCTGATGGGGAGCTCTAAAAGTTTTGCGAGAAAGCTCTTTCAGAATCTACAAACTCAGGTAACTTAAGTCCTTCCCCAGAAAGTTTGTCTCCAATCATCTCCTTTATTAAATAAAAGTAGTAAAATAGATACAGATGAGATTCTGCAACTGCTGGCTACTGTGTCTTGCATTCCCCATCTCCATTATTAGCTGTCTTGATCTTCTTTAGCTCCTTTTGCAGCTCCTCCTCTGCAGCCAGAATCTCTGCTGGCTTCAGGTACTGTGAAAATGAATAAGCCGCATATATCTCTAGCACAAACAGAGCTGTTACACAGTGTCATGGTTGCAAGCCCTTGGAAATTCTCACACTTGCGAAGTCTTTGCAGTCACCCCCAAATTCAATAACACTGAGCATAAGAATTTACAGAGGAAATATAGCATAAAATTGTATCTCAAATGCATCTGATTTAATGCATGTTATCTCATATTGGAACTTAACCCTGGTTAGACTACTGGACTGTACAGTCTCCCCTGGCAAACTATGCACTTAACTTTGCTGGCTATTACATTCTACTTCATATACCCAAGCAGTTTTGAATATCTACACTAAACATTACAGCCATAAGAAAAAGATGGTTACTCATGGGAGAGGAGGAAATGTGTAAATCCTATGGCATTCTAAACTCTGAAGCAGAAACAGAAATAGTAATTAGGATTTTTCCTGCTAAGCCTCAAGAGACTTATTAGCTCCTAATTTTGTAATTTTCCATTGTACTTATGGGCCTATTTTTCTATTTGTTTCCCCAGTTTTCACAAAGGTGTTGATACCAAAAGGAAGGCCAGGAAAAGTTCTGAGTTACATTGACAAATTAGTCTTATAGGTACCTACCGTGATTATTAATGTGTTATTGGCATGAGTAAAGCTCAGAGCAGTACTATCCAAGGGCAGTTGGAATCTGTCTAAGTCAGGAACGGAGAATTTCTTGTAATATCTGAAGGTAAGCATGAGAGAGAATGTGAGGGTAAGACCAATTTTTGCTGTTATTTTTGTCATCTTTGGAATGCTAGTTCATTATGATGTAATCCTATACATAAAACCTAATCTCCAAGTTAGAGAAACAGAAATGCATTCATACTTCTATTTTGACTAGAAACAGTTTCAATATTTAACATTGATCACTCTCCCAACATGGCTGCATGTTTAATCAATTTTAAAAGCACACATTTTGATTGATTCTGAAGATGTCCCTGGTTGCTGGGACTATAGTTTTTTTTAATGCAAGTACATATAAATTGCAGTGGCAAGCACCATTTTAAGATATCCCACCTGCTATGAGAGAGGAGGGATTCCACAGATGATATCTACTACAACACAGCATCATTCAAAAATGAAGTGTGCTTGTTTTCCCCTTAGATTTATTTTCTCATGTGCACATTTAGGCTGCAAACTATCTCCCTGATTTGCTGTGCAGGTCTCCCTCTGCCCAGTCCCAAACAGCTCCAGCAGCTCCACTCCTCCAGTGTGCAGCTTCTAGATCCTCCTACCAAAGGTGTGAGCAGGAAGGGGTACAGCTGAGTCAGCACCACTGCTGTTAGTTGATGGCACTGGTCCAGATATGGGTCCAGTTGCTACACCAACCCCAGACTAGCATAGTGCAGCGTTTTCCACATAGGTTTGCCTGTGTGCCCTGCGTTCCATTCCTGCCAGCATGAGTGCAGTGGTGGCTACACCATTCTGTCCCACACCCCAGCTAAAGTTGGACTAGCTCTATTAATGAATTTTATTTTTATTAATAAGTCAATATGAGTACAGTGGTACCTCGGTTTTCGAACATAATGCGTTCTGGAAGACCGTTCGACTTCCAAAATGTTCGAAAACCCGAGGCGCAAAGGGTGGCCTGCAAATTCAATAGAGAAAACTGAATTTCAATTTCCAAGATGCGTTCGAAAATGGAAGCATTTACTTCCGGGTTTTCGGCATTCGAAAACCAAAACGTTCGACTTCCGAGACGTTCAAAAACCAAGGTACCACTGTAATGCTAACTGACTTAAGGTTTCTTAATCATGTGAAAGCTGTGTTTTCCAAATATGGCTGCAGAGTGCTGGGTAAAGTGGGAGAGAACCCTAACAATTTGAAGGGCTGTTTATTTTCAATTACCTTGAATCTGTACTGGTTCATACACCTTTGTCCTGCCAAGTATCTGGTGGATCTAAACAGTCTGTCTTCTACCCAACTATGACTTAACAAATCTGAGTGAACATTATTCTTATCTCCCCCCTACCCCACCCTCTGCACTACTACCATTTAGCCCCTTTGTTACTCTTCCCTTGTGAAATTCCCTCCATCGCATGGACATGTTTCTGGTGCCCCAAACTGAATGGGAGAATTTATTCCCTGGTGTCAGGCCCATAAGCAATCCTTCTCCATTAAGCCCGTTCTGCTTAGAGGTCGACTGCTTGAACTACTGCTGCACAAAACATGAACCCTTTATTTTCCAAGCCTTCGCGAAAATGCATACAAAGGACAACCACCCTTGGATGCTTTGCCTGCTAGCAAGGAATGTTACCGCAGGGCTTGGAGCCTTCTGCGTAAATTTGGGAAAGGTGGCAGACATGGATAATAATAGGGGTGTCAAAGGTTAAACTGCAAAGATTAGTTGAACACAAAGACATGTTAAGGAAGTGTTAACTTCTTACTGATTGAGACAATAAAAAAGCAGGTCCCAGAAAAAGCCCAGTGTTTCAAAGAGCCTAAGGAGCCCGCACTGGGAACACCAACTTTGCCCCCCAGCCTTCCCCAGGACTGAAGTAGTGGGAAAAATAATACCTGGTATGGTCTCCAACTAAAATCTGTGAGAGATCAAAGGAAAACAGATCTGCTGCTTTGCCCCCTTCTAGTGTAATGTTAACTGCTACCTTGCCCTGCAATAATTGAATCTGCTGTGGCTGAAGAGGCTTTGCCTGTTTGTTTGGAAAGTTTGCTTTAATGGATTTGTTTTACAGCAAGAGGGCTAGAGCAAATCCCACTTGAGCAGCCTTTTGCTGTGGCTAGAGGGGCCAACAATGAATGAGTTGGAGCGGATGGCAATATTTTCTTTTTTAAGGTCCCTCGGGGCAGCTGTGTGTTCTGGCAGGGCTCCTGTGCTGTCAACAGCTGCATAGTCAATGTTCAATAGGTTTAGTTTTCTCCCTCAGTGCATCTCCCTGCGTGGAGATTTCATCTGTTTAACTTCTGCCTGCCATGCAGCTGTTGGAGGCATAAAGATATCCCTAAGTGTAGTCTCTTTGGACTCCTAAGTGCAGGCATGGACTTGTTTACCCAGCCACAAGAATTTACACAGTTTTTAGGAGTTTATATTTAGCCTAAACAAAAGCCTGATTTTGGTAAAAGCACTAAGAGTACAACAATTGTAAAGAAGATCAAATACACACAGCATCTCTGCTCCTCTCTAAATAATATACCACTAGCAATAAGGGCAGGAAACCTGAATTCAGATTATTTTATCCCTACACCACCACTATTCACCATATTAGCAGCCATCTGTAGTCCCAGAAGCTTTTTGAAAAAGGACTTCACCGGCATTCTGAGTAGCAGGGGTGGGGACTGCAGCTGGCCAGGCCTTGCTGGAAAGGGAGTTCCATAAGGGAGGTGCTACAAAAGAGAGCAAGCCCTCTCCTGTAAATCTTAAACTACAGAGAGGCTTACAGGGCAGGAGACACTCCTCCTTATGTGTCATCTTTTGAGTTCAAGATGTGGATGCCAACCCAACACTTTTGCCTTTCACAATACATGTCTTGCTTATTGAAGAGGAGATCCTGGGGATTTGATCCTGCACACAGTTAAGAGCAGTTTACTCCAGGTATATCTAATGTACCTAGATGTACCTCATCTTTCCCTTCTTGGTAATCTCGCAGTTGTGAAAACCAAAATTATCTCCCTTCTTCTCCTCTTCTGCACAGGCCTGCTAACCAGTAGCCCACAAGCAAAACATGAATGAAACGGCTCTCTACTGTTGGTATTCAGAGATGCTATGCTTTTGAACGTAGAGATACCATTTAACTATCATACCTAGTAGCCAATGATAGGTAAATCCCCTATCAATTTGTCATGTTTCCTTTAAAGCCATCAAAGCCAGTGATCATTGGCCCATTCTGTTTTATGAGTGTGAATAAGTCCCCTTTTTTGTGTGGCCTCAATCTACTGGTAATCAACTTTGTTGGTTGACCCTGAATACCTGTGTTATGAGATGCACCATGCGTTTCTGCGGAAAGTTGAGGATAGTCAAGGGCTGCTTAAATCAAGAAGTACTTAAGCATCTCCATACCTATCAAGAGGAGGCCATTGAGCAGCAAGAACTTGATCTTGCACCTGCCAATTGCAGTCAGATAGCAAAGATGCTAAGTGGAAGGCCTACAGGGTCAATGTAGCCTGGCCTTCATTGTGAAGTGTTCGACAAGTCTCAACCATATCCATGGCCCTTTACTGTCACTGATTAATAGTATTCTTTGCCCTCAGAAGAACTTTAACTTAAAAACATAACTGGCCAAAGACAGCAAAGCAGCTCTTTGCCAACAGCACCACCTCTAGGTAATTTTCAGGGATTGCACAATAAATAGGTTAGAGAACGGAAGGGAAAATCAATGTCCCCCCCGCCCTGACTTCTTCATCAAAAATTGGGATTGAGAAATGCATTTGCTTCTGTTTGTAATGCTATTGTCAAGCAGGAAGAGGAGAAGTGATGAAACTTTGCAATAAGTTTTCTCCAGATCCTGGGCTTTATCAAAATCTGCAGCCCCCCATGCAGCTTCACCCCACCTCAGGGGAACCTTGTGCTTACTGACTTCTTATTTGTTGTACGGACCACACAGCAGCGCTCATCCTTCTCCACTGAAACGCAATAGACATCTTTAGGATAGGGCAAATTCCGGATCCGCCACTGGAAGCTGTTCTTGGTGTCTTTGCGCATAAAGATAGGCTAGAGAAAAGGCACATTTCAGTTATCCTGGCATCACTCAGATGGAATAGATAGCAGTGGGGAGTTTTTGGCTTTGCACATTCAGGTGCTTGGTCTAGTTATGTGGACCCACATAGCAGTACTGAGGATGGGGTTTCTTTTAAGTCACCCCCCACCCTCACTTACAGTTCTTCAAATGTATCAGGAATTCTCTAAGTCTGTAAGTCATTTATATAATTTCCAAGCAGTCAGAGGCTTCTTCAGGATACACAAATGAAACTGATGTGGAGGAATGGGGAGGAAGAAAGCTGTATTAGATTTAAGCCAGAAGGAAAGAAAACAGGTTAAAGTAACAAAGGTCTCATAGATGAGGAACAATGTGGTCTCTGGTAGAGGTATCATGAGCCTGTTCCACAAGGAACATTGGTTACCCCATTCTGGTGGTGAGATCATGAATTTCCCTTGGTCATTCTATGGAGAGAGCTATTTATCTTAAGGAAGGGCCATAGAATACTGGGACAGCACATGCCTTGCATGCAGAAAGTTTTAGGATCTGGCACCTTTGGTTAAATTATTTTAAACAGTAGCACTTGGAAACATTCCTAATTCAGTAAGTAGTTGCTGCCAGTCAGGTAATATTGATGGAGCAATAGTCTGACTTGGTGTGAGACAGATTTACAAGTTTATACCAGCACTAATGTCATAGGCATATGTTCTCCAGTGAGTCAGGAAGTAAAGTCACCTAACAGAGTACTACATAAGGGTTCCCAACCTGGATACATCCCCAAGGAAACAGAAACCATGCATCACCTCTTTCTCTGTTCCAAAGCTAAGATGAGCTACATTATGTTACTTTGCAATGGAAGCATTACTACTCATCTTAAGAAGCCAAACTGTAGTCTCAGAATTCAGAACAGGTAACCTAGGAAAATGAGACCCGTAGCAATTTCAGAGGTGACTGTGATGTAGAAAGGAACTTGCCTTACTTACATTAGTACTGCTCTCCTTAATGAGCTCACGATCCAGAGGTCCTGATGCAAGCAAGTTTGGCTCTCCCACCTCAACCTGCCAAGTGCCACAAGCACCCAAGGCATTCTTCTCTCTCCATTTCCTCACTGCAAAGAAACAGAAAGGAAGCACCTCTTTCAATTGCTTTTTCAGGGAAACATCCTCAGTAAATTTGCATTTGAGGATGGGATTCTCTTGACACTTCAAGGAGTAACTTCAGATGTTGCATGACTGAGAATTTTGATATAGGAGTAAGACATGATTAACAAGAAACTGCACTAGGCATGGTGTAGGTTTTCTGGAAAAAACTGAAATAAGAAAATTTCCCAATGCTAAAAACCAATTGAAGCTGATTTAACAATGGTGGGTTATTTATACCTTAAGTTTTAATTTATCCTCAGTTATGCCCCGCATGCTGAAAGGGGCTGCAGAGCCATGCACAGTTCCCCACCCATGAGATCCACATGGGTATGGGGAACCGCATAACTTGAGGGTGGGGCTATCATGCTCAGAGTTTCAGCTCCTATAGAAGTCTATATATGTGGCCTTACCCAGCTCAGATGTTCACACTCAATATGCAGATGTTGGGAGATGTGTGATCATGAGGCCTCAGGGGCAAGGTCAAAACAATCAGGCCTTCAACTTTCATGGAAATATACTCACAGAGTCTTTTCTGGCTCAGACATACATGCTTAATGCATGTTACTGCTGAATTTTATGGAATAATGCAGTTTTAGAATCAAACAAATGTCCAAGGATAAATGTAGTATTGGGAAAATTTCCTACTTGCATCACTGCTAATATGTAACATGCAAGCTCATTCTAGAAGAGTATTCTTTCCTGTGGTCCTGTCAAGTATGAATTTGCTTCCTAACTCAAAGTACAGTGGTACCTCGGGTTACAGACGCTTCAGGTTACAGACGCTTCAGGTTACAGACTCCGCTAACCCAGAAATAGTACCTCAGGTTAAGAACTTTGCTTCAGGATGAGAACAGAAATTGTGTGGCGGTGGTGCGGTGGCAGCAGGAGGCCCCATTAGCTAAAGTGGTACCTCAGGTTAAGAACAGTTTCAGGTTAAGAACGGACCTCTAAAACAAATTAAGTTCTTAACCCGAGGTACTACTGTACAATTCTATTCTACTTCTCCTATGTTGGAAATAATAACCAAATTGAGAGGATGAAATGAATGATTCACAAGTGGTCTAATTCAAAGCTGCGCTATAACGAAAGGCATTTTTGACTGGGAACTTCCCTTTTGCTATGATCAACATGAAACCCGGACCTGTGCTATGTGCAGCAACTGTCAGATGCAAGCTCCTACTTCTCATCAACCTGTACTATTAATAGGCCAAGCCCCTGTTATGACCAATTTTAAAATCCTAATAAAGAAAGGAAGCTTGCTTACAAAGCAGCTGGTTTGTCTTCAGGTCATATTCCTCTGCCATCTCCTTCCCATTGTCAAACAAGTAATGGATTTTTCGCATACCTAAGGAGAGCAGAGGTGTGTGAATCCACAGAAATGATGTAGAGAAAAGTCCCACCCACTGCCACACTCCCTGACCCTGTTTTCAGCTACCCCAAGACTTAGCTGGAGAAGCCAAAAGTCTAGACCACAGCATCTGTGGCATTCTGGCATTCACAGACTGCCACCCTAAATCATGCAGCTTGATCTTATGGGACAGCGGACAGAGATTTCAATGGGACTGACCCAAGTGTAAATGACTAAGGCCCAACCCTTTGCAAATTTACTCTTAGTTAAGTTCAGTTTTAATTGTTATTTTAAGAGATTTATTCCCTCACCCTTCGACAAGTTCCCAGGCCACCTCACTGGGGCTGCTTCCCAGGTAAGCACAAGAAGGGCCGCCTCCTCAGTCGAGCCCTTGGGCTGTACGTACTAAAGCAGCCTTAATGCGAAGGTGACAGCCCAACTCACACTCACCTGGAAACAAGCCCAAACTGATCACAGTAGGATTCACTTCTGAGTAAATATGCATTGGATCGCTCCTAGACCCCTTTACCTTGGAAGCAAGTCCCACTGGAACCAATGAGTCTTATTTCGGAGAAGACATGGGACAATAGTGTTGTAACCAAATTTATTGTGGCACAGGCTTTCGTGGACCGCAGCCGGCAGTCCTAAGCCCTGCATTGCACACACCCCACTGGCCCCGGGGCTCTACCTTCCCCGCTTCCTCGTACTCGCCCCGGTCCACCCCCGTCCCTCGCCGGTGATCGTCCTCAGCCCGTCAGGATCCGGGCCTCGCCGCTCCCCGCTCCCTCCGAGCTCCCCGGAGGAAGGTCTACCGACGACGCCCCGCTCCCATTTACCGTCCCCCAGCAGGGCGGTCTTCCGCGCCGCACGCAGCTGCTCCAGCCAACTCGGCCCGGCCATGATGCCGGCGGACGCATTGCCAGGGCAACCGCCCTACACTTCCGGCCTCTCCTGACCGGACACGGAAGAAAACGCGGCGCGGGGGGAAGTTTTGCTGCTTCTCCCCCCTCCCTCCCCCAGTCCTCTTTCGCGCCCGCGCCTCCCCGGGTAAGTGAAATAAAACGCGAAATATCTCCCCGCCCCCACCGCGCGCGCTCCTTCCTCCGCCTGAGGGGCGTTTCTAGGCCTCTCCGCGCGTCTCCTTAGCCCCGCCTCCCTCCCTCCTTAGTGGGCCTCATCCTACCCGAGGGGAGATCAAAAGAGAGCGAGCGCACAGGTGCAGGAAGAGTCGGCGTACCTGCATGCCTGCCGGCGCGAAGCCTACTGCCACGTGGAGAGGGACCTGGGGCCTGTGGCGGTGCTGGACTACATCTCCCATCAGCCCCATCTCCCAGCCTGCTTGGCCGGGGTGATGGGATTCGTAGTCCAGCAGGCTCTGTTTACCTCTCCCTGAGGCGACGGCAATATTCTCCTTTACATTGCATTGTCTCATCTTGGTCTCCTCACATCTGTCCGGCACTCCACTCTGGAAGTGAGACACCTCCTTCTGGCTTTCTGTCCCTTCTTGCATTCTGCACAAGCTCCACGTCCTTGCCTCCAAAGCTTTCTGTAGCCCTGTTACCAACACCCTGTTAGGTTTCTGCCTGTGAGGTTCCTCCAGCTCTACCACCCTCAGCCATCCTAAAGTCTCTTGCTCCCTCAAAATACTCTACCCTTTCTCCCCTTATGCTTGAAACTTTCTCCCAGAATACCTGTGTGGTGTTTCCTAATTTTTAAAATTCCTCCTCAAATCCTACTTTTTCTGTAAGGCCCTTGGCTCAGCTCCCTAGTTCCTATGCCTTGCTGCAACTAAGGCTGTAACTGAGCCTAAGCACATGCAACTCAAACAATTGTGTGTTCTTTCCCTGTTTATCCTGGCCTCCACTTTTATTTCTCAGGGCCCCAGCAGGGCCACCAGGATTGATGCTCTGTATCCACCACCATTTAGACTCCCTAGTGGCAGCACTGCTGTGGTCACCAGCATCCTGCACCCTTCACAGGCTTGCCTGTGAGCTTGTCTGAGACACCAGTGATGTAATGGATGAATTGCTGAGCAGTCACTCTACTCCCAGCCCATTGCAGCAGCACCGCAACAGGTGACCCAGGAGGAGGCTGATAATTTCTCCACCACCTCCCTGCGTGCTGTCATGGACCTTCTCAGAGATGGTGACAGCTCTGTAATGGGCCAGGAACTGAGTGGTTGCTTGGGACCTTGCCTGTTATAGTGCCACTGTGGATAAGTGTGAGGGGAGGCTGGTGGCTGCAGGAATATCACCACTAGAGGGCCCACGAGGCAGCAGATCCTGGAATGTATGTTTTGGTTTGTGCTGGGGGCTCCAGTGAAGACAGCCTGCCCTGTACCCCCTTAAAAAAAAAACTGGAGCCAAACTGTTCCCCTGAGTTGAATTTTAAATTGAAAGCTCCCCTTGGCAGGGGCCTACCCTCATACTCTGTAAAGTACCATGCACACTGAGGATGCTATATAAATAAAAAGTGGCATCTGTGGAGCTGGTGTGTATTCAGGAATTCTTGAGGGAGGTGGCCTTATGTTACTGCTATGAAGCACTAAGTCTATTGGTCTTTGGCTGTACCACATTTTGCAAATTGAGGCGAATAAGACCCTATTAATGATTTGGTGGGATATCTACCAGGGCCTTTCACCTGTTGCAGAAAAATAAATGGCCAGCTCTAAACACACAACTGAATTAACATAGGGAGTGCCTTTTGCTAGAGGATTCTCTGTCATTAAGGTAGATCACAAGCTAAGGCATGCCCCCTAGAAACTGAAGTTACCCTATTGGCATGTCAGAGTCTTGCACCTCATTCATTTCCACCTCTAGCTAAAGTTGCGTGTAAGGTTACGTTTCACCTGTTGTCATGGGACATATGATAGCTTGATTTTCATTTCAGGTTTACAGATACCTTTGTGTTGTAAGTCACTTCAAACTCTTGCAATCTTTACCATCTTCCTCAGTAAGACTGCTTACTCCTGCCTGGGAAGGAGGCATCCATGTTCCATGGAGCCCCAAGGAATTGTCAAAGCTTTCCCCAAACGAAAGAAGATCAGATATGATTCACAGAAGGCAGTGCCTACAAAGGTACTGAAAGAAGAAACCAAGAATGAGCAAGGTGAGTTTTCTGTTTGCTTCCTCAGCCATGTGAAGCTATGAGACAGCCTGGCCTGCTCTGCCTGAGATTACTATGGCCTAGCTGTTAGTGCAAGTGGTTTACTTTGGGAAAAATCACTTAAACCTGGAAGGTTCCAATCAAATGGAGGCACTGAGTTTTGAAGTCTTATCTGTGTGCTACAAGAGATCTGGTCTTCTCCATACTAGTTATGGCTTCAAGCCGTCAAGACTCCCATCACTCAGATAAGACATGAAGCCCACTCTTGCTTTTCTGAGTCTATTTCTCTCTGGCTTTCATTAGCAGCATGGTTGGAGCCAATCACTGCCTATGTGCTGCAAGCAGGAATTGGCCAGGCCAGGGCTGAGATCTTCCGCAAGCAGATCGTCCAGAATGGGGGAATTGTCTGCAGCCATCTTTCCCCAGATGTGACACATGTTATAGTGGATGAAGGCATGGACTGTGACCGAGCTTTCCGGCTTCTCAAACTAGCCAAGTTACCCCAGGGATTGCAACTGGTGAAGGCATCCTGGCTGAGTTCCTGTATTGCAGCACAGCAGATCCTGAAGACTACTGGCTACAGCCTCTTCATCCCAGAGAAGTAGGTGCCTTTCTTACTTCAGCATGTGGTGGCAAGTTTTATGTGGAAATCCATTTCTTATTTTGGGAATGGACACAGAGGAAAGAGAATTGAATTCCTCATTTCTTTTCAATTTTCTCACACTCTTGTAATGGATAGAATGGCTGCCTTCAGAAGCAGTGATTGCACCTTGCTGTATGTTTGATTCTTGGCAGGTATCTGGATGTGTCAGATACTTCAAAGCAGCAATCACAACTTCTGGATGACGTGATGGTCCAGCCTCAGATGGAGAGTGCAGTCCTGGCACTGAAGGATGAATCTCAGGCAGAGGTTTCCAGCACTCCCTGTAGTGCAGCAAATTCCTCAGGACAGCAAGAAGTTAAAGGGGTGAGCCCGCTTAGCGGATTCCCATTTTTGTGCTTTTGAGCATTTTTGTAGGTTATGCCAGGGTTTTTATTGGGGAAGAGCTGTAGCTCAGTAACAGAGCATTTGCATTGCATGCAGAATGTCCCAGGTTCAATCCCCAGCATCTCCAGGTAAGGCAGGGGGAAAACCCTGCCTGAAATCTTAGAGAACTGCTGTCAGTGTGGACATGATTGACACCTCTTTGTTCCAAAGATGGAAAAGTGCCACGCTTCTCTTAGAATTAGGGAACAATATTGTAATTGGAACGAGGCGTGTGTGTTGGCAACAAATTCAGCAGGTGGAGTCTACAGATACAGCCATTTTTCTCTTCTGAAAGGAGTGAATTTGCCTCTATTAAACAAATGCTGAGCTGTCATTGTAGAAGCTGGGCACCTAACATGTGCTTCCTTTGGTTACTCTGAGTATGTTTTTTTCTAGCAAGCTTCACTCCAGACCACCTAAAAGTTACAAAAATAGGAAAATGTAGAAGGAGCTTTTGGCAGATTGTTTCTGCATTAGAATGTATGTGTGTTATTCTGCTGCTGTCTTTGTTTGGCAGTGCCTTGAGGTTCATTTATGCCAAGTCTCCTCTTCATTCAGAGAATCTGGCAAAAATATACACTGGTGTAAAAGCTCTATATGTCCAGTTGCCTTGAATTTTAATCTTTCTCAACTCTGAAGCAATATTAAAATAAGCTAGTAAAATACTAGTTACAGTGTTAGCACCCTAAAGTCAGAACATAAAAAGATCATATTGACTACAATGTGCTCCTTATAGCATCTTGACCACGAGGTGTAATGAATGTAAGTTATTGTTCAACTTCTTAAGTATTATATTCTTTCTGTTTTCTACTAGTCAATGGAATACCTGGTATGTTCATAATGGGATGTTGCCCCCTAGTGCCTGAAGTAGAGAGCAAAAGGAAATTGTGCCACTAAAGTTGCTGTAACTTGGGACATTTTATTCATGCTCACTCGTCACCACCACTCCAAAATAAAGCCACCTTCATAAGTTATATGAATCCATAGCATTATGGTCACTGCAGGGACTCTGCCAGCTATGCTTTCTTATAGATGATCATCATAACTGAGGGGAGGAACATGTTATAGGCAACTGTTAGTACAGCTTATGCTTTTTCTTTCTCTCTCTCAACCTATCTAACGATTGTGGTGGATCTCACAGGGACTACCAATCCCCTTTAATGTTTCAGAGTCTCCCTGCCTTTGGTGCATTATGAGCCAGTGCCTTGCAATTGCTTACATAAGTAATGGCTACATTTCACAGCTTCCTCTTCTACCTCTCTCCAAAGACAATCTTGGACAACGAGGAAACTGAAGGGGAAGAGCCTGTTGTCACTCTGGGAGAACTGGAAGCACTGAGGTCAGGCCAAGACCCAAACACTTTGCCAGGAGATTCTTCTGTGGCGCTTCCCACTAGCAAGTGGGTTTGTGCCCACTCCTCTGCAAGCAAGAAAATTAATCACAACCAGAGCATTACAGAGAAGCTGGAGCAGCTGGCAAAAGCCTACTCTGTCCAAGGGGACAAGTGGAGGGCTCTGGGTTACTCAAAAGCCATAAACGCCCTCAAGAGCTACCACAAGCCAATCACCTCTTATCAGGTAACTCAGATAGATCTCTTCTAAAGCAAATCCTTTTCTTCTAAAGCAAATCCTTGTTCTTGGGAGCAGCCATTAAGTCTATGGAGCAACTAGCCTCTCTTCTCCTTCCTCACAGTTGCAACTCCTGGCTGCACTGCATCCTGTGTGGCTAGCCAGCAGCTTTGTTGCACAATGGGTCCAAATTGTTGTAAGGTCCAAATTGCTTGTGTTTTAACTTCCCTGGGCTTGGCAGCATCATTCCATTTCTACTTGGGCCACCGTATAGAGAGATTTCTTAAGTATGAAATTAGCAAAAGCCTACACTATGCTTCTGGTCATTTAAAAGGAATGCAGAGGAAGTCTCTGTCTGCACTGAGAGAAAGGCAGAAAAATCTTATAGTCAAAGAGTAAAGATCAGATTTTATTTGCAAAAAATTCATAGACTTCTAAATCCCAATTTAGGAAGGTGGATTCTTGGAAAGGAGGGCCTGTGTTAGATACCCTCAGGAGTCAAGAACCAATTCCCCCCTGCCCAAGCTGAGCCTAGTCATCTCCAGGCTGGAAGCAGCTGATATTTCTAGATTAAATCAGCATTGTAGCCTTTTTTCTGGACAACTGTCTGTTTGTGGCTGTTTTTCAGGAAGCCTGCAAAATCCCTGGAATTGGGAAGCAGATGGCAGAAAAGATTGTGGAGATCCTGGAGAGCGGGCACCTTCGAAAGCTGGACCACATCAGTGAGAGTGTGTCAGTGCTGGAAGTATTTTCCAATATCTGGGGAGCAGGAGTCAAGACTGCTCAGATGTGGTACCAGCAGGTAATTTTCTCTCCTCTGCTGTCAACAAGTGCTGCAGTTTTGCTTGTATTATGGTATCGTTACAAGGACCCAATATGTGAGTTAATTCTTTAGTTTCCTTGCTGAAACTGGTATGGAAAAACCTGCTAATGTGCTAGAGGAGGGAACTTTATACATGTCCCGTGTGTCCTCTGGGCAGGGCTTCCGCACTCTGGATGACATTCGCACTAAGGCTTCCCTCACCAGCCAGCAGGCCATTGGCTTGAAGCACTATGAGGACTTGCTGGAGCGCATGCCACGTGAAGAAGCTGCCCAAATTGAGCAGACAGTGAGTACCCCTGTGAGGACTGTGGGCAGGGCAATGTCGAGGCTTAACAGGTCACATGACACACCTCATCAAATCAGCTCTTGAGGCAGCCACGATTCTGGTAGGTCCCACATAGTTGGACTTCCTGGCAGTTCAAAGGGGAAGGATGATGAGCAAAGCTGCTGCCTGTTTTGCCTTTCCTCTCTCCAGGTTGGCGATTTGGCACATACCAGATTCTGCAAACATGTATAACTGGGATGGGAAGCTTTGGTCCTCCAAATGTGGTTGGACTCCGGCTCCCATCATCCCTGACCATTGGCTGATAGGATTTGGAGACCCAACAACATCTGGTGGACCTCAGGTTCCTCATCCCAGCTCTAAAGAGAGCCTAGAAATCTTACCTGTGGGTTTTTTTGGTGGTTTTTTTGTTTTTTTTTGCTACAAACCAGCAATTCTCACCCCTTTGTTTGCAAGCTCCCAACCTGATAGGCCAGTCTTTCTCTAAAAGGACCCTCAGACTGCATCATGGCAGAGCAGTGGTGCAAAAACACCTTGAAAATCTTTGTGGTGCCCCCCATGGTAGGGAAAGGGAGCTTTTCTAACGTTCTGAACAGGTCTCCCTTCCTTTTGTGGGTTTGATCAGGATGGTGCTCATAGAAGCCAATAGGCAGTTCATAAAATTGTTTTCGGGTTGCAAGTTGTTGGCTTATAGGCTGAAGTTACGTGATCCTTTATCACTGCTTCTCCTGTACGTTGAAATCACCATGGCAGCACTGGGCAGCATGATGCTGTCACTCAGTCACAGTGCCTGCCCCTGAAGAATGCATCGTTGCCAGGTAGGGCATCATTCCTTGCACAGGATTAAAGCTCTTTTGGGAGCCCCTGCCCTTGGGAGTGGACCTATTGTGGGTTTGATGGAATTACCCATTTCTTGCCCACCTCAGGGAGTAGACAAGAGAATGAGGGGATTAGCTGCTGTCCGTCTGAGACCCAAGGTGCTGTGTGGGGCTGGCTGCTTTCAAGAAAACTTAATTGAGGATGCAGAGGGACAGATCTGCATTCGAAAAGCCATGAAAGCTGTTCCCAAATGTTGCAGGGCAAAGGTTAATGAGCTTATCCCTCACTAATGAAGGATGATCCTGGAGACTGACAAGGAGCACTCAGACCCTCCCCCCCCACCGCCCAGCCCCACAACTGCTTCCTTTCCCTCTACCCATGCCACTCTCTATGTTCTGAACCAGCAATCACGTCTTTGTTTAGTAAGATGGATTATTGGCACCGTGATACCCATAATCCTGAATTCTGAAATCACCTTCAAGCGATGCTTTTAAACGAAGCCATCAGAAGTATGCTGGTGCAGAGAAGCTCTTGGGCGAGGGACTCTTCTTTGGGCACCCACCCACTGGGATGTGATTTCCAGCAGTCTAGGGTTTGGCTGCTGCACCAGCAGGACATTTTGCTCTTCAGAGTTTTCCTTCCATGAAATGGGAAATGGCCCAGCCCTGCAGGAGGAGAGTGCCAGGGTCAGCCAGCCTTACGCCAGCCCAAAATACTAATCCCTTATGAATTTTGGATGTCCTGGTGACTTTAGGACTGGTTCTGCTGTGTCACATATTTTGCTACCACCCTTCTCTGCTGAAAGGTCCCAGGTCCCACTCTTTTCCAACCTGCTTCATTACAGCTTTGGACAGAATGTTTTGTTTATGCAGCAGAGCAGGGGCGCCAACTTATAAAAAATATTGGGGGGGCCCATACCGGGGTCCTGCCCCGGGAAGTTTTCTAAATTTTAGATGAAAATTAGTGAGTTTTAAAGTTTTTCTTTAAAGATTTTTTCTTTAAAGTTTTTCTTTAAAGATTTTTTTCTTTAAAGTTTTTCTTTAAAGATTTTCTTTCCATAATGCAAGGCTGCATTTCCCCCTTCCCACCCCAGTTGCTTGCAGGTTAGTTATTCCCCTCCACGCTCTTGAAGCAGGCAATACTTTTTAATTTTTTTAAGGTGAGCTGAATTTCCAAGCATTTGACATTTTGGGTGAGGCGGCGGCATTCCCAGGCGCGGCGAGAGATGCAAACAAAGCAAAAGGGCTGCCCTTTTGGGGAAGGAGGGTTGCTGCAACCTGCACGGCTGCCCTGGCCCCTTGGCCAAGCAAACTCCGCGGGACGGGGGGTGCTTGTAGTTGTCTCTGTGCCAAGAGGCGCCTCGGCGGGGGCCGCCCGCCCCGCAGAACAGGGAGGCGGGGAGAGCAGGGCTCCCTCCCGGGAAGTGAGCGCCTGTTGCGCAGCCGGAGGGTTTCGGCATTGCGGCGCCTTGCAGGACGAGGGAGGCGCGCCGGGGAGCAGGGATGCCACTCCGCGCTTGCTGCCCTGGGTAGAGCCCGCTTGCACCGTGCCCCCATCCCTCCCGGCTCGTGCTGTGTCTTGGTTCGTGTGCATGCGATCCCCTGTCTCACGCGCGGAGAGGCGGCAGACACCATGGGGCTCCTCGCGCTGTTTCTGGTGCTCGGGTGCTTCTACAGGTACGAAGGTGCAGCGGACGCCGCGGCAGGTAAGGCCACAAAGGCTGATGCTCGACGGCGGCGCTCTGCTGGAGGGGCGCCCAAGATTATTGGGGGGGCTGAGCCCCCCCAAACAATTTTTTGAGGGGGCTCGGGCCCCCTCAGGCCCCATGGAGTCGGCGCCTATGCAGCAGAGTAACATCCCATAGTTTGGAAGGGTTATTGTCATCTGTCACCCAAACTACAAATGGGTCACAAGTTAGCTAACCTGCATACATAACAACTCATGTAATTCAGCATCCTGAGAATTTTAGCATTCATTATCACCACTGTGAGAGTTTGAAGTTAAATTTGCAAGAATATAGATACATTTACAGTAAACTCCCAAACCCCAGTCGGGCTCAGTACAATTTTCTGTTGCGAAAGGGCTGGACTCCTTGCCCTCCCTCATGCCCATCAGAAGCCGAATAAATTTAATGATTTAATGATTCATACAAGCAAAAGAATTCAGCTGTTTTGACAAAAGAATTTGAATTATGGTGTATGCTTTGTTTTGTTTTACCCACACTGCTGGGGGTAATTGAATCACCACAGTTGATGGGAATGGAAAGATACTTGAAATCAGCAACTACGCCTCTGCCCGTTCCTCTACACTGTCTTTCACTGCAGGTCAGAGAAGCAGCCCTGTTGATCAATCCTGGGCTGGTGTGTGTTGCGTGTGGCTCGTTCCGGCGGGAAAAGTCCACCTGTGGGGATGTGGACGTGCTGGTGACTCACCCCGATGGGCACTCGCACCAAGGAGTGTTCAGCAAGCTGCTTGATAGCCTCCGGAAAAGTGGTATGAGGGTACTTGTGGGGCTGGAATGTGGCAGGGCAGGGTAAGGGGTCACACTGTTGAACCTTTTCACCACTCTGAAATCAGCAGAATGGGAATCCAGAATGTGTATCTGGCACTGCCATGTTGAGCTCGTCTTGGCAGTTCATCTTAGCACTAAAAGTGCCTGTATCTGGGACTTCTTTGGAAGGAGCCATCCCGCCCCGCCACCGCCCCCCGTGTAGATAGTTGGGCTCCCTGCATGAAGGACTTTATAAGAAGGAATGGTTTATAGTGCCTGCCATAATATAACAACATGGGTGATTCTGTTTCTTGACATACTTCTCTGTATGAATGTCAGAGCCTCTTCTCACCTATTGTACTGTAAATATGAGGCTACAACCTAATAAATATAGCAGGTTTGATTAGCTTCTTGCTCACATTTTGGACTCTTTGCTCTTAGAGGCTCCGTTGCCCTTGTATGTTGGCACTATCTCTAGCCAAATTTTGGTGAAAGGCTTTACTCTTGCCATTCTCCAAGATACTGGTTTAGCTGCTATGTCTCAGATGTTCTTTTAGGAGAGAACATATATTTTGAGAGGCCAGAATGCTGATCATGATCAGGTAGTTCAGGTCTCCTGTATGTTGAACACCATGAATTGTCCTGGTGACGCACAATCTTGATAAGAGCATAAGAAGACCCCTGCAGAATCAGGCCAGTACTTAACAGCGATCCGCCAGATCCCAGGAGACTCCCTACCAATCATGTTGGTGAGCCAGGAGCCCAGTACTGATGCTAGCAAGCAGGGGGCCCTCCAGCACAGGCTTACCACTAAGTGGGGACAGAAAACAATCCTTGAAGGAATCATAGAATTGGGACCCCCCCCCGCCAAGTCATCTAGTCCAACCCCTTGCAATGCAAGAATCTCAACTAAAGCATCCATGACAGATGGGCACCCAACCTCTGCTTAAAAATTTCCAGGGAAGGAAAGCCCACAACTACCTGAGGGAATCTGTTCCACTATCGAACAGCTCTTACCGTCAGAAGGTTCTTCCTGATGTTTAGTTGAAATCTCCTTTCTTGTAACTTGAATTCATTGGTTTAGGTCCTACCCTGCAGAGCAGGGCAAAACAAGCTTGCTCCATCCTCCATGTGACAGCCTTTGAGATATTTGAAGATGGCTGTCACATCTTCTCTCAGCCTCTGCTTTCCAGGCCAAACATACCCAGCTCCTTCAATGGCTCCTCATAAGGCTTGGTTTCCAGATCATCTTGATCGCCATCCCCTGCACATGTTCCAGGCACTTTGCCAGCCAAACTCCCTGACTTGTGCCTTTCCCCACAGGCTTCCTGACAGATGATTTGGTGAGTCAGGAAGACAATGGAAGCCAAAAGAAATACCTCGGGGTCTGTCGTCTGCCAGGACCGGGCCGGCGCCACCGGCGCCTTGACATCATTGTGGTGCCCTACAGTGAGTTTGCCTGTGCCCTGCTCTACTTCACTGGCTCAGCCCACTTCAACCGCTCCATGCGAGCTCTGGCCAAGACCAAGGGCATGAGCCTGTCGGAGCATGCCCTCAGCAGTGGGGTGGTGCGTGGAGCCGGTGGCCTCAAAACAGTGCCTGGCGTGGCCCTGTCTACTCCCACCGAGAGGGATATCTTCATTCACCTGGGGCTGCCTTACCGGGAGCCCCCCGAGAGGGACTGGTGACAAAGGACAGGAAGAGAGTTATTTGAGGATGCCCTCATGGTGCTTGCATGTGACTCACTTGGGACCTTCCAGCCTCTGTAGACTTGTCTGCTTTCCTTGGCAAATTCTTGCAGGTGCTAAAGACAGGAGGACTTGTGTGATTAAGGGGAGCTAGTCCTTCTCTGTGCTACTGGGAAGAAAAGCCCAAGGCCCTGAATGGATTCAGTTTTTTAATGGATTGCCATTAGAGAGGCACTAAGGGCAAATTAACCTACCTCACTGGCCAGTTTTAATGAATGAATGAGAACATTTGTAAAGCGATTTTGCACATTGAAACTCCCATGTAAAGGCGGAGGAAGAGTGGTGGGGGGAATGAATAGATTTTTAAGAATGGGTTTTAAATTCACCTTTGCAAAGGTAGCATCCTTTTAAGGCTGCTAGCTTCTCTTATTTGGAGAGGCTGCTTTTCTGCTAAGAGAGGGGGTTTGTGGTTTGTTTGCCAAGAAATGAAGTGTCATGGATTTCCATCTCAGGATTAATCTCTTCTAGCTGAAATTATATTCTCCCTCCAACCCTGCTGCTGGCCTTGGAAAATGTTTTAAAGGTTTTAGAATCCTACCCTTCCCCAAATGGTGGCACAGGATTGTTTATTTGTGTAATTTATGCTAACTGTAGAGCTTGGTATGGTTTCAGGATTTGGAACTTATTGTTAGTACTTTCAGGAGGTGAATAAAGGAGCGGGAGCTTCTGAACGCAGCAAGCCAGTAGGGAAGGGGCAGAAAACGGCATGAAGTGAAGACACAGCAGGAGGGTAGCTTTGGATGGAATAACTTGGAGGTACTTTTCTAGCACCAAGAAGAATCAGGCAGTGAAACAACTTTGGGGTATATGCTTCTCTGAGTACCAAGAAGAGGCTGAATCAGCATCTCTCAAGAACGTTTCAGATATAGTTTGCAGTTAAATATCAAACTTCTTTGCTAAGGTAAACATAATTCTGTACTAATTTGTTATTTCTTTGTTAAATTTCTATATTGCCCTTCATTCAAGGATCACAGGGCGTTTACAATATAAAAATACACTCACTGAGGTCCATCTACCCAGAAATGCTGCTGAAACACCCGTACACTACTGAGACTCCTCAAAGCGTTACCTGCACTATTTCAAACATGTCTTCACAGCCTTAAAGGCTTGAAACTTGTCCCCCCCCCCCTTTTTAAAAATGAAGCTGCAGTTCTCAGGGTGCTGAACTGTGACACAGTGCTTTACCACATTCTGCATCTGTATGGCTTGATTAGGATGTAAACAGCAGAATACACTTTGCCTTAGCTGATGAGTCAGAACTTATTGGAAGTCGCCTAATATCAGATCGGACTATTTTCCCACCTAGCCCAATAATGCCTACTCTGACTGGCAGTGGCTCCCGGGGTCTCAGGCAGGAATATTCCCAGTCTCTTGCTACATGATCCTTTTAAGTAGGAGATGCTAGGAACCGAAGGCCTGGGACCATCTGTTTGCAGGACAGGTGCTCTGCCACTGAGTCATGGGCCCTTCCCAGTTCTTGTGTTAGACTAGGTGACCCTTAGGGAAATACACCTTAGTGAGCTGTAGCTATCCCCTTAGCTGCACAGGCTCCTTTGCCCACCTCCATGTTGTACCTCTGCAGTGTATCACTTAGAGATCAGCACAATAAGGTCCCCTTGTGCTCTGTTCTTTTGGAAACAAAGGATTGCTGTGATTTTTGAAAGACAATAAAACCTGTTAGCATGTTTTAAGTTCTGTTATGAATTAGATCCTTGGTTGGTTCAACAGGGATGGCATTCTAAAGCTGCCTCCATGTTCGCTGTAAGTACCGCCTGGATGCTGTGTAATGCTCCCAGAGAGGAATTTGAAATTGCTGATGCAGTGAAGAACTTGAGGGGAAAGGGAGAAGGAATACAACCTACCTAGCAACTAAATTGAAAGGTGGCTTGATCTGGTATGAGGTGGGGGGGGGAGAGACCTTTTCCCCAATATAATATTATTGAGGAGCCAATAGACGCTTTGATCTGTCATGGAGATGTAGAACAAGAACCTTTATACAGTAATTGGACTAATTCAGATCAGTGCTGGTCTGCAATAGGATTCTGTGGATTGGCCTGTTGGCGAGTGATGGAACTGTTAATGGGAAAGTAAAAGCGTTTGAAGTGCTCTCCATCTTGACTTACTGTATTGTTGCTTTAGAAGACAAGCTCAGTAGGATATGTTGGTCACAGTGCGGCTTGGAGGGCAATTCCTGGCCTGCCTAAAGGTAAAGCTAGAGGAACTGCTGGACCACAATCCTGTTAGTGCTCTTCCCCCCTTGATCTGAGTTCAGAAGACACAGCGCTTTCCCTGCCCTTTGTCAGTAGCTTTGTGCTGGTGGCAGGGAGCCACAATTCACACCCAGGCACTAACCACAGCTCCAAATCATCAAAGCCTCCTGCTCCTGCAGGGAAGGGGTCGTCCCCCCCGGTGTTGTTTCTTTTACAATGACTGGGGTGGGCACTTGGGCAACCAGGTGGTAAGAGTTTGGGGGCAGCAGCATACTTGCAGCTTCTCTAAACCTCAATGGAGCCTCTGCACTGTAGTTTATGAGGGGGTCTCAATTCAACCCTGATGACTGTAATCTTCTTTTATAATGGATTTTTTCTTCTTCTCAGAGATTTGGCCTGTGGCGAGAGCAGAAGGGAGACTTGGCCCCTGTGAGAAAATTCACAGTGCTAGATCACATGTAGTTGTCAAAGTCATTAGCCACTAGTTGCATTTTCACTGTATCACAGGCCTCCCCCCCCCCCAGCTCTTCAAGGAGATGCTGCTTATGCTTGCCAGGGTAATGAGACCTGGGGATGTTTTACTGGCAGCGCAGGTTCACATGGGTGTTGTTGTAAGTCAGAAGGACAACCCCACCACCTTCTCCTCCAGGTGTCTCTCTAAAGATACACCCCACACTTGGACCGGTCCCACAGTTTCAAGTGGACCCTCCTTCCTGAATGTCTGCACTCTCAAAACACAGTGCTTAAGGTAAAGATGAGGAACCTCTGGACTTCCAGGTGCTGTTGGACTCCAACTCCCATCAGTCCCAGCTAGTATGACCAAGTGGTCAGGGTTGATGGGAGTTGTGGTGCAATTACATTAACTGAATCGTAGAGTTGGAAGGAACCACAAGGGTTATCTAGTTCCCTAGTCCCTGCAATGCGGGAATCTTCTGCCCAGTATGGGGCTTGAGCTCTTGATCCTGAGATCAATAATAATAATACATTATTTATACCCTGCCCTTCTCGCTGGGTTTCCCCAGACACTCTGGGCAACTCCCAACAGAATATTAAAAACACGATAAAATATCAAACATTTAAAACTTCCCTAAGATCAAGAGTCTCGTGCTCTACCAACAGACTTATCCCAGGTTGCCCATCCCTGTTTTGAGCCCTGCCCTGCTGGTCGGATCCTCACTTCTGCAATGCAGAGAGAAGCCATATGCCCTACACGGAATATTTCAGTCTGTGTTGCTAAAGGTCTGGAGGACAGACACCTACAGAAATGCTGCCTACCTGTAAGGTGAGAGGAGGCAAGGGAGGAATGAGCTCCTGTGCCATTAAATATTAGTTTTGAGTAAATGTTGCTCTCTTTTGGTTATGCACGACTAGAATCACCTGCCCCAAACCCCTCTTCTCTTAAAGCTACAAGAGCCTTTCCTTCCTTTGCAGCTCATCACTCTGGAGCTGCTGCCTGAACTAGACCAACCGGTTTATGTCATGGTGAGCTATGGGGGAAAGGCCAGACTTGTAGTGCTGTCTACTTTGAGCAATCTGGCATGGCATTTAAGTTAACGTAATTGCTTCATAGGAGAAACTAAAAAAAAAAGGTGGACCTCCATGATTTGAGGTCACAGTATCCAGATGTGCTGGGATCTGTGCTTGAGATTAGTAAGTTGGTGGCATGAATTCTGAAGGACAGATGAATAACTTGGATCTTAAGATAAGGTAACGGAAGGAAAGTTCCCCCCTCCTCCATGCAACTACCTGCTTCTCCAGGTGTTTGTGGGACCTCTTGGGCAAAGGACAATTCTGGGTGAGTCTACCCAGCAGCTCCTCAGACCCCCTTCCACATTGTTCTGGAGCTTCCTCTCCAAGAGGTTTTGGGGGAGCAAGTGGGGAGAAGAAGCTTTTGCTCCACCAGCCTCCTTAATTACAGCTAATCCACACCTTTCGTCCATTTGACTTTACATCAGAACATGTATTCTCACAATCTTGAATGAGCACAAGTTTATGAAACATTATTCATACAATATGACAACTACATCTGTTTACATCAAGATTATACTGATGTTTACAATTACAATAATAATAATTTACAATAATTTACAATAATTTGCAGTTCTCAAAACAGCAACCATTCCTCTTCCCTCTTACAATCTGAACAATCTTAGGTAAATTTGTCATCTCAGCAGTTGTCCAGTGTTCATATGTTATAACCGGGATGGGGAACGTGCGGCCCTCCAGTTGTTGGACTACAACATTCCTGACGGTGGCCTTTGCTGGCTGAGACAGATGGGACAGATGGGACTCTGGAAGAGGACGTTTCCTGGGCTGCTTTCTGGGCTGGGTTTTACACTATTTGCTTGGTCCTTGGTAAGCTCACCCTGTACCATTGAGAGCTACTAGTTTCCCTTTTTATCCTGGGTTGACACAAGCAATTTTCATGAATCTCCATTCAAGTTGCTTGACTCCCCAATTCAGATCATGCACATTGTGTAATAAGGGGGTCCTCTTGTGGTCAGGACATGTAATGACATGTTCTGCTAACTCCCTTTTTATAGGCAGAATCTCTAGTGCATGTTTCTGTGATGGTCTCAGAAGGTTCCACTCTTTCGTAGCCTGCAGGACTATTTCGGTGGCCAGGAAAGTCCCTGTGCATGAAATACTGTGGCTCTTGGGAAGGCACCTTAGGAGCTGTAGGACAAACCAGCTCTCCTCTCAATAAGGAAGCAGAGTTCTGATGTTAGAGAGGGTGATCCACATTGGGGCAGTTTGGGGTGCATGCTGGAGAACTGCGACCCATTCCAGTTTCTTTCCCCACCAGAGAAAAATTTAGATAATCTCTGGAGCTGCTTTAAATCTGTGAATTTCCCATGGTTCCCAGTGGGAGGGAAACCATATATTCACAACCATATAGGCTAGAAACTTGCTTCTAACAAGGGGAAGAAAACTGAAGTTCTCAGATGGCCAGGGACCTATTCTGAATTTTCTGTTCTTCTATGGCTTTGCAGCATACACACCACCTTAGTCTGAGGGATCTCTAAAAGGTTCGTCTAACTGCTCTAAAGCAGGGATTCCAAGACATTCCTGACTACCACCTCTTATACTTTTTCTGATAAAAGTTAGGAAAAATATTTTGGAAAATGAAAGGTTATCATCCCCTAACTTTTCTCGGTAACTTGTCCCATTGCTCGTTTCTGTTTTATTATTTGAGTTCCACTAAATACCTACCACTGCACCATGAAACTGTTGCTTTCACCCTTTCTTCTGTCACAGTGAAGCATAGCTGTCATTCCCGCTCCTTGAGAGCAGCTTATAAGTATTTAAAACCACGTTCCAACTTAATCTGCCTTTGTCTACAATAAATATGTTTTATTGTCTTCAACCTCTCCGCATGTCTTGCATCCCACTGCTTTTTTCCTCTGAATTTATTTCAGTGTGTTAATATCCATTGACAACATGACTATCAAAGCTGGGTGCTTTCTCCCTCCATTTGCGGGCACAAGCGCCGTAAAGCAGGCCTGCACCTCCAGTACCGCGTTGCTTCTAAGGCATCTTCCAAAGAGCATTTGCCTTTCTGGGAGCAGCATCGCCTGCCTGACTCATGTTCAGCTTATGACCTCCTATAGCCCCTAGATTCCCTGCCTGTCATCGTAATTAATTGTGCAAAGGCCTCTTCCGCTGAGATAAAGTTAGATGATCAAAATATCACTTCTGAGATGCGGCTGAACAGCCTGGAATGTTTGCCCAGGAATGGTGCACCGTGCAGCTGAGCATGGAAGAAATCCACGTCTCTTGTAATTATATCATCTCACAATTATACATGGTGTTTTGTGTAAATTCAGACAAATTACTGACACACACAGAGCATAATTGTCAACCTCCTTCAATGCATGGACTTCTGTAGAAGGAGACCCTTGGATAAAGTGGTTAAAGTTTCACAGGGTGATAATGTGTGGGTTGTAAGTGACTTTGTGAAACCTTCTGGAATAGGGTGTGGAAGAATTTCATGACACATTCTGGTACGTTTGTTCATTTAGTGGTTGGTAAATGCAGTTTGTTATAAACGAAACGAAAAGCCTAGGAAATAGGATGAAAAGGATGAACACATAAAGAGCAGGTGAATTCTATCTCAGAGGTTCTGTAATCATGAATTATGTTTCGGCCTGCGGTAGACATTGAATAGTAAGGAGGTAGAGGACTCTTAACACTTAACCGCTAGGGGTATTTATGAGGTTGCCCATGCAGGTCAACTCTGGGAGAGTGTCAGGGGCAGCTAGCCAGATCAGGAGGAGGACCAGTCTGAATGCCAGGCTCTCTCTGCTCTTTTTGGACTACTACTTTTCCCAAATGGAAAAATGTGAATTTAAGAGATGTTGATTTTGCTCCACTGATTTTTGGCATTAGGAGCAGGTATGAGCCACATAGTTTGTGCCTCTGCAAGCACGTTCAGAAATTTAAGATGGGTATCAGGCTCTCACTAGGTGGCCTCTGATGCTGGGTTATTCTTTTTCTGGGAAGTTCCTACCCCTGCGCATAGACTGTGAGTCTGATGATCCTGAAAATTAAAATTCAGCTAAATGCTGCAGCAGATTAGTTGCCGAAGAAGCCCAAGGAAATGGGAATTGGGGCTTCCTGGGGTGGAGTAACAACACTTACAACTCCAGTCCCAGAGAAAACTGCTGCTTCTGCTCCTGCATATATCCAGCACTGCATATTGCTTTCATCTTAAGAACCTTTGCATTAGCCACGCGCTCCACTTTCAAAAAATACTGCAAGGTGACATTCCCTACCTTGCAATAAATGTTGTTGTCATTGTGTTAGTCCAAAGGATGGGGGAGAAATTTGATTCAATTTGCATTTAAAGGAGAACTTACCTTTTGAAACGGGCAGACTGAAACACAGCTATCCTTTGAAATCTGCCCATCTCTGAATTTTGCAGTTCAGTTCCCCAGCCGTGTAGCTTCTTCTGTAATGTATATACTAGATGTGAATATAAATGCATATTTTAGTAAAAATAACACATATTAAGGAAAAATGCTTTGCAAAAAAAATTTACACAAGGAAACATTGCATACCAACAGTATATATTGAGAGAAAGTTGCACTACAATTCCGATGAATTTTCATGAAAACTTGTTTTTTAAAAAAACATGCTGATGTGTAAATGTGGAGAATTGAATTTAAGATTGCAAAAATGACAGAGAGAAACCAAAATCAATACCTTTGCCAATCCCCTGCTAGCCCTTTTCTTTAAAAAGGTCGCAACCCCATGCAATACTCTTGGGAAGTCTACATTAACCTCATGTGCCACTATGGCTGGGGCTGTTGCAGTCCAAAACATCTGGAGGGACCAGGTTGGAGAAGGCTGCTGTGCTAAGGGCCTTAGGATTCTGATGAACTGGGCATTGACCATTAATCTCCCACTGGGGCTGCCTAAGGCTGTGGAGCAGGGTCCTCTTTCTGCTGCTCTCCCTCATTCCTCATGCACAGCCGATCTGCTATCTTAGGCAAAGGCTATCCCCGGTGCAGCTCTGAGAAGCCCCCCCCCCCCACCTCAACGAATAGAACAAGTCTCCAGAGTGACTGTAGTCTCTGTAAGGTAGGGCCCATCACCTGCTATCAAGGACTGGCAGAATGCTGAAGAGTGTGCATGAGGGAAAGTGGGGCTAGAGTCTTGAAAGAGGGGATCAGCGATTTGTGGTGAACTGTTCTGGACAAGAGGCAAGAGCTGGAGAAAGGGGAAGCTTCAGAGCTGGAGCATAGGATGGGTCGGAAGAAGAGGACAAGGCAGGTTAGGCAAGTGAAGGGCCAGCTGCTTCCCCACCTTCTCCTGCACCACTGTCTCCCAGAACCAGGAGGGGATTGAAAAGGGATGATCAGAGGAAGTTGCCACACAGGCACAGTCTCTGGCTGCGTGTGTGCAGCTCGTCAGGGGAAGGTACATAAACTGGTGGAGGGGACTGGTTCCCTGCTGCTGCAACTGCTGCATAGAGGGCGGAGCTGGGAATAGCTGCCTAGACACTAGACTGGTGGGCATAGGTATCCAGAGCGGTAGAAGTGACTATAAGGACTCAGCTATACAGCTGCAAATAAAACGTTTTAAGTGTGTTTTAAGTGCAATATACAATGTGACACTAGATGGCAATGGTGAGCCTTATGGAAAATTCAATGTTGTTTTTTTAATTAAAAAACAACCACTTTCAGAACGTTTTTTAATATGTGTGTAGATTCCACCTAAGTGTTACCGTTGATAACAAATACTTCACTCTCCTCCATGTGCATTTATTTGGCTGGAAAGCAACCTTGACACCTTCTTAGCTTCAGCAAAGTATCTGTGTCATGTTCCACCCTCAAGTAGTGGAAGGTGACTCACTAAGCCAAATGAGGCACTGCCCCACCAACCTCAGCCAGCCCTCATCTGCCTTGCCTTCTTACCTGTAACCAGTCCAAGAGGCAGCAGCACCTGCCAGCTTCCTCCTCCTCCCTAGTCTCAGTGTTGCACCTGGTAGAACTCAGCAAGGAGGAAGATGGGGGCAAGAATTAGCCTGCACTGCCTGCCATTGGCTCTGGCGCCAACTACTGTTGGGCTCCCTGCATTCTGCCCCACCAGACCCAATGGGCGCCAGCCACCACTGCCATCAGACCATTTCCTGGGTCACCTCTCCATTTTGAAGCAGCAGTTCCTGGTTCCTGCAGCTCAGGCCGCTCTTCCTGGGCCACCCCACTGCCATGCAGCTTCCCAGTGGCAGCAGCACAAGCCAGGATCTTCCTGTTTCCAAATGGTGCCGTTCGCCACGAATCCTACGCCGGCGTTTCCCTGCAGCTAAATCTCTCGCCGGAGCCGGACAGCCATCAATAGCACTCGGTTAATTAATTTGATGGGAACAGCAGGGAGCGCCGTTTGCACTTAGTGAAGTTCCCAGAAACTTCCAAGCTCATCTTTGTAATTGGCCTCATAAATTTGAGGAAAGAGAGAGCTCAGCAAAGCACACGGGAAGGAGAAGGAGGGGAGCAGCATGCCGTGGCGGCCTTAGTTAATTTTATTGGAGAAATTCATCTTCCCTTCCCCTGCCGCTCGCTCTCCCTCCTGATTTGCCTAATCATGATAAACTCCCATTCATATGTGCACCTACTGCACAGCCATTCGCCGCCCTAAAATATTGACTCATGAATATTAAGCACCCTCATTAACATGCAAAACCAGCGGGTGCCATCTCTTCTGCCTATCCGAGCACTTGTAATTAAAAACTGAGCCACGATGTGTGGGACTCTCTGATATAGCCAATCCAGGACAGCTGGGAACCACAAGGCTGGGGCTGCAGTGTCCTGCGAGGAACACACCCAGGAATGCTACACCCCACAATCTTTGGGGACATTCTCAAGGGCTCAGCATCCACTGAGTAAGGTCTAAGTCAGAGGTTTTCAACCTTTTGGAGTTCATGGCTCCCTTAGCCAACTACATTCTTTCTGTGGTACCCCTGTGGGGCTCAGGAGCCCAGTTATGCAGAGCTGACAGCCTCTCGCCCTTTTTCGAAAACCCTTCCTTGTGGAGTGTTCCCTCAGCCTCCTCTCCCCTCTTTTTGGGAGTCCTCTGGGCAGCCGCAGCTGCCACCCCTGGTTTCTGAGCTGCCTCCCCCATGCCCCAAAGAGAGGTGCCTCATCACACTGCCCCACAGGGGCCTTGGAAGCACCCCACAGCCAGCCCCAGAGGCACCATTCACCTGGGGAGCTTGTAGCCAGGGCTGCTGCACAAACAGCTATGCAAGCCTTTGGGAGGCAGAGATGCAAGAGGGCATTAGAGGAGGGAGGGAAGGAAAGGAAAGAGGGACAGAAGCCAGCGTTGCCCATGGCACCCCAGACCATCGGCACACAGGTTGATAACCACTGGTCTGCTCCTGAGACTGGGAAGTTAAGGGCTGCTTCACCCATGGAATTTAAGGTGTACCTATGTACACTTAATGTGCACACCTATGTGCACAAAACACAACTTCAGAGCAACAAAGGAGTTGCCTTCTACCAGGCCAGATTTTTTTGATGGGCAGCAGAGTAACCAAAGTGTCAGGCACAGACCCTTCATATAATTTGTCTGATATCATTTACTTTATTTGTTTACCTGAGGCCATTGTAGCTGGAAATGTCAGGGACTCAACCTGCCTGGGACCTTTTGCATGTAAACAGTGCACTCTGCTATTGAGCTATGGGGAGTAGTGCTATGTGAACATCTCATCAGTGCTATGTGAACATCTCCTCAGTGCTATGTGAACATCTCAGTGCAAGGATTTCTGCTGGAGGAAGGAAACATTCTTCCCCTTGCTACTCCCTGCATGCCCCTAAATCTGTTCTAGGGGTTCCATCAACTCTGGAGCAGATTTAGGGAGGCTGTGAGGCACGTGTAGGGTGAGGAGATTGCAGAAGCAGAAATCTTGGTACTGATGGGAGACATGGCAGTTGAATACTGTACAAGGTCTCTGCCTACCAGCTGTTGCTAGTTATATGGCACTGGAGGGGCTCCCATTGCTGCTTACTCCAAACCCAATGCACGTGCACTGCTCATTTTTTAAGCTGCATTCACACGATCCATATTGATCCTGTAGTTTCTTGGCAAATATTCCTGTGTGATGTGTTTTTCTTCTCAAACCACCTTCAATCCAATTAGAAAACTGGATGTGGAGTAAGTGGTAATTTGAACATATCCAGTAGCCATTGCACTGGCACAGGTGAGCATACAAACACAGGTGACAGCTTAGTGAACAGGAGTGCCGGGGGGGGGGGCTGCATGGGTGGGGATCCCAAAAAGGTCTGTACATCCAGTGAAGACCTCCCTGCCTCCCTTTTCATGTGCACAGTGCACAACTTTGTGCAAAAGTGGCTTGAAATGCAGTGGGGTAAGGGAATGACCTCACTGTGTTTCAAGGCATTAATGTGAACATACTCTTCATTCAGGTTGCCATGCATTTATGATTATTTATTTACTGGATTTATTAGTTTCTTTTTTTGCCATGGCAACTCACAGCGACTTACAAAAGAACTTATGAAAAACAAAATAATGCAGACAGACATTAAAACCAAATATTTAAAATAAAGGAAAGGGTGCAGAAAAGATTAAAGAAAGAAAAACCTTTATCCAAGATGTATAAACTCCTCCTTGATTGGGAAGTCGAGGAGGTGGTAAAATCAGTTATGATTTGATGGGCCCAGGACTTCAGTTATAATATCCAAATGGATTTTTGGGAAAGACTCTGGAAGGTAGACATAAAATTCACCGCATGTTATAATCTGAAAGAAAATCTGCTGAAAATGTTTTACTGTTGGTACCTGACTCCAGCCAAATTAGCCAAAATGTATATAAAAAATTGAACGTTTGCTGGAGGTATAAGAAGTTAGAAGGTACCGTGATACATATGTGGTGGAACTGTGTGAAAGTTAGAGAACTATGGGACATTATATATAATGAACTTTTAAAAAATCTTTAAATGTTCATTCCAAAAAAACCTCAGAAGCCTTCCTTTTGGGAATCATATATAATGAAATACCAAAATTTTTAGAAGAACTTTCATGTATGCAACAACGGCAGCTAGAATTTTGATAGCAAAAAATTGGAAAGGAGTAGACATGTATGGGATTGCACAGACAAATGCTTGACTTTGGGTGGATTGTGTCCAGCACTGCTAAATAGTGAGTGGGGACTGGTCACTTATTGGGTGCACTGTCCCATCACATGGAGTTTAAAAGGGAAAGAAATTAATTTTTCCTCCAAACTAACACTCCCCCAACCCCCCAACCCCCCAACCCCCACTATTTATGGCTCTCTACATTCTCCCAGAGCAGCGTTGTCACGCTGGCCACGTGACCCGGAAGTGTCTCCGGACAGCGCTGGCCCCCGGCCAATAGATGTGAGATGGGCGCACAAACCCCAGAGTCTGTCAAGACTGGCCCGTTCGGGCAGGGGTACCTTTACCTTTACCTTTACATTCTCCCAAGCCTCCAGTTTGAACTACTGCAGCCATTTCTGTCAATCTCCTATTCTCTGGCCAATCAGCTCTTTCCACTGCTCAGCCAATCCCAAGCCAAAACTATTGCTATGGGCTGGCCATTGGCCATGCTGACCATTGGCCAAGAGCATCCAGGAAGGTATCAGGCTGTGGAAGGCTGCTGCAGGATATTCACTAGCTAGCTGTTCGTTTGTTTTTTAGCTGGTTCTTTAAAGCTAGCACTAGGATGTGCTAGTTTTAAAGCCAGCTAAGATGGCTGCAAAAAAGGATTGGATAAATTCATAAAAGGATGGACCTAATAAGTGGCCATTAGCTACTATGAGAGCCGAATTAAAGCTTCATCTTCAGAGACAACAGAGCTTTTGATTTCCAGATGCTGAGCAATCAGAAAAAGGGCCATCAGCTTTTATGCTCTGCTTATGAGCTCCCTAGGACAGTCATTGCCGCAGACAGAATACTGGAATAGCTGGACTTAGATCTCCCAAAACAATTCTTACATTCTTAAAAAAGAAAGTGGCAAAGGGCAGGATTCTCATGTAACTGTGCTGGCCTAGGCAACTTTGTGTGCAATCCAGTGTGTAAAAACCTCATATGGGCATTTTGACATGTTCTCCAACAAGTTTCCTTCTCTTTGCCAGTGTCTGCCCAGGGGCCATGGAGCTGGAAAGTGGTACAAAAAATTAAAGAAGGTGAAGGTGTGCACAGTCTCAACTGGATGATGGTTTTAAACTCCCTGTTTTTCTTCCAATATGCACCAATACTAGCTCCCCATTCTGTGATGCTTGATAAGAACACCATCACTTTCTTGGTACTGGAAAACAACAACAGAAGGAAATCTCTGGTCCCAAACCCCCACTGCTTTGTGGCTATACTCATTCATGAGAAAGGCCTCAGGAGTAAACCTGAGGAAAAATCTTGTGGGACATCTTCTGGATAATGAAAGCTAAGGCGTAAACCCTACAAAAATCCAGAGTGGAATCCCTAAGACAGTTGGATGGTGTACATCTCCTTCTGTCAACTCCTGCATCCAAGCTGATGCCTAACACATTTCTCTGCTTTCCTTTGGACCACATCAGTGAGGCTGAGAGTGGGAGGCCTTGTCATCTGGGCAGCCCAGGACTCCGTACATGCTGCCCAGGCTTGTGCCTCAGGAAGGTCATTATGGCATTGCTAACACAGAAGAAACAACACTGGAGGCAACATTGCGAGTTACCAGTCTCTGCAGCTACAACAGGTGCTGTGAATCGCCAGCAGTTTGCCTTCACACCCAGAGGCACACTCCATTGTCTCTCGAGACAGATGGATGCCAGCAACAACAATAACACACAAAACCAGCCCACCAAGTGTACTCCTTCCATGCAGCAATGGGAGTGCAACACCTCTTCTGCTCTTTGGAATGGACACCAACAATGAAACAGGTTCAACCAGGTGTGGCTAAAGCAGGAGAAACTGGTCAGTGGGCATTGCCTTTTGGTCTGGTGTTCTGTTATCCTCTCAGCCAAGAACAACAGACATAGCACATGCTGAGAAGTCCTGATAGCAGTTTATTTAATTGAAAATATTGTTCATCCTGCCTTTCTGTCCCTCAAGACCACCAAGGCACAATATCAAAGCACATCCTCAAACAATTTAACAAAATAAAAGCAAACACAAATATTAAAGGAACCACAAAACAAAAGAGACACATCACTTTGGCAGGAACACCATAACAAGTGCCAGGAAATAATACAGATCTATTTTCAAGGCTATTTCAGAGATTGCTGATTTATCAAGCATTCATCCTGATTTGCTTGCATAGAGGCCAGATTATATTGAGCAACTGTTCTGCTTTATTTGCAGGGCAGTTATATTACAATGAGCATTTGTCCTGCACTCATCCTGATTTGTTTGTCTACATGGCGACAGAGCCTTTGGATCCACTTTGACTGAGCAAACTTAAAATTCTGGTACATGTTTGAATCCATCCCACAAAACAGCGGCTGTCTCTGGAGACACCCTCAGTTGTTACTTATCCTGAAGACATCCTAAAGCAGCATTTTCACTAGCTGGGTAAAGAAGGAGGAGGTAGATGATGGGGCTAAGTGAGCTTCCCTTGGAAGGACATTCCAAAAGCTAAGTGCCACCAAGAAAAAAGCCTCATGTGACCATCTACCGGTACCAGATCTCTGATGGCAGAGGGATGCAGGTGGAGAGGGTGGGTGGAGCTCTTAGGCAGAGCTGAGTGCCCCAGCAGCTTCAGATTATCTACCCTTATGCCTTGTGAGAATGCTCTTTTTCATCCTCCTGACATTTCATAGAATCATAGAGTTGGAAGAGACCACAAGGGCCATCGAGTCTAACCCCTGCCAAGCAGGAAACGATGATCATTTACTTTGATCTTAGTGGCCTTTGCAATAGTGAGGGTCCCAACGCTTGCAAAGCAGCATTAATAAGTGGCCCACATGTATTGCTCTTCAGGTGACAACAGATACCTGGGAATAAGGCGAGAATGGGTATACTGGGTGTGCAGAGTGTTGATGATATAGTGGGACTGGTAAAATGTTGCTATGGTAGCTCACATAAATGGGTGATTTTACTGGCGCAATCTGGAAAGAATGTCCCGGCATTGAGAGAGACCTAGATGGGAGGGCAGAAATAGGATGGTAATGGTGGGTCAGAGAGACAACTTCTGCAGCAGAAATAGGGCAAAATGTCTTCCTCCATCCCTACCTTGGACATTTTTGATTGTCACAATCAGGGCCCCTCCTGGAGTCTTTTTTTATTGCACATTTGTGATGATTTGTGCTTGTGATGCTATTGGGGCAGTCACACCTGATCCTGCTTTCAATGCTTTTGGTGCTGGCAAATGTTTTGGGGCTGGCCTTGCTGCTTCATTTCCAATCGGTGCCTGTTTGGATGAAAGTGCTTTGTCGCCCAAGAGCCAAAAAGAAAGAAATGGACTTTTGTGGTCGTGAAAGTGACAGGGAGATTCACAGAAAAGTGTGGGATGCATAAACACTCCACAAGAAAATCAAAGGTGAATGTAAGTCGGAACGCTTATTGTCCTATAACCTTATTGGACAGTTACAATCTAACCTCCCTGTCAGCTTTCTGTGAACAAATCAGGATAAATGATCAATAAATAGCTCATCTGGAGGAGCCTTTAACACTTCAGCCCTGCAACCTGTTTGGCCACTTAGCCTCTCTCTCAAATCTGGCCAGCATCCAATAGCTTCGTTTGGTCTTTCTGGCCCTTTTGCTTTCTGCTCCTTTCTCTGACAGTGTACCTACCTAGTGATGATGAATGATTTTTCATTTTGCTGGGAAAGTGGCACAAACAAGAGAGTTTACAAACTCGTTGCCTTTCGAGCCAAGACAATAACTCAGCACTTTGTCATTGCCGGAAATGGGGCTATGATATGGGCACTGATGATGGTTGTAGCAATATTTATTATGGTTCCCCTGTCTCATAGCAAATCTGTTACTGGGGTATAATTTACCTGTTTAGACCATGGCTCAATAATAACACTGAACAGCTTTATGCATCTGTTGAGTCTCTCGCTCTGTGTATACATCTGGAAGAACGCACAACTAGCAACACACTCTAAAAACAAAAAAGAATGCCAAGGTTGTTGTTGTTTTTAAAAAACCCACGTATTCCTATCCAGAGTTCATAAACAGAGTCCTCTAACCCCATTGTTCCACCATATTTATGGCTGTCTGTAAAAAATAACACCAAATCCATTTGGAAATGTTTGATCTGGAAAATGTTGGAATTATTGTGCCTTGTACATCGGGGGAAATTGTGTTGCAAAAATGTGTCTAACTGAATACATTTGCAAAAAAATGAAATTTCAAGCTGGCTTTTAAAAGGAAAATCTCATACTAATATGGAAATGTGAATAACTCGTTTTAGTACTGGAAAAATTAGGACCTGAAACTGACAGATTCACCCATCCCTAGGTGACAGCACTGAGAGACTGCAGTGGAACCCTATGCAGTGCCATAAGAATCTGTCTTGTCTCCCATGCTTTTTAATGCTATAGTGAAACTGCTGGCTGAGATCATTCAAAGGTCCAGGCTGAACCATCAAGCCCTCTGCAGTAATAGTAAAGATCAAACTGTGTTGATGATACAGGGCTATATGTACCAGCCCTGCCTGCTCTACTCCCAACCTTGCTGCTTGCCACAGTAGGCTCTGAAGGAAATGGGCTTGCTTAAACTTGCATACAGGACTCCCTGTGATCAGGAACCCTGTGTAATCCATGTTCCTGATCACAGAGAGGCTTGTAGATGCACCCAATTGTTGGCAGGCACACCATTTCTTTAGCAAAAACTTAGCGATGCTCTTCAAAACCTATACTGAGGATGGAGCCTTTTTATATTGTCCTATCTCTGGCCAAAGAAGGTGGAAGCCTCAAGAGGGTGTGAGGTGTGGAATCTCAGAAGACCTGTTGTACCCTCTCAATATTTTTAGATCCGATAGTTGCGAAATAACCTGTCACATCTAACATAGGCCTAAATCACCTGTGACATACTGAGGAATTTTCAGCCCACCAGCTATATCCTGTGGCCTGCCAGGGGCTTGACTTTGCAGTCTCAGCCAGGCAACAAAAGCAGAAGGTTGCTGAGGCTCCAGGTGGGGGGCTCTCATTCATATGGGGGGGGAGGCTTTCAAGTTCCGCAGGTCTAGAATCATAACATTTCCTCTCTTTCAGTTTGGTCATGGACCTGAACTAGCCACACTGCATGAATATAATCCTTTAGTGAATACCCCAGGAGACACCCCACCACTTAGAAGAGTGACTAGATGGTTGTCTCTACTCATTTTGCAACAGCTGCTGTAATAATAATAATAATTTATTTATAACCCACGATTCCCAGTTCAGAAAACCGGGCTCAGTGTGGCTAACAACAAATTTAAAACACTTAATTGATGCAACAAAAACCAGCATAAAATACAGTATAAAACATGAATAACAAAAAATTCAGAATTCAGAAATCAATTTAGGGGGAAAACCATCCAATAAACATTAGATGATCACCGGGGCTAGCTCGCTAAATTAGTCCTATTTGGGCCAGTGAAGAGAGCAGGGGAGAATTAGCTGTGGGATCCCAGAGCGGGTAATCTTCATAAAAAGGGGAGGGGGAGGGAAGGAAGGGGAATAAAAGATCAGGCTAAGTTCAAATTGAAAGCCAGGCGGAATAGCTCTGTCTTACAGGCCCTGTGGAAGGAAGTTAAATCCTGCAGGGCCCTGGTCTCATGGGACAGAGCAGTCCACCAGGTCGGAGCCATCACTGAGAAGGCCCTGGCCCTGGTGGAGGATAATCTGACTTCCTTAGGGCCCGGGACCTCCAAACTATGATTATTCATGGACCTTAAGGTCCTCTGCGGGGCATACCAGGCGAGGCGGTCCCGTAAATACGAGGGCCCTAAGCCACAAAGGGCAGGTAGGTAGGCAGGAAGGCAGGCAGGCAGGAAAGGGGATGTAGCATCCTATGGCACCAGGTTCATGGCATGGTCTCAGTGATTCCTGAAACTGCCCCATCACAAAAACACTCTGCATTTATACAGCGGCTTTAGAGTGCTCAAAGCACTTCACTTTCATTATCTCAGTAATCCTTATAACAATGGCCCTGTAAGATGGGTCATTATGGTCGCTCCCATAAGGGGTGTGGGTGGGTGGGTGTTTGTGTGTTGGTGGGGCTCATGCCGGAGGCAGGATTTAAATCTGAACTTTCAGATCCACCATCTTTTAGTGACTCTGCTACAATATTCTGCACTAGCCTTTCCCATCCTGGTGAACTCCACGTTTTGGACTACAAGTAGGGATGGATAGGCAAATGTGCCACTTTCAGATTCTCTCTTTTGCTTATGTCTCCATTCTCCATATTTCCATAGCTGCTGGTTTTAAAGACCTAATGAAAATTCATCAGCACTTTGGTACGAATTTCTCCGAACATCCACATTTTTGTATGTGGCTTTGCCTTACACATTTTTGCACTGCAGTTTTCCCTGGTATAAGGCATTTCTCTGTGTTATTTTTTCTAACAAACAAACTTTTTAACCTTAGTAAATGTATTTTTGCACATGTTATTTGGCTGCATTGAAAAATTCAGAGAAGTGTGAATTGTGAAGTACGCATGAGTTCATGTTTCAGTCAGCATGAATTAGGCAGGCTCACCTTTAAATGTGAGCTGAACCAAATATTCTCCTCCATCCACAACTACAACTCCCATTAGCCCCAGCCAGTTGATGCTACTGGTTGGGAGGAACAGGTCCACCCAAAGATCCAGAATGAACTGACGGAGATTTTTGCCTCTCCTCTCGGAGCTGAATACTGAAATGCTTTTAAAAAACCCCAAACAATTCCTGACAGAGGACGAAAAACAGAAACCAACTCTTTCTGAAGATGCAGCCAAGGAGAAATTGCTTGCAGCCTTAGTAGCCAGCAGAGGGAACTAGAGGACAAGGAAATAGTGAGCGATCAGCAATGTCAGCAACTCGCCCTTGTCTTTGTGCCAGCTAATCCCAGTTATCACATCATGTTCCTTATAATAGACCATCAATGGCCATCTTTTCGGTCAGAGCCAGGTTACAATAACAGGAATAAACAGTCATATGTAGGTCTAGTTTATTTCATTGACCTCCCTCCACACTCTGCCACTGCACCTCAGAATTTGAAGGCAAGAAAGCAGGGATAATCTGACAAATTAATTAATTTAAATTTTGGGCTAGCCCTTCTTGGCCATGATATCTTTGCTAGGTTCACAGATCATTCCCGTACTAGGCTGCGTCAGCATAGCTCTGAGGGTAGGGGAAGAAGACACCAAGGGTGGCTTTGACATCTCCTAACCTGCTACAAGGAGAACACAAGTACCTCCCCATCCTCCCCTCTCATCTTTTTGTAGTAATGGATGGTGCAAGAAGATTACACCTACAATGAAGCTTCCTCCATCTCTAGGCAATCCATGTTTTGCCTGCATCTTCTTGGGACTCTCTTTCCCCCTGCTTGTAGGTTACTGATTCATGGCAGGTGCCAATCTGTCATGACCTTTCACTTGGGTTGATAAGGGACAGTGAGAAGGACAACTGTATTAGGGGTTAGAGAACTGGCAGGGTAGAAATACAATCCACATGTGCACATGCCTGCAGGGAAGATGATTTTCTACCACCTCACTTTGCATTTGGAGAGTTACTCTCCGTCCTGAATCCCTGGCCTACCTGGCAGCGAGCCAGCATGTCGTCCAAAGTTCAGGAAACGCAGTCCAGGGTCAGTAAGCCAAGTCTGAAATCCAGCAGTCAGGAAACAGTCCAGAATCAAAGCCAAAGTACAGTACCCTAAAGATCCAGGAGCATCCAAACCAAGGTCCATCAACATGGGCAGTTGAGCAGGCAAAGCCCCTCAGCTCTGATTCCCTTTTGTACTTTGCATGCTGATTACAGCATCTGGGCTTGATGAGGCAGGTGACCCTCACCTGTTCCAAGCCTCCTCCAGCTGATGAGGCCCACCTGGCCAGCTAGTGAGCTGGTTTGTGGGCCCTTGCCTACCTCAGCCTCCTGCAGCCCCCCTCCTGCTGCTCCCTGTGCCTCAAAGAGTACTTCCTCCCCTAACCCCTGCTTGCCCTGGTGTGTCCCAGTCCTGGCTACACCCCTCACTGGGATCCTCTTCCTCCTCCTCGTCATCCTGTCAGATCGTGACATCCTCTAAACATAAGGTAATGCTATGCAATTTGGTTTTGATGGATCAGTTTTATCTTGTATACCATACAAAATTAATCACTGGCTTTCCTATTATAAAGAGTGCTATATTTCTCTTTACACCTGCTTTCTGCCTAACCAGGAACCTGTGTACTTGGCTCTTACGTTTACAAAAATGGGGACTCAGTCGTTGCCTCTTCCTCCCAGAATTTGTAGTATAATCTAATATCAGCAACCACCTAGCAGAGATGAATCCAGTCTGTAGTCTCCAACTTTAGACACAGTCTAAAATGCAGACCTCAACACATCACAATCCTGTCTAATTTTGGGTGATTTTGTCTCTGCCCCTAACCCTTGCTTTGAATAACTTCTAGCCTGATTAAACATTCTGCACCACTTGAAAACTTGTACATTATTTTGCAACAATTTTGTTCGTACTAATACTGTAAAGGTATAGCCCATCTGTGGATTTTGGGTGCCACCACCCTAAAAGGCACAACTCTTCTATTCTCCATTTTACATGCACAGGAAGAAACAATGCATTCAGAGCGCTGCCCAGTGCCTACACTGGGATGGATCATGCCTCCAGAGGTGAGTGTTTTCAAGTCCTGTTCTTTCAGGTAATAAGAGGTGGACTCTTTGGCAGAAAGACAGGATAAAAATGAAACAACACCATCTAAGCATAGCCCATATTCCATAGACTTCTAGGTAACAACAAACCATCTTCTTTCACAGCATAGTTGTCAATGTTTCCCTTTTTAAAGGGAAATTCCCTTATTCCAAATAGGATTCCTCTCAAGAAAAATGAAAAGTTGACAGCTATGCTCTCACAGTATCCATTTTAGTAAGACTTCTGTTGCAAATGCCACAGAGCTTCTTGGTAAATCTGCCTTAATTTGACCATATCTTATTATCAAGGTAGATTAGGCACAACTGTGGTTACTAATTAGAAGTCTCCCCAATACCTACCTCAGTCTTTAGTGTCATTCCTCATGATACTCACTCAGAGTTACTGCTAAGACAAGATTATGTTGGGGGACAAATTAGATTTCCTTTGCCCATTCCATATATAATTACATTTCTTCCACATCCTTCTACGTTTCCCCCCAGGTAGTTTTCCCTCTTTCCAACTCTTGTTCTTGGGCAACCTTTCAGCAGAAACTTCTTGCTGTGTCTGGGCTAGAAGCAGCAGAAAAAAGCACCACATTTTGTAGTGGCAATTTCAAAAGTAGGCTAGAAAGTGCAAAGGCCAAAGGCTGGTTAAATCTGTGAAGCCAAATGGGAACTCAATAGGATTGAGGTGAGTAATGGATTGGGGCTTTGGTGCATAGCTCAATACACTTTCTCTGTGACTAGCAGAAGCTGATGCGAAAAATGAGCAGACATATGCACATTATATCCGTTGCATTTATCCAAATGAAAAAACTAGGACACAATTTGGTTCACTTTCATACATTGGCTAGAAGTTCAGGATTTAAAAGCATCCATGGTCCTAATTGAACAGCAAATAGAAGGCATAAGATTTCTCTGTTCTGTTTGGGCAAATTTTATTTATTTCAACACAATTTGGATACCGTAAATAAAACCTACATTGTACTGCATTGCAAAATCTGGAGAAATACAAATTTTAAAGGAGGTGTGTTGGGGTTTGTAGAGTGCAAATTACTAAACTGGTTTGCCTTTAAATATCAATTGAATCAAATTTATCTCCCATTCCTAATTCTAATTATGACTTACACCCCTGGTGTCTTTTTCCATACTTTGAAGTCCAAATAGAGTATTGTTTACATATGTGGCACTGAACTGATGTGAACTTATATTCTAAAATGTTTTAATGGTCTATTGATTGCTAATCAAGAAAGTGAGTAAGTAAATACTAACATGAGTGCTTTAACCCCATGAAGTCAACAAACTCAAAGTATTTCTGATCAATCCAAAAAGGCTCCATAGTCAAGGTGTACTTCTTGCTTAACCCAAGAAAGTGATGCAATAAACTGGTGATGATAACTGCCTACAAGCCCTGCTTGCTGCTCCCAATCCAGAGAAAGTGACTTGTGCTTAACTCCCATTGGCCTTTTTCTGAATTGCGGCCACTGAGTCTACACATGTGGGATTTTGCAGAAGGAGCATTATCCCAATAGAATGAATTTTTATGGCAAATATGAAACCTATCAGGTATTAAGGTTTACCACCATAGAGTTGGAAGAGACCATGAGGGCTGTCTAGTCCAACCCCGCCCTACAGGAATCTTTTTGCCCAACGTGGGGCTCAGATCCACAACCCTGAACTGAAGTGTCTCATACAATACCAAATGCCTTTCAACACATTTTCCTGTGGTGTCAGATACTTCCTAATGTTCGATGTAGGCTTCAAATATACCAGGCGAATGAAGGTCACCATTTGGATATAATGTCAGGATATGCAAAAGGGGGGGAGGGTATTCAATAATACATTATTCCATATGTTATGCAAAAGGGAGAGGAATGGATCTGGAAAACTCTTAAGGCGTTGCAGTTTGTATGGAATATGTTTCATCTGAATGTTCACTTGTAAAATATGTAGCATGGCAAGATGAAAGCATGTAAATGATGCTGGATACCAAATGGAAAGTATATTTTGCATGTTTATTAGAGGCATAGCTTAATAAATATCTGCAGAGGCTCATTATCAATAGTCAGCCAATTAACAGCACTTAAAGATGAGTGACATAAATTGAAATGGATGCAAATGGACAAGATAAGAATTCTGATATGTTAAAACTCTGGCTGTGCATAAAATGAGTGGTTTCCAAGCCAGCTGCTGAATATTAACAGCTTCATCTGCAAATTGATGCCAAAAGCATGACAGCAAACTGGTGACGACTCTGTTTGGGTTCACCAGACCATATGGCAACCCCCATCCCCAGGATCGGCAATTTGTAGCAGAGAAGACTCCTTTGCCATTGCCACAGGGTAGTGCTGTAAAACCACTGCCTCTCTAATCTCCCATGCTCTTGCTGCAGCAGAGCTCCTCTAAGGTAGTACTATTATTATTATTACAGTGGTACCTCGGGTTACATATGCTTCAGGTTACACTTTTTTCTCCAAGGAGCTCAAGGTGGCATACCTGTTTCCCCATCTCTTTTAAATCCCCATAATATCCCTGAGAATAGAATATGTGTGTTTGTATGTAGGTGCAATTTAAAAGGAAAAATGAGTATGACAGTGGTTTGTGCTGAACTCAGGGACAGCCTTGCGATGCAGTGAGATGAAGCAGAGTGATGAGGTGATAGATAACGGAAGGAATAGATGCCAGAATGATGCAGCAAGTGTTGGGCCTAGCCAGGCAAGGCAGCATTTGGGCTCTGCTTCAGACACCAAAATGTCTTAGGCTGGAACTGTGAATTCTCTCACTTGTAACTCCCCTTTCCTTATCACAAGCTTCCCCCTCACCCCGCCATCTTATTTCTCCCTTCCAGGTTCACATGGGAGGAGGAGGGGCACATTTGCAGAAAGGAGGGGCTTAACCTTCTGGTGCTGCTTTGGCTCTTAAACTGTACATTCCTAAGGCTGTTGAGGGGAGACTCCAAAGTGGTTTAACCAACCACCCAAAGCCATTTCAGGGGCTTGCAAGCAGGGTGGTAGTGAGGGTGGAGGGGTGTTCTTGTGGTCCCCCACCTTTTGAACTTATTAAATAGTGGGTGAACATAGCAGACAACACAGAGCTTTCTCCAAGTAGTTCTTTATAAGTAAGCTGGAACTGAACTGAACAGCCAACAGCTCAGCCGGCCTGCTTTTATAGGCAGCCAGCTGTCAACACTGTAACAACCACCACCTAGGGTTTCCTGCCTAAATTAACTGACGTGGACCTGAGTGAAAACTATATACAGTACATGATACCCCTGGTGGCCAGGGTGATAACATCAATACATAACAGAACTTCTGTTTTGTTCAACTGTTACCCTCTTGACATTGATGGGAAAAGCCCTGAGCTGGTCTAAATTGCTCCTCAGTTTTTGGGGCATGTCAGTAAACCGGGATGGCTTTGGAACCTCTGGCTCATCCTAGCTGCTTCCGCTTCTACCTTGGCTTGCTCCTGAACTGCTCCCAGACTGGGCATGCCCCCCCACCCTTTTCGTCCTCAGTTGGGCCAGAGCATTGGAAATTTCTAGGGGAGTGGGAGTCCAGAATCACATCTCCATCTCTGAGGCTGGAGTTTTGACTGGCTTTGAAAGTGAATATGTCAGGTTTGCATCTTAAGAAGCCCTGCATTTTGTTTGGTCTTCAGTCCTCATCCTCAGCTGAAATGAAGCCTGAGTAACATATTTACTCACATCCATTCCTGGATTGTTGTCGTAGCTGCTGCTATTGCTGATTAGGGGTGGAGGGATCTGTCAGTTTCGGTTCTCTGTTGTTGTTGTTTTATCTTAAATTTGATTGTCAACGTTTCTGCAGCAATCTGTGTGGGTTGGTTTTTTTTAAAATCCACATGGATTTAAAAAATCCATTTATTAAAAATTGTTAAGCACAGACCTGCTTCGGACATGCGTCTCTCCCTAACCCTGCAACTGTGTAAACACTATGCATTCCCATTCATCTGCTGAAGCTCACTGGCTGCCTCTGAAACTGGAGGTTCAACTTAGCAATCAACGTCATCTTTTACCTGCTCCTCTCATGTGGTCATGTGCATTAGTTTATCATATTAAATACCGGTATTTGTTCTTTTGGTGTCATAATAAAATAGAACAGAGTTGAATAGTGAATTCATTATTTTTATTCATTGTTTGTTATGCCTGTTATGTGGACATTGTTCAGTTTGGTTCTGCATTTTTAAATGTTTTATTTATTGTTTATGACCACTTTTGTTATGTTATAGTTATGTATGTTTTCATGTTGTGAGCTGCCTTAAGCATGGTTTGAACTATAGAAAGGGAGCATACAAACTAAAATTATGTATGTATGTATATATATATATATATATATATATATATAGATATATATATAGCCCATTTAAAACACATGACTTCATGGAATCACAGAACTGTGGAGTTGGAAGGGACCCCGAGGGTCATCTAGTCCAACCCACTGCAATTCAGGAATATCAACTAGATACAGAACAGGGGCAAATGCAGTATTCACTATAACACACAATTAAAAACTGCATTCAAAACAACAACAACATGGAAAAGTCTTTGCTTGGTTTGATTCCTTGTTTATTTGCAAGTGTGTGTTGCTTCACGACTTCCCCTTGCTCTGTGACAAGCTCCCTATATATGGGGGAATTTTATCCACCCAGCCAACCATTGTTCTGCAATTCCATTCCACCACACCCTGAAACAATTAACAACAACAACAATACACGAGATCCAAATTGCATACCACACACTTCACTTCTAGCTTGATGTCCCCCATTCTCCCGCCCCCCCTCTCTCTCACACACACACTTCAAAGACAACCAAGGTGATTAATTTTTGCTGAGCCAACTCTCCTTCGGATTTAGGCTATCCAAAATTTCTCATCAATTAGTGCTTTCTTCCATCAGGTAAAACAACAAAATAGCTAGTGCTCAACTATGAGTTGTATCCAACCAAGGCTGTGTACACAGTATATGCTTAGAGCACAGTTGAAGCACATTCTTTCCTCTCAAAGAATTCTGGGCAATGTGGTTTGTTAAGGGGCCCTGGGAATTGTAACTCTCTGAGAAGTGAACAGCAGTGCCCAGGATTCTTTGAGGGAAAGAATGTGCTTTGGTTGTGCTTTAAAGGTTTAGCGTATACACAGCCTGAGTCATACTCAGAGCAGCAGACCCATTAAAGCCAATAGGCTAGGCTACCTTGATTCCAATGGGACTACTTTATAACTTAACTGAAGATAACCCTCCATGTAGAGTGGATTCTGTCTGTGTCCAGTGTAGTTAATGGCAGTGCAACAACAGCGGCAGTAATAATAATGAACTGAAATGAAAAGTGGCCAGATTGCTTGTTATCATCGCCCCAAACATGTTCTTACATGCATCTGAATGCTAATAATGTTTTGTCCAATCAGGGGATCGAAAGCCTTAACCTATAGCACTATATAAAGTTTTTTTTGTTTAATAATTTAAACACACAGTTAGGATCTTGCAAGAATGCAAGCAAGGGTTAGGGTGTGTAGAAACAGGATCAGTCCATTTCTGAAGGGGCAGGCATACATTCTCCTCCTCACCAACTAGGCCTGGTTGGTCACTGCCCGCCCCCATGTTGAACTATTTCTCCATACACACCCCAGCAATGTAAGACCTGTCCCCTCTTTGCCCGCAGACTAGCGAGGCACCTCCTGGAGGTGACACTTGTCTGAGAGAAGCCTCTGTCATCCTTCCCTCCCACCGCCACCCCCTTCCCATCTCATTGCTATGGATGGTGGAGGCGATGATTTGATTAAGCTCTTCACCTGATGGAGGCAGAGCAAGCCAGATGCAGTGGGAGCTGCCAGAACTGGGCCAAGGCAGGGGGATAGTATACAAACACATTTCCCAGGCCCATCTGTGCCATCCTTCTGTCCATTTTGCTTCCCATTATACCCTACAGTTCAGAACCCCACTTGGAACTGGGAATCTCTCCAGCCTCTGTGTGTGTGTGTGTATATATATTTATATATATATACGTCTGCTCCTTCTCCTTCAAGGTGATCTGACTCGATTAGTGCAATGTTGGCAGGGAAGGCCGGGCGTGTGTGCGAGCTTTCTGGGCCTCCTCTTCGCTCTCTCTTTTCTGCCTTAATTGGAACCCTCTGAGACCAGGCGAAATCGCATTAGCACCAGGCCCCGGCGTGCAAAGCCATCCATCTTTTTTTATTACAGCGTAATGGGGCTGCTCGCGAGGCGGCGTTCGATTTGTCACAGGCCTCGTTCGCTGATAACGGGCATTTGTCATCACTTTCTGCCTGTGTTAATGTCATCATCGGCGAGCTGACAGCCAGGCCCGTCGAGGGAGCACCGGCGACACAGCACATCCGTCAAGCTAATATTTCCATGGCTGTGGGGACCGGGCGGGCTACGGACACACATTAAAGCGCTGAGGAGAGGACGGGAGAGAAAAGCGCCATTGTCATTAATTAAAATGTTAGGGTGGATATGAAGACGTGTGCGCGTGCCGCCTGCCCGAGTGTGCCACGCAGCGAGTGTGACGTGGCCCGTGAGTGGGCCGGCCGGCCTACAGTCGCACGTCCCCTATTAACAAGCACAAGCTTGGATCATGAAGTGCATTTAAAAGCTATTTGGGGCTGGGGAATCCAGAGCATGGTGAATAGGAAGGTCATTGTTAATAAGCGAGGGAGGGGTGTGCTCTTGTGTAACCAGCAAGCCACAGTGTGTGTATCTTATCCACTCCTCCCCCCAGAGTCTGTTTGTTCCTCTGGCATGTTGTGGTTGGTCATTCGCAGACATCCTAGTGTCAGGTGCTTGGCAGCCATAGTGCCAATGGGAAGATGCCAATATAGGCAACAACCATTTTACATGCATTCAGTAGGTGTACAGCTGTGTGCTCACGCATCACCGCAAACCCGGGAGTGACTAGAAAAAGGGCAAAAACAGTCCTAAAAGAGCACTGAAGGGGCAGAAATGGCACAAAACAGCGCTTTGCAACCCCACAAGTCTTTACAAGTGCAATCCCAGGAGCCTTTGCACCAACCTTTGAGGTCTGTGGAGACTCGGAGTTTCAGGAAGGAGTTTTGGAGGGAACAAATGCCACCATTCATGCCAGTCTGGGGAGTGCTGCTGGTTTTTAAAAGGGTTTTTCTATGGTTTTCAGAAGTTTAGAGGATGTTTGCAGGCTTTTTCAATGGGCATTCCCAATATACACTATTTCACTTAAATGTGTGGTGTCTTGGAACATAACCCCCATGTAAAATGGTCGTTGCCTGTATAGATCAAAAGGCTGTCAGCCCCAGAGTCCGAGGTGTAGGTATCATGAGCGACTCATTCCCAGTCAAAAGCAAGCTGAATGTGAGTTACCAAGGCCATAAAATTCCATGATGGGCTGTTACTGCTGTTCATGTCCTCCTTCTGGGCTTCCCTAGGTATCTGGTCGGCCACTGCAGGGACCAGGATGCTGCCCCTCTATAGGCCTTTGGTCTGTTCAAGCAGGCTTTTCCTTCGCTCTTAATTTCACCACAGCGGTTGCAGACAAGACAATGGGATTGGGGGCAGTATTAGGCATGCAGGTCAGGCTGAATGGCTCTTGTGACAGAGCTGCTCAACAGTAACTGCAGCCAGCACTGTATACATGCTGGTTGAAATCTCAGCTCTGCCATTAAATGCACTAGGTGGCCTAAAACAAGCCGCTTACTCAGCTTCAGCAAACACTGTGATGTGGGAATAATTATACTTTCTAACCTACAGGGTGTTGCTGGGACTCACTGGGGACAGCTAGGGCCGGGAATTCAGGCAGGAGCTGGAACCAATGATGTCCAGAGCAAGCTAATTCTAGCATTGTTACCATCCTCTTCTTTGCTACAAGGGCAACACAGAGACTTTGAAGAGGGGAGCTGGTAAGGGGCAGAGAGTAGTCCAGAATCAGAGGTAGGAGCAGGGGCAGGAGAAAGAAATGAGGCAGGCTGCTGAAGAATCCAGGAAGTCGTCTCCTCCTGCTGCAGCCAGCTTCCTTCCCTCCTGGTCTCCCACAACACATAAAGTACAGTTGACATATTCCAAAAAAACCTGAACACGTTCGGAGCAACCCCCCTCCCCCATCCCCCATCTCTGTCGCTTGCCCCCTTCCTGCCACTCACCCCTTCCTCATCTGCCTGTTTGCCCCTCCTTCCCTTCCCTTTGCTGTCTTCAGCCTCCTGCTCTTGAATGATGTGAGGTCCCAGGAGGGCCACGCCAGGCCTGGTGGCTGCTGGAAATAGCATAAGGCCTAGTGCGACTTGGGGACGAGCCAAGAAGAGGCAGGTCCAGTGTCTCGCCAGAGGTGGAGCTGCTGCCGCCGAGGGCCACGTGGTGAGATCGCTGTTATAGAGTGTTATAGTAGACTGCTCTGACTGTAACCACGGTATGGGTAACTGAAGCCAGTCAGCTTTCTTTTAATAGGGTCTCAGCTAACCTGCCTAAGCTGCTAAAAGGTGCTCATAGCTGCCAAAACCACTTGTGTCTCCATAGACTGCACAACCTGAACCCCCAGACTCCATATTTGACATATTAGTTACAGTGCAACTCCATTCAAAACTGGTGGCAAACTATCAGTAGATCAGATCCTCCCGGTCATTAGCACCTCTTTCTATCTAGATTCAGTTTCAGCTTCTGTGCTTTCATCCACTGCAGAACAACCTCCCAACATCTCTTTAGGATTTCCACTTCGTCCTTTGGGAATCAGAGGTCGAGCGGTGTGTCATCAGCCCAAACTTCTGGGTGCCTTCTCCCAGCAATGTCATGCAGACATGGGAATTAGATGGTCAATAGGCTTCTGGCTGCCACACTGAATTGATACAAGGAGATGGCCAAGTTGCCTCATACTTTCCCCCTTTTTTGAGATGCATCCAGAGGTCCCATCAGGCACCAGGTGGTGTTGTTGTTTAGTTGTTTAGTTGTGTCGGACTCTTTGTGACCCCATGCACCAGAGCATGCCAGGCACTCCTGTCTTCCACTGCCTCCCGCAGTTTGGTCAAACTCATGCTGGTAGCTTCGAGAACACTATCCAACTATCTTGTCCTCTGTCGTCCCCTTCTCCTTGTGCCCTCCATCTTTCCCAACATCAGGGTCTTTTCCAAGGATGCTCCTCCTAAGAGTGTAAAGTGGGTCTCAAATTCTGCCTATACTGTATATATATTCCTACTGCCTCCCCAAGTGAATCCTTTTGAGAATTTTCAATGTGTTAATGAAAGCTTGGTTGTGAACAGATGGTTCTGCCATGAAGGATTCTGAAGCATGCGATAGTGTGATGCACAAGACATCCCTTATGCATGGCATGAAAGTGCTGCAGCCAGGGAAAAGAGCAGCTGTTTAATCTGGTATCACAAATAGATAGGGAAATAGTGTACAAAGCCAATTCTCTGTGAAAGGCGAAGTAGATGTGGTATTAAATGTGTGTTTGTCTCACTATCAACCCTATATCTGTAGGGGCACGTTCAGTCTGTATTGACAGTCCCAGTTGTAGGTTCACTATCACAAACCCTAACCCTACTAAAATAAACAGGTCAGTTTATGAGAGGCTACCGCTAGCAATACAATAAGACTCAGATGAGTATTAAGGTCATTCAGTATCAGGATGATATTGGCCATCTTTGCTAGCCCCAAGCAGGTACTCCATCCTCCCCATCTGAACTTGGGCCTGAAAGACTAAGGGAACTGTAACTGTTATGCCACATGTTCTAGTGCATTTACCCCTAACTTTCATTATTGCAAGAAGTAGTATATTTTTGGGGAAGCAGGGTTTTGTTGCACAAGACTTCCCAGTCAACCAGAATTGTGCAACCTGGATTTACCAGTATATGACTGAAACCTTCCCCAAACAGCAGGTCTGGAAGTGTCCAAAGTCAGCAGGTGGCATTTGGCATCTCTTTCATTATGTAAACATCTTCTGATTTTCTGTCCCACAAAATATGGTTTTATTAAGGCTACACAATTCCTTGCATGGGCGTGTTTCACTTGTGGGATGAGGATTATGGCACGAGAGGAGCAAAATATTGTGGGCAAAATAATGGTGGATTTGGAAATGGTTGCCAGCTTTTTGGGAATGGGATTTGGAAAAAAATGACACCACAACATTAATCCCAGTAAGTGATGATTTGCCGTCACAAATATGGCTTATTATTCACAGATATATCTATAACCTCAGAGGTGTCATGCCCATCACCACATCATTTGCATGTGCATCATGCCTGCAAACTTATACTTGAAGGTGCACATTTTATTTATTCAATTAGCCTGTTTCTTGCCTTGATATATCTTGACAGGACTTCGCTATGTGCTTTTTTCTATATGTTTGAAGTGGTCCTCAAGGCTAGTTATAAATACTTTGGTAACTATAAATGAGTAGTGTTTCAAGCAGTTTTCAAATATTAGTCTCAACTGTGTTAAAAACCGCCAAACCAGCATCCCACAAGCCTGTTGACCGCTGGCACCAGGATGGAAATCATTTACACCTGGAGGTCCAACCAGCTAGAAAACAGCCTCCAAACCACATAGTCAGTGGGTGGAGTACAACCACTGTGAGTAATTTTGGTTGGCCTACCTGCTGGTGCTGTAATGTGACCTCGGGTGGTAGAGATGACAAATACTTAGGGTGGGATTCACCTAATGAACCCTGATGGGGGACTTCTGCTTGCACAAAGGGGTTTTCCTTTCTCTCCTTCTCTCATGCCCCCCATTGGTTCAGGGTGTGTGAGTCAGGAGAACTTCCAAAACAATGTGCCCGGGGGGGGGGGGGAGCACCATTCTTTCTAGCAAGCTGAAATGCTAGTGCAGATGAAATATTTGTAATAGCACAGCATTTAATTCCACCCTCATTTTGCCTATTGACGGACAGAAGCAAGATATCATAGTGCCTTTCCTCATTTATGATATCTGTGGCACAGCCCGCCCAAACTTTTCTGTTTGGCAGTGTCTCTGCTTAAAACATCATCTGAACCATTCTGTGTACCCCACACACCCAAAGTGATGAGCTGTTTTGACCACCTAACTTGCTTTCCCCAGGACAGTCAATCTCTTCTTGTTGACTGAGCTTCACAATCCAGTTTTAAGAGACAGGATAGCACACCAATTCATAAATTGAAAGGTAATTTTGCTTCTCATCAGGCAAGTCCATTGTGGTACAGAGCAGCAGAGGGTGGGGGGGGGGAGCTGCAGAGCAGAGTTGTGTGTGTGTGTGTGTGTGTGTGTGTGTGTGTGTGTAGCCCCTCCAGTCCCCTCCTTTACCTTGCAGGGTGTGCTAACGAGTCCTCCCCCTCCCCCTTCCACGAACCAAATCCTTGGAGATGGTAAGTGCGGCATATCCCCAGACGGGGAGTGTAAATGCTTGTTCTTTGTAAATGAAGAACATAATTAACATTAAATTAAGGTAATACAAATGAAGACAACCCAGAGCCTGACAGGATGAGTGTTTGGGGAGGCAGTACAGAGAAGTGATTCATATTTTTAATTTACTGTGCAAATAGACTAGCAGGGCTTTGCGGAGTGGGGGGGGGTGGGAAAGGGGGAAGGGCGATCTTAAGTGGAGTGGGGATTCCCCCCCCCCACTGTTGTTTTGCTGTGCTTTAAGCACACAATGACTATTAAAGTCAACTGCCCATATAATGGGACATCTCCTACATGACTGAGCTCCGAGAGGCATCTTGGTTTAGCAATAAATCCTTTTAGTGCTGTCTGCCTGGTACACAACTTTGGGGGGGGGGAGCATAAAGAGATCACTAGGTAAATACACCTTCTTCCACCACCAGGATGTCCAGAGGATGGTGCCTCTGGCCTCCTCCCATTGACTGGGGTGGAGAAAGAAGAGACTCCCTACACACGCCATTACAAGGCTCAAGATAGCTCACACAGGTAATGACTCGGAAATGTAGCAGTTCCAGAGATTCTTAGAATGGATACACGCCTAGCCTGGATGGGACTCTCTCTAGCTCCTGGTCTGTGGAACCCTAGCAGCAACACACAGCAAATGCCACCCTTCCAGAAAAGCGTGAAACTGAGTAAGAAGTAGCAAGATGTAGATGTGCTTACTCCAATGAATGGGGACGGAGGCACATTTTATGTGGTCCAGCTGTTCATGCCTTGCTTACCAAAGCAGATGTCCTTGTTTCTGTCAGAGAAACATTTGAAACCACCAGAGGCGCCATCTTTGGAAGAAGATTGAGGGGGCCCAACACAACATCCCAATGTCGTGCGACGTCCTGATGTCATTCTGCTCCTGGCTCAGTGTTCAGCCAACAATGCAGGGGCTGGCCCTCTCAAAAAAAGTTTGAGGGGGCCCAAATAGCCTCGGCCCCCAGAAGCCAGTGCCTATGGCAACCATGCTGACACCATTCTAGATGCCCCCCAAGGGTACTCTGTAGTTTAGAAAATCTTCAATGATGAGCACATGGCAGTGTTTGGTTGGCATTAATACAGGTACTAGGAAGGAAATATTCTGATACCACAGGAAGACCAAAGACTTAATTCAGACAAGGCCTTGGGATGTGAGGAGTCAACTGGCCTCCAGTGTTCATTTTGTCTTTTCTCTTTTTTTGTGCTACAAAGGAAATATTTTACACACATAATGTATTATTAAGCTTTCACAATATTGTTTTTAGTCATGGAAATAAGTTATCTTCATTCAAGGTTTGGCACGTTTTCTGGGTGCTGCTTCAGAGCACTTGCAACTGTCAAAACCACACATGAGTAGTTTTGCCAATTTGCCAGGAAAAGTTGGTTGGAAATTTTAAAAATATGAATACCAAGATAAAAGTATGCCAGCTACACTAGGTGTCAGCCAGGATGTTCTATGGTGATTCCAGTTCTTTCCCACTGAGATGTTAGAGGGCAGCAAGGGGTCATTCTAAGTCCAGCTATTTTACTGCAGTCAGTTGGCAACCTAAGCAGTGACCACCTCCTACCCTTTCTTCCTTCCGTTTTGCTTTAACTGTTAGAGTCCACATATGGATTTGGAAATTGATAAGAGTTCATGACAGAGTTCACTGTCACATATTCATTTTTTTTTTTAAAAATGATACTTATTGAGATTTTACAGGCAATAAAAAGTTACAAGATTAAAAATAAGAAATAGGAAGAATAACAATAATAAAAGAAAAAAGATACAAAAATACAAAAACAAAACACATAAAAAGTAAGAAAAAGTTAAAAAGAAATCAATATTTTCATGTCTAATATTTCATTTACTTGTTTCCTGACCTCCTCACACACTCCTTTTTTGTATTCCAATTCACATAATTAATTCAGCAAATCCTTACCCTCTATCATTTATCTTTACTCAATATCTTAACCTATTATGACTATATATTTTAAACCATTGTCAGTCCGTAATAAAGCATGGGGGAACATAAAAAATATATATAAAAGTATTCTTGTTAATCTTTTTACCAATACCGCTTATTTTCAATCCAACATCCCTTTAACATTCATTAATTTTACAGTATTTCTGCAAGTAGTCTTTAAATTTCTTCCAGTCTTCTTCCATCTCCTCTTCTCCCTGATCTTGGATTCTGCCAGTCATTTCTGCCAGTTCCATGTAGTCCATCACCTTCATCTGCCATTCTTCCAGTGTGGGTAAATCTTGTGTCTTCCAGTACTTTGCAATCAATATTCTTGCTGCTTTTGTTGCATACATAAAAAAAGTTCTGTCCTTCTTTGGCACCAATTGGCCAACTATGCCCAAGAGAAAGGCCTCTGGTTTCTTCAGGAAGGTATATTTAAATACCTTTTTCATTTCATTATAGATCATCTCCCAGAAAGCCTTAATCTTTGGGCACGTCCACCAAAGGTGAAAGAATGTACCTTCAGTTTCTTTACATTTCCAACATTTATTATCGGGCAAATGATAGATTTTTGCAAGCTTGACTGGTGTCATGTACCACCTATATATCATTTTCATAATATTCTCTCTTAAGGCATTACATGCTGTAAATTTCATACCAGTGTTCCACAACTGTTCCCAGTCAGCAAACATAATGTTATGCCCAACATCTTGTGCCCATTTAATCATAGCAGATTTAACCGTTTCATCCTGAGTGTTCCATTTTAACAGCAAGTTATACATTCTTGAAAGTGTCTTAGTTTTGGGATCTAACAATTCTGTTTCCAACTTTGATTTTTCCACCTGGAAGCCAATTTTTTTATCCAAATTATATACCTCTCTTATTTGGTAGTAATGAAGCCAATCTCGCACTCTATCTTTTAGTTTCTCGAAGCTCTGCAATTTCAATTTGTCTCCTTCTTGCTCCAAAATCTCCCAATATTTTGGCCATTTGGCCTCCATGTTAAGCTTTTTCTGAGCCTTTGCCTCCATTGGTGACAACCACCTTGGAGTTTTATTTTCAAGTAAGTCTTTATATCTTGTCAAGACATTAAACAATGCTTTCCTGACAATATGGTTTTTAAATGCTTTATGTGCTTTAACCTCACTGTCACATATTCAAAACATATTTGAGGAGGATGCAGGAACCAGCCCCACCTACATGTGTACTGATCATCCTCTTGCTAGCCACACATTCAGCAAGCACAAGAAAAGGCCTTATATTAGGCCTGCCATACCAGGATTTCAAAGGTGGAATTGACGTCCGGGGGGAATTTCCAAAAGGTGGCGCTTTGTCCCGGATCAATAAAAAAAAAATCACATTTTTTGTCTTTTTGTAAGAAAAAGCTCCGCAACATTGGGATGTCCTGATTTTAATTTTTTGAAACATGGCAGCCCTAGCTTAAAAGGTAAAGGGACCCCTGACAGTTAAGTCCAGTTGCGAACGACTCTGGGGTTGCGGCACTCATTTTGCTTTACTGGCCGAGGCAGCTGGCGTTTGTCTGCAGACAGTTTTTCCGGGTCATGTGGCTAGCATGACTAAGCTGCTTCTGGTGCAACCAGAGCAGTGCACGGAAACACCATTTACCTTCCTGCCAGAGCGGTACCTATTTATTTACTTGCACTTTGACGTGCTTTTGAACTGCTAGGTTGGCAGGAGCTGGGACTGAGCAACGGGAGCTCACCCCGTCGCAGGGATTCAAACCACCCCCCTTCCTATTGGCAAGCCCTAGGCTCTGTGGTTTAGACCACAGCGCGTCCCGCATCCCAACCCTACCTTGCATAGATGTAAATATGTGGGATTCCTCCACATGAGCCAATTGCAAGCTCTACACACACACACATGTGAGGGGTGTGTGTAGAGGGGTGGGCAGCTGGTTAATTCAAGCTACCACCATGCTTCTTAACGCATGAAAGGTTGACTGTCCTTTTAAAAAAACTTACCTATTGTCACATGTTTATATGTAAGTCCCATGGCCTGGTCTGAAGGCACACGATCTGTCAATCTTGTTGAAATAAAGCATGGGGGAACATAAAAAATATATATAAAAGTTTAAGTTCATAATTCTACCAGTTCATTCTGCATAATGTGTAAGACATTTCTTTTTTCCTGAGTGTGGTAGGGGTGGTGGTGGGGGTGTGGGGGAGAAGCACCCAACACAGTTGCATCCTAGAAGGGGTGCTGGACCTAATGGTGTTCAGTTTCTCTATATCTTATTTTGATTGCAGTTTCTGGCGCTTCTGTTTTTTGTGTTAATCTTAGTCTCAACCAAATTACAGTACAATTTGAATCCCAAGACTGAGGTAGGACAGGGGATGATCCAGTTTTCGGGTGGGGTGGGAGAAAACCTGTGTTAGCTGAGAGGATTGTAAGCAAATTCTCTTAATTCATTTGCTTAATTCACCCCCCTCCAAATTATAGATATTTCAGATTTAAAAGAACAAAGTATGAATGCATTGCATTTGGCAAGCTGATCATTAACATGCTGCTTTAAAAAGTCATCAAGTTACCAATCTTCCTGTGTTTAAGTCTCCACAAGTCACAATTCCAACCAACATTTAACTATGTTCACATTTCAAACATTCCACTTTTGATTGATTGACTGATTGATTGATTGATTTCCCAATGGTGTGAAATTTCATTGCAGTCTAGTATCAGGGCTGCTGATGTAAGAAGAGTACAGGGAATACCCACATACCAAGCCCTGAGCCAGCAGTGTTCCCAGATCCTTAGCCTTCATTTTAAAAGAAGTCAATTGGACACCTTTGAAGAAAGTTAGAAAACAAAATGTTCTAAGGCAGATACAGAGAAGCTGCTGTTGCTAAAGATGCCTAATCACTTAAGATGACATTCAGCTAAGTTGTACTAGAGTAGATCTATTTAAATTAATGGACCTAACTTAGGGATATTCATTCATTTCAATGGGTCTGATGTGAGTAAAACTTAGCTGGATACCACCTTTAATCTCTGTTGCTATGCAATTACAGGCAGAAACACTGATCACCCCCACCTGGGACTCAAGAGGAGCATTTCCCAGAGCAGGAGGAAAACAGAAGACTATGGCTGCTGCTGCTTGTTTCTGCTAGCCTGATGCTGGGTGAAGGAAGATTGTCTGCTGTGTACTGGGGTGAGTTTGTTCAAGCACTTTGCTCTGTGTTCACATTGTTTCATTTTGTGCTGTGTCTGCAGTGTAAAACACCAATGGCTGGCTTTGGTATGGCTTACTCAAAAGGAACTCCCATGAAATAAATGAGGCTTTTTTCCTGCTGAGAAAACATGGTGATATTGTTATGCTGTGCCCCTTGTTTTCTATGTCCCCCAAACAGCCACTACTGGTCTGCATGTCATCACTTGGCTGTCATTTGTTAATATGCAGTAACCATAAAGAAACATGTAATACAAAATAAAACAGAAAATATAACAAAAAAATCATCAAGCACCGTACAGCTGCAAGTTAAAATTCCTATAGTGTTCTTAACACAATACTTTTTTGTTTATCAAAGTTGGCAAAATGTGTCTGTGGGTTTGTGTTTTGCTGAGAGTTTTGTGAAACTGCACATGGTTAGAGTATTTATTGGTTAGAGTATTTATCTTCCTGTTGTTTACTAGTATCTTGCTTTTCCTCCAAGATCAGATGCCAAAGTTATGAAACTACAGATACTTAGGTGGTGGTAGTGGTTTGCATCTTGCTATTTATCAGGGTTGACAAACTTTTCTCTTGCTTTTTGCTATAAATATCAGGACTGTGAAATGCTGCAGCTAAAGCAAGGAGGCTGCTTTTCTATCTTTCTTTACATGATCTGTAAATTACATTATATATTTGTATATTGCTTTTGCTCCCAGGAGTTCTAGGTTGGGCATGCTATCCTCCGCTCCTGCCTTTTATCTTTGCAACAGCCCTGTGGGGTTGGCTTGGTGAAGTTTATATATGTACATAAGCAGCAGTTCTTGCCAAAAGATGGATGGTAGTATGCGTGTGCACACAGGTGCCCCAATGCTCATACAGTGTACCAGGATATCCTACTGACATTCCTGCTTAGCATTGATGGCCCTCCCTCAAAACTGTAGTGACCCCCTACTGAGCAAAGCAACTTCCCTGTTGGCATGAGGCCTGGAGAAGTCTTGGAACTAAGTCTACCTCTGCCAGATTGGTCTTGGTTTTTAAAGTACTTGGTCTCTTAAGACCTTGCCTCCCTCTTCCACCTTCCTCAGTGGAAGGTGTAAAGCACAGCCTAAGATCCAATAAGCTTCGGACTTGCAGGGAGGGGCAGGAGCAAGGAGGAGGCGCCGGTTGGAAGGCAGCAATTTCCATTTTCCCCTTGGCATCTTTTATTGTGCTTGCTTTTGGGTGTAGAGTTCCCATTTACAGGGGCTTCAACGTTACTAAATGGCAGCACAGAGAATGCTGGGCTCACTCTCGCAAAAATCAATAAATGAATAAATAAATACAGGCAGCAAAGAGGCCTGAAATGATTCTCGTTTGCCGGGAATGAGAGACACCAAGTGTAATTTAGGGTTTGATATTATGAAAGCCTTGCTGCTCTAAAGCAGCAGGATGCTCAGCGGCTCATTAATAAAGGATAAACTTGGAGTCTATTTACAAGGCACTTTTTGGGATTATTTACACTCCATTATACATACGTAATGTTGTACATATTTACCGCTTGGCTTGGTGGTGAACAAAGGGATTTAGGAGAGGGGTTGCTCCTCTGACACCCCACCCCTTCCCCTCAGAGCAAGGTCACGCCAGAGGGGACAGCCAGAGCTTCAGGGAAGTATAGGCAAGGAAGAAAAGATATTCCGTCTATTTTCTGAACTAATATAGATTGGAAGCAGGTGTCTGGCTTGATGCAAGTCGAGCCAGTGGCATTCTTCAGGTATCTCTCTCTGAAGTGGAACAAACCACTTCTGTTGGAAGACCCTTTTTCTCTTTTCCCTTTCTCATCAGCATGATTACCTAGGCATGCCAATACTATTGCAAATGCTATGTCTGTGTTACTGAAACGGGTTGGAATTTGGCCTAAAATGATACAAAGCAGTTCTAATGAAGGGCAGTTCTGGTATGATGACATCAAAAACCTGGCCAAAGTTACAAATATGATCCTCGCCCCCATCCATGTCAGAATTTCCTGTGCATCAGTATCATTCCCAATGCACATTCATAATGTGTATATTATTGATACAGGTGGGAAGAGGTTGGGGATACAGCAATCTTGTGCAATGTTGTCCTTTGACTGAGGGAGGAATACATTTTCCTGCTCAGGCCCACCTTGCTTCCAATTTGCCCAGATCTTTAGGACTCAAGAAAATGTGTGTGCGCGAAACATTCGTTCTTCTACTTCTGTACCCGGCCAACACTGGCATACAGACAGGCACACAATTGAATCACTGCTGAGGTGCACCCACGATTGTGAGGTCTGAGGATATGATGATGATACCTGCACAGCTGTTGCCATTGGTTGCAAACTGCTTATGATGTCACAAAAGCACTGAGCAGCTGAGTGGATATAAAGGCAGGCCAAGGGGAAAGCCCTTCTCTGTTCCCCAGCAGGACACAACTGTGACATTCAGCAGTGCCCCTTTTTCCCACCTGGAGAAGGAACACTGGAGAATAGGAGGCTAGCAGCAGGATGCTATGGAGAAATAATAAGGCAAGTTTGTTTGCTAGGTGGGATTGCAGCTTGAAGGCTGCTGATTCCCATGGCCAGAAGCTTGCTGATGTCTAGCAGTGGACCTAACAGAAGCTGGCAGATGTCAGTGGGTAGATGCTGGCGAAGTTCACATTCAGGAGCTGGTGGGTGCTGCAAGGCTGAAGCAGGTTGATATCTGTGAATGTAAACTGGTTGAAGTTCACCTTCGGGAGCCAGTTAACAGCAGCTGGTGGATACTTGTGGAATAAATCCTGGGCACAAAAGTAAATGAATGAGGGTTGGATGCGTTCACTGGTGTTCTTCATGGATGTTGGCTGGTGTATGTCTGTCTGTATGAATGAATGGGAGCTTTCGAATGTGGTCAAGGTGAAATGGTGTGTACATGTGCATGAATGAGATGTGTGAAAGGTGGCTATTCATGAATAGATGAAAGCCCTGGAAGCTGGCAGACTGAAGTTAGCAGATGAAGTCACCAGGCAGAAGCTAGGAGCGGAGGTGCCTGGGTGATGCTGCCAGATGGCAGCTAGTCCACTCATTGTCCGCTTTTCTTCTTGTTGTTACAAAATCCCTTCTACAGGGTTGTCTGAAGCCAGTGAGTTTTCTCAAGACCACCCACGAAAGTATTGGAGAGAACGGCAGGGCTTGAACAAGCCAGTTTATATTTCTAAATGCATATACTGGTCATTCTACATTTTTCCTCATGTAATGGGATATCATGCATTTGAGTTGGTATCATTAGACATGAAGAGTGTGCTGGGTGAGAAATAAATAAGAAATAAACAAATAAATAAATCACTGTTGGTGTCCTCCTATGATTATCCACGTGGCCCAGGGCAGGGCTTGACTGGCCTCATAAGGACTGTGGCTGCTGCCCAGCAAGAACCGGGGTATTTGGGGGGAGCTTTTGCTGTTGTTACTGCTATTAACTTTTTGTATCTTTATTTTTATGTGGAAATTGTTCAGTTCGATTATGTAGTTTTTAATGTGTTTATTTTAAGGACTACTTTGCTATGTTTGTAATTATGTAGATCTTTTCATATCGTAAGCTGCCTTCAGCATTGTTTTAACTGTGGAAAGGCGGCATACAAATAAAATGATGATGATCAGGCCTGGGGTGGGGGGTTCGTAGTGATGCTTCCCCAGTTGTTGCCATTGACAGTGGGCTGCCTGGGATGTCACAGAAGAACATGATGGCTGAGCAGGAAAAGGCAGTTAATAGTGGGAGGGAGAATGAGTGAGGAAAAGGAGTCTCAGGAGAAGCTGGGGCTGAGCCAACTATAGACACAGAAGGGAAACTTGGTTTGACTCCTTCCTGCTTGAGTCGCCAACCTTCCCCTCCCTCAGGGCTCCTCAGTGAAGCATAGGAGTCAGCATGTGAGCTGCGATAAGCCACAAAGACCTGGCTTTGGCTGTCACTTCTGTTGTGCTCCCAAGAAAAGGCCCCAAAGGGAAGAGGTGTTGTTCCCTCAGCTTCCATCCCATGTCCCTGCTGCACTACAACATAAGTCTTCCTTGGCCCTGTATCTGAGATCCTTTCAACTGGCAGTGTTGAAGATTAATCCTGGGGCCTTGTGCGCAGAATGTAGGACGCAGCCTGTGACCCAGTCAGGCCCCTGGTTCATTGACATGGTGCCCATGGGTGCCATGGCACCCACAAAGGCCCATCAAGTTCCCAGTCATGCTCTCCATCTTCCTGACACACTAGACGGAATTCAGAGTCTCGAGGTGAATCTGTCCCCATCTCTCCTTCCTACTTGTCAACATCTGAGGATTCCCCATTCTGTGCTGACCGCAGGAGAAAATCTGCCAGAATTCTGAATAGATGCTGGGGCTGGACACCAAGGTGGGGAAGAGAAAGAGGGAGAGAGCGCTGGGAAGGAACTGTAGTTTGATGCTTAGAGTTGTTAGGACACCCTATTCCCCTCAGAGACTTAGAATTCCCAGTTCCCTGTGAAGACGGATTGATTGTTAAAGCCGGAACTCACTGGAATTCAGTTCTGGAATCTTTCAGGTGGGCGCCATTATGAGAGAACAAGGGAAGAAATTATGGTGAGTTCTGGCACCTCTTTTTCTAGAAAAATAGCACTGGAAATTGTAGGTGGTGGGCAAATGTTGTTGTTTAGTTGTTTAGTCGTGTCCGACTTTTCGTGACCCCATGGACCAGAGCACGCCAGGCACTCCTGTCTTCTACTGCCTCCCGCAGTTTGGTCAGACTCGTGTTTGTAGCTTCGAGAACACTGTCCAACCATCTCGTCCTCTGTCATCCCCTTCTCCTTGTGCCCTCCATCTTTCCCAACATCAGGGTCTTTTCCAGGGAGTCTTCTCTTCTCATGAGGTGGCCAAAGTATTGGAGCCTCAGCTTCACAATCTGTCCTTCAAGTGAGCACTCAGGGCTAATTTCCTTAAGAATGGATGCGTTTGATCTTCTTGCAGTACATGGGACTCTCAAGAGTCTCCTCCAGCACCATAATTCAAAAGCATCAATTCTTCGGCGATCAGCCTTCTTTATGGTCCAGCTCTCACTTCCATACATCACTACTGATGTATGGAAAACCATGGCTTTAACTATACGGACCTTTGTTGGCAAGGTGATGTCTCTGCTTTTTAGGATGCTGTCTAGGTTTGCCATCGCCTTTCTCCCAAGAAGCAGGCGTCTTTTAATTTCGTGACTGCTGTCACCATCTGCAGTGATCAGGGAGCCCAAGAAAGTAAAATCTCTCACTGCCTCCGTTTCTTCCCCTTCTATTTGTTGGGCAAATAGGGGTCTCCTAAAAACTGTCAGCACCCTTAACAAACTATTTGGTGGGCAAATAGGGGTCTCCTAAAAACTGTCAGCACCCTTAACAAACTACTGTCTCCTGGATTTTTTGAGGGAAGCCATGACTGTTAAAGAGGTATGATAGTGTTTTAAATGCATGGTGCAGATGTAGGCTAGTAAAGTTAGGATTGCAGCTTCAGGCAGCTCAGTTTTACTGAAAGCATCCACTTGAGATTACTGACCAACAGGGACATCTAGTGGTCATTCATTGTAAAACTTTCCATTCTCTGTGTGTACAAATTATTTATTTATTGTGTAAAAAACAAAAACAAACAAACCCCAAATGCACCCATCTTCCAGAAAGTACAAAATGCCACGTCTGGCCGGCCTTCCGTTTTATCATCACACCAACCCTAGGAAGCAGATTTATATGAGAGAGCTACTGGCCCAAGGTCACCCAGCCGAACTTTGGGATTTGAACCTCCAAACTCCAACCACTACACCAATCTGTCTCTCGCTTAATGATAACATGAGGGTTGATGTAAACCTAAGTTCGGTTGCCCTCCATGAGGGACTGAGCCCAGTGGAACGCCTTACCTGCAAACTCCAGCTGGAATCTTTCCTGCCATCTTTCAGGGGTCTCCTGAAAACTGCACTGTTTAGACAGGCTTTCATGACAGGATTTTTTCTTTCTTTAAATGAACCAGTATGTACTGATGTTTTTAATTATGCTTCACTTATATTTATAGGTTGATTTTACTGTATTTTACTGTAAGCCACCTTGTTATATTTTATGAAGGAGTGGATGACAAATTTTCAGATAAAGTAATAACTACAACTCTGGAAAGAGTTCATCTGGCTGAACTAGATGCTAAATGAAGTACAGTGGTACCTCGGGTTAAGTACTTAATTCATTCCGGAGGTCCGTACTTAACCTGAAACTGTTCTTAACCTGAAGCACCACTTTAGCTAATGGAGCCTCCTGCTGCTGTTGTGCCGCCGGAGCACGATTTCTGTTCTCATCCTGAAGCAAAGTTCTTAACCTGAAGCACCGTTTCTGGGTTAGCGGAGTGTGTAACCTGAAGCATATGTAACCTGAAGGGTATGTAACCCGAGGTACCACTGTACATGTAACAATTCTACCTCTGGCTCCCACAAAAAACCTGCTCTGGTAACAGGTGATATAAAGCAGAGAACCAGTAAGGGGAGGGTGTGCTTAACCCTTTCCCCATCCACCACCCCAATTTAATTTATTAATGGGATTCCCTTCCATTCTTCCTTCATGGAACTCAAGGCAGCCTACATATGGTTCTCAGGTGATTCCATTCAAGCACTGACAGGGCCCAGCTTAGAATAGAGAAGAAATTAAATTTTGCTTGCATTTTAATGAAAAACTGCCTAATCTGCCATCTCGAACCAATTAATGAACCAAAACACAGCTATCCTTCAAAATTCACACTTCTCAGAACACAAACCCAAAAGATTGCTCTTTATTTTCAATCTCTAGGGCTGGGTTGGAGGGAAGCAACCTGGAAAACACGACTCAGAAGCATTGTACAACCAATCAGAATGAATCCTCAATAACCAGGTGGTCTGGAAATAACCTTGGGTTCTGTGGGTTGATGAAGGAACCTATTGCCCTTCTGATGTTGTTGGACTCCAGTTCCCATCAATCCAATCTAGCATGGCCAAAGGTCAGGTGTGACAGAAGTTGTAGTCCAGCAACATCTAGAGCACCACAGATTCTCCATCTCTGGTGTAGGCCATACTGAGTTTGAAGGGTTGCAAGTTCCCTATCCGTGGAAAAGTTTTGTTATGAATGAATCAGTGTTGAGTGGAATGTCCCAGCAGTGTATTGCTCTTGCTCTGTTAGAGAGTAAATCAGTGACTGGATGGGCATTTGACTTCTGTCTTTGCATTTTGGGACATAGCGGCATGTGGAATGTATATGTGCTCTTACAGATATGCAGGTAGGTACTGAGTTTGTCCTTTGGTGTGGTTCAGACATTGCTGTTTAGTTGCAGCACTGCTGCGAAGACTTGTTATTAGTGATCTCTCAATAGGATTTCCAGTCATGTGTTGGCATGACTACCAGAAAAATCGGGAAGCAGGTGAGGAGATCTCCAAAAAATCCTCAAAATGCCTTAAAGGAAAGAGGATGAGTCCCATTCATGACATTCTGAAAAAACTGTGTATAAACCAAGTTCCTGTGGATAGCTATCCCTCTATGCTACTAATTTCCAGCCCTCAGAAGAAGACAATGAAGGAGGAAGAAAGGATTTGGGAGAAAAGGGCACCCATAACACCTGGGGGCAGAGTCAGACTTCCTAGGTTTAAATTAGATGCTTCTCCCCAAAGTCTCTCCCCCCCCCGGTCCCTTTTGTACTGTTGGTCCAGGCAAGATGAAAGAAGTTACAGGAAGAGAATCAGTATTATTGTCTCCCTTTGCCATTTCACTGAGGTGGCTTCCCCACAATAGGAGAAATGGAATCCCTAAAACACTGAATAGGAGATCATCATGGAGGGTTGGATCCTGAGCCAGAGAGTTCCAGGGAGCTGGTCTCCAGGGCACCATAACCATTGAACTTGATCATCTTGACAGAATCTGGCAAGCTGGAGAGGAAGGAGGAGCGAGAGGCAAACATGTGGCTGATTTCCATAAACGTCTTGTTTTTGGTCTCGGGGATGATAAGATAGACATACAGTGCCACCAAAAGGCAGACGCCACAAAAGACCAAGTAGCAGAAGGCACCAGCAGACATCTGGGAATGGAAACAAAGAAGAGTCCAGATAAGCAGAGGGACACAAACAGGCTCTACCCAGTCCTCATCCATTCGGTTGGTTCAGTGCACTAAGAAGCAGCCTCCAGCATTTTGAGTATTTAGGGCACCCTCTCTGTTAGCAAACCCCAGCATCTCCCATTCCTCACCACCACAGGTTCTCTTCTTACCTATTAAGGCCTCTTAGGAATATAGGAAGACGCCTTACATCAAGTCAGGCAATTGGTCTGTCTAGCTCAGTATTGTTTACACCCAGGGTTGGAGAACCCTTTTTATCATTTCCTTCTGGAAGCCACATGGAAGGTGTCGGATGTGAAGAGGCAAAAGTGAGTTGAGCAACAAATATAAATATTGCCACTGTACAGTAGGCTACTTATACATCTTTCTCTATCCTCCATCCAGGCAACAAAAGGCTTGGTCAGGGTATAAGCAAAAACACCCCAAGAGGGTGTGAAGCAGAGTGTGTGAGAGGCAGGGCATGGGAAGAAGGGGTGTGGCTGGGAATCAGGTGCGGTGTGGGAAGAGTTCTGAGGGCCAGACAGAAATGCTTTGAGGGCTGCATTTGGGCCTTGGGACTAAGGTTCCTCACTCTGGTCTATGACCGGCAGCAGCTCTTTAGGGTTTCGGTCAGGGTTTTCCCTGAGTTCTACTTGGAGATGCTGCAGAATGAACCTGTGACCTTCTGCAACCAAATCTGTGGCTCTACCACTGTGCTATTGCTCTTCCCCTTCCTCTTAATGTGTTTCCTTCTGGCCCCGTGGGGGATTTAATAATATAGATCAGGGTGGCTCAATGCACAGCCGTTGAGGCCTTTTTTGGTGGCCCTTGGCAACATTTAATGCTCTCCCCCAGCCCTTTCCATGCCTTCTCAAAGCTGGTTAAGTGAGGTGCTGGGCTTTGGGAAGGAGGTAGAAGGGCTCTAGGACCTGGCCAGAGCCTTGCACCTTATCCCCAAACCCGGCGCCTCGCTTACCTGACTTTGGGAAGGCAGCACGAGGGGGGGAGGGGTTTTGGCCTCACTCTCCTCCCCCAATGCAGCAAGGCAGTGTGTGACCTGTGAGTCCCATGTCACACCACTATTGCAGCCCCCTTGCTATAAAAAGTTGGACTGCCCTGATCTAGATTACACAGTCCTAAAATTTAGTACCAGAAGACACTTAATTCCGTGACTGAAGTGAATTAACATAGTTACATACACACATCTTCACCATATATGACTGGTATGTCAAGAAGTGCTAGATTACTTTTCTGACCCTTCAACAGGAAACCTTCACTTTGGCTTTCCATCGCTGTTTACATAAGAGAAGGCCTGGTACTTTCGGAATGTAATGATTTCATGTCTTGGGGCAGGGAATGGTGTTTACAAAGCAATGGAATTGGTTTGCCATTTGGTGCATCCACACGGTCTGATTAGGGAATAACTTGTCAAGACCAGATGGCTTTGTTGCTGGTTCTCTCTCTCTCTCCGTGTAATGTGACGAAGATCACAACTGGTCTTGTGTTTCTTTAGAGCAGAGGGTAGACAATGTGGTGGCCTTCCAGATGTTGCTAGATTACCGTTCCCACCATCTTGCTGGCCATTGGCCATACTGGCTGTGGAGGGGAGTTCGACAACATCTGGAATATAGGAAGCAGCCTTTCACTGAGTCCGGCCATTGATTCATCCAGCTCAGAACCATTTACACTGATTAGCAGAGGCTCTCCGGGGTTTCAAGTCAGAGCCACTCCTAGCAGTGTCAGTCTGAGACATTTTGCCGCTGTAGGCAAAACGCTCCGCTCCCTCTTCCACAGATCCAGGTCCCCACCCCTCCCTGCTGCCAGCCCATCACAGCAACAGCACCCTCACCTGCAGTTGCGCCCATGCTGCTGCCAGAACGCAGCAGCAGCAAATAGGGGAAAGACAAGGGGGTAGTGGCAGCAATGAGGACAATGGGGCTGGCAGCAGTGCAATGGGAGGGTGGAGATGGCAAGGGGGTCGGATTCACTACTTGAAGCAAATGGCTTCACCTTGTCTAATGTGTGGGCAGTCCCTGACTCTCAGTGCTACCTGGGACAGATCCCGTGACCTACTGCATGCAAGGCACTACCCTACCCTGGAGGACTACCCCTGCTTTATGCAATATATAATAAAGGTTCAGAAAGATACACTGCCCCCTCTCTTAGTTTCTTTTGGTACTAATTTTGTTGCTATATCTGTATACCTGAAGGAGCGTCTCCACTTGCATCGTTCAGCCTGGACACTGAGATCCAGCTCCAAGGGCCTTCTGGCAGTTCCCTCATTGCGAGAAGTGAGGTTACAGGGAACCAGGCAGAGGGCCTTCTCGGTAGTGGCGCCTGCCCTGTGGAATGCCCTTCCTTCAGATGTGAAGGAAATAAGCAGCTATCTTCTCTTTAAAAGACATCTGAAGGCAGCCCTGCTTAGGGAAGTTTTTAATATTTAATGCTGTATTGTTTATAACACTTGATTGGAAGCTGCCCAGAGTTATTATTATTGCTACCATGGGGGCATCACCAGCTTTGCTATGGCAGTCTTCTCCTATTTGGTGCCTTCCAGGTGTTTTGAGCTACAGTTCCTGTAAGCCTCAGCCAGCATGGACCACAATGATGGGAGAGCTTTCAGTCCAGAACGTCTGAAGGGCATGAGCTTGGGAAGGCTGGTTTACTGTAACGTGTGTTTTCTGCCACTCAGAATGCTGGAGCATGACCCCATCGCCACTACTGAGAAAGAACTAAGCTATGCAGTACCTATGGAGCTCTTTCCCCATTTATAGTAGAAAGTTCTAGGTCACACAGAAATACAGCATGTGGTTCTCCTCTGTGCTGTGTCCTGCAACCACTGCTAGAAGGAACCTGCCATGAGAACCACTAGGCCAGGCATAGGCAAACTCCGACCCTCCAGATGTTTGGGACTACAATTCCCATCATCCCTGACCACTAGTCCTGTTGGCTAGGGATGATGGGAATTGTAGTCCCAGATGAGGGCTGGAGTTTGCCTATGCCTGCACTAGGCATTCTGCTCTCTTGCCTTGCTGGTCAGGGGACCCAGGAGCCTACCAGCCGCTCAAAGGGGCCCAGTATTACCTGCAGGAAGGGAAACACAAAGCCAACGGTGAAGTTGGAGAGCCAGTTGAGGGACCCACCCACAATGTAGGCCGATGGCCGGTGCGATTGCTTGAAGAGTTCAGCTGTCATCAGAAATGGAACCCCAGCTGTATGGGAAAGACGGCACTCAGAATCAAATAGGTCAGGCTAGGCTTTTAATCCAAGCCCCTGTTAGTAGGGCCAGGCCAGACTGTCAAAGGCGGAGCCTGCAAATAACCCTTGCAGGGGTGAATCTATTTCAAGCCACCAGGTTCCCCAAAGATGTTTATTGTTATTATTTATTAAATTTGCATACCACCCTATACCCACAGGGCGGTTACAACATAAAATCACAAAATACATAATAAAAATAAAAACAACCCAGCAATAAATCTTAATTATTAAGATTGACATTAATGTTGCACAGGAGGGGGCATTTATTTTGCTCACTGGTGCCCTCTGCAGTGATAAATTGGAAGACCACCTGCACAGACAACCACTTAAATTTACTGTATTTTTCGCTCTATAGGACGCACTTTTTCCCCTCCAAAAATGAAGGGGAAATGTGTGTGCGTCCTATGGAGTGAATGCAGGCTCCTTGGCTTCAGGGATAGCAACGTGAAACCTCCAAAGCGCAGAGGGAGCGTTCCCTTGCATTCGTTGAAGCCTGGAGAGCGAGAGGGGTCGGTGCACACCGTCCCCTCTTGCTCTCCAGGCTTCAGGGCTAGCCGCCTGAAACCTTCGGAGTGCAGTGCGAGTTCCCGCTGCGTTCTGGAGGCTTCAGGTTCTTTTTGCTGAAGCCAGGAGAGTCTTGCTCTCCCGGCTTCAGCAAAAGGAACCCGAAGCCTGCGGAGCACAGCGGGAACTCACGCTGCGCTCCGAAGGCTTCAGGGATCTTTGAGGCTGGCGGTGGGGGAAAGCAGCGCTCCCCCCCCCACTGCCAGCCCCACAAGCTCGGGGGGCAGCAGGAAGGCGGTGCGCCACCTTTGCGCTGCTCCCCGACCTGGATGCACAGAACGCACCTTGTTTTAGAGGGGGAGAACAAGAAAAAAAATTCTCCCCCTCTTTGCGCAGTGCCCCTTCAGCGAAGCGGCAGGAGAAATGGAAGGGGCTCCGTTTCTCCTGCCGCTTCGCTGAAGGGGTTCTGAGCAGAGGGGGGGAATGTTTTTTCTTGTTCTCCCCCTCTAAAACAAGGTGCGTCCTATGGTCCAGTGCGTCCTATAGAGCGAAAAATATGGTAATTGTTTTAGCATTTTAACTTTTGCCTGTTTTAAAGCATGGTTGTGAATTTTCATCTAACATTTTTATTTTTTTATAAACTGCTTTGAGTTTGTTTTTGTTTTTTTACAACCAAGCGGTGTATGGATTTAAAGAAAGAAAGAAAGTTAGAATTGTGCCACATTTTTTGCCCCAGAACAGGGCAAAACACATACTATAAAGGATGCAAAAGCCATTAATCAAACTCCCTGTCTTCTACTTTTTTGCACTTCTTTTCACTCAATCCATTGCTTCTTTGTCACTCCCTTTTAAAAACCCCAAGATATCTCAGACAATCACGGTTGATGCAGTAAAAGTGATGGTGTTGTGGAGCCAATCAGATTTGGCTACATGGCAAAAACAGTGAGGAGGCCCCATTAAGCTGCATTGCTCTAATATGGCTCTATCTAGGCTGCCAGAAGTCACATGGATGGGTTTGTTTGAGCGCACATCTGACTGAGATCAGTTGAATAGGTGACACCCACACCTGAATGTGCACTTGGATGCATACCAGGATGCACATCTGAGTGAAGATGTGGCCTGTCTGCACTACGTTGCTCTCAGTAGGTTGCGAGCATGAATGCCCATTCCAACACATGTTCTGGTGCATCCAGAGCTGGAACAGGGGTTCTGAGTGAGGGCAAAGCAGCATAACTGCAGCAAAGCAGCATTGTCAGCCTAGTTTCCTAGGCAACAGAGATGTGGTCCCTCTCCCCCCACAACCCATAAACACTTCCGCATGCTTTTGAGTAGCCCCTCTAATTGCTGTAAGTGAAGGACTGCTTATTAAGGGGCATGAAGACATTCACAAAACTGCTCTCTGGTTCAGCGTAGCCCTACATACCTGCATATATATGGTGATGCTGATGACAGACACTCCTTTAACAGAAGGAGCCAAGACCTTGTGCTCCTGCAACAGAAAGGTTTCAGATCTATCTGCCCTAGTGCATCAAGATCTGCCCTCTTTACATGGTGGTAATTTAGGCAGCACCACTTTCTTTCAGGAACACAAGGAACTGCTTCTTGAAATAATAATAATATTTGTTGTTGTTGTTGTTGTTGTTGTTGTTAAAAATAACCACCAGCCTTAATAATACTGGGGGGAAATCCATCCAGGGTTTGTTAAGAAAAACCCCTGATTGAGCATTGCTCACAGATCACCCAGAGTGGGAAGAGAGATATTTTTATTTTAAAAGTCAGATTCATCATTGTTTGTGAACAATGAGCCATTAAAATCCTAATTAAAGATGTAATTACAGCGAATAAATTCTGGGCCGACAATGAGTTATGGATCTGTTGGCGGCTATACTAATACATCAGTTGGGTAAACCAGCAGCCGCCTCGTCCATCATATTTAGAGAGCTCTGCTTTGGCCCTTTCGTTAGCAGAAATCACAGGAGCTGCCTCTGAAATCCAAAGCAAGACACCGTTAGGCAATTCATGCCGCACCAGTTTGAGGGCATGGCAGGTGGTGACAGATTCAGATTCCCACCAGTGGCCTGCTGACCTCGGTCCTTTGGGTACTCAAAATGCCAGAACCAAGCCAGGGTATGCCTCTGAATGCCACATGCTGGGAATCAGAAGTGGGGGAGAATGCTGTGGTCGTAGCCCTCAGGTCCTGCTTGCGGGCTTCCCAGAGACATCTGCTTGAGAATAGGATGTTGTGAGAATAGGGTGCTGGGCTACATGGGCCACTGGCCTGATCCAGCAGGTCTCTCTTTACATTCTTAAGTCTATAGTCTCATATTATTGGTCAAGAGCAGTGTAGAATTGTTATCAAACAAATAAATAAATGTCCCCAGCACTTAGGACAATTCAAATAGTGGGGTAGGAGAGATTAAAAAATCACATCTGGCAGCCAATGTGCCCCTTTGGATAGTACCCAGGTAAAGGGACCCCTGACCTCCAAGTCCAGTCATGGACGACTCTGGGGTTGCGGCGCTCATCTCGCTTTACTGGCCGAGGGAGCCGGCGTACAGCTTCCGGGTCATGTGGCTGGCATGACGAAGCCGCTTCTGGCGAACCAGAGCAGTGCACGGAAACGCCGTTTACCTTCCCACCGGAGCAGTACCTATTTATCTACTTGCATTTTGATGTGCTTTCGAACTGCTAGGTTGGTAGGAGCTGGGACTGAGCAACGGGAGCTCACCCGTCACGGGGATTCGAACCACCGACCTTCTGATCGGCAAGCCCTAGGCTCTGTGGTTTAGACCACAGTGCCACCCACGTCCCACTAGTGCCCAGGTAGACAAGTCTAAAAAGCCCAGGTCACAAGTTTTCACAGCCCTCTAGCAGTTATGGTGGCTCATTTTCCAGAAGTCATGTATTTAGTATAAACTCTGGAAGTGTATACTCAAACCAAGTCTCCTAGAGCAAAATATATATCAGAGTTAATGGTAAATATATTACTTCTGGTAAATGACCCACCATAGCTACTAGAGGGCCGTGAAAATTTGTGTCCTCAGGCATTTTAGACTCACCTTCCCATGTACTATCTCAAACCAAAAGGGCACATTGGTTGCCAGATGTAAAATATACTGGCATTATTTTCAGCTCTCCTATCCCGCTAAAAAGAAGACTCACTGCACCACTCATTGCATCTCCTCTAAGACCCAAAATAACCTGAATCCTATCGGCAAACTTCTTACATCCATTCCCTCACAGTCCTGTTCTTGGGGGCCACAAGCTCAGACTAGGTTTCCTGTGATCTCAGCCTCTCCACAGCTTTGCTGGTGCCCAGGGATCTTGAAGAGGAACTTTGTCGCTCTGTTATTTCTTTGGATGCCTCTGTCTGGCACCAGAAACGTACCTGGTCCCATGCAGAATCCTGCAATGATGCCAATGACGCATGCCACACTGACGTAACGCATCCAGGACACAGTTGCCTGTGGGAAGTACAGTAGGTTATTGAGAGAGTTTACATAAATGCAGCTGGGCCCCTTTGGCTCATTCAGTTCTGAGATTTTACCACTACATCCAGATCTGCATCCTACAGCTCCATTGACCACGCTCAGTCCCAGTCTGCAGACTGCTAGCTGTGCCAGTCCTGTGACCCTTGCTTGAGTGGACACCTCCATTCCAAGCAGCTGAGACACAACACCCTGCTGTCATAGCTCCAAGCTTAGCTGTTTGCTTCCTAACTTAGCTGGTGTCCCCCACCTAGCTTGACCAATATTCCAGAGATGCTAGATCTCTTCCATCTCCTGATTCTCAAATAAACCTGCCCCCCTCATTCTGCCCCCTTGCACTCATCCCTGTTACTGTGTGAGGTCACACCTGTTCTTATACCAATTTCATGAACTAGGACCAAGCCTTACTTATGTTTACACTTTAGTATTTAGGTGTGAAAAGGGAAACTAGTGGTATAGATATAGCAGGATAGAGTTTCTGAGGATCCACCAGCACTTCTGATCCCACTGTGCAAACTGAAGCACAAAATCTAATATGCGATTGGGGGGTGGGGGGTGGGACGGACTGCAGAGATGTTGTCAGCCAACCATGGGTGTATAAGTGTCTATGGGGCTGTTCCTACCTGCAGAATCAGAGACAAGGTGATGCCTGCACAGCAGATGCCCATGAAACAGAACCCAACTATGATGAGAGGGCGACGTCCCAGCTTCTCAATGGTGAAGCACTGTCAAAGAGAAAGGGGGAAATTGAGGAGACAGGTTGCTGGCTAGTTGTATTAGGGTTTTGCATGTGTCTCTGTTCTGAGATGGAGAATTTGTGGCACTCCAGGCAGGGCTGGTTCTACGATTAGGCAGAATGATGCAGCCTTGGCCTTTTCTTCAGTTGAAGGACAGAGTTATGTGTGCCTCACAGCTTGTACCTGCCTTTCTTGGAGGCAAGGGAAGACACTGCCTCATTGTTGGTGTTGAAGTAAGATTCAGTTGCTGGTCCAGTTGGCTTCTGAACGTGGAATGGGAGAGGAAAACATTTTATACCTTGCCTCAGGCAGCAAAGTATCTTGAGCCAGCACTGCCTGCAGATGTTGTTGGACTACAACCCCTATTGACCATGCTGTTTGGGGTGGATGAGAGGTAGAGTCCAATAATGTCTGGAGGGCCAGAGGTTTCCATCCCTGGTCTCTGCAATTCCCCCAAATATATACACAAAGTATACAGAAAAGCTTATTGCGTAGACACCAACAGTACCACATGGAGTAACATCATCCTTAGCTACATGGACAGTGCATGGATGCAGAACCATCTTGTCCCATTGCTTATACCAGTGGCAGCCAAACTTGGCCCTCCAGCTGTTTTGGGACTATAATTCCCAGCATCCCCGACCACTGGTCCCATTAGCTAGGTATGATGGGAGTTGTAGTACCAAAACAGCTGGAGGGCCAAGTTTGGCCATCACTGGCCTATACAATGGGGCTGGAATGCCAGCCATTAGAAATTATGGGTTTGGTTCCAGAGCTAGGGGAGAGTGGAATCCAATAGGGGATCCAGTATGCCCTAGTCAAATGCAGGGCATAAGTTTGTGCCCCAGTACAACATCTTGCCCCTGCTCCACAAACATTTGCTCCCTGTAGGTGCATGAGAAGGAAGCCCTACCTGTGAGTGCATGCTCAAGAGTAGGGGCTCCTTGTTTTTAGGGCACCTGGTTGTGCAGGTATAGCTTGTATACTGGACGTCTACACCACTGGTGGTGGTGATGGGGATCCGACCTTAGAGCAAGAGATCTGACATTGATGGAACATCCACTTTGCATGCAGAAGGTCCCAAGTTCACTCCCCAGCATCTCCAAGTAAAGCAGGGAATGTCACCCTGTCTGATGTTCTGCCCATAGAGAACTGCTTCCCATAGACAGTGGCTGAGCAAGATGAACCAATAGCCTGACTGAGTATGTGACATCTTCCTTATGCTTGGCATTGTCTCGTGCATTCTATCTTCCAAGATCAAATAATTTAGATCAGAGGCAGCCAACATAATACCCTCCAGATGTTCTTGGACTCCCAACTCCCATTAGCCAGGGCCAGCATGGCCAAAGGTCAGGAATGATGAGATTTGTAGTCCAACAACTTCTTATTATTATTTCTATACCACTTTATATTTTTAAGGGGGGGGGAAACAAAGCGGTTTACAACATGCAATAAAACATCAAATAAAACAACCCAGAATAAACATTACTGAAGAAATTCAAATATAAAGTATATTTTCAGAGTAACATAGTTAACAGGAAACTAAACATTATCTTAAAGATTTCAAAATAAAACATTACAAAGGAGGTCAACATATAGAAGGCTCAACATTAGCCTGGAAATGCACAGTCCTGGTTTTAATCCTAGCTTTGGGAAGGGCTTTTCATCCAATGTATTATGGGGCAGCTGCCATTGAAAAGCAGAACCGTTAAGTTCATCCCTACGAGAAGAAGTGAGGTTGTTTTCATTAAAGCTGATGGAAAGGGGGCTCAGGAACAAACTTTTGTGGATGTACCCCTGGCTCTGCTCCAGCTATGGGAGCAGTTTGTGCACTGGTTGTGGAAGGAAGGAGGGTATCCTGGGAGCCAGAAGCCTATGGTTGCGATGGTGTGTGTGTGTATGTAGAAGCTGCCAGAAGGAAGCCAAAGCAGGAGAGCTGCTGACAGCAGAACAAATGCCTGTAATTTTATAACCAACCTCAGTGCATCCATTGGGGGCCGTTTTTGTCGGCACTCAGGAGCAATCAGGCTGATGGAGCGATGAGCTTGCCGGAGTTAGGCGTTGCTGATGGGCAGCAAAGGCGGTTGGTGGGCGGGAGAGCTATGTGCCTGTGTAATAGGGAGAGGCACAGGTCCGACATGGGCAGCCCTGGGTGATATCCAGCTGGAAATCTGCCCCAGCTAGGCTGAAATTTGGAGTCAAAGGGACGGTGACAGCTGGAGTGAGCGCCCTTGTTGCAATAAGACAGCTACAAGATGCATTAGGTATGGGATCGTCCTGCCATTTATACCTCTCATCTAACAAGCAAGCCAACAAACCAAAATGCCATACTGGATGTGTCCTGCAAATCTGTTGTTTATGTAACTATGCTTGCCCCCCTCAGAAGCCTTTGCTCTACCTGTCTGCTGTATGCAAACATACGAGCTATTAGCAATAATCAGAAGGGTCCTTTTGACTCCTCTCCCAAGGCAAATCATCAGTGTTACAAATGCCTGCCTGTTGCGGGAAGCAAGCAATCTGATTAATAAATGACTTCTGTCCTCCTACAATACTGCGAGTCCCTCTCCACAGACAGGAGGTGCCATTGATTATCCTCCTCTCTGTGGTAAGATGTCTGGGGGTCACAAGAGAAGGGGCTGTGACTAAGTCTGCATAATGATTCAACCCTTGAGTTTGAGAGACCATGCTGAGTGAGGCTGGTTCTGAGCAGGGCTCGTATGTTCTTATGACTACAACGCTCATCATCCCTGATTATCTGGGGCTGATGGGATGTGGAGTGCAACATCTGGAGGTACCACACTGGCTGCCTCCATGTATAGGATTGCAGCCTATGGCCCAGTTCCCACATTGCCCACTTGAGGAAGAAAGGCATGGAACACAGTTCCCCTTGACCTATAAGTAGACTTGCTGCATGGTCCTTACTCCCTACCTCCAGTGGAGAATGAGAGGCAGCTGGAGAGACCTTCCAAGCTGTTGCTTTTCCTTCTGCCTGCGCCTTGACTGATGCTCTGTTAAGGAGAGCACTGCCACCACTCAGCAGGAGAGGCTGAGAAGAAACATAGCTAGGACAGGAAGGAAAGTACTGCTAGCTTAGGCTGCCGTACATTTAAAGCACATTCCTGCCGTCCTGAGAATGGTAGTTTGTTAAGAGTTATGGGAATTGTAGTTCTGTGGGGGGTAAACTACAATTCCCAGGAGTCCCAGGGGGTGCTTTAGACGTATGGTGTGTATCCAGCCTCATAAAGCAGTATCTGGTGAGTGATGAGAGAAAGGAGCAGTTCTCTTCTGGTGGCTATGTTTGGCAACACGAGGAGAGCAGAGAATGAGTGCAAGAAAAGGCTCTTTGCTAGGACCAGGCAGTGACAAGCAACCTCACAGGTTCTCTTTTCCAAGAGCCCAGCTGTGAACAATATCCTTCCAGTTGGAAAATGGGTAGAGAGCATCCTGAAGGAACCAAGAGTGTGCCTTCCACACTGGAAAGTTAGGAAATTATTGCCCTGTCTCATTATGAAAAGTACATACAAATCTATTCCTTCAGTGCAAAAGGAAAGCAGAAGGATGATGCCCTCTTAAAAGACAACCCAAACGCAAACTAGAGATTTCCACACTTACGCCTATCAAGCCAGCAACAACCTCAATCGCACCCGTGCCAACCGTAGTGTAGGGGATCTCTGGGTCAGGGATGCCGGCATTCTCAAAGATGACATTTGTGTAAAACCAGATCTGTCAATGAAGAGGAGAAATCATAAGCAGAGGGGGTAGGTGTGGCTAAGAAGAGTAAGAAGGACAATGGCATACCTCGTGAGGCTGCAAGGAAATCAATGGAATGGCTATGCAGGGAACTGCTGCAGAGTTGTGTGTGTTAGCACCCGCAGACCATTTTTTGCCTATCCTCGCCTTTCATGCCAGTGGGACTTAGCAAAGACAGTTTGAGGGTCTGAGTTCAAATCAAAATTAGCTGGAGGCATGCCACTTTTCTTCGTTCTGTAGCACACTTGTAAAATAAGAAAAATCACCTTTTTTGGGCTGCTTATGGCAACCATTTGTATGCTGGTACTAACAGCACTTTTATTAAGATATGAGTGCCTCATTTTTAATGGCCCAACCCCTCCCTCCCGGGATTAATTATGCTCTACCATGAATTATACTAAATCATTTTAATGCATGATGTAAAACATGAGTGGGGAGCCTTTTTTTGCTATGGGCTGTATTTGCTTGGGAGTAATCTGTTAAGGACTGCATATCAGTGGTAGGCAGGGCTAGAGTGAAAAGTACATGGGGAACCCTTCTCCCTCCCTCCTTTTGCAAGCAGAGTGGGTGTCAGTAAGGCTCTTTTCAAGGTGCACAAAGCCTGGAACCAGCTTACAAAACCCTAAAAGGCTTGGGACCAAAGTACTCAAGAATGTCAACCATCTCAGCCTGTGGGCAGTGCTGGGCGCTGCCTGTGACAGGGTCTCCATGGTGGTAGTTCCCCACTATTAACATTCTGGTGGAATTTTAAAACATTCCTGTTCCTCCAGGCATTTGATGGCTGAAAAGCACTGTTTCCTGCAAACTTGGTATTACTAGCTGTGAGGGGATATGACTGTTTTACAAGGGATTTATTTATTTATTTATGCAATGTTTTTCTGTTTTGCAATTTGCCTCCATTTTGGGAGGAAAGGCGGTACGGAAATTTAAATAAATACTCATGATTTGGGAGGAGCAACTTAAGTCTTGACTTTTGGCACCTCGCTCAGAGTTCTTTGGCTCCAAGCAGGGAAGGTGCTGCAGATACAGGGGGGAAATACACCCAGAGGTTTAAACGGGGGAAGAGAGCAGCGAGTTTGGAATACTCTTGTGCTTGAATGAAGGTGCAGGAGGCGCAGGCCAGTCCAGCGGCCTTGTGGCAGGCGTGATCGACCCTGCAGCCCTTACCGCATCAATCCCTGAGAGCTGCATGCCCATGTTGATCACCACGACGGAGAGAACTTGCCATCGCACAGAGGGATCCAAGAGCAGGTGCCACACAGACACCGTCTCCACAGAAGCCAGCGAGCGCTTCTCCTCCTGCATCTCTTCGATTACGTCCTGCACGTCGTACTTGCCCAGGAACCAACGCAGCGCTGTAGGGTTAAGACAACGCGGCTGAGAAAAGTATCCAGGACAGGGATGGCCAGCTGGAGGCCTGGAGGCTGTGGGTAGCCCTGCCACACAATAGCAAACTTTTCTGCCCTCTCATGGCCACCCCTAAAATATTTCCAAGCGGTAAGGAACGAAGATCCTTGCACTTCCCTTACCATCAGTAGCTCCAAGGACGTTATTCTTCTCAATAAGAAGGTAACGGGGGCTTTCTGGAAACCAGTGCAGGAGGATCAGCTGCAGGAAGGCAGGGACAACCACCAGCGAGAGGAAGAGAGGCCAGTAGGGATCCTAGGAGAGAGAGCCCCCCCCCCCCGGATGAGAGGGGTTTTTGCAGCTTCTTTCTGGCAAAGAGGATACTTTATGCAGGTTGTGAAACACAAAGGACTTGATAGATTAACGGCTCCTTTTCTGCAGCCCCTTCTCCATCTTTCTCCCCACAGAGTTATATAGGAAAGCCTAGTCCTGAAGGGTATAGCTAGGGTTGCCATATTTCAAACTTTTGGCCAAAGTCATTGAACTTTTTTTGCTGTTTTTATGGGAAATCGGCAAATAACACTGCCGACATGGACTGCCATATGTCCGGATTTTCCCAGATATTTTCACAATTTCTGTCCAGATGCTGCTGCCGAATGCAGTATTCCAGATATGTCTAGGAAATTCTGAATGTGTAGCAAACCTAGGTATTGCATTATTTTTGGGTGTGGTGGGTGCATGGATAGAAACAAGAATGACCTGAGCAAGATACTCCCCTCCTACACCACATCTGTCTTCCCACACTTTCTCCAACAAAATCCCTGATGCCTCCTCTTTTCTCTATGACAGAGACCTTTTCTCCTGTATAATGGCCAGATCTCTTATAACATTGTTATGGTCTTGCTATCTGATTTCTGCTGTGGGGATTAGCATTTGTGAATGTTAAAGGAGGCAGAATGAGTTCTTAAGGTTCCTTAATGGCCAAGAGGCCAAGCATACCAGCAGGCACATCTTCTGTTAGGGAAATTAGAGCTAAAATGGCTGGGAATGGCTAGGAAATAACTGGAGACACCTCTGGGAGGGGAAGCCCTCCATCTATGCCCCATGTTCACCTCCATCTATGGTCAACTTGAATATTTGTAAATCAATATAGCAGAAACATATTAACTCGCCATCCATCTCTTCTTCCCAAAGAGAATAAAAGATGGATAAGTCATTATCCTAGAACTTCTCACCACTTGAAGAAGTGGGAAGCGCATTAAAAAAAAACATGTTTGGATTCAAGATGGCAAAAGCCCGTCTGCCTTTTCTAAACTAGTAGGGGCAGTGAAATGAAATGCAGCTTTGTTGCTCTTTTTGACAGCAGGGGTGATGGTATCATCTGCTGGAGTGATATTTAGCAGCAGTGTGAGCTTGAGGATTGGAGGACAAGTCTGTTAGGTAGGCTAGACTCAGACAGTGATTTGCCTTAGGTGATTCAGTGAACTCAATGTCTGTAATTTCACGTCTCCCCATCCAAAGTCCAACATGTTCATTACTACACCACCTTTTGCTAGCACACTCTTCTAGGACTCTCAGCTGCTCCCAGTGGTGGCCTTCCCCTCCTGTCATCAGTTTACATTCTGACAGCAATGAAGCTAGCAGGCCTGGGCATTCTATGCAGAGAGTGGCAGGCCTGGGCATTTACCTCTCCCAGTAGCTCTGGAAGGCCCAGGACTTGGGCAGAGAAGACCCCCAGACAGATGAAAATGCTTGGTACAAGGCCCAAGAATCCACGCAGGTTCTTAGGGGCAATTTCTCCCAGGTACATGGGCACCACACTGAGACAGATCCCTGGTAGGAAGAGGAAAGAAAAGGGAAGGAAGGTGGTGAATGACATGGCAATCAGCCAGCAGCTTCAGATATCTAAGGGTTAATATCTTCAGGAACAACTAAATCTACATTAACTTCCCACAAAGTAGTCATATAAGTTCTGTTGCTACAAAGAGGCAGAATAATGTGTCATCTTAGCAATTAGTTTATTGTGGAACGAGATTTTATGGGCAGTGGCCTGATTCAGAAAGTGCATGCAATGAATCCACATTCAATAATTTGTGAATGTTCCCACTCACTCATTGTAGGTGGTAACTCATTTCTAACTCTCTAAATTAAAAAGCACGTTCTTTTGCTTTTCAAATCAATGTGGAACGTCATGAGCAAGAGAGGCAGCAGTGGCTCTAATAATCTATATATACAGTACAGATATGCTTTTTGAGATGAATACGTAGCTTTCAGTGGCTGTGCATTACCCGGACCCTAGAAGAGGAGGAACTTCACTAGAGAAGGAGGAGACCCACACGCAAAGTGAGGAAGTCTGGGCTGAGACATTTCTCTTACCAGAGTGAACGCCGGTTATGAAGCGTCCGAATATGACCATTTCAGGTGATTCCAAGTAGCGGCTGAATCCCATTAACATGCCAGCCAGGAAGACGAGGACGTTGCTACGGACCAAGGTACCATTCCTGGTAGAGAGGTCATTTATTTTAGATGCTTTCATTGAATCATGGAACCATAGAATTGTAGCGGTAGAAGGGAACAGAGGGTCATCTAATCCAACCCCCTGCAATGCAGGAATCTCAACTAGAACATACATGACAGATGGTCATCCAACCTTTTTGATTACAAAAAGTTCCAAATAAAACATTTTGTTCCATCCCCACTCCCTGAGGACCAAGGCTGGCTCACTCATGAGGCAAGGTGAGGTGACTGCCTCAAGTGGCACCATGGCAGGATCCATAGGGGCAGCTGATCCCAATGTAGATCTTACTTCCTTGCTCCTGAGGTAGATATTCACTCACCCATTCTTCCCTACCAGGGAGAGAGGCGCCATTTTCTGGTTCACCTCAGGTGCCAAAATATCTTGGGCCAGCCCTGCTGAACACTCTGCTCTCTGTTGCAACAAAATGCCCATCTGGCATCCCCATGATTGCTCCTCTGCCCCTTTCCTTCCTTGGTTCTTCTAACTCCTTTCCCCATTAGAATTGCTTTGCCAGATCCTAAGGCCTGTAGTCAGAGGTGGACTGACTAGCCAAATGGGATGTAGATCAGAGATGGCCCTTCAGACGTTACTAAACTATAACTTCCAGCATCCCTAGCCATTGGCTATGCTGGAAGATTCTCCATCCCTGATGTAGATTCTCCATCCCTGATGTAGATGATCACTGAGCAACCTTTCAGCTGGATTAATTGTTGTGATATCCAGAGTTTAAACAGAGACACGGTTGTTTGCTAGAGCATATGGAAATTGTTCTGATGGTAGAGTTGAGATTTGGCAAGTAGCCTCAACTCAAATTAAATCTGGGATGTGAGTTGAGAGACAGGCATAAGGAGTAGCTCTGTTTTGACAATCATAGCGTTATCCCAGCTGACACAACTGTTCTACATTTATTTCTATTATTTATACACCCTCTTTAACAAAATATGTTTCCAGTGAGCTTCAGGGACAGTTAAAGTGTCAGCTTAAAACATATTCAGAAGAACCCACGGTAAAGAATAATCGTGCTTCCAAGTGATTCAGTTCATTCCTGATGCCCTAACAAAATAAATACTTTTAAAGAACATGTCTCAACTGAGATGTCAAAGAGGACCATAAATTAACTGACAGTTTTTATACCTATCGTCTATCTTTGCCTTCAGAGAGTCACAGGTTCAGTTCCCAGCATCTCCTGCTAAGAGATGGGGAGTGACCCTTGCCTGAAGCCTATGCTGCAGGCAGTGTAGACAAAACTGAGCTGGATGGAATAAGGCAGCATCCAATGTCTCACCAGTGTAGCTAAAAGTCAGTCTAGTCAGAATCTTGCACTGTTGTAACCTCTTTGATCTTTTAACTGTTTGAATTCTAGGATCATTCCTGCCTTAATCACATTATCCAGCTCAATTTTAGCACTGTCCTTAATGGTCATGAGGTTGAAGGCTAATGAATTGGTCACATCCATGGGTGCTGCAGCTTTCAATGGGAAGAGAGAGGCAGTTTCTGGCTTGCGTGCCAAAACGTGTTACATAGTAGTACATTCCTGCTGTCTAAACTCTACGGGGATTAATGTGTGTTTTGTAACATTTGTGGGGGGACTTGGGCATGATACCTTCTACAGGCCTCCTCTCAGAGAAGACCTACGTCCTCCTCACTGCTATTGCCACTGCACTTTTGCTTGCACCTTCCCTTTGGCTACAGTCCATACATCTGTCCAGTGGGAGATGGGTCAATGTGGTCTAAGGCTTCTTCTTCTGCTCTTTCTCTTTCCTCTTTTGTCACTGCTCATTGGCTTAGAAGGGACAGGAGAGCAGGCAATAGTGGCAAGCAGCAATTGCAGCAGGGCTAGGGGTTGGCCGGAGGGACATGGGTGCTAAGCTATGTGGAACTTAGTGCCACCATGGGTGGTGAATCTGTTAACACATCTTGGCTATGAATTGGAAATTCACTCTGTTTTTGGCCCTGCCCTTACCTTCCATATTGGGTTACCAGTACTCCCACAGGCAGGGATCCCACCAGGCCTCCCAGGGCAAAGACCGAGACAGTTAGTGAGTACATGAGAGTGAGCCGTGCTGGAGCCAGGCCCACTCCATAGCGCCGAAACCATGTTGTGTTATAGAAGGCTTTGATGTGCTGCAGTAGAGGAAGACACAACATGCAATAAAATTGTGAGAGTTCTAGATCTGTGTTCACCATCATCAGATTTTAACCACAGGTTATTTGGAGTCTTGTGATGTCTGTGGGAGACAGTATCAACCTAAGTGAGGTCCTGGGAGGAACAGAAAGGGGTCAGTTCAACATGGTGTATCAGGCCAGGAAGTGGTGAGAGGGGCATTCTAGCTCAGCAGAGGATGGAAGGCTCTATGGTGGTCAGTGTGTGCACTTTCTGTCTGAATCTTACCGCTGCTGGAGAGTTCACCACAGCCAAATTGTAGCCATACAGCATGGAAGACCCAAACGATGACAGCAGTGTGACAGCCAGCAGAGGGAAGGTGAGGTGCTAGGAAGGACAAGAATACATATCAGATAAGGAGGAGGTGGAAGTAGGTCATGAACATACCAAGCATGGGACATTGTTTTGCCACCAAGAGTTGCTATAGAACCTACATAACAATGTTCAAAAGTTGGTGTAAAATTCCAAAGGTAGCAGAAGGCAGCAAAGATGCTCATAGGAAACCCTCCACTCCACAAAAAAAGAAAGAAAAAGAAACAGAAACAATGCTAAGCATGTTTGGTGAGAGCTAGGTTTGTCCAAGTGCTGGAGCTCAGTGAGATTTACTGAAGGATTTGTTCAGCTGGTAAAAGAAGTTGATGAGAATCAGTGGTGGCCGGTGCCCCTTGGGACCAGAGGGGCAGACGGCAAGGGAGCCAACAAGAAACAGAGCCAGAGCTATGACAGGCAGAGCTAGCTAAATATAGTTTCGTCTCTGTTCTCCTCCTCCCTTATTTCTACAAAGAATAACAGCTAACAAGCAATGCTGCTCACTGGCTGGTTTTAAGTAAGAAGGCAGCAAGTGGGGGCTGACTGAGGGCAGACTGAGTCTTAATGGGCCAGCCTCCACTGATGAGAAGACATTGCACATGAACACACTTCTGGTAAGCCGAATAAACGCTGAGGAAACTGTATAACAAATAAAGATAGGCAGCCTTCACCCCAGTGGTGGCTAGTGAGGCAGTTACACTGGAGGACACCAGCATTTGCTGCATGGGAGAGGAAGACCCAGCACCCCTCCTGGGTGGCATTGCAAGGTAGCAGAAGGGTTATTACCGCCATACCATGAAGGAAATCAGAATGACAGGGTATTCGGAAAATAAAAAGGTGTTTCCAAATTTGCCTATGACTGCACTTTCTCCAGAATACCGAGAATGGCACACACTATTAAAAGGGATTCAGGGAGTTGCTGTTTTCTTTAAGCCAACATTGTGCCCTCTGGATACTACAACTCCCACCAGCCGCAGGCACTGTGCCCAAAGGCCAGGGATGATGGGAGCTGTATTTCAGCAGTATCTGGAGGGCACCACTTTGGCTCTCTCTTTACGCTATTCCTATGAATCATGTGCCATCAAGGAATTATTTTCTGGGCTGCCTGTGGTTTGGAGAAGTTCCAGCCAGAAGCCTCCTTCCGCTAGGTATTGCAGAAGAGCCAGCAGGAAGAGAGAGAACTGGACTTCCCAGGATACTTTAACAGAGAAACTTTTACAATCAACAAAGGCTTCTAACCACACCCATTAAGGACTGGAACCAATTAATGTTGCACAGACAGAGCATGTGAAAGCCTATCAGATAAGCTTTTGCTGTTATGTGGATTTTGTAAGTCTTGTATTGTATCCAGAGAATACAAGCTATTGAGTGTCTAATAAACGTAGCAAAACAACATGAAAAAAGAAACCCATCATGGAAATTAATAAAATTGTCGCAAGCTAGTCCCTTGGAAAATGGGTGGGTTCCTTGGGGGGAGGATTCTTTAGAACAATTCATGGTACTGTAATTAAGGGCAACAGGACCATAATTAGCTAGCAGGAAGTGTGGTAGAGGGAGGAAATCTCTCATTTGTCACAGAAACAGATTCCTAAAGTGATCTTAAAAATGCTTCCAGCTTTGCTAGTCCAGGTAGGTCCTGTAAGGGAATGTGGATTCCAGAGAAAATGGAAGCTGGTAGGACTTTAGAAATCAAATCATGGTGAGTGTAGGCCCAGATTGTGACACTTATTTAGGGTAAGAATATCATGGGAAGGCATAATAAATTATCTGAGGTCAGCTGTGAATGCCAAGGAACCTTTTCTTATTCTTGCACAAGAGTTTATCACCCAGCCTCTTAAAGATTTATTATTATTAAAGTATTTGCAATACTGACTTTCTATCACAAAAATAATTCAAGGTGGCTAGGCACAGACAGCAAAATGAGATGAATCCATAAACACGCATTATTGAAAGTGAAGCAATTGGACAATACAGAAGAGCCCACATCACCCCTGCAAAATAGCAGAGTAACAAAAAGCACAGCCCTGCAAGACTGGTATACAGGAAGCTTAACCTGGAACAACCATAGTAGCAACTTGAAGAGAATTTTTACAGCTATCCAAAGAGGAGGTGGATTCCCCAGAATTTCCACATATAGAGATATGCTGGTGAAATGTATTTTTATACGTACTGGAATAACTGGCTGGGATTCCCTAGCTTAGCTCATCCAAAATAGACCAGGCAGATGGTAGCAGCAGTGTTCCTTTTTTAAGAATCAGGCAGAGAAATGAGAGGAGGAAATGGCTGTAATCCTACAGTAGAGCATCAGAAGATGCCTGGTGCCCATTGGGACTGGTGAGGTAGAGGGCAGAGAGCCCAACCGAAGGTGGAGCCAGAGCAAACTAATTGTTGCCCCTTTCCTCTTCCCTGCTGAGTTCTGCAAGTGCTGAGACCAGGGAGGAGGAAGCTGACAGCCAGTGCCACCCCTTGAGCTGGTTTCAAGTAAGGAGGCAGGCAATTGAGGGCTAACTGAGAGCAGACTGAGGTTGGTGGGACAGCGCTCCAGTAACCCCAATGAACCAACCTCCACTGCTATCAAGTCCATCCGCCTCAGTATTGCCAACACTGATAGGCAGTGACTTTCCAAGTTTTCAGGTAGGAGTCTCTTGGTCCTTCCTGGAGATGCTGGAAATTGAAGCTGGGATCTTCTGAATGGATAGCAGAGCATTCTCCTATGGTCCTTCAAGTGGTTCCTCCCATTATCCCTCTCTGTGGCATATGAGAGAGGAGGGCAGCTAAGCCATTAAGGAGAGACTTTGGGGTTGTTTCTGTGTTTACAACATCATGCATCACTCACAGAGTGAATGAGGGAGAAGCCAAAGGGGCACATGGTGTGGTGGACAGATGGGAAAGTGACGCTCTGGTTCAACATCCCTGTTTACTGCCACTTCTTCCAACATGGCACCATACAAGAACATCAAGCTCACTATGTTGTTAAACGGAACATTGGAAGCTGTGTTATATTGAGTCAGACTCTCCATTCATCTAGCTCAGCATTAACTACCCTGGCTGGCAGGGGCATAGCACGGGGAGTGCCAGGGGAGCTGTGGCCTCAGGTGCATAATTTTGGAAGTGGCATGAACCAGGCGTCCCTATGCAGGTGACCCCAGCATGGTGCAGCCCAATGCTCCTCTCTGCCCACCAAGGGCTGCATTGGCTGGCCAGGCTCCCGCAAGTGTGGACGAGTGAGCAGCTCAGTGCAGCCCCATTTTGCTCCAATGTGGGTGGGGTTGTTCCAGTGGCAAGGGCTGGGCTGGCACGTGCTCTGGGTGCCAGCAACCGGTGCTGCACCCCTGCTGACTGGCAGTGGTTCTCCAGGGTTTCAGGCAGGGGACCTTCCCAGCCCTACCAGGCGATGCCAGGGACTGGACCTGCCACACTCATGCTTTCATTCCTGGCTTACTTTGCTCTGTGTGCCTCGTGTTCTGAGACACAGAACACTGGCCATTATAGAACCTGCCTGAGCTGAAATTATAATTCAGTATTACTCCCTATGACTGTGGAAAATGGACAGATTATTTTCTTCTGAACTGTAGACAGGCAGGACTTTTCAACATTCCAGGCTCAGGGGAACATGATTTCTAAACTGAAACTGGCCCAACATTTACTGTCAGCCATTTCTTCCTATTCTGCCTATGTTGGCTTGAAAGTCCTTTGCAGACTAGTACTTTTCTCTGTGGAAAGATGTAGGCATTCAAATGCTGAAAGTAACCAGGATTGGTCCCTTAATATAGTGGTACATTGGTTTACGAACTTAATCTGTTCCGGAAGTCCGTTCTTAAACCAAAGCCGTTCTTAAACTGAGGCGCGCTGTCCCTAATGAGGCCTCCCACTGCTGGTGCCCTTCCACTGTTCGGCTTCCATTCATAGACCGAGGTAAACTTTGCTAAGTGGAACACTAGTTCCAGCTTTGTGGTGTTCATATACTGAATAGTTCATAAACAAGGCTGTTCTTAAACCGAGGTACTAGTGTAGTTATTTTTTGAGGGGGGAGGAGCCTTGCCACAACTCATTAGCATATGGCAATAACTTAATAACATATACAGATCACCAACGATCTGCAAACCCAAAGAAAATGAAATAAAAACTACATAGCCAGGAGGTAAACTTAGAGCAGGAATGATTAAGCCTCATTCTCATAAACAGGAAAACATGCAACAGACACAAGTGAAATGGTGGCTGCAACGCACCCCAGTTGAAACATTATTTTATAAGGAGCTAAACAGCACCATTTCCAGCACCCTTCCTCCCCCCCCCAACCCAGTAGCATCTGTAGCTGGAAAGATCTAAAGCAGGCACCCCCAAGCTTCGGCCCTCCAGCTGTTTTGGACTACAATTCCCATGATCCCTGACCACTGGTCCTGTTAGCTAGGGATCATAGGAGTTGGAGGCCAAAACATCTGGAGGGCCGCAGGTTGGGGGTGCCTGATCTAAAGCTACTAGACTTAGAAATGTCTTTCTGGACTGAGTTCCCCACCCCAGTTTTGGCCCTGATTCCTTAGGCCAGCACAGCAAGCCCCATACCCTGGGAAGCTGGAAACTGTCACTCCACATATCCCAGAGCACAGTAGCTGAGATTATAGTCTTGGCCAGCCTTCTCAAGTCGTGTGCAATTAAAATCCCAGCTAATCCCTTAAGGAATGCTGGGCACTGCAGCACGCCAGGCTCAAGGGAGATAACCTTTGTGGCATATAGAAAGCTCAAAAAAAAATATCAAAAAATAAATAAATCAACCCACACTTACCCCAGTGATCTTTCTGTGGAAGTCAAAACGCAGGTTGTTGTCCATTTGGGCAATCTCTGTCTTTTATGTCCAGACAATGCAATGAAGCAGGAAGAAGTGAAGTTGCCTGGCTGAGATCCACTTGCTCATTTCAGTGACCCATGATGGGATTGTCCAGGAGAGATGAAAAACTCAGCAAAGTAATACTTGATGCTGTAAGACCCTCTGGAGGCTCAAGCTACGGAGACGCAGACACACACCTCCCCCCCCCCCACTTGCCAAATGACGGACAGAAAAAGCCTCAAGCACATGGGCCAAGGCAGTAAAAGTAAGATAGGGAGAGAAAGATGCAAGAGACGGAAGAAAAGCTCTGCTTCATTAAGCCCTTAGAGGCAGTGCTCAATCACATGATGGTTGATGTGATTCGCTTCGCTTATTTGAGAAAGAGATACATAGTTCAGAACCTGGAGCTGCTAGGACCTTCCAGCATTGGCAGCTGCCCAGGGCAATGTTAACTCTCTCTGTACCTGGATACCGGTTGTAGGAGAAGGGATTAGCACATTAGAAATGTATAACAATAAGGGCCATTGTAGAGCTGAAGGGTGGGATTCAATTCAGCCTTGTTTAGAGTAGATCCATCAAAATTAATTGGCCATGTTCATTCATTTCAATGAGTCTATGCTGGGGCTGATGGAAGTTGAGAGTCCAGCAACATGTGGACTTCCTGCCCTAAATGGAGAACAGAATGGAATCCTTTTCTTTCAGGATTTCATGTCGGGTGCTAGAGGAGGATGAGGTAGCAATGCATCTTGAGTCTATATAGCCTCACAGATTTGGGAGAGATTTCAAGTGGGGGATGTAGTTTAACTGCTTGCTGATTGGGGAAGTCCACTGCTAGGTGGACTCTAACTAAAATCTCTAACTAAGGAAAGTTCATTGCTTTCCAAGGGTGTTGAACAGTTCATACCACCAGGCAATATTTAGTAACGTGTGGTCTAAATCCACTCATTAGGCTGAACCCATTGGTTTTGGTTCCTATCCCTACACTGTGCAGCAACAGAAGACAAACTTGGCTTCATCTATTTGAAGGTGGCTTTCATATTACCTCTTAATTGTGCTTTCTTCAGCCTAAACATGGCCAGTTCCTTCAGCCATTCCTCATAAAACTTGAGGTGCTTCTAAGTGAGCTGTTGATTGAGCACTTATCCTGATTCATTTGTTCACAGAGCAGCTAGACAATGCTGACTTGTTAGTGAGCATTCATCTCTATCTGGTTGCAGGGAGTTTGTTTAGACAATGTTGCATCAAACACTTTCCATAGTTTCCAGTGCATTTCCCCATTACTTTCCATATTTCCCCAAAATTCGATATTTTGGGAAAGTGGGTTTGTTGTGCAAGTCTTCCTGATCTACTATCACAACCTGAATTGGGTGGTATGTGCTTGAATCCCACCCCCAAAGAGCAAGGCTTCTCAACATCTTTGTTCCTGTTCCAGTTGGATGGTGTTGAAAGGAAGAGTCTGCTCTCCCAAACCTTTCCCAAAAGTAATAAAAAGTCCCTCCAACCACTAGCATAAATTTTGTGCCTCTCCCTACCCAATCACATTGTCCTTTAAAAAAAAAAGCATGGAGATTTATTTTCTGCATGAAAACACAAGTTGCCTTCTGTTCAAAAAATCATTTCTCCTGGTGTGATTAAATTTGCTCTAAAACCATGTTGGCACACCATGCAGTCACACATCTGGAGAGGTGCCCATGTTTTTTGGGTTCACCCCAGTAACAGTGCAGTGGTAAGAGTCTAAGGGCTGCAACTGACCCCAGCTTAAGCCTATTAGCCTTGAGATAAGGCAAGAAACAGTCTAGGGAAAGGGGTTGACAGAGCCAGTATCTGGCGAACCTCAGATCAAATGGAGAATTTATTGACAAGCATAAAAGCACTTTGAGCGGCAAATCCCAGTGCTTTGGAGAACCAGGAGAATAGTTCTGATATTTAAACCAAATTCCTAGACTCAAAGTTCTTAAGGAACATAGTAAGTCATAGTAAGTCAGACCATTTGGTTCACTTTGCTCAGTATTGTCTGCATCAACTGGCAGTTCTCCAGAATTACAGGTATAGGACATCCCTTATCTGGGATATGGGTGGCACTGTGGTCTAAACCACAGAGCCTAGGGCTTGCCGATCAGAAGGTCGGCGGTTTGAATCCCCACGATGGGGTGAGCTCCCGTTGCTTGGTCCCTGCTCCTCCCAACCTAGCAGTTCGAAAGCACATCAAAGTGCAAGTAGATAAACAGGTACCACTCCAGTGGGAAGGTAAATGGTGTTTCCGTGCACTGCTCTGGTTTGCCAGAACTGCTCTGGTTCGCTTAGTCATGCTGGTCACATGACCCGGAAGCTGTACGCTGGCTCCCTCGGCCAGTAAAGCGAGATGAGCGCCACAACCCCAGAGTCGGCCACAGCTGGACCTAACTGTCAGGGGTACCTTTACCTTTATCTGGAGATGCTGGCAGTTGTTCTCAATGAGCTATGGCACTTCCCCTGTAAATTTTCAGACAATAATCCTAACACATTTACTTGGGAACAGATGTGTCCTATTGAACTCAAGAGGATTTATGACCAAGTAGGCAAGTATAGGGTTACACTGTAAGTGTATGTCTTTTGCACCAGGCACCAGTTGGTAGATCTTAAGGTTTTAGTAAAAAAACACAACAACACCCAGAGTAGATACTGGGACCCTGAATTCTTCCTACCCGTGTACTAGAATAATACAAGTGGCCTTAATTGATATTGGAAAGAATTGAACGTTCTTACACACACACAAAATCACTGGTGACCTCTGGAGTATTTTCTCCTTTTGAAGAGTTCTGTTGATGCTTAGCACAATGCCTGTGCCAACTTCTTAAAGCAGGGGTCAGCAACCTTTTCCAGCCATGGGCCTGTCCACCATCCCTCAGAGTATGTGGGGGGCCGGACTATATTTTTTGGGGGGGAAATGAATGAATTCTTATGCCCCATAAATAACCCAGAGATGCATTTTAAATAAAAGCACACATTCTACTCATGTAAAAACACCAGGCAGACCCCACAAATAACCCAGAGATGCATTTTAAATAAAAGGACACATTCTACTCATGTAAAAACACACTGATTCCCAGACCACCCACGGGCTGGATTGAGAAGGCGATTGTGCCGCATCCGGCCCATGAACCTTAGGTTGCCTACCCCTGTCTTAAAGTCTTGAGTCACTTCACTTTGGGAGCAGTGGGAGATATGGCTGTTATGCAAATATTCATCAATGAGCTATTGTCCTGCCAATATCTAGGCTTTTAAAAGCATATTTCCTACAGGGTGTGTTCAGTATTAGTCTCCAGTATCAGGAGGAGAAATCCAGTTGTGCCACACTGCCCATGTTACATGGAATAAAATTGGTTCTTTCATTGCTTAGCAATGCCCAAGCAGTATTTGTGAAGTGATGAAACAGTGCCAGGGAAAGGTGATTTCTGCTCCTTAGAAATCAGTAATGTCGATTTCAATTCTCTTTGTTTCTCATTTTCCAATCTTACACTCAGTTCTCCACATTTCCACAGCAATTTGCAATTTTAAAAAATCCTCATTGTCTGCATTTTGGTGTGAATTTATCCAATTAAAACATTTTTTATGCCCTTTTGACTAATGCACACTTTTTTGCAGTTTCCTGACACAAGGCAATTTTGTATGTTATTTTCATAAATGTATTCATTTTTTATGCATGCTTACTGCCAATATATACATATTTGTAAAAGTTGGCTGGAAAACTGAATCGCAAAATGCATTTGTGCATTAGTTTGAGAAGGGTGAATTAGTTTCACATTAAAATGCAAACAAAACCAAATTTCTTTCCTTGTTCTTTCCTACTCAGAACAAATACTTCCCTTTTGGAAAATGAGGCAGTAAAGCAGGTGAAGCAGAGACCTTCAGAGTTTGGTAATGAACTGAGTTGGCAAGAGGAGGGCAAGAGCAGCAAAGAGCCGGCCGCAGCTATTCAATTTACGGTCAGAAGTCTTTATTTTTGGGAGAGCTTGTGAGGCTGAGGCAGCCCACAAGGCACAAGACTGAAAACTCTTGGCAGCAAAAGTATCATTTTTTCCTAGACTGGGTGGCCACCCCTTCCCAAGCCTTCACTCTAGCCATGAAAGAACACTTTTGTATTCTTATAAGTTGGTGGATGGAATTTGTTTTGCGGAAACCGGGCATTCTGCCAAGCTTGGATATTTCTTGCTGCCCCAGAAAAAGAATTTGCAGCACTTCTAGCTCTCCCACCTACCTGGTATACCAGCATTTGGGCGAAGATGCACAAGTATCTTGCTTCTCTTCAGTACCACACTAGTAACTGAGTGCTATTCCAGGTTCCAGGATCAATTATCCATAATGCCTTTCAACTCCCAGCTGACATGCTTCTCGCATTGTGGGCCAATTTCAGAAGAGGCACTTCATTTTCAAATTTCAATTTTCCCTGCATGATGACATTACACTCATCTGTGCAATGTTTTTTGAGCAGAACCCAAACTTTTGCATTCTGACATCACATCCACCATTGCTAGTGTGTAACATGAGACCTCAAGCAAGTCTCATAAACCTGTTGTGTCAATGCATTGTCCTGGCTCAAGGGATTCTCAACATTGGATGTGCATCATGATGCAAAAGTACATGAGATGCATGCCCATAGCTTTGTCCAGAGCAGATTTGGAAGGTGGTTGAGAGCAAGGAGACTCAGGACAATTTAAAGACACCCTCTACAATTTTAGTACAACAATGCATGATTAAGGACAGCTCCAATGCATGGGCATCTCATAGCAGGATTGGAAAGAAAGTTGATCAGAATCTAGGGACAATCTCTGGGTGAGCTACTGCAGATCGGCAAATGCTTTCAACTCCCAAAACTTTGTTCACCTCAATGAGACAGCTGAAATGAAGAAAGCTCATCTGGAGTGGATTTTTGTGTGAAATGGCTTGAGGCTCATTTCAGTTCTGGTACTGAAAATGAATCCCTCTGTACAGAAAGCACCAGAAGGCTCCCAGTTTTTAGATTTTAACCATATGCCTTTTGGACCTGGTTCCTGTTGGTAGATCATTGGATTTGGGCAGGGGCAGGAGGGGAAGTAATGCAGCAAGCCTAGTCCTTCCAGCCCAGCATAGTATTTATGTGAAATATACGCTACCTTTCTCATAGCACATTTTATCATTGGAGTTGGGAATCCTAAACAAAGCCACCTTAGGATTTCAGTTTTCTCACTGCTCCTCAAAACAGCATCCTGGGTGGCCGACTGAGTGAAGCAGAGGACCGCAGCAGGTAACTGCCCAGAACATACTACTTGACGTAGTCCAGATTTAGCCACTTCCCTTTCCTCAAGGCAGGGTGCCAAAAGATAAAATGTAGATGCAACCTAGAAAGCCAGTCATGCAAAGGAGAATGTCCACGCTGAGCTGGAAACCTAGTGGAAAGATGTCCTTTGGCGTATTAGGAATAGGAGGTGAAAAGAGGGGAGAGCAACAGGCAGTGCCCTGTGAGGGGCCCAGTAGCCTGAGAACAAAATAGGGACAAACAAACCTTCCAAATACACAAGTTAAAAGTGAAGGCACTAGTAGCAAGCAATACTGTAAAATTTAGAGAAATGGCAGCACATATATACTTCTCTACCAGCCCCTAGCAAGCTAGTAAATAATTTTGAGGGCTAGCAACTTTTATGGTCTGCAATACTGTTTTGAAGGGTTTCCTTAACTGGTGATGCCAGAACCCCCTTTCTTCATTCAGTTTCTTTCAAGTTTAGTATTGTGGTTAATTTGTCCTCAAATGTTTGGAAATGTCTAGAATTTGTTTTGTTAAATTTTTATATTATTTCTTAAATGAAATGCTACTTGGATAGTTTGGGTTTTTTTGCAGTCTAAAACATTTGTTAAATCCAGCAAACAAGCAATCTGTGGAGTTTGATTTCTAATTGGAAAATAACCATTTCCCCCCTCCCTGCCCTTGGTTCACGGTTTTGCTCTGCAACCATAGATTGTATTTTCTCTCCCTGTGAAACGTCACAAAGCGCCACACAATTTACAGGCATTTTGCATAGTTGGACAAGGATGTTATGATACACAGAACAGATTTTACTTAATATAGGCCCTACTGTTTTGAGGGTGCCTCCAAGGTGCCTATGTTTTCCATCTGTTTTTCCACCAGCCTTCCTGAAGGAAAATCATGGAGAAGGTAGTAGGCAGGTCTGTTGGAATATATGGAACAGTGACATCTAGAACATAGTGTGACACACACTAGTCTTATTGAAAATGCAAGGCAGACAAAAGAGAGCAGCAGAAGCCAAGACGAGGCTTGGCTAGCTCAGTCGGTAGAGCATGAAACTCTTAATCTCAAAGTTGTGGGGATAAGGCCCATATTGAGCTAAAGATTCCTGCATTGCAGGGGTTTGGATTAGATGACCCTTGTGGTCCCTTCTGACTCTATAATTCTATGATGTGCGGCCAGGAGTGTGGAGCTCCATCCTTGGTTCTGTCCAAACCATCTAAAGTATTTTGTTTTGTTGGATTCATGTGTAGCATGTTAATTGAATTTTCTCTTTTTTAAACCAAGATTCTGAAAGGCCAGTTTCGTGGACTAAGTGAACTGCTAGGAGAGCAAACTTTCTAATTGTAAAGAAAATCCAGGTCAGGGAAACAATGGACTGGCCTTAAGCACAAATAAAAATACACCTAATGGGAAAAGTTAGCCAGAGGCGAAGGTGGCAAAGCAACATGGTGGGTCCAGTAAGAAGGTAGAATTTGAATTATTCTGTATGTCATCTTCTTTGAACCAAAAACATTTAAATAACTGCATTCTGTGCATCTTCTAAATAAGAGAAGGTCACAGTTTTTCACTCAAATATCTTGCAGGATCCATTTAGGATCCATTTTCCCTTTTTAAATGCACTCCTTTTGCTGTCACACGTTTTGATCAATTTACAGTGCTTTAGATGGAAGATATCATTAATGAATGGAACTCTTATAAAGTACGCTGAGATTTTATGAATAAGCTGCCCCAGTGTGAATGAATGACAGTCAATGCACTTAATGCGATGAGGTTGAAGTTCTGCACTAGTTCATTCATTGACATAGTGCCTGGGAAACAAACATTCATTTAAGATTAAAGAAAACACACACACTCAGCAGGTTCACAGCTTAATCTTATAATTGTATTTAAGTTATCTTCTGAACAGTTAAAATATTTTTTCTTAAAAAAACCACACATTACCATGACCCTAGCTCAAGTGAACATTAGTACGTTAGCTACACATCACCAGAACATAATCACAAAAATTCCAAAGCACTCATTACTTTTAGAATCTAGAGAACAAAGAGAGCAGAGTTACAAATAAAAATAAGAGATCATGTGCTTTCTTTTTAACCTTCTGTGCCCACAGTTATCTGAGCTTCCTGCAGTTGCTAAAGGCATGCACTGGTCTAGTGGGTGTTTGCTTTCAAAAGAGCAGCAAGCTGTTAAGAGAATAAATTATCATAGGAGCCAATTGAATTTTGCCAGATTTTAAACTTGCAACCCCCACACTAACGTGCTGTACAAAAAGATATTAGAATTAGCAATTTATATTGTGAGCATTTCCTCTTGTATGGATCAACAGCTACGTTACTTTTCCCTACTCAACCTAAATTCATAATTTGGAAGTGAATTTTTTTGACCATCTATGACCATTTTAGTCCCAGAGAGATAAGGAGGAAAAAAAGCTCTGCTTTAACCAGCAAAGGCAGCCAATAACATGGAGAAAATAAACATGGAGTATTTAGGAAATGGTCCTCTGTGCCTTTCTGCTAAAGCATCTGCTTTGGGCATCATAGATTGGGCAGCGTGCACAATAATGATTTATGCATATTAGATTCCTGAGAATCCCAGCTTCCCTTTTTAAAAAAGCAAGTTTCTGGCCCTCGTTATAGTGAAAATACATTTGAAATCATGCAAGAACCATTGTGAAATGCTCAGGTCAAAACCTGAAGCTTTAGTTTCTTGAAGCCTACCCTTGCAACCTTGTTTCGCTCACATTCATACAGCTTTTCACAACCCTCTTGCCTGTCTAAACTTTCATTGTCCATTTGCTCTTGTGCAAGTGCCCAAATGCAGAGTTCAGAAGAAAGCATGCAAATCAATACAAATTAAGTGAATTTGGGTGTTTTACTGATTTGCATTGAACAGTGAATTTTAGTTTTTTAATGTACACAAGTAGATCTACAGAACAGACAACTACTTATACTTTCTCCAGAAAAGCTGAGTAGCGCTTTAGGGAAAGCATTTCTGCATCTAGAATGGTGTCTGTAGATCAGTGAATTTGCATGAGCTCTAGAGCCAATTAATAATGGTTTCTTAATGGGGCTAACCGCATAGTTATGTTCCACTGTGAAGGTTATTGTTGATTTGTCAAAGGTCTACATCCTGAGCATACCTTGCATCACTGAAAGGTCACTAATTGTAAATCTCTGTATGATTACTGCCACTTTAGAAGACCTAAATTCGTGTGCTACAGCCCAATTGCATTTTGCAGACCAAAGATATAAAGTATAACTATGCCCATGATATAGGATGCTGCAGTCCTGAAAAGAGCTCTGATTTTAACAAGCAGATTGAGGACTAGTCAATCACAATTCTGAAGGGGAGCCTATAAATAAAGCATGGGCTGCACCCATGTTTTATTCCAGCAGCCATGTTATAAATCAGAAAGATGCAGAGGGTGACTTACAATACAGAAGTGTTGCTTCCAGAGCATGCAGTTCCCAGGATGCAGCATTTAAAACCAAGTGGAAACTGCCCAGGACATGATGGCCTAAAGTGAGAATTATGCTTCACTCTCAGCTGGATATGTGAGATTGATTCCAGAAAAAGGAGATTTACCCAGAAGTGCAGCTTGAGGAAAAATCCAAAAGGCTTCCTTCTTCAGGGAAACCCCTCCCCCCCAACCCCCCTAATTTGACCACTTGATTAAAGGAAGAGGAATGGATTAGGGCACAGCTCAGCATTGTTAAAATGCATCATATATGTAGGCCACTTAGAGACCATATATGTGCCTTGTGCCACCTAGAGTTTCCCCAATTCTTTCTTCCCGAATCCAGAATTTGGAAGGCATGCAAGCTGTATAAGCCTTTGTAACTAAAAACTACTGAATGTTCCTTCTACCCTCCTATATAGAATAGTTCCTTCCTGGTATGAAGCAACAGCAGAAAACAGCACACAAGTAGTCACTTCTTTTGATAACACTGTTAACTCCTAAACATGTCTGAGCATAGCATGGGAGGGAAAAGACCCCCAGGACCAGAAGACCTCATTTGGAGAGGTACCAATCACATGAGTTCAAATTGGCAGATTCATATATGAACCCAGAGAAGGGGGACACACATATGTACCACTCTCCTTTTCTTTTATGAAGTCAAAATAGGTTTGTTTTTTGCTGGCGGCAGCAGGGTCTCTCTCCCATCTTCTAATTTCAGAAGCAAGCATAAAGTCTTAAAATAGTCATCAAAAGGTCCAACTTGTTCAGAAGCCTAATCAGGAACGGTGAAAGTGGCTTAGCGTTGCTGCGGGGGGGGGGGGGGGTTCCTATGCTACGTATTCAGCTGGGTGCCCAGGCTGAGCTTATGTTATTTAAACTACTCAATTGCTCTAGGGTTAGAAATGCACAGTTTTACAGCAAGGTTCTCTCCTATGGCTCAGAGCCAGTTGTGCGCTGCTTTTCCTTCTGTAAATACCTGCCTGTGGAGCTCTCCGCTCCACACCAGTGAAAGGCAAGGCCATTTGTGATTAGCAATTCCAAGTTAGCATTTCATTGCAAAGAAAGATATTAGGGCTCAGCCCCTCTTCAGAAACGTCATTAATATTCCCTTTTCAGCTTTCGCATCAGATCCATTTGGAATTACCCATATCAAATTAACCCTTGAAATGTCCATGTACGGAGATGCTTTAGAGCCTTTCTCTTCCAGTGAAGACCAAAGCCCTCCCCAAATGGTTGGAGATGCAGTAGGCTGAAGGCTGTAAACTTCATGCAACTTGAGTGGGGTAGAAGTTGGAGGGAGCAGGTCTTGCTTTTTGCAGTGGCCTTTCTCCATGCCAAGGCATGGTGGGCCCTCCTTCTATTGGAAAAGCACCATTTCAGCTTCTTCCTTGAAATGACTTAACAGGAAAAAACCTCACTACTTTCCCCTTGGTGACAGGTTTTATACATTAGAATTAATTCTCCAGTACCATGTTTGTTTGTTTTAAAGCCCCGAAGCAGTTAGGTGTGTTTGGGAACAACAGCAGGGAAGAGAAGGGTTATGACAATAAGGAAAGGCTGCACCAGAAATGACATTGTCTCTTATCTGATCTCCAACTCCACATAACAGAAACAACCCCCCTATGTGCTTGACAGAGCCACCGCCAAAGACACTTCCCTACACACACACACACACACACACACACACACACACACACGGGAGAAAATACTGATCTCACAGCTCTGCCAGCGAGCAAGAGAAAATAACCTGTTGATGCTCCAGTTGTAGTGGATCTACAGTCCTGTTCCACACATTGTCAATACTGTACTACAAAGTATAAATGGAATCCGAGTAATAGTGATGAAACAGGGCTGGGGTGACAATGAGCTTTCAAACATAATGAAGAATTAGTATGTGGCAATCTGTCTCTCGTTTTCCATCTTGCTTTGCAATTCAGTGTGCAAGGCAACCTTTTTTCATACTCTGAAGGATAGCACAGTTAAGGAAAGCCTTCTAGCTGCAGCTGTGACTTCCTTTGCCTTTGCTCAAAGAAACACTTAAAAAGAAAAGCAGACTATGCCTTTGGTGCTAATGCAGCCCTGGATGATACGCAGGCTGAGAATCCATGGGTAAGGCAGAGCACTTGCACAAAACTCTCACTTTTGAACCAGAGTAGAGAACTACAGGACAGAACCAGCTGCCCATTTATTCTTAGTTTCCACTGACTTTCTGAGCCCACCGTGGCAAATACCTAACTTCATTGTGGGGAAATTGCTACTCCCAAGTGAATGAAGAGGAGACAGGCCACAGAGGGGACCTGCTTAGCAGCATAAAAGTGAAGCTCTTTCCCCCTAACTTCCAAATTTAAATCTTGGCCAAAGAAGTTAACCCTTCCTTGTAGGAGACAAGCGTTATGCTATTCCCACACAATGATGGGGAGTTATGCAGTACCACAGGCCAGGTTTGCTTTTGGTCTTTTCTGTCCCTAGCTAAGACCCCTCCACTGTTCTCCTCTACTATTATCCCTTCCACCACAAAATGACCTTGCAGCTTACAGACTAAGATGTGGAGTCATCAGAATCTCCCGTTCTTTTAGGAGTTCCCTTCCAACAGAGTATGGCAACAAAGCACAAATGCCAGCCAACGAATAATGACACAATCAGGTTAACAGGAAAAGTCTGAAGTCTTCGCTGAATGCTGAGGGAATAGGGTGGTTGCTACTGTTGATACCATACTCTTCTTCCGGGGGGGGGGCGAGGAGCAGAGGCGCAATAGTGCACCATGTGGGGAGGGAAGGAAGAAGAACATGGAAATATATTCATATACTTTGACAGCAGAAATACTGCCCATCACCAATGCTGTCACCAGTAAGTCTCACCTCTTAAGTAAATTAGACTTTGGCAGAAGAAAGCTTCACCTTTCATTTACTGGCATCCGCCGGATGAAGATTTTAGACAAGTGACTAACTGCAGAGGGCTTAGCTGAAATTATTTAGACTTCATCATTATCTCCCGACTGGTTTCTGGCCACCGGGGCCTTCATTTGGCATCAAGTTGGCCCTCCTTTAAAGTCCAAGGCCCATCTACAAAAAAGTAGATGCGTCCTTATCACAAGTCCCCAAAGGTAGAGGCATCAGCCTGCTGTTCCCCACCTACCAACACATCACGAGGTGATTCTCCCATGGGAACGAATGGTGGCAAGGATTTTTCTGCTTAAGAGCGAAGCAAGAAATTCTGGCAACATGTTAAATATATTTATAGGACATCTGCACTCAGGACAAGAGAGGAGATGGGAGGGAGAAGAGTGTGAAGAGGGGAGGTGTAACACATCAGTCATTCAGGAAAGATAAAAGGAATCTTCTGATATAGCAGCACTTGAGCAGTCAGCTGCGCTGAGAAGACCTTGTCCGAGATCAACCACGCGCTGACTTGGTTCCAGAAGTGTGTCTGAGAGCCTCTCTCTCCAGTTATATCTGTTATGTGGATAATTCTTTTGCCCTGGCATTGACAGGTAATTTAAATATCGCAGCTTAAATGAGTCCTAGGAAAGAAAAGACAAGAACTATTTGTCATCCACATTTTTGCTAGTGAAATTTTATAAACCATCAAAAGATGATTATAGGCAATCTAGATTTTTCAAAATGGATACATCTTTGTTGGGGTGTGTGTGTGAACCCTCAGCCTGTGTATGTGATCTGTTTCCCAAGTTATTGTTAACGTTCAGGTGGTGGTGGCAAGGAGGGAAAACCCAAATTATGTTGGGGAGAGACCGTGACAGCACCTCCACATTGTTTCTGTTGCAGGTGGCAGTAGTGCTGAGAAGTGGCAAGGGGCTGATTGGAGTGCCCAGGAAACTGGATGGAGCACTCTGATGTTTCAAAAGTACGGGTGACGGCTGAGCACTTGAGGAACACAACATTCCTTCCTGTTTCCTGATCACCTGTTTCTGATCCTTGGCTGAGGTAGGAAAACTGCACCTCCCAGGTAGAGTGCTAGAGTAAGAAGTGGTTATTCATTACAAACTTCAGTTTCATTCTCTCCTCAGCTTGTGCTCATTTAAATTAATCCATTCTTGGTCCACTGCAGTTACAAGGCTATTTCTTCCTAACGCTCCTACAGGCAAGGAAGTTCTGAGAAGCCAAAGGACAGAACCACCCTTGTCACCCTCCTTCCCTTTATCTGCAGTGGCTTTCAGTAATACTCTCAGTTAAGGAACCAGCAAAACCTCCATTCACAAATCATGTCTATCCACCATGCAGCCTACCTTCTGCATTAACGTGTTGTTGTTGTTTTTTTACCTGTGCAAGTGTGAGGTACAGTGTAGTGCTATTTATCTGGAGATGTAAGTGTATGTTCTGGAAGGGGAGCGGTTAGATTCTGCTTGGGTAGCTGGATCATTCAGGAAGTCCCAGATGAGGATGGTATCATCATGCGAGCTGCTAACTATTTGAAATTCGTCAAACTGGAGTCGGAAAACTCTGCCGGAGTGCTCCTGGATGGGGAAAGGGAGACAAGTCAAATTCAGAAGCATTAAGGGTTGCTGTGATCTTAGCACTGTATGTTTCTGATTGCAGAAATGTGAGGTTTTAATACAGAAGTATACACCTCCTCCTAAAGAACCAACTGCACAAACAAGCAGTCCTTTCATTACCTAACAAACAAAAAAATCAGGAAAAGGTTTGCACTCATGTTCAACCTCTAAATACCAGAAGCTGGGAATACTTGATGGAGGAGGGCACTTAGAAAAGTTAGTTGTTGCTCCCCCCCCCCCCCCATTTGTGGCCATTCTAGTCCAATCTGGCTGGCCACTGGTGAAAACAGGATGCTGGACTAGACAAATCCTTGTTCTGATCCAACAGAGCATTTCTTACTCTCTTATGTGAAATGAGTATTTATTATGTGGCCTTTCCTCTTATCATCTGGAAATTGAGAATAAAACGGCACACACTATGCTGCATTCATTGCAGAGACAGGTTTAATATTAGATCCTGAGGAGATGCAGCAAAACAGCAAATGTTACATTTCCCCAGTTTGCAAGCACCTAAAACCTGCCTGTTTCTGCTCACCCTTTTGAAGGTAAGAGTATCAGACACAACTTTAATGAGGCAGTGAAATCTTAGGGTTTGTTTACAGTGGTGGTTTAGCCACGAGCAGCAGGATTCACAAGTCAGTCTCAGCTGAAGTGTGAACATAGTCACTCAGGGGTAATGAACACTGACTCCCCCAGCACCTCATTAAGGCTTAATGAATTCTACACCACTTCATATATTTGGTCCTCTAGGATCAGAACAACGAAACAAGGTGGCTGCTTTTTCACTTATCCTCTGGGTCCTATGTTCTCTATAAAGCAGCACAACTGTATATATCAGGCAGAAGGAGTTGAGCTGGCCTATACCGTGTGAATTAGTTTGGAAAAAGCACAACTGCATTGCTACAACAATGGACACATCTGCCACAGAGCAGACAAGCTCAATGCCACCATTAGAGTCTTTGTATTCTGCTTATTCTCCACTTCAAGGTATAGTTTTAAGGCAAGGCAAATTCAAGACAAACCTATATTAGGAGTTCTTTTGCATACGAAGCAAGCATACAAAAAGCAGCATTCTTTAATGGATTAGATTTGGTGGCATGGCTAAGGAGGAGCATATTTTAGTCTAACTCTCATTTGACAATCCAGGTGAAGTTTTATTATGTATTAATATTGGGTAAATATATTCCCTCCCACCCGAGATCAATCGAAAGTTCTTACCACAAGAGTGCGCAGGCAGAGGGTTCCAGCAGGGGCACGAGGGTCCAGGGCAGCTACCAGATCCCACACCTTAATTTTCCTGGTGGCACGAAAAAGAAGAAAGAACCAGAGTTTCATTAAAAAGTAAGTGCAAGCACTACATTATATTTAAAAACTGAGTTATTAATCCATCTCAGCTGATCAATCTATTTCATGGAGAAAAAAATAGATGTGCATCTGTTTTTGCAACTTGGCTTTGCTGTTTTCTCTTGTGTTGGCTGGAGGTAGTATGGTTGATATGAAGATAACAGATCTTAATGGGAAGTGTATGGTTAACATAAAGATAAATTAAAACTAAAGAGGTAACATCAATTATAATGGAAGGAATGATAAACGTTACACTGTATTGTACTGTGATATGACTTCAGTAATAGTAATAACATGTATAATTTGGTGAATCCAAGTAGTGTTTACCTCACCAAGCATGTCTTTTATTTTAGGTCCTGTTAATGGGACTTTTATAAGCAAATTCTATCTTCCACTTATCCAAATGAGGCCAGCAGGAAAGCAAATTTGATTGCTACTATAAGTGGTTGTCTGCAGAACCTGCAATGTATTTTAATATCTCCTCCTTTAAATACTATTAGTATCTGTTCTTCTTGCATTTTATATTTGTAATGCTGAATGGGGAAAATTGATTCTCTCTTTCTTCTGAAAATCCAAATTGCAAACAGGTTACTTGCTCAGTGAAGCACTGGATCTGTCAGAGTGAGGCATTTCTAATTTTCTAGCCTTCAGGGTAACAGTCAGTTTGGGGTGGGTGGGAGAGAGACTCTAGACATCTCTAGTTCATCTCTAAATTTGTAAACTGCTCTGTGATCCTTGGATGAAAGGCAGGATAGAAATTTAATTAATAAATTAATAATAAATTCTCACCCATCATAGGCTCCACTGACTATCCTCTTGGTATCAAAGCGAATACATCTCACCAGCTCTTCATGGCCTTCCAGAACTCGCAAACATGCCCCACATTCAATGTCCCATAACCTAGAAGACAAGGCAAACAATCATTATGCAATTGCCATAGAAAAATGTTTTGGAAATACAAATTGCAAATAGAACCTGCCTATTTATCCAGGAAGGGGAGAACTCTGAAGAATCTCCCAATTTCTTACTAAATTCACATTTTGTATCTAGAAAATTACAAATTTCAATGTGAAACTACTGTTTTCATTTCCAATACTGTACATTTATGAGTAGTAGTGTTATTTCTGAATTACTGCCTGAATGTTGTTTGGGCTACATAAGAGACAACAAATTATAGATAGCATGGAGATAGGGGCCCGTGTCAACTTGAAGAGATAAGATTGCTTGTTGCAGAAAAAATGAAATCCTTCCTGTGACCTGGCTTTGCTATAGAAGAAAATCAGGTGGTTACCAGAAATGTATTTCCTTCACATTGCATCTGAAATATTAGCTTCTTAGAAAAAACCTGCCACTTCTCAACACATCTTGGTAACCTCTGAAAACAGTTTACCAAAATGCACTAAATATGGGTATTTGTTAGGAGACTGTCATGACTGTTTAAAGTATATCATAGTGCCCTAAATGTATGGTATGAATGTGGCATAACTATTACACATGTGCCTCTCTACTGCTGTAACATCTAGCTTAACCCATAGGCAGCTGTTTTTTCCTTCTGATTAAACAGGAAATGCCTCAGTCAATTAAAGCATGTTTCACATTACACTGACAAAGTGGTTGCTAACAGAAGGTGAAAAATGTCCTTGCTTTTCTGTGTGGAAAGAGCACATGATATAGGCAAATTTAAACAGTCTCACCCCCTATCACCTCCAAAAGAAAACTGCACAATAATTTGTGAAGCCATGCTGGGTCCTATGCTTGTTCATCCGAGTTACAATTAAATAGGAATGACAACATCACAATAGGTTTCCCACCTATTGGTTACAGTTGCTATTTGAAATAATCTTACTTCATTCCACAGTGTCGATGCTAAACCTTTTGTGATTACCCACTGACCAAATGGGAATTGCTGCACAGAACACAAAAGACAGTTTGTGCGCAGGTGGTTTACACTCTACACTGAAAATACAGGAGAGGAGGATGGGGGAAACAGCCACCCCAAGCCAGTTTTGAAAACTGAACTTTGGGAACTTGTTGGCCAACTGTGCACCTAACCTGCATTCTGCTGAGATATGTTGCCAACCACTGCAAAAATTCCAGCACAAGGATTTTATTCAGTGTAAGCATAAAAGTAATTGTATTCCTCTTTAAATTTATTACCATATTGACATTTATATTTGTTGGTTATTACTGTGTGTAGTATTTGTGGTTACTTTTCCAAGCTCTGCAGAGTTTAACTATTTCCTGTTTGGATTACTGTCGATGTTTGTGCCTTCCGAATTGCATGCTTTTTAGATTGTCTTTGATGTTGCTATTTCTTATGAAAGCGGTGGATAGTAGAGTGCTGGATCCAAGTTTAAACTCATTTAAACTCAATTTTTTCTCAAAACACGGTTTGTCTTATCTTTTGTTTAGCCATACCATGAAGGCACCCCCAACCCCCCCCCCCCAATGTATGTGTGCCCTGGTTTTTCCCCTCAAGCAAAGCCATGGCGTTATTTGCAAATCTTTTGATCTTTACAAGGCGTTAAACAGAATGCAGCTGTTGAGTGAAGGTGATAATTGGTTAATGGCTTCAACTGTCCCCTTACAATTCCCCATGTCTCTCATTTAAATTGTCTGCTGCAGTACCCTGACTTGTTTGTTTTCATTACTCATGTTATTGCAATTACCTTCAGTAACTAGCTTTCTCTAAAAGCTACACTAGTCAATTACCAGCCTCTTAAGTCCCTTAATGAAATGAATTATTTCTTTGTTTTGTATCTTTATTTGGACACACAGTGATTCCATACATTTGACCTTGGACCCGGAGAATTATGAAGAAAGATGATACCATTAAATTGAGTGAGCTCTGTTGGTCTGATTAAGAGGGATCCTTTACCCATTTTTTAATATCTGCACACTCCCTATACTCCCTGTGTAGCTTTAGGAGTATGGCAACTTTTGTCTTGCTTGAATTGTTGCTGAGGACAATTTAAAAAGCAGGTTGTCAATGCACTGTCCATGTGAGTCGGTGCTCAAACTGCTATGACCAAAGCTTTCGATTAAAAAAGAATGAGGATTGGGCTGACACTTTATTTCTTGCAGGAAAGAAGAGCACATGAACGGAAGAAGCCCTTTAAGCAAGTGCACAAATATTTGCATTGGCAAGATGATTGAACCATGAAGCAGCTCATGGCTATAGAGGGAACTCATCACCATAGTTGACAAAAACAACAACTTGTATAGCTTTAAATGAGTAAGGATGAGGTCCATAGAAGAGTACAGGAAGACAGTACTTCCTACTCAATTCTGACCAATCAATGGCTTTCAATGATATTATTATACTTTGCCCTCTAAAAACTGTCAAATTTCATCCAACGCAAAAATACATAGTTCATTGTATTATGGGATGGATCACTGCTTGGAACATTTCCAACCAAGGGACAGCAAGCAGACTCCATAAGTCCAGGCCACCTGCTACAAATGGTGCCTGAGGCTAAGCACCATGAGAAAAACTTGGTTGGCAAAACCCCAGCACTGTTTGGGGGTTGGATTAAAAACCTCTTGTTGCAAATCCAACTCTTCTAAGCAGAGACACAAACCATAAAGGGGAGCAGCCTTTATAACAGTCCACGCCAGTGCTTTCACATACCACATTTTGAGAAGTTAAACAATTATTACTGTTTGCTGTTAGCTCTTGCAGAATACAAAAATCTAAATAGCAGCTGTGTTAAAAAAGGAGATAAATATTTATGCAAAATAAAACTATATGTAGTACTATTAATGGATTATCTTTGCTCACTGATGATTTGAAAGCTTTAAACTTTGGAAAACTGAGGCAACGACAAAAGCTTTTCCTTCTTACAGAAGCATTTTAGAACACACGTTTTACTCTGTTGTCAGGGCTGTGGCCATTTTAAGAATACATGGAATAGAGTGCAGACTTTTGATTTTTGAAAATTCTACAAAGCTGAGTAATTTCTATTCCTGGTGGCTGCTCTTTCTAAGATTTCCTTGGCAAGACTTCAAATATTTAATTCAGCTGTATTATGTGAATTAAATAAATATATATATATATATTGAATTCATTTTGAACTCAGATTTTTGGTGGATCTTGACATTTCTAGGTATATGGCACCCCCTGCCTTTTTAAAACCTTATTTAGTAACAACGAGGCCTGGTTTACATGCACCACAGAGTAAAGTGGTATAATCCTGAAGAGCTAGTGTGAGCCACATCACTTCAAACAGCAGGTGAGGGATACCTGTCTTGAATGCTCCCCTACATTTAACCAAAAATAATAATGAACCATCTTCCCCCAATTTTATTTTATTTTTTTTTTAAAAAAAAACAGGACAAAGGCACTGGAACAGGCCTCTATCTGCTATACTAGTTTATTTTTAAAAGGAAAAAGCTTATTGTGTTTTGTATGCGGGGGAGAATTCAGAAGTGCAATCCTTTACGTGCAATCAGAAGCAGTACAATCTCAGTTTAATAAGTAGAGGGCACGCGGATGTGCTTTACAATTGCATTACAATTGCATGCAACATTAGTCTAATACTGACTGCTTCTTTTTAAAAAATAAGGTGCTGGAGCAGGGCCTTTGGAGTGGGAACAGACAAGAACATGTTTAAGTACACCTTCACCACTGCTTTGTCTCAAATTGGCATTTTGTGAAAAAATGGCCATTTGAGAAGACTGCAAACACTGATGTGTAATGTATGGTTTGGCTCTGAGAGAGGCAGCATCCTGTTCAGGTAACTGCTGTGTTTCTTACCTGATTGTATTATCTGATGAACCACTCACTACTAGTCTGTCTCTGTACTGTAGACATGCAATACCTCGCTTGTGGCCATTCAACGTACGCACAAACTCACAGGTACTTGTGTTCCAGACCTGTAAGAGAGACACAAGTACATACAGAAGGAAATAATGGACAGGGATGTTTATGAGAAAGTCACAGATTGTGGATGGGAGACAGTGTGGTATGATGGTCTGAGTGTTGGATTAAAGACTAGGAGGCTCTGGATTCCCACTCAGGCATAAAACTAAAAGGATGGCCTTAAGCCAGTCACTCACCCTCTCAGCCCAATCTACACTAACAGCATGATGATGAGAATCAAAGTGTGTGTGAAGAAGGGAACCATGCCCCCCTGATGAAGGCAGTATAGGAAGGTAGTATAAACGTATTGCGAAAAATAAATAAATAAAACAAATGTCCAATGTCATCATGACTTCATGGTTTGCACCTTAATCGTTCTGTCCCCCGATGCTGATACAATGTATTTGTCATCGAAGTCGACCACATTGACGGCTGCCCTGTGTCCAACCAGTACCCTTCGTAGTGTGATGTCTGTTGGGGAGGCCATGTCCCACACGGCAATGGACCGATCTTTGGAGCATGTCACCATCATGCCATTATTAAAACGTAGGTGCAGTACTGCTTCACAATGATGGATCAGGGTGTTCAGCATCTCACCCGTATTTACATCCCACACTCTGGAATTTGTGGCAGAAGAGAGAAAAGTAGGGAAGGGGAAGAGAGAGATGTTTTAAGATTTTCCATTATTAAGCAGAAGGGGGAAATATGCCAAACATTCCTGTAAAAGATGTGCTAAATAAGTAAGTCTGTCCGCCTAATTTGGTAAATTCAAATAGTATTTCAATAAGAATCTAATTCTTCCTCCCAGCAACTTTGTGTGGTGGGACATTATTATATCCATTTTACAGATGGGGAACTGAAAATGAGAAAATGTGTAATTTGCTCAGTGTCACACTGTGAATCTTGGGCTTGGCTGCAATTTGAAGCAAACTGTCCTCCTTTGGGTTTAGTCAACAGCACAGCTACAGAGTCCAACAAACAAAAGTTAACACTGTAATGTCCAAACAGAGTAAGAAAAAGCAAGAACCTCAAAACAAAAGGATTTAACAGGAAAGAAGATCTGAGGACTGAAATCTTCTGCTGCATGTTGCTGAGTTTCTCTGCTTGTGGGCGTAATGCAAGATCTAAACTAGTACAGAATTTAGTTTGCGGAGCGCTTCCACCTTTGTTTTAAAAATAATGTCTAAAAAGAACAAGGGCAAAATTTATCAAAAGGCAGCTCGTTCCTCAGCACATTTCACTCTTCTTAGCTTTCAAATAATCCATATTAACACACTCCAAATCAGCAAAGCCTCCAAAATGGATCATTTACTCCCAACACAGAATTACCCCTGCACCAAATATGCTGCTCTTTCTTGTGACTGTTTTTTAAAAAATTCTAGGCCGCAGGACTTGAACAATTCCTGAGCAATAAAAAATGTCACGTAGCATCCACAATTTGAAATATTCCTTTTGTCCTGCTAAAGCATTGTATAATATATTAATGGCTGGTATTAAGGAATTTAAAATATTCCTGCTAAACAGGAAACAGTTTAATTGGATATTTCATGCAAGCAGAATCTGTATGCTCAATAAAACGTGCTGACAGCTATCTTTTCCCAAGGACAGGTGTGTGTGTGTGTATAACCCTGGAATCAAGGGTTTAAATTGCTGACTCTGAAGGCTATTTTTACAAAAACATAGAAACAGCCTTCCATTCCTTGTGCATGTCTTCCACCATTTCTGTTTTGAGGGCAGAATCTGAATAGGGCTTGTGGAGCAAATCCATCTTTCTTACTTGCAACCTCTTCTTGAGCATTAGGAGTAGCATGGTAGCCAAGACACTCATCATATAATCCCCCAATCTCAATATAATTTATTCCAAACTATGGTTTGACACTGCATGCAAACTGTTAACTTTTAGGCTTAATTTTCAAAAGCTTTTAGAGGTATCTGGTTGGTTAACTGCTTTCTGTTTAATTTTTTTGCTTATTGACTGTTGGCTCTATTCTCTGCCTTTTATATATTTTTTCACTAAAATGGATTGTTTTAATTATGGGGTAAACTGCCTTGGAGGCCTGTATTTGTTAGAAAGGCAGGATATAAACATTCTCAATAAATAAATAGCTACCTGACAGTGGAATCCGATGATCCAGTGATGATCACCCGCTCATCATACTGGAGGCAAAGGACTGACCCCGTGTGTCCAGTCAGAACCCTCTTGCATTCTAGCGTATTCTTGTCCCAAATCTAGGAAGGCAAAAAGGGCACACATTTGGGATTTCACTACAAGGTAAACAGATTGTATTGCTAGACTGGCTCTTTTGTTTTTCTGTAACACAGCATTTTATTTACTAAGGCGAGCAGAACTTCTTCTAAGTGGCACACAGTGCACTTTGTATTCCACAGGCACTTTGGAGCAATATAAACTATCCTTAATATCTCTGTTTTTAATATGAACATAGTCTTTACCCTTCTCATTAGGGAACAGGAAGACTTTAATTACTGAAGGACCAATAACGTGGCTAGCACTGAACAGAATGCAAGAAAATGAAACAGATAATATAGATTTATCCTCCTTGTTTGGAAGAAAGGGAGGAAAACCAATGCAATTCATAGTCAGACTTGATGGGGGGCATGAGGGGAGGGAAAGGAAGACAAGGATTAACCTCATCCTTCTCAGTTTCTCTCTTGCATTAGTCCTCCTAAATGAAGTTACACCTGCATTCTTCTGGGGAAAGGATTTTGTGTTCAATCATTGCCCACTGGGGAGCTCTCACCTTGATGGTATTGTCTCGGAGGCCACTTACTATCTTCTGATCATCATATTGTAAACAATAAACCCCTTTGCTTGTTTCACTTCGGCAGTGGATTCGCTGTAAGCTGTGCCTTCCACACCGCCAGTTTGATTCTATTGTCTGGGGGAGAGAGAAACAATTATAAAGTGTGGAACAAACATCATGGAAATTTTGCACCAATAAAGCCTGCTGGACTCCTGGGACAACAGAAGCAGCTCTGATGCTGAAATCATTTATCATTAGATAGTCCCAGAGCAAGCTAGAAGGAAAAGGGACAAGTCCTTCTCCCTGCCACTTTCCCAATCCCTAGCTTCCATAAAGTTTCAAATCCCTCTAAGATGATTCTAGTTATTACAAAGAAAGCAAATGCACCAGATATTTAGAATATAGCTGAAATTAGTGGGCTAATTAGTTCCATTCATTTCAGTGTGTCTACTCTGAGTAGGGCTAACATTGGATAAAACCCGGGATGTTCATTTCCCCTTGTGTTGACTGTCCATTAGGTAGGTTTTTCCCCTTCCCCCACACTGTTGGCTCCACAGGTATCTGTCCCTTCAGTGATCTTCAAGAATGCGGAACTGGCCGCAATTCTATTCTTTTCTTTGGAACAGCTTCTCCAGAATTAAGGTCAACTGTGGGTACTGTAAAAAATGCAGGTTGCCTTGATTTGGTCTCAGTGACACTTGGAGAAGCTCAAACAGTTGTTTGAGTCGGTAAGACTTACTGTGATGAACTTTGTACATCCCTTGATCACAAATGTGACACTGTGAGATGCTTCTTCAATGGAAAGGTTGCCAAATTTAATTCAGTGTAATCATGGAAGTTGAACTGAAATGGTATAATACACTGAGATTTAATTGTGGTGAGATGGTATAATCAAAGTGCCTGAACATTCAACTCCCTTCAAAGAAGGGGAGACCAACTATCAATGGATCTGGTACATACTGTATGACCCCTAAGTGTCTTAAAGACAGACTACTAATTTTTTTTTTATAACAGGACTCAGAGGGAAAATGTGTACAAATATGTACACACTATCACATTTGGCTTTTCTTTCATTCTACAGTAGATGCCGTAGGAAGCTATAACTGGCTGGCATCTGTGCAGGAAATTTGAATTGTTTCACACACAACAAAGGAGCTCAGATGAGGGTTTCACATACAATTGCATAGTCTTTTTTCTGGCTCTTACCTCTATATCCTGTATAATTTTGGGATAAAGTGCTCTGTAGAAGGAGTTGGGAGGGGCTATCCCATCGGGTGGCTTGTTCTTAAAAAGATACTGTCCCCTAAAAGAAAGGAAGAAAGAAAAGCAGCATTGCTCATTTAGCCATGGCTATTTTATTCAAGGATTTGCAAGAGAGACTTGTAGAGCTTATGTTTGGTAGATGAAAATCGATGACTAGACCAGATTTAAAAGGGAAGCTGTAGGGTCCGCATCATAATACTACTGCCTTTAGACATGTGGCAATTCATAAAATAGTAGGCATCTAAATAAATATATGGCCCTTTTGCAAGTAAAGGTGGATAGATAAAAGGGTCCTTCAAAGGAGAGTGAGAATAGAAGAGGACCTCAGTATGTTCCCCACGTTCTAATTGCTCCAAAACAAAAAGAAATTAAGCAATTCATAGGCCGCAGCAATAGCATTTTACTGCTCCTCTAATCTTCCGAGTAAACTGCATTAGCTTCTTCCTCAACTTAGCCTGGTCATGGAATGCACATTTTTGCCAGAGAAAGGGAGGGAAACCCAGTGAACGGCAATCACTTCATGCTGTGTAAATTTTTTAAAATTCCTCATCCTAAAGTTAAGGAGCCACCTAACACTGTGCGGAAGCTAGTAAACCCCACCATGGGCATACTAACAACTCTTCTGCCTGGCAACATTCCTTGTGAAGCAGAAATGGGCACAAATCCTCTGAGTATAATCCTGGCATGTGAGGCATGGCATTTAGCCTAGGCCAGCTCTCTGCTCCCCCTTTCACTGTTGCATTATTTCCGACAGGTTTTTTTCTATGCATTCCTTCCTTGCCACAAATCTGAAAATATATGCTGAGAAGTTTCCTTTTGCGTGAGATGCCCTGGGCATGTGCAAGGTAAACCCTGCTTTGGAAGAGTGATTTGAATCAACAAAATGACTAATAAAAATACTGAGCAGTGTGATACAGGGGGGGGGGGGATACATACAATTTCAAACACACATTTCTGGAAAAACTAAGCTCTAACAAATCTCCGTTTTAAAATATAGCACCTATAATGTTTTGCCTACAAGAATGTCAAGCTTTGCAAACTTTCCCTAGCTGTATGTGTAGCTCAGCAACACCTTATAAGTAAGCAATGGTACCCTCTGCAAACTAGCAGATTTGTGCCCCTAATGAGAAAAAGAACCCCAATGCTGAACTGTTAGCCGAGAAGGTATCAGAAGCTACTCATTCCCCACTTTCTATCTTATGAGTATGCATCATTCATCTCCCTGGAAGAGAACTCTATGCAGGCATCTTGAAGATGTTGGAAGCAGCACATTCGCATTACTGCCTAGACATTTTGTCAGTGTGCTGTTTGACATGTTAACTATGACCCACCAAGATCTCCACAATCAGAAGTCAGTTTTGCTCACTACAGATTCTGAAGCAGCAAAAGTAATGTCTGTGCCTTGCTTGTTGTTAATTCTGCCATGGGAAAGTAATCTGGGTACCTCTAGAAATCAATACTAAATACAGAACTGTATTTTAGGTATTTTTTTGAAGCGCTGAAAGCATTACACAAACATTTTTTCTGCCCTCATAATCTATTAAACTGTAACATATTTCTAGTGTCAAAGCCCTTAATAGAATTTGCACTTGGCAAGTTTCTGGCCTTATTTTTAATTTTTGTTTTAATAGCAGCTAAAATGCCTTAGCTGTCACCTTTGTCTTGTTTATGAAATATTCATACCCATTTCCTCACAGACAACATACGAGGGAGGCTCCTTGGATAGAAAATTATGTATTAAGGGGATTACCCAAGAGAGCGAAGCATCTAATGAAATGTTAACAGAGCAGCTCTAGACTTGGGGAAAGTCTTGCATAATAGAAAAAACTATTCCGTCTGATTAACTAATCTATCTGAATTTCTGCATGCTTGCCCTCAGTGGTTTGTACTCTTGGCTTTATGGCTAAAGATAAAACAGGTCTCTAATTGTGAAAATCTGCTGAGGAAAACAAAAGTGACCTAACACATTCATAACATGTAAAATGCACCTACTTTAGTTGTACAGCGAGTACATAAACTTCTGAAAGTCTAATGAATTAATATATCAAAGACTCCTCTAAGTAACGGGAGGGAAGGATACTGTATGTTACACAGACTTACGCTGCTTGTTCACCCACCCAAAAGAAGGGCCATCACTGGTGGACAGTTGAGGTGAAACAGAGTGACCACCCCAGACTCTGGACTTGGCTGATGGTCCACATCTGGCACTGGCAGCTACAACTGGCAGCCCTGCTACCTCCCACCCAGCAAGGCTTTGCACCTCTTCCCTTCATACAGCAAGGCAGGGGGAGAAGAAATGGGGTTGGAGGGCCTTTCCAGCACATCTGATGCTAAACCAGCATCAAAAGGGGGGGGGGGAGTAAGCCGTGTGTGTGTGTGTGTGTGTGTGTGTGTGTGTGTGTAGAGAGAGAGACTAAAGTCGTTACAAATCACCTGACAGCAAAGAAAAAAGATTGACTTCTATTATCAGATAGCTCTGCAGTTTGTTTCGACTTTACATTTCAACCTCTGATGAAGGCCCAACATTGATATATGCCGAAAGGCCTTGGGTTTATTGACTGATTGAGTGATTATATTTATATCCCATCTTTTCTCTAAGGATCTGAAGGTGGCATACATAGTTCTGCTGCTCCTCACTTAATCCCCACAACAACCTTGTAAGGTTAAGGTTAGAGGCAGTGACTGGCCCAAGGTCACCCAGTGAGCCCGATGGCTAAGTGGGGCTTTGAATGCTTGTCTCCCTGGTCCTATCCTGACACTAATCACTACCCCACAGTGGCTCTAAAAACTCCATACAGCATCTAGGGATTTTTCTCCTTCATTTTTTGGTAAAGGAAAAACAATTTTGATGGGGGAGAGGAGGGGCTGCCAACACCACCACTGCCATTGCCATGAAGAGAAGGAGGAGCAGCAGAATATATATGAGAGGACTTATCCCCTGTTCCTGTTACTAAGCTTGGCCAGTCATCTCTGGAGGTAGAACTAAATTACTGGATTCTGCTTCCGGATCAAGGGGAAGTGCCTACCTGCCCCTAGTTAGGAAATAATACATACTCCCCAAAAACGGCTTCAGAAAAAAGAAGAAGACTGAATGGTAGAATTTAAAAGGCAATCTTCAATTTTCAGATAAAATGAACTGTCATACTGATGACCTAAAGCTGTTTTCAATTTACTTGTTTTGCTAGGCTAAGTCAGTGCAACGATTCCTGTTAGCACAATGGGACCTTTCCCATGCCATCCCCAAATCTGTTCTGGAGGGTCTGGAGAACCCACAGAACAGCAGGTGATGGGATGCAATGGAAGATCGTTCCATCAGAGAAGTAGAAATTCTTGCACTGATGGAATAATCTCCTTAGCATTACGCTGAATACAGCCCCATACCATTTAAAAACCATACCACTGTGAGTCGGAAATTACCAGCACCTACTCCCTCACTGAACAAGGGAAACTGCATGAAAGATGCTCTCACCATCCTCTCCGCTCTGCCAAACCCCTCCACAGCGAGTCTGTCCGGACCATTCTCTCAATCAGCTTCTTCCACAGCATGCCGTCAGATGTCACTCGGTACCATTCCTTGCACACCAGCTCAACAGCACACAAAGACTTGGCATCCAGGTACGACAGGATATTCTCAGCGATGTGATCCAGGCCGCGAGCTGGAAGGGAAAAAGTATAGGCAATTAATCAGCACTGGAGAGTTCACGAGAAGCCCATCTCTGCTCAGACATTTTCACCCCCACTGTTGCTCATTCCCTTCCCTGTAATGCAGAGCTGGGATGACTGGGCAGAAAATAGTCTCCTGTGAAGTTTTGAAACCAGCAGCTTCTTATGGATAAGAAACAGCAAAGCATTAAAGATAAAAGTGGAAAGTGTTAGAGATGATCAAGAATCCTGGAAGTCATTTCCAATCTATTTCTATGAGTTTTAGCACTAGGGGGATGTTCAATGGAAGGCTTTTCTCACTTGATGATGCACCCCCCCCCAATCTTGCTATATTAGGACCATTTCTCATTTTGCTACTACAGCTGTTCTTGTATTCCACCAGCTTAGAAAGCTACTTTTTGATGCAAAGAAGAAAGGAATAAAAGGTCCAATTATCACTTACGAAAAAGGGGGTGGTGGTGAAGCTTTTAATGTTTGACGGATTACTGTATTTTAATATTTTGTTGGAAGCCACCCAGAGTGGCTGGGGAAATAAATAGTAGTAGTAGTAGTAGTAATAATAATAATAATAATAATAATAATAATAATAATAATAATTACTACTACTACAGGACTAGAAAGTTTTAGGAACACTGGGAGTTGCCATATACATAATTGGGTCCATCTAATTCAGTACTGTCTGTCTACAACTCACAGTGGAGGGGAGAGAAGAATCTTACCTGGGAGATACCAGAAACTGAACTTAGCACCTTTTGTATGCAACCCATGTGCTCTATCACTGAGCTACAATCCTTCTGCCATGCGTTGGAAAGTATTGTATTCTTAAGGCTTATATTATAACTGAACCAAGAACTCAGAAGTGCTCCCACATTACAAATGCTTTTCATATATGCTAGTTCATATCATAGAGCTAGCACAGAGAAGACCTAAAAAATACATGCACATAGACCAAAGTGCTCTTGTGGGAGAAACTCTGGCTCTCACACTGGAGAGATGCTTCTGTCTAAAGTCATGAAGGATCATCAATGGGAATTGTGGGTAAACCATGATTTCTTGTGGCATCTAGTGAATACGAGCTACTGGGTTTTTTGAGTGGGTAGATTAATGTTCAATTTGCAAGGCTACTTTAGTTGCTTGATCAAATCCGCCCCCATCCCCAGTTTCACTTGGGAAAGAGTCAAGCATGCCAGATTAGCATAGCAGGCAACTTTTCTCTCCAAATAAAAAGCTACCAAACATCCAGAGAGAGATCAAATGCTTCATTTCCTGCTCTTGTTACAGCTGCCCCAAAGACTGAGCTTCATTTGTCAACAACAGAGGCTGAGCGTAGGAAGCCATGAATGCATTTTGGGATGGCTGGGGTCACATGTCTTACATTTAAGCAGACGATGCAGAGTGAGATGCCTATCAGATGATTCTGATCAGGATTTACAGAGGACACACTGTACCAAGACTTTGCTGCTGACAAGCAGAAGACCTCATAATGAGCTTCTCATGTATCAAAGTAGTTTTTCTCCCTCCATATTCTCAGGACAAATTCATGAAAAGTAATTTTATAAAGAAATGTGATTTCTAAGAGACAACTCTTTCAACCCCAACACTCCTAGATGCGGGGGCAGAGTTTTCCTAAAATGAAAAATAAACCAAGCAGCATAATTCCACTTGACAGACAAGACAAACTTCAGCAAGTAAAAGAAATACTCAACAGACCAAACATTTTTTTTGCTGTTACCACCTTTTCCAAAGGAGTGGGGTGCTGTCCCTTATTTCTGCTACATCTCGAATGCAGAACAATGTTAGGAGAGAATCTGCTCCTTTTTTCAGCTCTGAGTTTGGAGCTGGGGTGGGGCAGCAAGTAAGCTCCTGCTTGCCCACAGCTCATTGTTAGGACAGAAGGTTGCTTTCCAGTGTGTTCCTTGGGCGCTAAAAGCTCAAAGCACATTCAGGCACAGAGACAAGCTGATGGGCCTCCACTTTCCCGCTTCATCTACAGCTGAAGGCAGAGGCATCCTGATTTGATCTGCCTCTGTGTCCAACAGTGGCTCCAAGTTTGGAACACCTCTTGGGTGCAGAGATAAGCCCATAAGCTTCTGCCTCCAATATCCACCTCCAACCTGAAAATGGGAGGTGAAGGCACATCAGTTTGCTTCTCCATGTTAGTCCCAAGTTTGGGCTCACCACGGCCCAGTGTTCCATTTGCCACAGTGAGGCAGTGATAGATACAGATTATTTCTCCAACACCAAAAGCTATTGAAGAATATACTTAAATATAAACTGTGATGTTAAGGCTTTAGATTTTCATCATTCACTATGTTAAAGCTAAATAAATTGGGCAAAATTCCAGGCAAAGAATTCTTCCATTGACAAGAAGAAATGTCAAAACTTTACCTATGAGCATATGTGGCAGGTACAGTGTGACTGATAGAACATGACAACCACCACCTTCTATAGAGCATCTTTTTTTTACACCACAATTTAGGGTGGGAGGAATCCCTTCTAGATGGCAAGGAGGACTTCTGTTTTACTTCCCTCACCCAGGAGCTTCTAGGCCAGGGGTTGTCAACCTGGTCCCTACTGCCCACTAGCGGGCATTTCAGGATTCTAGGTGGGCAATAGGGGATTCTACGGCACAAGCTGAATTCTTCTTCCATCGAGCACTGGTCATCAAGTGAAAGATGCATTAGTGAGCAGAGGGTATAAAAAAGGTTGACGACCCCTGTTCTAGACTGAACTGAACATTTTGCATAGGAAATAATATGCTGTACAGAAATTACACGAACTTGATGACCCCCTTCCCAAGACCCTGCTAATTTCTATGATCATAAAGTCCAAATCCTGTTAACTGTTATGTGCCCCCAGTAAATGAAAGGCAACTAACCAAACATCACAAGTGCACCTGGGGGGGGGGGAACCATGACAGCATACATTTTATGATAGGTGACATATCCTCAAATGGCAACTCCTTTCTAGGACTCCAGGGACAGAACACCCTGCTACTGAAGAAGGCCGTTCGAGAAAAGTCAAGGTCTTTTTACACATTTTTGAAGCCTGCAAAGTCTGTGTGTTTGCCAATAGCTTTTCAGACTACCTGGTAGTGCCGTGATGAAGTCTCTCTGTAACATAGGTTTGAGGTATGAGTTGATGTGCCCGTGCTGATAATGACACATCTGGGAGATGAGATGTTCCACAAATTCCACTTGGTCGGACTCTGACCACTGCTCAAAATACTTGATACAGAGCTCCTTCTCCTTCTCATAGCTTGCAGATAGCTTCCTTTGCTTTGGCACAATCATGCTTGAAGTGCCATTGGCAAGTTTTGTCTATGGAAGAAAAGAATAAAATGTACAACGCTGAATTTTTCAGGGCAGAGAATTTGACATCCTTAGAAGACAATACATTACGCATAAACCTACCCATGTGATGGAACAAACAAATCCATCCAGCTCCTAATTACATGTTATACAGTCTAAACTTCTGCAAGTTTCCAGCCACTTTAGCGCACTAATACATGCCTGTCTGATGCTTCACATCTAAAACCTTTTTAAAAAGTCCATTCTGGACTGCTACTAAAATTGTAAAAAAAACATATAAGATACAAAAGAGGGGAGGAAATTCCCCAATGCTGCTGTTCAGCATCATGTAGAGTATGAAACAAATATGTCTTATTCAAAAACTATGAACATACAGTAGTGAAACTTTAAAAATAACATTTTATAAAACTATGTGTTTTGACCTTCTGGTTTTATAGTGTTAGATACTCACCATGAAACCGGCTCCTCAAAGACAAATTTCAGGGACGGATAAAAAGTATGAACCTCTTCTATGATAGTTTTAAGGAGGAGGGCCAATTCAAATGTTTTGTTAACAAATTTAACTAGATTTAAGTAACAGTATCTTGCTGCTATGGAGGACATCCTATGACGTTCCATGTTGTTCCAACACTACCAAACTAAAGGTCCTTTAGCATATGTTGTCTCAGACATTTCCTTCCAATAGACTGAAACACATCTAGGGAGGACAAGTGTGCATGTCTTGAAGACTTCCAAGAAGTTCAGGCCATCAGAAGTTTAGATAGTGCACATTTGTTATTAGACATAATTGTAACAGTCCATTAAAGAATAGTGCAGTGACTTGCTACAGACTGTTATGCATGGTGATAAAAAGAAATAACCCAATAGTCCAATCTTGATCTTGTAAAGGCACTGCACTGAAGAGTAAACTCATAGGACCAAACAGTTCCCTGTGCAACTGCTGGGCTCTAATCTGAATTGCAGCATTTGATCAGGCGAACCAAGTTATTGGTTTTACATGGCTGAGTGTGGAAAGAATATAGATGGACACAAAGCTCAGTGTCCTTTATACATAAAGACTTGCACCCTGAGAACTAGAAGCCTCACCCTTATGCCCACATGTCAGTCTTCTGGAAATACTTCTTGTTTTTCTAATATACGGTACTATATGAAAATAAAGGATGTGTGTTGTTGTTTTTGTGGGTTTTTTTTGCAGATTGAGGGTTAGAATGAAAACAGATCTTACATATTTTTTCATATACCACTAGGATCCGTATGCTACACAGACAGATTCTACGCCATGCAGAACAATCATACCTATGATTGATTGCTAACGTTCCTTCAGCAATTGACCGACAAGCAAAATATTTGGTTGGCAAACCAAGAAACATCATAAACAAAATTGGATTCTCGCTCTCTATTGAGGCCTCAACAGTCTTTATGGAAATGATAAAACATAGCTCCTTGGTGTAGAAGTGCTGGGTTTCTCCATGCACAAATGTTGTTGGCGATAGCCTAGCATTAAAGCATGAAGGTTGGACTCTATTGAACACTGGCCTGGAGGGATTCTGTGGCTGTTTTCACAGCAGTTCAGTTGTTTGCAGAACGAGAAAACCAATGAAACGCTGGATTAAGATTTAGATAGTTGATAAATGGTGTATTTTATAAGCCTGACCTCATTTCATTTCCCATTTCATTTGCTGCACAGCCAATCTTACAGCAGGCTGTCTTCATCCAGCATGTTTTTAAAATCATTACCTTCTGCCTTTTTACCTACTCCCTTCTCAGAAAAAAACATTGTCTTTGAATTTTGAACACAAGTGAGCCAAAGCACCAATCTGCATAAGTAGCAATGTTACAAGTCAGGATGCAAGGGTGACCTCTGAGGACCAGTCTATACCATCAAACATCCTGAGATGATAACCCCCAAATTCCCTGTTTCCATGCTGAAGTGCTCAACGAAATACTAATGTGCTGGGTATCTACAACGCTGGCAACTATTTTACATAGATTTAAAATATATATTTATAAAAATAGAGATAGCTCAAATGAAGTTATCCCAACATCTTTCATTATTGGCCATGGTGGCTGGGGATGATGGGATTTATAATTCAACAACATCTGATGGATACCACGTTGGATACCCCAGCCTTAAATTACTGGAAATCATAGGAATCCAGCATGTTTCAGACGATATATTTCCTTCCCATGTGTACAAGGTGGACTAAATATGAAGACAATTTTGTTTCATCAGAACAATCTGTGGATTTCTTGTGCATTCCAGCTGAATGCACTGATCTATTTTTAACCAAATAGAGAAAGGGAGTGTCTTTGACTGCCTTGAGGGTGGTGGTTGGAGACATTCTATATAATTTGTCAGAATATCAACTAGTTGCTATTCTTCCCTCTTTAGATGATATATCTTAACAGATGGTAGCAAATTCCTGGATTATCTAGACCCACTTTGGATTTGGATCTTGACCCAGTTTGGGAACTGAAACTGCCTTCTTCACCTGGTTTGACCACCACAGTCAGAAGACAGGGGAGTGTAACCTTTTTGATTCTCCTGGAACTCTCAGTGGCTTTCAAATACTATTTATTTAGGTAGTTACTCTGAATAGTTTTTCCTGTCCTAGCATGTCTCAGTGATCCCAGGAAGGCCAGGTGAAAGCAGTGGCACTTACTGGAAAGGTCAGCTCTTCATGTCTAGAAGAGCAGAGTCACAACTAGTGGGGCAAGCCTAGTTTGAGAGAGCACTATCAAGACGGCTATGCATGAGCACAACAGACAAGACAAAAGACCATCTGTCAGGACCCTGGACAAATCACAGTGGCAGGATGTGGCTGGAACTCACCCAATGAGTGCTGTTTGTCTCAGCAACAACCTGAGGTCTCCTGGTGGGACTGAATCTGTCTTTAACCCTGCTCTCCCTGAGGCAATTTCTTTTTCTAAAGGAACCACTGCCCAGTTCTGTGACTGCTGGCTCCTACTGGGCAGTGAGAGCTGCAATGGAGGTGTGCTCTCTGATGTCTGGAAGGTCCTGAAGCAAAGGACACCAGCTCTTTGAGTGACGTCTCCTCCCCTCAAGTTCTCATCTGAGCCAGAAGGAGAATTGTTTGAGTTTGGCTCATAGGCTGCTGGAATGGTTTTGCATTGCTGTTGAGTTGTCTGAACTGTTTTTAGGATTTATACAATGTTTAAGCACCTTACAATTTTGGTTGGTTGGGATAGGCGAGTAATTCACAAGCCACTTTTACTCATCCCTACCTCTTTTGCAATGGTGGGCTCCTTCCAGAAAGCAACACTTTCTTTCCCCCAGCATAAGCAAGTAAGCAAACAGCAGCATAGGAACACAAGCAGCTGCTTTAATACTGAGTCAGGCCATTCATGCATCTAGATCAATACTGCCTACACTGACTCCAGCAGCTGTCCAGGTTGTTTTACCACTGAGTTATGGCCCTTCTCCACAGTCCCACAGGAAACAGCAGTGCTGTTACTTCCAACATGTAGTTCCACAGAACTTGTGAATAAGCCAAAACAGTCAGTGAAAAAACATGATATGCCTTGCATGTGTAAGGATTATCACAGAGTGGCAATATTTGAGACTTGTTAACAAAATTCTTTGGAGTACAGTCGTGCCTCGCAAGACGAAATTAATTCGTTCCGCGATTTTTTTCGTCTTGCTAAGCACGGTGTCGGGAAAGTTTTGGAAAAGCTTCAAAAATCACCAGTCTTTAATAACCTCATAAAAGGCTACCACACCGCGTTCTATGAGTTGCTCCTCGAAGTCAAGTCGCAACTGTATTAACGGTGTTAAGAAAAAGGAAACAAACTTGCAAGACGTTTCCATCTTGCGAAGCAAGCCCATAGGGAAAATCATCTTGCGAAGCAGCTCAAAAAACCCTTTCATCTAGCGAGTGTTTTGTCTTGCGAGGCAGTCGTCTTGAGAGGTACCACTGTATATATTTCCTTCACCCACAGACCCCCCATTTTCTGTCCCAGGGCTTCTCTTGCTCCTCCTTCCTCACTCCAATGTGCAGTTTCCTTCTATGACTTCAAATCAAACTCACCAATTGAATTGTAGCATACTCTGCTGCACAGTACTGAGAATGAGGTGATGGAAGGAAATAATAATTATATGGGAGGGAATGTATGTGTGAGTATGCATGCCGGAGGGTGGCAGTCTGGAACTGAACATATCCCATTTGGTTCCAGGCTGTTCAGCTTGTGGCTTTGGGCAAGTCATTTCAACCCTCTCTGACTTAGTTTATGGAAGGTGCTATGTAATTTCTAGGCAGTATAACCCTTTATGACTACAAAAAAACATCCCTACTCCTATACATATAAACTTCATTGCATGTCCTTTAATCTCCACAAAGCTGTAAAAGCACAGCTCCCCTCCCCCCCGTTCTAAAGCATTCAATTAAAATATTTTGAAGCATCTGTCGAAGTCTAGTAAAACAACAAAAACCTAGAATCAAGTAGTGATTTCTTAGAAACCCACTGATGACTAGCAATCTCAAAATCCTAACAAAACTATTCCGTATTCCACTAGGAGAAAATAACTCCTGCAATATTGGGTATACTGAACACCTGCATCCTCACTAAAGAAAGAAGAGGGAAGCTTGATTGTCAGGTCCAAACTATATGTGATACTGGCAAATTCATGATTGTAAAAGCAGGTCTGCCCATTCACATGGAAAATGAGATGATGTTCCTGTTTAGGGAAATTTTTAATGTTTGATGTTTTATCGTGTTTTTAATATTCTGTTGGGAGCCACCCAGAGTGACTTGGGTGGGGTATAAATAAATAAATAAATCATCATCATCTAGCTGTTTGAAAGAGCAGAGGTAGGAATGCTGGCCCCTTCCCCACCTGTGTTTCATTCCACACATTTTCCAAAGCTGTGACAACTAGTGATGGGTGTAAAGAATACACAGTTGCTCCAAGTTATGCTTGAGGGGGAGGAGTCCCTATGTCCTTACCAATGGATGTCAGATGACAGCCATGGAGGTTTTACTACCCTCTGCCTCCTGCTAGTGGCTGGCCCTGCCATTCTCTCACATGGCCTGTCCCAGGATGCAAACACGGCTACTAGAAAACGTATGGAAAGAAGAACTGCAGAAGGAAGAGAAGGGGGGATGGGAAGGGGGCTTTGGGACATTCTGTCTGTGTAATCCATATGGAATTTCCTTCACTTTTCAATAGACACATCTCCAGAACCTCAAAAAAATTGGTTTCTCTAACCTAGCCTAAGTGATTACCTCTTTCCGCTTCAATTTCTGATGTGAGAAAAACTACTAGGACTATGAGCAGCATCTTGCCATGGTCATATATTCTTCTTAGAATTTAACTCAACAAAATGCAGCTTTGCTTTATTTGAGTGTCTCAGTGGTGTCTTCTGGAGATCAATTGAACAGTCCTGAACACAAGGGCATTCTATTGATCTCAACGAGGGCACACAATGTTTCTGCTGAGCTGTCTATTACAAGATCCTTTAGGTAAAACAGTTAATGTGGTGATCGTACAGTAGGTACAATGAAGCAAAGGCTAAGATAAAAAAGGATAAACCCAATATGCCAAAACTTTTGAGGAAGGAATATGTTCTAATGTCCTGTTGTATCACCAAACTAAAACGGACTTGCCTATTGGTAAAAATCACAATGATTTTCTGTCCCAGTATCATAAGCGTTAAAGATGCAATCCTTGGTCAAGGTCCAGAGAAGGGTGTGGTGTGTTTCTCCCACTCTGATGCAATGGTTCTTTCCTCATAAAAGCTGTGACCCATATTAAAAGCTGCTTTTTGAACTCAGGAAACCTTCAAACACCATTTGCAATGCAGCCTGGGTAGTGAAAAATATGAATTGAAACTTCGTTGGATGTGCAGAAGCATTTCCACAAGCAAAACAGGTTTACCCAATTGTTGCCAACAGCTGTAAAAAGGTAAAGGTAAAGGACCCTTGACAGTTAAGTTCAGTTGCAGATGACTCTGGGGTTGTGGTGCTCATCTCGCTTTACAGGCCAAGTGCATGCGCTGTACATAGCGGTGGGAACCCTCCGTCACCGCTACAGCCGCATGTAGAGGATCCTCCCTTCATGGCTGTAGCGGCAACAGAGGGATCCCGGCACCGTCCATATGGTGCTGGAGCACTGCTGGTGGCAAATTGCTATGTACAGTGCATGTAGCAATGTCGCACATGCGCCCTAAGTAGCGATGCCCCGGGTGTCATGATGCCTTTGTTCACCCCGACTACATCCACACCATAAATAATAATAACAACAAACCCACACCATCCTCACTGGGCAAGCACAAAATTAATATGAAGAAACTGTGGTCAGTCAACTTGGTGCCCTCTAGATGTTGTTGGCGTACAACTCCCATCAGTCCCAGCCAGCATGGCTAATAGTCAGGGATGACCACTATAGCAACAAGGGAAGCAAGGCACACTGGGTCATGAACTCTTGAACTCTAACCCCAGAGTAAATAGTACCATCTATAAGAATCCAACCTGTGATACAACATGATAGGGCAAGGGAAAGAGAGAGAAAGCTTTTTCACAGCAAGGAAATTCTGTCTAACCACTATTCTGTTGGAGCTTTCAAGTGGGCACAGATATTGAAATATTAACAAATTTCAAAGAAGCTTGCTAGGGCTCTATGCAGTATAAAAAGGTTGTTAAGCACAAGGACATGTATACATTTGCCAACAGCTTAGAGCTTCGGAGCCTGGGAAATAACCTGTTCCTATATTGCACAATTGTCTATAGGTTTCCCCTGAGAGGTTTTTTTTGTACTGGAGAATGATTTACTTCTGGCCACCGGGGGAGGCTATGGAGAAGGAACTTTTTTATATGTACTTCTTTATATGTAGTCCATTTAACTAGTCACATCTGAGTACACTGAGGGACTCTAGTCTACACTTCCCTTGTATTTGGTCCGTCTCACGGAGCACTATGATTTGGTAAGATTCAGTTGCTGACATTGTTGACTAGCATAGCTTATAGTGCAGACGAAGAACACCTTTTCTAGGTCTCGCTCAGCAAGGCAACCAAATAGTAACATGTATTAGTGTGTGTCCTAAAAACAAACGTGCATCACACAGTTCAGCTTTGCATGCCTGGGAGAGTACGGATTTGCTACAGAATATATGATGCTGCCTTATAGCATGTTGAACCATATGTCCAAGTAGTCCAGTACTCTCTACTCTGACTGGCAATGGATCTCCCATGTCTCAGATGGAGGTCTTTCCCATCATCTTTTCCCTGATCCTTCCAAATGGAGATGCCAAGAATTGAGCTTAGGACCTGCCATATGCACAGCATATGCTGTAGCACTGAACAATGGCCCCTTCACCCACCTTCCCATTCCATACTATTTGCTTGCACTCATCTTTTGCCTTCCGTTTTCCACCTTGCTCTGTAAGCCATAGCATTCAACTAGGCAAGGTCAAGCTTGTTTGCATGGATGCAGTTGACTTTTGCTGCCAGCACATACGGAAGATCAGCAGAAGGCCTGGGACTCAGGTGTTGTAAGGCTCTTACACAATGTCAGGGCAGGACGGCGATCTATGCAAATGCTAAGTGTTATTGCCATCATCACCACCACAGGGAAGCCGACTGCAGCACCCAGTGCTAGCTTTGAGACCCAATTAAGATTTGGCAGTATTCGTCCCTCAATGTCAGTATCAGGGTCGAATAGATTCATCCAGCCCTCCCCTGCACTCCTCATCTATAGCTGCCTCTGTTCTTTGCTGGTAAACATGCTGATCTTTACAGAGCCACCTTAACAGAATTTTTGGTTGGGCCCAAGTGAAGAGAATTGGGGAGGGGAGGGGGAGAGGACATAATGTTTAATTATAAGAAATGATTGAAATAGGCACAGACATACCCCGGGTGCCTCTGCACTGCAGCAAGCTCTAAACTTGTTATCGTTAATGGCTTAAATTTCACTGTGCTAATCATTTCAGGACACAAGCCTTTCTTGATAATCTAATGAATTATTCCAACATCCTTCAGCAAAAAAAAATCCTCCATGACAGCACTAATTACAAGACGTTTTCCCAGTGCTTATGTAAAATATGACAGAGCAGCAGCTTAGGGAATTGCAAAAAAACTGCTTCTAATTTCCACTGAGAAACTGACAAACACCTCTCTTGCATCTCTCCCAGCTCTCAAGTAAGATTTAACTTTCTCATTTAGTTAATTACCGAGTGAGGATCATCATTTTCCCGGATCGGAGCGGCACAGAGCCTTTATCGTGTTAACTTGTGAACTTGATCGATGGCTGCTGCTAAAACTTAATAACTTCACCCCCTGGCAAATTGTAAGATAAATATAATAGGAGAAACTCTGACAGTAAAAACCTGCCAGAAATGAGAGCTGTGTTTATGTTTCTTTGCAGGCAGGAAAAAGAAATACCCACACCAACAAAACAGAAACAAAACAAAAAAACGCAACCAACAGCTTATTATTTGGTGTGTGTTACTTAAATTTAAAAGACTCGAGGCAGTTAACTTCCTGCGTAGCGTTCTAACTTTGCTGTGAAGTTAAAAGCATTGGGGACATTACCTGAGCAAAGGCAGAAGGAGGAGAACAGGCAAGGGCAGAGAGACTTGGGGGTTGGGGAAGAAAGGCAATACGGTACTGAAATGCAGTCAGACCTAAACACTGCTTTGTGGTTTGGCAACCAAAGTATCAACTGCACTGAGTAGGTTAGCTGGCATACAAACAAAGGGGGCTGATCATCCTAGAGGGGGCATTTGAACACTGCAGCAAGGGAACAGGAGGCAGTGGCACAACCGTAGCAACAGGTTTCAGTTCAGGGAAGTCATGGTAACTGAAAATACCAGAGTCCAGGGCCTTTCCTGTGTATTCACAGTAAGATCAGTACTGAATGGCAGCAGACTGGATGGTTCATGCTATTTGGGACAGCAGTGGTGGAGAGAATCAGGCATCCCTCCCACTGCAAGACTTTGGAACCCAACTGAAATGGTTGCAGGGAGTGCGACATTAGATAATCTAGCAATGAAACGACTGGAAAGAGCAACAGGATACAATGTGACTGACTACAACGAGGAAAATCTGGTTTACAATGTTTCACCAGTTATGATTATTCCGAACTAGAACAAATTGGTATCAAGAATCTTGGTTGGACTATTGCAATGCACGCTACATGGAGCTACCCTTGAAGATGGCTCCAGAAACCGCAGGTAGTGCAAGATACTGCTGTCCGGCTATTATGTGGGGCAGTGAGAAGGGAAAGAGCAAATTCACCAAGTGCAATCCAATGTGTTGCTGATGATGTACCAAGTTCTAGATGACTTGGGACCTAGTACTGAAAGGAATGCCTTCCTCAACACCTGCCAGCCTGTAAAGAACAGGAGAGAGTCCCAGCTTGTGTTGCTGTCTATGGGCATGGCCCATAGGGGAATGACATGGAGCAGGGCCTTCCTGTCTATGGCTCCCCAATCTGTGAAGCTCCGAAATGAAATCTGATTGACTTTGTTAATTAAAAACATATTTCTTTAGCAAGGCCTTTGGAACATAACTGAATTGGAAACTAAAAGGGAAAGCTTTATTGCACACTGGTTAATGTTTTAATTATCAATACAGAGTTGGTTATTATAATAATTGTTCTACTATGTTTCTTATCTTGTTGTTGTTGTTAGCCGCCCTGGAATCCTGCAGGAAGAAGGGTGATATATAATAATAATAATAATAATAATAATAATAATAATAATAATAATAAAAACTGCTAATGGAAAGAAGGCTGCAACAGAGGCTCATAGATGGGAAGAACTCCAGAATGGTATGGAGGGCAGCACTATATCTCTCCAGGAATGGACGGCAGACATTCACTTTTTAGGGGTAAAGAAAAAATATTCATAAAGAATCACCATTGCAGTAGTAGCTAAACCTGGCGTTCCTAATTTCTGCAGCAGGAAACCAGGTTTTGTCCCTTCTTCTTTGTGTCCTATATTGCAGTATGTTTATTTTATCTGATACAATTCAATAAAGGGGGGCACACTACTGAAAATTGTGCCAGTCCGTATCAGCATACTTACTACACTACGTAACCTGCATTATTTTCATCTGCAGAATGGATCTGCAGAGTAGAACACATTTAAATTATGTCTCCAGATTTCAATTCATACATTTACTCAACAAGGGACACATACAAAATGGTTACTACAACAAATAAGAACATATTTGTTTACAACTAAGTAGAAGCTTTATATTAATTACACTGCTGAACTTTGCAATGATCCGGTTTGGACTATGAAATTGGCACTCCCAAAGCAAGTAGCATTCCCAACAGGGCCATGGCCTCCTCCCCCAGTTTTTGAAGACTTGAATTGTAATCAGAGTCAGAAAAGGCCGACTTCTCCCTCTTCCCATTACTTCGTGGCAGCAGAGTGGGGTGCAGATTTGGTGTGGATCTGAAATTAACCAAGCTATTTCCCTTAAAATACACATTTTAAAAACTCAGTTTGGAAAACTAAGTTCTAAGGCTATCATGAGATGGCAAGTCAGCTCATCAGTGCTTTAAAGCACACCCAGGACCATAATCCAAAGTCTTTGGTCATGCAGTCTATATGCTTTCTGCACTACAGAATTTACACTGACTTAAAGGGACAGATGTAAAATTCAGGATTGATTTCTGTTTGGTTCTCTCTACATTGATAAGGACACTAAGCAAGATCACTTACTTGAAGACTATGTTTCCAGAACTTTCACTTAGCCTGGCTGTTTCTGGACACACTAGCATTTCTCCATCACAGTGATAGTAAAGTGTTTGAGCTGCTTGGTTGATGGGAGTCAAAATATTCATTATTTGAACAATACTAAAATAGCATATGGTCTTTACAATGCTTTATTTTGGAACTATATTATTCTTTTAAACAGAGAAAAGAAGCTTTACTTTAATGGACACAATCCCACCAAAATTAAACACCACTGGTTTCAATAGGAGGGAAAAGAATGTGCTTAAAATATTTCTCTTGAAAACAACATGATTTATCTTTGTTGGATCTTTCCCAATGACTAAGCCATGAATTCAGTTTTAAGAGATTATATAACGGCATACTTTAAGGAGCATTTAAAATATTAACACTCTCTTTCTCTCTCAACTTTCCCCTGTCCTGTCATTGTGAGCTGTTTCTTACTGTATGAGATGGTGCATAGGATCCTAGAAACCAGATTTTCAGAACAAGGGAGAGAGATGAGAGACATGTTCGGAACCAATTTTTTATATGTCATACAAACTCCCCCTCCCCTGGCCTCTGTCTCGTTACAACAAGTGTATCCCAATATAATGTTTTGGGATAGGCCTCAATAGCATCTTGCTTGCTTGCTTACAAACTTTTTCCAGGAAGTATAACACATTCTAAGCGACTGAGTGTTTTTGTTACCCTACTCTTTTATCTGTTAAACTTCAAGGTTGTTGTTAATAGTGATTTTCTTTAAATGTAATTTTGAAGAAGGTACAGATTCTTCTGTTATATCCAATAGGACTGAAAATTTAACTTCTGGCTTGCGGAGTATTGCTGGGACTGAGTCTGAGCGCCACTAGCACTCTGCTCTGGGCAAACTACTGACTGAACAATATCAGCTCCCTAAAGATGGCACTCCCATACTTTAAAATGTTTAGGCCAAAAAAAGGACTCACATTTCTTGAGTTTATTGAATGAATTTGTCTTGCTAACATGTCAGCTGGCAGACTCAAAGTGAGAGAGCTAGTTTTTCAAACCACTCAGTCCATTTACTTTTATTTCAGAAACTCAGTTTGCAAGCTACCATTTTCAGTCTACCTCCCTCTACCAGCCCAGCTTGTGCAAATTCATTCCAGGAGGTTAATTGATGAAGGACTTGCTCAACCAGTGCTGAATCACCCTTTCCACATTGTGAGCTCACTGAAACATCTAAATATCCAGTGCAACTTAGAAGTAAATCACCTGGTAGTGTCAAAACAACCACTGTGAAAAGATGCTAAAGATCTCATTGCTATTTTATTTCAAAAAGTAAATACAAAAAGTTGCACTGAAGTTAATCTCACTCTCCCTACCGAAAGACTTATTTATTACATGCCCACATGTGGTTTCTAATTATGCAGCAAGAAGTTTGACAAAAGATGCATCTCAACAAAAGGCTTGTGGAATTATGCTGAAATGAGCAACCACTCTGGTAAACTATAGGGACAGCATGGGTATAACGAGCTAGACCTCTGGCAGGTTTTAGCCTTCATTCAAAAAAGTAAGTTTCTAGTCCTCAACCTATTTTTGGAGGGGGCAGCATCCTTTGTATTATGCCCACCACTACTTCAACCTCTTTGTCAACAATTTCAGCTTTTGCAAAACTCCAATACATTGCCAGGAGATTATTTCTCAAAATAAACTCACTTTACATATATGTAATTTTTGTGTGATGGCAAACTTTGAATCTTACTCCAGTAGAAAGTAAGTGACTACAATGAGTTCAGCACACAAGATAAGGAAAAGATGAGCACCTTGGTTCAGCACCATTTATTCTCCAATACCTTAAATCTGTAGATAGGAATATGTGAAATCAGAACATCTGCTTCCATTATGTAGGTAAAGAAAGCTAAGAGTTAAATAGTGCATTTTAAGTTTATTTGCCCTGTTTCTTCTAAACCTTTACAACAACATAATCAAAGATCTATCTGGAAATACAGGAGGATAAGAAACACTTATTTTTTTTATGAAATCAGTCATAATTCCTGCAGTTTTAGCAAACACCTATGAGGTATTTAAAATGTTTCTGGAGCCACATGTACTTAATCACTGGCTTAAGAGGAACAGGTGACTTTTGAGTCACCACATTTAGGGACTAGTTTTTGTTGCAGCCTGCAGTGGGCTACATGTAGTCCAAGAATCCCAGAGAATTTCTCCAGTGACTAAGGAAAATGCATTCCTGAAAGCAAAAGAGTCGTGCCTCTCCCACACTGCTAAACAGTAAACAGCAACAGGGAGAGGAGATGAAAAACTATTCTTTTAAGAGGTACTACTTTATGCTTCAGACAGACTAATAAAGTTTAATTGTCTGGAATCTGGTGACTCTTACTGTATAACTTCCCTCTGATATAGGTCTTCCATTTGGATTTTAAATGCTGGTGAAATCACCGAAATAAAATTTCCGTGAGGTTGGGAAAGAAAAAGAGAGAGGTTTTCCCAACTTTTAAACTTCAAGTTTATCTACAGAGGTTGATCTAAAATTGGTTCCGCTTCTGGTGATAAAAGAGAACCATGAGGTCATGGCATGAGAAGCCTAGGTAGTTTAAATGACGAGATTAAAATCTGGAAACTAGGATGCTTTAAAAACAGATAATGCTTTTAGTGAAAGGCTTTTTGAACACACTCAGGTGACCTGCCTGAAATGAGGCAACAAAGAACTGAACACTTGACTCAGAGGTGTAAGGCCCTATATGCTTCCAGTTTACAAAGTTGGTTCACATGGTCAAATTACCTCTATGCAATCCTGCCTCCAGATTCCCTGCCCCCATGGACACCATCTCTTCCTCTCTCAGGACAATTCCTATTACTGTAGAAGCAGAACCTCGCTTCTGCAAAGTAGCAGCCATAGGACATCCTCCATGGGGATGCATCACAGGCGGGTCATTGAGGAGAAGGGCAGGGAGACAAAACTGATGATGTCAGTCAGCCTTCAGATTTTGCACCTTTCTCAGCAGTGAAGGACATATCCCCTTTTAATCTACAACAAACCAGAAGAGCCTCCTAGTACAAATATGTTACCAGTCCAAAAGATGGTAACAAAAACATTTGAGTCTGAAGCAACTTTTACATGTGCATAAGTCACCAGATACAAAAGATGCTAAAATTAAAACACCAGTTATAACAATTATGCATGCTAAGTTTGTTGTCCATTCTCGATCAAGGACATCTTGACAATGTTTTGCAAGGACACAACCAGCTAGCTGGTTACCCACTAGATCATCTAGCCTTCTGAAAAATATATCAAAACCATTACTTTGATACATCATAATTTCCCTCCTTGATCAAACTACTCTCTAATCATCATTTCTAGCTTTACTCTGTCAGTTATAAAGGCAGAAAACAGAAGTTTTGTGCATTTGATTAACTTCCAAACGGTTCAGCCTTTTCGAAGTTAAAGAGCAGTTACAATTTTAATGTGAACTGAAATTAAATGTTAAAAAGGAAGTTCATTGATTAAAATTTTAATACCCACAAAATTGTTATTCTAGAAAAGTTTTAGTGTTCCCTCTACCAATTTCTCTAACAGAGAACTATATATACAAAAAAAATTACAATTTACAGCTGCTCGTGAAATGTTACACTTCTATTTTTATCTTTAATTTGCTTTTATTTTATTTTTTGTTGCCACATGAAGAGGCCATTTCCACTAGTTCCGTTGAAGTTCAGGTAAGTAAATGCAGGGTACTGCTGGTGGTGATATAACAAAAGCCAGAAGCCTAATGATTAAATCTTGTTGCCTTGTCGTTCCAAAGATAGGGTACTTCAGAAAGGCCAGGCTTGGAAAAGCATCAATGCCACACAAAAGGCAACTAAAACAGGCTATTGATAGTTCAGAATAAAGAGAGTTATCTGAGGATTTCCAAGATAGTATTGCAAAAGAGCTATTGCTATGCAAATTCATAGGGGAAAAGGTAAAAAAATAATAGGTGATATCAAAAAGTTATTCAAGCTTTTGAACAACAGAAACTCTATGCCTCAGAGTATTATTAATAAAATTATTATAATTGTAATTATAATATAATTTGTCTCTCTAGCCTGAGACAAAGCAAACAAATACTTCCATTATACCTTCAGTACAGTTAAATAGGCAGTTGTCTACCTAAAGTATCTACATGTATAAAAGTTCAAAAATAACCTGTCTAGAAATGTGTGTGTGTAAATATGTTTAGAAATAATTGTCAAGAATTAGTTATTTGGCAATGAAGATTTCTGTATATTTGAATGCTTGCACATTTTTTAAATCAACAAAAGCCGGTATCCTAAAAAGATATATCAAACAATGTTAGCATTCTCTTTCTAACATTCCCAAACAATGGGGCCTTTTAAATGTTTGTGATATTTTTTTTTGCAAAGCCTTTCTTCAACTGTTACTCTTCCTGCCCCAACTCCTTACTGTTATTACATACGTACAGCTTTCCTCACCATCTTGATATGTGACCATTCTCTTCTTTCCCTATCATTGCTTTCTCCACATTTCCCTCATGTGTAATCCTTGACTGTAAAATCATCAGAGCAGGGACCTCTCCAGTGCTTTATCTCTGTAGAGTGTTATGTTCACTGATGGCACCGTATAATAAAGTATTTTCCCACTCCTTAGTCAAGTTGAAGCGCGGGCATTTGTCATGTACAGAACCAATACTAATAGCTCCAAGCTCCTTAACTCAAAATGGCAACCTGTATGAGGTTATACTGGAACGCATTATTTAAACTAAGCCAGCCAATCTTCTAGACTGTTGAGCAACTAAGACCTGAACTCTAAAAGCAAATGGCATACCGTGTGTTTTTCATTGCTGAAGTTCCATGATTCTTCCTGATAGACACACTACATTCTGACAGCTGCCTTAAAATCAATACCAATATGAAACCAGCTAACAAATTCCTGGAGTTCAGAGAAGTGCCCTAGAGAGGCAGCACTTTAGTAAAGTTACCTTACTTATCACAGCAAGTTCGATATTTAACCACCAGGGGATTTCCAAACTTTGCTGAGTTTTTGAAGTTAATGATTAATATTTCTGCCATCTGGAGACAGAGAGAAAGCGATAAGTACAATAGGTTGTGTTAGGATAACCACAATTACATTTTTCTTTTTTCCACCCCTCTCAGGACTTGCTAGGAAGGAAGACAAGTGACTGAAAACAGCAGCTGAAACCAAGCCTTCCAGGAAACATTGTGCTGGGTGGAGACAATGAAAACTTTCTTCCACAGCTCTTGGTACTAAACTAAAAGCAACATCCTGTCCCTTCAGATGATTCCACACCATCTTGCCCTGCAGATCTCACCCTCTATTAGTTTGCTTTAAAGGAGAGTTTTAGTGGCAAGTACATGGAATGTGAAGATGAAATTGCAGGCCTCTGTACACATCTGTCCATAGAGCAGGTAGATGAAGCCAATGCAGAAGCCAATAGAAGCCACTATGCTCTTGCCACCCACCCAGCTTGTTTCAATCCCTCGTTGTAGAAATCATTCTTTGCATGAACAAAATGCATACATGGAGGCTGGTGTACCCAACTGTGTGTTTTGTTTTGGTTTTGTAAAAGAACCAAAAAAAGGGATATTTTTTAATATACTCGCCATGGATGTTTGGAATTTACTGCCAGCAACCAACCAACTGGTTCTGCATTTCCAAGAAATCAATCTCTGAGTGTGGCAGTGCCTACACTTTAGAACAATTCCCTGTCTGTTGACATCAGGCAGACACCTTCATTGTACTATTCTTGATGCCTGCTAAAAACATGTTTGTTTAGGTGAGCCCACTCAGATATGTAGAACGTTGATATGCATAATGTTTTAATCTGTTCTTAGTTCATTGCTGATTTATTTTTTTTAAAAAGAGTTGTTTAAGTGTTTACTGATTATTTTGCTCTCTGCAAACTGCTTTGAGGCTTTTCGCAATCAAGCGGTGTATAAATTTCATGAAATAAAATAATAAATACAAAAACATACATTTTTTAAATGGAAAGGTCAAGACAAATTAACCGAAGATTTTTTACAGCCCATTCTTCTTCCAACCACAGGTTACCTGACCCCTTGCCAAGGGTATCCAAAAACTTTCATTGTAGGAGCCCTAAGGGTTCAACAGGAATTGGGAGTACCATTATTAGTATACTTTGATGGTATACCGAGCTGGATGGGCTAACAGATTGACCTCTTTCCCTTCTCCCATTTAGAAACATCTATAGTTTCTTGTATTAGAGGAGGGTACGAAGCACAACTCATTTCTTTTAAACATATATGGTCCTTTTTACCGTACGGTTTTCTACAAATGTTCCTTGTGAACCAGTCCCTACACTCTGCCTGAGATACAAGACAATTTAGAAAACCAGATCACAGGCTAGGATGCATTAACTTACTGTGAGGTTTAATTGCATTTTTTTCTGAACACAGCATTCAGATGCATCCCAAGTAATCAATATTGAAGAATATAAATCATGACTTCAAATGGAAGTGACAGTCTTAAATTAACAGCACAGAGAAACATTCTGGTTCAGTTCTTTGATTTACTCAGTTTTGTAAAACCCAAAGCTTCAAAAAGAACTCACACTGGCATTAATTAAACAACATTTTTATTACCTACTATCAAAGCATTACAAGGAGGGTTTACTAGTCAGCTCTGCTAAGGAATTACAAGCTTCACTCAATTAACAGTCTAACTTTTTTGTGGTGTCACTGCTAATTGAGATATTTTTCATTTTTATATCTTCTAAATTAATGTTGTACAGGAGAGCTCAGTCCAAGCACACAGGCAATCAGAGGAATCAACAGGAATCCTGAGGTCAGGAGAATTAACAGTGAAATATTTTAGTCATTAACTAAGTTTCAAAGATGCTGGCAATGACAAAGGGGGCTTTATTTTACCCTGTGATGGGAAGATCCTAGGTCAACAAGAAGTAACTATACACAAGAATATTTAAATTTCCAAATGCAAATCTATTCTCATAGAATTAGCCGAGACACTGGACTGCCATTTCCAGAAATAATGAAGGCAGACATGAGAGTCTACGTAGCCTTGGGTATACAGGAAAATATTTGAGTAAGTGGAGACAAGAGTAATTGACGACAACACCCTAGCTGTTCTTTCATTAAAGTTAGGCTGTATGGTACTATATGAAATTGATAAAACAATGAGAAGTTATATAGCAATGAATTATTTCAGTTTTATTGGCAACTAAAGGAGTTACACAATTTTTCACTGGAAGTAGTCACCATGCTGACTGGGGGCTACAGGTTTCTCACCCCAGGTATAAATGCTCACACAGATCATGTTATTTATTTTGAAAGTTTCAAAATATTTATATTAATATTTACCTTTCAAACTTCCTATATCTTGATATAATAGGATGTGTTCCATTGTATGATAGTCTTATTAATATTTGTAATATCGTTTAGAGTTTGCATGGCACATGCAATGTTCACAGTCATAAAATAAATGGTGCAATAGTACAATGTTACTTTATCTAATCAGAAAATGTTTTGAAACTATCTGCAACTTGCAGTTTTAAGATTTCACAGCAATACTGTACTCAAGTTGAGTAAGTGAAGTCAAGAACAAAGGAGTCAAGCTCACAGTTTTTTGAAGGGAAAGTGTCTTAGATGGAGGCTTCTCTAGGTACAAATTGCAGATTCTTGCATTTTAGGCAAACCAGTAAGACATTGTTCGCACAATTAGCAATTGTGAACGTGTCTTTTTTTAAAAAAATAGTTGGTGGATCTGGAAAGGGTTCCTTGTAGGGATGTGTAGTTTAATAATCTACCATCTTCTGTAGTCCCTATATATATTGTTTCCCCTCCATTTTATTCACAGCAATAAAAGTCCCCCCTCCCCTGAAGTGCAAAAGTCATAGAATCATAAAGGTGGAAGGGATCTTGAGGGTCAACTAGTCCAACCCCCAGCAATGCAGAAATCTTGCCCACAGCCATCCTTGGGTGGGCTCAAGCTACCAACCTTCTGGTTAATGCACTGACCCATTGCAGGAGAAACCTAATCTGGATTGGGATTGCAGTAATGAGCAAACCCTTTCTAGAATTTCAGTCTGGAGCACCCTTTCTCTATGCCTGCTATTAACCTTTTAAATACCACTCATGCAATTGCTAATGGTATGAATGGTGTCTAATCGAGTTTGGCTCTTGGTATAATGACTTCCATATAAAAATCAACTAGATCAAGGACAGTGGTCACCACACAGTGCAAGAAATTATGGATAACAAAAAGCCTATACTAATGATTACAGCAATTACCTACAACTTAAACTGCAATGTATCATGTGACCCACCCTGAGAACTACAGAAGGAAAGTATACAAAAGTGAATACTAATAATGGCAATAGTAATGATGATGATATAGCCACCCAGACTGATTTTTCGAGGCAACAACAGGAAAACATATCAGTTCCCTTAAGTACCAATTACAATAATAAAATACTTTTAAATAATTATTCAAGTAGGTTGTGCTAAAATGGCACTGTCTATTTAGAAATATTTTTTTTCAAGGTAGCAAAAGGCAGCTGGGTAATCTTTCCTGCCCTTGACCACTTTTTGTTTAAGGTTCAGCATAGCCAGTTTCTGTTTTTAAAGCAAGACTTTTACTTTTTGATGCTTTCCTCTGCATTATTAATTTATTATATTTCAAATTCTACTGATGCTCTCTCTTTCAAAAAGACAGATTGATAAAACATGTAGAGTTAAATTTTGATCAGTGAAGTAAAATATTAAATCAGTGGCACTGAATTAAGTGCACATTTGTTTTCTAGTATTATAATGAAAATTTTAGATGACCTTCAGCAATACATAGTGTCATTTGTTTATTAAACAGAGGGCTCAGAATTCCTCAAAAAGGCACCTAAGCTGAGGACTTGGCAGTGCCAAGAACAATGCCACTTCAACTGAGGTGCCGCCACTTCTGGGGCAGAACGTGTAATCACTTTGTTAGAGAGCATTTTTAAAAGCAGAAGTCACTCTCTCCAGGAGAAACCACGAAAGTCAATCTCTCTAGTGAAAACTACAAAAGTAATTTAGGTCGCAGAATGTAATCATCACGAGTTGAATTTGGCCAGAAGAACATCAGGGTTAATAACCTCACTCTTGCGATAAGCACCAAGGGATCCTTAATGACCAGTATAAATTGAACTCCTTCCTTCCTCTTTATTAACATACTATGGGGCTGATTCAAACCTACAAAAGCAAGAAATTAAGAAATGAAACTGCTAAACTCACCCTGTTGTGCTTATATGTGGAAGCTATCAAGATTGCCTGTTGTGAAGCAGCCCTGACGCACAGCCTCTACAATACTAGTTCATGATGATGTGACATGGGGAGGGGGGAGATGATCTTCAAAGTTGGACTTTTAAATAAAGGAAGTTACTTTCTCTTGCTGCTTTATTCATGAACCATGTGTTCTTAACATTTTAGTATAGACTAACATACATTTGATGGTCGTTAACTGTCTTGAGGTCCCAAATTGTACGGAAAAGCAGAACTGCCACCACAGAACTCATATGGCTGACTTTAAATCTTGGCAACCTCGTGAAAAATTAAAAATCCAGGATAAACTTGAATCACAGATGAACCAAAATTAAGAAAAGAACAAAAAACAATGAGCTCATTTGTCAAAGCTGTGAAGCAGATTCATAGCCGCTCTCTGGCTGCACCTGTGAGGTGAGATAATTGACCGAACGTATGAGAGACGCCTAGTTATATCATATCAGCACAAATGCACCGTTTAGCTAATTTTTAGTTGAATGTTATGCTAGCGAAATTGCTTCAGATAAACAGCTCATTACATGTTGGCATCTACTATGCAGTGTAGTTCAGATTAGTAGCCACTTTTTGTGGCTGCATTCACACATAGCATTAAGCTGGAGTTTGGGGCTGATCATGGAGTGCTGTGAAGCAAATGGCTTCCTAGTTTGTTTCCCCGTTTCCCGTTATGTTGGAAACAGGGATGGTGGTTTGCTGCTCCTTAACAAGTAATGGTTGTTAGCCAACCTTCAGCTAGGTTTGTTGTTGCCTTATGGATCCTGGCTTGTTAGGGAGCAACAAGCTACAATCTCTGGTTCAGACTTAATGAAAACACAAGGTGTACTGGTTTGTTTATCTCACTTGCACCAGGAGAGGAACAAATTGGGAGTGATTGGACAGCATGCACTACCACACTACATAATAAACCACGATAAGCAGAGTCACTGGCATATCATTATATGAAAACACAGCCATAGCAACCAATTTTTTAAATTATAGGTTATTATACAGGGCAGAGTTGGGTGGGGGGGATTCACCTAAACTGAAGCCTTGTATTTTCTGACCTGACTATGTAAACTAGAATTACTTTCTCACAAAAGTGTTTTAGAAACTAACAAAATAACCTTTTCTAGATTGATACAAAACAGGGGGAAATGTTAATACCTTGCATTAAATATTTTACACTGATAGTCTTCTGCTGTTTAATACAAAGCTACAGCAATTATTTCCTTCTCCATTTCAAGCTAAGGGTAGGGAAGGGATCAGCCAAACAGAATTGGCATGGAAATAACCATGGGTGATCAGAAAGCTGCATAATGCATCCGTCAGCTTCAACATACCCACTAACAAAAATAAATTACTTGCATTTGAAAAGAACAGTAATTCTTTCAGAGACTCTTCATGGGGTGCCATGTTGAGTCTCAAAGAGCAATGCTTTCAAGCACCAAACTGGGCCAAAGGATAAAACAGAAGTAAAAAGTCCAATTATGAGCGGGGAAAGAATGTATGCTTCAAGTTCTGTTTATGTTAAAGAGTGGTTTCCCCATGAAGTTTTCTATAAGTAGTCCCAGGATAAACAGTATCACCAATCATGTTTCATAACATTCACTACAGAATTTCAACGCAACACCAATGTGTCAAGAACGAATGCATTCAAGCAAACATTTATTCTCCTTGCCTATAGCTTCCTCAAAATAAATTTATCTGAGAACTGAAAATTCTCATTTAGTCACAGCCCACAGGTAAGTAGCTTTCTAAAGAATACAGTGATAAATAGGGTGTTATTTTAGTTTTACCAAAAATAACTTTAAAAATACTGTATCAGAAAACTTCCTTTATGGAGAACTCTTCATAAAGGAACGTTTGAAAAATAATCTAGTCTTTCTTTGTTGTAAGTCTCCAGCCTTAGGAATACCTTTGCATTCTTAATACCTTTAACTTTTTGAAGACAGTCACTTTCTTGGACAGTATTTAGTAATGGTCTCCTGCATCAAGGACATATGCTTCATTTGAGCAGTTAAGACTAGGCCAATTGTACAGAACTGGTTGGCATTTAAGGACTTTGTGAAGGAAGGGTCCTGTTTCGCTTTTATCTCAGTACTTCCAGGTAGCACACAATGCTCAACAAATCAAACAGAAGTTGTGTGCAAACCAGAGGAGGCAACCACACATTTACAGTGTTGTATAAAGTTTCAGTTCATTGTCGACAATTAGCACAGTTGCTTGAAAAATCACCAAGTACTGCTGTTGTGTCATTTGAAGTCCCAATACAGAAAGAGAACGGGCAAATTTAGCAGATACAGAAAAGCAACACTATGTGTGTGGGGGGGGAGGATAAATGCTCTGTGTGTGTGCATGCGCACACAAGAGACAACAAGAGGACCACTTTAATGCTTAATTATAGATGTTGGTTAAAATAGTGGTTGTTTGATTTCTTAAAAGAGTATTCAACGTTTCTGTGCTTTTCTCCTCTTCTGCAACGCCATCCTCTCAGTACTGTCCTTTGCCTTCTCTGCTTCCTTCAAACCTCACTCAAAAAGAGGACCTGGACAGGAAGTTATTAAACTTCAATCCGTAACGCATCTTCTGCACACTTTGCAAGGCTGAACTTTTCACCCACAGCCTACATTTCTATGACACCCTTTAGCACAGCCATAGTGAGGAAAGGCACAGCAACTCAGACAGCAGGATAGCGCCACAATTCATCGCCAACCCCATTTGACACAAAACAAACGGTGTGTCAGTCCTTTGAACGGGAAAGACTTATTATGAGGCAGCTGCCGAAAAAGCAAAAGGGGCACATGGGCCAGGTTGCTACCGAATCATGATCCCTCTCTGGTTCAAATGTGAAATATACTAAAACTTTCAGAATCACATTTTCCCCACGACAGGAGTGGTCGCAGACATGAATGCTGGGGAGTGAGTGGCTTAGAGTATTCTAATAAACGCAGGCATTGTTTGCACAGCTCTGAGAAAAGGGTTCAAAACAAAGCTATGCTGCTGGTGGGCAAGCAGCAGAGAGCAGGATAATTTAAAGCGTGTGCTTTTCCCTTCCCCTTTGTAGGAGGCATGCCTGTCACTGCGCAGCTGTGCTGCCGGCGTCATCACTCCCTCTGTCTCCCGTCTTGCTAATTAAAAGGTTGATCACAGAACAATGCTCTTCTCATTAATTTCAGTGTTCCGATTGGGCAGGATCCCCGTTTGCTCCGCCTGATCTTTTCCACGTGGTTGAAGTTAATGTGACAGGAGTCCGAAGATGGATTACCTGCTGCCATATTGCCCATCGCCTCCAATCAGGAGCTATCTGTGTAAACTGATTGTTCTAATTTGCTCTCATTATTTTTACAATATCAGGAGAAAGTAACGCACACAGCTCACTGTCAAAGCCATGGAAATCAGTCATTAGTTAAACCTAGACACTGAGTGGCTTTATTAGGACACTGCAGCTTATTGATGTGCAGCTCCAGCAAAGTAAGATAGCATTTTCTTTTCAAACAGAAAGAAAGAGGTTTCAGCTGAGAGGCAGTATTTATTAGACTAATTCCAGGAGCAGCAGAAAGCTTGCTGCCCTGACACAGTTAATTGGCATCTTGATGTTTACAGCAGATTAGGAACAATGAAAATGTTGCAGTTCGGGCATTAGGAAAGACCATCCAGCAAATCTAAATGTGAATTTGCACACAATACCAAGGGCAGACAACTGTGTAACCTTCTGACCAGATTTAACACAAATGTGCTTTAAAATTGAAATATGGCAATCAATAAAACAGCCAACACAAAAACCCCTGCACTTCTGCAACTCAAAATATCATATTAAGCAGTATCCTAGCACAATAAGGTACACAAGACACATCAATAACGTTCTACATTCTCAAGAGCTGCTCCCAAGGTCAGACATCTTGTTGTGAGTACCCAGCAGATTCTCTGAAGGTCAAAAGACTCTACAGCTTTACTTGATCGATAAGGCAGCAAGTTCAACCAGGACCTTCTGCAGAGATGGCTTTGTGCTGCTACCTGGTGCCTCAACAATACATGGAAAGAGACCTTCTCAGAGGTAAGAGGAGACTATAGTTCCACAGCAAAGCTGAGTGATGATATAACTGACAGAAACTAGTGTTGTGTACCATGATTCAAAGCTTCCACAACCATATGACTAAATGAAGCATTTGTAAAGAAACAAAACAAGAATCCTTATATGCCAGGCACATCAGTTGCAGTAACAGTCTTGTTCTGTGACAGACAGGACATGAAAACGAATTCTATACAAATATCTAAATTAGCTCTTTGTAAAGGTTCCGACAGAAGAGTGAGGATGCACAATATTTCACTAAAAAAGTTAAATCCAAACAGGGAAATTCAAAGTTAACGGTTCCAAATCTAAGCACAGCAACAAGCAACAAAAATACAAATTGGTGGATTCCAGAGAGAGAGAAAATCTCTCTTGGGCAGTTTTGACTCCTTTAGGGCACCGCCTCATTTTTAGTAGAACATAGCAATCTCTTGTGTTAATCATTATTTTTAATTTTCAGAAATAAGAAGAAGAAAATTCTGTCCCAGGCTTTTCTTTGTTGCTTTTGACTAATTTCTTTTTTACAAGCCGTTTTGAGTTTTTCTACCATACGGGGTAAATCAGAGCAGTATGGTTCTCAGTACTGCTTGGCCCCTCCTCTCCTAATGGACTCCTCTTTAGAGAGGCTTTGCCAAGCTTTACTCCTCAGAATTCCTGCATGGAAAATGGTGCGCCATGCCACAGTCGGAGAAACGTGCTGATGGCACAAATTACAAGCCCCCAGCCGAATGCTCCAGCCCCCACCATTCGGGCAGATTTATGTGGGCTCTTGCCGACGTTATTACAAGTCAGAGTTTATTGGGAAATTGTTACATTATGCGGAGTGTCTAACAAATTGCTTATGCTGCTATAATTGGATTACAACAGCCGCTTGCTCCCACCGGTAAGATTAGGCAAGTAGGACTCCTGCCGATCTCTGAGCGTTAGCAGTAATTTTATTTGCCTTGCCTCTCTCTTTCCTAACAACATGCCTCTCTCCCTGCCAGCTGTCTGCTGAAAAGGCACAGGCTTGTTCCTTGGCCCTAACAATGCAATTACAGCCCTGCAGATCGCACTGTTTGTGCATTAACTACAGAGCCAAAACGAGGCGAATTGATCGTTTGACTTTTGGAGTGGTCACGTGATCCCTGTGTGCGGGTGATCCGGCATGCATCAGCGGGCAATGCTGCAGTACATGCCTGATGAGGAACTTGCTTCTCATTATTACTCCTCCTAGGGACAAAGACACAGGAGCCTTTCTGAGCTGATCCAGACCCATGTAAACTTGCTCTCAACTTAGCCAAAGAGCGGATAAGGCTAGAACAGAGTTTCCCTCCCAAAATTCTTCCCTCAGATTTCTAGGTCTGGTGATGTTCCTGCAGCACACTAGGCTGTTATCCAAAAAGGTCACTCAAATGTCCCAGCTTGATGACCTTATACCCAGGAAGTGGATTTTCGCCACCATTTCATGAAATACGCCATTGTTCTCCCCATTTTACAGATGGGAAAACTAAGGCAACTAACAACGTCTCCACCCCCATCGTTCAGCCCGGACATTGAGGTCCAGTGCTGAGGGCCTTCTGGCGGTTCCCTCACTGCAAGAGGTGAGGTTACAGGGAACTGGGCAGAGGGCCTTCTCGGTAGTGGTGCCCACCCTGTGGAACGCCCTCCCATCCGATGTGAAGGAAATAAACAACTATCTTACTTTTAAAAGACATCTGAAGACAGTCCTGTTTAGGGAAGTTTTTAATGTTTAATGCTGTATTGTGTTTTTAATATTCGGTTGGAAGCTGCCCAGAGTGGCTGGGGAAACCCAGCCAGATGGGTGGGGTATAAATAATAAATAATAATTATTATTAATATATAAGTTGTCTGCTGTTAGTCCATGAATTCCACTGCTGAGCTGTGGTATAAATCTACATCTGCAAGGTCAACAGGCGGTGTTTGGTTCAGAAGACCACAAACGGTACATTACCAATGAAACATGCATAAATATTGCCCTTTTTAATTATGCTTGCTTCCAGACATAAGTCGTTAAATAGACACATGATCGTTGCACATGAGGATGTGTATAGTTTCTCCCTGTGATCACCAAGGAAAATCTTGTCTGTGTCAAGTGACTCACAGATAACTGCATATTTTCCTAAGGGAGAAAGAAGTGGGTTGAAGGAAGACTGAATCATTAGATTTTTTTATTTCTACCTCCAGCTCTATAAGGTTGAAAGCTTTAGCATGCCACTCTTTTGCTACTCATCTGTTAATTCAGTAGAACCATTAATGGCAAAAGTGGCTGGGTATCCCTAGCATTTAAGAGGTCCTTGGTTGAAAACAGGCTGGGGGAGGGTGCAATGGTTTGTGAAAATTGCTGGAGTGAGGGTTGGGGGTGGAGAGAACTATTTCTACCCTTATTTATTTCATGATGAACCCAACATGTAAAGTAGCTTCCAAGACAGGAGGAGGCTAAAATAAAGGCAACTGATATACAATGTGTGCATACCGGAGAGAGAAAAATGCCTGTTTACATGTAGTTTAGCACTCAAAAGAAACTCTGAACAGCTGAAATACCTTATAAATAGCTCAGACCCAGAGGAAGTGCAAACGTCTGCATTGTGAATTGTAGATCTTAATTACAGACAATGGCTGGTACAGCAAGTACTACAGGAGAAAAAAAACCCAGTGAAACAGTTGCACTGTTCATGGCTGGCAATAACTCTTCAGGAAAATATTTACTATCAATCAGTTATGAGAAAAGGGACTCCGTGCTCATAAAACAGCACGTTGCTTCTCATACCAGCACCATTTTGATTCAGCATAATCTGAATTTAAACGGCTTGTTTCCTGCGGATATAATTTTGGAAATAAATAAAACAAATCTTCTATCAAAATCTGGAGAATGTGGGAAGGGGAAAGGGAGGGGAGACATGCACATTCTTTCTTCAATCCCTTTGCAAATAACTCTGACTAGGGGTGGGGGAAGGGGGAGACTGTGAAAATGTAAAATATTCCAGATTAAGGCAAACTAGCCTCATACTTCGATTATGACCAACGTGCCACTGTAAAGAAACTGAAAAGCCTAACCCTTTGGATGATTTTAATTATGCTTCATGGAGGCAGAATACTTGTAGGTATTAAGTAAACTTCATTTCAGTTTTACATTAGTTATAACACTTTTTCTTTCCATTTAAGAAATTATCTCCAAAAGATAATTTAGCATGTGTGTGTGTGTCAGAGAGAGAGAGAGAGAGAGAGAGAGAGAGAGAGAGAGAGATTGGATTCTAATTCCATAAGTTAAAAAACAATTTTGAGCCAAGTACAGCATCACGAAGGAAATGCATCAGTTCCTGGAAGGCAGTATTAGGTTTGTTCAACCATAATTATAAAGGAAACAAGAACCTGGGCACAATATAGACCATAGCAGAGTTCAACAGAAAGAAAAGCGGAAAAAACCCACAGTACTGAACACAGAAAAGTCACAATAGATAAATGGTACTTCAGTTAAGAAAAAGGTTGGCAAGACACCTCCAAGGAAATCCCAACAAGACTGGTCAAGACCTTATGTGCACATTGAAGGGCCTGAACATTCTCAGGGTCTGAAAATCTCAGGAGCACTAAACTCAGAGTTTCTCAAGCTAGTGTTTTTGATTTCAGGTTCACCTTCTAATATAGTCTACCTTCTGCCTACCCACCCCCACCAGCCAACTATCTACTCATAGCAGGGGGTGTGGAGTCAAGTGCACAAAGCCTGCTGCACGTGTTCAAAAGATCCACGAAGTAGGAAACTAATTCAACACATGCATCAGAATGAATGACAGAACAAGACATATCCAACTCCTCTGAAGGAAAGCAGCCCACCAGGAAAAAACTGTTGTGGCAAAGCAACTCCTTCCAATTCATACTGGGATGATGGAGCAAGTGGGAAAGCAGTGACTTCCTAAGATTCAATGCTAGAGAGCATTCAACTCAGCTGTGTCTTGGATGATGAGGGGAAGGAAAAGGTCTACCTGTCTGAGAACCCCATCCCCTATCTGGAACTTTTCATATCTGTCCAGGTGTTCTGCATGCCCAAAGTGGGACATTCATTAGCAGGCATTTTTAGCTGTGTACCATTCTACCAGATAGCTAAAGTGATCACAGTCACCAATACGTAGCTTGAAGAGCCAAGATTACTAAATAACAGAACAGCTGCTTGCCTGGCTGGCTTTCACTGCACCAGTGAAAGCAACACCTTGCCTGTCCTTGAGCTCCAGTAAAAAGTTGTGAGGATGCCTTCTCAAAGAAAGTTCGTCACAACAGCCAGTCCATACTGTTCTAAGGTGCTGAATTAGTAAGACAGAGAAGTATGTTGAAACTAAATGAAAGTATCCTTTAAAGGAGACAGAGGAGTCTACAACCTGAAATTCATATCTCTTATAATCCTAGGAAACCAGATACTGGCTCTGATGCCTGGTCTACCTTGTGTCTGATGGTAGCTATAATTTTAATACTGCCAACATGCTGAACGGTTTCTGCAGTTGACAGATGCATGCTGATGGTTAGATACCAGCTTAAACTCCATCTGAGATTTTATATCCCTTTTAAAAGATTTGGCAGACTGGGTTTGCAGATCATTACCAGCTATATAGCTACTTCATTCTTCTTTAAATCTTCTTAGAATCTTCCTGTGTCAACAAGTGTCAGACATTTACTATGGCTGCCTTCAGACAGCACTTTATTCCATTTTCCTTACCTGATAATTTTAGTGTTTTAGGTGATCTTTCACATGTCAATTCAGGAAATCTAGTGGAAGTTTAGCACTCATTTGCACGCAAAATGCTTCCAGAAAAAAATCTGTTTGCAACCCTATTAACCTGGATAATCACAGGAGTTTTGTGCTGAAATTTCCCTGTGGTTTTCACTGCTGCTTATGTGATGAAATTTAGGGCAGTATTCTGGCACTCAGTTCTTTCCTGCCAGCTTCCTGGGTGAATCACAGGGGAACAGAAGAGTGCATGCACATAAAAAGTGGCGGCACGTTTGATGATGTCCACGGTTGTGTCACACCATGTTCACTGGTGTGAATAGAATTTAGTGTAACACAGCAGTATATGGAAAGCCACAGTTTCAGAACACAACAGTTAATGCAGTAACATTAGAAACGAGGACAGAAGTGCTAACATTGCAACCAGAATTTCAATTAACACCCACTGAATTTCACCTATAAAGCAAACTAGTGATATATTCACAGATACTACAATACTGAATCTCTGCAAAGTGGTTTGTTTAGTCTTCAGGGTATTTGGCAATGCATATCCCACGTCAACTCCACTTTCAAAAGGTTTTGAACTAGTAATGCAGTTCTCGTCTATATACACCATCATGAGAAATATCTACTTCCTATGAGAGTTCAATGCTTCCCCACACATTTTAAGAAGAACACCACTCCCAGCAACACACAAATATGCAAAATATGTGCCCAAGAATAAACACTCTGGTGCAGCAGTGCTTGGAAGGACCATATCTTTTATCAGAGACGAGGATTCATTACCTAATTTTTGTCTCCGGCTTTCTTCTCATAGATGTTTGTCAAGATCCCAGGGGAAATTAACAGAGTTCTAATTTTTGTGGGCTACCATTTTGAGGGCACACCTTTAATTAAAGGTGCTACAAACTACTTTTAGTAAGTGCAGCTCCCTTGTGATTTCCTGCCAGCCACACACAACTTCTGGTCAAACGAATGAGTTCTGCGTAGAAGAAAAGTTTACTGCTAGAGGAAGCACATGCAGGGAAAACTCTGCCAAGCTATTTTATAATCTCAGGCTGAGAATTTGAAACCAAGAACCTGAAGGGGGTTTCCAATAAGACAGCTATATACTTGCAGATAAAGGGGGGAGGGAGAAACACTCATTTGTAGAAAAGTAAGTCTGCCGCTTGGGCTTGCCGATCGGAAGGTCGGCGGTTCGGATCCCTGCGATGGGGTGAGCTCCCATTGCTCGGTCCCAGCTCCTGTCAACCTAGCAATTCAAAAGCACGCAGTGCAAGTAGATAAATAAGTACCGCTCTGGCGGGAAGGTAAATGGTGTTTCCGTGCGCTGCTCTGGTTTTGCCAGAAGCAGCTTAGTCATGCTGGCCACATGACCCAGAAAAGCTGTCTGCGGAAGCGGACGAACGCTGGCTCCCTCGGCCTGTAAAGCGAGATGAGCGCCGCAACCCCAGAGTCGTTTGCGACTAGACTAAATTGTCAGGGGTCCCTTTACCTTTTAAGTAAGAATCAAGGCATCAGTTTGGATACAACGCTACACAAAACGCTTCACAACTAAGAAGATGCATTTTGCATTACTGAGCTGATGTCCCCCATCTGCCATAGAAGGACTGGACGTCGCCGTATTTTTCAGAGTATTAGGAAAAAGACAACCACAAGGCCTCCAGCCCCCCCCCCCCAATTATGAGCCTGAACTCTGACCCTGTATCATCACATTTTAGTTGCTCCACTGGACTCATACAGGACATGGAACAGGGACTGCAGAGACTTGGGCTCAACCAACATTTCCCAAGTCTTACTGCAAAAGACCCACCACGCCACTAAATCACTTAGTTGCACCCTAAGCTACGCTCTTTGCACTCACTTGCTTGATATGTATGTCATGGCTTGCACACTCCCCTCATTCTACAAGGAGGACACTGGAAATTTTTGTTACTGTTTTATGTTAACCACAGTTTATGAACCATCTGAACCCTAAACTGTGGTTAATCTTAAACTGATGATCAGCAGAAATAAGCCAGCTTCACAAACTACTGGTTGTGCATTCAGTATTGTGAGTCCAATTCTGAGGAGCTCCCTCCAAGCTGAAATAAGGCAGCCTGCTCCCTGGTGCTTGGTAAACATTTTATGCTTGGTAAAGACTTTCAGCAGGCTCTCCCCCCCCCCGAATCTTATAGTTTATTTTAACTATTTTTATGCTGTATCCCTCCATAACACCTATTGTACACAATACAACTGCAGTATTAAACTATGTATAAATTATTAGAATTAGAAAAATAATAATAAATAAGCCAAAGTTAAAATTAATCACAGCTTCACAGAGGTTAGACAACAAGGCGAGCTGTGGTTAATCTAAAACAGAAGCAAAAACCTTTCAAACTCTTCCTTGTAGCTGCCCCTGAGGAGGAGAGGGAGAAAGCAAGCATAAGGCCTGCTGAGGTTTGCTACCGCAATACTAAACTATGGCTTAGTCTTTTGTCTGACCAGTTCACTGAAGCTCCAACCACACTGAGCTGCAAACTATGCAAAAGCATACAGAGACAGGCAGAGTTGTACAGAGGGTGTGACTCCATACAGCTTGGTCCTCCAGAGTAACATTATGTACACTACTGAATGCCAAAATTCAAACGGAGGTATCTATCTGGCCTTAGGGAGAATTTCATTCTGTCTGGGGTTAAGCAAGCTTCCCACAGAGTTATGCACACAGAGCGATTGCTCAGACTGCTCACACATTGGCACCATACATAAATGGATGTTGGATTCTGTAGAATGACACACTTGAGGAGAAATGTTGTATGCGACAGGCAGTTTTACAGAAAGGTGGAGAAAATTTGCATGGCATTACTGTCTGCCAAAGGGATTATTTTTTTATATTTGAGTAAAGTTAAAGAAAGGTTTCTTGGATATGGCATCTATCTAGAGCAAGAATACATATGCTGGGGGAAAGGCATTACAGGAAGAAATCCCAAGGAATGAGGAGGCAGAAGAGGGCAATCATTTCTCTACCAGCCATTTTGTTGGGGGTGGGAAGAGGAGGGGGAGAGATGCTGCAAAAGCGCCAGCTGGTTTTGCTAACAGATGGCTGCATGCACTGATCTGTCCTGCAGGGCTATCCTGAACTTCCTTCCAATGGAAACATGAAGCTTAAGCAAGGCTAAACATGCCCTTTTTATATACACTGTATCGTGGCTGGAATGTTTTCCAGTCATTCACAATCCCTCAGACACGGTTCTTATTTTATGGGAGTTATATTTAGTTGCAGGGGAAGCCAAAGACAGGATGCACATTTCCCTGAGAATGTCTCTTTTGATGTGGCAATGCAAAAGGGAACATACCCAATCCACCATTCCTCCGAAAGTGCTTTGTTTTAAAATCAGATGTGTCTTCAACCCGCTGACAATGTCTCCGTACTGCAGTAAGTATGTGAATCAAATCCCCCACCTCGGCTCCAGTTGTGTGACTTGAGACAGTGGCCAGCAGGGGGGGTATGAGAATATCATATGCTCCCTGTCTAAAATTGCAGGGGCTTAAATTCAGAAAGGAGGCAGGGTTGCAGCCCTACAATCTGAATGCCCACTCAACTGCCTCTCTCTGCTGGAAGCAAACATGGACAACTTGTTTGGACAAAGACAGCATAAAAATAAATAAACCACCAGTTGGAGGTGCAACAGTTGAGTTGTGCGTTTCTCATATTACCATGGCTATTGCTAAGATACATTTGGCACATTTTTTGTTTAAAAGGGCCCAACAAATCATAAGATTTTTTTTAAAAAACCCCACTAGGATTTTCAACTTTCATTTCTAAATTTTCACCATATTATCATCCTAATTTCAAAAACTAGCGATTATTGTTATAATTATTATATTCATTTATATCTCACCTTTTTCCTTTACAGGCAGGGAACTAATGAGGAAGGGATTCTTAGGATTAAAACAAAAAATGTGCATTATCGATAAAGGACTACATAAATTCCCATAAGACCCTATGGACTCAATTAGGTTTACACAGATACATTCAGAAAGCACAGTATTAAATTGCCTCTCCAAAGAAGAGAGAACTTGCAGCTTATTGACCTGGTACAAGAATGGCAGTTGCAGCTTTACTTACTTTGGCCACACAGTTTTCAGTCTTCATAGCAGTGCTCCCTAAGCAAACTGCTTCCTGGTTGATGCAGAGCCTGGCACAGCTATTATAGGTCTGTGAAGAAGAAACAAAATAATGGTTTGGATAATGGAACTGTATTTGTTCTAAAGGTAAGGTGTTTCATTTATTTAGAGCAGCTAATTGCATTCATGGGCTTCTACTTTTAAAGCAGACAGCCTGCATTATATAGTCATATAGAGATATCATACACAATGGTCAAGTCTGCCCTACAGGGATTTGTACTGCTTAAATCAAGAGCCTTACATTTCAAGGACCATGAAAAAAAATGCACCTCCAAGTTCTTAAATTAAGAAATCTAAGGGCGGGGTGGGGGAATATGCCCACTCCATACTCTTCTACAGCAGTGGTTTAAAGCAGAGACCCAAACTCCACCACCACCTGCAAAAGCTCATTTTGTCAATTGTTAAAATGTGGCGTAGGTGGTAACACTCTGTTCTCCACAAGGTTATTATTTCCCTGGGGAAGCGAAGCTATTGTTTACCGTACTTAACTTTTACAAAGGTGTACATTCCAAAAGTATTTCAACGTGGTTTACAGAAAACTAAAACACACAATGGAGCACAAATCTAAATAAAAAGCAAAAAAGCAATAGATCCTCTTTGCATTCCATCCCAAAAAACTCAAGCAGCAACAAGAAGCAAAAGTGTTGTTAATATTCCCGTGAAGGAGCAAAAATTCAAAGCATCAGGAAGGGGCTCCATAGTGGATTTGGAACCTTCCTATTTCACTTAGGACAAAACGAAGCACTGCCATGTAAACTTTTCTGCTTCTGGGCTCAATGATTCTTGAGGAAGCTTAAACAACTGATTATTTATTTACTTACTGCATTTACATGGGCTGCCCAACAATATACGCTGTCCAAGCAGCTCACAGAAATTTTAAAAATAAAATAAAATATTAAGAATAAAATGTAAAATAATAAAAGTCGCATTAAAAAAAAGTTTTCTCGAAGAGAAACAATAAAGCATGGATCCTAAGACTGAGATGGCCAGATTGAACAACTTGTGGTTTTTTTTAATAGCCTGGATGCATAAAAAGGCTTTTACCTGTTGCCAAAAAGGCTGCAAGGCTGACACCAAGCAAGTCTCTTTATAAAGCATGTTCCATAATTGGGTGCCACCACTGAGAAGACCCTCTTCCTAGTAACTGTCTGCCTCATTTCATTTGGTGACAGCATGAAGCGCAGGGCTTCTGGAAAGGATCTCAAGGATCAGGTAGGTAGGTACCGGTATATATATACAGAACAAGGATATCTTCTGAGTAACTTGACCCCAAGCTGTTTGTGGTTTTGTAAAATTTAAGGGTAGCATCTCTATGAGAGAGTATGTCATACAGATAATATTGCATTTTCAGCCACAGTCACAGAGGAATAGACACGTAATTTGTTCTTGGAATATGCCCACATATGTTGAAGCAGGCAATATCTTGTGCAACCCCTTCTGTGTGAAAGATTAGGAGGAATGCCTCTACTAAGATGCAAGCCACAGTATTTAAAAAGGCATAAAAACATTTTCATTAAATCTGCTGCCCAATTACCATATTTTTTGCACCATAACACTCACTTTTTTCCTCCTAGAAAGTAAGGGGAAATGTCTGTGCGTGTTATGGAGCGAATGCCTGCGGGTGGCGGGGGGGATCTGCTGCAGTCATGAGCAGAGGATCCATGGTTCCCCTTCCTTCCTTCCTCCGTGGCTACAAAGCATGGATCCACATGGATCCTCAGGATTTTTGCATTGGGCTACTCCAAACTCACTGTCAGATCACATGTCTGTGACCACAGCATGAACCACAAAAATCATATATCCACTATTTCATGTAGAATATTTTTTTCTTGTTTTCCTCCTCTAAAAACTATGTGTGTGTTATGGTCTGGTGCGTGTTATAGAGTGAAAAATACGGTAATCAGGGGCACCTTTTTAATTGATTAGAAGTTTTCAATTTTTCATCACCCAAACACTGCCACCCCTGTCATTACCTCATGTTGTACTCCTTTGTGAGATTCACAAAGGATTGTTACATTATTGATCATTCTACAGAAGTCCAAACTCCGTGTTTTGGCTATAAAAGGATTTCTGATTCAATTCTAGCTCAGAAACCCGAACTGTCCAAGCATCTCCTCCCCAATCACCAAGAGAGGCCATTTCTAGGCCACAGGAAGCACTGTTTGAAATGGCAGCCAGATACTGAGCCAGAGGCAGATAGCTTTGCGTTGGAGTGCTTTAATACGGTTTTATACTGCATATAAAGAATGCAAGCATAAACCAGTTTGTTGAAAACTACCCTTTTGGTGAAAGCTGGCTATAATTCTGAACAAGTTTTCAATTTTCACACTGCTGCTAGGGTAAAACATTTTAAAGAGTTTAATTTTTACAGTGGCTTCAATGACACAGGATTATCCAACAAAGTAATGGCTAATCAATAGAGGGTTTAGTTGTCAGGTGAAACATATAACACACTAAAAGGGATTGATTGCTAGGCTCCTCCTTATTTACTGGAAGGTATATATTTAAAATGACACAAACTTGTTACCAAGCCACATTCCTTTAACCTTGCAAAAGCTGTTTGAGATGAGTGTTAAGCAGCCTATAGCAACACACTAATGGGAAAAAAATATCTACCGACGTATGACCGCTTCAAATCATGTCAGGAGCAGAAATGCAATGAGAGGAGCTCGGCGATGCAAAGCAGCATCTATCGCCAGACAAAGGTCCAAATTACCACCTGCAGATGCTGCTATGGATGTGGAGAGACTGTCTGGAGTACCACTTAAAAATTACATGAAGTGTAAAACATTGTCTTTTCATAATCTGTGGGGAAAATCAGAATATTTTGAGGTGGACTGAGGTGGTAAGGAGGGAGTATCTAAAATACAGAAACAATGAGCAAAGTATGAAATGGATCTTTCTTCTTTTCAATAAACACTGTAGTGCTTGGCCAACCTTCTCTCTGCAGCCATAAGGACTAAAAATTTACCCGTTTTAAAGTAGCAGAAACTGCTTCATATCTATGTTCCACAGCAGTGCAGGGTATATTAACAACTCTACTTTTCTGACTGACAAACATCTTAAGGTCTCATATTTTTAGGTTATGCCCAAAAGTACAAAGGATGAATATGACAAACACACACATCGTATCACAACATTCAGAGGATGGGAATTGGTGCAGCTCTCTGCTGAATGCCCAGGGTCGGTTCCTATGCAATGAATAAAATGGTCTACAGGTCCTTCCAATGGCAGGATCAAGTGGGCCTATTCTTAATCCTTTGAATCCCTGAGGGCTTCCACGTTTTCCATCTATACCAATGGATGGCTTTTGCAATTGCAGGGTCTAAATAAAAAGTTATTTCACAATTCATCCAAAAGATCCCATATTTCAGCACACCAGCACTTTAATTGGAGAATCTAAATGTTCAATAAGATTTCTTTCCCACCCCTGTAGTCAATAATTACATGATTTATCAGAGAAGGATATTATTGTAGTAAAAACACAACAACGAAATCCAAGAGCACAATCTTCCCCCAAGTCATTTCCAGAGACAAGATTATTAAACTCTTTTTTTCATTGTTCAAACAAGGGCTTTTGGAGCAAAGCACCAATTGCCAAATGGTAAGAAAATAGTTATTAGACTCTGAAGAATTCAGTGGAAGTGGGAAGTTATACGAACAAATCACTCTTGCAGATTCAGAAAGATCGCTTTCATCTCACTTACAGGGCCTTATGAGACCTCCATTAATTACCCTTAAGGTCTTTCACACAGACTATTTTTTAAAAAGGCAATTTATTTATTTATTTCCAATGAGGTGCTTCTTCCGAAAGTATTAAATAATGCCTGCAAATTTAAAAGCGTTTTTATAAACAGGTAATTAAAAAAAAGGAAGATGAGAATTAAGTCAAGCTGCAGAGCATTACCCAGAATCCACTGTGATTATCGTTTCTATATTTAAAGTAAAATGTCTAGTCTCTGTTGCTCGGAATGCTTGTGGGAAGGGGAAAAGATCTCTGCAGGAAGTCAGCAAGAAAAAATATAGACTAGCCAAGCCAAAACCAAGAACATTTACAGAAACGTCCCCAAAGCTCAGTTTGTCATATTGCAATTACACCTTGCCTACTGTGGAGCCAGAGTCCCTAATTTTGCCACTAGAGGGAAGAATTGTCTCAACACATGGTGATGGCAAATGGGGAATGGGTTTTCCTGAGCAATTTCCATAACAATGCTCCCTTGGCTGTATGTACCTTCTAATTACTCAGTACAATTAAAATGACTAACCTAAAAACAAATGGGGGGAGGAAATGCTCAGCCCATTTCCAACATTTGTGTCCTCTTTTATCAATCAAAACAAGAAGGACAATGCTACTTTGTGTCCCATTCCCGAGCCACTGAAACTTATTCAGTAAAACAATATTGACAAAAGCAAGGAGTACTGAATTGCTTGTAAAACAAAAACTGAAACAGGGGGGAAAAAACCAAACAAAAGAGAAATGTCATGGTATTTAGCCATCTGGTAGCAGCTTGAAAACAAATTGTCCTCCAAAGAGCAGAAATACAGTATGCTTTCTCTCAGTTCACTGGCTTATGAATATAGCTCCCCCTCCTGCCTTTCCCCCTAAAGTAGATAAGCTAACGCTGGATGTAAGTGGCTTTCGCAAACTTTTTACACTTATACCCCATTATTCAAAGGTCGCCCTAGCCAACTGGGCTAACTGCATCTTTCCCCCCAAAGGGCTACTGGATATGTAGCACCTCCTTAAAATGCTCTAGATTTTCTGCCTGCCAATGAAAATTTTGCCTTGTGGTTGCTGATCTTCCGAGGCTTAAATCCTTCATTTTATAAGGCTAGTCATTAAAAGGGAAGATGGCAGGCAAGTCAGTCATTTTTCTTCCCCATTGACAATTGGTGACATTTCTCCAGCAGCGCACAAGGTGTTGAAAACCTGGCAGCTGTTACCTCCTGGGACGGAGCTCCTTTTTTATCCTCCTCTTGACAGCTTAACTCAATGGGTCAGCACCTTTAAAGACTGCAAAGTATCAGTGAAGTGGATGGCCAGAGTTGAATTACTGCACCCTTCCTAATCAATGTAAACCCTCACTGCAGGTGAAACTCTTCATCTATAGAGGTGCATGGGGGAGGAAAATGTAATGCCCTGAGCCAGATGGGTTTCATCTTGTGGTTTTTTTGTGGTTGCTTTTTTAAAAGAAAGGAACAAGCTAACAAGGGGACAGCTACTTTGTCAGCTTCTTGGCCTCTCTCATGGCTCCGAGGCCCCAGGGTTCCAGCCACACAAGAGAAAAGAATTCAGCATACACGTAAACACTTAAAGAAATATAACTAGGGAGATGGCAACATGCTGTTTTCAAAGACTTGAGAGTCCTGCTCAGAGCTTTATTTATCACTACCCACGTTCATTGGCCTGTAAGTGGACACGGAAACAAAAGGTCAGGACAATAGACAACGCAAGCAATTTACTCCATTACGGGGGAATGCAGAAATGCCGCACATCTGACAGACCCGATTAGCATTGAAGTAGGGACAGGGGGCAACCACAGAGTTTTTAGGCTGCAAGACAACATTTCTGCTGAACAGGCAAGGATTTCTGCACAAGTGATATTTGGGATAATTACTGGCCTCAAGTACAAATGAAATAAAACTCTGGAGGATTTTAATAGTGGATAGAAAAACACAAAAGCAAATTATAAGTACATTTGAAATAACTATTCCCCCTTCATACTGGGTCAGTTTTTCCTAACAAGAGTTCAAGATTGATAGAAATTACAGCTTAGACACCAACTCTTTTCCTCACACAAACATCTACAGCCTACTCTACAGTAACTAGGAAGCAACGTTCCTTTACTTTTGCCTCTCTTTTGCTCTGGCTTGCCCATACTTTTAAGCATCCTGCAGCACAAAATGTCAGAGGCTTTGTATGTCCTCCACAACCTCTAAATGTTGCAGCTCTGTGTCGAATTGCTGAAGGAAGAGTTCATGAAAATGCTGGGTGGCTGGGACGGGGTGGGGTGGAGAAGGGTCTTGAGTGCCTCACTTTCTTTCCATCGGGAAGCTCTTAGGAGAGATGATCCCGATGAAAAGTGCAAGGCACATCATTGCAATCCCGCTGCCGTCAGCACATCCCCATGGCACCTTTTGACACGATTTCCTCTCCACAGAGATCCACCCCCAACTCACCCCATAGAGCAAGTCTTGACAGCAAAAAGGCACTTCATTATTACCCCATTTGAGCACAGGAGAGAGAAGCTTTCTTTAAACAACCTGCATTGTGCCAATATTTTTAAAGACAGTAGGGTAATCAAGTTCAGGGCAGCTCCGGACAGCTGCCCTGTGACCTATGCCTGCTGACCCTTGCTATTCATCACTTTCCTTTGGAGGATGAGGTCAAGCTCCCGGGGAGTGACCACTACAATAGACAGATACAAGCCAACAATAATATGGTTCCTACAAAAAAGAACGGGAAAACCCAGATGGCACTGCAATAAATTTACAGATCTTCATTCATGGCTCTGTTTAACACAACCAAAAGCCAAAAGGCTCAAAGGTCCCTGGGGAGCTTCCCCCTCATTGGTTTCTAAAAGCGATCTCTCTCTCTCTCTCTCTCTCTCTCTCTCTCTCTCTCTCTCAGCTACTAAGCCCCAACTCTTCAGAAATGGAGACGAAGCCCTTAAAATAACAAATGCCCGACCTAATCAATCTACTATTCGGATCCAACACTAAATGATGGCTACTGAAAACTAATTACAGTTTTTGGCAAGAACGTTGAATTTAAAATGGAAACATACAGGTTAAAAAGGCACTGAAGCATTTGAGGGTCTGTTTTAAAAAGACTGCACACATGCACAAAACAGGACTCAAACCAGGAGACTGATTCAATAATTCACACATTTATTTTTAAAATGAATCAGATTAGTCCCATGTGTGACCTGCCGGTCCATCTGTATTCACTGGACTTAATGGGCACTCTTTTCACACTAGCTTCAGTTTGAAGTATGAGAGAGATAAATTTAGTTTAATTTTCAACAGATCAAGCTATCCATTTTCCAAATGGACCATCTGGATCAGCCTATTAAAATTAATTTATAACTTAGCAGTGAGAAAATTCGTTTGTTAGCTTAAACATAGTTGCCAAAAACTTTGTCCCCTTGTCGTGGTTTTCCAAGGCTGCAAACACACATTCACACAACCTCCCCCACCCCCAGCCCCCCAGCATTCAATTTACCCCCAAGTCTTTCTTCACAGAATACATGCTAATAAGACCTAATTATATTTACTTCTCTAAACGGTACATGGCTTTAAACTAGGTTATGTTTCTCTCTGCTGGCTTCTTCTATGCACTGGCGGAGGAAGAGAAGTGTGGGAGGAGTGCACCGCCCCCGGCAGTGTGATCCCGGTGGGTGCCATCGCGGCTGCCCCCCTGCCTGCACTGGGCACCATGCCCCCACAGGCGGCATGCCACACCCCCAGAACGCACGCCAGCCCCGCCCCTGCCTGCTCTCCGCCCCCCGGTGCTGGAGCATGAAGCTCCGCCACTGCTTCTATGCAAGAGTAATGGGAAGTGGTCAAAGGTACCCACTAAACATTTGAAGTACATGACTTCCCCTAAAGTACATGACTTCCCGTAAAGATTCCTCGAAACTTTAGCTGTAGCTCTGTAGGAGGGCAGCTACAGTTCCCAAGATTATTTGGGAGAAGTCTTACACTTTAAATGCATGGAGCCAAAATAAAGGCCACCATAGGTTACACCTCCATGTGGAAATTCTGCAATGCATAATAAGCAGTGCTGTATACCTGCCATGTGTACATAGATCAAGCAGATGTTGCTTGCAAAAGTTCTCTATCTCATATACTTGCACATCACATACTGATGCTGTCCTTTCATGAGTGAGAATGATTGTTGTGAATTTTAGGGTCATTTTACTAAATAAAAGGACAATAGGAAGTTTAAGGAGTGGCTGGATGTCCAGCCTTATTTCCCCCCCCCCAACAAATTTGCCCTCTCCTGAGCAAAGGAGAACATAATATACGTTTGCATTCAAAGAAGAAAATAGAACTGTTTTTCAGAAAAGAAACACATTGCTTTCTCGATTCCTTCTAGGTCCCTATGGGACTATCCAGACAGGGAATTTATTTACCAACGGGATATTGAGATATCACAAATGGATCAATGGCAACAGCTTTATCCTTTATGCAATATCACACACACAAGCCCCCCTAATATTGGATCTTTCCCAGAAACGGAAAATCTAGATTAAAGGGAGGGTGGGATAGTGATATTGGTTGAAATGTTGATGCCAACAGTGTTGTGTGGATCCTGCAAAAAAAAATATGCATATCTGAGGAGCACTGATTCACACATACATGGCTGGAAGCTGGAAGCATATTTGATCTCAAAGATATAGCCTGCAGGCCAATTTGGAATGACTTTGCTTTTCCAATGAGTTCAGCCAAGTAATACCTCTTCTTTATTTACTGTCCAAGAAAATCTCAGCTGCACCCTGTTGATGCCAGCTACCAGGCCTTACTAACCAGAATGCTACTGTCTGCAAACTGGTAACAGCAGCTGAAGGTTAAGACGATGGCATAAACCATCAATAACCCTTGTGTGTAAGGGAGTGCATCTAAATTCCAAGAATCACTTTTTAAATTGGCAGCCAATTTTGTATTAACTGAAAAGCCTATTAGCTCACCTTTCTTCTGTTCTGGTTCAAGTTTAGATTAGGAATATAACTGAATGTTTGTCCCTTTAGTTATGGCCACACACATAAGAATCAAGGCCTATTGGTCTGAAAGCTTGCCTGATAGCAATACAATCTTGCTATTCCTCAAGAGGTCAAGGGTGGTTGCAGAATACGTGGATCACTTGTACAGCACATAACAAGGAATTCAGTATCCATGCATTACTAGCACAGCAAAGAATCACACCACCTGCTTGACCCACAAGATTGCTCTCTAAGGCACATTACTGGAGCAATGTACGATACATAAGAAAGTAAGCTTGCATACTGCTCTGGAAAGATGTGAATTAGCTCCAAGGTGCCTTCCAAAGAACAGCTGTTGTAACTTGAAAACTTATATACTCTTTCAGGAAAGAGAGAAAAATAATAATAATTCCTTTACGTGTTTTGCATCTTTCCAAGTTGCAAGGGATGTCAAAGGACTCTAGGTCATTCAAGTAAAGGGGCGGGGTAGGTTTTGCACACCTAAATTCGGTGCATACCTGCCTGAGTGCATTCTTCTCGGGAATGATCTTCCTGGGGGGCTCGTCATTGTTACAGTCTTCTCTCTCAGATGAATTCTATGCAGATGAGAGGGGAAAAGGTGGAAATCATTAATTCAGATATTTTCCTTTCAACACTGATCTAAGAAAGCAAAAAATCTGATGTTTTCAGCAACATTACCTATGAGATTTCACTTCCTTAGAATTCTTTTTGTTAAGAGGCGTCAATATTTTTTATTTTGTCTGGCACGCAATTGGATAAATTGGAATGAGGGTCTGCCATAGGCATAGCCTGTGACATATCCAGTATCATGGAAAACAGCAAGCAACAATAAACAGACCCTAGACATAATCCTTCATGACAGATACCCGTCTAATTAAACAAGACTTTCAAAATATTACAAAGTCAGATTTTTTGTATTCCCAGCGTGTGTCCAAGCACTTCCATAATGCTGGATCTGAATTCTTCTACATAACTAAAGTGGGATGCCCTGGCTCACAACAATACTAGGGTTTAATACAATGGAATTACTTACACTTCAATGACTTTGATAATGAACGTTAAGAACCTAAGAAGAGCCTGCTGAACATTCAACTTCATTGGATATCCATGACTTCCAGTGTTATGGAAGAGGGAGAACAACTTTTTTCTATCTATTTATAAACTTCATGTCACCTCTTATTTGCCTTCTCTCTAAATTGGGAAATCCCAACTACCACAATCATTTTGGTTGCCTTTTTCTGAACCTCTTCCAACTCTACAAGGTCTTATTTCGTGTGAGGAAACTAGCACTGCACACAGTATTCCAAATGTGGCGGTGCCATAGATTTGTATAACCACCTTATTTGATTTCAATTCCCTTCCTAATGCTCCCTAGCATTGAATTTGCCTTTTTCACAGCTGCTGCACACTGAGGTCAACATCTTCATTGAGATATCCACTAGGACCCCTCATTCCTGGTCAGCCACAGAAAGATCCCCTGATAATTTATGTGAAATTATGATTCTTATTCTTTTGCCCTGACTTTACACTTTGCATTGAACTGCATTTTCCATTTTACTGACCACTCACTCAGTTTGGAGATGTCCTTTTGGAGCTCTTCACATTTTCTTTTTGTTTTAACAACCCTGAGCAATTTAGCATCATCAGCAAATTTGGCCACCTCTCTGCTCACTCCTAACTCTAGATCATTTATGATCAAGTTATAAACAGGTCCTAATACTTATCCTTAATGTTTCCATTAAGATCCAAAAGCTTGGACAAATAAAAATGTCTTCAGCCTTTATTTAAATGTATCAACTATGGGTGCCAACCAAATGTTGTTTAGGAAAAACAGACTACCTTGGATGGTGGTGGACTCTCTTTCATTGTAAGTTTTTAAAAAGGTGTTAGCTAGCCATCTGCCAGGCATTCTTTAGTTGTGTTTCCTGCACTGCAGGGGGTTGGACTAGATTAGAATGATCCTTGAATCACTTCCACCTCTACAATTCTATTTTTCTGTGATTGTATAAATGGGCACAGTCACTAAGAATGACTTGTCACATGTCATTGTCCAAACAGCCACTTCCACAAATGGGTCAGAAAGCAAGGCATTGCCCACTGATCGTAATACATGGTTTGGGTAGTTATTTGGGAGACACTCCTTTAGGTACTTGAATCCAGAGTTGTTCCAGGCTTTATATGCTAGCAACTGTATGTTACAAAATTAAGGATCACAATGTCAAAAAAATATTTTTATGGGACTTAGAAATGTAGCATGCAAACAGCTCCTGGAAGCAGTGACTTTGTGGAAAGACCAAAATTAGTCCTGTGAGTTGCAACCTAAATACTAAGAGGAACACAGAGGAACTCCCAAATACCATGCCACTGTTACAATATAGTTTAGTAAGCTGATATATTTGCTACATACTGACACTAGCTGTTCCAGAAGCTCTTTTACAGTTGAAGACTTTGGTATAAATAAAGAACGTTATATAGGATATAAAAACAGACAGGATTTCTACCCAACAGGTATTTTGGCTAACCCAAATGGTAAAGACTGAGTTACCATGAATGGAGTCTGGATAGGAAAGGGTAGACAAAGCACCATCCATTGTCTTGGTCAATCTACTTATAGAGTATGTTTTAAGGAAGGATCTGAAACTGGAAACAGACTAATGATGAAGGACATAGTCCATGAAAAGGTTAAAATATGGGTGGGAAATATGGAATTAATAACACAAGTAGAGAAGAAGAAAAAGTAAAACTAGTACATACATTATACTTTTAGGGTGGTGCCTGAATACAGTACTAACAAGTGGCAGCACCAAGAATAATACAGTAACATATATTTGAAGCGCATGCTCCCTTTTTTCTCTCTCCTTCGCCTTCCTTCTAGGATAAATGCATTACCAAATGCCATGGAATTCAACAGCCTTTATGTTGCCTGTCCCAACATGCTTCAAGTTTACCAATTTCTTCCTTGAAACTAAACAGCTAATTTGAAACCTTTGTTTTATTCATTATCTTTATAGGTGGCAAGACTAAGAGGTTGGCTGAACAAAGACCAGACAATGACTGCCAAGTGCATATGGTGGCTCACAGCTTGCCGTCGCCCCATTCTACTGCACCAACACAGCAGACTATTAAAAAGGAGCGCTGCTCATGCACTTTTGTCAGCAAGTTAAGTTACGCTTGGCAAAGGATGAAAACTGGAAAAGATTATGCTCCTTAAGAAGCAGCAAAGATGGAACCGATTGCTTGGAAACTGGAAATCTTGTTTCCATGTGGACAACAAGCTTTAGAACACAGAAAATTCTTTGCAATCTTTAGATTCCGCTATGCATTTTAAAAATAAAATAAATAAGTACATCTGCAGGCCTCACTGAACTGCTCATCAGGTCTCATAGCACTATTTGGGGCCTAGGGTCTGGGCCCTTGGGAGCAAAAATTAGGAATTGCTGGTGCCCTCTATTGACCAATAAAGGAATGTTTTAAGTGAAATTCTAAAACTGTGAATACAGAATACAGCATCAAGGAAATCAAAACTGCAGTAAAATCACATGGGAGGGAGAAAGCAGAAGCCTCCCCATAGCCCACCCCAAAAGATGTGGGTGAAAACGCTGAGAGCTCTTGCTTGTACTAGATTGAATGCTTTCTTTTCACCAGGCTGCTCTCATTTGACAAATATTTTTACAAAAGCAAGATATGTGGAATCTCTCTCACAAGCAGTACAATTTCAGGCATGAAGCACAAGGCACAATTAATCAGGTCTTTTTTGAGACCAGTTTACCTCATAGTATGTGCTCTGGTAATCTTCCCCCACGTCTAGCACTCAGCAAGCCAACATTTCCAGAATGACAGCTCAACCCTTGAGCTCAACCCACATGGTATTGGTTGAAGGTAATGTTTGGAATTATCCCATGATAACCAAATGCTTATCAGAAAGACAGTGGGATTATGTGGGGCAGTGAAGTATGGAGGACACACAAAAAAATCCCACAATAAAAATGCCTCCTATAAGCAAGCATTGGATATGTAACATAACTGTAAGGAAAGTCTGAAAAGAAGTATGAGCTTCTTTGGCCTCTCTTGTGAAACAACATTTCCATGGAACTTAATCAGGATTCTAGTACAGAAAATTCTGGGAAAGCTGAGCATGTGAATGGGGTTTGAAATCCTCATTCTTATCTTAACAGTTAGGCACACTTGAACTATCAGCAGCAAGGTAAAGATCACTTCTCTTTTACAATGCTAACAGGAGCATGTTTTTGAGACAATCCTATGTTCTAATCTTAGACAGTTAAGTGTCTAAAAGAGACCCGTGACAAATCCCATTTGTGTGAGAAGACTTGTAATTAACAGAATTCACTTGCATGGCAACATAGCTACCCAACGCCCGGTACTACCCCTAAACCCAATACACAATTTATTAATATCAATGACATAGGAAACTCAGCCGCCACCCCTACCTAAAATGTCCTCATAGTTGCACTGAAGCAACTTAACTGTGCTATTGCAACTTTCATGCCTATAAACCATCCAAACAAATGCTGGAATCAAATGCAATGGATGGATGAAAGCATTCCAAAGGACTATCAGCTGAACAGAACCACCTTTTTAGACAGCCCCTCATCTCACAATAGATATCACAATAACCATGCCAACTACGGAGATGCTTTTCTTCTTCTTCTCAGGGTGGGAGGAGGAAAAGACTGTACTTGCCAGCACTAATTATAAAGCCATACAGATGCAGCACTTTTTCAAATGTCTATCTGTGTGTGAGAGAGGAACCATGTCTATGCAGAGAGCACTTTTTATGCTTTCAAATCCTTAATCCTGTTTGGAGCTGTCAGTGGGGGTTAATGGAAGCTTTGGATAGGAGAATTCCAATCTGGTTGGCAGATGGATAGGTTGGTTATAGCTGCATAACTATGTCTTGCCTGCAGGCACAATTCAGAACACTGTTAAAGCAATATAAAGTCGCTGTCAAGCTGAACCATTTGGATCAGTAGCAAGGAGAAATAATAATAAAAGGAGTTCATTTCTGGGCCTTGTGCGTTCATGCTAGTATGCAGAAACTGATTAATTGTCGTCGTGTGCTGGTCGGCTGTACCTCCGATTCCTACTTCTGGAGTAGATTTTGCATGCTAATATAATCATTCTCCCTCTTGAGACATTAGCAAATAATCAAATGAAAAACAGGATCATAATTTACTGAGATTCGGGCAATTCTCTATGCAAATTTGACTTGTTATTGCTGCTGCCTCGTTAATCTGAATGCCTTTGACAAACTCCTTTGATTTATGAACTCATGACAACTCCAATGTGTATATATTTTGCTAGATTGACATTATCATTAAGAGTGGGTGGACTGAGCTCACATGAATGGCTGATTTTATTCGCTGGTGTCGGCTGCTCAACAGCTGAGCATCTCCTTTGCACAAAGCCCCCAAGCGCAAGGCTCTTCCCATCTACCCATCCATTCATCATCTCGATGTTAATTGGCCCAGGCTTTAAGCAAATTTTCAACACGATTTAAAGGCATGATGACACTGATTACTGACCCTCTGCCATACGGTGCCTATTGATTAACCTGACAGAGATGATGAGCTTGAGGGAAACTAGGTGTGTGGAGACCTCAAAGGAAAAATATATATTGTTTATGCAGGCAAAACACTTGTCATTATCCCAGAGGCCAGAATTGGTCTTTAAAACATCCTATTGCCTTTAAAACCTGCAACCAATAAGGAAAATTGCATGCTTGCTTTTGGGGGAGAAAAGCAGTTACAAATGTCTTGTCATGTGCATTCCCTATTTTAGCAGAGCTTCTGGTGACAAACAAATCTCTTCCAAACAAGTAGGACTTATGCAAGCCAATGTATATGAATAGACAAGGATATCTGGAACAGGGGCAGAGGGAGATGAGAAGAGAAATGAAATGAGCTGGTAGGGATTAAACATGTATAGCCTGACATGAGCATTTCTGGTCTATAAAACTGAGACACAGCAGCAGCAGAGTCAGTTTGCAACTAATTCCGTAAGTACCTCAAGGACAATCTATAAGGTCAAACACAACATTCTAGGCACTTTGGCAGGCTGATGTTAGGTTTCCTGGTAGTCCAGGGGAGAGGCTTTTGTGCCCAAATTGGATTTCATAATCTTGTGGGACACTGCAGGGGATAAGTAAGTAAGGGCTGAAAAAATTCATTTGAATTACTTTTGCGACTCTGCCACAGTATGGATTAAAGAGAAGGAGGGAAATAAATGCCAATCTAATGGTTGCAGGAGAGTAAAATTCCTATAGTCCCTTTCCAATAACCTTTGTAAGTGATAGATGAGTCCAAGAGCCTTGCAACTGTAAAGGGACCGTCAGCATCCCGATTTCATAAATGCAGTTTGGCAGATTATAAATCTCAGCTCCTTCAAAAAGCACTGGTATGAAAACTGACATAGCTCGTGCAAAAGAAAATGTAAACTTCTTTACAAAAATTATGGGCTCAACACCCAATTAAATCATTTAACAGACTCCATTCTCTCATCTCAAGAAAAATAACACACTTATGGCCAAAACACAACTTTTGCAATGTTAAGGTTTTGAAGATAAGAATCAGGAAGCAATGCCAAACAGAAACAAACCTCAGACTAGTTCACCAAACTATAGAGAATGTCTTGAGCCCTGAAGATTATCCCCAACAAGAGAACTGTGTCAATGATCTGCTCTCTGAACATTCAAACACACTGCAACAAACCAGCGATGCATACTGCATTTTCCTAGCTTTTAAGAAGTTTCATGTAACTGAAGATTTTATTTGTAAGAGGCTTATGTTTACACAAATATGGCAGTAATTTACATTATCATCAATTAAAGGGAGAATGTGGGAATGTAAAAATCTTTACAGGTAGTCTCCCTAGTCATCTGATCCAGTGCTATAGGAAATGAGTTTGTTTCCTACAAATGAAAAATACAGTGGTGCCTCGCAAGACGAAATTAATCTGTTTCGTGAGTATCTTCGTCTAGCGGTTTTTTCGTCTTGCGAAGCAACCCTATTAGCGGCTTAGCGGATTAGCACTATTAGCGGTTTAGCGGCTATTAAAGGCTTAGCAGCTTAGCTGCTAAAAGGCTATTAAAGGCTTAGCGGCTTAGAAAAAGGGGGGGGAGCGAAAAAAAATCTCAAGACTCGCAAGACATTTTCGTCTTGCGAAGCAAGCCCATAGGGAAATTCGTCCTGCGAAGCGCATTGAAAAACGGAAAACCCTTTCGTCTAGCGGGTTTTCCGTCTTGCGAGGCATTCGTCTTGCGGGGCACCACTGTACAGGCACTCATGTGTCTAACTCTAGCTTTTAAGGCAAGTTTTAAAGAAACAAATAAGCAATTCCTATAAAGCTGGTGGAAGGGGACAATATGAAACTGTACTTTTCTTACCATGCTGAAGCATAGTATTGACTTCATAATATAACCTATCTATTTATTATTTTGAGCAATATCTAAAAATTCTACAACAGCATGTGTCACTGCAGAGATGGGCATCAAAACTTCACCAAAACACAAAGCAAAGTCAATGGCCACTTCTTTTTCTTAATTTCAAATTATTCATTTATTGAAAAGATTACAGTTAAAATACTTCAGTATCATACAACGGCATGTATAAAAGCCCATGTGCGTGAAAATGATAAAAGATTTTCAGAATCATCTAAAATTAATATAGCCAGATTCTTGTAAAATAAAAAGCAACCTAGATTATTTTAAAAGCAGTAAGTTTTATCTATTAAACATAGTCTATGAAAGAAGGAAGTCCTCCTGACTCATATTTATTTCCTAGGAATTTAATAGGAATCAAAAGTGGTACATTTTAAAATATTCACAGTTTTAAACCTTGAAAGCTAGTTAACTAGTTCACTTTGGTAGCATCTTATTTATGCAAGTATATATCCAGAGAGCTTCTGAGTATAATTTTCCACATATTAAGTGAAGAACATTTGCTTCTGCTAATCAGGACATCTGGTTATTTTTATAACTCAGACATCTGCATTAAGCGGAGCTGTTTCTTAATTTTCCTAACAAGTTAAGATTAGAACTACAGAAATATTAAGGAATTGTTTGTGGGTTTTCTTTTTAAATACAGTATGTATTTTTAGTACCTTTTTTGACTATACAATTTTATGGCTAAAGGACATTGGACCATATTTACCAACACATTTTTAGAATAATATGACAATAGGTAAACTGCAATACCAACCAATAAATGTTTATAAGTTACTATCTATTGACATCTCTATTTCTATTCTCTGCATTGCTCATATGTTCTCCCCTACTGTGTTGTCGCTTCCCCCCAAAGTTACTCTTTGAAGTTTTATGTAAATCCAGCTTTGGCCTTCTATAATTGCAAAATGTTGGAAGGTACAATTTGTGGGCTCTGCTTTAACTTGAAACAATGCTACATCAAAGAGGGAAACCAGGTCATATGCAACTGGAATGAATCTTTCCTTGTTTGCTCCACTTTCATATCTTTGTTTACCAAAGGTCAGCAAACTTTTCCAGCAGGGGGCCGGTCCACTGTCCCTCAGACCTTGTGGGGGGCCGGACTATATTTTGGAAAAAAATAATGAACGAATTCCTATGCCCCACAAATAAAGAGATGCATGTTAAATAAAAGGACACATTCTACTCATGTAAAAACACGCTGATTCCCGGACCATCTGTGGGCTGAATTTAGAAGGCGATTGGGCCGGATCCAGCCCCCGGGCCTTAGTTTGCCTATCCATGGTTTAAACACACCAGACTTTTAAAATGCTGGATTCCAGCATAGAAGAAGCATCAAATTCAAGAATTGGTCACTTTCATTCTCCCCTCTGCAATGTAATTTAAAACTTTCATGAAGAAAACAAGTTGTCTAAGAACACTTTCCGAGTAGAGAAAGAACAGCACAAAAACAGACTTTGAACCAATAGTGAGATGTCACAGGGGTATCAAAAACATATTTCTATCACTAACAAGAGGCAGCAGGAGTCAAAAGGTCTGGGGAGGCATTCTTTTTTAAACACTTTATTTATTAAAATTCTCTAGACACAGATTCTTTTCAATATTATAGCTTAATCTGCATGGGAGCTGCAGGCACTTGAAAAATGCATTATAAGGTAGGCTAGCTTCACTGTACATTCTGTATCAATCTTTCCAGATACAGTTTTCTAACTTGTACTCCAATACAGTGGTACCTCTGGTTACGAGCGCTTCAAGTTACGAGCTCCGCTAACCCAGAAGTAGCTGCTCCTGGTTGCGAACTTTGCCCCAGGATGCGAATGGAAATCGCGCGATGGAGGCGCGCATGCAGCAGGAAGCCCCATTTGTGGAAGCACGCCTCGTGATAAGAACGGTTTCAGTTTAAGAATGGACCTCTGGAACGAATTAAGTTCGTAACCAGAGGTACTACTGTATTTGTATCTGCTATACAAAGCCAGATCCAATGTCTCTTAAAAGTAGCTGAACCCAGAACTCTCTTACCAACCCTACCCCATAAAACATATCCAGCATTCCTTCTGACAACTCCATACATCTTATACCATCTTTAGGTCCTCATGATCTTGATATGCAAACCCACTTCCCTGCTTGATGACCTAATGCCAAGATCACCTTCAGATCCATGGGCATTAATGGGCCTGACCCAAGGCGGCCCTTTGAAAAGTGAGAGTGAGGATTCAAACTTAGATCTTGGTAAAACTAAGCGATGGAAATGCATGAACTGTATGATTCAAGCACATATGGCATCCTTTTGAAGCCTATTGCTTGTTTAATCTCTTTCCTTGACTAGCTCTTTGTAAGTCACACCTACGTACTTGCGGCATAGTGATCTGAAGAGCTGAAATAGCCAAGAAAAATAATTTTTGCAGAGCTGATCGACAATGTCTTGTGGCTCCTTGCTGGAAATAAGCACAGGGATAAGTTCCTCTTGAGGAGTTCCTGGTACAGAAGCTTGAGGAATTCAATTTTTGTGAATTCCAGTATGACCCGCTCTGATCTGCACTTCCTGGATTAATGTGTGGAATTGAACAAGATCATGTTCCAGATTTTGCATGTCTGTGAATTTTGTAATGAAGTTCTCAATTCAAAAAAGTACCAAAATGCATTAAAAAGTATTTTAATATAGCATACATTTAAAAATGTGTACACTGTGATAAAATATATATTTAAATACTTATTTGTGATTTTAAAAAATCAAATTCAAATTTTAAAGCATATTTAAAGAATTGCACATGAATATGATATGGACTTGAAAACAGACCGATCCATCCATTCTAGCTTTTTGCTGACCCACAAGCTCCTTTCCTTATTATCTGAACCCTTGACTCACACCAGAAGCTACCCTCTTTACAAAAATATGAAGCACTCCATAGCTTTCAGCTGTTGTTCCCAGTTTCTCAACTTGTGATGGTCAAACAATGTGGGGTGGTCCAATTCCTCTCCTCCCACCCTTCTCATTCATCCCTCTTCCTAATGAAGCATACTACCTGCTTTCTGCACCAAAGTTACTGGCCATCACTTAAGTGTGTAGTTATCACTCCTTCAAAGCTTGCAGTCTAGAAATCAGTCTTGCTCTTTGAAATAAGTAGTCCATACCCTGCTGATGTGTGTATAAAACCTAACACAGGAGAGCCACCTATGAAGTTTTATAACAGGGTGAAAGATCCCACAGTAATTTAAGATTCACCGAGAGACCTGCTATTAAGAATGGGGGACAGACTGAGGGGGAAGCTACTACATATCATTAGAGAACAGAACTACTGCTTCACCTTGCTCATTGCCCAGTGATTGAGAGAGGCTGCTTGGCCAGGTTAAGGGAGCAGCTGACCCCCACACCCAGCTACAAAGACAGCAGACTACTAATGCATTGTGCTAGGGGAATGTGGCAGATCACCACGGCAAAAGACACAGGTTTTTGCTTACAGACACATATACAAAGCAACCACAGAAACGTTGCTTTGTTTCTTTGTTTTCTGTAGATTTGTTTGTTAGGTAGAGTCTTGTTTGCATTTGCACAAAAACTCAGTAAAATAAAAAAATAAAAAATAAAAAAGCAACCACAAAACCCATATGGTGGCTTTTCTTTCCTGTTCTAACATAATGTACTCTGTTTTCAGGATACAGCATATGGATGATTCCAAAGCAAAAGTTACAGGAGGAATCAAACATACTTCACCCAGCATGGAACAAAATTCCAAGCAAATCATGTTGCCAACTTTTGATGTATCGTTCCTCTATTGTGCTGTTTATCCATTGCTATTTTACTATGGTGTACCCCTCTACATCACTATGATCGAATCCTTAAAAACAAGGGTTTCAATTAACAAAATCTAACTTTGGAAAGCAGTCTACCCATCAAAAGAATGGTTTCCAAAGGAATAAACATTTCCTCACTGACTGAGACAGGGATGTTAGTTTCCCTATGGTTCCATCAAACTACAGCAACGTGGAAGGCAGGAATATTTGTACAGAACAGCTCTTTTACCTAAAGGCCAGTCAGATTTTTGGTTTTTAAAGAAAACTGTACAGCTTTAAGCCAGGGTGTATTAAAAGCCACTATTCACACTCCCTTGCTTGGGCAAGAATGGCCTATTAAACCTACAACATATCTGTTTTAGTTAACTTCTGGGTGGGGAGGGGACCAGGAGAGAAACAAAATGTACTTAAATGCAGGGCTCCCCCCCTCCCTTGGGCTGAATGCCTTTCATCCAATAAGACATTCAAAGCAGTGACCCAGCAAATGGATTGAAAAAGCAATCTTCCGTCTGAGTGCCACATTATCCTTCCTATTCAGTATTCTCCGAGAGAGATCTCAATCAGCTGGGTGCGTGTGTAAGAGACAGCGCAGCCCATTGCTGGGTTAATTAAACATTTGACTTTAACACCCTCCCATCATTAAGCAAATAAAAACAGATAATTCAAACCACACTTCATACATAAGGTACACAACAGACGTCAAAAATTTAGAGAGGCCCAGGCCCCCAGGGGAGTTCCACTGGGGAGATAATCAGTTTAAATCTTAGCTGGTTTATCAATTATTCTATTGATTAAAGTGGCGTGATTATGCAAGACTCTGCTTTGCCACATGGGATAAACGTCAGAGCAAGACAAACTCGGAAGGCTCAAAACAGTTTTGGAAAGCCAAGAGACCAATATGAGTTCATTACAACTCACTTGAGGCACACAAATGAGAAAACTGATTTTGCTTTGTTTATTTTAGGGTGACAGAAGCATTTCTGATCAGAACTCTTTTTGTGTTGTTATCTCAACTGAAGCTCTACAAAAATGCATGTCATGGAATTTAGGCATCTTTTTCCTCACATTCAAATAGAAAACTAATCCTGGAATACATTTAATAGATGCTGGTTCAATAATGAAAGATACAGAATTTCTTGTGCCCAAACAAGCACTTAAGCATCTTACAGCACTCATATGTACCTTCCGGTCATTGGGATTTTGAGTCAAAAATTCACACACATTATAATTTGGAAGCGGGGAAACCTGAGCTTTAAAGCTGATCAGATTTTAGTAATGAAGTGACATCATAAAGTAGTTGGGGGCAAGAGCAAGGCAAAAAGGAGGGCTATATAGTCACTGCATTGCAGTCCAGGAAAAAAAGCAGGAAAAGAGGTTCTAGTCACACCACCATTTTTCTGAGGCCCGGGGCGGGGGTGAGGTGAATTAGATTTACAAAATCTGGAGAAAGGAACAAAAAATAAACCAGAAACTGTGTGTCTTTCAATGTACAAATTCCAATCAGAGGAGAAATAATCTTTGTATATGGACATGGACACACTGGTTCAAGATGGCTAGTTATGTCTGCAATTAGTATGACCATTACTAAGTGATGGCACTTTCTGTTTAAAAACAGTGTGATTGCTATAACAACATGGTTAAACAGTTTGACAAAATATTCAATTAATGTGGTCTGTTAATTCCTCTTCAGAACATCTCCATGGCAAGATGTTTCTTTCATTTGGACAAGGCCATATTGAGGTCTACAGTCTATTTCTACAGATAAACACATATAGACCTTCCTTTCTGTTTATAACAATATAAATGACTTTATTTTATTTTCCATCCTATTTGCTAAATGGTTAGATAATGCACTTAGGTATCTGAAGAGTGTAGAATTCCTTCTCTAACACTAGGTATATTTGTAATTGTTTGAGTTTCTTAAAAACAACCCTTAAAGAATGTATACTTTAAAATGAAATGAAAGATATCATGTGCTACCTAAATTATGCATAACTCATTTCACGTTCTTATTTGCAACATACTTTACTACTGTGTGAGATATACTTCAATCTCACCCATTCCCAAAATGTTAATAGCTTCAACATTACCAGAAATTTTATATCTTGATTCTGAAAGCTTTATTTTAAGCTAAATAATTCCTTGAAGACTCACAAGATGATATCTAGCAGATCACCCAACCCCCAAATGAAGCTTCAATGTGATAACCTTGGCTGAGTCAGCCTCATTCTTTTCAGGCTTCTTCGTGTCTTTTTTCTTATTCTACCATTTCTGAATTTAAAACTCTTAGGAATAGTAAGCTTTGTTGAATAAGCATTTGGTGCACATTTTGCTGTTGTAAATCAATTCATCAGCCCAGATTAAATTTAAGAAATCTATAATCTCAGGAAATCTCCATCTTCCCCCTTGGAATCCAACGCTGAAAAGCACTGAACAGATGCAAGTGCAATTCATTTCTATAGGGATGCGTCAGCTGATCACCTTGAATTGCCATGTGCAGAAACAAACGTGCAGGAAAGAAGTTAAATTAGCCAGCTGCAGCCAAAATGAGAAAATTGTGCAGGACTGAAAAAATAAACAAATTTGGTGTGGCATAAGCACTTGTAGACCACAGCCTACTTCAAATGCAGGAAGTTTCCTGGCCACAGAGAGTATCTGATAAAGTGCAACATGAGCCTTTGTAGACTCCAATCAATGACATCAGATGAGCACAGTAGACAGGAAACTTCCTGCATAGAAAGTAGGCTGCAGCTTACAAAAAGCTGCCACAATAAAGGATAACCTTCTAAATGTCTTGGTTAGGGTATGTCAGGCACATGAGACCCCCACCTTGCAAAGGAGGTCTGTTTCAGTACATGGATGGGGCATTCCCTTGGGCTCCAGGGTGGAAGAAAGGCAGTATAAATCTAAGAAAATAAGGTGCCTAGGGTACCTTTTGAAATGGCTGATACTGGGTTCAGAATCGTCTGACATTGTTTACTTGCTAACCTTGTAACAAATTATATGTGCAATGTTGTCACTGAACTTATAAAAAAGAAAGGAGTGTGGTTGAGGACAGAGACAGATAGACACACTGGCTGATGGTTCCTTTTTTCATTGCTGTTATTCAGAAGGTACTCAATGTTCACAAGACTAAATATAATTTATTCTAATGTATGAAATATGTGGTTGTAAGCATCTGGTTGGATACTGTTAGAACAGTATGATGGACTACATGGGCCACTGGCATGATTCAGAAAGCTGTTCTTAAGTGTTGGTGCTGTCAAACACCACTCCATTGTTGTTGCTGTTGCTGTTGTTTGGACATGCCCAAAACTAGAACATTGGAACTCAGTCTTGATGGAAATAAGAGCTATCACTGGATGCAAATGACCAAAGACCCTTCAGGCAGCAGTAGATGGAATCATTTGTGGGGCTGCGCCGTTCACCTCCTTCTTGCGGAGTCGCTGCAGCATACCGGAATGGAAAAAGGGAGGCGTGCAGCAGAAGCAGCAGGGTCAGTATAGTGCAAACACGCCAGCAGGACTGTTGTGTTTCCACCATCATGCACTTGTTGTCGTACCCCTCATCCTTTCTGTCCTCATAGGCTGCAACAACTCAACGGGATGGAGGTCAGGTGAGTGCTGCAGTCCCACCACACCTTTAGGTATACTGTTTAGATGCCACACCGCAAGAAGATGTTGAGATGACAACCCATCTTTTAACAGCAGCCTAGATGACCATATGTCAGGAATGGAAGCTCCAGCTCCAATAGAGGCATTGGTAACAAGAATCTGGAATACTCTTTAATTATTGTTTTGAATTTTGAGTCACTCATTTATAAATGCTTAATTACCATGATGAAATTTAAGAATGAAGTATTTAGAAAAATTGTGAATGTAAATTAGATTAATGTATTTAATTTGGAATAAGAGGAAATTATCCTATACAAAGGAAATTATTATGTAAATTGAAGTAAGCAATTTATACTAGAGCTATGATGCCTAATGGATTGAGAATTATTATGTTAAAAAAACAACAACCCTGGAATTTTATGGAATTTTATTTAGGTATATTATCAGTAGAATAAAGTCAAGATATCTAAGGCTAACAATGGTTTCCCTCTTACCTAGCACCTTGCATTTTCAACTGTAGTTCCTATACAGAGCAGCCCACAGGCAGATCAATATTTACTAAGCCACTCTACTATTCAACGTGATCTTAAAAGATACCCTGGTCTTCCATCCCCTCGCCAGGGCATCTAATTATACTATACTCCATTGTACAAAGCAACCACTAGCTGCACTTTTGCCATTAGACGCAATACATGACTGAGTTTCATCTTGGAGGTGTACAGGACTAGCTGGGAACCTAGAGGAAAAGGTGTGACAATGGCAACACACAAACCTGAGCTTGTGCTTCCTCACTGTAGAGAACAGGGTACCCATGCAAGCTGCCCTGGAATTACATGCAAATCCAATTATACATTTAAGGTCCCTGTCCCCCTGCTGCTTCAGATCTCCAATCTCTTGCAAAGCCAACTTAAAAAACCCCACACACAACAACTTACATTAACATGCTGTATTTTACCCTCGCCACCAGAAATACTAAGGGTGCTATTTGTAATTGTATTCTTTTAAGAGGTTTGTTCTCTGCAGCTGTTTTCTGCTTGCAGTGTATTTTGTGTAATCAGCACATCATCATAAATACATTGGCTGTTCCCCTGAGGGGAGCTGTCAGTGTTTAATTTACAGAACAACCTGGCCAATGTGAATTCTAACGCTACAGCACTAAGGCAAGGAGTTACCACACTCAGGGAAAAAAAACAGGTTTCTATGAATTTTTATATCAAGAGCTAGTCCCAGGACAATTTAGGTTCAGAAATAGATTATTTTAAAAAAGCTTTTTGCACAGTGTATGAAATGGATTCTTTACCACTTACAACTTAACTCTCCCCTACAGGCATTAAGGGGACTTGGACTTTCTGTAGAAAATACACGTTTCAGTAAGCGCCAACCGGCAGGAGGCAGTGAGGCTTCCTTAAAAAATAATGTTTTACTGAAATTAATGAATGATACCCATGCCAAATAGTATTCCGCTAAATGATGGAGTAATAAGGTGCTTTAACTATACAACTCATGTTTTACCTGTGGGTTCCACAAAATTAAGACTGTATTCTTGAAGGGTAGCACTATAAATATACATTTAAGATACCCTCCTTTTAAAAACTGCTTCATGCTATTTATTTGGGATTGGCAAATTAACATTTCAGCTTAGTTTCACACAGGTTTTTCAGAGATTTCTCTTCCACAAAACCCTATGCAAACAGAAACCTGGAAACTGTTTTTGTTGATGCACCATTTGAAGGAAGGGGGAGGAGACGTATGCACCTAAACCTAAAGCAAAGTTTGTATGTTGAAAATTAATCCAACAGAAATTTATTTAAAGCAAATTTGGGGAAGAAATCCCATACATTTAAAACTGTGGCTAGTGCCTAAGAATCTACACCCAAGCGAGTGTGTACAGGGCCTAATTCTCACTAAATTGGTAAGCTTATGCCTAGACTGTACCATACAAAAATTGCCTCCACATAGCAAATCAGATGTTAGGAGAAGGATTCTAGCCCGACCTTTTCCCTGACATGCTTGTGTCCAGTGTGAATGGACGGGGGATAGAAGACTGTATAAAGTAGCATGATTCAGTCCTGTGAGGCCCACACTTGCAGTCTGTAGTGGTACGACGTCTGAAAGAACAAGGCCTAGTAGTAGCTGCAGCTCTAGGCATACTTTATAAGAAAAAAGTACCACTGAACTCAGTTGAATTTACTGTATTTTAAATGTTTAGGGCTGGGTTGAAAAGGAAACCATCGAAAGTCTGGGTCATTCTGATTCTAGATCATCCCACAGAATGAATCACCCATTGAAGTTCTGCTTGAATGAATATCTCAGCAAAGCTCAATTCACAAAAGTTTGAAACTTCAACTTCAGATTTTCATTTACCAACTTAGTGGTAAACACAGAACGGTTGTAGATTTACAATACTTTATACTTACATTGTCCATAATTATGACGTAAAACTTGTAGAAATGAAGCTTTACCATTGCAAAGCCTCTATTAGATCCATTGAAAGATTATTTTGCAAGAACCATTAATCCAAGAAATAGCATTGTGGGAATTAGCAGAATTTCCCATTTCACACTGCAATTACTCAATTATCTTAAGTAAATCCATAAATATATTTAGCTATTTTTGCATCAAAACCAACAGCTTTGAAGACACAGTCCATTAATAAGACAAGTGTGACTATATTTATAGGCTGAAAGGCTCAGGAAAGTATACTGTGAAGGGGTTCACTGACACCTAGATCTCATCTGCAAGTATAAAGCTACAGTTTACCCACATTTATCTGTACTTGTTTGGAATGAGGCATGATGTCAGTTCTATATGGAACACTAAATCTGTAACCAACCATGACTTAAAAGGAAGGACAATTAAGCGTTATCAAAACTTTCAATTTGTGGTAAATTTAATTTTTTTAATCAGTTGTTGTTTCATCAAAGATATAAGGAAAAGATACTCTTACAATTACAAGCAATGCCTTTAGCAAACACGTTAACAGAATGCTCTGGCACTGACTTTACTAGCAGGAGAACAGAGTACACCTATTTCTACGTTTAACAGGAGTTCTCCATGTAGCACATGCCAAATCCATTTTCCACTATGAAACATAAAGGAACTGAGAGCATTTAAGGTGATAAATATTTGCAAGAATAGGGTAGTCTACAATCTAAGGAAGTACATGCGGTGCAGCTATGTTTTAAAGGCAATGGCTTTTTAAAACAAAAAACTGGTGTAATCAATAAAGCCCACTCTCATTAATGAAACGTGAAGTTCAAAAAAACTTGTGCTGGAATCATTGGAGCATCAATTCTGCTACTCCTTCCTCATGTTAAAAGGACAAGGTGCTCTTTCTTTCTAGCAGTTGCACAGTACCACCAATGACCATTAGGTAGCAGCACAGTACGCATGATCTCTCCACATGCATCTCCCTCCATGCTTTTCCTGCACAGCTTTGCTTTTGCTCGTTTCTCTCTCTCTCTCTCTCTCTCTCTCTCTCTCTCACACACACACACACACACACACACACACAATAGCTGGTTCTAATTCAATTAGCACAGTCTGCAACTCCAGAAAAAGAGTAATTCAATTAGTGCATTGTGGGGCTCTGCAATACCTCTAAGCAGATGTTCACCAATCCTCGGGAACTCGGAGCTAGCTTTAAGAGTACCTGTACCCCATCCGGTTGGCACTACATATGTCATTTGTCAGAATAGCTTTCTGACTTCTAACAAGGAAAAGAAGGAAAATCCACTCTTGTGGACACAGGAGGTTTCCTTTTAAACATGATCAAGGTCCCCTACTAGCAAGCCCTTTGAATTCAGCATCTCAGGAAGAACAATGGATATTATACAAGGCTGGCAATTCATGAAGGGTTGAAACTGGGGTTATTCTATTGGAGAAGCCATCTGTATATTATTGGCTCTTTGTAATTTGTGCCAATGCTTGTGTGGTGTCGAGGACTTCCCTAAGAACAGGGCCCATTTTTACCATTACATTTAATGCAAAATTTGTAATATTAGGGTTGAATAATAAATAATAATAATAATTTATTATTTGTACCCCGCCCATCTGGCTGGGTTTCCCCAGCCACTCTGGGCGGCTTCCACAGAGACCAAAAATACACTTCAACCAGGTCCTACTCAGCACAGACCCAATGACCCAAACTTAGTCAAGTCCATTAACTACAATGGGTCTTCTCTGAGTATGTGTTGAATACCACCCTAGTGTTGAAGTGATAAACATGTGAGAAGTGATCAGGAATGTGCTAGTTGGAGGGTGAGGCAGAGGTAAAAAACTGTGAGCAAAATTTTACTTTTTAGAAAAGACACACCTTACAACGTTGATAATATAGTGCATGGCTGGTCACTTTGATAATCTCCTGATGTTTGGGACTAAAACTCCCATCAGCCCCAGCCAGCATAGTCAATGGTCAGTGTTTGTGTTTTTCAACATCACACAATCCAGAAACAATTACGTTCCTCTCCTTCTTCCAAACAGCAGCTTATCTATCTTGGAATACACTACCTTAGCAAAACTGAATACTACAGAAGATTCCCTCACTATGGAATGACATATAACATGGACTCTTGGTTGTGAGCCACAGCGGGTGGCGCTGTGGGTTAAACCACAGAGCCTAGGACTTGCCGATCAGAAGGTCGGTGGTTCGAATCCCTGTGATGGGGTGAGCTCCCGTTACTCGGTCCCTGCTCCTGTCCACCTAGCAGTTTGAAAGCACGTCAAGTGCAAGTAGATAAATAGGTACTGCTCTGGTGGGAAGGTAAACGGTGCTTCCGTGCACTGCTCTGGTTTGCCCGAAGCAGCTTAGTCATGCTGGCCACATGACCTGGAAGCTGTACGCCGGCTCCCACGGCCAGTAAAGTGAGATGAGCGCTGCAACCTCAGAGTCTTCCGCAACTTGACCTAATGGTCAGGGGTCCCTTTACCTTTTATACAGACAGTAGTCAAGGTCAGGGAAGTAGCAGCAGAGATCAGTAGCTTCTGTACAACTTTTTGCATCTTCAGTTTTTGACACAAACACAGATGCTATGGTAGGTGCACTTTAGTCAGCTTTTCTTGCAACATATAACAAGTTATGCCAACAGATACTGCAGGGATTCTTGCACTTACCCTAGCTTGGCAAGAGTGAGAACTGAACAGGAAGGAAAAAAGGAAGGCAAGAAGGAAGGAAGGAATCCCACCCACCCCACTAGAAATGCTAGATAATCACTTGCTTGCAGTGTACCTTTCACATGTGTCATGTCTGCCTAGTGAATTTCAGAGAGGGTAAAAGTAAAGGGTACAAACCTCCCCCCCCCTTTATTATTCTTTAAATAGCACAGCACACACATCTCAACTATACATTCCCTCGGGCAATGTATTCATTCATTTTGCTCTATAAACTCCTGTACAGCTAATCTTTAGCCACCATGGATGTGTTTAGGTACGAATATCAAACTGATGATTTCGTTTCATTTCTGTCCTTCACAGTTACTACTTTCAATTCTGTCAGGTAGGGAGAGGGGTTTGTGGGGGGAGGAAGAAAAAAGAGAATCTCCCAGCCTGAAGAGTGTCCCTTTCAAACTAGGACCATTGCTTAAAACTGAGTGTCACAGACTATGGCAGTTCAATATTTCATAGCCAATACAAGGAATGAACACCACCACTGCAACTTTAAATCTTGGTAAATCCCCTATGTCAGCCTCTCCCTCTCATTGAAATGCCAGAGGGAGCAGCAATCAGAGAGGAGATGTTCAACGTGATAGAGGTCAGGACACCAGTGGATCAACGTACCAGAAACACGACCTTGTTTATTTTTTTCTCCAGTATTATTGTTTACAGGGTGCTTTGTTCATGTACCTTGTGGTTCTTAGCTAAAAGATGAAATTACAGCCCAGGATGGAGCGCTCAGGCACACATCCAATTTGTGTTTCCATCTCAGAAAACAAAAAGCTTTGGAGGCCCTCGGGCTGCCATTCAAACTTGGAGAGGCTGACATTTTTAACAGCATGAACCAGAGACTGGCAGAGGGAATGATCGAATGCATTTCTAACTTGTCAATCAAAGATCTCACCTCTGCTGTCTTGTAAACAGTTGGGAGCCACCTAAGTACATTCATATATGGGGGACAAGCTAGCCACCAGCTAGGGGGCTGAAGCCATGGGCTTTTGCTGCCAGCCCCCAAAATTAAGATTTGGTTTTATAATCTCACTGTAAATATCCTGCAGGTACTTTACTAGAACCAATGGAGCAGAACCAGGCTTGGAAATACTCTATGGATTTCAATCCACTGTGTTTCTCCTAGGTCAGTGGATCTTCTGACTATGGAGTCATCTTGCTTCCAATTATGGGCAGAAAGCATTCTGTTTATCACAACAGGTCACTAAAGAATTTCTTCAAAAGATGCTTCACTACTATTGGAGCCTTAGAAATATACACAACAGAACATGGGGCTTTTTTTACAATCAGGTGGCATTTAATTTTACGGAATAAAATGAACAAACAACCATATGCCTGTTTAGTCTGTGATACACCATGCCAACAGGGATTTGTTTGGATTTGGATTTGGATTTGATATCCCGCCTTTCACTCCCCTTCAGGAGTCTCAAAGCGGCTAACATTCTCCTTTCCCTTCCTGCCCCACAACAAACACTCTGTGAGGTGAGTGGGGCTGAGAGACTTCAGAGAAGTGTGACTGGCCCAAGGTCACCCAGCAGCTGCATGTGGAGAAGCGGAGACAAGAACCCGGTTCACCAGATTACAAGACTACCGCTCTTAACCACTACACCACACTGGCTTGTTGAATATAAATATGCACAAAAGAAAGTACAATAGCCATAATCACAAAGGAATATTCTACAAATTCAGAAGAAAACTGCTACATTTGAAATATAATTTATACTGGACCCTTATAATTCTGCTTTGCCACTTTCATAGTATCCACTATCAGTTGACAGGATGAAACCTCCCTCACCTAAAAGCCTGTTCAAAGTGCAAGAGCCCTGCTGGATCAGAACAATGGCCCAATTGGCCAAGCATCCTGTTCTCAGAGTGGTCAACAAGATAGAGCAATGATTCTGAAAGCATAGACTGTAATCAACCTTTACAATGAGGAAAGTCTTCAGCATAGCTTCTCAGCATAGCAGAAACTCTGTTGATTTCACTTCCCCTTTGGGGATTTGAAGCAACAGGTGGAGCTCAAGCAAAGTCATCTGACAGCTGTGTTTCTAGCTCTGTTGTTTTTGCTACAGTTTAGAATCTCTCTGACCTTCCAAACTGGAAAGTAATTTCTTATTGCCTGCTACATATAAGCAGATTTCCCCTTTTAACCAGAATATACTGCTATTGCAAATAATGCATATACATCTAGCTTGTCACAGCCATCTCTGGAAATTAAAACACACATATAGTTTTGGCAGGAACAGAACAAGCAACCCAACAGGAAAAATGTGTTATTAGTTTTAGCAGACAAGCAATATACTCAACATGCTACCAAATCCCTTACCTCTGAATTCTAGTTTGGGGAAAGTATAACCTGAATTCTTTCAAACTGTACATATCAAGGAAGAAATGTACTGAGGAAATTTAAATTTGGCCTCCATTTCTGAAAATGAAAAAGGATACACCCTCGTCTTCCTATTCCCTACAGCTTTGCCAGATGTCCGGAATACTGAGAGGGTGCATTCGGAGTCCATCAATGCCAAGTATTGGCTCAACTAGGAGAGCTGCTGCAGAATGATCTAAGATGCGTCAGCACTATTTTCACATCACTCAAGGCAAGAAGCCAGATTTAAAATTAAGTCAAATCACAAGTTCTTGGCCACAAACCTACGGACTCATCCAGCTGACTGTCACGATGATTCATGAGCCTTAGGAGCATGCTGGAGCAGCTATTCCATAAGGTTCCCCCAGGTGCTGGTACTCTGCACTGCTATTTCTACAGAATATTTATTGTTCTGAAGCAACAAACCATGCCTATTTTTCTTGTGAGTCTACATATAGTCACTTAGGTCCTCACAACTGGCTAAGATCAGCTTCCAGGATAGCCTCCTTATACAGATCCTTAAATAGTCACCATGGTACTATTTATTTCACGCATACCTCTAATTCAGTGGTTTCAAAGGCATGAGCTGGGATTATGAAGAGTGGACCAGGATTAATATCATTTTGTAATATTAATTAAATGCCAAGCCTGGTGTAACTGAAAAAGTTTGAGATAAGTTAAAAATATGGGCTTAGTCAAAACTGGTCCAGTGCTAATGCTGTGCAGAGTGTTATAGAATTCCTAGTAGTGAAAGCCCAATAAACAGGACATAAATGTGATCAGCCTAGAAATTCTCTGTTCTTGTCTATGAGAATGACAATAAACCATTTTTTCTTCTTCTGAGTAACAATCTGCCTGTGAGGGCTCTTTGCATGATCTGGGCGTCCATCTCTCTGTAACCATTAATACTGACCCCCTAAAAAGCATGAATTGGGAGTCTGTAACCCTACTTCAAGGACAACTGCCAAGACTCCTATAAATTCTGAAAGATTTTTAGCACAACAGTTTTATATGTAGGTCCCCATGACTCAGCATGAGGTACACAGGACCTTTTCAGTTGTGACAAGGGTAAAGAAATATCCCCCTGAGAGAAGGCTGCTTAACTCCCATCTCTGCTTTCCTTTCGACCAACAATGAAAACTTTGCAGTTCCACTGCCCCTTTGGCATTTGTATCTGCTGATCTGAAACTGTATTTTAATGATCTGTTTAAAGTATTGCTAGATAGGAAACCAGGATGTAAATTCTTTGAAAATATAAGTCAGCAAGAAACCTGCTGAAGGATTTTTTTGTTTTGGTGTTATGGATTGGAATTGATGGTCGGAATCAAAGACAATTCTCATGGATTCTTCTTATTTTAAATGGCATAATTGCTCTCATCCTCTGATGCATATGATAATGTCTGAAAGAACAAGCCACACACATTTCCTGAATAGCAGAACAACTTGGCCACCTATAGAACTAGTCCAGGTAAATGAAAGCCTATATCTTTTTTTGAAAGAAAGAAAACTGGTTTTGTGAACTAGGGGGTGGGGATTAGTGAGGAAGCCCCTGAGCCTCAGTTCCAAGAAACAGAAAAAACACCCCCCATAAGTACTTAATGTAGGTGGGAAGAAGCAAAAATTAAAAGACCAAAGTTTGCTGTTCTGCTTCTATTCCTGCCCCCCAGGCCTACTTTCTTCTATAGCATCACCACTTTTTCATGCAGCTAGATGGAAAAAGTACGTGCACATGACAGCAGCAATAGGCCAGAGACTCAACTGGCTTAAATACAAGTTACCAACTGTCAGTGTATTCTTATCCATATTTAATATTCAAATACATACCACCTCCACCACCCCCTAAATGTAGAGTAGTAAAATTAAGGCATCAACTGTAGTACATCCAGATCAAAGTGAGCAGTAATAACCAAATCTTGCATTTTGGGCCAAGCATTCTTACTAGAGCTGAGCAAAAAGTTTCCAATTCTACCTGTATTTGACATTGCTGCGTTAGCGGTCAACTGTGGTTCTATACAAGATGTGGATGGCATTTATTAGTCTAGACAACATAAAGGAAACACAACTATGAAGCAAATACTACCACTATTACTACTACTACTAATGGAAAAGTTAATGAAAGCAAGCAAAAGCACAAGCAGGAGACACACCGAGAGAGAGAGAGAGAGAGAGAGAGAGAGAGAGAGAGAGAGAGAGTGTACCTGGAAAGCTGTGAGTGCGCCAGTCCCTGGGTTATAGAGGCATCGCAGCGAGGGCATGCTGTCCGCCAGGTTGGAGCAACCCAGCCACAGAGACCGGGGCATAGAGCACTGCAGAGAAAGGACAACTATGAGATGGGACTGTATGAAACAGGATGGCACAGATTACAGGAACTTCTGGGGCTGACGTTTTCAGAAGAGTTATAGCTGACCGTAAGAGATTGGAGTAGCTTCCACATATCCACACATTACCAACCTGAATATTCCCTTTAGAGAAAAGCAGGGAGGGAGGGTGGGAAGGCATAGGAAACACAACACACATGTCATGCTTAAGATCACTTCAGCTCAATTAAGTATCTTGAAGACATGTTATACCATAGGTCACAAGAATGTCCTAATGTAAGGTAGTCAATGCTTTTAGTGGATTTTTAAGCAATTAATTAACTGATTAAAACAAGTTTTGCTTTACCTAATGTAGGCATTTATCATGCCAGTCCCTTAGCCATGGTGTACTACTTGCTCTCAATTGTACAAATTTGTCCTTCTCTTCCCCACCAGGTCTTAATCACAGCTAGTCACCATCATGTCTAAAACTACCGTATTTACTTGAATCTAATGGAGCATTAGACTCGTGTAAATACAGTAGGTTAACTATAGCCAACACTAAGGTTTGCTCCAAACCAGGGTTTAAAACTGACTGAAATCATGAGCAGCACTGAATAAAGTTAAGGTTTGTGAAGACATTACTGGAGACAGGCAGTGGAGGAAGGATGAGATTAATAGTTCGCCTGCAAAGGCTCCTCCAACTCTATGGTTCTACAAATGTAAGGAAGGGCGCATATACCGTGTTTTTCCATGTAAAAGACTAGGTTTCCCCCCTAAAAATAATGTCCAAAATTTGGGGCCATCTTATACCGTGTTTTTCCATGTAAAAGACTAGGTTTCCCCCCTAAAAAATAATGTCCAAAATTTGGGGCCATCTTATACACGGATAGATCTCCACCCCCCTTTTCTTAAATCAGAGTCCCCCAAAATAGGAGGCGTCTTATACATGGGGGGTGTCTTATAGATGGAAAAATACAGTATATTCCATAGCCTGCTCTAGCTTCCTTAACCACAGCCAAGGGATGGGCAGCATTATGTGTGTACTAGTTCAATATGTCAACTTAGTTAATATTTTACATGGTATTTAATGAAGGTAATAGTTCCTGTTAACCAAATGCCACAGGTAATTTACTATTTGGAAAAGTGCCTCAAAGATATTGCCTGTATAAAGAGATTCACGCAGATGTCATCTGCCCTCAGCACGCTGCATCCTTTTCTAACAATTACAGATATATCCATTCATTACACCAATTAATCAATTAATATTTTTTGCCCTGCTCTAAGCATAAGGGCTCCAGTTCACCTGCTGTCTTTTCCCTATTCAGTCACTATTCAGCATGGGGTGAATAATTCTGCCATGTAAGCAGAATGAAGGGTGGAAACGTCACATTGCATACAAAGGGAAAGGGGGAGAAATAGAATGGATTAGTAAGGAGACTGCAAGGAATCTGCAGCAGTCATATGGTTCAGCTGGCCTTGCTTAGATATTTTTTAGCAAGAAGATTTTTCATCTTTCTATGCAAACTAAAAGATGTGCAAGACTACCAGAAGGGGAAAATTTTCTATTTTTAAAGTTACATCTAGTTTTCAATAAACTGCACTGGTTAAGTGAAAAGTAAAACTTTGGAAATGACACACATTTTTAGCACCGAATGGACTTTAATATGAGAACCCTCTAACATTTATAGGCCAAGCTGGTCATATGCTGACCCATATATGGAAGGATAGGACCATGAGAGATTAATGACTTGAGATTTTGCCTTTGAATCTTCATCTGAGCTGTATTTTTTTATTTTTAAAAAGGTATCAAAGGGAGTGGGAAACAAACAGGTCCACAGCTGTCTCTGGTCTATCTCAGCTGTACACATGTCTTCTGCTCTGGAAGCCTTCCTGGATTCAGGTCTTCCTCCCACTCCACCAACCTTGCCAGCCTAATGGTTACAGGTCATTCAAAAGGTGTCAACTGCTATCTGAAAATGCCTTAGAATAGGCCAGGAGAACCTGCCAACCTCCAAATATTGTTCAACTCCAACTCCCATCAGCCTAGTGAGCATGGCCAGTGATCAAGTATGAGGGGAGTTGGAAGCCCAACAGGACCTTGAAAGCCAGATATTCCTCAACCCTACCCTAAAGCAAGTAGACAACACACATTTAAGTCAAGATTCCAAACAAACGTAATTTGTTTGGAAATTGCTGTACCTACATCAGAAATGGGTTCAGAAAAATAAACAAATTCAAGGCCCATGATCTGCAGCACTGTGGAAAAGAGAGTTATTAGATAAATCACTATTTTTGGACCAGCAGTTTCAATGTCAGCTCCCTGAAGTTCCTGATGCAAAAGAGAGGTAGAGCAATTTAACACCCCCCCCAAGCAAACTGCTTGTTAGTTTTTGAGGAACATTTGAAGGAAAATTCATTTATAAAGGTTTTTTCATTAGATACAGCATATGGAGCCTAATCTGTGCAGCTTGCATGATACCAGACCCTACATTTTCTTTGTCTCAACCAATCAAGTAGGCCAAATTTTAATCATTAATATCAATTAATCTACTTAGGCTGCAATTCTGTGTACATTTACCTGGGAGTAAGTCTCACTTATCAGAGGGAAAAATACATGCTATAAAGCTTGTAACCTTACTTTGTACCTTGTTTAAAAATTAGGTCAAACGGGAAGACTAAGCCTGTCCATCCAAAAAACAGGGTAATTTCTAGCATGCAGTTATCTAAAAAGAAAAAGAAATCTTAATTAAATTTCTTGGTGATGAGGGAAATCTGAACTACCCATCAACTATGTACAGTGGTACCTCTGGTTACGAACTTAACTCGTTCCGGAGGTCCATTCTTAACCTGAGGTACCACTTTAGCTAAAGGGGCCTCCCACTGCTGCCACGCTGCAATTTCTGTTCTCATCCTGAGGTAAAATTTTTAAACTGAGGTACTACTTCCAGGTTAACAGAGTCTGTAACCTAAAGTGTTTGTAACCCGAGGTGTTTGTAACCCGAGGTACCACTGTATTTCACAATCCACTCCAGGTCACAAGGCTGTCAGCTATCAATATTTTAAGAGTTCTGTGGCTTAAACTTCAATTTGAGAATTGGCACCGAGTCACCAGTAATATCAATACTCCACAGATTGCAGAAAATGTGAGCAGAAATACTAGAGAGCCTGACGACCCCAAAGATTCAGTCAGAATCATGTGGTTTCTTCCTTTACAAAGTATGGTCTTCCCTCTTTGTCCTCATAGCAAGAATGCTGCTCCACACTGATCATCTCTTGCCTTGATTAGTGAAATCTCCTCCTCCCTGGTCACCTTAATCCACCAATATCCATCTACTGTAAAAATTATTCACATATTTCACCACTCCTTAAATCCTCAAAAACATCCTGCGTGCTTTTTGCACAAGCTTCTTGTTCTTACCTTCAAAACTCTCCATGGCTTTCCCTTGCATTTCTGTGCTTTTATCCTTCTGTATCCATCTAAACCATTGACTGTTCAAGTTACAACAACCTTCTTGCTTCCTGAAATAACTCCTTTTCTCCTTCCTGCCCCTCGTACTGGGAACTACCACCAGAGAACTTACATGAGGATCCCCACCCCCAATTTCTTCCTTCAGATCCCTCCTTTAAACTCACCTCTTCTGTGAAGCTTTTGGGACAATTATTTAGTCTTAATACCCTGCTTAACCGACTTGTCACAGTGCTTTTTTCTGAAATTCATTGCCATTTGACCCCCACAGCTTACAATTTTCTTCTGTACACCCACAGGCAAGCCAAAGAGAACACATAATACATTTGATCATGTGGCCTCTGGTCTACAAAAGCATATGCGGTAATAAATCTGTTAGCCTTTAAGGTGCTACAAGATTCTTTGTTGCCAATAGCCTACTGAAACAAATCCAAAGTGTGTGTGTGTGATCGCACATTTCTACCCTGTTCATCTTTCCCTCCATTTCCTTACTCTTCATCTGTTGCCTCCCTTGTGTCAATTGTGAGACTATATGCCCCTTGGGGTAGGGACCTGTCCTCTCATTCTCAATAAAGCAAATGTAAATAGATGACACTCAGTAATAATAAGCCATCGGGAATTCCCAATCCTGTACTCCAGGGGTGGCCAACTCCCGAGAGACTGTGATTTACTCACAGAGCTTTTTTAGGGAGGACGAAAGCTCCTTTTTGGGGGTGCAGGGCAATTTAAATGTTGAACTTTGGGGTGGGAGCCAAACTTGTTGAGCTTCTTTGGGTGGAGCCAGTGATCTACCAGTGATCTACCACAGATGTCCAGTGATATACCAGTAGATCACTATCTACCTGCTGGATGTGCCTGCTGTACTCCATACCACCAGCATATTTATCCACCCTCTCCAATCTTTTTCATTCTGCAAACACTTTTTTCTTGAGAATGAAGGCAGTTTTCCTCTCTTGCATTTTAAGAGTCAACCTAAAGTTAACACAACTTTCTTGAGTCACCTGTAGTTATCTGCTTAGCAAACTCCTCACTTTGGTACACGTACTCTCTGCTTGTAACACACTGTGCTCTATAAGATAAGAATAGGTGAGTGAATGGACTGTGTCTTGTGTCTCAAATACAGGGGGAGAGCCAGTGCCGTTTTAGTTTCTTTCCATGCTAAAGCTTCAGAATATGCACTTGTTCAAATATTCTTCAGGACTCTGTCCTTAGATGCATGCCACATACAACCTGTGTTTGCCACTGCATATACATAAGATGGGGAGCTGTGGCCTATTCAGCTTCATTGCACATTTATCTATATAAATACATACAATGGGTGTATACAAATGTTTTTACATGAACATACAAAATGTGGCACAGTCCTTAAAGGAAACTGAATTCTGCTCATCCTGTAAGATACCCAAAGTTTGTATGAAGGAAATCAGTATCACTACATGGTAATAATTACACAAGAATCCTGAAAGTTAAAGGTAAATACATATACATGTAGCATATATTGGGTAACACTGTTTCTTCCATCAACTAATTCATACTCTTAGGTTTGATGCAGTGGTTCATAATTTTTGTCATATACATAACAAAATTCATATTTACTTCAAGAGGTATGGCTTTTTCTTTTTCTTCAAAGGAGGCAACATTTATTATGTTTTAAAAGACCAATCTACGAATGGAAAATGTCATTCCTGTTCTTGCTTCCCACCCAAAGAAAGCACAGGCTTTAAATTGCTAGTGGTGTCTGAAAGAAGCTTATTCACAAACTCAAACAAAAGGCCTCAGGTGTTTCAACAGAAACACAATGTGTGTAAATCAGAGGAGTGACCCAACAGGACACCTTCATTTACTGCCTCAGTGCTAAGAAAGCTCAATAGGCACTTCTCAGAACTCCTGGTCAAGCTGTGTGCTTCAAAAACTCACTACTGCACTGACAGCTCCACAAACAAGGGCCACATTGTTTATCACCGAAATAGTGATTGACAATATCTCCTGCTTGCACCCATGTCAACTACAGAGTAAAAAACCCCAAAATAAACCAAAACCCAAAAGAAATAATGCAAACCACAGTGTGTACAGAGTTGCTCATCAGGGAAGAAAGATAATGGAATCAGTGTTTCTATCCTACTGCCCTACCCCAAATTATCACCATTTGATCTGAATTATGCTGTAGTCTCCCTCAGCACCTTTTAGACCTGGTCCCCACACCTGATCTAAATGCTGCTGAGGAAGACATTGTGCCCTCCAGATGTTGACAAGCTACAACTTCCATCAGCCCCAGCAAGCGTGGCCAATTGCTAGAGATTATGGGAGCTGTAGTTCAGCAACATCTGGAGGGCCATGCGTTACTCACACCTGAGATCCAAAGAGGAATCAACCTCTAGAACAGGGTGGTCCAACCTCTCAGACCAAGTGGGCCGCAAGAGTACATCAACACAGAACCCAAGGGCCACACACTCAATTAAATTTCAATATCGTACAGTTTGCAATATAGGTAATATTATTTAACACACACAATTAATATATATACTTGAATATATATAATTAAATACCAATGTGTGAAGTTCGCCAGGCACCAGGTGAAGATGCAACAAAGTGAAGATGCTTCAACTCCCTCCGTCATGTTACCTGTTAAACTGGAAGATGGCTGTTTGCAGCTGAGAGTCTGTTCTGACGTTGTAGGCTCCCTGCAAATGTTAGAACCCTACCAGTGAGAGATGGTTGCCCTCCAACTCACAGAGGACAACTGGAATGCAACTGATGGGGCATGGCAAACATCCTTGCCCTCATTTCCTCTGCTACAATTAATATCATGTGGCAGAATTAAACCCAATAGGCCTCTTGTTGTCTTCTGCAACAAGTGAGGGAATGAATACATAATTTTCACAAAACAACCATTTCTTTTTGAATCTTTTTTATTTATTTAAGCAAAAACATATACTTCAACAACATAAAAGAATACATAAGAATAATGAAACAAAAATTACAATGCGCTACAATTACATTAAAATTAAAACATCCACACCCAAAAAATGCAAACTGGGTTGTTTCATTCACAATCCCTGGGGAAAATAATTATTATCCTTGGTGTTGTGGGATAGTAATTTTTCTGAAAAGATTTGTTTGATATATAAATATCAGGATAATGTCCTCCAGGTCTTACAATATTGTCACTTACAGCTGAGAAGACGCTTAGAATTCAGTATAGTAGCATATTTCACAGGAGCCATTTGAACACTGTTAGCATTATTAATGTACATGAAATAAATTCTTGCCACACATTTGAAAATGAATCTTTTTTTGTTTGTCCACTAGCATATCTTAATTTTGAGTTAATTTTTCAGCAATAGCTATGGAACAGATTTTACTATAACATAAATCCTGATTAAACCTTCTTGTGATAACAATCCTGGGGGCTAACCATCTTCACTTGGGCTCATCCCATATGCCCAGTAATGCTAACAAAGGGATTAGTATCAATTCCTCTTTTCTTATTAAATTAATTTCTAGGAACACCATCTCCACAAAAGCTGCTATGGCCAACATTCCCAACCTAAGTGGAAATACTTACCTTTTTGTTTTTAACAGCACCAGCATTTTGGGGACAGACTGGGGTTATTATGTGATAAAATCATTGATTTATAGTGCCACTAAATATTATTTTAAGAGCCTCTTTAGTTTGTTCTGAAGTATTTTTTCTGTCAGCTTCCTCTTGTGCAATACACAAGACTTCTTGTGCTCCTTTAAGGAACACAGTCTACATCTTCCATGCAGGAGCACTTTTCACTCTATTTTATTTTCTAAGCAAAGGATCCTACATGGAACGGGTTCCAATTTCAGAATTTCCAGAAAGTCAGTTAAGTTACTGTTGCAGCAAAAAAACAAGAGTCATGTAGCATCTTATAGTCCAGCAAACAAAATTGTTGGTCTTTTAAGGTGTCACATGGCTGTTGGTTTTATAATTCGCACTGTACTTTCACTATAACAGGCTAGCATATATATGGATGATATTAGCATTCCCCACCCCCACGTCATTTCTATTTCAACCATGTTTGAATTCCAAGGACAACTTCTCTCAGTCACTACAATGGTATGCAAGACATTAAATACAGTTTTTCTTGAACTCCAACTATGTGCAAATTGAAGTTAGTGATGTTCACTCATATCTCTACCAGTAAAGAATGCCCCCTACTTTCCCCAACTTTTCCAAAGTGCCTGAACTAAACAGCAATTGTCATCTTAAATTTATTTTGTCAGTGCACTGCTCAATTTCCTAATCAAAGAGTACTGCCAAAATTAATTTGGAGTTCAGACTACCCATCCAAACTCCTCTATCACTACAACTTGACCTTGTATTCTTCTGCATTCTCTCTGTCATGGGATAGATAAAACACGACAGGGCTTTTCCTTGTCTGACAAAATTACCCTGCCAGGCTTAGCTTATCAAATTAGTAATTATTTTGGCTCCTTTCAGCATGACTCTTTTATGCCAAGACATTTTAAAATATTATTTTGTAAATTCCACTGAGGTATGAGTTGCATCCCTTGTGTGTGAAGCTTCACGGGGAAAGGGAAAAGCAAAACTTTGAAGAGCATCTTGTTGTATAATTATAAACTATCATCCAAACCTCAGTTGCATAGAGACCACAACTTTATGCATTTAAGGATGCATTTAACCCTTTACAGTCTTGCCTCAAAGTAAAACTACAATCCTAAGCACACTTACCAGGGAGTGAGTCACACGGAACACAGTTGGATGGAGAATCATAGGCCGGATTCAACTGAGTTCCACTAGTGCAAGCCAGCATTAGGTCTTCTGCTAGCACTACAGTGGTGCCTCGCAAGACGAAATTAATTTGTTCCGCGAGTTTTGCCGTCTAGCGAATTTTTCGTCTTGCGAAGCACGGTTTTAACGGTTTTAAAAAGTCGCGCAAAGTTTTCGTCTTGCGAAGCAAGCCCATAGGGGAATTCGTCTTGCGAGGCAAATCGCAAACGAAAAAACCTTTCGTCTAGCGAGTTTTTTGTCTTGCGAGGCATTCGTCTTGCGAGGTACCACTGTACAGGCCCTTTTGCTCTTCACTCCACCCCCACCCCCAAATTGGGCTGGGGGAACCTCCAGAACAGCACGCTGGGAGAGTGGCACTGTTCTTTCTGGAAAGCTAAAAAGATTGCACTGATGGAATCATCTCTTTAGCACTACACTGAATTCCTCCCATACGAATTGGAACAGAACTCAGTCATCTAGGCCAGCAACCTGCTGATGAAGGAACAAAATGACTACAGCATCCCAAATAGATGGCAATCCAGCCTCTGCTTAAATTAAAAGCCTCCAACAAAAGGAGAGTCCAACACCTTTCAAGGCAGCCTATTCCTCTGTTGAACAGCTCATACCATCAGAATGTTTTCCTAGTCTTCGGTCAAAATCGTCTTTCTTGTAATTTGTACCTGTTGGTTCAGATTCCACCCACTGGATAAATTTGGGAGTGGGGGGAGTACAATAATCTACGTAAGAGAGCCCTTCAAATATCTAATGAGGCTCTCTTTTCATCTCTTAATAATTTCTTCTTCAAACGAACCCGATTCCTTCCATTTTTCTTCATAGGACTTCGTTTCCAGACTGTTTGTTACCTATGTCACTCTCCTCTGTATATGTTTCAGTTTGTCAAGTTGCTTCCCAAACTGCAGTATCCAGAAAAGGAGAGTTTATTCTAGGTGAGGTCTGACCAAACCAAAATAGTTTTTACTTCTCAAGGTCTGGACACTATACTTCTATTGTATAGTGTACACTTCTATTGTATATTGTATAGATGCAGCCTAAAACTCCCTTGCCTTTTCAGCTGTCAACATGAATTGCTGGCTCATATTTAGCTTATGGTCTCCTAAAATCTCTAGATCATTTTCACATGTACTGCCATCAAACCAGATGTCATCCATGCTGTACTTGTGCCTAATTTTGCCTACTTAAATGCAGAACTTTACATTTAACTATTGAAATTCATGTTTGTCTTTGCCCAATTCTCCATCCTGACAAGTTCATCTTGAATTCTACTTCTGACACATGAGATAAGCTACCCTTCCAATTTTTTGTCATCTGCAAATTTGATGAACATTCCTCACTATTCCTTTGTCCAAGTCATTAATGAAGATGTTGAACAACAGTGGACCAGGGCAGAATTCTGCAGCACCCCACATATTACTTCTCTCCAAGCTACTGAGGAGCCAGCGATGAGCATTCATTGAGTATGCTCCATCAGTCAACTATAAATCCCTCTAATGGTAGCATTGTTTATCCCACATTTTAGCAGCTTGCCAACAAGAATACTGTAGAGGATACTGTCAAAATCCTTGCTGAAATCAAGATATTATATGTCTACAACATTCCTTTCATCTACCCAACTAGTAGCTCTATCAACAAAACAAGAAAATAAGGTTAGTCTGGCATGACGTGCTCTTGAGAAACCCATCCTGGCTCTTTGTAATCGCAGCATTCTTTTCTAAACGCTCACAGACTGACCACTTAATGAACTGTTTTAGACCATTCTGTGTAAACATGTACAGGATTATGCTGTTATTGAATGGGACTTTCTTTTGGGTAGTCATGCATAGGATTAAGTCCCATTGACAAATGGGAAAATCACAGGCTGAACTGCAGGAAACCCCAGAGTGTTGTAAAGTAAGATTTTTAAAAATGTGCTACTTGGAACTATTGTAACAAGGAAAGCAAAGCAATAGCTAGGTCAAGTCAGCTTTACACAAAAGAATTTAAGAAGCATGAGGAAGATCTATTCCATTTTTTAAAGAAAAAAATCCTAAAATGGAAGTCAACAGTGCTAAATTTACAGCTTCAGAACAGGATAAAAACAGTAGCCAGTTTTTGGTGAATGGCAGAGCAAATCCTCAATCTATAAAAAACAAAAAGGGGGGTAATTTATTCATTGCTATTAAGTATCCATTAACCTTGAATGCAGAGGTGGAAAAAATACTTCAAACACTTCAGTATTGTCAGAATGAACCCATTAGGTACCTGGGTGACAAGGTACTTCTAATTTTCCTATTTTAATCAATGTTAATTATTTTCTACAGAAGCACAAAATCAAAATGTATATCAGCAGAATTAACGGAAGTAATCTTATAAAACCTAAGCAAGTTGGAAAAATCCACTGTAGTGCCTAAAAGTGCGAAATAATTCTTCAGCCCTCCAGAAAGTTGTATCTAGATATCTAACAGTCAGATTAGGATTTTAAGAAGCAAACATCTAGAATTATATACAGTACATCTAAAGACATTTAAGAACCTTGGCAACCAAGGCAAGTAGAGCACAGATAAGGGAAATAGGATCCGGTGCAGAATTTACCGTAAATGCAAAGCTTTCAGAATGGAACTAATCAACTGATAGTTAAAAAGCTCTCAAAGTGTTTATGAGGGAACCCATAGAATTGTGGCACCCCACTTTCCCCCTTGTCCTTACAGAGAAATTACACCCTCACTTTGGCTCTTTATGCTACATGTATCACCCAAACAAGCTGTGTATACTCTGTAACACCTCTGTGATGCAATAGGGGTCCTTCTCTTGATCACCTTTTAACTCTTTACTAGCTTAAAAAAACACAGAATATTAGGATATAGCTCAAAATATATCTCAAAAATGATGTATGTTGGTGGGGATTACAGAAGAAAAAAACAAGAACAATTAAAGGGCTCAACTGGATGATGCTAAACAGGAAAAAAGAGTAAGTATTCCTATCTAGTCTTTTTACAAAGAAATCCTTTTTATTCTATACTGGTCTCTGTGGTAACAACAGGGTGCCTATATTATTGTTATAACTGCCTTTCCCTTTATAGAAGGACAAAGGTTAATTGCTTTTCTGGAGGTCACCCGGCAAGCCAACATCAGAGTCAAGAACAAGACCCAAACTTCCTTATTCCGACACATTATTTAACCATTTCGTTACCACTCCCTTTCGCACCAGTGCAAAAAGCTTTAGGTTCCATTCAGATTCTTGAATCCAGTGAGATTTACTTGGTCACTTAACCCCCATACGCCACAAGAAGTAACTAAGAGACTTCAGGTAATTCAGTGTGGCTTTCAACCCATCCTTTATGAATATGATTGTTTATGTAAGCTGCTTTGAGAACAAAAAACAGTAAGAACCAACAATAAATACATCAAGCAGCAGCATCTACTGTTTCGCAACCTTTTCATACCATAAAGTCTTGTGTGTGTGAACAGGTATCTTCATCAGCCTCTGGAAAATGGCAAGGAATTCCAGAGGGGATACCACTTAGAAAAGGATCTGCTCTTGTAGCCACCTAAATTAGAAGGCATTTTTTAAATTTAGGAACTAGATCTCTTTTTCTATTACTTCTGGCATCTAGTCCATTCATGATTTTAAAACTGTCAACATGTTGAATTCTGCTCAGAAACTGGAAGCCAGTTCAGTTCTTTGAGTCCTCCTATTATGTTCTCAACCTACCTAGTTCTTAATACCCTGGCCACCACATTCTGTACCAGGTGAATTTTCTGAATGAGTAAAAAATAGCCCACAAGGATTGCATTACACTAGCCCAATCTAACACCCACACCCCAGGATCAACTGCCAAGCCAGACAGAGCTGGTAAAAGGTATTCCTAGCAACAAATGCCACCATAAAGTCAAGAAGGAATGCTTTGTCCAGATCTCCTGACTGCTGATCCACTCCTCAGAGGGATGCTACCTGGTCCGCAACAGGTCAATCACCTATCCCTCACATCAACAGAACCATCCATACCAGCATCTCCAACTCAACTGGTCTGAACTTCAGTTTATTTGCTATCATCCAACCCATCAGGATCACTGGGATTGAAGGAAAAGAAATAAAGCTGCACACCATCAGCATTACAACATGACAAGCAACCTCCCCCTGTGATTTTACATAGTTGTTATACACTGTATAATAAACAGCATAAGATGGATACCCCACAATATCTCTCTTCATATCACCTTCTGGAACAAGTTAACGATTGTAACACAGTGCTGCTGACCCTCAGTCCTGACAAGTGGTCCAGAAGGATATCAAGTCAACAGTATCAAACACTGCTGTCAGATCCAGAAGAATCAAGGTCAAAATCCATTAGCTGGCAAACGTTGTCCACCAAAGTGACCTTGGCAGTCCAAGTCCCTCTATGGGTCCTGAAGCTAGACAAATTCTAGCAAGCTTGATGATCAACTGTGAACATCCTGCAAACTTCTGGCGTGTTTGAAGCCACCACCCAGGAATAAGCTTGCTAAATAATAATCTATGAGGAAGAAGTCACCAAACCCAATATTAACTTGGGCAACACATTCTGCCTTGGCTTTTTGCAAGACTGGACACATGCTATATAAACATCAATAAGAACCTGACAATTTTATTTAAAAATTAAGCAGGTTAGATTTGCACAATTTCAGCTGCTTAAATCGGGGATAACAATTGAACAGAACCTGTGCAGAGTTGCCTACATTCAATATTATAACGTTTTGTCCTTAATAGCAGACTGTGTTCAGTCTTGCAAAAATCCATCTTCCTTCATCTCATTTGTAACACAAACTGTTTTAAGATCAAATTAATATACTTCTACAGGGGCATTTTATGCATTCCATTTAAGCCAGGCACAAGATCAAGAGTGTGCAATACAAAGGGGAAACTCCACAGCCATGACAAGAGACTGCTGCAATGACACTGGGGTTTGCACACAAGCCAAGTTTTCCCAACTGCTAAAGGACCAGTCAAGGTTAAGAAAGAAATGCTAACTCTATACTTTCAGATGAACTAAGATAAACAATCATATGCATCCAGTTGAGCTGAAATATCACCCAAAATGTTTAGAGTGGGATGATTTATCTCCATTTAAAATTAAGGTGCTTTTAGGCAGTGTAAGACGTACCATCTCTGTTATTCAGGTGCACTGTTAAGCGATTCAGGTAACATAAACCGTTGACATTAGTCCTATAACGATTTATCTTGACAAATGCTGCCACTGCACTGTCAGAGGTTGTATTACCACAGTTAATACTTCAAGCAAATGTAAACCTTTCCCACCTAGGGCTGTTTTAAATATTCCACTGTTTCCATTTTTGAGCTGTAAACAGCAAGGGGAGGGGGAGGTCAGGAAGATTTCCTGACAAACATTTTAACTGTGATAATATTCACCTTTTTTCAATATTGTTTTCTGCCATTGTTTTCCCTTTGTGACCAACCATATCTGTTCACATAACTGGGGGCAAACCAAGCCAACTGAGAGAAAGGGCGGTAAGGTAAGGTAGGTAAAAGTAAAGGACCCCTGGACAGTTAAGTCCAGCCAAAGGCAATTATGGGGTGCGGCATTCATCTCACTTCAGGCCGAGGGAGCCGGTGTTTGTCCACAGCTAGCTTTCTGAGTCATGTGGCCAGCATGACTAAACCACTTCTGGCACAACAGACCACCATGACGCAAGCCAGAGTGCACAGAAACACTGTTTACCTTCCCGCTGCAGTGGTACCTATTTATCTACTTGCACTAGTGTGCTTTCTAACTGCCAGGCTGGCAGAAGCTAGAACAAAGCAACGGGAGTTCACCCCATCGCATGGATCCGAACTGCCAACCTTCTGATCGGCAAGCCCAAGAGGCTCAGGTTTATACCACAGCGCCACTCATGTCCCTAGGAAAGGAGGCAGCACACCCATGTAGAAAAAGGCTACATGAAATGAAGAGATAAAAATTGGCTTGGCATTGCTGATAAAATAGTTGAAATAGCAGGGGGAACTTTTCAACACTACTGAAAACATTCCTGAAATACAGCAAGTAGTTTCATCCCAACCCATTTATCCCCCCCCCCCAAACAAACTCTGCAAGTCCTAAGGCTGCAACTGCCTCTGTGCCTGGAAAAACAATCCCCCAGTAAGACTGCATTTAATACCTGGTGATGGTAGATGAGCCTTTGCTGTCTGAATGCCAAATCCTTTTTAAAAATGGGTAAAGTTCATATTCCATTCTAAACTGTGCATTGAACATTGTATTAAGCACTTGTAAGGTATTACCACAAATCCAAAATATGTATGCAGTACATTTTAAAGGGGAAATGGTTGTATTACAGTAGTACCTCCGGTTACTAACTTAATTCATTACAGAGATCCGTTCTTAACCTGAAACCGTTCTTAACCTGAGGCGTGATTTCACTAATGGGGCCTCCCGCTGCCACCGCACCGCTGGCACACAACTTCCACTCGCATCCCAGGGCAAAGTTCACTACCAGGAGCATCTACTTCCAGGTTAGCTCATTACCCAAAGCGTTCGTAAGGAGAACAGTACATAACTTGAGGTTCCACTGTACATTTTTGGGCCAGCAACTCATGCACATTGGCAAAGCATTAAAGGAATGGATAAAACTGAATAGGTACCTAACAGTTTTCAACAGAGAAGAGGGAGGGAGAGGGAGGCTAAGTACCGTATTTTTCGCTCTATAACACGCACCTGACCATAACACGCACATCATTTTTAGAGGAGGAAAACAAGGGAAAAAACATTCTGAATGAAACAGTGGATGTATCATTTTTGTGCTTCATGCTGTGGCCACAGACATGTGATCTGATGGTGAATTTGGGCTGACCCAATGCAAAGATCCTGAGGATCCATGTGGATCCATGCTTTGTAATCATGTTTTTGCACCATTGCAGCCCCAGACAACAGTGGGTGCGTGATTTGGGGGGGCAGGCTGTAGCCATGGACATGCTATGTTCTCTGGTGGTGAATTTGGGGGTGACCTAATGCAAAGATCCTGAGGATCCATGTGGATCCATGCTTTTTAGCCACATTTTTGCACCATTGCAGCCCCAAGCAACAGTGGGTGCATGATTTTGGGGGGGGCAGGCTGTAGCCATGGACATGTTATGTGCTCTGATGGTGAATTTTGGGGTGACCCAATGCAAAGATCCATGTGGATCCATGCTTTTTAACCACATTTTTGCACCATTGCAGCCCCAGGCAACAGTGGGTGCATGATTTTTGGGGGGCAGGCTGTAGCCATGGACATGCTATGTGCTCTGATGGTGAATTTGGGGTGACCCAGTGCAAAAATCCTGAGGATCCATGTGGATCCATGCTTTTTAACCACATTTTAAGTGGGGAGGGAAGGAAAAACACAGAAGGGCTAAGAATGCAGGAGTGGGTTATAACGGGAGGGAGGAAAGGAAGGCAAAAGTTTCCCCCACGCACCTACCCAAGCCAGCCAGCTCTCTCTCTCTCTCTCTCTCTCTCTCTCTCTCTGTGTGTGTGTGTGTGTCTCCCACCTGCATGTTTTCAGCAGCACCGGAGCACAGAGAGGAAGGAACGGCACTCTGCTTTCCCCTCTTCTTGCCTGGAGGGGAGGGGCTTTCCCTGCTCTTTGTTCCGTTTCAGCAAACACAGCAACGAAACAGAGGGGGTGGGCAGTAAGACCCTGAGGCAGAATGCAGGAAAGCAGAAACTTCCTCTTTCCAGGTTTCCCTTCTCTGTGAAGCACGGTTTGATTTTTGCCTGATTTTTCGGCTCCAGGGACCACACATTCGCTCCATAACACGCACAGACATTTCCCCTTCCTTTTTAGGAGAAAAAATCTGCGTGTTATAGAAAGAAAAATACGGTACTACCCATTCATGTATTTCAATATAATACTGCCTGGGCAAGAAGTATTTTAATTAGGTCAGTAAATGCAAAGACAACACGAGTACTTCAGTCAACATGAAAATTAATGAGCAGATTGAGGTTCTGATTTCCAGTGGTAGTGGCAAAAGTAGCCTTTAAGAAAACGAGAAGGGGAACTACTTAGGACAGAATCTATTTTTTAGCAGGTCTCTTAGCCAAGGTCCTACACAGAAAAGAACAAAGCTATTTCAACAATGATCTTGCGTTTGATCGCACTAGGGATAGATTCTAGCACCCTCAACTGAGCTCTTGTTGCAAACAGTCTTGTACGTTACTAATAGTTTAGAGGTGGTATGCAGATGAAACTAAAGACCTACTATAAGGTTTCCTATGTTATTTTCTTTGAGGAAGGGATCTCACATTTCTTTGCTGATCTCTCTAACAATCCAAAATGTTTCGTGCATAAAATAAACTAGTCCTTGAGCTGCTGGGCTGCTTGCAGAGCAAAGAAAATGAGACACCCCAAGATTCTCTCCTCCCACTTAAAACTTTAGGTTTCATTATTTTATTTTCTCCTACTCAGTTCAAGGAGTTCTTTATCCATTTGTTTCATTAGGCGCAGAGCACCAGAGAGACTTTCATTCTAACAGTCGCCTTCAAAACTGTAGTTGCCACAACAACCAGATGCAGCTTAGCTGCATTGTTCTCATTTGTTAGTACCATGACACAATCGTTCCATCTTCCTACAATGAAGCAACTTTTCATTTCTACTTTTCAAGGATGTTACATTTCCCCACAAAGATACAGATGTGCCGTGAGTGTGCATGTGTCATACATGCAAAGTTGAAAACAAGATTCTTTTGGGAGAATTGTTATACCAGATTTGTTTTGAGATGTTGACAGCAATTGCTAGAGCCAGGCTGCTGAAACATCTAAAGCTTGGCCTTTAATAATCACCAAAGTAATATAGCGCCAGACCACATCTGAGCAGGGACTCCCAATAGTGTCAGATTGTGTCAAACTGCAGGATTGTTATGGGATGCGAGCAAATGTCCACACTTGTTTTACCCAATCAAATCTGAATTAGGCTCTAGATGCAAGCCTCCTGTGTATTAACCCACTGGCCTCCCTGTTATTACCACCACCACAGACCTTCACATTTGAAGGCTAATTTTAATTCAGCAATTTGAGTTGTTGCTGCAGATCTTGCTATACAGTGCCCCACTCTCCCTTCTGATGATCCTTGTTTGAACTTTTACTCACGAGAAGTGCAAACAGGAGATGCACACAACATGCAGACACACAACACTCACAAATATATAGATGTAGTGAATATCTGATTACACATCACCATGAGGGTATTGAACTGTATGTGTACTTGACCAATGAAACAAACACGAGTTTTCTGGTGCAAGCCCTCACAAGAGATGAGAAACAGTAACACAGTCCAACCTGCTTTAGCCATGCTTGGTATCCAGAAGATGAAAGTTGGAATCCATCTTTAGGCATGTGTATTCTGGGCTAGGAGAGAATAGACATAAGAGACCTCCTTTTACATTGAGACCTGGCTAGCCTACCCTTATTTCCAGGTGAACATAAACACCAAACACACTCTCAGCCATACACATAAAGATGCATTCTTCAGGGGAATTGCAGGGAGGCTGCTACTCTATATAGCATTAATAATAGAACCTTAGGAAAAGAAAGACGATAAAGAATGCCCAACTCACAGAGGATTTTGCGCAGGTAAACATCTCTAGAACAGTTAACCCACGTAATACAGCTATAGCGTGGCCCACCGACACCCAAGATCGTCCATTAAGCTTTTTTGGGGAGATTCTTCACGGCAGCCACGGGAATATAAGTAGTGTGGGTTTTTTTAATTAAAAAACCCCTGTGCATTCACCATCCGTGTATAAGATGGCCAATTTTTGACAAAAAAATTAAGCAAATTATTAAAGCAAAAATAAGCCAAAAATTTTTTTTGTCTCGTACATGGAAAAATACAGTAATTCACATACCATGGATGGGGATCATTGTATGCAAGCTACTTAAGGAGAATTTCTTAGGTGATGGCCATATCCCTCCAATCTACTTTATACACGTACAACATCATCTTCAGGTTCACCCTGAGAAGATCTGATCTCTTCACAGCCTACTGCTGGAAAGGGTAAGGGGTTCAAGCAGCTATGTGCTTGTTCCTTACAGCCTTTTTCATTAAAGGATGCATATGTGAGCCTATACAGCACCAAACCCCTTCATTTTCTTCTGACATGCCTGATCTAAAACTCTATGCAAACAGGATAACCACAATTAGAGCAGTTTTTTGATGTGGGAATTCTACTTGAAGAGCACAACAACTCACAGAGCATCAGTTTAAAACAGTGATTGTTCAAAATGTGTTCTGAAGAACGCTGGGGGTTCCTTGAAAGCTTGTGAGAGAATTCTCAATGAGAAGACCAGAAAAGGCAGGCAAGCTTCCTTAACAGTTTCCCCCACCTATTATTAATTACAGTGGACGCTTGGGTTGTGAATGTGATCTGTGCAGGATGCACATTTGCAACCTGCAGTGGCACTTCTGCGCATGCGCGACTGCCAAAATCCGGAAGTAACCCGTTCTGGTACTTCATGGTTTCGGCGGTCCATAACCCGAAAAAACGCAACCTGAAGCGTCTGTAACCTGACTGTATTACTATTATTGTTATTAAATTTATATCCTACGCTCATTCTGAAGGAGTCCAGGGCAGCACCTTCTTCTAAAATGCACAGCCAATAGTTGTATGCATTCCAAGATGCACTATAAGTTCAGGCAGAGCAATAGTAAGGCTTAGCAGGTTTATCCAGAGCTCCATAGGTATTGATTGTAAATTCTAGAATACATTCCAGATGTTCCACAACATACAGAGAATGAGCAGGCATTAAAACGGCAAACACAGTTCAGTGTAAGCAAGTGTAAATAATGTATAGTGGGACAAAAAAACCCTAACTTCACATATACACTTGGGACAGAATCGGCCCTGGTCACTCAAATGGATGATCTTCTTTCTGAGAGGGACTGAGGAAGTTTACCTTTGTTGCTCTTAACAGAATATCAAAGGGTGGTGACCAAAATAAGGGCATTTTCTGCTGCTGCCCCTGTTCTGTGGGTTGCCCTTCCCTCTACCATATGTGAAGCAGCAATCTCAGTTGCTTCACACATCTCTCAGGCTTTCCCTAACCCATGAGGTTTATGTATGCAAATACCCTGAATCTCTGTATTACTTACTTTTTATATTGTTTCATTGTTTTTAGTTTGTGTTTTTGGTTTAATGAATACTGTTTTTATATTGCACATAGTGTACAGCACTTAAGAGATTTTGAAAATATTAAGCTGTTCAGAAAAGCTTCTAAATAAACAAATGCACTAATGTGGTCTGAACTGGCAGCAACAGACCAGGAAAGAGAGCGTCAGGACTTAGCAGATAACTTGATGAACATGTCGACCCAGCAGCTGTGAAAAAAGGTGCATTCCGCGTTAGGGATCATTGGAAAAGGGCTTGAAAATGAAACTGCCAACAACAAAATGCTGTTATACCAATCTATGGTGCAACCACATTTGGAACACTGTGTATAGTTCTGGTCACCACACATCAAAAAGGATGTTGCAGACTTGGAAAAGAGGTTTTAAAAGGGCAGCGCAGCCTAAAATATCCAGGGGCCATAGCAACTCCCTTGTGAAGAAAAGTTATGATATTTGGAGCTCTTTTTTTTAAAAAAAGTACATGATAAAGGTATATAAAATTATGCACGGTGGGTAGAAAGTGGATAGGCACCTCTCATAATAGCAGAACCAAGAGTCAACTAATGAAGCTAGACAGTTTTAAAAAGGATCAGTGTCAGGGAACTGCCATCGGAGGGACAGGTGGTGGAAGGGCTCACGGAGGTTGGGAGAGACCCTGCAGCTGAAGCAGGAACCAGCAGGGGGAGAGGTGGGTCTCTGAGGGAAAGCGAGCAGGAGGGATGGCTCAGGGACTCTTCCAGCGAGAACAGTGGGGAGGTTTCTGGACCTCCCATAGGGAGACCCACTCCTCGCCGGAAACTGTCACGCCGTGAGTCAAGAAGACGTGTTTCCGTTAAGGAGCTTTTATGTTGGAAGCGATTCCGAAAGCAGCCACTGTCGGAATCTGCCAGTGACTAGAGGAGCCATGTTTGAGGGGCTCCGTCACAGACAGAGGTTTGTGGACTTGAGCAAACTCTGAGAGACTACGATTTTACGCACAAGCAGCTCATCATCCCATCACAATCAGTATTGTGGCTGATGCTGTCCATATGTGACTGGTACAGACTTGCATTCTCACAACAGAATTTCACCTTCTCCACCCTCAGCAAACCCTCAAAATCTGTTATGGAGGGTTGAGATCCCCTCTGGAGCAGCTTTCAGGAGCATATGGAGGGCTGCAGGAGGAAGGAGAGGAAGGAGAAATCCCACTGCATGCGTGGAAGTACTTCTTCATACAGTTCACAGTTATGGAATTTGCTGCAAGATGCAACCATTCTATACAAGTTTTACAAGCATGATCCCATGGGAACCCTCTCCACCCCATCATGCAGTGTATTACCCAGCCTAACACCTGCCAAATTCCAATTCTGTAATGTGCTGCAGCAACCCAAACATTGTATTTAATATGTAGCCTACTTCTAGGGCTGTCTCCTCAACAGTCTCCCTCCCACGATGTACTAAAGTCATTAGCTCGTTCTGATTTCAAACTGGCCATCTTTTCCCTGCAATCTTTAACTGACTTTTTGTTTTATTACCTTCCTTTACCCCTTCTTCCATTTTTAACTTAATGGATCTAGCAGTCTCTAGTGAGGTCTGAAAAGGCTGTTTTCTCAGAATGAGTCAATATTTTAAATTCTATGGAATGCATTTGTTTTCCCTCTAAAAAATAAATATAAAAATGCAGCCTTTAAAAGACAGACATTAAATTACAGACCTCAGTTCCTATTTTCTAAGCCTAATACAACCCCTGAAGGCTTACAATATTTGAATCACAGCTGGAGCCATGGTTACCATACAGTTTAAATATCAGCTTCTTTACTGTGCAATTTGTTTTAAAAATCAAATCAGAGGCTGTGTCATAAACAAGTGCTAATTAAGTAGCAAGCAAGAAGAGGGCTTTCTGTGCAAGAAAGGTTCTTAAATATCTGCCTCTCCAATCCTGTAAGAAAGGATAAATAAAGCCAGCTGGGAAAATTATGGGCCAAAACTGGCATGAGACATACACACACAAACAAAACTGTGGCTGGCACTAACCCTCCAGTGTTATTCCTTTCAGATGAGAGTCAGGAGGCTACAGATTATGATAAGCTTCTTGCTTTTAGGTGAACAATGCCAAGTTAGCATGGCAATGTGAATTTGATCACTTAATTCTGTGAGGGCATAAGCATATTCCTACGCAGCCTCTATGCTTCAAGCCACTCAATTCTGAAACAATAGAAATCAAAACTGCAGCTCCCTTTTGGCACCACAGAACTACTGCTGGGATGGCAGAATATTTATTATTTTTATGTAGTCCTTTGGACAGATGCATTTTGTTAACAACAAGAACCCTGTAATTTATTGCAATCCCCTATTTGGCAAAATTCATTTATTCTTAGCTAAATGCTTAGCTAAGAATAAATGAATTTTTAATACAGTTTTTAGAAACACTTGTCACTGCTTCAGCATTTCCATTTAGTGAATAGGACTGATGTTGTTCTCAGCAGGGGGTGATATTTTAATGATGCAATGCTGCACTTCCTAGAAGACAGACAAGCCTCATGAGGCAGATTATAGGACTAAAGAAACTCAGATCCCATTAAAAGCAGACAGCTCCAGACCATTTTTAAAATTAATTTTGTTTAATGATAAAATGTGCTATAACAGGTGGGTAGCCAATTGTAAAATTAACCAAAACATAGTTAAAGGAACAGAAGAATGTTAGAAAAGCAAATACAATAATGCTCCCACTACCAATTTACCAGATGCATCTGTGGAAATACTGGCACCTATCAATACTTCATTTTTGCTGTCTACAAAGCAGGTGCAGAGTCTACATTCCTTTAAGCTTAGACCATTTGTCCATCTAACTCAGCATTGTCTACACTGACTGGCAGCAGCTCTCCAGAGTTTCAGACAGAAATATCCCCCAGCCCTATCTGGAAATGCTGACGATTGAACCTAGGACCTTTTACCACTGCACCACAATCCTTCCTTGCTTTATCAAAGCCTGAAATGTTCAGAAACATTCACAGCAAGAAATATATTTGAATGAGTTGCCTTCAACAAAAGCTTGTTGCAAAGAGGCTTTTGCTTTTAGTTATCCATGGCTTCCCATTTCATCCAAACTGGGAGTCATGATTTAATATTAACTACGGCTGTTTCAAAACAAGCCACAGTTGGTGATGATGACCACAGTTCCCAGTCCAGACAAAATGGCAAATTACAGTAAACTAGAAATTGAAACAAAAGCTTCTGAACTCCTCCTCTTGAACATGTATGAAGATGAAAGGGGAGCAGGTGAATGTGTGATCCTGGAGGCAGTTAGGCTCATTCATCATAGTGCTAAACCATGGTTTAGCATTATATCTGAATCTTGCACTGTGTCTTTCTCATCTCTATTTCCCCATAACTCCTATCTAGTCAAAAACTTAGCAGCTAGTATTGTTTTGATTTACTCCACTAACAAGAACTATAATTTAGCACTAACTACTCATGAGGAATTATAGTTCTGCTGGTTGGTGAGCAATTTGCCAAGGAAGACCAGTTTAGCCACTTAAAATAAATATCCACCTGCATATACTAGCACTAATCAGGGCGTGAAATTAAACTTTTTATTCAGTAGAAAATAACTGCTGCAAGGCGGCGATTTAGTGGAAAGCAAATATTAAGGTCAACCTATTCTTCCCAGTGCCTACAGTAGATATGCTAGGAGAGAGGGCATGGAGCACCAAATTCCACTTTTCTAAGTCCATGAAGCTAAATACTTCAATGATGCGTTAGCAAATTTACCATTTGCTTTTACTAATTGCATATATTTAATGAAGCAAACAAAGCAAAAAGCTAAAACAAAATGCTGTTAACTTGAACCCTCCACTCTCCTTGCATTGCCCCCTTAAGGAACTAAAGAACTGAGTCCATTTGTGCACCCCTAAAGCAACTAAAGAATTGAGTCACATCATGAAGACTCAAATCATTCATTTATGTACCAAACTCACAAAATATTTACTTCTCTTTCTCTCTTTTTTTAAAAAAGGCTAACACACAATGGTATCCATTGGTACAATGTGCACATCTCTTGAAAGGAACACTGATTCATCATGTGTGAAGTTCTTTGACCCCAAAGAATTTCCCTTCCACTGCAATAAAGAGAACTGGTCCTTGCACATGTGCTAAACAGCTCCCTCCTTTGAAAGAAATGCAGGGATATGGATTGAGGTGGCGGTTAACGTTGCCTTTCAAAAGAACAAATGTTCAGTTATTGAATATAGAGTAGCATATGCTCATTAGATATTTGCAAAACAAGTAGTGATAGAGTGTGATGTTTATTCAAACCCAACTGTTAAAATTTATATTTACAGCCCACTCTTTCCCAAAAGCTTGGGGTGAATAACAAATTTAAAAACAAATCTGGAATTCCCATTAGAAGTAAAACAACAAAGTAAAAAGACTTCCTTGCTCTGAGTACGTAAAATAATACTCCTCAAAATATGGTTTTTTAAAAATGAAAAAGCACGTAAGAGACAAGCCAGATGTTGTCTACAGAAAGACAAATCTATTTTGGCTCACAGCAAAGTGTTACGACTACCAAGGGAACCCATTTGATCAACTCAGACATTTTGTATAGCTTAAGCCAGCCTTGTATTTAACCACTCGCCTGGTCACCATGGATGGCAAGGAATTACATGCAGAAAAGTAGGCATGCAACACTTTTTGCTAGCCAGTTTTTTACATATAAGTGAGGATAGCAGAGGAGAGATTGAGTGCTCCATCCGCCAGTCCTTCTCATGACTACAAAACAGACTAGTAATTTTTTTTGCACACTAGTCATTTTTGTGGCCTTATTTACAAGGCTGGCTCAAGCTCTAAGAGTTATTTATGGCCCAATCCTTTCTGTTGCTGCATGAGCAAACAAGCAGGTGGAATCAGGCTCCACACCTCTCTACAAAGCAGTGCCTACACTATGAGCTGACTCAAGACATCAAGCCAACAGTGTGAATCAACCTAATTGTTGTAAACAGGCACCACGGTCAGGTGTGGTTTAGTGGCAGAGCACAAAGCCATTACTGAGCATGGGAAAGGGTTGAGAGGCATCAGAACTGGGAAGGACTGAAGGCAGCTTGCATGCTACTGTAAAACCCGTAACACAACCAGCTACACTGGTGTAGTCCTACCCAACCAATACTCTGTAGTAACTGACGGGCAGCACAACAGGATGAACTTACCTCACTTCCATCACACAAGTGCAAGTTACATTTTTAAATGCTAATCTCTGAACTCACAGATACACATGTCTATAGGATCACCATGTCAGTCTATCAAGCTGACTTACTAAAGATCAGGTCATCAACTCAAGCTGCAGTGCCAGTGTTTTCAGCGATGCAATGAGAAAGCTCTCTGCTTTGAAGTGGAAGCAAGAGAACATGGCACATTTCATAATTTGCACTAGCCAAGTCCCTGAAAGGAGACTCCATGTCTTCTACATGGGGTGGGGGAGAAATACTCTGCAACAGCGGCTATAAAGATGCTGTCCATGAACTGGTAAAGGAAAGAGATAATTTAATAATGAAAATAAAATAATAATCTAGCTAAACTCTGTTTAGATCACCAGGGTTTAAATCTCCTGAAATTTAAGTTTGTGAAGAGTTGGGTTTTTTTTGTTTTTTAGAATGATACCCTATAAGATTTAAGTGCTTTGGGTGAGGAATGAAGGGATGGCACAGAGTTAATGTCTTCTCATTCACTACCCACAGCATAACTCTTTTGGCAAAAATGCAGAATATTCAAAAATGCCAAATTAAAAGTACCACAAGGAAAAAAGGGGTTAGAAATGAGTTGCAAAGGTATTTAATTAGAACTCTATACTAATAAGGTTTAACTCCATGCACTGGTAATTAGATTAAGCTGAAGTGGTTGCTAGTCCATTCATGAAAACAGATGTTGCTTCACAGAACCTTGATATCTTTCTTAAATACCTTTGAAAACAAGGATCAGAAAATATGAACTCTTATAAAAGGGGCTTTATTGTATTTTTATAGCATATTACATACCTTGTAAGAATCAGTTTGTTAAGTGTGAATGTCAGTTTTATTCTCTGTCCCCCTTTTTCCTGGCTATTTACAAGCTTTGTAAGAAATTGTTCTTTAATTAAGTCTAAACATAGTTTTATATAAATGGATTCCTGGAATTAAAAACGTTCAGACTTAAGAAATGATTGTTACAGAGACTGTAAGAGGCCGTAAAAAAAAGAATGCCACTTTAAACAAAGATTTCTCATTTTAATTAAAAAGATAATCATCAGAACATTCCTACATTTAACAGAACCATTTGAAGCTACTTTGGGTGGGGGGAAGCCTTCTTTTTGATGCAGGCATATGTAGTGTAGTTTAGATGATATTTAATCAAAGTCCCAGCCAAGGCTATTCTATTGTGTTTTTAAGGACTGTATCTGCAATTTTAGTAGTTTAGTCAAATACATACATTGCTTATTAAACTCATCCATTGTATGCTTGCAAATGGTTGCAACATAATCCAAAACTAATTTAAAGAATCATCTTGGGTTTTGTGGATTTCCTAAATTAAAGACTTCAAACAGAACATTTGATTCCAATATAACAGTAGTATACACCATGCAAGCCACAGACTTGGTTTACAGCCCACATTTTGGAGGCGGCAGCTTTTCTATATTGATAAGCATCCATTGTTTGGAGATGCAAAAAGCTAGCAAAGCTTTAGGCAACTGGTACACACATAACACTTACTCTCCCTTATTCAGTTTCCCCTGAAAGAAGTATCAGTCTGACTTGGTTCACATGTCATGCTAACCCAAACCATGGCTTATTGTGACCACACAAGCCCTCAGAAAGAAGCTCAAAGCCATTTTGCTCCTCCCCAGTCATTCTGGATGCTGCACCATGGTTTGGCTTAGTGTGTCATCCAAACCTGGGCTCATGATTTAACTTTCTCAGATTAACCATGAGCTATAACCGTGAGAACTGTTTCCTAGTTCTGCTGGATCTCTCAGCGGCGTTTGATACCATCGACCATAACATCCTTCTGGACCGTCTTGAGGGGCTGGGAGCTGGGGGTACTGTCATACAGTGGTTCCGCTCCTTCCTCCTGGGCCGTGTTCAGAAAGTGGTGGTGGGGGATGAGTGTTCAGACCCCTGGGCTCTCACTTGTGGGGTGCCTCAGGGTTCTGTCCTCTCCCCTATGCTTTTCAACATCTACATGCAGCCGCTGGGAGAGATCATCAGGGGGTTTGGGCTGGGTGTTCATCAGTATGCAGATGATACCCAGCTCTACCTCTCTTTCAAATCAGAACCAGTGAAGGCGGTGACGGTCCTGTGTGAGTGTCTGGAGGCGGTTGGAGGATGGATGGCGGCAAACAGATTGAGATTGAATCCTGACAAGACAGAAGTACTGTTTCTGGGGGACAGGAGGTGGGCAGGTATGGAGGATTCCCTGGTCCTGAATGGGGTAACTCTGCCCCTGAAGGACCAGGTGCGCAGCCTGGGAGTCATTTTGGACTCACAGCTGTCCATGGAGGCACAGGTTAAATCCGTGTCCGGGGCAGCTGTGTACCAGCTCCATCTGGTACGTAGGCTGAGACCCTATCTGCCTGCGGACTGCCTCACCAGAGTGGTGCATGCTCTGGTTATCTCCCGCTTGGACTACTGCAATGCGCTCTACGTGGAGCTACCTTTGAAGGTGACCCAGAAACTACAACTAATCCAGAATGCAGCAGCCAGACTGGTGACTGGGAGCAGCCGCCGAGACCATATAACACCGGTCTTGAAAGACCTACATTGGCTCCCAGTACGTTTCCGAGCACAATTCAAAGTGTTGGTGCTGACCTTTAAAGCCCTAAACGGCCTCGGTCCAGTATACCTGAAGGAGCGTCTCCACCCCCATCGTTCTACCCGGACACTGAGGTCTAGCACCGAGGGCCTTCTGGCGGTTCCCTCACTGCGAGAAGCCAAGTTACAGGGAACCAGGCAGAGGGCCTTCTCGGTAGTGGTGCCCTCCCTGTGGAACGCCCTCCCACCAGATGTCAAAGAGAACAACAACTATGAGACTTTTAGAAGACATCTGAAGGCAGCCCTGTTTAGGGAAGCTTTTAATATTTGATGTATCACAGTATTTTAATATTCTTTTGAAAGCCGCCCAGAGTGGCTGGGGAAACCCAGCCAGATGGGCGGGGTATAAATGATAAATTATTATTATTATTATTACTATAAACCTTGAATGCAGCTTGTGGTTAGTCTGGAGAGAGGAGGAGAGTTCTGATGACCAGAAAACCGCAAAAGAGAGCTTTCTTGTGGTTGTTTGTGGAGCAATGTAAATTGTGTGGGTATTATTACAATCTATTGTAAGCCGCCTTGAGGATCATTCAAAAAGCAGGGTAGAAATCGTCTATATAAAAAAGTGGACTCAGGATGCTGCAAGACCATGCGGTATAGGAATGGAAACTATGACTGACTTTTCTTACCAACCCAAAATGTTTATTCTGCTTAATATTGAGCATCAACACTACATCCTCAGGGAGTAAATATGTACTCATTTTCCAGGTAGTTTTAGTAATTTCATAGTGTGCATTGGAATGATTTCAGACTAATAATGCCCTTGGTTATCGCTATTTCCTGTGGCGCACTGGTCGGGACCCACTACTGGGCCCACTCCTGTGGTGCACTGGCCGGGACCCACTACTGGGCTGTGGTATGATCAAAAGTGGATTGCAGTAGTAGCACTACCACCATGCAGATATATATCATGAACAATTAAGAAATAGGGCCCAAATCTCTCCTTGGGTTAAACATGGGTCCCTGGTCTGAAAAAGCTAAAGACTAGTCCTGTAGCATAATTTCAACTACAGTGGTGCCCCGCAAGATGCATGCCTCGCAAGACGGAAAACCCGCTAGACGAAAGGGTTTTCCGTTTTTGAGCTGCTTCGCAAGACGATTTTCCCTATGGGCTTGCTTTGCAAGACGAAAACGTCTTGCGAGTGTTCCGATTTTTTTTGCTCCCCCCCCTTTTTCTAAGCCGCTAAGCCACTAATAGCCTTTTAGCCGCTAATCCACTAAGCCTTTAATAGCCGCTAAGCCTTTAATAGCCGCTAAACCGCTAATAGCGCTAATCCGCTAAGGGGGTTGCTTCGCAAGACGAAAAAACCGCTAGACGAAGAGACTCGCGGAACGGATTAATTTTGTCTTGCGAGGCACCACTGTACTCAGCTGCAGAATCTAAAAGACAAATTTGTTGTAGTAAAAAAGCAACAACAAAAAACCCAAAAAATTAACCAAAGGGTGAACTTAATTTTACCACTACAACAACAGATTTGTGGCTATGATGTTTTCAGAAGGTTCTGAAGAACAGTGTTTGTCTTATGAAAGGCTGAAACGGAACACATTTTATGGAAGACAGAGTTCCCAAAGGTCTACACATAGAATGCAAGGGTGCAAAGTTACAATTTTAGACATTCAGACATTATCAAAGAACTTTTGTTCTCTCTCCTATGGGACAGAATATCCTAAGGAGAAACTAATACAACTGGGAAGTTTGGGACCAGTGGCCTATGGCAGTGTTTTTCAACCTTTTTTGGGCAAAGGCGCACTTGTTTCATGAAAAAAATCACGAGGCACACCACCACTGTGTGCAGAGAGGGAGATGTCAGAGCCCCGCTGCTCTCTATGGGGAATCGGATGAGAGCGGACCCCCTGTCCGCTCTCATCCGATCCCATCCGATCTGATCCCCACCTAGGACGGATGGAAAATAGGGTGGACACAGTCCGGCGCCCGCCTAGTGGGCAAAAATTTGACTTTTTTTAAAAAAAAAAAATCTTTAGAATTTTCCCCGCGGCACACTAGTGAAAAACACTGGCCTATGGCATCTATTATCCCTTTCCTATTCAATGTGCAAAATACATCCAATGTTTCATAAAGTCCAGTAATCTGAAGCAAAAGTATAAATCTTATCTATTATGCAATCTAAGAATTAGCAAAGCTAGTTAATACACCCGTTGTGTTAACTTTAATATATATATATATATAAACTTTTCACCAAATAGGTATCAAAGTGGCTTACAACAATAAAAATATACAATTCAGCTCAATTTTGAGTGATCCCTCAAACCAACATCTAGATCAGGGTAGCCAATGTGGTGTCCTCCAGATGTTGTTAAACTACAATTCCCACCACCCCTGGCCTTTGGCTATGCTAGCTGCAGCTGATGGGAATTGGTGGCCTCCAGATGTTGTTGGACTACAGATCTAGTCAGTCACGGACTGGTGGAGGGACAAAGAAACTGGAGGTGAATCACTACAAGACAAAAGGGTGTTGATCTTATATATGAGGAAAGGGGAAACCAGTGGACCCTTCTACTGTTGTCAGTCTACAATTCCCATTAGCCACAGCATGGATGATGAAAGGGAAGGGAAGATACTGTTGTAGCCCAATATCATGAGAAGGGGGCAAGAGGTTCTACACACTGCTTATAGACAACTTCATAAAGGATAAGGCTATCCGTGACTATAAGTGCGTACTACTTCCAAGATCAGAGGTAGCATGCCTCCAAATAGCAATTACTGGGGAACAACAGCAGGAGAGAATGCTATGGTTCTTGTGTTCTGTTTCAGAGTTTTCCAAAGGAATCTGTTGGCCACAGTAGGAAACGGCATGCTGGATAAACAGATCTTCAGTATGATCTGGCAGAACGCGTCTTACATTATTATGGTTTGCAGACCTCTGAATTCCGGGACCCTTCACTGTTGTGTCTGAATTCTCAAATGGCAGCAGTGGCTAGGACTGCCTTTGTTCACTTTGGCTGGCAAAGGACTCTTGAACTCACCTTGTAGCTATTATTAACATACAGTATTGGTATTTCCCGACAGGATTATGCAAACACACTTTGCATGAAACTGCCTTTAAAAAATGCATAGAATCTTCAGTCAATGCAGAATTCTATGGCTTGCCTCTTTATGGAGTAAGGACCAAAATAAGCATTTAACAGCAATTTTAGCTCACCTGCACCTGCCTCCAGCACTGATTATTACTTTTAAACTCCAATCCTTTAAAGACATACCTAGATATAAGCACTGCTAATCACAATAAGACTTACTTCTGAGTAAACATGCAAAACATTGGGTTTTTTTATAGTCTGCCAGGCCAGTGCATATCTTTGATTGTCTAACACTCCTAAGAACACGTTCTACCACATATACCTTCCCATCCCTTCAAATTAGAGGATCATTGTATCAAATTTTATTTTGCCTTTAAGTCACTTTATGTGCTCCTTTACTGGAGCAGAAACATATATAATAAATGAATAAATAATGTTTACTACCTTTTGAAAGGCAGCATATCTTTTGCCCAAGCTTTCCCTGGCTCATAAAATTATACCATGTTATTAATGAAATTCTATTTTACCTGTTTTTATAATACTATTTATGTTTGCATCTCCATTTTTATGACACTGTTTTATTGTTTTTATGTTGCAATCTTGTATGCTGCTTAAGAGGTTTTTAAATATCAAGTGGTTTAGAAATGCTTTGAAATAAATAAATAAATAAATAAATTACTACTCATGTCACCAAAGCTTCACTACATATTTAATTAAATAAATGCAGGGTTAATCAAATTCTATGATGCTGCTGAATCCAGATTTCTGCATTACAGAAGTCATTAATCTATAATATCCAGGCTTTAGCAAACATGACCAGTTACTTCAAATGTTATTTATTATTTTTTAGATTTTAAATTTACTAAATGCTATTTATACTGCCCTTCGTTCGAGGATCGCAGGGCGGTTTACAATATAAAAACACAAAAATACACAACATAGTAACAAACAAAAACAATAACCCTGCTTGAGGAGGTTAGGAGACATTTTTTATTACTAGTCAGTGCCAATGAAGTTGGTATTAAGCACTTGCTTGAATGGGTGTTGTTACTCTTCAGCAAAGTCAGCTAGGCTTAAGAGGAAAGTAAAAAGAAGGTTGAACTAAGCATAACTCTTCACCTCACTACAGCTATTCTCTTCTAGCTGAATCTGAAGATTGTTCTCCATTTCAGTGTTCTAAAAATACTGTCAAGGCTATGTCCAATTTATGGGCCAACACAGATGAAATTCAAGGCCCCCTTCTGTTTAACAGGCAAGAAAGTAGAGAGTAAGGGGGTAACTTATTCACCACCCTCTTTCTTAAAAGAAGCTGACATACATATCATCAGATCTAGAGTAAAAGGGAAAGCTGGAAGGGGATTATCCATCCACCCAAAGCACACCAGTTCCCAGAGCCTTAAGAGACTGTGAGAGAATGCCCTGGGGCAACATGTTAGAACTTGGGTCTGACAGGGCCAGGGGAAACAATGGGAGCATCCCTGTTCCAGCTAGATCACACCAACTTGGGGTCCCAATTGGGGACTGACTTGTGACAATGCTCATGAGTAGGTCACCATCTGCACCTGCTCCTTCCACATCCCATTGATTATGAACAAGAATGTGAGCCCAAAAGAGGAGCTGGTCTCAGAGTTGGAAGAATCTATTATCCCCTCCTACATTTGCTCACTCTGAGTGAATGGCAGAGATAGTCACAACGTCCATAGTCACTGATCAGTTGTTCCACCAAATGAAAAATTGTTGGAGAATTTCTTCCCCATTAATGAAGGATAAGAAGAATCAGGGTCCCCAAAAACCACCTCTTGTGTTCAGAGACATCCAGCAGGAGAAGCCTGTTCTGTATGATTTGGGTGGGGCACTAGGGTGAAGGAGAGAGGGGAAATACTGCTGCTTTGAGGGAAGGGGAGGGGGAAGGAATTGGCTGTGCTCCCAGCTGTAACTTGGGAATAGCAGAGAGACCCTTCTCTCTTTTCAAAAACAGAACCACCACATACCTGAAACTGAGAAGGTTCTCTCCTACAGATGAGAAGTCAGGTTTTGCTACCCCTGCTTTCTGTTGGTGTTAACCCTTTGTTGCCTGCTCTCCAGCTATTTGAATAAGAAGTGCTTTTTCTAATTATTATTGAAAGTAGATGTTAAAAAAAGACCAAGAGTGCAATCAGATGACAAGAAACCGCATCATAGTCCCCTATAAATCCAATCACATAAATACTGTTCCAGAGGTAAAGCAAGTCATGTGTAGCAGTTGATGGCACAAAACTGCAATGACAGTATGTTGTGAATCAAGATATTCTGTATGGTGAGCAACCAAATGCTTCTTAGGTCAAGTACCAAATGGTAGCTGTAGATAATATTCTTTAGTAAATGAATAAATATTAAATAGATTAGCCACTGGTTATCAATTATTATCCAATAATAATCAAGCAATTAAAGCTTTACTTTTGGAAAAATTGAAGAACTGAGAGAATTTTGCGAACTGCAGAAAGTATTGTTTTTCAAAACAATCCAGTTCCGCCCAGACATTTTACAGCACCCTAAGCCAGATCACCTTCCCACAGCAAAAGCAATACTCAGTCGGCACTTATGAGCTGTGCCATCTTTTGTAAATAAACATTATTGACCCTAGGGCTGAGTACCTCTGAGCATATGCTGACTTCATTGTCCCCCAAGAGGAATGAATAATTTCAAAAAATAATGGATGTGAGGGGGAAATGTTTCTTGGCATATCTAGGATGGAAAAAAACTAATATTCCATGTCTTGCCTTCAACTTGCCTACTTAAAGTGCTATAAAAAATGGACCTTCATGTGTTGCTTGCATGGAGCCAAGCAGTCATTCAACTGAAGGCATGAGTTCTCTACTATCTGGGGGTTCTGCTTTGGACAGATCTATGAGACCACTACAAAGCCTTGTGAAATGCATCATGCAAGATGATGTCAGCCACCACCTTGTTTTGTCTCTTAAGGGTCAAAGCTGCCTGAAGCAGCATGTGTTGGCATTTGCAGCACAAAGCTTTTACATGAGACTCTTATGGGTCATGGGTTCAAGCCCCATGTTGGGCAAAAGAATCCTGCATTGCAGGGAGCTGGACTAGGTGACCTATGTGGCCGCTCTCCACTTGCAGTTCTATGATTCTGTGTTTGCTAGACTACCAGCCCCACATCTTTTTTGTGTACACTATGACAATACTCTTGCACATTGAAGTTCAAAAACAGCCTAGCTGGAATCTTTCCTGACTTGGCATTCCAAACTGTAGTATCTAGGCAATATGGTAAAATTCTAGTCTAGATAAGTATTAGTTTGATAACTTTGTGTTTCCTTCCTAATCCTTGTGCTGCTGTTCCTCTTCAGAGGCTGAAAAGGATAGATGGTCTCTAGAAAGGCCCCCTGACCCCAGTAGAGCTGGGGAAAGAAAGCCTTCATTTCTGCATTTGCTATAAGATGACACCATGATGAACTAATTCTATATAGAAGTCATAAACTCCTTTGTATATCTGACAAGATTAAACCACTATAAAATAATAAGCAGTCACCTGATCTTCATATAAACCTACCAGGCCTAAATGGGTAATGCTTGGTCACCTTTCAACTGTATAGTAGAAACAGAGTTAGTTTGAAATCCCTCCCATAAACAGGCCCCACCTTTACTGCAATGTAATGTTTCAAACCCTCTGGCACTCAATTTACTAATGGAAGCCTCCATGTAATAATTCACTTTGGAAACTGAATTCTCCAGGACCCTTCCCACTACCTCCCAGCTTACTTCATACTTTTGTGACAAGACCTGCATTCTTCAAAAGTGACCCAACATAGCTAACCTTGCTAGCAAAGTCTGCCTTTGAAACCAAAACACTAAGCCTACCCCAGGCCTCTTCAAGAACACCTAGGTGCCCACCTACCACCATCCCTTAAAAAAGAAACAAAAAAACCCCCAATCTGGTCCAGCTTTCCTAAACCCTCCATCTTTTCCATCAGTCCCTCTATACAGGCCTTCCTTTCAGCGTTCCTTAAGTGTGTCCCCAAGCCTCACAATCTTTCCTCTCCTCAAAAATTCAGCCGCATTCTTAAGCCCTCCGTTACCCTAATCCCTCGGGTTTGTTTTTTAAAAAAAGCATCCTCTCTCTTTCGATATCAACCCCACATAACAGAAGCTCACACCTTAAAAAACAACACACACACACACACACCAAAAGACCCACCCCGAAAAGGAAAGGTATGACTGGCCTGCCCCTCTTTCCTCCCCATACATCCCGCAGAATCCTCAGCTCTCAAAATGTATGCCTTCCCTGGTCCTCCCAGTTACCTAAACCCATTTCGCAGATATTCTGGGGTTGCCAGCGGGTTCCATATACACCACAGCCTCCGCTCTCCCTTTCGCCATAGAGCTTCCCTTTCCGATTATTCCTGCCCCCCCCCGCGCCCGCCATCCCCCTCCTCTTCCTACCACAGCAACCAGCAACAGTCATCACCAACTCGCCCCCCCACCGCATCCCCCCATCCTCTCCCCGTTCTTTCCCTCCTCACCATGAACTTGAGGGCCTTCTCCTGCACCACCGCCTCGGCGGGGTCCATAGCCCCCCCGATCCGCCTCTGCTGTGGCTGCTGCTCCCCCGCCAGCTCCGGGCCTCAGCCGGGGCCTGGCCGCCCCCCACCCCTTCCCTTCTCCCTCCCTCAACGCAAGGCCGCAGCCACCGCAGAGTCAGGCGAGAAACCTCCGTTTTCCTCCGGCTCAGGTAAGTGGGAAATGTAGTCCCCGGCCGTTCTCCCGAGAAGTGCCCGAGTGGACATCGCGGACTACAATTCCCAATAAGCCCCGCGCACAGGGAGACGGCGCGCCCGGTGCCGTTGCTTCCGAAGGCAGCGAGAAGAAGGGGGAAGTGGCGGCGCGCTCGGGTGGGCCGAGCTGGGCTGGGTTAAGGGGAAGAGGGAGCAGGGAAGAACGGCTGCCTCTCCCAGCTGGCGGGAGAAGGGGCTGATGGAAGCTGTAGTTTCCGAAGGGGCTGCGCTGGGCTGCAGCGGGGACGAGTCGCAGCTGCTTTTCCCTTTTCCTTGTCAATCTGGGAAGCGAGAGCATAGGGTTGCAGCACGATATGCAAAAGGTATCGCTGCTTATTGAGACATTGCTGTGATTTTAGGAGTGGAAGTTTGCAGGTTTCCAGATCTCAGCAAGGTGTGCAGCTTATCCGAAATAGGAACCAAAGAACTGTGCGGTCGGAAGAGCCAAAGAGTCATCTAGTCCACACACCCCTGCATTGCAATTTTTGACTGATAGCATCATACTTTCGTAATAAGGGATAGGGCTGCTGGGGCCAGTGTCCACAGAGGTCAGATCCTTTGGGCAGCTGCTGAGGCTCCAGCATTCCCGGGGTGGGATTGGGGGCACCATACACTTAAAGCACCGCTATATCACTTTTAACAGCCATGTGTTCCCCAAAGAGTCCTGGAAACTGGGCAGAAGAATGTCATCTCTTCCAGCTTCCCCCTTCAGCTGTATGTATTTTACAGGGGAGAAAAAGTAATTGCATTTTCTTCCAAGGGAGGATCAGTGGCTTTGTGAGCACCAGGGGAAGACCTCAAGGGCACCTTTGTGCCCGCGGTCACCATATTGGCAACCCCTGATATAATACATTTCTGGAATACATGCTGCTTTGCAGCATTATATTACTGAATGCTAAACACTGGAGAGAAGGGGTTTAAAAACTTTGTGGGGCTTTGTGCCCTACGTTTATAATAGGGATTGCATCTGACTGGGAAAAGCCTGACTAGTTATTTTGCTTGTTTTGTTTTCAGTCTTATTGCCAAGATACAGCTCTTCCTACCACTACCCCAATTCATTTTAAAGGTATATAGCAGGAACACCTAGCTTCCAGATGTTGTTGGGCTTCAACTCCCATCAGCCCCAGGCAAAATGGCCAATGATCAGGGATGATGGAAGCTGTAGTCCAACAGTATTTGGATGGCCACAGTTTTGCTGCACCTGCTATACAGTATAGACATTTTGTGGATAGATAGCTTTTGGCCATGGCTCTGTTCTTCATGTGGCAAAATCAACTGGGCTCCACAAAGCACTAGCTCTGGGCTCCACCCCAGACAGCAGATGTTTTGATTTCAGGAGATGGTAACCATAGATTAGAAGCATTGTGAAATATGAAATATACGGTGCAGTTAGGTTTTTTGTTATTAGTACCCATACTCTTCTTAGACTATTGGACTTCATGTGAGTTTGCATTATTGTATTATTAGTGTTATTGTTAGGTTTGCAGCATGACAGAAGATGGCACTCGACAGAAAATGATAACCCATTTAACAAAAATGTGCAGGTCCCTGCCCTGAGGCGATTACAATTTAAATTTCAGCAACGGGATACAGCAGAGGAGGGTAAGGAGAAAGAAAGTCAAGTTTAGCCAAAGGAGAGAGCAGAAATGACAGTATCACAGAAAGGAGGGGTGACTGTAAGCAAATTCAGATACTCATACCTTAACTTTGTTTCATCTGGCAGGTGCATCTAGAGAGGGCCTGGATACAAATCTTAACACAGCTATGTACTAATTGACTGGCCTTGGGCATGTTGCTATCTTTCAGCCTCAGCCCATCTGTCAAATTAGAGAAAAAATGACATGCTGCAGGAGTTAGTTATGACAATGAACAAGATAGACTGTAATGCACACTGTTGGGTAAAAATGTTAAATAATACTACAATAAATAGCCTCCCAAAATCCTTACAGTCTGGTTAATCTATTTTAAGTTGCTATCAGTTTACCCTCTGAGTTTCAAAACTGTGATCATGTTCATCCAAGACTCAATCTTATTTGTGGTTTTTGTGTGTGTGACATTTCTATTCCTCATATCATCTAAGTCCCCCTGGCAGTTTAGAAATGGACCTTGTAGCAGTGGAACATTTTTGAAGATCAGTTGTTAACTTATATCAGTTTAAGTAAATTAATTGAGAGCAAGTCTAGTGGCTAGGAGCATGACCCAGTCACCCTTCACATCCTTTCCACCCCTTTCCACCCCTTTCCATATATAGGATTGTTCTTCTGCCAAGCACCTCCATCGCCATAGCGGTCATCCAGCTGGATGCCTGCCTCCTTCCCCCATCTCCTCTCTTTCTTTCATGGAAACATTCCTGCAGGGCAGTTGGTGGTAGAAGGGAGAGGGAGCAGTCCAGATGGCATGTGCTCTGATGTGGGCCACAGTTTTCACCCAACAGCTTGCATAGGCGACTGAATTTGATTTCTAGAGTGTCAGCTGGGAGGCCCCTGGTTCAAATCTCAACCATGAACTCACTAGGTAGGCTAGGCTTTGTCAAGCTCCTGTCTCTCAGCCTCAGTCTCTCATCTGCATAATGAGGATAATATAACTGGTTTATCTTACCAGTTATTATAAGGTTAATTATTTCGTGTATATGAGGCACTTTCAAGACTTAAAAATTGTTGTGCAAAGAAGCCAAAGAAGAAGTTTTTCTTATGGCACATATACCACAGAGAAGCTACAGAGAAAGTATTCTCACCTTTCCAAAATCTTCTTAAGAATTCCAGGCCTCAGGTTGGAAGACCTGCTCCTTCTCCAGAGAAGTGGAATATATGCTTCTGTCTAGAAGCAGCTGTAACTGGTCGGAATCGCTTGCGGTAGTGCTGAAATGTTCACATGGAACATCTGTGACAAGAAGCATCCTTGAGTTAATCTGGGTATATCTCTGCAGTGACCGGCAAATATGTTTTGTATAAGCAGATACTTCTATCACAGATTCAGAGATGGGGATAGTATAATTTATAAAGCCATCCACACCCTGGGATTTCATAACCTTTCAGATTAACTCTCCCTGCTTTCATCTTTGGGGAAGTGAAAACAAGACCATTTTCCAAGATGGGCCTGCATCTTTGGAACACCCTGCTTCCCCAAGAGAAGTTGCTAAGCATGTTGTTAAATTATCTTGCTTGTGCAGATAAGGATGTGGGTGGTGCGGTGGTCTAAACCACTGAGCCTCTTTGGCTTGATCGGAAGGTCAGTGGTTCGAATCCATGCGAGGGGGTCAGCTCCTGTTACTCTGTCCCAGCTTCTGCCAACCTAGTTTGAAAGCATACCAGCATGAGTAGATAAATAGGTACCACTGTGGCGGAAAGATAAACAGCGTTTCCGTGCACTCTGGCTTCAAAACATAGGGCTAGTTTGCCACTTGCATTTTTCAATCATCTGTGCAACTCAAGAGCAGGCTATTCACTCCTACAATTGTCCCAGGAGAAATCCATGTAATGTCATTGTCTTGGTGAATTTTGCAATAGAATATCACTCTGCCTCCAAGACTTTATCAGCCAGTGTCATCCCTGGGGGTGAATTCAATGTCAATAGGTAGTGGCAATAATCAATTTAACAAGGAATACTGGCCACTTGATTTTCAATGAAGAGTACCACGTTTCTCACCCTTGTTATGCCTCTTGTTTTTACATTTCTAGTGACTCTTTGGGGAATCTGTAGAATTAACCCTTGAAATAATGGGGATCTTCCATAATTTCAGTTCCTTTGGGCATTATTGCCCGAATTATAACACTTTAAATAATAAGAACGATGTGTTTAAATTAAATTTGCAGGGCTGGCAGCTGCATACATTCAGACTTATTACTATACTTACAGACAGCTTCTTGGGCTAATTCTTTCCAGACTGAAATGAGAAATGAAGGGAGTAGTTTGTGGTGGAAGAAGAAGTTAATAGGATAGTTTCTTGCAATGCTTATTGTGAGGGGGATGTGCTAATTGTTCTGCACATGTAGTCCGTACTAACCATAAGATATAGGGCTTTCTGGATTATAAAGAAGGCAAATTATTTAATAATGTGGGTGATTTGAATAAACTGGAGGGGGATACATGTCACTTTCACTTTTCAAGACACAGCATAAAGATAGAAGAAAAATGCAAATTGAAGGGACAAGCGTAAATGTAATGGGAGAAAAGAAGACGGAATGGACTCTGATGACAGGGAGGTTATGGTTATGAAACTATTAGGGCTTTAATGTTTAGAAATGGAGTTTAAGGAGGTGAGTACTGTACAGTGTAAGAGGTTCAATGTTACCAACTTGAATCCTGTTTTTCAGCTATATCATAAACACTGTGCAGTTTCTTGCTCTTCTATGAATATCCCTTGACCTTGTTACAGAACGCCATCTCCAAAATCTGCTAGAATCCTTGAGAGTCAGTATACCAGAGAAACTAAGAGGCTGAGCTGTAAACTTCAGCAGGTCTGAATGTGCCATGATTCAGTAGCTTTCGACACACCACTCATTATCAAGCTCACACACATACAACACAGAATTGGCAATACCTTGCTGTTGTTGTTGTTTAGTTGTTTAGTCGTGTCCGACTCTTCGTGACCCCATGGACCAGAGCACGTCAGGCTCTTCCACTGCCTCCCGCAGTTTGGTCAAAACCCAGGGTAGAAATACCTACCCTACATCAAAGACCATGTGCACATCTGCAAACCAGAGAATGTATTGTGGGTCACACACACACACTCCCCCCCCCACCTTACGACCTTTTCTATTGGCTGTAATGGAATGTTTAATTTAAGCCATGGAGAGGGGACCCTGTTGATGCTAGAGAAGGCCTCTATAGGTGCATGGGCACCCACCCCTGGGTGCTATGCTGGTAACCCCTATCTGAAGCCAGATAGAGCTCTGCATGTCAAAACAAGCACCTTGAACTTGAGTGGCTGCTTTTCTTGTTTGCATTGTGCATGGATGATAATGGGCAGCCTTATGTGGAAATATTTGGGATTTCCAATGAGGGCAGCAGGTGTGCACAACTGACTGCAGCCCTGGCTGTCATGTGATGAGGGAGTCTCCCCCACCCCACATGGAGTATTGTTTGGGTGGGATATTATAGAAGAGTGTAGGGTATTTAATATTTAGATGACCAAATGGGAGTGAATGAAGCAACATGGAAATGGCAGGAAAGGGGGGAATGCTTTGCTTTCTTTTAAAATGGAGCACAGGAAGAAGAAAGAAGCCAGCTCAGTCCAACAACTCAAAAAACAACCCCAACAAGTCCCTTAGAGCCAGAAGAGGCTTTTTAAAGCCTCATGAATATTTAGCTTGTCCTCATGTAAAATATATGACTTTGTGTAAGGATCAGGCGAAGGAGGTGCATGATTTTTTTCTGATTTATGGGCCCAGTGACGGATTATTCATAGCAGAGCAGCTGTGTGGAAAGATTCATCCACTGCAAAATGTGATTGTACATCAGGCAGTCTGAGGGAACGGAGCTATGACTAATGGCTACTTTACATATAAATGAGAAGGTTTGCGCTAGGAACTGTTAAAAAAAATATAGTCGCTCTCACTGACAGGGCCTGGCCTCTCTGATCTGCACGAGGCACAGGGGCCAGGAGGAAGGAAAGATCACATGATGAAGGGCAGGGTTGTTTTTTTAAAAAAAAAACCAACATGCTTCCTAAATAAATAAATAAGGTCTGCCTGACCTCCTCAGAAGCTGCCACGTTGCTAACAAATTAGGGACAGAGCCGGTCACTTCTTTTGGTAATGTGCTCCAGAAGGTGCTCAGCTGTGGAGGAATGCAGAGCTGGCTGGCCCCCTTTCTCGCCAGAGCAAGGAGCCGCAACCACATGGAGCTATATTTACAATTTACGCACTGCAGGAATTGTGCTCACCAGGTAAGCAGCCCTAGTTGTTCATAGGAAGCTGCCTTAAACTGAACCAGACCACTGGTCCATCTAGGTCAGTACTGTCTACACTGACTGGCAGCCACTCTCCAGGGTTTCGGGGCTAGGTTCTCTTCTACCCTATCTGGAGATGCCAAGGACTGAACCTGGGACCTTCTGCATGGTAAGCGCGTGCTCTGCCACTGAGCTGTAGCCCTTTCCCTTCAGGTGGGAGGTGAGAAGGTGTGGAAGAAGAAATGGTGGCAGCAGAGAAGAATATACTAAGAACTTAGTATGCTGTGTTGGTTAGAGCATTTAACCTGGCCTGAAAAGCCCTGGGTTAAAATCCCCACTCATTTGTGACCTTGGGCCAGTCACTCTCTCTTAGCCTAACCTACCTCTCAGGGTTGTGATGAAGATAAAGTGGTTTAATATATATCTATGCCAGCCCATATTATGTTGATGGGAAGAGGCAGCTTGTGTTGAGAATAGTGTTTTAAAATAGTGGCTATTCTGGGAGCATTGTAGTGACAATGTGGCTGTGCTTGGGGGTTTAAAATGGATTGGCATAGCACTGGAGCCTATATTGATCAATTGTTTAAATAACTCTTCATGTTCTGAAACCCCTCTTAAGCAGCCTACAAACCTGCCCAGGTTGGACAGAAACCTAATCTCACCAAGCAAGAACAGAGACGGGTCTTCATTTTGGATGGAAACTGAATCTTAAATCCATGGGTGATCCTTCCTCCCTTTTAGCCCCTCTCCCCAATACACTCACGACCCTTTCCACGCTCTTATATTTGATACAAACTGTCTAGACACTGCAGATGTGGGCAGATGTTGGGCCCGTAATTTATAACAACGGCCTCCAGAAGGCAATTCCAATTTGTTTCGCTAATGCTTTAAGTTACAGACGCTGAGATCTCCTGTAAATACTCTTGGCTTGCATATTAACTACCATTCTGGGTTTGCTCAGCAAATGCTAGCTAACTACATCTCTCTTTTAGTCTCCGATGGAGGTTGTAATGCCATACGGTATTACATTGTCAAGCTCAAAATATGGGGACTTGGAGATGTAGACTGCAGCCCACAGGACACTGATATTCACAGGGAGCAGATCTATAGACAGAGAACCCCATGCCTTCTGCACAAAGAATACCATATGGGAGCTTTTGCTTAGCCCCACGCTATTTGTGCTCTGGGGTTCCTCAGGGTTCCATTCTGTTCCACATAGTTTTTAACATCGATATGAAGCTGTTGGGGTAGGTCATCTGGTTCCCGCTCTGTCTCCTCATTCCTTGTATATTAGGTGTGGCTGACCAGGTGCTGGACTGGTGCCTAGAAGCAGCAATGGGCTGGATGATGGCTAATAAACTGAGATTGAGCACTGAAAAGGCAGAGACACTGTTCTGGATGGGAATTGCACTCCCCTTGAAGAAACAGGCGTATAGCTTGAGGGTACTTCTGGATCCAGGATGGCCATCAGAGGCCCAAGTGGCCACAGTGGCTCAAGGTGCCTATTCCCAGCCCAAGCTAATTTGCCAGCTGTTGCTGTTCCTGGACCAGGACAACCTTCCAACTGTGATCGACTTGCCACTGTGATCCACGCCCTGGTAATCTCATGTTTAGATTACAGCAATGGAATGGGGCAATCCTTGAAGATGGTCCAGAAGTTGCAGTTGGTGCAGAATGCTGCTGCTTGGTTACTGAGTTGCACACCAAGTCAGAATCGTATTTCATCTATTCTTTGTGATCTGCCTTGTCTGCCTGTTTGCTTCTGAACCCAAGGTAAGGTTTGTAATGCCTATGTATAAGACCCTAAAAAGTTTGGGGCCCAAATGCTTGCAGGAATGCATATCCCAGTATATGCTAACCTAGCTATTACACTTCTAGTCCCACCACTGGACAATGCACAATACATGGTGACCAGAGAAAAGGCTTTTTCTGTAGTGGTGCCCTGTTTATGGAATCGCCTACCATTGGAAATGTGTCATGTGTCAACAATAGATCAATTTCTTTACCATCCTCAGATGCACCTGTGTATCCTGGTGCTTAAGAACCTGTGATACCCGTTTTCTGAATAGTCCGTATCATATGTGCTATTCTATGGTGGCTAGGAATCTTTTAACCGCCACTTTATTTTTATAACCTGTATATTTTAATAGCATTTGCTTAATTGGGTGCTGTATTTTATTGTTTTACAGTGGAAACTGCTCTGTGATTGCTATCATCATGAATTAAATATTTTTGGAATATTGCATGCAGTGGAGCTTTAGGAGTAGAAACAGAATCAGAGTCGCAAACATACATATTACAGCAGGACTTATTCTGATGTTCCTGCTAGTGTTCATTACCCAATCAAGCTTCAAATCTGGATTTTGTAGCGTGGCCACGTGGTTCCCTATCCCTGTGAAAGACTCGCAAACCATGTCAGAAAGAAAGGTGGTGATCCAATTGTGTCTCTTGGTCCCTCGCTGCAACTTGTCTGTGCCTTATTCTCTGCCTATTGAGAAGCAGCATATTCTCCAAACTGTCCCTTGAGTATGTAAGAGCCATCCTATAATTTACTCTATGCCTAGATTCCCTGCACCACTGTGGGAGTTGTGATTCATGCATTTGCCACAAGCCTTTTGTGCTTCCCTAATGTTTTCCTGGGAACGGAAATCTCTCATGTTTGGGTGGGAGTCTAACACATCTCTGATACATCTGTGGCATTTTTTCAAAGCATGACTGCTGGCATTTTGGCATGTAGCCGTGGAATGTGTGGGCTCTTTGACAACAGTACTGTGTTTTAACGTTCATGTTCTGTGTATTGCACTGCTGCAAGGAGAAGTCCTGGTCTGGGCATTGTGGATGTCAGCACTCCCACAGCCTTTCCACACTTAAACACCACCCGCCTCTGAGCTGTAGAAGAAAGCAAAACTGCACTATTTGTGTCCTTTGAACAGATGCAACATCAGAGCTGTATACCAGTGCTGGAACAAGGTGAGAGACTAACCATATTGTGGAAGCATAAGGACAGTGAGAGCCCAATTCTATGCATATTTATTTGGAAACAAATCACATTTAGTTCGTTGGGATTTGCTTTCTAGTAAATACACTATATTCCTCACACTTCACTTGACAGCATCTCACATTAATTTTTGTAGAGATGCAAATGCCTCCTGTATGAATCACATCTGTGGCTAAAATACAAATGAAATGAAAGATATTACACAGCTATATCACCAAGAGATGTGTGTTAAGATTCCAGAAGTAGCGGTCAAGTTATCTTTTGCCATAATTAGTAGTATTCTCTCATATCATCATAGGTTGCGTGACTCACCTGAGGCTATCTAGGGTGCCACTTTAGTTAGTCATGGCTTCCCCCAAAGAGTCCTGGGAATTATAGTTTGCTAAGGGTGCTGAGAGTTTTTAGGAGAAATTACAGTTCCTAGGATTCTTTGGGGTTAGCCAAGACTGTAAGCAATATAGGAAAAGGTAAAGGGACCCCTGACCATTAGGTCCAGTCGTGGCCAACTCTGGGGTTGCGACACTCATCTTGCTTTATTGGCCAAGGGAGCTGGCATACAGCTTCTGGGTCATGTGGCCAACATGACTAAGCCGCTTCTGGCAAACCAGAGCAGCGCACGGAAATGCAGTTTACCTTCCCGCCAGAGCGGTTCCTATTTATCTACTTGCCCTTTGACGGGTTTTCAAACTGCTAGGTTGGCAGGAGCAGGGACCGAGCAACGGGAGCTCACCCCGTCGTGGGGATTCAAACCGGTGACCTTCTGATCGGCAAGCCCTAGGCTCTGTGGTTTAACCCACAGCACCACCCGCACCCCGTAAGCAATATAAGAGTGCTTTAAATGTATGGTGTGGATGTAATGTATGGTGTGGAGTTTTTACAAGGTCACTTGGGAAATGATGCTCACACCCCGATCCTGAAGGCCTATTCATTGATTTTGGTGGAAGCCCTTCCAAGTACAGTGGCAATAGCGGAGAAAGGTGGGTGCGGCCCATCCTGGGCACCATCCCTGAGGGGGTGGTGACATCGCCGCTGGCCGGAACAGCTAGCTCCGCCTCTGTACAACAGTACCTCAGTTCTTGAACGTAATTCATTCTGAAAGACCGTTTGACTTCTGAAATGTTTGACAACCGAGGCGCAATGGTCGGTTGGCAAGTTCCATTGAGAAAATGGAGAAACGCACCTCGGAAGCTGTTCAACTTCTGAGGCGCGTTTGAAAGCGGAAACATTCACTTCCTGATTTTCAGTGTTCGAAAACCGGAACATTCGGCTTCCGAAGCGTTCGATAACCGAGGTACCACTGTATATAAATGGTCCTAATCCTACTTACTAGGAAATAAGTTCCATTAAACTCACCAAGCATGTTTGGGAACAGGCTGCAAGTATGTTTAAGATTACAGGCCTGATGCATATATCGGCCTTCGCAGTTGCTAATTCAGGATGAAGGGATTACGTAAAACTAATTGAGTGCATATGATCCTCATACTGTAGGGTGATGAAGCAGGCTGCTGCTCACCTTATCTGTTTACGCTAGGAATAAACCCTTTGGTTGCTAAAACAAAAGGTTGCAACAGATAACTTTCCTTGTGTGGATTTAATACTCTTGCCAAATTTGGAATCCAGGTTTGGTTACCTGTGTCAGTGCATGAAAGCATTAAAAAGCAAAATGTAACAGAAATCCATTTTAAAAGCCTGAAATGGCCCATTCTTCTACCACCATGAAGCAATAAAAGAAAGCCAGGGTTCAAAATGTCTTTCACTGTTAGTGGAAGGCATCATCAGTTAATTCGAAATGTTATATCCAAGCTCATAGCATCTAAGTAATTTTTCAGTCGCAAAGCTGCCATTGCGTAGGAATGAAATCAGGGAGAAAAAAATGCCTCCTCAATTCATTAGGGGCTGTACAAGATGTGTCATCAAAAAGCAATGAGAAGAAGATGTGCCAGACTGCGGAAACAGGAGATAGATGATAATTTACTAGGTCAGAAATGTGCTATGATGAACAATGGAGGCGGAGAATGAAACCTTGAAATATAAAAGAAGCCAAAGTGATCCAGTGAAAATAGCTTCCCTTTGAGTCCGAGAAACCTGAGTGCAAAGGCTTATTCAGTTACGAACTCATTGGGTGGCCTGCATTTATTTTTCAATCAAAAACATTTTTTTAAAAGGATTTCCATCCTGTTCCAAAGACCTTTCCTGTTGCTAAAGGACTTGTAATCCAGGTCAGATACTAATAGGAGAAGAAAGACTAAAAAAGTGGCAACAAAAAAATATGTGGCAGGCAGTTTCAATTATTGTTTATTTATTCACTACATTTTAAAGCCACCTTTCCTTCAATGCACTCAGATCAGTTGGCAATACAAAAAGGATACCTTATAGTCTAATAGACATGATACACAAATGGAAAGCAAGAGAAGAGAAAACAAGCAAATTCAGGTACCTAAAGAGCTATGGCAGGTATTGCCCTCTTCAGACGGGGTATGATTGATTCTGGGACCAATTGATCTGTTATCTTTTATTAGATTTTTTAATATATCCTGTCCTATCTTGAAGGCCCAGAGCAGACTGTAGTGGTTATTTTAAAAAGTTAACAGAACAGAAAATATACATAACAAACATAAATAGCTGTCTCCCCATGGCCTTTTGCAGTTAGCACCTCTCTTTCGGTTCCAGCTTGTCTCAGTTTCTAATCTGAAAAATGGGAATATTGGTGTTTTAGGGCCTTTCTGCACAACATGGTGAACAATAAATGCTCACTTGTTTCCCATTTGACATGCGCCATTCAAATAGCTCCCCTAGGGGATGAGTGGTTTGAAGTCTTGTAACCCTACATGCCTATAGTACTGCCATTTTTGGGATTAAAAATCATTTTGTTAGAGAGGAGTGTACTCCTCCAGTGTACTATTCATATGCAGGGAAAATAATTAAGGCTCACATCCTACACAGATTTACTTGAGAGTAAGCTTCACTGAACTCGTTCTCAGCAAGGCTGCAAGCCTAACCCCATGCACCTGGGAGTAAACTCCACTGAATTCAATGAGTAGACACAATTAGGCTTGTGCTATAAGCATGTATAGATTGTACTAGCCTTGTAGCTATTCACCTGTTTTAAAAAATGCAATTGGCTATCTGTCCTGCGTGAACCTTTAGCTTGATTTTGCTCTAATTCTTTGGAGGCTGTCCACTTCTTCCCTGTACAACTTTCACTGGGAAACACAGCTCTAGCCTGTCCCTTGTCAGGGGGAGAGTGACTTACATACACTGAGAAGGGATTGTGAAATCAATGTGACAGAAGAGGCCCCTAAACACAAGTAGCCTGACATGTTTGAAGTTAATTAAATACTTTTCATGTAACCAATCAATAATTGCCAAATGCTCATCAAATATGGCAATGACTTTCTCATTCACTGGTCAAAAACCGAACAGAAACCGCGACCAGATTTAATCCTTATTGAGCTATTGGCTGGAATTGTGTTGTGCCTGAACATTTCCTCTATAAAGTAGATAGGCTAGAAACTTATTTTTTTGTTTTTTAAATAAAAGCTGAAAATTCAAAGAAGGGGCATGGAACAAATATTCTAGAGAGGTTTGTCTGCCTCAGCCTCCCCTTGGCTACAGCACTGCATCTATTCAGATTGTATAAAATCTCTTAAATATAAGAGGGATATTATGATTTCATTGCTGTAAAGGACTTTGGGGCATATTCAGATATATGAGAGACATCTAATATAATACTTGTGCAGAAGAGAGATTTTTGACAGGTGCCCCTTGTTGAGCAGAGGTGAGAAAAACGGAGCCTGCTAAAATTCCCTCTGCTACACAAAAGTTAAATGTACAGGAATCCTGCCCTCACCACTGTATCTAGTATCACCCTACATGTGGCGGCTAGAATGCCCTTGTAGCATGCTGTCCATGTTTATATGGAAAGGACCTTACAGGTGACACTACTGTTGCAGGATGAACGGAGAAAAAAATTGTAAAGGTCTTCACTATGATTAAAATTATAGGGCCACAGTTGTAATAGCGAAATTTGGCTGATTTGCATCCTGCCATAATAGCAAATTGGGGGGTGGGCAGTAAGTTCTACAGCTTATAAAAATGTTCAACAGACTGGTTTGAAACTTGGCGGTATAGGAGAGGTCCATTGGTTCAGGCTGAATTTGGGGCGATATTTACTGCCAGTTGGGCACTTGTAAAGTGGAATGGTTGTGGCCTTTTAACAGCTGTAATTTCCCAACATTCTGGAGCTTGTGTGAACATGGGAAGTCCTTAAGACAACATGTTAAGCTGAAAGGGGTTTCCTCTCCTTAATTAAATGTTTATTACACTTTAAATATGCAGTCATGGGTCCTGAAGCCACTGGGATTGTGGCACGGCTGCCCGTACGAGACATCTGAGGGGAATTTCTTCCTTTTGTGTACATTTTCCTGCATTGGCTTTAATAATCCAGGCAATAAGGCCCAAACCTGCAATGCCTTGATCTCCTCCTTGGAGTCTTGCTCTTTGCAACTTGACCTCCCATGGAGGAGATGGGGCGGTGGGTAAGGGGTTTTTAGAGGAACTTAGCAGGACCCTCTTTCACCCCCTCTCAGCTCACTCATGCTATTTCAATTAAGCGCCACAGAATTTAATCTCCTGCTCTTAATAAAGTTTATTGTTGTCTTGCCAACTCGCCTCCGGACACCAAAATGCTATTACTCTGAACGCAACGGGAAGGGCTATTTTACTGCTGCAAACTTTCTGACTGAAGAGTCAGGGAAGAGAAACTCCCATCCCACAGCAGGCTGCAAGCCATTTGGATCCCGGGAAATTAACGGCAAGGAAATGTGCAGAAGGCTGCAGGAGTGAGCCAGAGGGCAGAAGGGTACTGCAAAGGCACACGCATCCCCGTGCCATGATGCAAGTGCGCAGCCAGAGAAAGACACACACTCCAGAATGCATGCAAATGTTTCCTCCTGCCATCACATCATGTCCCAATACACAGCCATGGAAGCAAACTCGCTGCAAGGATATGTCATGAGAATGAGAAGATATTCAAGTGCAGCTCCCTCCACAGATGTCAATGCAAGGCTAGAGCCTGTTTTGAGGTTTGATAGCTAACATGCCCCACTCCATCAGTGCCTGTTCCTACCCTGCTGGAATAGATGCTTTCTGCAGGATTCTCCTTTCTTGTGGGGCAGGGCACACTATCTCCCTGCTCTGATTGGGATGAGCCATTAATCTCAATTCATTTGAGGAAATTCCCAACACTTCCTCAGAAGATGGAGGCAGGCAACTGCTTACTTCTTTGAGTGCTTCCACCCAGCAGCTTATTGTGGAAGCTTTCCATAGCGTCTGCACTACTTCATTCTCTTCAAAATGCCACCTCACATTTCCTTCCATTTTATCCAAATGTATGTTGCCAGCGTTGTTTTGTAAAAAAACAAAACAAGCAACTTTATGGGGGGTGGTGTGGTGAAAAAGGCAAATCTAGAATAAATGAGGGGAGGGGGAATATGGGGTGGCATTTTGAAGATGACAGTGTCACCGGGATGCTGCACAAAATGCTTGTGTGTGAGCAGCACCAAGTACACAATGAACTGCTGCATAGAAGCATCCTTGATCACTTTCACAACACCTCTCTGATAATAGTTACACAGGTTATATATAACGGATAGGTTATAGCTGTATTGTGGGCTAAAATTTACCATGCCCTCACAAATGCGAGAAAGCAAGGTGGGGGTAGTTATGCCTGTTTCGTCATAACAAAATCTGCTTCCTTTTTTGTTTGAGTGGAGCATTTCAAGTTCTATCTTTATATTTGGGGTGCAAGGGGAAAGTATATTTCTCTGGTCCTTCCCCTCTCTTACTGTTTATTCAGAAAAGAACATGGACCAGGGGAACATACTTTCCCCAACATCCCAAATAGAAGCAGCAAATTGCTTGCTGCTTTTAAACTTCATTTGCTTCTTTCTGGATTTGCTGTTAAGTGTTACACACACACACACACACACACACACCAAGTATTTATTTATACTTTCTGGACACCACATGAGCTTTTGTGACATGTCTCAGTGATACTGAGACCCGCCACCAAGTCGCTAGACAACCCTATACCTGGATGTCGGATAGGTGTTTTTGTTTGCTTGCTTGCATCATTCTCACAACAAAGAGGTTCTCTGAATCACTTGACAGAAATGCAAAGCACTGTTGCTGTTTTTCCAGGCCAACACAAACCTTCTAGACATTCTGAATTTTATTGCAGTGTCCAAATCCATCATTCATATGACCTGTTCTCTCTACCCTGTTACCAGCCACCTTTCATTGATATGTTATTGGTAGCTATTTTATATCCCGTAATTGTAGTAAGATCATGTTCTTAAGTTGAACGTTGCCTTGCTAGACTTTAGAAGAAAGTGTGGTTTGTGAAAATAGCGAAACAAAATGAAACGAACAACGTTGACCTGGTCAGGAACTGTGGAGGATGGAGAAAGCGTCTGTCCATGCTGTTCATGGTTGTGTGAACTGCCTGCCCCCCAATCATATGTGCTAGCAAAGACACCCTTTTGCACATATCTGTGTGTGCACGGGCACCTTCCATTTGCCTGCCCATCCCCTGTGATGAACTCTCACATCCGCTTCCCCTCACCCCACCAGCCCCAAGTAGCATCTATAAAACCTGGCTTTTCCCTCCGCCCGCCTCCCCTCTGCAGGCCCCTGCTCAGCAAAGCAGGCCCCGCTTTCCTCAGCTCTCCTCTGCCTGACAGATGCCTCAGAGCCCGGGGCCGCAGTTAAGGTGACAAGATGCAGCCATTCTTTATGAACATTTCATTCCCGCTCGCTACACGACGTAAATTAGATTGGTGTGTTACATTCGGGCGAGAAGCAAGCGATGTCACCGCTGCGCCGGCCCATTGGATGGAGAGGCTAATCCTGCCGTGAATTTCATTACTGCTTTTATACCCTCGGAATTAGCCGGGCGGCGGTGAGCCTGATTGCCTTTCGCTGGGGGTTTGCTGGGGAGCTGAACGGATGCCACTTCCGACGGGGAGTGACCCTAGCTCCCCAGCCACGTGGATCCCGGGGCCTGGCCTCTCTTTTTGGCGGGGTGCGGTGGGGGTGGCAGGTTTTATATCCAACCTCCCCTCCCACCCACATCACCCGCTGCCCTGTAATGGAAGGGGGAATGGAGGCCCTCTGTGAGAAACGGCCGAGGCCTAGACAGCAGTAATTGCTCCCTGTGGGGTGCAATATGTCAGTGGCTCCTCTACCTTGCACACTTGCAGTCTTTAACTCTGAAAACACTTTCTCCGCTCCTTGATTGTTTCTCAATTACACCTTGGGCCCAGCATGGTAATTTGGCTCAAAATGCTCCGCTTGAGAGGGGGAAGTCTCGTCTCTTGAGACGCTGAGGTCTCCACATGGACTGCAGCTTCTGTCACACGGGTGGTGGACACCAAAAGATGGTTCAGCAGGGGAATAAAAATGAGTAAAGTAAGACTGTGTATGGTGAGGGCACTTACGGCCTTACTCCAGTAATTAGGAGGCTGTTGCCCCCCTCCTCCATTTCCTTCTTGACTCCTGGCTCCCTTTCTGACATTCTCCTCCTGCCTCAGCCCCTGCCTTCTATACTATTTCTTCAGCTGTGCCATTTTCCAGGCTCTCTTACCTTACATACGCAAGGAGGCTTTTTCTTGCAAGCAGGCTATTGCTCCAAAAAGCAAGCAAACAAACAAACAAAATGAAAACAGGAAAGGTTTCCAGCCACCAGAGTAGGAAAGTCTTGCTCATTCCTTCCTGAGCTAGCCAACAAAACTAAATACCTGTCACCTCCAGAACAGGTTGGCTACTTCCCCTGTGAGACCTTCTGGATGTGGCTAGAAAACAATTTAGCTGCACTTCTCTCCCTGCCCCTCCTGCTTTCTATGTACATATGGATGATGGCACAGGCACAAAAGATTCCTGTATCGCAGGGGGTTGGACTAGATGACGCTTGTGGTCCCTGCCAACCCTACAAGTATATGATTCTGTGATTTGGTAAGTCACCATGACTTGCAACCTTACGGCAAGAATACCCATGGAGGGTGCAAAATTGTCACAACATTTTCAGGGCAGGGGGGAATACACAAGCAGAATGCACATTTCTTTGTCCTGTTCATAGATATTTCTTGCAAAAACCCTCATAGATCTTTTTCATTCTGACATACTGCTTTTCAAGTGCATTCCTCCACAGGTATTCTTCCATGGATGAAAAACAAACAAATATGGAACGGAGTCCCAGTTCAGGCACTTCTCGAAAGTAATGGCTGTCTAGCAGAACCCAGGGCTGCAGGTGACTGTAAAGTGTGGTCTCAAAGAAAACAATTTACCAGTCACAGCAGATAGACCACTAGGAATGAGCTCCCAGTGTAATGCTGTGCCAAGTACAGCTAATATGATGCATTATTAAAAGGAAATTATGTTCAGGGATGGAAAGTGCTTGCACTGAGGTGCAGAAACAAAGCTGAGAAGTTACTAGAATCATGTGCTCCATTTGCCTGCTCACATTTATGAAAAAGACTTCAAATAATGGGTGCGCAAAGAAAGAACTGTGAGAGTGATTCAAGGCTTCATAAATAACATGCTGCAGCTAATGGCTTATGGCTGCTTGGCATGATATTGCAGCAGCATGGATGTTGCCCAGTAATGCTTCTGTGTGGGAAATGCTCTAGCTACTATGACACATGTAAGGAACTCGCCACATGGGTCAGTGCTCTCAAGTGAAGGATCTTACCCACATCAGCAGTTCCTGTGAAAGTAGAGGGGTGCTGGCATGGAGACGGATTTTTTTCAAACAACAGTACTTAACCACAGTATGAGGTCTTTGCACATGTTATGAAAGCCATTGCCACGTGACGCGATGATGTTCGTTGATGGAAACTGTGACACTGTGATAATATAAGAAGTGTTCCTGAGGCGACAGTCTTTGCATAGTTATGCATAAAGAGAAGCCACTTTCAGTTCAGAACTCACACATGCATAGGCAAGGTTGCAGTTTTAATGGGCAAAATCAGTTCAGTTTGTAAATGAGGGTAAAAGAAGAAATAGAAAAAGAGATGACATAATGGATGCTGGCCAAACTAATATGGAGGAATTAAGTTTCAACACCTGGACAAATTGCAGCTATAAAATACTTATTTATTTGATGAATTTTCATCCCATCCTTCAGGGCTTACTGCCCTTGCAAGGCAGTTTAGAATTTATTTTTATTTTTTTAAGAAAGCATCAAAACACAATACCATAAAACAACAATGCTACAAAATATCATTTCAGAATAAAAAAACCAGTGGTGGTTACAATTTCCCAGCACAGCAGTTAATCCCCACCGTGCAAACACTTCAAATTAGTTGAAAGTGAGCTGGTCTAAAACCCAGCAATGAAGACGTACATCCTTGAGGAGGAAGTTCCAAAGATGTGGGGCCATTACTGAAAAGGCTGTTCCTTGGTACCCACCACCAATGCTGATGTCAGAGTTTGGTCAGGCTTGTTCTGGTGTGGCTGGTCCTTCAGTTAACCTGGTCCCAAGTCATTCAGTGTTTGAAAGGTCAAGATCAGCACCTGAAAATAGTCCTTGAAATGAATAGGCAGCCAGCCTAATTCTATATAAAGAGCTGGTGCTATATGAGATAAAGCATGCTTAACACTGAGGATCATAAATGCTGTGATGGAGTCACTTAGAGAGGTAATGTATATCACTGAAATAATGCTAGACAACATTCAAGTAAGAATGTTTTAGCCAAATAGGTGAGTAAAACCTTGAGAAGATTCCTCTCAGGTTGAATGATTGGGGTTTCTTTCACTCCTTAAATGAATGAATCTAGGCTTCTAGTTTAGCTCATGAAGTGCTAATTGGCATCCATGGCCTGAATGTGGGCCCCAAAGCAATTTTTCTGGCTCTTTGTGGCCCCCCGAAAAATATTTTCCAATTGTAAGAAATAAAGATTCCACATTTTTTTATTCTACACCAGTGTTGTGGAATCTCCAGCCAGCTCACCTAATTAGGCCAGCAAGACCTCCCAATTTGGCCTACCAAGCCATGCCCACCTGCCAATCACTTAACATCATATATGACATCAGGTATGTCAGGTTAAAAGGTTAAAACTGGGTTGGGCTTTTGAAGCGCTGCTGATCAGCTGATCATTTGTGCTTCAGCAGCCCCACATGCAGTCCTTCTTAAGTCCCAATGATCAACTGATGAGTGACATTTCAGAAGCCCCAAATGCTTGCAAAGTGCCCTGCTTGCAGACAGCCCTGCATAGCACTTTGAAGTTCCAACAAACAGCTGATCCTCGGGACTTCAGAGTGCTGTGTCACCTGATATGATTGCGACATCGGTTTATTGTCAGGTGGGTAGGCTTGCCCAGCTGTCAAATTGGGGCCGTAAATGTGGCAGGGGAGATAAGAGATCTGGCCTTCTCGCTGGAGCCATATATATTAGTATGTTAATGCTGGGCCTGAGCACATGTTGAGCACCAGAACAGCGAAGTTCTTTTTTTAAAAAAAGATATTTATTAGAGTTTTTTAAAATATAACAATGAAAAGAATAAAAAATAGAAAAAAACAAAATACAAAATACAATATAAAAACAGTTAAAAACCAAATAAAATTCCATAACATATCTTTCTTACGCTTATTTCCCCAGACCTCCTCATACCTCCCTTCTTTATATTCCACTTCAATTTGTTAGTTCAGCAAATCCTAACCATTAAGCTTTTACCCATTTATAAACCTTCCCCCCCCCCCGTATCTCCTAAAGCATTACAGCTGGAAACCCCTTAGTTTCTATCCAACATCCTTCTAACATTCATTAATTTTACAATATTTCTGTAAATAATCTTTAAATTTCTTCCAGTCTTCTTTCACCAACTCTTCTCCCTGGTCTCGGATTCTGCCAGTCATTTCTGCCAATTCCATATAGTCGCAGAACAGTGAAGTTCTTACAGCTGCACGCTTACTTATGTAGCCAAACACTCACTCCTTGAGACTATGGCAGTTAATAATCTCTTCCCTAAAATACAGAACTATTCCCCCCCCCCTACACAGCTTTGTACTTCAATCTGGAAAGTTTGTTCTGAATACAGGGGCCTGCATTGAAACTGTGCAGAAAGCAGCTCCAAAACTGCAGGAACTCATCATATTACTTCAACAACAACAAATTCCAGAGCATAGATTGGTTTGGGTAACTCTGCCTGCACACTGCACACATCATCCTTAACATTCAATATTTGCTGCTTAATCTCCTCCACATCTGTACTGATGTTTAATGCCCTCTAAATGACAGCTGTGTGCTGAAACACTGAGGGAATAGCCCCAAGAGCTTGGAAAAAACACATAATACCTACAGGCTGGGCCTAATGGAAGTTGGAATCCAACATTTAGATTCTTCTACTGACTTAGACTTCCAACGTGTGAATCAGAGATGGATTTGGAGCAGCGTGACCGGTTCCACCTCACTAGGCACTGAGCCTAGGGGATGCTGCAGTGTGTTACACTAATTCACACAATGATGCAGTGAATTGAGCAAAATGTAAGGCAAGAGGTGTGTGTGTGGGGGGGGGAGACGCAAAATTTGGGCCTTGCACGGAGCACCACTGAAATTTGAAAGACCAAAGTCTGCGTGCGAAGTAACAAGAAAGCATAGAGTGCTTCTAGACATGTGTTAAGGATTACCCTTTGGTGCTGCAGATTAATGGTGGAAGTTCTGGAAAGGTTTGTGGCCACTGACTTGGGTTACAGAATGTTCTGATGAATGTGCTCCTCAAACCCTCTGCTCGGTCTCCCACTATGTATGTGGAGATAAGGATGCATGAGGAATCAAATCAGCTGTATGTGCAAATGGGAATGGGAATTTGAATCTGGGGTCTAAAAGTGGATGTGGAATTTCTGCTTAGAAACGGAGGGTTGGCCCTGTCATTAGATAACAGGCAGTTGCTTCAGGGGGCAGGTGCAGTGGCCAGGGAAAGGCAGCAACTCCCTTGCCCATTTCTCCTGTGCTAAACCTCCAGAGCCAGTGTGGCGTAGTGATTAAGAACAGTGGACTTGTAATCTGGTGAACCGGGTTCGAGTTTCCACTCCTCCACATGCAGCTGCTGGGTGACCTTGGGCTAGTCACACTTCTCTGAAGTCTCTCAGTCTCACTCACCTCACAGAGTTGTGGGGGAGGAAGAGAAAGGAGATTGTTAGCCGCTTTGAGACTCCTTCGGGTAGTGATAAAGCAGGATATCAAATCCGAACTCTTCTCTTCTTCTTCTGCATGGATAGGATCAGGCTGCACAAATAATTTCCTATATAGGTAAATTCAGAAAAAAGTTGGGGGCAAAACATACATAAACCCATAAGCTGTACTGTACCTTATAGCAAATATTCATCTCTGTACCCACCTCGCTTCTTCAGGTTTGGTGGAATTCCATTTAGCCTGATGGGAAGAGGCACACAAAACAGTACTAGATACTGTTCTGAAATAATGCGTTCCTTTAGAGCCAATTCTATGCATGATCAAAGGCAGTGCTTTTTTTCTTAAAAAACATTTAGTGGTACTCTCATTTTGACTCAAGAAAATCACCGTTTTATTGTTCAAATCGGGGAAAATAAATACGGTAAATGGACAAAAGTAGAAAGATTCACAAAATGTTTAGGGGTATGTGCACCCCTGCGCAGTGGCGGAGCTTCAAGCTCCAGCGGGCAGGGGGTGGAGAGCAGGCGGGGGCATGGCTGTCGCACGTCCCGGGAGTGTGGCGTGCTGCCTGCACCCCTGTTCCTCCGCCAGTGCCCATGTATCCCCCCAGAAAAAAAGCACTGATCAAAGGTATTATGTCCCTTGACTGTGGTGGGTAAGGTTCCATTTGCTGTTCCACCCTGGGCAGCAAAATGTCTTGAGCCAGATCTCAAGTAGGTTAAAAGCATCATGTGGCGCAGGATAGCATGACATGGCTTTGAGGGATGGTTGGCTGAAGAGTATATCTGCTTAGTGCCAGGACCAGCGGAAAGAGAAAATGTATTTTGAACATTCTTTTCTCATTTCAAGTCACGGGGAGTAGTAGCCAAATGAGAACAGAACAAGTACAGCCAGCCCTTTCCCAGCTCCCATTATCCTTATTAAAGCCGTCCATTGTTAACATTGCTGTTAATTCAAACTTGGTTCAATAGAAATAGACTTTTGAGGATTATGGATCAAGATTTCCAGACAGCAGCCATTCAGACTTACCCTATAGAGCAGTACATTCTTTGCATGCAGAAGGTCCTATGTGTAATTCCTGGAATCTGCTGCCAGTTAGAGTAGATAGTATTGAACCAAATTGACACATAGCCTGAGCTGGTGTAAGGCAGCTTCCTTAAAAAACAAAAAGACATTAACATGGGGGGCGGCAATAATATGTGCATGATCACGATATGTGAATGCAGGGCTAACACAAGCATTTGCTGCCCAAGGAGGAGGACTAGATGGTACACACACACACACACACACACACACACACACACACATTCCACATACAGAAGCCAGCTAGACTGGCAGCTGACTCTTATTTCAACACTGGGGATAGTGTCTCCCTCCCATCATACATGGTGGTAGTAGGCTAGCTTTGGTAGGGGGTGCAGGACAGGCCTCTGCATCACTCTTCACTCCCTCTTCTCAGCATCTGCTGTCTCGGGTAACTTCCCCACTCTAGCTAATGGTAGAGCCGGCCCTGGATAAATGAACAGTGTCTGGGCAGCCTATCTGGCTCTTTGCGTAAACCCCGCAATGAATGCAATGTGCCTGACTTAATGGAACGGGCATTCCTTAGCTTCTTCATTTTACCTCTGTTGGAACTGCAGGGGTGGAGTTACTGTTTATTGCTGTTAAGTGTATTGTGTTTGTGTATACTGTAATGCCTAGTAAAGGGTGGCAAGAAATATAACCAGTCAACCAATCGATCAATAATACACCCAACTGCAGTCCAGTCTATAATCAGGGGGAAATGACTGTTTTTATTTATTTTTTATCACATAAGCCTGCCCAATAACTTAGTCCTCTGTTCATAAAACAGCACAATACCGTACTATTTAAAAATATAGTATCATAAAATCGCTGGTTTGGTTTTTTTCCAGGATAAACTCTCTGCCTCAGCTTCTTTTTTCTTTTTATTAATTCTTAGATTTTCACTTCTACCTTTTCTTCTCTGCATCATAGCATTACCCGTGCATGACATTTCTTACAATTCATTTCTTCTCCTTTTAGAAAAGACAACAAGGATTGCTGGAGCACCTTAAATACTCACAAATTTATCACTGCAGAAGCTAAGTTGTTTTTGCTGCAACACTGAGTAACATATTTCAGCTACCCTTCTTGGAAGTTGCTACCCATTAGTGAATGAACTTGTTCAAACTGATGAACAGAAGGAGGAAATTTACTCTGCTGGTTGGATTCTGAATGAGGCTTTATAGGAAATCTCAAAGGGAATGAGCCACCAGAAATGTATTTTGCCCAGCTTAGTTTCTTTACATCCAGCACCCTGAAGAAATATGAACCACAGAACTGTCTCTGATTAAGGATATGATGGCTTGATAGTTTTGCGTGGGAAAGGGTTGATAGCCACATATGTCAAAAAAGTTATTGCCTGCCAATAATTATTTTCAGACAAGCTATCTTACCTCTCTCAGATAAGCAGTAATTAAAGCAACCTTCAGCCACCCTTGGATTCTCCAGAAGTTTTGGACTACAACTCCCATCAGCCCCAGCCAACCACACTTTGAAAGGTAATTTGGGCTAGATAGATTAGGAAGCACTCAGACAGCTGAGAAGCACAAGGGGTGACCTTGGGTGAAGGAGAGCCCACGACACTACCTTGGCACCTGAAGATTTTACCCTATAGTGGTTAAAAAATAAAATAATAAACTATGGCTGCAGTCCGAACCCCACTTACCTGGGAGTAAGCCCCACTGAATTCAATAGGACTTGCAGCACAATTCTATGTTATTAGCACTCCCAGACACAGCTCCTCCTGCCTGATGAGAAGGGCAACCGTGCCTTGGGAGAGCAACCATCACTCGCAGAGAAGGAAAGCGAAAGAGAGATTGCAGAAGCCAGCACTTCGAAAGGGGAAAAAATTCTAGAAGTCATCACTTAAGGGGAAAAAGCTTCACAGTTGGGCTTATCGACTCTGCCCTGCTGCTGTTCTGTCATCTCTAAGCTGGCTCCAGGTGAGATGTGCAGTGCTGGCAGATGACGCCCCTCTCTCCATCTGGGGCAGGTAAAAGGCGGAATAACTCTCTGGTGTTGCTGAGCGCTGCTGAGCTGTCATTAGTATGCAAAGAATGTGAGGGGAGTGAAAGACAGAGAAAGTGAGAGAGAGAGGGAGCCAGTTGTTTTATTCATGGCTGGTGATATTACAGACTGAGTGAAAATCACATTATCGTAATGGGAAAGTTAGAGTTGCTGAGACGATGCCCTGAAGCCTGCACGCTGATTGGGGTGTGATTGCTATCTGTATTTATATGTAGAAAGCAAAGTTCACTCTCAGTTCAAGATGGTGGCGCCTGCTTCCCTTCATGCTACATAATTCTTTTGCAGGGAGAAGGCAAGAAGAGAGAGGAAACATGTGAGTGCCTAACCAGCCGTGTGTGTGTGTGTGTGTGTGTGTGTGTGTGTGAGAGAGAGAGAGAGAGAGAGAGAGAGAGAGAGAGAGAGAATTTGCAGAGTGCACAGCAAACCCCTCCCTTTCCTTCCCCCCTCAACCATTCCTCCCCAGCCACCCCAGTTCAGGTGTAGTTGCCTTGATACACACCCACCCCAAGGAACTACAGGAGAATGGTAGCGCAGATCATCCTTCAAGGCAGCTGATGGTAGAGGAATGCTGGAGAGAGAAGAGCAAAATTATTATACAGCAGTTCCTGGAGAGGTGTTTGGACACATTACATAGCTAGATGCAACTCTGAGGCAACATGCAAGTGGTCTACCCTTGATACTTTCTCCGACAAGAGGGTCCTGCTCAAACTTCCACAAGGGGAATTATCGCAAATCAATATACACTGGAGACTTCATAGAGCCTTCTCTGCCCTCCCCTAAAAGTCATCTATAGGTGTAAAATTCCATACTGGCCACCTCTGAAACCAAGACCTGTCACCTGAAGCTAAGAGCCAAGAGAAGCAGCTCTGTTTTCTGTCCAGAAGAGGGCACTGTGGCACTAGGTAGCCAGGGTGTGGCCATATAAGAATAGCCCCTCACTGAGAATGTGCTCTCTTGCTTAGGCTAGGACTAGCAGTCCTGGTATTCCCCACAACACCGTTTTTGTTACCCTCAAGTTCAGATAACATGCTGACTAGCATTTGTCCACCACTAAGCACACCACAGGAGTGTCTGACCTGGCGTGCTCTGGTCCATGGGGTCACGAAGACTCAGACACGACTAAACAACAACAACAAACACACCACTGCTGCCTATTCCCACTTGTTAAAGGAATGCAGGGACAGGGGGAACACAAGGATGATGGAAATCAGCCCAGGTTCATTTTCCTGCTGCTCTGGAGGAGAAGACCCAAACCAATGGCTTTAAATGGCAAGAATGGAGTTTCTGACTAAACATTAGGAAAGACTTTCTGATGGTAAGAGTTGCGTGGCAAGTCACCTCCCCCATTGAAATGAAGACACGGACACAATGATGTAAGGTTAATGGGCGTAAATGGCCACAACTTTATTGATTACGAAAATTGAAGGTATTGGCCTTAGGCATTGGCTCCTATCGACTACCCGGCATGGTGACCGGGAAGGGTTGAACAAGAACCGCGGGAGTCCTGTTGAAGTACGGCAACTAGGATCCCACGGGTGTCACCGCTCGGGGGCGTGCCGGGGGCCCAACCTCGCAAGGCTTCGGACAAGGCCACGCCCCCCGGAGTCCTCTACCGGACTACCCATTCACATTGGGGGAAGGTGATGGCGCTCCCTTCCCCCCTCCATTTGTCTAACCATTGCCCCATGCCAATGCCTAACCGCCAATACCGAGAAAGTTGTGACGATTGCTACGAGGTAGGCGAAAAAACCAAAAGGCAAGAAATTGCGCCAACTTGGAAAAATTCCTACCAGGCCCCTTGCGGCGACCAACCGGAGTCCATAGCAAGGCCAAGTCTAGCTAAACTAAGGGTGGGAGGGATGGGAAAACCGCTCTGCAGCTGGGGCAAGGGGAAAAGAGGGCGGTCCCCGGGCGTACCTGGCCCTAAATAGCCCGGGCCACGCCTCCCCCGCCCGCCGATTGGCGGGCTGGGTGGCAGACACGCCCGGGGATTCCCCCAAGTCTCGCGGGGGCAAGGGAAGCCCCCGCGGAAGTGGGAGGAGGATCCTGCCCGCAACACCCTCTCCGCTGCAGGGGCGGAAAGGGCTTTGCGTGGCAAGTCACCTCCCCCATTGAAATGAAGACACGGACACAATGATGTAAGGTTAATGGGCGTAAATGGCCACAACTTTATTGATTACGAAAATTGAAGGTATTGGCCTTAGGCATTGGCTCCTATCGACTACCCGGCATGGTGACCGGGAAGGGTTGAACAAGAACCGCGGGAGTCCTGTTGAAGTACGGCAACTAGGATCCCACGGGTGTCACCGCTCGGGGGCGTGCCGGGGGCCCAACCTCGCAAGGCTTCGGACAAGGCCACGCCCCCCGGAGTCCTCTACCGGACTACCCATTCACATTGGGGGAAGGTGATGGCGCTCCCTTCCCCCCTCCATTTGTCTAACCATTGCCCCATGCCAATGCCTAACCGCCACCCGAGCAAAGCTCGCCGCCAATACCTTCAAACTCGCAACCAATCCCTAATCCCTGCACTGATGTCCCCCAACCACATATCGTTTCCTGCATCTGACAGATGCACGCCATCCCATCTGTAGAGGGCCTCATTGTTGAACTGGATGCCAGGGTGACCTATGACACACCCACCCAGATCCGCCACTCTACGCTCCACAGCCCGCTCCAAGACCTTTCTAGCCTTATTGATTCCCGCGGGGCTCACACAATCCCTCCAAATCCTCCTCTCAAGCAGCGAGGACCATAAAATGGTAATATTTGGGTAAACTGCCTTTAAATGCGCCAAATCATCGAAAATGTGCCATCTCACTGCTGGACAGTGTTAACAAACTGCTTTGGAAGGTGGTGGACTCTCCTTCATTGGAGATTTTTAAGGAGAGGTTGGGTAGCCATCTGTCATGGATTATTTAGCTATGATTCCTGCATTGCAGGCGGTTGAATTAGATGACCTTTGGGGTGTCTTCCAACGCTACAATTCTATAGTTCTTGCATGAGGCAGAAACATTTACCCCAGAAAAGAATCCATATAGCCTCCTTGCAGTATGCCTAACACCACACCATAGTGGTGAGGAAGGCAGCAACCGGCATCTGTACCCACAAACTCCAGCTCTTTCACCAGATGGGTCTCTCCCCCCTTGATAGTGCAGGTGCAGGGAACCTTCAAACAACCACCCACATGGGCCCCTTCAAGTGTCTGTTTCTGTGGTGTAGCCATAATGATTTGTGCTCATGATGTCCTAAGCAATGGGTAGTCCTTTCTGTATCATTTGCCACTTTCAATATCATTTGTGCCTGCAAAAGTTTCAGGGTGGACTTTCATAGGGGTATTTCATGCTAAACCGCCTCTTTTGTGTGCAACCTATTTATACCATTGTTGGGGGGAGGGCAAGCCCTGAGCAAGTACAGGATCTCCAGATAAGAACATAATCAGAGCCCTGCTGAGAGCCAGTGTGGTGTAGTGGTTAAGAGCGGTGGACTTGTAATCTGGTGAACCGGGTTCACATCCCCGCTCCTCCACATGCAGCTGCTGGGTGACCTTGGGCTAGTCACACTTCTTCGAAGTCTCTCAGCCCCACTCACCTCACAGAGTGTTTGTTGTGGGGGAGGAAGGGAAAGGAGAATGTTAGCCGCTTTGAGACTCCTTCGGGTAGTGATAAAGTGAGATATCAAATCCAAACTCTTCTTCTTCTTCTGCTGGGTCAGACCAAAGTCCCATCTAGTCCCGCATCCTGTTCTCACAGTGGCCATCCAAAGGCCTATGCGGAGTTTGCAAGAGGGACCTGAACACAACAGCTCTCTCTCTTCCTGTGCTTTCCAGCAACTGGTTTATAGAGGTCTACAGGCACCAACAGTGGAGGCAGAACATAATCTTCATGGCTAGTGGCCATGGATAGCCCTGTTTTCTCATGAATTTGTCTAACCTCCTTTTGAAGCCATTCAAGTTGCCAGCCGTCACGCCTCTTATGGGAGCAATTTCCATGGTTGCCCTGGGTGGAGAAGAACTTTCTTTCGTGTGTCCTGAATCTTCCAACATTCAGCTTCATCGGGTGGCCCCAGGTTCTAGTATTATGAGAGAGGGAGAAAAAACTCACTTTCTAGACATTTATAGTCCTAAAATGAGAGCGTTGATGACTTAGCTTTTACATTGAAAGCTGCTCCTATGGACTCCACCTTGGGCGTTTTATCTATTTCCGCAATGGTGCATTTCACACGGCCTGAATCCAGGTCCTGGAATCAGTTTGCTTTTGCACCAGCCGGTGGTAAATTTGTATCAGAACAAGCCAGGTGGGCAGTGTGCATTACGGCACAGGCAACCATGGGAAATCTGCATGACTGAACACATGGAAATGCATGCAAATTAGACATGGCTAAATACTTCCTCTCATCCCTCTCCCTCCCTCCCTGTAGGGTGGCAACCCTAGCTGTGTGCAGATGGGGGATAAATGTGGATAATGATTAACCCTGTCTGTGCTGGAATGTGTTAGCTCATATCAGTGCGGTGGGGTCTGCATTCTGTTAAAGCCTATTATCACATCTCCCTATCATAGACTATTTTAGCCATTGATCATGGACTTTTACTAACTTGCTCCTGAGCGCTCCATGCAATGTCTCTTTCTGATGGTTTCAGTCACATGGTCAAAGTTCTACCAATTCATCTTCAAACCTTACTCTTCCCTATGGTATGGAAGCAAGCAAGCAAGCAAAGAGAGATGTGTGGCTGGCTATATTGGCCACCACAGTACTGAACAGTGTAGATGTATCTGTGTGCACAAAGGTAGCAAAAAGCTGGGCATCCTGAGCCAGTCCCTTGATATCCCAAAAGTGCGGAGGCGAAGAATGGAGGAGAGCATGGTGTGGCTCCAGTGGCTGGCTCCTTCTTCTCCTGCTGTTAATGTGGCCCCTATGGTGGGAGGTAGCTTCATGCATAAGGAGCAAGGCAAGAGAAAGGGCAGAACCTGGAGGAAGAGGTCTTCAGATAGTTCAGGCTGGCAGGGAAAGACGAGTGGAAGCCACAAGGAGAGGACGTGTTAGGACTGACCAACGCTGCTTAGAAGTGTATTGTGGCATTAAGCCATAAATAAATAGAGTGGAGAGTTAGGGCAAGTAAAGATGAGAAGCTTGTTCAGGACCTGGGGATAGGAAGCCAGGGTAGTGATTTAAGATTACAGTACATATTATATACAGGAATGGAAAAAGAAAATACCTAGTTATGCATCATTTCAGCGAGGGCCCATTTCACCATGCTACAATGGAGGAATTAAGCTTGTGCTTGTACACATTACACTTTGCATATGTGTACCATGCTAATCCACATACAAATTTAACAACGAAGCAAAAGAAAATAGGAGTAGAGAGAGGAATGGAAAAGAAATACAAAACAAAACTCCAAGCAGCTCACATTAAAAATACAATAACCACCAATACAGCACTTTTAATTCAAATATATAAGTTGATATAAGCCACCCACATGTCCCTATAGGTATCCTCACAAGCTTGATGTTTATTTGAAATATGTTCAAATATAGCAAGGGTGTTAGTGCTTTGAACTATTGTGTAATAGATGGTGGGTGTTTATCCTTCCTACCATGCTAATTCCTGCATGGATTATGTACCATCTGCATCTGTATTTTGTAATGTGCCAAGCTGCCCTCTGAACATATATCTTACTAAGCCCAAATACTACAGAAAAATCCCAGCTATAACTGATTCAGAATAGGTGCTATGGTGAAGCAACAAGATGCACTGTAGCTCAGTGACTCTGCCTTTCCCCAGCTTACCTTTCCGAACAGCCCATCCATAATGTTAAAGCAAAAACTGAAACAATTTACATGGAGTTTAAAAACCACAAAGCACTTTACGACCATTATCTCATCAGTCTTCACTCCTTTTGCCCCTTGGAGTATATAGTTGCCACCTGGCTGGTTTTAGGCTAGCCTGACTGAGTCTCTCCCCTCCCCTTTTTTTGTAATTAGACTTATTTTTTTAAATCACTGTCTGACTGCTAGGCCATGGGCAATTTTAAATGTGCATATGTTTAAAGGAAGTAGCATATACAAATGAGTTTGCAACCCTATTAAAAGCAGACTCCGGGTGCTTCCAGACGACCTGTTTATTGAACATTCATCTGGATTTGTTTGCAGGGAGATTAAATGAAGTTGGCTATTTAAGGAGCATTCACTCTTGCAAACAAATCAGTCTGCAGGAAGGCTAGACGGTGTTGTGGCAAAGCAAGTGCTGCTTTCTAGTGTATTTTTCCTGTCATTTACCTTAACACAAAAAGTCCTGATATTTGGGGAAACAGGTTTGTTGCCAAAGAGGGATGGAATGCCTAGCGTTCTCCCAGGAAGGGGATTCAATCAGCCCATGGTGCTTGTTTTCCTTTGTCCCACGTGGCAACATTAAGATAGCAGTGTCTTCATGAACAAATGTGAGCACAAACTTCAGTCCACTTTCAGATCTGTTAAATTTTTTTCTAGGGAAGGGCCTATACCAGGGGTAGCCAATATGGTGCCCTATAGATATTGTTCAACTCCCAACATCCTCAAGTCTATCGGCCTCGCGGGTTGGGGCTGATGGGATTTGGTGTTCAACCATACCTGGAGAGCCCCACATTGGCTATCCCTGCTTATACATTCCAAACAGACTTGCTGCAAATCTTTATTTTTTTTGTCACCTTCTGCAACTTTTAGAGGAAGATTGCTGCCCGCATGGTCCAGTTGAGGCAAAATAAGGTAAAGGTAAAGGGCACATTGCACTTCTGTGCCACATTGCACTTACAGTGGTACCTCAGGTTAAGTACTTAATTCGTTCCGGAGGTCTGTTCTTAACCTGAAACTGTTCTTAACCTGAAGCACCACTTTAGCTAATGGGGCCTCCTGCTGCCGCTGTGCCGCCAGAGCACAATTTCTGTTCTCATCCTGAAGGAAAGTTCTTAACCCGAGGTAATATTTCTGGGTTAGTGGAGTTTGTAAACTGAAGCGTATGTAACCTGAAGCGTATGTAACCCGAGGTACCACTGTATTTTTCAGACAACCTCACCCACATTTCCAGTTTGCTACTGGAGCACTGAAAGGCAAATTCCCCTGCTGATGTGCAACCGTGACGGCTTCAACTCAAGCCTCTGACTTTGCTCCGTCTTTTGCAAGGATCAACCAAACTCCCCCAGCTTAGCTCAGCGGGCACCCCCCTCCCGACTTCCCTTCTAACTTCATCCCTGGTTTCCATGGTGTAACCAGACTCAGCAGCTTCTTACACCTGCTGCTACCTGCTTCGCTGACTCCGCTGGAGCCCACAGATGTGCGCACGTGATTAAGTGCGAGAAATGGAAGCTTAGTGGAGAAATGCCACTGAGGGGGCCCTTATGGTTGTGGAGCAAGTACTACAGCTGGAATGAGATTTCCCCCTGCTCTCCTCACTGATTTGCATGATCACTGGAGGCTTGGAGGAGGGAGGAGGGATATGAAAGAGGAAGATGCTAAGTCAACTTGGCATGAAAGAAAAAGATACAAACAAATGTTTTGCACTTTAGCAAAGGATGGCCTGAGTTATTCCAGGTCAGCGCAATATCCTGCAAGGAGTAGAACCTGGGAATTAAACTGGGGAAACTGTGCTGTGGAGGGAAAGAGCTGAAGTTAATAATTCCCAGGCTCACTCATTAGCAAATAAGTCCTACTGAACGCAGTGGGACTTGACTTCTGCATAAACATGCTTATGACTGAGTTGCAACCAAAGGTTCCAAGAGAAATCTGTGCCCTGTTGTGGAATGCTTGGCAGAGTGGAGATGGGGCATTTAAAGACATTCTAAACTAAACCAAGGGGCTGTTGCCCCCATGACTCTTGCAAGCTATACTACACTCATATACACAGTGACCTGCGAGTCCATCCCATTGAGCTCAATGGGAATGTACATCAGAGTAGACATGCCTAGGATTGCACTGCAATTATGCTTAGCATTTAATATTGCATTTAAGAGCATTCAAAGTGCATCACATAAATTACCTTGGTGCAGTTTGTACAACAACCCAGTATCCTCCTCTTGCTCCTAATGCCCCACTACTTCAGTCTAAAGGGCTCTCAGAGCAGCTCACAAACAAGTAAAAGCAGTAACATATATAAATCAATATAAAACTTAATATAAAGAGCACAACTGCAGCTGTTTTAATTTCTGAAGTTTTTTTTAAAAAAAATTGGGGGGAAATCTGAAATGTCTGGGCGAATAGAAATGTCTTTGCATGGCACCAAAAGGACATCCAATCTAGTGCTTGACTAGCATCTCTGGAAAGTCAGGACACTCAGTGGAAAAGAACCAGCCATCACCTGCCTCGCCTCCAAAGACAGGTGCATTGGGGCAGGTTTGTGTGAACACCTTGCACATGGGAAGACAGAAGCTAAAAAAAGGTGTGTCTTACCAATGACTTCATAAGCGAGCTCATGACAGAGACAGAATTCATACTGGAGACTTCCAGATTTGTACCTCAGCCTCTTAGGCTCAATGCTCCACCATCTCTCTTAGCCACTGGCATCATTCTTTGTGACTGGTCCAATTGTGTTGCGCCGGCACATGGTTCACCAGACAGCCAAAGAATGTGTTAAGCCTCAGCAATGTACATAATGTATCACAAGTAGCATGGAGCGCTGGTGGTGGTCAGAACCCATGTTTCTTCCGTGGGAAAGGTGATGGAAGGATGGAGAGGTAAGGGAGAGAGAAAGGTGCTAAAACAACAGAGAAATGGGAGGAACAGGAGAAGCAAGGGTAACAAGGTAATTGTCGCCCGCAAGAGGACTGGATAGCCAGTGGCCGCCACCAGCAGCCCCAGAGAGGAAGCAATAAATTGCAGAAATGATAAATAGTTTAATGTCCATATGTCTGTGAGCATATGGCTTCAGAATTCCCAATGCCACACACCTGCTCCCCCCCCCAAAGTCCTCTCCTTACCTCATTAGCAAAGGTTATGAGTGGGGGGTCAGGATTATGTATCAAAATTCAATAAGATATTTTGAAGGTGGGGATTCAGACACGATCCCAGGCTCCCACACTCTTTCCCAACCACCTTGGGAAAGGCCATGAAACTGGCAGGTCCTGTATAAGGCTCATTCTGAGAGCCTCCCCCTCTTTCTTTTACTTTTATTTGGGAATGTTATGTGACATTCAGGTTCCCTTTCATTTCCACAATAATTAAAATGTCCATGTCGTGTCATCACCTGACGAATATTTCAAAAACTGATTTGGTGATGATCTCTGTGTATGTGCTTCTCCTCCAACATCACCCACGGTCCCTTCCGAAGAAAGTAAGCAAGGATCCTTTATAAGCAGCTGCCAATCTGTCATCTATCCCTACAATTACTGGAGTGAGATGTTTTCTTCTATTGGTTTCATCCTCTCTTTAATCCCTGCAAACGCCCACACAAAGTCCTTCAATTTCCACTAGCTTCAGGTGCCCTTCTGCTTACACCTTTTAGCACGAAAAGTTATTAAGCTCTCTAATCTGCCTCCTCCTCTCATCTCCTATGTCCTGCATCTTCCCACCCTACCATAAATCTTAATTGCATCTGTGATTTCCCCCCCTGCAGCATTAATTAATCATATTTAGGCCTCTTACCAGCTGTTGCTACAAACCAACCTCCCCCCAGCCCAAGGCAGGTGCCTATTACTTTGCATAAGCCCAATCAGTGTGTGTGTGTGGAGGGGGTGCTCTCCCCCCCCCCACTAATTCATCCACCTTACTTGTTAACATGCTGTCTTCTCTGTCTTGAGATGGGTCCTCTACCTTCAGTCTGCTCACTCAGGATTTCAGCTCATTTGACCCGTTTGGAAAACACAGCAGTGGAAACAATACCTTTGTCATAAGAGCAAGTGCTCCAAATGATGGAAGCAAGGTTTTGAGCGGCACAAAACTCCTCTTCAGGTGTTCAAAGCAGATAAATAGGGCATGAGGGAAGGAGCTATCTCATATTCAAACTAATGTTTACCTGGGTAAAGTGAAGGATTTAAAATGTTTTAATGTTTATAGCCAACAGAGTGCACAATCCATCTGGCTTTGCTGGAAGGAAAAGTTTACATCCTTTCACAAGGAAAGAAGGGAGCAAGCAATTTCAACAAGAAAATAGCACGAAAACAGCCAGTTGAAACAACCACATCTGCTGAGAGTGAAGGCAGGAAGATTCCCAAGACTATAGATCTGTGCTTTGTTCCCTTTTCCATATATCCAGCTGGAAATTATTACAGCCTTAAAACCAGCCTTGAAATGTGTGTTGCTGTGATTGCACTGCAAAATCTAATGACTCCAGAACCCTGTGAATGTCTTTCTTTCGGACTGTAACTTTCCTGACCGCCCAGAAAGCCCTGAAACTACATGGTTGGTGCCTGCTAACATTGTAGAAACCAAAGAATGGGTAGTTGGGGGCAGTGGGGGCTTCAATAGTTGGAGAGTCTATCCTGATGACTCCAGTCCCTTGCAGCTATGCTCCTCTGCTACTGAATATTTGGTAAACTTATAACTGCACTGAGATGCTGAACAGAGGGAGCTATGAGTATTTGGGACTTTAAAAGGTAATGGAGGAAGGTGGGTTGAACAGATGGAAAAGCAATGTTCCTAAGCAGGGCTGGCTCGCCCATGAGGCAAGGTAAGGCAACTGCCTCAGGCGGTAAGATCCACAGGGGTGGCAGTTCCAAGGAATGCATTGCCTACTGTCACCACACGCTCCTTGGAGGCCGGATCTTCCACCTCCACAGCATCCGCTCAGTGAATAGGAAGTGCTGCTGGTCTCACCCCACTCCTAGAGAATAAATGGCGGTGGCTGCCCTCTGGGGTCTCCTGGACTTGCCTTGCAGGATTCATAATGGGTACATTTCCCCCTGCGGTGGCCTTTGATTTCCAGTTCAACCATTGGGTAAGGATGATTTGATTCCTTGCTTTTTCCTGATGTAGATCTTTGCTTCCCCTTCTTCCCTGGCAAAAGGGGAGGGCTCCCCTTTGTGGTTTGCCTCAGGTGCCAAAATGCATTGGGCCAGCTCTGTTCTTAAGTCGCAACAACCTGTCTTTCCTGATTTGTAGTGTACCAATCCTTGGAAGAAATGATAAAGCCAAAGCTTTGGGGAAAAGGAGAAAATCCAAGTTTGTCTACTGGGACAAAACTTAGAAATAAACAACATTTGCACAATTTATTTCGGTGACACAGTTTGTAGTTTCCGGCTACCAAATGCAGAGGTTTGGACGAAGAATTTGACATCTAGTTAGAGATCTTTGTCATATAAGATTTCTGTGTACTAGACTCCTGTTGCACCCCTGGATTTAAATTCATAGCAGTTCACTCTGAGGCAGGCATGATATCCTGAAATGCATCCTGTTTACACCCCCGTCTAGCTCAGTGCATAATCCTTCCTGCTCTTGGATGCTAATATGCTATAAGATATTTGTAGCCTGCTGTCATATCCCACACTGACTCATTGTTCCCATAAGCAGTACTTAAAAAATAAATAAATCTATCTTTGTAAGTTATCCTCTCCAGCCCACTTGTCCACTACATGATCTCTTCACTCCAGCATCTCTCACTGTGAAGGACACCAAACATTTGGCAGATCTGTATCTACCCTAGAAATGTGGAGAGTTGAGAAGTGGGTTGTGTGGGTTGAGAGCTATCTGTGAGCAAAAGGGATTTTTGAAAGGTAATTAAGGAAGGTGATTAGAGCTGTCAAAAGGATGGACAATCAATGGATGCTTTCCCTCAAAGCGAGTGGAGCCAGCACTAATGCGCTGGCATCTTTCTGGTAAACAGCATGGAATGCAACCCAACAGTCTAAGTTTAGCAACAGGGAGGCTTAGGGAGAGGCTGGGGAAACCCAGCCGGATGGGCGGGGTACAAATAATAAAATTATTATTATTATTAAAACAGTGTTTGTAACATACGTGTGGAATGCTCTCCCCAAGGAAGTTCGCCTGGCACCTTCATTATACACCTTTAGGTGCCAGGCAAAAACGTTCCTCTTCAACCAGGCCTTTGGTTGATCTGATTTACATCCTATGCCCTTTTTAAGTGTGCTTTTATGTAGGTTGTTGTTTTTGCTTTTATTATGTATTTTGTGGTTTTAGATCTTGATATTATTCTGTGAACCGTCCTGAGACACTTGGGTATAAGGTAAAGGTAAAGGGACCCCTGACTGTTAGGCCCAGTCGTGGCTGAGTCTGGGGTTGCGGCGCTCATCTCGCTTTATTGGCCGAGGGAGCCAGTGTACAGCTTCCAGGTCATGTGGCCAGCATGACTAAGCCGCTTCTGGCGAACCAGAGCAGCACACGGAAACGCCATTTACCTTCCCGCTGGAGCAGTACCTATTTATCTACTTGCACTTTGACGTGCTTTCGAACTGCTAGGTTGGCAGGAGCCCTTGGGTATAGGGCAGTATATATTCAAATAAAATAATAATCATAATCATAATAATAGCGACAACAACAACGACAATGATTTCAGATTTAGATTTATTGCGGCCATTGGCCCATATCGAAACGATACATCAGAATTTATCCATAAACAATACAGTTTAGACAGTTCCCAGTTAAAACACCCATAAAGAACCAATTTAACTTCAGTTAAGAAAACACTATTGGGACGCGGGTGGCGCTGTGGGCTAAAGCCTCAACGCCTAGGGCTTGCCGATCGAAAGGTCGGCGGTTCGAATCCCCGCGGCGGGGTGCGCTCCCGCTGCTCGGTCCCAGCGCCTGCCCACCTAGCAGTTCGAAAGCACCCCCGGGGGCAAGTAGATAAATAGGTACCGCTTACCAGCGGGAAGGTAAACGGCGTTCCGTGTGCGGCTCTGGCTCGCCAGAGCAGCGTTGTCACGCTGGCCACGTGACCCGGAAGTGTCCCCGGACAGCGCTGGCCCCCGGCCAATAGATGTGAGATGGGCGCACAAACCCCAGAGTCTGTCAAGACTGGCCCGTTTGGGCAGGGGTACCTTTACCTTTACCTTAAGAAAACACTATACACAATAAGCTCCCTCTATGTAAACCGCAATTCAGATCCATCAGATTTTGGGGGGTATGCGTCTTAGTTCTGGCACTTATTGATGGTTCTTAAGTTTAGCTAAGCTGTCAGAGTCATACAGTGATCCATTTCTCCTCTTTTGAAATAAAACATTAACCAGGTATCTAGCGACTGCAAGGGATCTACTTGTATCTTCGTCGTTTAATAAGTATATTATTTGGGCTTCCTGAGGACCATCAGCAATTCTCGATAAATATGGGGCCAGAAACTTGGACCGTGCAGCCGAGTCTAATGGACAACAGAAGATTATATGATATAACGATTCTATAGATCCACTTTTACAGTCACAGAGGAGTGAGATCTGTCTGTTGGAGAGTCTGTTACCCAGCACATTTGATGGGAAAACATTGAATCTAGCCTTTATAAAGGCATACCTGTGTGTCACCACGGATAAGGTAGTTAAGTAAGATGGAAGTTCCGTTGGTGGTGTTAAGCCAAGGTTTATCGGCGAACAGGTGCCACCACCTGTCGCAATATTAAATTGTAAATCCATCTCCTCTAATTTGTGAGTTATAATTTTGACGTGCTTTCGAACTGCTAGGTTGGCAGGAGCCCTTGGGTATAGAGCAGTATATATTAAAATAAAATAATAATCATAATCATAATAATAGTGACAACAACAACAACAACAACAACAACAATGTATTTTGCTTTAAAAATTATAGAGCAGTTTTTGTGCACTGCCTCCCTGTGTTTTGCTTCAAACATTAAATGTTTTATGGCTACATAGCAAAACATATTATGTGGTTCTACAAAACTGTAACCCATGCACGTGACATAGGTCTGTTCCCCACATGCCACCACGAGAGATGGCTCTTAAAAAGTATGAATTAACGCCGGTTAGAAATTTGTTGCATTAGCTAAAGGTCAGAGCATCAGAAAGCCAAAGAATACATGCTGCAAAATGCAAGATAGAAAGTACACAAATAGCAATAAGAGTCCTATCCATTAACGGTGGCTTGTTCTGTTCAATAGAGCTATTGAAGCTGTGAGTGCAGAGGAGGCAACATTAACATCATTTGGAAGGATAAAATACAAAGGCTGTTCACCAAGCGATGATTCACCATTCAAGCACTGAGGGCAGGAAGAGAGACAAATGGTTCCGCTGCTTTCTTTGAGAGCGAAAAATGGATGAAAAACCTCTTTTATTATTTTTTCCAGCACTGGCATGTACTCTTAGACATATACTTCCATGAGCACGACACTCAAAAGAGGGATCCTGAGAAGCAGAGAGATTGGCAGCTGAGTTCTTGGCAAGTCTTGGTTCTAGGGCTTTTGGACTTTATAGAGTGCAAATGGGAGCTCTGTGGTTAAGGCAGAGTAGATTTTTAGTGTTCTAGCATTACAGTAGTTTGAGTAAGGTTATTCCCTACAAAATCAAAATGCTCTATTCTACCAGTATGAAATCAGATAAGATGGTGGCATTTATTGATTGATTGATCACTTGATGTATATACTGCATTTTAGCTGAACTTGCGCTATTAAAACATCAGCATTATATAACTACTCTACTGAGGCTTGGGGTCCCAGGGGAAGTGGCAATAATAGATTACAAAGACCTTGCCAAATCAGGACCTGGTGTCTCCCAGTACCAGCTAGGTTAAGGGAGATGCTGTTCCATTTGGGGACCAGCCTCATCTAAGGGCTTAAGCAGGCTGGCAGGGCCTTCTCCTCCAGTGACTTCACCCCCTTAAAAGTCCTATAAGCAATACTTAAAGAGCCCATACCCTATTTTGCAATAGCATCCGCCTGCATAGAAGTGGAGTGGGAGAGACTGAAGGGGACTGGTCCCCAAACTCTGAAGATGATGGGGAAATTCTGTCTCCAGGCCAGGGCACCATAGATGGTAATGCTAATGACTCCTCTCTTTAGTGCTGCAACTAGTGCATCATCTGAATGGGCTTTAAAGAAGACTACAGTGCCTTCTGAAGATCAGTTTGGAGATGGAGACTACTCTGGTTTGCACCAGTATGAATTGATGGGAGGAGGATGCTGTGTCGCTTGACTATTGAAGTTGAAGACGGTTTTCAACAGGTCTCTGATCTTTAAATGAAGTGGATGTGCTGCCTGGAAGATGAATCTCCCTTTTCAAGGTAGAAAGTGCTGTAATTTGAGTGTTGGGAAAATGCAGTATTCCTGCGTACAAAGTGTGACCTCAAAGGATTGATGTGGGGATTATGTGCAACAAATTGGTTGCAAGTCTGTATTTATTGTATAAAACGTCCCATGTGGAAAGGAGCCTGAGCAGGGAGCCCAGCGCCACGCAGCTTCCACACTTGCTCAGGAGAAGCCAGCCCTTGAAACTGTGCCACACTTGGCCTCCTCCAGCCCCTTGACATTGAGGGGGCTTGGCCCCATGCCAGCAAATATTAAGGGAGGCCCTGCACCCCGAGGAGTTGGTGCGCCTAGTTCCCAGTAAACTCAGTCTGGGCTGGGAGAGTATCCTGTTGAGCTTCTCCCAATCTGTGCAGACAGTACTAAGCAAGATGGTCAAGCGGTCTGCCTCCGTACAAGGCAGCTTACTAGGTTTCCTATGCAAGTCTGGTCAGGATTGCAGCCGTGGCTGTCTTGTTTTTGTGTGTGTGTTTTTGGGAATATTTTATTAGTTGAATATAAGAACAACATATAATCAAATACAAGCAATCAAATACAGTTTTCCGCTAACCCCCCCCCAAAAAACAGCCCCAGCTGTCTTGTTTTTAACTATTTAACCAGCTAATTAAAATATTACAGCACTTAAGCCAATTTGACATTCTGAGGCTGTTAAATAAAGGCTGCAGTTTCTCTGCACTACGTGACACATAAATTAGTTGTGTGAATAACCATCTTAAACTGCATTGCCTGACTCAAGGTGCGAACCTAGTCTGCTTGTTTGTTTACTACTGTGTCTGAATGGAAAAGCTTTTATAGGGGGCAAGTCCAATTAGAACCTGAATAAAATTGGTATTTTAAATTTGTGGTGGGTGTGTTTTTCTGTATTGTTTTTGATATTCAGTTGGTAGCCGCCCAGAGTGGCTGGGGAAACCCAGCCAGATGGGCGGGGTATAAATAATAAATTATTATTATTATTATTATTATTATTATTATTATTAATCAATAAATAACACTGGTGAATAAATAATCCGAGAAAGGTTCCGTCAGTTTCCATCCATATGACAGACAGCTCTCCAATGCTGCTCGTGATAAAATATCCTGTTTCACATTATCCAAAGCATGCTGGCTATGATGACTATGCAACAATATCAAATGCAGAACTTGGTGGGTACAAAGCACCCAGGATAGGTTCTAAAGATGTGACAAACCAGAGTATCAATATCAACGCAGCTGCCATTTTTGGATGAACTCTGAGGAACCAAGTCTGTTTGGCGAAGAGTTTTCAAGCCTACTTTGCTGGCAGAAGACAAAAGTCAATGATCACACCCACCCACACCCCTTGCCTACTGTTTTTTTCATGAAAGTATACAGTGGTGCCTCGCAAGACGAAAAGAATCCGTTCTGTGATTCTCTTCGTCTAGTGGTTTTTCGTCTTGCGAAGCAAGCCCATTGGCGGATTAGCGCTATTAGCAGCTTTTAGCGGCTTATCTGCTGATCGGATCAGCTGATAAGCGGCTTAGCGGCTTAGAAAAAGGGGGGGAGGGAAAAAACCAGCAGGAACTTGCAAGACATTTTCGTCTTGCGAAGCAAGCCCATAGGAGATTCGTTTTGTGAAGCACCTCCAAAACGGAAAACTCTTTCGTCTAGCGAGTTTTCCGTCCTGCGAGGCATTCGTCTTGCGGGGCACCACTGTAGCTATATTCTGGTCCTAATGTAGCTGTCATGTGTAGACATGGTTCATCTCTCCTAGAAACCTACAAATCATTGTCCTTGAATTCTCCCTGAGGCAGTGAATCCCTTTAGCTAATTAACACGGAGTCTGAGAAAGTAAAACCTGCTAATTCACTTAATTTTTGTGCAGACCTCTGCTCCTTAAAGAACAGGGATCAATGATTTTTGTTATGACCAGATAGTCTCGAGTATTTTTAGGCACAAGAACAGCAGAGAACAGGATGCTGGGCTGGAAGGGCAATTCAGCTGATCCGGCAGGTGCTTCTAATGTCCGTATATTCTTAAGGAGAAGTTTGGGTCAGTAGGCGCTTTGGAGAAGGGACTGGATCTGTGCCAAGGGACTGGAGTTTTAGGGGAGTGTTGAATCCCTCCTTATGGGCACTGGAAGCGTGACCAGAAGGAGTCCCTTAGTCTACCGCCCCACCTTTAGCAGATTCTACATTTTCAGCTTGTTTCCTGCATCCAAATGTACTTTTCAAAAGAATGAAAGCAAGACATTCCTGGCTCTCTGAAGTGCACTACGCTCTGTGGTTGGAAGATTGATTCCGTGTTTCACGATGTGATTGCACCAACATTTATTTCTAGATTTCCCTGCCAATAGTATCTTGAGGACAGGGCGATGTACAGATGGAACGGTGGCGGGGTGACTGATGACCTTCCCGACTTGACTTGTACCACTGTGGGCAAAAAGACAGGTGTGATGACAGGGAGCTTAGATGAGAGGGTGGCAGGGCTGCTGCAAAGGGCAGGGACATCAGAAAGGTAGGAGATGATAGACGCTGGTGTCATCACCAACTTTTCCTCTTAGCCTCTTGCTGAACCCAATTACCTTAACTGAAAGGAACGTGTTGTAATATGACAGAGTTTTCACTTTGATTAAAGACCTCCAGCCTCTTTTGCAGTTGGCACATCTCATAATTCATGGTGGAGATGGCTGAATTCTATAACCAATGAAAGGCTGGGTTTGTTCTCCTCTCATTCCCTCCCTCCCTCCTTCCCTCCCTCTCTTTCCCCTCCTTCATCCACTTTCCAGTCAAGACCAAACTGGGTTTAACTAGGCCTGAATAATTTAAGAGAGTTATTATGCTCCTGTGTTTTTCCCTTACTGTCAACTGTAAAATCCATACAGTAGCTTCAGGAAATGGGGGTAATTTGAATTGATAATAGGAAGCTCTAGAAAAAGTCATCTATTGCCGCGCAATGGTGGAGCAGATGCGTGCTAAATCTTGTATAATGAAAGAATATGCCGATGTCAATTATGTAAGAAAACGACTTTACAGTGGTTTGAGGCAATGGGTTAGCATTCTGCCTGATATTATCACATAAAGAAACACCCATCAAAACCTCTCATAAATATGGAACGGCAAGTAAGATTACATTATAAATTTGAATGTTATGAATGTGTATGAGCAAGACAGATAGAGGCAAGGAAGGAAGCCCACCTCACAACTGAATAGTAAAGGAGGGCTGTATTTCAGAATTTACATAGAGGCATTAAGAAGAGCACAGAGGAGACAGGAAAAACTCCAGTACTGCGATCTTCCAGCGTTACCAAAATACATTGCTTAAAGTTGGCGTCTTTAAATAGACTGAAGTCGCACCTTGGTGGCACACAAGCAAAAAGTAGCGGGAAATTAACCTGGCGAGCACCATTGCTCAATTAGACGGATGTCTGAATCCGACTTCCACTGCTGGTGTTCTCTTTCTTTCATTTTAAAATGCTCTGACATTGCCTTTCATCACATTGGCAAATCGCTGAGGAACTTCTCTGTTGGTAGAACCAATCTTTCACTGCAGGAAGTTACTTTCCAGGAGGGAAAGGGACTGTGTACTGCTTGATGTAACGGCTGAATGTTAAACTGATGCTCTCACAGTGCAATGCTATGTAGGTTTCCCTGGGAAGTCAGTCCCACTGCATCCAATGAGGATTATTCCCTGGTAAATTTACATAGCACTGCAGCTTGCTGCAGTATACCCTCTTACCCAAGAGTAAACCCCACTGAACTCAACTCAACTTAATTTTGAATAGACATGTGTAGGATTTGCTGCCAGAGTATTAGGAGAAGGTAGAGCCTAGGTGAAATGTTTCGAAAATTGTTTGTTTGTTTGTTTGTTTGTTTGTTTGCATTAATAGCCCACGTCTTTCTCCAAGGAGCTCATGGTGGCATGTATATGGCCCTTCTCCACCTCGGTTCTCCCCAGATTTGGTCCAACACACTAAGCAGTACAGCACACTGTGAACAAAAGATGGCAATTCCAGGCAAAATGGTTTGTGTAGAAGCAACCATAGTCAGCCACCCAATCATATACTTGTACAATCAGGTGTTATCTAGGGCAATAGCTAAAATCAAATTCGAGGGGAAAGCAAGTTTCTCTAGCAAGTACTTGCCCTCTGCTCTAGGCAGCCACACAAGCTGCAGTCAGAGGCTCTCAGGTCACATGAACTAGATCAGGGTTAGCCCTTCAGTGGTTGCTGGTTTTTAACTCCTGTTATTCCTCACCTTTGGCCATGCTGATGGGATTTGGAGTCCAGAAATATCTGGAGGGCAGCACATTGGCAAGCACTGATTTAGACACACTGAATTCTTGTGCCCTTCTAATGGCTGCAGTTTAAGGATTTTGCAGTTGTGAATCTGGGGGTGTGAGATGACGGCACAACCTGACAGCTCGTTATACCTTTGAATGTTTTATGGCTTCAAATTGCAGCTGCCTTTATGAAGATAGGGGGAGCATGGGGTGGGAGGGAGCTGTTTGCATCACAGCAGAAGGATATTTAGAGCTCTTCATACCTGGTTCTTAAACTGTGTACACACCATATATCCAATGCACCCCCAAGAATCCTAGAAACTATGGTTTGTTAAGGATGCGGGGAATTGTACTGCTATAAGGGGTGAACTACAGCTGCCAGAATCCTTTTGCTGGGAGTGGGGGAAAATGTGCTTTTATTGTATGGCGTGTATCCAGCCTTAGGTTCATTACAATAGCAGAGTTTTCAGCTGCAATCCTAATTCCATTTACCTGGGAGTAAGACCCACTGAATTCAATGTGCAGCATGGTTAGGATTGCAGCCTTAGAGTGAGTTAAAGAGTTTACTGAGAAATAATTTAGTTCAGTTCTCTTTTACTCTGGTTATAGACAGTTTGCCATAGGAGATTTCAGGCCTATCATCACAACAGGGGACTCATTGCTTATTAGTAAGTCCAGTGTGAGCAAGCACTTTAAGCCTTAAACCTAACTACTCAAAAGAGAAGAGCATTAGTCTATAGCTCTACAGACACTAAAGGTGGCAAAGGAAGTAGGACACAGGGGTGAGTTATTCTCTCGCTTGCACACAAGTCTTCTGTCTGCTGTGGGACAGTGAGTCCTTAGAGTGCCTTCATACATTTTAAAGCCAAACACAGCAGTGACCTGGTCTAGAATATGTTGGATGGAACTGGTTACATGGGTCTCTTGAGCACACTACTCCATAAGCTGCTATTAGCAGTGACACTGACCCAGGTTGCTTTTAGGTTGGTTAAAGGTAACGCGATAACAAGATCCGAGCCAGGAATTAGTCTGTGAGACCGTTTCAAATGCCAGGACTCATTGCAGGGTAAAAAATTAATATTAAAGCTGGTTCCCATCATTCTGTCCCACCTTGTCAGCAGTATGTCATGGCATGACCAAGAAACAGCACCCAGGAGATGCAGAAGTGGGGCAAACTGAACATGAGACTGGAAAAATTAGAATCGGAGAGAAACTGAAATTGCCTGATCTTTCCATTCTTAATGTAGAAGAGGGGACAGGTTTGATTCTCAAGGAAGTCTAAGGGAGATCACCAAGCCCCTCCCTAGAAGCCACCAGCTTCACCACGCTAGATGGGGACACATGGAGCAGGGGGCGGAATGTAATTTTGCAATTTTTGTATGCTGCTATGGGCTGCTTCTGTGAGGAAAGCAACAAAGAAATTAGAATAGAATAGAATAGAATAGAATAGAATAGAATAGAATAGAATAGAATAGATGACAGAAGAGAAGAGAAGCTTCACAACTGGTAACTTTGAATTAAAGTATACAGGGCTGGAGGGCAGAAGGGAGGAGGAGAGGATTGCTTTGAACTTCCAGCCAGGTTTTGTGCTTGCTACCTGTTTTGGTAAATTCATTGTCTGTATCCCAGTCAAGATAATGCTGGCAGTGCTGCACAATGAGTGACCTGCTTATGCTGTACTAATAGGCCAGCTTCTGTTTTGCTGCATTCGGGTTACCATGAGGTCTGTCTGGCCCTGCAGCCTTCTTCTTTATTCCATGAGGGGCAAACATAGGACATTCTATATAAAGACATTTTGGACTGACTTGGGAGATACCAAACATCATGTGGACTGCTATCATTAAATGGGAATGCAAACAGCTGTAAACACACAGTAAGCTCTGGTGTGGAAAAGCCTGTGGAGGATAAATGTATGGCAGTTCTTTTGGCACTGCTTTTGGGAATTGGCAGTTGTTGCACAACAGAGGATTGACAAAATGTGGTACTGATGCAGCCCAGCTGTGCCCAATGCAAAGTGTCCAAAAACAACAAGAAACTCGAAATTTGGAACATGCATTTCTCAAGTCTTCCTGCTTTTACGTCTTCTACATCATTTACGTAAAGGTTGGGCTCTTCTGATGCAAAAGTTAACTGTCTCCCATGATAAGTCCTCAGAATGAGCATCATTTCCTGACTCCTGGAACCATGCAGCTTGTTTATGGGCTGAGTTTGCACATCTTCAGTAGCCACCCGTTCAAAGCAGGAGCCCTCCATTTCTCAGCAAGAGCCACCAGCTCTTCCAAGACCCAGCACCGGCCTGATTTGCAAGGCTGGCAAACTGTGGGGGACTTTAATCTTGGCTGTGACAAATGCAATAAAGGGAGCCATTTGATGATCAAACACAAGGAAGACACATTTACCAACCTGCAGCGGAAGGAAGGTTGGATGAGACTGTCAGAACGGCCGTGATTTGTGCCAGCGATTGGAAGGGGAAGAAAGACAGCTCTGGCTCCCTCTGGTCCTCTCCGGTCCCATGTCTCTCTCTTTTCTCAGATAAAACAAAGATGTTGGCTCTTAAATGTAGCTAACTTAGACGGAGAATGACAGCTTATCTGTCAGGCTAACATACGACCTTGTGTAGCAGTTATTGCCGGCAGCACAAAGCTGGATAATTTAATATTCTAATAGAATTCGAACGGCCCTTAAACTAACAGGGATAACAACTCTATTAGCTGGTACACTGAAAGGAGGGGAACAGAAAAAAGGCACTGGGAAATAACCAAGGATGCATCAAACTCTGACTTTGATCAAGGGGCTCCCCATCACAAAGTTTGTCCTCAGCTCCTTTTCACCAGTACTGTACCTGCAATCTATTCCTTGGAGAAAGGATAACCTTAATGAGTAAGTGCCACAACACAGTTGCAAAATCAAGAGTCAATATTCTGGGTCCCTCGGGCAAAATGCAGATGTGGTGTAATACTGGTGAAACTTTTCCAACTTCAATTAAGCGGATGTTCTGAGCCCCACAATCCCCACTGTTCTAAGCTGGCAGCTACTGTCTGATGATGAGGAAGGTGTGGAGGATGACAAAGATGAGGAGCCTGAGAGGGAGGGAGGGGCTCCCAGACCTTTCCTTTGGAGATCAGGGAAGGGAAGACAGCCGCACAGGCTTTCTGTCCTGCCCCATCCCCTAACTTAGTGTTCCCAATTAGCTAATTACGGAGGACACCCTATTTTTCAAAAGCCAAGCCACAGACCCCCTACTTTTGAAAGTTTTGATAACTCTATGGTAGTTACCTCTGCAAAGCAGTTTTTTGAACAAAATGTGGGGTAGGCCCTAATAAGCAAAGGATTTTACGTATACTGTACTGAAAAACAGACTAGGGTTGAGTGATCTCTGGTTTTCAACACCGTGCTATATCAGCAGCTAAACATCGCGATATTCTGATATATCACAATGTCTGAAATTGGAGATCGGGCAGGTGGGGTAGGGAGGGGGAAGCAGATTCATCCCCACAGCATGGTTTGAGTGGGAGGGGATGGGGGATGGATCAAGCCACTGTCAGTAGGGCAGCCAGTTGTGGCAGCCAGTGAAGATGTGCACTGTCCACTGTGGCTGCTGCTGCTTTCCTGCTGACTGAGAAAAGCTGCTCTGCCTCAGTGCCAGGAGAAGGTAGTGCCATGGTGCCTTGAAATGAGGGCAATCAGCTTCCCTGGTCTCCCTCAGCATGAGGGAAGGCAGCTCAGATCAGCAGCGTTATCAGCTGAGATCTTGGCAGTGCCTTGAAATTGGCTGCCCTGCTCTCCCTCACATGAGAAGCGATATATTGCTGTGTATTGCTGGCTCAAAATCGTTATCATGGTCTGATTTCAAAACAGTATATTGAAAAATTGCACAACGCTAAAACAGACAATAGAATTTGTAACATTACCATGCAAAAATGGCAAAAAAATTGTTGGGGAGGAGGCAAGGGATGCCCTTGGGTACATTCCACAGAACCCCCAGGGGTCCCCGGAACCCCAATTGAGAACCACTGCCTTAACCAATAGGGGAGAATATTAAACAGCCAGGAGAGGCAGCTGGACCGATGGAGGATGAGGAGCCAGAGGAGCTCACCCCTTTCTTGTTGCTGAGAACTCAGAGCTGTCTCCGTGGTTGGCAGAAGACCATACCCCTCAGAGAAGCATGTGCCTCCAAGCACACCAATCTCACAGGGAGAGAGAGTCTCATGAGTGTGTGTGCCTGTCCCACCTTTAAAAGCTGATGGGAGAGGCATGACTCATCATTGAGGCATCTTTGTAGCTTTCTTCTGATTTTGGACCCCTGATGTCGTTCTTGAACTCAATAGCCATGCCTTAGTTCAGGGTTTCCCAAAGTTGGATCTCCAACTGTTTTTGGACTACAGTTTCCAACATCCCTGACCACTGGTCCTGTTAGCCAGGCATCATAGGCATTGTAGTCCAACGGCTGGAGACCCAAATTTTTGGAAACCCTGCCTCAGATGATCAGTACCTGTCAACTGACCCATACTGTTGCAAGCCTTGGATAAAGGCCTCTGTCAGTGCTTTGGGATGGGAGTCTGAAGAGTGCTCCTTCTCAGTAATACAGTAGCAGCAGAGGAGCGACCTGGGGAGCAGGTGGACAGGTGAGCGGGCTCCTAGCCACTCTAAGTCAAAGTGGAGAGGCACAATTTTTGCACATGCACACAGGAGCCTGTACTCTTGGCAGGGGCCAACTTAGCCAACCCTAGACCTGCCCCTGCAGCCAATGCATAGCAAGATGGACCAAGGGTCTGATTCAGTATAAGGCAGCTTCCTGCATTCCTATGATCACTATCTGGATGGCAGATCACATGCTGAATGCTTTGCGCTCTCTAGAGGAAAAAGCATGGTGTAGGGTTCTTACAGATGGAGACTTAATATTGGGAATGGTTGCTGAGATATTGCAAGTGGCTTGTTGGCAACAGGTTTCTTTAACGTACTGGATTTTCTCCAGAAAGGGGAAATTCAGATTAAATGGGGTAATGGTGGTGGAATACACACCGGAATTTTTATAACACTGTGTGGATTCTGTGAAAAAACAAACTTTGCATGTAGAAGGAGCACTGCTCCACCATTGAACTCCCATCTCAAAGCACCCATAATAAATAAACAAACATATTTGTAATATTTCATATTTTGCCACGGAAGCATGAAATGTGCTGTCGAAGTTCTCTGGTGAGTCTTTCTTTCCCCTCTTTCCATCCTTCTCTAGTTCTCACATTGTCACAGAGACGGCATTTACTCACATTCTCCTCTGTATCACACGCTTCCATGCAAAAAGGAAGACTAGAAGTCCACATTGTATGGGAAACCCAGTCAAAGAAGGAGCAGCATAAACCATACAAAATATAATTTTGCATAATATTCTTTTGAACCATGAATTTGGATTTATGGGTCACAGAATTTGGATTGGAGGTGGGTCTGTGGGCTGTCATTATGGAGGAAGAGGTGAATTAAAAGCTCTTTGCGCCTGAATTTGCAAAGCAGGATGCTGCTGACAATATACTGTAAAGATGTGGTCTTCTTTTGCATAAATAATAAAATTGTTAGCAATGTTAGCCACAGCGTCATAATCTCTGAGCATCTGTATTAACCCTATTATGGAGATGAATGGAGCAGCTTATGCCCAGAGATATTGCAACAGACTCTTTGAGGACACGCACATTCTAGGTCAAGCCCATTAAACTAAATCACCTCTTTTAGCTTTGGTTTGCAAGGTGCAAGTGATGGAGAATCTATTCCCTTGGCTGTGCCAACAGTTAATCAGTGTCCCTGAAAAAGAGAGACAGGAAGAAGAGTAGCCCGTGCCATTTATTTGGCCAAATTCTCTTGGTGATGTTTTCCCCCCCTAGTGCTTGGAATTTCACCCGACTTCATGGGAGTATTGTCAGACTCACACTGAGTTTCAATTAAAATCTATCCGCTTTAACTTCCCGATCTTACTTCCTTCTATTTCAGTCCTCTATGCCAGATGGTTGCCCCACCCCCACTATGGCTGGATCTAGACACATAAAAAAAAAAGTTTCAGGGAAACGCATTATAAAGCTTTTAATGGGAAATCATGTTGCCAAAGGATTGAACTCTACAGCGCCGTCTGGTGTTATAACAAATTTAACATGCTTAAAAAACACACAAGGGCCATGGGTGGTGCTGTGATCTAAACCACAGAGCCTAGGGCTTGCCGATCAGAAGGTCAGCGGTTCGAATCCCCGCGACAGGGTGAGCTCCCATTGCTCGGTCCCAGCTCCTGCCAACCTAGCAGTTCGGAAGGTGTATGCCGGCTCCCTCAGTCAGTAAAGCGAGATGAGCGCTGCAACCCCAGAGTTGTTCACGACTGGACCTAACGGTCAGGGGTCCCTTTACCTTTACCTACAAAACAAAGACCTAATATAGCTAAGTCCTAAGTCATAAAATTATGTTTGAGTTTGGTCGTGCTTTTTCAGCTGCTCTTCAGCCTTCACGTCATTCCTATATTTAAGGAGTAGGGAATCTTTGGCTCTCCAGATGTTGCTGAACTACAATTCCCATTACCCTTGGCCATTGGGCATGCCCACTGAGGCTGATGGGAACCGCAGCTTCGCATCAGGGCCCAGGGTTCCCCTCCCATTATATTTTCCTTGCCCCCCTCCCCAAATGTTCACAAAATACTATTCAAAAAACAGAACAAAATACTAACTGAGGATACTATTCAATAGACTCTTACTAGTGCTATCTGTAGAAGAGTCACTTCTTCTATGAATTCCTAGAATTATATTAGACCTCTCTGCTGTATTCTTTCACTAGGGCTTTGTGTTTGGCAGTCCACCTATTAGAATACCAATCAAACAATCTTTATTGCGGTTGAATGCCCTAAGACAGGGATGGGGAAACCCGTGACCCTACAGCTGTTGTTGAACTCCAAGTCCCATCAGCCCCAGCCAGCATAGCTAATGGTCGGAGATGATGGGAGTTGTAGTCTAACAGGATCTGGAGGGCTACAGGCACCCTATCTTCACCCTAAGACCTTTTTCAGGATCAGTGGGTTCTTGGATACAGCAGTTTCAGTTCTTTCACTCTGGGTTATTATTATTTTTGTACTTAAATCCCAATTATGGGAACTAAAAAACTCACTAGAGTTCCCTAATGGACAGTGCAAAAACCAGAATCTTTAAAGAGCTAGGAGGCAAGTGGTTCTTCATTGAGACCCTACAGCTTTGGAAGTCTTTGTCTTCATGGTCTGTTTGTATCCTGATCTTTTTGACCTTCAGAAGAATGTCAAAAGCTTTCTTAGAGTAGCTTGCACTATATAGTAGGGCAGGGAACCTGAGGCCCAAGGGGGTAGGCAGCCCTCTAGTCCTCTCCACCTGGCCCTCAGGATTCTCCTTGGGCCACCATCCCTCCCCAGGGGCACCCCCTGCTGCCCTACTTCACATCTTCCTTAAGTGTTTTTGCCTAACTAAAATGTGTCTTTGAACTCTGATATAATGCCTCTTGCATACCTGTCAACTGTCCTGGAAAAACCGGGACATCCCCTTTCCCCCCACGAGAGCACAGTGGCCATTTTGGGCGCTGCGATCTCACACAATTTTGCACTGGAATCTTGGTCCAAAAAGTGTTTTTTTGGGAGTCATGATCTCACACGGGTCATGTGATTCACACAGGAGTGCAGCCCCAGAAGATAGCATCCTGTGTTCTTTTGTTGCAACATGTTGAAGTCTATGCTCCTGGATCCCTGGCTGGAAGATGCAGAGAAGTGTGTGAGTGTATGTAGAAACTAGACCACTCTACAAAGGAAACATTTTCATTAATTGCTCCTCCCACTTTTCTTCTGCATCCCCACCCACCACTGGCATGTGGCCCCCGGAAGATTGCCCAGAAGGGACTGTGGCCCTCAGGCTGGAAAGCATTCCCCACCCCTGCTGTAAGGGCTGGAGCTCTGTTATGAAGGTCATCTTTGATTATGCCATTATGCCATTGTAAGGGTGCCTGCATGAGAGATGCTGGAGGCAGTGCCAGCAACATCCATGGCCAAAAGAATCCTTTGAGCACAGCACAGGGTAGATAAATAACTGAAATAACCTAATTGAAACCACATGACTTTGAATTATGAATCAAAGCAGCTACAGCAGAAGCAGCAAATGAAGGTGAACAAGGTCCTTCAGCAGGTAGGTGGCAGAGCCAGGAAGAGAATCCAGTTGCTTAGTGTCAGAACCTCCCGTGCTGTTAATTGGACACCCACAGAGCTCCTCTTTGCTGCTTTACAGGCACAGCGAGTGCTTCTGCCTGCAGTTTGCATTGGTGAAAACGCGAGAAGCCGGCTGAGGGTTAGAAGGATGCAAACCTGCACACAGACGGATCTCTAGGTGTGTGCACAGCACCCATAAATAAGGGGAATGCCACTGGATGTGATCATTGTTGTGCCCCAGGGAGGGAACGGCTATTAGAGCACTTACTGACATAGCAGTGTGTTACCTTGATAAGCCTGCTGGAGCTAGCGGTGGCTACAAGAACCAGAAAATTGCTGATTACTTCCTTCCCGCTGGGGCTGTTTGGAATTACCTGCCAATGCATCCTTGCAGTGCAGAGGGAGCGCTGCTCTGCATGGGGAAGGAGAGGTGTGGTGGAAGGAAAGAGTCTCACCACTCCTGTACTCCCGTGATGAATTGCAGGTGAAGATTCTCCCTTGCTAATACTTCTGTTGGCACCGCGGCTTCGCTTCCCCCCTATAGGGGCCATTGCAACCCACCAGCTTTGGAGGAAAGGAGCGTGTCAGTGCCCACCTGAGGGGAGATGGGTGGGATCTTCCTAAGGGGCTTTCCTCATGATTACAAAAGAAAAAGACAGAAAGAAGGCCTGGCCAGGTGCTATTCCTAGTGTGATACACCTGCAGGCCCCAATCTAGCAAAAATAGTACAATATCCTAGCCCTGTGTAATAGATGGAGAGAACAAAACTAATTACTCTGGGAGCTCAAATTCAATAAGTAGCTTTCAAGGAAAACATGCTTTCCAAAACCATTTCCTTGGTATGTGGATGTCTGATGGGGGTGGAAGAAGGATGTGCCATTGGTGTGGGTTGCTGAGAAGTTCCTCCTAATTGATGGCACCCATTTTTACAGGCTCCTTTGACACAAGGCCAGAACTAGATGTTGTGATACTTACATAGCTGCTGCCAAACAGAGCATGGGGTTCTTCTCCCCCTTTGTAATGTCACAAGGAGCTTAGCCATGTCCTGATCTCTGGTCATTGTGTGTTTCCCCACACCCCACATGTCATTGCTGAGGGTGCGAAGCAGGCCACTCCTGAGGGGTTGCTGAGACTGCATGCATCACCACCAACACATACATAAGTGTCAGCTTGTACTTCAACACTGCTGTTAGAACAGCATCCGCCACAACACTGGAGAGCAGCAAGCTAGCTTAGGAGTTGCAGAACAGGCATCAAGAGAACTTGGGAACAAAGGAAGTGGCCTTACATTGAGCCACACCAATGGTCCATCTAGCTCAGTACATTGTCTACACTGACTGTAGTGGAGGCTGGTCTGTTAAGGCAGATGAGGTATGGCCCCACTAACTTCATGCTCTCTTTAGCCAGTCATGCACTTGCCTGCTTTCTTACAGCACCAGCCTCCTCATTAAAAGCAGCCAGTTCCCAAAAGCCTATTGCTACCTCCTGCATCTGCCTCCTGTGGAGGCCACTTCACTCTTCCTAATGGTAAGGCCAAACCTGGTACAAGAAAGCCCATAACTGCTTGACATCTGGAAATGGGTAAGTTGTAGTAGACGTTATTGAAAGCGAAGAGGAATGAGAAATATGGGCTTTGTTTTGATGGCAGCTGTACATATATATCATAGCATCTACTTGCAGCCTAAGTCTTTTTGAAATTCACCCTGTCTCGGTGAACAAAATACTCTTGAGTGGGCCCTGCAGATACAAGACATAAGTTTTATGAACAGACAGGAGATAGCACAGGAGAAGGCGGAAAAATATTTCATTACTGCTTCATCTTGATACTACTGTATCCTGACAGACGGTCGGGGGAAGAGTTTGCTGCAAGGGCTAAGAAGAATGTACCAGCTGGGTCAGAAGGGAGTTTAGATTTGCCTGCCCATAGCTCAGAACTGAATGAACAGGTTCTCGGCAGGACACCTGGAAAGCAAAGAGTGTGCAACAGAAACACCCTTGGAAGCAGGCTGCAGGTGAACAAATAGCTGGGCAGGGAAGCTGGTCTCAATTTTGGAACTGGTATCCACAGGATAATAGATCTCGATGTGTAGCGTGGTCCCCTCCAGATGTTGCACTACAACTCCCATCAGCCCTGGTCTTTGGCCATGCTAGCTGGGGCTGATGGGAATTGAAGCCCAGCATCACTTGGGGGACAATTCACTGGCTTCTCCCATATAGAGAGATGGGCTGGGACCTGGGAAACCAGGGTTCAATCCCCGCTCAACCATGATGGGTGATCTTGGGCCACTCATTGCCCCTCAGCCTAACCTACTTCACAGGGTTGTTGTAATCATGGGGAGAAGGAGAATCCTGGATGCCAGATCGAGCTGCTTGGAGAACAGGTGGAATATAAATTAATAATGACAACAACAACAACCACGATTAATAATATAGGGAATATTTACTGGTAAACCTTGGAAGCTGCCCATAAAGGCCAAGGGAAATGATGGAAAGGCCATTCTGTGTCCAGGAGCAAAGAAGTGCCCTCCCCTCCCTATCCACTGATAGAGCCAAGTGTCACTTTACAGGCTGCCTAATCCCTTTGGTCATGCTGCTCAAGTCAGGGGCCACTTGGGCCAAGACCAAGGCTTTGACAGCTCCTTGAACGTCATGCACTGTGTGCATCAACCCCAGGGATGCCTGATTGACAGGGGCTTGGGGTGCCTGCACCTGGGACCTTGCACCTGGGAGTCTCTGAGTCCTGCCTCCTCTTTTCCAGATGGACGTTTTGATTTCTCTGTGTGGGTCACCCTCCACATTTCTCCTTTTTCCTTGTTCTGGGAAGGTCAGCCTGATTTTTCCCTGAACATCTTGCATTCTGACAGGTGTCATTCTCAGGTCCAGAGAGATTTTTTTGTCCATGTGGGTGGCTTGTAAAAATAAAATATGCCTTGCCAAGTAAGCTCTTCTTTCTGTGTTTTTTTTTTCCTTTCCTCCACGCGTAAGCCATAATGTAGTTTGCTCCCTCCTTGTCTCTGCTACCACTCCTTGATCTGGCCCCTGACAGTGAAGGACAGCAGCTGCTCACATTTACCTATAGGAGGTAAAATTCAGCAGGAAATGCCATCGCACCAAGCCTTTATTGGGGACTTTACTGAACTGCTGCACCCCGCAGCGACCAACGTAATACTGGCTTCACTTTCCCAGAGCCCAGCTGCGTGCTGTTGCCTAAGAACAGCCTCATTGCCCTATACGGAAGAACCTGGACCGCCAACCAGGCACGCTCAGAAATAGAAGCTCATCTGGGTGGAGGGATTGAGTGACAGGCATCATTCTTGGCAGCTTGGGCAGCTGGTACCCCCAACTGCGCGGCGGCCGCCAGTCACATGCCTGCACATGATTCCCATAGAATTGGAGCTGGGCGGCAGGTTGCCATATGACACAAAACTTGTTTGACCTTGGTAGAAGAAAACAGAGCAAGAGTCACAGGTACTGCGCTGGAATGGATCCTCAAAGTTGCTGCCTCTTTCCAGTAGGCATGCTAAGGTCAGGAAAGAAGAGAGGTCAAAAGTTATAAATGCAATATGGGGGGTGCCTGGGAAGGACACAATGTTTAGTAGTACTGCAGTGAAGAGTCCACCATGGTGGAAGTTCAGCAGAAGGTTGGAGTTGGTCACAAACTGAACACAACCTAATGCTGTTCTGGAGTGGAACCAAAGAGAGCACTGCATGAGTGGCCACAGTGCATCATTTCAGTGGCTCCACTTTTATCAGCCATGGGTAAGCTTCTGCCATACTTTCTGGGTCTTGGGCCCTGCCATTTGAAGAAGATGGGCTTTCAAGGGTCTACTTCAGAAGATGGTCCCAATGAACATGCACTGTGTGGCAGCTGACCTCTCTTCCTTCAAGCTCCCATGTGAAGGCAATATTCACAAAGTGTGTCTGTTTAAAAGGGAAATGGAAAGTCTCAATTTTGTAGCGGCTACAGTCTGTTCTTAATCCATGCCTTTCTCCATTTCTCATGGCACAGGAGATCACAGCCTGGATCTCAAAGGTAGACACTGAAATCCACAGGACTCATGTTTTTTTGTTATTGTTCCTGATAGTGATTCACAAATTAGAATCGATAATTTATTGCAAAGTTTCAGGAAAGCTGTGGAGTCCATTGTCTGGCCCACACAGCTTGCTATGATGACCCTGTTTTATCGTAACGACTTAAGAAGAGCCTGCTGCATCAGTCCAGTGGCCCATCTAGCCTGAGAAAAAGAAGAGCCTAGGCTTGCTCCCGTTGGTGAATATGGTGAAATATGTGGAACTACGCATGGATCCACAGTCTTGTAGGGAGAGGTGAATTTCACTGGGTGGCATACAATAGCTTAGCTATTTATTTAAAAGCACTTGTAAACCGTTTAGTGTTCAAAAAAATATCCAAATAGTGTGCAAGATAACAATAAACAATATCATTAAAATAAAAAGGGAAGCCTAAAGCCAGTATAACAGAAGTATAAAATCATAGTAAAAACAAATAAAAACAGGGCCTGATCTTATGGCTCCGAAAAGCCCGGGCAAAAAATAAAAAGTTTTCACAACACATCTGAAGCAATGGATGCTTTCTGCTTTATGAACGACAGAGGAAAGGGCATTGCATAGTATAGGGGCAATAATGGAAAATGCCCATTTGGGGGTCAACCACCACCATTGTTTCTGTGCAATGCATGAGTAGAATTTCTCCAGATGATCTGAGAGATCTTACAGGGCTGTATGGGAGAGGACAGCTTTTCAGCATTGGGGGGGGGGGGGAATGCATGTTGAGCCAGCAACTGCTGTGGAAAAACTGAAGCCACAATCAGTTCTTCCAAATACATACAGTCCAGTTCATACCGACCTGCATTTCTATGCTGCCATCTATACAACCATGTGGAGGAATTTAGCAGTGTGAACCAGCCCTCTGGAGCCCTTTCTTTCCTCCAACTAAAGCTGCTCAAGGAGGAGGCTTTGAATCTAGTATAATTCTGATAATGTCAGGGAACTTGTCCAGTAGACCTCAAATGGAAAACATTAAGCTTTGCTGCTTGGTGTTGTTTTAAAACCTCACTCTTTCTTTCCCTTCCTAAGCAAATGCTGCTATTTAGTGCCCAATGCTGCCCTTGGTCTCTCTGCATTCCATCTGGAGTCATCACGGATTGTTAGGGGACCTCTCCTGCCTGCCTGTGCCTCCAGCTCCAGCCCTTCCAGAATTCCTGCCCTTTGACCTTCAGTGTCAATTGATCTCACAGCTGCCCAACATGGAAAATGTCAATTGTTTTTCCTGACCTGCTTTAAGCCTTCGGTGGAGAGATTGGAAGAAATTAATGAGCACAGACGTGAACTTTGCCAGGCGTAGATTGCTGAAGGACTGAATGAGGGAAAGCAAACAACAGGAGATGGGATGAAAGTCAGCTTCCTTCTCTTTGGAAGCCCTCCCTAGGTCTGGTACTTGAGAGAAGCAGTTTTGGTAATCCCAGGAGCTTTTTGGAGATGCTAAGAGATTCTGAATGCTCTTTTGAGGTTCTTTGTCTTTCACCTCCCAGCTAGAGTGACTGTACGACATTTCCTGTATGGCCCCTTCCAAGAACTTATGGAGAGACTGCAGGATCAAGCCAATGGCTCTTCTAGCCCAACATCTTGGATCAAGATCCAGTATTCAGCCATGTGCACATCCCATAACAACCTCCATGGGCCTCCCACCACAAGCACCTACATAACTCTCAATTCCTCCTTGATACAATTGAGATCCTTTCTAGTACGTATGCACTGATTGAGGAGACATGCCCCACGCCGTCTCCTCTATGCTTGCCGTCAGTGTCAGATCCAGGCCTTTGGGCAAGATACATTTTGTGCACCCCAGCTCTCTCAGTCAGTCCATTTCTCCAATGCAACAAGGTCTTATCAGTGGGGCCTCTCCTAGGATGGGTGGGCTTTGGGCAGATGCCCAATACTACAGAACCCTTGATGCTTGCCCTGCTTAGGCCTTGATGTTTTATTTATTTAAAGCATGCATTTATCAACCTTCCAGCCTAGGGATGTTGAGCAGAGCTGAACAGGCACATGGACCTGCGGGGTTCTGCTGCTGATTGGCAGTTAGCGTGGCCTGGCTCAGCTGGTGGCTTCAGTATTTTGCCCATGCAAGGAGCACCTATCTGGGGCAACAGTGTTATTTTAAGTGTGTGCCTCCAGTACCTCCCTAACATGAATATCTTTAAAACATGTTTAGAGGTTTTAAATGCTTTTAGATCATTTTATTATTTTAAAAAAATATATGTTAAATATGTTTTTGTTTTATTTTAAATTGTATCGGTTTAACATGTTGATGCTTGCCACTTAGGGCTTCTTTCTGATGATGAGCAGGATTCATAGTTAATGGATAAATACGTAAGTGTCTTAAGAAGTCAACATTCTGTTCCAGACGTTTTGTGCCCTGAAGTGAGTACCGATACAGGCTTGGCTGTGGGAGAGAAATGCAGGGGCCTTCTCAGTTTAGGATTGCGAGCAACTGTCAAGAGTGTTTCCTAGTGGACATGGGAAAGGATTGACAGTGGGAAAGGAGAGAACAGGGCAAGACAGACTGCTTTTGTTGCGTTCAATTTTATTTACTCATTGACAAAGGATTGATTTAAGATTGAACAGTTTCAAATACGGGGCAGCAAGAACATGGAAAATTAAGGCTGCAGTTCCATGTACTTACCTGTGAGAAAGCCCTGTTGAAAAGAGGAGGACTTACTTCTGAGTAAGCACACAAAGGGTTGTGCTGTCACCAAATTCTTAGTCATTTGCTAGTGCATAACTCTGTGCTTAAGATCGGTAATCACCCTCTGCCTATTGACTTTGCAAGAAACTACTTCCTGGTATGAATTATAAAGCCTTATTAATATATTTTAGATCTCGCAGTTTCTCCTAATGATCAGATTTTGTCGCAAGCTTTGTACTGTTGCACCACTTAAGCAAGCTTGTTTCCCGTACTGAAGACGGTGCAGCTCTGATTCCTTCCAGGAGGTGGCAGCAGCGGCATACTAAGACCTCCCAATGAGTCTGCATTGTGCCCCACAGTATGATACCTATGCCATCACAGTACCACCTTGTGGCAAGGCGATGAACTCGCTGAGAATGCCTCCATGGCTTTTGTGTTCCACTGTGTTCAAGTAACACCAAGAGAGCTCCCATTGTGTTTGCAAATAGGCAGAAGTGCATTATGAAAGCCGGCTGCGTTCTGAAAAGCTGCTGCAGTACAAGTCAGTAAAGAAAAAGGGTAAGACAGAAAATGAGGGAGAGGCAGAAAGCGACCCAAATGAAGCCTCAGCACTAGAATCTGCCTCTTCCAAGGACCCGACACAACGTTTGAGCCACTAATGCTAAGCTAGACATAAATGGCACCATCCCAACGTGTTTTAGCTGCAGGTAAAAGACCAGTTCACACGTCTTCCTGGCATGTAGGTTATACATATAACAGTGTATAGGAGCAGACCTTTGGGGTCATGCATTTCATGTATGTAACCTTCAATGTGAACTAAACTCTGCATGTAGAAGTGTTTGTTACCTCCTGCAAAAATAGTGGGCAAGACCCTGCAAACTGACAGCCTAGGAACATAAGGAAGCTGCTTCCTGTTTGGATGCGAATAGATGCTAGGAGAGGATATATCTATTAGATTTTATCCTTCTTTCCTCATGCATGTGAGTTCAGCAGAGTGCCATCCCTCTGCAGCTTAAAGGGAAGCTTTGATAGGCTAGTTTTAGCCTTTTAGTTTAAGTAATCCAGGATGCTTTAAGGCAGACTGGATTCTTCTGGTATTTCCCTGTTTTCTCCCACTTAATAATCACACAAGCAGTCTTGTAAAAGGTTTTTGTTTTTTTTTACTCACTTTTACTTTACTTGTTGAAGAGTAGCAGATACAGCAGCTTTGTTCAGGCAGACTTAAAATGGTTACAAAGACATACTTAGGTCTAGTTTGAAATGGTTTCTGAGCTTGGAGCTCAGACTTTGCAGATGTTCTCAAATTGCTGACAGAGCAGAAAGAGATGGAAAGAAGAGAGAACGTGCCTAGGCAGGTAAGAGAATATATAGCTGCACAGTGGTAGCATCTATCACAGAGTCCTCTCTAGCAAGTTTACAGGAAAATTCTGTGAGCTTTAGCTCCTTTCAGGTGCCTGTCTAGCAAAACACGAATTGTTGGTTTGACTGCGCTTTAAATATCCCACACTTCATACCAATTCAAACTATTAGTTCATCCAGATCAGTATTGCATACTTTGACTCAGTGGCGAAGCTGCATGCTCCTGCATTAGGGGCGGAGAGCAGGCGGGGGTGTGGCTGGTGCATGTCCCGGGGGGGCGTGGTGCGCATCCTGGGGGCATGGAACATCGCCCATGGGAGCATGCCGTGCGTCCTGGGGGTGTGGAGCACCACCTGCGGTGGTGTGGCACCTGGCGCAGGGGGGGGGGCTGCACGTGTTGGGGGGCGGCCGCAATGGTACCCCCCTCCCCGATGGTGCTGGGGGCAGTGCGCTCCCCCTGCCCCCGATCCTCCACCAGCGCCTTGACTGTCAGTAGTTTTCCAGGCAGAGGTGTTCCATATCACCTACAACTGGGTCCTTTTAATGGGAAAGATCAGCAATTGGCTTAAATATGGGGACCTACTGCTTTGGCTGCCCCCTCATCTGAACAGGCGCTGTTGTGTGTAGCCGGTTTGTGTGATGCAGTGATTCACATTTTTCCAGGGCTATGGAAGCATTCAGTTCTGGAGGATGGGCAAATAGACAGTAACATCTGCTGTACACTTCTGTGATGACCCAGTTAGATACAAGCATAGGCCTGCGGGTAGTGAGTACTGTATGTGTGGGGGAAATATTCTGTAGAGCTTAGAAGTGGAATGGCCAATGCATGCACCCACCAACACCTTCCTTGGGACCTAAAGTGTCTCCTCCTTTTCCTGTACCACTCCTACATTTAGGGTAAGGTTTCCAGATTTTTTTTCAATGAATCCGGGGACACAATCAATCAATCAATCAATCAATCAATCAATTCTACACATTCAAGACATTGATGCTGCAGTGATGGCGGTGGCAGAGGGGTGGCTGCCACCTTGACCTCAACCCCCATGTTTCCCCTTCCTCCGAGGCTTCTATCTCCTTTATCTATGAGCCTGGGCAGCCCCTGAGTTGCTGGTTCTTTGGTGGTGGTGGCAGGGAAGCGGTGCGCGGTGGGTCAGGCATGGAAGGCAGAGAAAGAGGGCCGAGAGTGGTGGTGGCAGCGAGGCTCAGGCAGCGCAATGCCTCCCTTCCCACTGGAGCAGCCCCAATCCCATTCCTACTTGCGTGCAAGCAGGAAGGGATGGGGATCCCCCAGCTGGGAAGGGAGGCTTCCTGTTGCCTAACTGAGAGATCCCTACCCCCTCCTGCTTGCATGCAAGCTCTGATAGGCAGTGTGAAGCCTACCTTCACAACTGAGAAATCCCCATCCCACTCCTGCTTGCACGTAAGTAGGAGTTGGGAGGCTGCTCCGATAGGCCTCCCTTCACAGCTTAGTTGCTGGGGTCAGGGAAGGTGGAGGCAGCCCGGAAGCTGCATCTTAGAGCCCCTGCACCACCATTGTATGGGGACATCTGAGCAGCTCCTGAAGCCAGCCAGAGCCAACTGCTCTGGGCTGCTGAGACTGCTTCTGTTTCCCGGGGACATTAGATGAAATCTGGGGACATTCCGGGGATGGAATATGCGGGGATATTCACAAATCTGGGGACTGTCCTTGGGAAACGGGGATGTCTGATAACCCTAATTTAGGGGTTTTTTGGGGGGAAGTCTTCTGTTGAGTGCATCACCCCACCCAAGGCAATCAGATTTGAAAACTGACTTCAATAGAAGAGTTTTTTTTCAAAATTAATTGTTGCAGGGTGTGTGCTATACAGGGTGATTGCAAGTTAACTTTTCCCTACCTAGCAGCACTCTCTAGGAAGTTCATATTCCCCACTCCACAATTAAGCTTTAAAAAACCACATTTTTGAAGCCTAATTCTTGAGGTGGGTGGAGTGTGAGCCTGTTGCATATATGCATGGCAGCAGCACATGCATGGTTGTGGTACATGCATGTGGTGCCCACAGCAGTTTGTCAGGTTCCCACATTTGCCCACTGCTCCAAAAAGGCTGGAGAGCCATGGGACCATCATGATAACAAGGGCACACCCTTGTATTCTACTCTGATTTCTCTGAAATAACCTCCACCTTCTAAAGTGGAAACGGGAGCCTTCCAGATATTGTTGGTCTCCATCTCCCATCAGCCCCAACCAGCACGGCCAATGATCAGGGATGATGGAAGCTGTAGTCCAGCAACATCTGCGGTATAGAGATGAGAACCCTCATATCATGCATAAGCAGGCATAGAAGGTCTAGGTAACATCCAGTCACCATTTAACTCCCTTGGTTGTGGGCAAAACAAAATGGGGATGCTGCCAGATTTCACCTGAATTTGAAGTAGACTGGTGTGGATTTGAGCCAGATGGACTTGGGTTTGAACCAGGAGCAGGCCTAACCAAAATGCTTCTGCAGAAGATCTAACATGTTCCACTCTGGGAGCCCAGCTAGGCCGCTCTGCATGTGTGCAGAAGCACCAGGCACATAACCTTGCACAATGACTTCATTACACCATGTGCATGCATTTTTGAGGTGATGACTGTGCACATGCACAGATGACTGTAGTAAAGCATGTAGTCAATGACATACTTTATGAGCAGTGCACAGGAGGCATGTGCATAAAAAGGCCTCTGTCTATGCCAGGGTCTGTTTCTGAGTCTGCATGCTCATTCAAGAGTTCCCGGGTTCTACTGATTCAAGATGTGACAGGATAAAAACCCAGCTCCATCTAAACATTTCCTGCATGGAACCCAGTAGTTCCATTCATAAAAAAATTCGAGGAAGGACTTTGAAGACCCCTGGAATCAGGCCTCAGTCTAAGCATCATCCCATGAAGGCTGTGTGTGTTTGTGGGGGGGGGGTGTGCCATGAGGCCTGCTTTACAGCCCAAGTCCAGTTTAAATATAAAGAACCGTAAGAAGGATGAGCAGGGTTTCAAGCTGTCCATCAGCAGTTAGCACCCAGAGAGAAGACTGAGCTGACACACTGGTCATCTTTATGTATATCTATGCATATTAATTAATATACGTGAATATGGATCCTCTTTTGTCCCGGTGGTGCATTTCTTCTTTTTTAGTGATGCTTAAGTGGCTACTCCATGTGTGAGTGTGTGAATGGGCCAAAATGAGTGTGCTTCTGTGAATATTTCCATGCCCCTTGAAGAAGGCCCCTCAGTTTTGGTGATTTTTTAGGGGAGTGCTTGAAAAGGTGCCAAGGTGTCCATAGGTGAGAGAGGGAGTACGTTTCTGTTGTGTTTGGTCAACGGGGCTGATGCTCCTTGTTTTGCCATGCTAAATAGTGCAGTGAAACAACTGCAGCACAATGCAGCAAGGCAAAACAGAGAGCATCAGCTTGGATGCACATCTGAGTGTATTATCTATCTATACCATGGGTAGGCAAACTAGGCCCGGGGGCCGGATCCGGCCCAATCGCCTTCTAAATCTGGCCCACGGATGGTCCAGGAATCAGCATGTTTTTACATGAGTAGAATGTGACCTTTTATTTAAAATGCACCTCTGGGTTATTTGTGGGGCCTGCCTGGTGTTTTTACATGCGTGCTTTTACCGTATTTAAAATGCATCTCTGGGTTACTTGTGGGGCATAGGAATTCGTTCATTATTTTTTTCAAAATATAGTCCAGTCCCACACAAGGTCTGAGGGCCAGTGGACCGGCCCCCTCCTGAAAAAGCTTGCTGACCCCTGATCTATACCATCCTTTGCCAAAATGGCACCCTCCAGATATTTTGGACTACAACTCCCATCAGCTGATGCGAGTGAAGGCTGTTCTGCACTATATTGCTGTCAATGGAATGTGTGTTTGAATGCACATTGTGCTGAACATCTAAATGTGCATATATCTTAATGAAACCACATCTGGTTGGCTTTATGACCAATGATGTCATCACAATCACTAGGGATTGACGGGGATCTTGTAGTGAAGGAAAATGTACTGTTCAGGTTTCAAAATGAAACAGCAGCAAATTGAGGGATCAATGCCTGTAAGCAGGCAGATTTGAGGGAGGGTGTGTGTTTGTAACCTTGAAAATATTAAAAGGTGAACATTCAGCAGAGTTCTGTCACATAGCTCATGTGGGCACCTGATGAAGTTGGCTGTGAAACCTCATGACACAATCAGTGTGTTAAGTTTTCAAGGGTTCTGCAAGACACTGTGTTTTTTGCTGCCACAGTCTTAACACAACTCCTTACCTAGAAGCGTGGTTGTTGCGGTTGCCTTGTTCTTATTTCATTTATACCGATCTTTGCTTTTTGCCATGGACTAGCTGGAGAGTGGTGAGAGTCACCTAGAGACAGTCTCTTCACATGAGGCCAAGGCTGCCACGGTGCATGTCAGAGATGATTTAATCAGCACGAAAGTGATACGGGAGCCTCCAGAGCTGACATTAGGGGACAGGCAGAGGAGAACGAAAAAAAGGGAGCAAAGAGAAGTCAAGGTTTACACCCAGGCAGCGGGTTGAGAACTGTGTAGAGGGCGGCACAGCACCAGAGGTCTGCAACTGCACAAGCAAGGGTGTGAAGAGGGGCTCAAATCCAGGGCAGGCCACCTGAATCCACACTAGTTTACTTATTTATTTTATTATTTACAGGCCACTTTTATGTTACTCCATCTAACACTGCTCACCATATATTAAAACCCAAATTATGGCAAACCATAAAATCATATAGAACATGTTCTGGTTGCACTCAGAAGCATACATCTATTTCATTTAAAATGAGTCTCAGAAATCTTTCCTCCCGTTATATACAGTAATCTAGACACGTAAACATCATGAAAACTATGCATATATACAGCTGGATTATATGCATGATTGTCCCAGCTCAGGAATGGCAACTAAGGCGCCAATCCTACACTCACTAACTGGGATTAAGCCCTACTATACCCAGTGGGATTTATGATCAAGTAAACATGAACAGGATTGCACCTCTGAGAGTCATGAAAAACATCATCTCAAGGCTTTTCATGACATAGTCATTAGCAGCCAAAATGGAATGCCAGCTACTTTTTTTGAAAAAGAAGAAAATACGGTATATAGATCACATCGTAATATCAGTCAATCACTCCTTTTATTTGTATTCCACTTTTCCAAAGTTAAAACCATGCTCAAGGTGGCTTACAACCTATAAAAAAATTACATAACTACAAATGTAACAAAAGTAGTCATAAACAATACACAAAATGTCAAAAAGTACACAACCAAAAAGAACAATTTCCACATAAATAATAGGATCCAAAATAAAGATACAAAAAGCACACATGTAAACAACAGCAATATACCCCCCACAACAAAAACCCCTAACCAATACCCCAATCCAAGAGTCTGTTCAGCATCCTCAGCTTTTGTAGCTGGAGTCAGTCAGGGCCCCACCCTCACAGGCCAGGTTGGGGGGAAGGCCAGCAAGGCAGCAAGGCAGGAGTCTTCCAGGACTCATAGTCAAGATGGTCTCCCCGATCTATACACCGATATATATATCAACTGACAAATGCACAGAGGCAAAGTTTGAAAAGGGGGTTGGACTCGATGGCCCTTGTGGTCTCTTCCAACTCTATGATTCTAATGATTTTATGATTCTATGATTCTAAGGACTCTTAGCTGCTGCCATGCAGGTGCACTCTGAGACTCCTTATAAAAGCCTGTATGTTTATGAGGCAGTAGGGGGGGGCACAGGGCTGGTTGCTCGGGGCGCAAAATTGTTAGGGGCACAAAATTCCAACACCTGGTGCTGGCTCAATACAACTGCACATTTCCATTGCTGGCCTCCGTTGAAAACGGCTTCTCAATGCAGACTCTCCAGACAACAGAACGACTCTTCCTTTCTTATCCCTGCGGCTGAAATCTCCTGGGTGATATGGAGGCCATCAGGCAGTTGAATGTCAAGAGCTAATGGCTAGATGGCCAAGACATTGGTCCTGTACTGAGTATAAACCTGAACATCTATGTGGAAACAATGGTCAAGAGTTGAAGCTTTCTGTTTGTGATGTCTGTTATTTACTTCTTTTCCATCGTCATCATGGTCACTCCTCCATTTATATTCCCCCTGTAGGAGGTTCAATAGCGGATGAGGTGGTCCATTGGTTTATCCCAGCAAGATCTGTTAAAACACAGGAGGCCTGTGGCCTAATCTTCTGGGTGGTGGGACAGCAGAGAAAAACAAAGATGTCCAGAGCGCATTTGATGGGGGCTCTACGCTTCCTCCTTTATTTTCTCTCCCCCTCCCACCTTTTGTTATTTCCTCCGGGAATGGGATCCCCACCCCACCCCCTTCCATTTCTTTTTTATTCCAAGGGCAGGCTTAGTTGTGCGGCCTTGAGGAAGTTAACCTCCTTTAGCCTCCGATTTCTTTCTTTCTGTTTCTTTTTTTAAAAGCCGTGCGCGCACACAATGCACAACAAACCAGAAATCCCCTGGAGGGCTGGCAGCGGGTGTATTAATCTCACCCAGGTGCACCCGGGCGCGCTCACACGCGCACACTGCCTCTCTTTCAAGTCCCTTTTGTGCAGCTCTCACTCATCCTTACACCTCTTCTCTGTCTCCTTGCCTTTATTTATACTAAAACTGCTGCCAGAATAAAACATCCATGTAAAATCCAATTTCCTCTGAATCTCTCTCGGAGACGAAGCCTTCAGACTGAGTAGGTAACCTCTACAGTAATTGCCTGAACCACTCCTGTTTGCTGGAAAGGTGAGATCCATTTTTCAATTATCTATCTGCTGTGACAGCAGCCAGCCACCCAGCTAAGAAGAAAGGGAGAGAGAGCGAATCCAGCCAAACAAGAGCCGTCTGTGTCAATCCCAGCAAACGGGAGGTAGGATAGATGCGGTCACAGCTCCCACCATCAATATCCTCTAATATAAATGTCAGCGATGCCATTTTACCCACACTCATTTCCCACACTGCTGATTACATTATCGTCTAATAGAGGGGGCGCCAGTCTCACTGCTTTCTCTCCTAACCCTCCTCGCGGTAATGTGTCAATAGCCTGCCTCCATGAAACAAGTCAATTTTCTGCAGGCTTGGCAGAGGAATAAATCTGACGGATATCTGGAGAGCTGGAGATATTTATACACGCCTGTCTCTTGCTCCCTGTCTCTCTCTTTTTCTCCCCCACCACACACACCTCCGTGTGTGTGTGTGTGCAAACGCATATCTGTGTCCTCGGCAGAATTGAATGATTTTCAGCCCAGACTCAATAAGAAGAGAATTTAAAGCAGTCCCACAGCTTGGCTTCCAGTAACAGCCGTACACGTTTATTTTCTTTCGCTTAACAGGAAAGAGAGAATTATGGTGGGATTTATATGACAAGGGCGACGCTACCCAAACGCTTTTATCTGAGCGTTGCAGAAAAGGTGGGTGGGAAGGAGAGAGCCAGGAATGTATCGGACAGAGGGCAGCCAAGGAGGGTGGGCAGGGAACAGGGTAGGGAGGTGAAAGAATGTGTGTGTGTGTTGTGTTATTTTTGAAAAACAGATGTTTGCAAAAACATAGGGTGGAGAGGAGAGTGTGTGCCTTGTGATGAAACAAAAGCTAGTAGCAAACCCAATGCAAGTTATGGATTATAGCTGTGACAAGGGCTTGATACATTCACAGGTTTTTATAGCTGGATGAGGTCAGAGATAATCTAGTTTAAAGCTGCAATGTGAAGATAGCTTTAAATCACCCCATGTGGCATCTGTTATCGTGTGTGTGTGTGTGTGTGTGTGTGTGTGTGTGTGAAGTGGTGGTTTGTGTGCAGTTTGAATGCCAGGACAGTTGGAGAGATTTTTCTCTATGCAAGAGGCAAAATTTCAGTTTCTAAAGGTTTGCTTGTGGAGAAAATTTCCCTTCCAATGTGGAAGAACTTAGAGAGGCCTTCACACTGATGCATCCACTGACCCTAACTTTTCATCTGGCTTGTACATTCAGGAATCTTCCTGTTCTTACTGGAAGAAGCTTCTAAGCAAGTTGCGCCAAACTGGATTTGCCTTCTAGCTGGTTAACTGTAACACACTGTACAACTGAAACATGTAACTTCCCCTAAAGAGCTGGGAAACTGCAATTTACCCCTCATAGAGCAATTCCCAGCACCCTTAACAAACTAAAGTTCCCAGAGTTCTTTGAGGGAAGCCATGTGTTTTAAATGTACGTTTTTTATACAGCACCAGGCAATTGGATCCTGGAGTTCAACTAGTTCCAAATTGAACAGTGCAGCTTTTCCTTGTGGATGGATTTCTCACTGGGGCTGATGGGAGTTGTAGTTCAGCAAGATTGGAACAGCCAAAGGTTCCTCATACCTGTTTTAAGTGAAGATGCCAGCGATTGATGCCTGGGATCTTTGGCGTGTAAAGTTGTGCTGTCCCATAGGTTATAGCCGTTCCACTGCGCACCTCCTTGATACCATCTTATCAGCATTTGTTAGTCTGTGGCCAAGACTAGACGATCAACTTGGGGGTGGTCTTTTTTCAAGGATGTCAGCAAGACAGGATAAAGGTTGTTAAGATATGTGCTGATAAAGTTGTGAGCTATATCTTTGAAATGAGCAGGTACAGGCCACATGGACAATCAAGACAGACGTGCACAAACTAGAGGGGTATAATCCTTTAATGTCATCACTGGGGCTCAGCCTGCAGGATGAATGCATTCTAATGAGGCTGGTGGAGTTTCTAGCCAAGTGACACCCCAGTAAGGGATGACAAAAGAGCTGGTCAGTGGGGCATGTTGATATGGTATGCATGTGCAGTCATGGCTTGCAAGTATGCAGCTGTATTCTAAGCCTCTGCTCTGCATCTAACTCATAGATCTGCTCACAAACAAACCTGATGGTGGAAAAATACTAAGATGGATCATGTGTAACCAGCAAACAGCTGTTATCATGGGTGTTTTCATATCTCCATTTTTAAAAATAATTTTGTATTTTTATAAAATTAAATAAGATTTTCCAGATGCAGCTTTTTAAAGAAAAGGAAAGCAAAACCAGAGAAAGCAAGGAGAGTACCTGCTTTTAGAATATTTCTTCATTGAAATTTTTTGGGGGCCTTGTCTTCCACACTTGCATTTCAATGACCTGCATTGAATACTGTTGTGATTACAGAAAGGAAGAAGCAATTGACCTCCCCACCAATAATGTCCAGGTCAAAGATGGCCAACTTTTGCCTCCTGCTCTGCAATACCTTGTCACACACGGAAAAAATGAGCCTAAAAGGCTCGTGGCAAAGATAAAAGGATAAATGCATACAAAGTGGCATGTGAAAGCAATAAGCTATCAATTAACAGTGATTGATCTCCCTAATCATAGATAAATATTAGCAAAGCTTGGCTGCCTAGTAATTCTGTGTTTATGTTTGTTCTGCTATGCTAGCGGAGAGCAAGCACTGTTTTAGCCAAGTGCTGACAAGCTGCCATTACATAAATCGGATTTCTCTTGACGTGGGAGCAACCGGCACAATGCAATGAGAGAACATGTGGCGAACGAGCAGTTGTGAAATAAGAAGAGATGTTTTCTTGCTTTCAGAAACATCTATTAGCTGCCGTTGGCACCATAGAGTAGGCTAGTAAGTTGGTGGTGGTGAACGCATTCATCCAGTTTTTCAAAGGGTATCCGTTCCCGACAAGGAACCTCAAGGTCGCTTCATTCTTTGCTTTCTATTTTCACCGTATATAGAGATAATCTTTGTGTAGGAGAAGTCATGTGCTTCATCAAGTGTGAATTGGGGTGGGAGTATTTGCTTCACTGTCACAATATGGACCGGACAGCTGGTGCTGATCAGCTTTTTGGAGGGAAACTGCAGTGTAGGAAGAAGCCTACACAGTTCAGCTTTTCGGAGCCATCCAGGGCTACAGTTTCCATCAGCCAGTGGCGTAGCGTGGGTTGTCAGCACCCGGGGCAAGGCAAGTAATTTGCGCCCCCTAACCCGTGGATTTGCGCCCCCTAACCCTAACCCCCAGATGTTGCGCCCGGTGCGGCCGGCCCCCCCTGCACCCCCCACGCTACGCCACTGCCATCAGCTTCCAGATTATGTGCACCACAATAAGGAAGCAAGTGTGAAGATCCACCATTGTCCTCTGCAGGGCAGAATCAGAGGTACCTAAGGATGTACCATAGCCTTTCTTCTTTCCAACGGTTGTTTCACCTATGACAGTTTTCTACCTGTGGGGAAAACAGCATACACTGTCCTGTGAAGCTGCCCTCAGAATTTATGCAGAGGAAAGCAACATCTGATCGCTTCAGAGATGTCATGAATGGTCCTCCATTTCAGTCTGCTAAAGATTTTGAGATTTTGATCTACAGAGATCACTCAGGTGGCCACCCGAGTCTTGTTCTAAATGATCTGGGTTATTCTGATAGCATTTGGGATCAAGAAACAATTTTCTAGCACACCAGGCTGAGATTCTTCAAACTCACCTGTGAAATATAGCACGCTTAGCTACATGTGGCATGTTTTGATTATTTGCAGCATCTTGTAGCTACAGATCTCAGTCTCCCCTGCTCTCTTTTACTGACCCACAACAATCCACATGGATCACAGATTACTTTCTCCATGGTTTGCACTGTATGGAACTAACTAGACTCACCAGCCCTACAAAAGAGGCTCCTCATGAGGCCGGAGGAACATTGCCCGGCTGTGAGGCGTCAAGGCTGCTCCCTGCAAGGCTCTATCCACCTGCCCTAGGGGGCAGGGCCCACACTCACCAGCTCTACAAAAGAGGCTCCTCATGAAGCCAGAAGAACATCGCCCGACTATTGTTTTATTTGTTTTAATATGCTGTACACCACTTTGAGATTTTTATTAAAAATATAAAGCGGTATAGAAATATTTTTTTTTCCACCAACAGGCATCGAGATACGAGGATCTCAGTTCCATGATTAAACAGTTCTTCCAACATATGTGTGTGTGTGTGTGTGTGTGTGTGTGTGTGTGTGTGTGGAAGTTGCCTCAGAAAACAAATTTACAGGCCTACCTTTCTTCCTAGGCAGTTATATAACAACCTCAGAACAGGAATACATAATTGCATAAGTCAAGTCAGCAACTACAGTTTAAACTCCCAGCCATAGGCAGGTTACAGACATGACTTTCCCCCATTTTATGTCCCCATTGCAAAGCTATGCATATTACCCTTCTGTGGTTCAACTGACTGAGTCATGTGAATTTCCTGCAGTTCAGCCGATCACCTCACAAGTCACAAGATACTCTTCCAGATCATGACTAGCCTGGTCAAATGCAAAAGAAGTCAAAACCCTTGCACTTTTAATTGTTGCATAGTGGGGAGGGCATTTCAGCAGGTGTAACTTGCCTAGCAATTACGTCAAGCAGAGATAGTCAATGTAGGGTCCTCCAGAGACCTTTTGGACCCTGACTCCCATCACCATCAATGGGTAGGTGGTTATTGGAATTTTAAGTCCAACAGAATCTCCAAGGCACTGCGTTGGCTACTCCTAATGTAACGATTCAAGAGCCCTGTTCTCTTTTTTAACCAGGCCAGTCTAGTGCTGAGCCGCTTTGTATCTGCATTATCACATGAATGTACATTTGAAAATTGCACAGGTTTATTTTTTGTCTTCCCATGAGGCAAAATGGCCCCACTAAGGATAAAGTTGTGTCCTCGTGTTTCCTTTCTTTATCTACATAGGGATCAAGGTGAGAAAGTTCTTTCAATTGCATATTTGCCCTCTCACCTGAATGGGTGCAAAAAGAACAAGGAACCTGCACCCAACCTGGGATTTGAGGGTTTCCTTACTCATTTATTCCATCCCCAGTATAGTACATTGCTTAAAGGCAGATATGGGGAATGAGTGTTTGGCTGTGTCCACAGTGGCCAAAGGTGTGTTTGCAGTGGCTGAAATGGCACGGCATGTTTATGGCAGCCCCAGCTGCCGGGGCAAGGATGGGTGCTTTTGTGCTGGATGGATCCTGGTAGCGTTGCTCCTTCTGAAAGAGCAGGTGCTGCAGCTTCTCTGGGAGCCAGGGCAGTGGGCTTGCTGGCCCCCAGGCCGGTCTGGTCTGATCTGGTCTCTGTGTAGGAAGACAGGATTTTGAGCATTAAGGCAGAAGGCAACGATGACAGGAATCTGCCAGCTCCCCTTCCCTTGCCTCCCAGCACACAGAATGCTGACATCCCCTTTTTTGTTTAGGCTGACAGCAAGCACCTGGCATGCTGTGTGCAATATTGCTGCTGCGGCTGCTGCGGCTGCTATTCTCCCCCCACTGCCCCCCCTCACCCAGCACACGCACACACATACACACACACAGGCGCACACACTTCCCCCGCAGGTTTAAATAAATGCAAACATATGCTGCCATTAATGGGAGAATCACTCCTGTAAACACGAGTTCCTTTTTATTCACGGCTTCCTCTCCTCTCCCCTGCCAACTCCTAGGGGAAAAGAGAGGTCAAGTAGGGACTATTCTCATCCTTTTATTTAAACCCTCCCTCCCCCTTCTCCGGCTCAGAACAGGCAAGAGGAAAAATGAATTAAGCTAATTGGTGTGAGGGGGAGCTGGGACAATAGCCGGCCGAGTCCTACTGGGGATTCTTTGGCTTTCAGGGTCTGCATCGATTCAGACACACACAGGATTTCAGTCTCGCTTCCCTTTCCTTGACTGATTCTTTGAATTGCCTTCTGGATCTAAGGGATAAAGGGTAACAATCCATTGGGAAGTGCTCTAGCACAAGCACCATTAAAAGGCAGTGGAATTGTGTGAGACCACTGTCTGGCTCTCTCTGTGTGTGTTTGTTTGTGTGTGTCTTGCTCAATTACCAGAAGCATTTGGTCATCGTATGAATGAATTTTCTGAACTGGACCCCCATTGCCTCCCTACCCCTACCCCTAATTCCTTGTGTTGCTGGCTCACTCAGTATTGCAGCAGGAAGTATAAATAAATTGATGGAATTTAAGCTGAGATTCACCGGTTCTGCTGAACTTTGCATAGTGAACATTGTATAGAGCTGAGTGGTTTTCGAGCACTTTGATGCTAGAAAGGATGTGGAGACCCATTACAGTGGTATGTAAATGCCAAGAATTAATCTAGTTACCAATATGCTCAAGTCAAATCAGATGCCAGAAAATGCTACCTGGCATGCCCAGGTCTAAATCTGCCAAGCTAAAGATACTCCTGGCACCTTGACCATTGAGCCAAAGGATTCCCAACACCCACTTGCTAATCGTATCTGGGGTTGCTAGTGAAATGTGAAATTGCCATAATTCAGAAGCACATTCTGGAGGCCATCCCTTGTGGACTTGTATGGGGAACCTTGAAAGATTGCTATGGGGTTGGGGCCGGGGATGGGGATGGGGATGGGGGGCTGGAGAACCAAGGCCCCCGGAAGGAAACTTAACTATGCATGCACCCAGGTTAAAGGATGTGCTGATAGCCTCATGAACCAACTCCTCACAAGGCAAAGTCATTGTCATAATTGCCCTCTCCTTCTTGACAACAGTCAGAGCTCAAGGATCACCCGGTAAAGCTAATTGCTGTGTGTGCCAATGCGAATCAGGGCTTTGCCAGATCTGGATCCAAGCCTAGCAAGGTCCAGCACATCATTGCCACTTTCCCTTTACTTCAGTACACTCACGGCCTTGCCTTTTGTCCTGCATTTGCCTCCTTCACATGACAGTACCTAGGTCAGGCACCCACCCACCATCTCCCCTCTGTAGCAGTGGTGACAGTGACAACACCCTCACTAGACCTGAGTCTGTGAGGGTCTAGGCCTGGAGCTTTTAACAATGCAGGCTTTGTCTGGAAACAGGGTAACTCTAGACCACAGATTTCTGGACTCAAACTCAGAGGATTTGTTCACCATTTAAGAGATACCCTTTCAGATGCTAGAGAAATGTTGGGGATTAGATACAATGGTGAGAGGTAAAAAAAATATAGTTGGTTGGAAGATGAAATTGTCAATTTCTGTTTCTCTCAGGTTGTTTTTCGGTTTTCTAGTCTTAAGTCAAGTTTGCCACACTTTCATATCAGTTTGTGATTCTTTGTTTGAAAAATCCTCATAAATTCTTCTTTTTTAGTGTGCATTTCCCCTAATATGCATAGTCTTGTATGCAATTCCACCTGTTATACACATGCATGAACATTTCTCTATTACAATGTATTTTTGTATATTGTTTTCACTGTTATTTAAAAATATATGCATTTCCCCAATATATACGGTACTTTTTGTACACTTTGTCAACTGGAGAAGTCATTGCAAACTTTGGAGAAGTGTGAATTTTGAAGGATCACTGAATTTTGGTTTGTATATTGATTGAAATCAGGCAAATCAGGTAAGCTTGCATTAGAAAGCAAAGCTGAACTTAATTCCTCTCTTCTTCCTGCTGGAATATTTGGGGTGGTATTCAACATGGTTGAGATAGGTTTATTTATTTCGGTGGTTCCACTTTGGGTAAAACTTAGTTGCATCTGATCTAAGATGCTAGTCAAATATTTGGAAAAAATATAATGCAGGCCCCTGCACCAAAATACAAAGCCATTCTCACAGCTTTGTAAGTCACTATTAAACATCTCTGAGCCAAAGAGTTCATGATAAATATATATATAAAGTACTCGGTAAGAAAAAGTATACTACTGACAAGTATGTATCCTGATCCTAAGCATGTTAATTGGTAAGTGAGCCCCATAGTAACCCTTACTGCTGAGAGTCTGCCAAGAAGATACTTCTCTGTACCCTTTGACACCTGAGATGTATATTTTCAGAACTCCCCCTGTTTTTTGTGATTGCATTTTTTTGGTAATGGTATGTTTTTAAAAGTGTTTTTAGTGTTGTATTTTAAATTGTTTTAACGCTCCCGGAAACCTTCAGGTGAAGGGTGCATAAATAATGATGATGATGATGATGATGATGATGATGTTTCTCCCATTTTCTAATTTTTCCAACCTTAAGGTCAGTTCTTCAAATTTCCACATCAGTTCTCTCTCTCTCTCTCTCTCTCTCTCTCTCTCTCTCCTCTCTCTAAAATGAAAATTCACCAGCATTTTATTGTGAATTTCTCCCTAAGAAACAAGTTTTTGTATGCCATTCTGCCTATTCTTGTTTGCAAATGAATTTTCTGTAACTTAATTTATTTTTGCATCTTGTTTTTACAAATTTATGTGTTTTTGCACACATTGCTTAGCTGGAGAGCCGCACTGCAAAATTCGGAGGAGTGTGAATTTCAATGAATGGCAGTGTCTTGGTTCACAAATTGTTCCTGAAAGTGGGATTTGCATTTAAATATGAACTGAATTGCATTTCTCCCCCTTCCTTACTCCCAGGTAAGTCTGCATAGGATTGTAGCATTAGGCTGGAGGTAGTGGGACAAGTATGGAGAAGTGTGTTGAACTGTGGCATTCATTAACGGCCACTGATATTCCGCCTTCATAAATCTGTCTGGTCTTTTACTTAACCCTGTTATACAGCTGGCCATCACGTCATCCTATGGAAGTGAGCTCCAGAGAACAATGCTGGACTGTGCAAAGAAATGTTTGTTCATTTCAAAACTTGTTAGTATGTTAATTTTACCAGGTGCCTTCCGATGAGAGCTTCATGGGAAGCAAATGTTCCTCGTTTGCTTTTTCTCAGCTAGTGGAGAGAAGTCTCCTCGGCTATTGTATTCCTCTGAAATTTTAATGTCTGCACTTAGCTGCTCCCAGTTTTTGTGCCTTTCACAACAGAATGGTGTGGTGGAAAGGAGTAGCGAATTAATCTGTTAATTAATCCCACACTTTCTGCCCAGAAAAGGGCAGAGCCATGCACACCAAATCTATGCTGTGATAGCAGCTGCCAGAAGTGGAGCCAGAGAGAGGCTGTGGCCTCTTTCAAGTACAGTTCTTGCCACTGTTAAGAGCCCTCTTAGTTCAGATTGACTGTTCATCTAGTTCCAACATACAATTTCTAACAGTGGCTGGCCAGATAACTCATGGAAGCCATCAAGCAGGGCAACAGCCACCACCCAACATATGGTCCCACTACTGAGTGTAACTGAAGGCTCTGTGTCAAGTTGAAATGATCCGTTGGTGTCATTTTTGGGCAGGACTGCTGTTCTTTCTCAGTCTCCAAATATTTGCTAACTAGCAAATACATGAAATTTGTTTTAGCTTGTGCAGCCACAAAACCTGGGAAACAGTTTGCAAAAGCGGATTCTCTTTTATAATTCTGGTGTGCCCTTATATGTTGTTTTTGCATCGACCTATGTTGATATCAATTTATAAAATTGTGCCTTGACACCTGCAAACAAATAAACTCCAATAAACCTCAGAGCATGCTGGCTAGTTCGTTTCAGTAAGGTAAGTGAGCCCTGCAGTGGCCAAAATGGTACACTTCTTCTGTCATGTACCAACATGCAGACCTTTGCTTGTTGGGTCGTTCTCATTTAGGGAACATTTGAGTGGTGGGACAGGATAAAGGGGGTTGCTGGGATATGAGGTAGGGAGGGGTGTATACCTTTATACAGCCGTCGTATGTGAATGTGAACACAGGGGTAAGTGCATGGAAAATATTTTCAGCCCCACAATATAGGGATCCCATGCCCTTTAATCTGGCCCTGATGCACCCTTAGACTTCTGTATGGCTGAAATACATCCCCAAGCCTAGGACCATCTACATACAGCCTGGATGTGATGGAGAGGAAATGCCCCTTCTCCTTTCGGGGAATGTGGTGCTTGCTTCCACACACTGCTGTTTACTGCTACTTTTAAGCAGACTCTCACCCCCCTCCTTTCATCCTCCGCTGAGAGCCCTCCTTTAGTCTCTCATCTCCAGACCTGCAGGCCTGTCAGCCTGCGATGCCTAGCTCCAGCTGTGAGCATTTGGAAGGGCAGCCTATCAGAGGGCGCTCAGATGCATAACTCCAGATCCTAAATGACACTTTGGCACCATTTCCCTGATGTTCTGCCTTCTCCTTCCCTGGGTTCTTATAATGTGCCTTTGCTCTACTCGTTGCTGGTAATGAGGCCCCGCCTAATTGCCATTCAGTAAACTCCAGTTAAATTAACAGCTTCATCAGATGAGTGTCAACAGCTGCTCTGTGACAGCCACAGCTCTCCCTGATCTCCCAGTCCTAATGCCCATGACATTCAAGTCATTGACTGACAGCCAACAAATCAAAATCCGGTGCTGCTCTCTATGGCCTGAACTGTCACCCAATGGCCACTGCATCCCTGTGTCCATGCATATAAGTATACATGCAAGTACATGCATGTGGGGGGGGGGAGAAAGATTGTGGGTGCATTTTAAGGTGACTGCATGAATGCCAGTAGGACCAAAGATATGGCTATGTGAAACACAGCACAGGTGTGCAGGTGGAAAGCATGTAACTTTAAAAAATAATAATTATATGATCCAGCTGATGGAATTGTTTTCCATGACATATCTCAAAGCCATTTTGCAATAAAAACATCAACAAGAGAAACAATTACTATTCTATATGAAAAACAGTAATAACAATTCAGTCTGTAAAAACAGCTAAAAACAATTTCGTACATAACTAATTTTACATCTAATGCAGATACAGAGCAGAATAAAGATCTCTACTTAAAAGGCTTGTTGATGAAGGTTCCATAGGTGCCGAAAAGACAATAGATATACACACACACATACTGTAAGGGAACCTCACAAAAGAACCAATTCCTACATCATATGGAACAGATCTCCTGATAAGATGGTATCTGAAAGATGCCTGCAGATACCTTTTTCTGGAATGCATTGATATAAAGGGTGAGATTATCTTTTAAGTATTCTGGTTCCAAGCTGATTATGGTTTTGTACGCCACAACCAACGCCTTGATCTTAGCTTGCTGGTGCAATTCTTTCAGCAGTGGCATAATATGGTGGTGATACTTGATCCCCTAAGCAGTTGGACCACTGCATTTCGCACTAGCTGCAGCTTCTGGGCCGACTTCAAGGGCAGCCCTACATAGAGTGCACTGAAGTAATACAACCTGGAGATATCCAGATTTATATAAGATCAGTCACCTGTAGATTTTCCCCAGTGTCATTTCCCTTTAACAACAACATCATCAAAAGCAACCCAAAAGCAGCCTGTAACGACTGCAATTCTGTGGGAAGGGGAAGTTTGAAGGGTCAACAGCAAGAGACTATGATCTTTTAAGCTCACAATCACCACCACCCCTCTCAGGTGGTATTTTTCCTGCAGAGAAAAATGTGGATACGTTCTACCACCCCACAGGTAGAAAAATAGCAGAGCGAGTAATTTCCAGCAGAAAAAGGCAGGACTAGAAAGGGTTAGGCAACACCCCCATCTCTCTTTCTCTGTGCAAAATAACAGCTTCGTCAGACTGCATTTATAGTTTTTTTCAATGTGGTAAGGAAGATGAAATGTTTTAATGCCACATCTCATTAGGGCATTAATGACATCACCTGGCATCCTTTGGCTGCCGCAAGTGCCCCAGCACCCTGGCACAGCCCACTGACACTGGCCCCTATCCAAGGCTGTGGGTTTTTCTGATGGCAGCAGTGTCCCAATGGGGGGCAGCCATTTTAATTTCCCACAGACCAATGCTATTTCAGGCTGTAGGCTGGAGGTCAGCAGTAGGTGAAGCCAGAGGCAATGATAGGCAAAGTCAACTAGTTATAGTATTTTCCCAATCCTCCTCCCACAAGGGCTACAACACTGAGGGCTTATCCCTTGGAGAAAACCACTCTTTAGCACTCAGTTGGCGCAAAGGGCAATTCAGGCTTTCCGTGAGTTGTCATCTGTTCTGGTTTAGAGCTAAAGAGCAGGTTTTCCCTGGGAAAAGAGTGGGGCAAGGGGAAAAACACACAGACCCATGCTTTCTAGGTATGGAGCAAGAGGAAGTGTAGACGAGCCCTGAGACTAAGGAGGAAGCTGACAGCGCCACCCCATGGACAGGTTGTAAGTATGAAGGCAGGCAGGTGAGGCTTGGCTGAAGGCAGACTGAGCTTGCTGGGGCAGTTGCCCATTGGTTGCATTGGACCAGCCACCACTGCCTGCTGCTGCCTTAACTCCAGGAATATCACTCTCAAGCCATGTGGGAATATTCTAGAGCTTGAATGAGAAACAAAAGGAAATCAAACCCGACACAAAACTGCAACCTAAGGCACAACCAAGTTGGGATGTGCAATATTCAAGAAATAGGAGGCTGCATATATGACTAATACACCGTAAAGATTACTGTAATACGTTTCAGAACGACAAAATAAAAACAAGCAGCCTAATGAATGGTCACTCTGAGACAGGTTTACAGATATCATTTCTTATAAAACCTACAACCACAAACAGCCCTCTCAGGGCAAATTAACACAGGTCACTTCTATATAACAAACAACCAAATGTGCTTTTACCATATGCTTTTCTTCTGCTGTTTAATAAGGTCTTAATAATCCCAATTCTCCCATAAGCTAAAAACCAATAAGACCTTGCCTTTCAGCCCCGCATTTGCCAAAAACAATAAAACAACATTAGTATCTTGGTTCTGTGCCATCTACAAAATAGACAAAAATTAATTATAAAAATCATTATAATTCTTAAAAGTTCAGTTCCCTCCCCGTAAAATACCCCAGACTCACCACTTGAGAAACAACTTCCGATCCTTAACAAGGGCAAGAGGAAAAAGCAAGCAGAAACCTGTCCCTAGGAGAAAAGGTAAAAGCAAAAGAAATGATGGCTACAATGAATTGTATGCCCAAGGATGGTTGGGACTGCGCCATTAGAGAAACCTTGCCTGAGCTGGTCCTCAGTGCTGCATTCCCCATCCCTCAGAACATGAAAAGTGGAACACTTTAACTGCAGTGGCACGTTCCACATATTGGTAAATAAACTCTAGCTAATATTAAGAGAGAGCTTTGTGCATGGGAAGGCCACCGCAAGCCATTTGAAAAGGTCACCTACATTATCAACTCCAAATCTAATTAGTTAATGCTTATCTGTAATGAAGGCTTTTTCCCACAGAGCAATCTGGAAGGCTAGAGTGTTGTGAAGCGCCATGAAAGGAGTTTCCTGAAGTCCAGGAAGAAAGCCGAATTCGATTCTGCAATTCCAGTTTGAAAAGCCGATCTTTACAGAAGAGCTCTTTTTTCAGAAGCAGGGACTTCTTCCGTATTTATTCAGTTGCATATTTAAACCTTTTTCTTCCTTTCTTTTTTAAAAAAGGATAAACATAATTTGGCTTTTAGCCAAACAATTAGCATTTGACAACTCTGTCCTTTTCAGCAGCAGCCAGCTTGGACTCACAATCTGAAAGTTTCAGGTCGCAATCTTAACTATACTTACCCAAATGTCCAGCTGAACTCGGGGAGAAATCTTTTTCCGCAACCTGCAAATACAAAAGCACAGTTATTCCTACAGATATGTAAATACTTGTCTTTTTATTCTTCTTATTCTTCTTTCTGCATTGAAAACTTGCCATGAGAAAATCAAATCAAATACTGTGTCGTGTTTGATGGGGCTCTGATCTTCAGGAGGATGCAGCAAATCACACGAATGTTGAAGTGGGTGAGCGGGTGATTGACGAAAGAGAGGCAGGCATGTCCGGGACCACCCAGGGAGCTCTGTGGCTCAGTGGGGATTTGGACTCAGTCCAAGGCCTCAATAGCATTGCTTAGCCGAGCAGAGTGTTTTCGGCACTATAAGTACCAACTGTGAAGCCATGGGAAGCAGGACAGAAGGAAAAGCCTTTACTGAGAGCAAACAAAATCAACACTGCAGCTGGGATATGACCATCATAGGGAGAAAGGACAATTTCATTCCAGTATCTCTCCCTTACGGTGGCCCTATTCTCCTCTTAGCAGAGGACAGCCATCTAATTGAGACACTTCTTGAAGGACTGCCATGTCTGGTCCAAAGATCTGAAAAAGAGAAAGTAGGGTCTGGAAGATGCTCTTCAAAAGCTATCACCTGGGTGGCAGCAGAGTTTTTCCAAGCAGACTTTTCACCTGTACAAATTCCCTCTCAGGCATCCCACTCTAAAGAAGCCCCCCCCAAAAAAAACCCCCTGAATGAAGCAAGTGCCATGTTGCTTGCTTATCAGTGGGGGTTTCTGCATAGGAATCTGTAGTTCTTATCAGCTGTACAGCGATGATTCATTTATGAATCTGCCTTAGTTAAGAAACTTACAGGCACAAAACTAGAAGTGCTTGAAGAGTATTTACAAGGATGCAATGAAGCCTTACTTGCCCAAAATGAAGGTAAAGAAGAGGAGGTTCCAGCCAAAATGAAGGGGCTTTAATATGTTTTGGGCAGTTTGCTTTAAGCATGGTAACCGAGCACATTCTTCCCTGATTTAATTTATGTGCATGCTGTCCCTGCCATTGCCTGATGTTTAAGTCCTTAATAAATACTTGCCCCTTATATACCTTTGGTGAGACACATTGTATAATCTCTGTTTAAATTGTAGTAACAATGTTCCAACTTCTATCCATACATATAAATTAGCATATTCAAGTTTTATGTCCAAATCTGTGTCTTCTTTGGGGTGGTGGTGGTTGTGCATAAGTGGCCACCCTACTCCCAATTTACAAATACAGCACTGCTCTATGTGCCTGAAGGCCTTTCTCCCCTGGCCTACAGTCTAGGGCTAAATACACACCACACATTTAAAGCACCTTACCAAAGAATCCTGGGAACTGTAGTTTTTAAATGTGTTGGCAATTAAAGCTTTGTGAAGGGCAAACGTCAATTTCTGGGATTTTTGCTTTAAATTTATGGTGTGTAAAGCATCTTTGGATTCTCAAGACAGTTGAACTGCAACCTTCAGACTCCTTCTAGTTACCGTATTTTCCCGTGTATATGATGATGCTTTTTGCTAAAAAAAACTAGGCAAAAATTGGATGTCGTCTTATACACGGATAGTGAATGCGGGGGACGGCGACGTGTGATTAACGACAGCAGCAAGCAGAAGATTGGCAGCAGAGACTGGGTGGGTGATTGGTGGCTCTGGCAAGGCCTGCTGGCGATTGGCTGTGGCAATTGGGCAGGCGATTGGCAGCTGCGGCGAGTGGGCTGTTGGTGGCAGTGAGCAGGCAGGCAATTGGTGGCTGCAGTGAGGTGTGTGATCAGCAGTGGCTGTGGCAAGCGATCGGCAGTGTTGGGCAGGAAGATGAGTGATTGACAGAAATGACCCCCCCAAAAAAGCTAAACTACTTAATTTATTAATTTTGGGTTAAAAAAAATTGGGGTCGTCTTATACATGGGGCCATCTTATACATGAAAAATGTGGTATACTGATCCCTCCTCCTATCTGGTCAGCTCATGCTGCCCAATAACAACGGGAGGAAAAATAAACATTTTCCATACTTAGACACACAAACACCCTGACTCTGCCCCATACTCTCCCTTGTCTCCCCCCCCACTTCAGTGGGTGAAAGGGGGGGCACCTCCCCATTTTCAGTTCTCCTCCTCAGTGGGATAATTTACAATACAGGTTAAATTCCCTTAGTGTGCTCAAGTGCCAAACTCCCCTGTTCTTTGTTTCCCATAGCAGGTGGCATTACCACGAACAGGGAACATGCTTCAGTCTCTCGCATGGTGTTTTACAATCTCCCATCTGTGGCAAGACACAGGTGGACAGCTTTGCGATAACGTGCTGTGCAGCCCTATGGATTTTCACAGCAATCCATTTCTCTATAATCCAAAAGGCTGCAATGGGATTTTTGCTTGTAGCATCTGCCTTCAAGAAAGGAAGGATACACTTTCCAAAGCACGCCCATCAATCCTCAGAGCTGCCGGCTCACCTGGGAGCAGCTGGGAGATATTCACTTTCTGTATTAGAAGGGGAGCATGAGCAGGATAAGGGGGAAAGTAGGAGGGGATGACTTTGCTTGCCTGTTGTGACAGCTTAGGGACATTCATCCTTGGAAGCTGCCTTAGACTTGGGGCTCATCTTGGCCCCGCTGCTTTCCCCTGGGGAAATGCGTGGTTCAGTGCTAAATCAAAACAAACAGCAATTGGATTTTCTGTGGATTGCCGTTTGTTCCAATTTAGTGCTAAAGCAGTAGGGGAAAACAAAACCACTTGGGCCCATGCCTTGAAAGCATGGGACGAGCAGAAACCCACTAGGCCCCATGCTTTCTAGGCTCTGGACAAGTGGGAGTATGGGCGAGCCCTAGATCAGATTGTTTGGCCATGAAGCCCAGCATTGTCTTCTTTGACCGGCAATAGTTCTACGTGGTCCCAGGCAGAGGTCTTTCCCATCATCTGCTGCTTGATCTTTTTCACTGGGGATGACCCAGATTGAACCTGGGACCTTCTACATACAAAGCATGGGCTCTACCATTGAGCTATAGCAGTGCACATTTTGCCTCAGAGATCTTGAGTTCTAAGCACCTTGACATGGGCAGGGAGGGAGAACCATTTACTGATTTTCCTTGGTCAGCACAATATCTTGAGCCAGCCCTGCAGGCAAAAAGAAAAAGAAATCTCATGCTCAATGTAATATCCATTCTGGATGTTATTCAAAGTTCATGCATGCTCAGCAACAGAAACTGTCCCCATGAAATGAATAACGGTGTCCAATTTGTCTTTCTCCACAAAATATTTCCTTTTCAAAGTATATTTATGTGTGTGTGAGTATTTCTTGATTCTCACACGTCTCTTTGCACTTTGAATCTTCTAAGAAAGTGTGACTAAATTTGTTGGTCATTTTAGGAAGTTTTGAAAACAAAAATTTGCATTTTTTTAAAAAAAGTCTAATTTAAAAGTGGGGGTCTTGCATTCCCTTACTCATTCTTTCTTTTAAAAAAATCACTCCTCTTCCCCCTTCAGTTTACTTGTGCTTGAATGGCAAGTGGAGGAGAGCCAGAGTCACCCCTTTTGGGCCAACCCAATGCCAAAGCACAGCCATGAAGCATTTTCACTTGTAAAACAAGAGACAGAGGAGGCAGTGTTGGTAAATAGCCCATTAACACACTGTGTCACTCCATTAACTTCAAAGAGTAAACATCTCCTTTATTTTCCCTCCCACTCTCAGAGTGGAGATTGTGAGATTCTGTAGTGTCCGGGGCCAGTCATGATGGCTTGCGGAGGAGTAGAAATAAAATCCGCATCTCAAGATTTCAAAATTTAAGGCCCTCTTTATGCCACATGAAATTCAAGGCCCAAAATTTTCAAGTAAAACCCAACATTTGTAGTCCATTAAGTTGGAATGCTTGTATCTGAAATTGGTTTCTCTCACTCCAATGCACCACACCAACACACATGCAGGCATTGCCAAAGCACCACTCTGATTATGATTATTATTATAAATAATAATTATTTGTTTATTACCCACCCTTCACCCTAAGGTCCCAGGGTGGGTTACAGCATTAACAGAAATATTAAAAACAATTTTAAACAACTTAGTAGTTTTGTGGGCAATTCTACTAAAATGCTTCCTTGAGCTGTTCTTGACCTAACCTCTGCAGGTGGCTATTAGGTATATATAGTTGATGTATTTATTTATTTATAGAGGCTTTTAATATCTACTAGCCCATGTAAAAATATCAAGTTGCCATACAATATACAGTAGTATATTGCTGAGACTCCAATACTTTGGCCACCTCATAAGAAGAGAAGACTCCCTGGAAAAGACCCTGATATTGGGAAAGATGGAGGGCACAAGGAGAAGGGGACGACAGAGGACGAGATGGTTGGATAGTGTTCTCGAAGCTACCAGCATGAGTTTGACCAAACTGCGGGAGGCAGTGGAAGACAGGAGTGCCTGGCCCGCTCTGGTCCATGGGGTCACGAGGAGTCGGACACGACTAAACAACAACAACAACAACATACAGTAGTATACGATAAAACATGAAACAGTGTGGGGGTGTAGCTTTTTAAAAAATCATTAAATTGACTGGCTAATCGAAACAATTTAAATAGCTGAATAGGTTAATAGTGAGGGTATCTGCTGGAAGAGTGTCCTGCAGCATGCAACCAGCAACTTGACTGCTTGTTTCTTTGTTTAATTGGTATACCACCCCTCATTCGTAAATCTCAGGGTGGCTCAAAACAAAAATATACCATATAAAACACAAAATACACAATAAAAAAATATTTTTAAAATCCCACAAGCCAATAAACGCCCTCTCCGCTCCCAGCTCCCATTACAAAATTTTATTTCATAATATTTGTGCTTGGTTGTTGTTGTTTTTTAAAAAACCCACCTGAAAGTGGCAGTTGAGGCCTCTGTAACACAGTGGACAAAGACCTGTGCTCCACCAGATAATCTCCAGATGTTCTGGACGATGTATGCTGGAAGTAACTGAAGAACTATTCTTTCAAACCACTCAGCCACAGAATGAGATTTCCCATCCGTCCTACAAATCTTGCACTCATTCTCCTGACACTAGTTTGGATTAGATAGTAACGCTCCATGCCAACTGTCCACATAGTTTCTGCTAGGCTACACTATATACACATGCCCGTGACAGAACTCAACACTCTTCTCTGAGTGTCTTGCTTCAGGACTGGCTTAATTTCATTCATTTCTTGTGCGTTCTGCTTTTTCCCTATGGAACACCTAGAATATGTGCATAGGGTTTCCAGGCAGTCTCCTATCCAGCCATTGACTGCAGCCAGACCTGCTTAGCTTCAGCAAGATGACTGCATGATGCGCTTTCAGCCTGTGCCGTGAGGCTTTGAGAATTATCAGCTCAGGCAGCACTCTGGAGCGCAATCCGAGCCTGAGAGCAAAGAATGGCAGCAGCTCGTTGTGACAGCCCTCTCATCCACCGCACTCAGCACCCTCTGTGGCAGTGGGACAGCTGTGGAAGATGGAGTCTAGACTGCCCAACTCCATTCACCTGGCTGGCTCGGTTTTACAAATGGCAATTGAGCAGAAGCCATGATGCTCTACCACAGTCAAAGAGGGAAGGAGATGTTGCAAACATCTCATTTTACAAAAAAATGCACTATCCTCACAGCTTCTCCTTTGCCAGTGACATCTGGCTGCCTCTCCAGGCTAAGTTCGTCTCCCATACAGCTGGAAATTCTAACGTTTGCAGGAATGACAGAACGCGGAATCAGTCGCATGGCCTTGGATGCAGAAAGACCTGCTGTTGGACTTGGAGAAGCAGAGAGGAAAGAAACGTGCATTTGATGTGAACAATACAAGCTCTTAATTGTGATTCCTTTGAAACAGCAAAAAGGGCTGCATTCCACACTGTCCATGACAGGACATAAAACACCATCCCTGATTTCTTTCTCTTTTATTTCGTGTGCAAAGTGTTTGAGAACCTGATCTGAGGCTTCGGTTTCATGACTTCCCTCAGCAAACGTGACTTTTCACAGGGAAAGTGACAAAATCCCACTTCCCCTTTGTTTCTGTGGGAATTGGCTCATGCTCGCAGCCTCTCTCACGCCTTATGCCTGTTATCGGATCCGACACGAATGCCTGCAGCTCGACCATTTGATCCCTTCCTATATGGCTAATTTCTCCACCCTTGCCTCCCTCTGCTTGGTCAAATTCACAGGTTGTGGCTGTTTTATTAAAACTTTGAATGTTAGACTGCGGTGGAAGTATAGTTAGAAGTCATCAGTCTGAGTCAAAATAAAATTGAGGAGGGTTCAGAATACAGAACCCATTAAAAAATGGAAGTCAAGAGGAAAAGAACAGAAGTCAGACATGCTGTCATTTAAGGGGTGGGGAACATATGAACAAGAGATACATGAAAGCAATTCTCAGATCCATAGCTGTCAACGTTTCCCTTTTTGAAAGGGAAATTCCCTTATTCCAAATAGGATTCCTCGCAAGAAAAGGGAAAAGTTGACAGCTATGCTCAGATCTATAGATAAAACTTTCAGGTTTTCCCCATGAACCTTGACATTTTGTTTATAATGCTCTCAGAATCATCACACCAAAGCTCAGAATAGGATATATCAACCAGGTCCCAAAACATGGTATTAATTATGGCCTCACCCACACTTAAATTTCCTTTGCTCTTTCCAGGCACAGTCCACAATTTAAAGCTCTTTGTTCAAGCACCTTTTTTTTTTGCTTCAGAACTTTCCCTGAGAAAATTCGTTCTTTAAAGCTCAATCGGAGCAAACATCATTCTATGGACTTATTGACTCAAATTGATATTTGTTCTTATTCAGCAAAAACTAAAAACCCAGGATGATTAGGATGTTAACCCTGCTTTGCTTCTACAGTTTACCTGAAAAGTCTTATATTTGGTTCCCTTGGATTGGCAGGACTCCCCAGGCCTAACCACCCACCACAGATGTTTATCCAGTCTGCTTTCATTGAGATTAGCTGATGTCCTCCTTTTCAAGATAACTCACTGCGAACCTTATGTTGGATTATGGAAAATGCAGCTGAGACAAAATATACCTTTGAAAGCAAGAGAGGAATGGGAAGGATGCCATCGGTGAGGGCAACAATCAAGTGTAAAGGCACAGCTGCTTTTATTCATGAGTGTTAATAAGTTGAGAAAACAGGCAGAGGTGGAAGGCAAGCTATGAGATCACAGGAGCGTGACTATGCTGAGACATCTCAAGAGCTCTTGATAGGAATTAGGAGGATGCTGACTCCCAGCAGTCCTGTATCCTGAGGTGGTTTGGAGGATACATCTTCTTGCCCTACCTCTTCAATCAAAAGCTGAGGATCCTTTCTCCTCCTGGTTTTCTGATGGAGTGTTGCTCTAAAATTAGGAGACAAAATGCAGCTGTCAGAACAAAGAGCTCAAGCGATGATGGATGGGCACCAAGATGACTCTGGCTGCTCGTTATCCCCTGCCCTGCCTTGGCGCTCGACAAGGGGATGATGCAGTGGATTGCTACGAGCCACGGAGGCGGATACCAGGGAGAGAGACAACAGGAGCAACACACACTGGTCGAAAACGTTTGCTTGACAATCTAAACAGAGGAATTCACTTTTGAATTGTCCAAGTCCTAAGGGGCACAGGGGATCAGGCAGTGTTTGCATGAGAGGCATTCTGCAAAAGAGGTAACTCAGAAAGGTTCCAAAGCATTCGGCAAAAATCCTTAGATCTTTATGCAGAGCAGACACTAATGTCCTGCTCCAAACTTCTTTGCACAGGTCTGTTTTAGAAATGGCACATCATTCCAGTGGGTGAGCTAAGATTAACCTGTGTCCTGGCACCTTCGTGGTTGATGGATGGATAGAATTGCAATACAAAATTTTTGCTTTGACTGGCAAAGCAGACAGCCTAGTACTTTTCTACATACACTTGATGTCATACACACATAATAACTATGTGTGATGTTTATTTTAGCTTACTTTGAGCCTTGGAGATGTGCTGTGGCTGGATTTGGTTAAAATAAAGATGGGCATTTTTGTATCTTAGGTCCAGTATGGTGCAAATGGTTGCAGAATGTAGACTCTCGCTGTTGTAAGGATAGCACAAATTCTATATTGCAACAATTTTATTCTAGATAACAAACAGGAGCTTTCATTTTTTTAGTTCTGGCCTCCAAAAAAGTGCTATTCTTTCCCCAGTGCACCAATGGAGAGTTCTTTTGCTATCTAAGCATCAACAGTATTTTCCCCACCCCACCACAAGGCAAGATCTTCCCTCAGACAGAAGAGTTATGTTGTGCAGTCCTCATTGCTGTTGAACCCAATAAACATTCATACTATATGCATCAAAACAGGCGCCTTTGCTTGCAGTTCGTCATTTCTCAAGGTTGCCTTCCAGCATATGAGTTCACATTTTGATAAAGATTTGAGTAGAATAATCTCCAACTGTGTATGTCATATACCTACAACATGAATGGTTGCTTCTTTCTTCAAGTACAGCACTGACAGGCTAAATTCTCAAGACAAATGGACAGGTGCAAAAAGGTGCAAGGGAGAAACTGTGATTCAGGTGTTACAGTTCTGATAAACTGGTTGATGCCCCCTTCCTAGATGGTCCAAGAAATAACAACAACAACAACAACAACAACAACACCACCACAATTTTTAGGAATATAAATTCCCCTCTTGTTTTTTGATGTCTCTTTTTAAAAAATAAAATAAATTTTATTAGAGTTTATAAAGAAAAATACAAAGATTATTGTCAAATATATTTTTTGGGTCCAAACTAAAACATTAATCCAGAGGCAAAAAGGAGAAAGAAAGAAAGAAAGAAAGAAAGAAAGAAAGAAGAGATAAAGAAAAAGAAAAAGGAATAGAAAAGGAATTAAAAGAGAGAAAGCGAAAAGAGAGACAGAAAAGAGAAAAGAGAGTGAGAAAAAGTTAAGAAGCTAAGGAACTTCCTATTCTTCATCTACCCACTATATTCAGTGGTACCTCAGGTTACATACGCTTCAGGTTACAGACGCCGCTAACCAGGAAATAGTTCTTCAGGTTATGAACTTTGCTTCAGGATGAGAACAGAAATCGTGCTCCGGCGGCGCAGCAGCAGCAGCAGGAGGCCCCATTAGTTAAAGTGGTGCTTCAGGTTAAGAACATTTTCAGGTTAAGAACAGACCTCCAGAATGAATTAAGTTCTTAACCCAAGGTACCACTGTATAAACATTATTCACTTCATCCACTTCAGTATTACACCTAATAAAGCCATTGTTTTTTGATGTCTCATATTGAAAGGAACTCGAAAATCAGAAGAATCTAGAAGATCTTGGGAAAATATTCTCTTAGAATGGGCAATGGGTTGTGTCTTGAAAGTGGCATTGCTACCTCTGTTCTCTGTGACTGCAGAAGCACAGAATCAGAAGCCATGTGTATTTCAGATATTTCTAGGAAATCCTTAGCAATTATTTGGTTCCTTGAGCCCATCTGCAAGAAGCAATGTCTTCAAAGAAGAAATGGGTGCCATAGGGAGCAAGAGTAGGCCCATATTTGCAATCTGCCCGCTTTTCAAATAAGAGGAGCAATGCCCCTATGCCCTGGTGTGACAATTGAAGGGCATTCTGTGCCCTATTACTCTGCACTCTGCAATAAGGCTGGGCTACCTTGCTGGCAGTGTCCCAACCTAGCCTGCCTTGCTGATTATTACTAACTGAGTGGCAGCACAGCAGGAGATCTGTGCAGCAGGAAAGTTTGTCTCTTGAGCTATCAAACATCTCATGTGTGGAAGTCCTGGCATCCTGGACACCTTCCAGATTGGGAAATTACCTTCTGCCTCCCTGACTACCCCCTGCAGTTTAAATGGGAAACAGTCTTCTCCCTTCTGCCTCTTCCAATTGCTCCAGAGGGTTTTTGTGAACTGTAAAACAGCTGCCGTCAGAGGTGGGAAAGGCAATGAGTTGCTGGGGCCATAGGATTGACTTAGTGAAGACTTAGATGACTGTCACCTGTTGACTTGTCAACACCATTCCCCATAACGCCTTGGCACAGGATGCCTTCCAGGGCTAATATTGACCTGGTCTGGCAAATGCATTCAGATCTGCTGGGATCAGGGTGTACAGACCAATGTTCAGTCATATTAGATGTGCAGAGTAAATGGGTTGTCTTCTGTCCTCTGTTTCATGATAACAATTTCAGCTTTAAAGCAAAATTGCCTCCTCAGTAGAGCAGAAAATTTGCCTCAGTACGACAAATATCATATTCATGTTGGATAAGAACATTTACTGAGGGAGCAGGATGGTAGGTTTTAATGTCCTACTCAATGTGATGTCAACAAAATCACTGCTGAATATTACCAGTGCAGATGTATGCGTGTTTACATGGAAGTAAGTCACACTATATGGCCCACAATGTTCACTGGAGCCCACTAGTAAGTGGGCTTAGGATTGCAGCCTCACTGTTGACCACCATATACCCAGGATCTTGAAAACTGGAGAAGATGCAGTGAAGAGCTACAAGCATGAATTAGTGGATGGAGGACAAGCATGACCAAGAGATGCTAAAGAATATTGACCTGTTTATCGCTAAAAATATGATGAGATTGTTGAAGTGTCTTCCCAATAGATATTTGCTTGAGTTTTCTGCTGTGTTCCCTGATAGGTAAGAGGGTGGAAATTAAATGGTGGCTCATACCCAACCATTGCACACGTAGAATGACTTCCTGGAGTGCAATGGATCTCCCTTAGGATTATGAGTACTGATGTATTGATTGACTGGGGGGGAGGGGGAATGGACGATGCATGAGACTGTTGCACCAGAGGGTATGAACCTAATTCAAATTATAAGAAATTTGGCCCACAAGGCCAATCCTGTTAAGGAAAGGTTCTCTACTCCTGTGTTATGTTAGAGGTTTTTAACAGATGCTGGATGGCATAGGAGCCAACTCCTAGGGGCCAAGGTCCCTTAGGTGCCCCAAATAAAATATTTGAGGAGGCCACCACCCCCTCAAGTTGATTCTTGGTAGTGGCACCTGCCCTGTGGAACACCCTCCCACCAGATGCCAAAGAGAAAAACAACTGACAGTCTTTTAGAAGACATCTGTTTAGGGAAGCTTTTAGTGTTTGACAGACTATTTTATTTTAATATTTTGTTGGAAGCCGCCCAAAGTTGCTGGGGAAACCTAGCCAGATTGGTGGGGTATAAATAATAAATTATTATTATTATATTATTATATTATTCAAATGGTGTGCATGTGCTGCATCTCGTGATCGATTATGTGAGGCAGGGCTTTGCTTTCTTGTTGTCCGCTCCCCCAATATTTTATTCAATATTGGCAAGTTGGCAACCCTGCTGCATGGCCATTTGTAGCAGCAGATATCTGGCATTGGCCAGAGAGTTGGACCAGATAACCTTTGAAAGTTGGAGCACCATGGGAGAGTAAGTAATCAAGGGGTCTGCTAAACATGGCAGGTTTGATGTGGTAGGGTACCCTTTTCTTAGCAATAGGAACAAAAGTTAGAAACTTCACTGGCCTCTAAACAAGGAAGGAAGGGATATGTGTACTTTTGAACACAAGGTTGCTGCTGCTCTCATTGCGTATGTACCTGGCCATACTCAATGCCTCCCTACCTTCTTGAGTTTATTATCTGTTATTTGTTGAAAAACCAATAAAAATATTTCATGGGGGGAAATTATCATAGGATATTCCCTCTCTCTCTCCCCAGCATATCTTTGCCCCTTTTAGGGGCACAAAGTTTGGGGATCACAAGCCAAGGCATCCAGCCCAGGAGGAACCTCTTTCATAGCCAATCATTGCTGAGATGGGGACTATGTAGGAATTAGGTTCTTTCCATGCTATCAAGAGCAAGCAAGCTACAAGCCAAAATGAATAAGCCTTTCCACTACATAGAGAATTCTGCTCTTGTCTCCCCTGTGCTGGCAGAACAATGCAGCCACCAGCCTGACATACCTCTATGACACGTGAGCCAAAATGGAAAGGCAGACCATTGACTGGGAGTGATTTGTGGGTGATGTGTATTCTAAAACAAGAGAGAACACATTGTCTGGTTTTATTGAAGTTATATTTGGGGTAGAGTAAGAAATAAAAATGGGAACGTGGGTGGTGCTGTGGTCTAAACCACAGAGCCTAGGGCTTGCCGATCCGAAGGTCAGCAGTTTGCATCCCCACGACGGGGTGAGCTCCTGTTGTTTTGTCCCAGCTCCTGCCCACCTAGCAGTTTGAAAGCACATCAAGTGCAAGTAGATAAATAGGTACCGCTCTGGTGGGAAGGTAAACATGCACTGCTCTGGTTTGCCAGAAGCAGCTTAGTCATGCTGGCCACATGACCCGGAAGCTGTCTGCGGACAAACGCCTGCTCCCTCAGCCAATAAAGCGAGATGAGCACCGCAACCCCAGAGTCGTCCACGACTGGACCTAATGGTCAGGGGTACCTTTACCTTTAAGAAATAAAAAATAAAAATCATGATTGGTTTATTATTATTATTATTATTATTATTATTATTATTATTATTGTTAACTTTTATTATGATCAACAAGCACTTTCTAAAACCAATAACAAAATACAACCAGCAATTTAAAACTAAGCAAATTGCAAACCTAGTACTAGCAAGAATTTTAAAAAACAAACAAACCCTGCAGTAAAACTAGCAAAAATGAAACTAGATGTTACACATGAAAAGCCTGCTGAGATAAAAGTTTCTTCGATTTCTAGCAAAAGACACAAGAAGATCAAGGGTGTTCTGGAATGGCATCACCAGCACAGAGAAGCCCCTTTCTCTTGTGCTCCCTCACCAAATCTCCTTGCACTTAGAGCAAGGCTTCTGACATTGATCTTCATTTCTGGGCAGACCACTGGAATAAATGGTCCCCAACAGTAGTGACTGGTGGTCAGTGGACCTGGCAGGGCTGCTAGTGAGTCATGGGACCCTGGCCAATGAGGTCACAGGGATGTGGACCATTTTCTCCCCATCCTCCTCCCTTGCAAAGATGCTGTGGAAGCCTTAACAAATGCTTAGCACCTTAAGTGTCTTATTGTGGTTCAGAAGGGGTCCCTGCTGCCAAGTGGTGGCTGGAAGGGCAGAGGTCAGAGAGGCCAACAGTAAGTGGAGGAAGAGCCAGCTAATTCTACATTTGTCTCCACCCTTCTCCCTGTTGAGTAGTACAAGGGCAATACTGACATGAAGCAGAAGGAAGCTGACAGCCAGTGGATACTTTGGACTGGATGCAAGTAAGATGGCAGGCAGGTGGCAGCTGGAGGCAGGCCCAGACTGGTGGGGCAATGGACCAGTCTCCACTGCAACCAGTCTGATAGTAACCAAAGCATGAACGACTAGAAGCCAAGTCCACTTTCTCCAAGTAAGCCAAAGCTTGTAAAAGGCACTCTTCCTAGCAACTGTGGCCATCTGAGCATCTGGAGAAAGTGATGGATCATTGAATACTCTGGAGCTTAAATACCACCTACCTGAAGAGCAGGGCCACCTCATCCAGGTTGAACCACCTCACCTAGATCAGCGGTGTTCTTGACTCACAGTTCCTCTGTTTTGTCTGGATTTATCTGCAGTTTCGTAAGCTCCATATTCCACTCCTGAACTGACCTCAGATTGCTTGCCTTGAAAACAGAGAAAACTTCATTTCACTTCCTCCTCCTCAAAAATTGTACATCCTCTGCATATTGTCAGGTTATACTCTACCTTCTCTCAACAAATCATCACAGACAGATGAGGATCAGTGCAGATGTCAAACGCAGCTCTAGCACAGCCTCTGTGTTTGGATTTGCTCCCTTCTCCCTGTTCTTCTTCCCTCTCTGCCTCTGCTGCAGGATGACACTCATCCATCATCAGCATTTTAAATACAAGCACATCACTGAGTTTCTCATCCCCCTTCCCCCTCCCCCTGCTCATTGCAGGGCTTGGCCTCCTCACTTTCCACTGCCGGCTGAAGTTGTGTAATCCTCTATTTGGTTTAGTTCCACATGGCTTCCTTGTGCATGGATGAAAGAATCCAATGGGAGACGAGTAAATTACACTAAATAATAACAGGCGGTTTGCTCTGATAATTTTCATAATGGCACAGGCATACACACAGACTCACATGAATTTATTCATAAATACGCATCCATCTGAACAGTTACAAGCACCAGATGTAAAACTGGAGCAGACCCATAGAAAACAGTAAACCATTGTGTTTTTTACCGGCAGGCGGCGAATCTTAAGAAATTGATCACTATAAATACGTATGTATTCAGATTATCAGATCACTATTTTCCAAAGGTAGCCCATCCCATTCCTTGTCTTGTTCATCTTCACAGCAATCCTGTTTAAAAGGACACAATTTGCCAAGGGAAAAATGAGTTATATGACACCACACATTTAAAGCACATGGATTCTCCCCCAATAATCCAGGGAGCTGTAGTTTGTTAAGGGTTTCGGAAGTGTAGCTCTGTAAGGGGTAACCTACAATTCCCAGGATTCCTTGGGGGGAGCCATGTGTGGGGGTGTGTGGCATTAGCAACAGCAGCTTGCCATGGTCAGCCTATGAATTCATGGCTGAAGTGGGACCAGTCTAGCACTTCAGCCACTGAATTGCTCTAGTCTAGTGGATTCTGGTCCGCATATCAGAACATGAGCACTTAGGCTAATTGTCATTATGTTTTTTTTTTTATAATAATATTTTATTGTTTTTTTCCAGATAGAGATTATTCAACAAGTTATACAGAAAACTTATGCATTTACAGAAAGAAGAAGAAAAAAGAAAAGAAAAGAAATTGGTTATTTCCAAGCTTGTTCCAGTCCATTATCGAACTTCCCCACGTCTCTCCTGCATTGCATTCTTAACAAATAAAATTTCAACAAATTATATCCTTGTTTCATACGTTTCTTTCTTTTACCTTAAAGCTTACTTTTTGATTTAAATTACTTATTGTCATATTACTTTAATCAGCCAATATACTTATCTTTCCACCCTTTAAACATTTATTCCTTTCATTAATTCATTATTTATTTTCATTGTCCTTCACTCTCCTTGCTGGAGCTGTTTTTTCCCAGTCGTGCGAAATCTTATAATTCATATAATTTGTAAAACTTTTGCAAATAGTCCTTAAATTTTTTCCACTCCTCCTCCGTTGCTTCTTCTCCCAAGTCTCGGATCCTGGCAGTCATCTCAGCCAATTCCATGTAGTCCATCAGCTGCGTTTGCCATTCTTCCAGTGTGGGCAAATCTTGAGTCTTCCAGTATTTTGCTATAAGAATCCTTGCTGCTGTAGTTGCGTACATAAAAAACGTTCTATCCTTCTTTGACACCTTTTGGCCGACGATGCCCAAGAGGAAGGCCTCTGGTTTCTTAGGGAAGGTGTACTTAAACACCTTTTTTAGCTCATTATAGATCATTTCCCAGAAGGCCTTCACCCTAGGGCATGTCCACCACAGGTGAAAGAATGTCCCTTCGGCCTCTTTACACTTCCAACATCTATTGTCAGACAAATGGTATATCTAGGTGGGGATAGGAAAGATTTCAGTCTGAGACCCTGGAGACTGTTTCCAGTCAGTGCAAATGAAGACTTGATGGACCAGTAATCTGGCTCAGCGTCAGGCAGATTCCTATGTTCCTGTGACCTGAGCCCATTGGAATGGACTCCCAGGTTCTAATCTCAGTCAAACTAGGGGTAAACAAAGAGGAAAAACCAACTGAAACTGTTTGGTTTACACTAGGAGCAATTTTGGGCTGCGATTCTACCATATATTTAGTGGCTGTTGATGTTTCTGGGTGATGCCATGACCTCTTGCTAGTGCAACAAAAGTTTATGATAATGACAACTTGGAACAATCAGACTAAGAGAACCTGAGACACAAACTTTAATCTGCTACAAGCTATGCTAGGTCTAGACCCATTGATCTAAAAAGGACCTGACACTCAGATTCTGTTCTCCAACACACCATGCCTCATTTTAGAGTGACCTCCCTTTTGAAAGCTCTAGTCCTGGATCTCAGATTCCAAATCCTCATTACACCAGGTGTAAATCCAAAATAACTCCACTGACTCCTTTGGAATCACCCTGGATTTATGAGGGGTGAAACCGAGCTTGCTATCTGTCCTGACTGATTTACGGGTGTAACTGATCTCTGAAATCCTGGCCCAGTATCTTTCCTAGCTGCATATGGAGAACAGCAGACGAAGAGAGGGTTGTTTCGGAAAGTTGGAGCAGAATGCCAGGGACAAGTCATGTCATTGCCTCACTATCCATTTACCAAGGGAGCAGCATTTTGTTGAGCTCCATCGATATTTCATCTCGTCAAATAACTGCGGCTCCATGTCAAAGGAGTTCTTCAGAAAATAAATGGTTGTGGCTGAGGGAAAGAAAGGGAAATGGACATCTCTTATCCAGGAAACTCTTCCCCATAACCTTTCTAGCCTCGCTACCCATATCACTTGTTGGAGGGAAACTCTCCCTTCCTTGAAATAGCTTGATACTTGTTAAAAGAAAGAGAAGAAACCTTGCTGTGGTGGTGGTGAGGACACAGTAGATTTTATCATCAAAGCAAAATGAGCTGGAGCACAGCCTCTGCTGCACACATGACTCCTAACTTCTGATATGTCATGCATGGCTGCTCAGATTTAAACAGAGCGGCTTATTTTAGCTGCAGTTTATCTTCTCTGCGTGCCCTGTTCAAGAGAAAAGGGAGGGAGAGGGTTATTTAAAGGGAAGCCCCTGAAGTGGCAGACCTGAACACTACTAATTATAGAAAGCAGAAGGTGCATTGAAGCTAAAGGAGGGAAACTGTTTTTCTCAGCTAGTGGTCGGGATTGGCATTCTGCGTAGGCAGTGCCTCATTTAAGCTACATGAGGCCTAATGGAAAAGGAGAGGATTGGCCATGTTGGGATAGAAGTCAGGCCTATGGAGAATCATCCTTAACCGCTGGCAGGATGGCAGATCCATGGAGGGCCTGAGGCCTTGGGCTGAGGAGAGCCAGTCAGTTATGTAAATTGAAGCTAATGAAATCCAACCCAGGTGGCATCATTAATTAGAGTAAATCAGCCTGTGTTGCCCTGGTGCCAAAAGAGGGAAGAGATAGTGGGGAGAGTGGGCGGGGGTGGGCGCGGGACAGGAGGACTGAAGAGAAAAGCTTCAAGGAAGCCTGTGTGCCAGCATGCCGTGAGCCTACGGGTATCCATTCAAAATTTAATAGACGTGGTGGTTGTTTCAGGGAATTCTATGGAGCTGCTTTCCGGAAATAAAGGGTGCCCATTACATTTTATGAAACACTGATGTTCTGAAATATAGGACATCTCTTAAAACAAGGGACATCAGGCAACTCAACAGGGGTTGGATTGGGGAGATGCCAGCATTAGGTTCATCCAAGGCCTGGATAGGAGTGGAGGGGGCAGAATGAAGGGCTTTGGTAGGCCAAAGGGAAGGGAAGTAGAGCACTCAGCTTGGCCAAGACTGTTCAGCAGCTCTGCCTTGGTAGGTGAGGACGAGGGGGCAGTGGAGGACATGGTCAAGTCCCTGTTTGCCTCTGAAGCTCACTGGATGGCCTGGGCAAGATGTTATCGTTCACCGACAGGTCGCTTTGAGACTAAAAAGCTAACATAAATCAGAAATGCCTGGGGTTTTTTTTTAAGGGGAGTAAGATAAATTGATGAAATTGTTGCACAGTCATAGATCTGGAAAGAAGCTATTTTAATTTCAGCAGACATGTGAGTTTTGTGTCATTTTGGAAAATAAGTTTTTATTTTATGGTTTAGTATTCTTTTTATTTTGAATGACACATGGGGGAAAAACATAATCTTTTCAGAGTTTAGGGCCTCTAACATTCTTAATCTAGCCCAGTCGATTAAGCATTGACACACAGCTGATGCAAAAGGAACCCTCAACACAGATACTTTGCAGTGGCTGTGCATCAGTGATGAGCCACTATGAAAGAAGCTGGTGGACATGCACCTATAGAGCTATAGTTCTTCAAGAGGTTTCTCCATCCTGTTTTTGCTCTTCATGGTTTCTTCCCCAAAATTAAGGCTGTCATACATCCAGAGAATTTACCGGGATTTCAAAGGCAGGTTTCTTAAAAAAACCCTAAAAAAATAAACTCAACAATTTCAGTGGTTTCCTAAACCCTATCAAAATGAGAATCCATGAGCTATAGGCTTCACCTGCTAATGTCCATAATAGCCACTGGAGGCTCTGGTGGTAAATGCCAGACTGAAGATAGATTCTAGCTTCTCCAAGACAGATGGAGAAAATGGTGGTGACCGCATCTACAGAGGTGGGTGAAGGAGACCAGGCTCTTTTTCTCCTGGTATGCTACAGAGCTGGTAGCCATTTGCTCCCCCCCTCCCTCCTGTGTTCCCAGTTCCCCACAGCTTTTACATATCTCCAGTCTTCCTTGTTTTACTCTCAGGACTATTATATGTCACTTACTTTGAAGAAATGTCCTTATTTCAGAACCCTCGAGCTCCACGGAGACTCATAAAGCAAATACCCCCTCTCACACATAGCACCAAAAGTGTCTTATGTTTGGGGGATTTCTGCCTGCTAAATCTCGCTTGCTCTCCTCCCTCTCCGCCCACCCAATGCGGCTGGATACGCTTGCATATGCTGACACTGGCCAAACAGATGGAGGGGGGAGCTAATGTGTGTGTACATCAGCTGCATCCAGCCCAGACGCTGATCTATAAACTAATCCCACCCTGATCTATAGCCTAATTCACCTAAAACACAATTACAATCTGGAGGAGAGAAATATTGATTTCAAAATTGCTTTGCAGCTGGTGGAATGGAATGGAGGGTGGGGGCACAGAATGGCAGGGGAAAGGGAGCGACAGGCAAACAGCAGAGACCCAGGAGACCGCAAGTGTTCTGGATGAAGAACAATCTGTGAGGTAGAGCCATGGCTGTCTAGCCTAAGGAACAACAAGGAAAGTAAGATGGGTGTCGTTTCCTCGGGAATCAGGAATCAACAGCTGGAGGTCCCTGGGCCAAATCTGGTCATTGTGTGTGGAGGGAGTGAGAGACGCATCATGAGAGCACCAGATGGACCAATGAACCCCTTTTCCAGCTATGGTCCAAGTTGGCCAGGGACAAATAGTTATAGCTTGGTGTGATGATGAGCTGGAAGCAGCAATGCTTCTGAGTACCAGTTGCTGGAAACCACAGGAGGGGACAGTGTTCTTGTGCTCATGTTCTTCTCCTCGCATCTGGTTGTTCTCTGTGAGAAAAGGATGCTGGGCTAGCGGGACATGATCCTGTTCCAGCAGGCTACTCTTAAATTCTTACGAGAGGAGGCTGCCGATAAGAAGAGAAGTACTGCCGTGAGTTGTGATCAAAAGGTAGAGTGGCAGTTCATGCAGATGGAGGCTCAGCTGGTTGCTTTGAAGGCAGGGACTTCGGGAGGATGAATCTCATACATTCTGGAGAGTGGTCAGTTGGTAGAGCATGTGACTCTTATTGTCAGGGTTGTGGGTTCAAGCCCCATGTTGGGTGAAAGTTTCCTGCACTGCAGGAGATTGGACTAGATTATCATTGTGGCCCCTTCCAACTCTATGATTCAGTGGGAGGGGGTGCTGCTAAATCTGGGATGCATCCATTGCAGTGCCAAATTCTACTAATTGCAAGTGGACCAAGTAGCCATTTTTACTCAATCTGATAATTTGCCAGGGGCCTTGGTAAAGGTCCATAGCTGTCAACTTTTCCCATTTCTTGCAAGCAATCCTATTCGGAATAAGGGAATTTCCCTTTAAAAAAGGGAATCGTTGACAGCTATGTAAAGGTCATAACCTCACTATGTCCCCCTGACACACAGCCCCAGATCTGAATCATGTGCAAAGGAACATAACAAAGGTGCCAAGAGATACAACAGAGCCAACCCAGCCCCGATGCTTTGAAGTGAGAATCAGAACTGAGGTCACACTGAGACAAAACATGGGTCTGACTTATTTAATCACCCCAAATTTGATTGGTTAAAACAGGCATAGACAAACTCCAGCCCTCCAGGTGTTCGGGACTACAACTCCCATCATCCCTAGCTAACAGGACCAGTGGCCAGGGATGATGGGAACTGTAGTCCCAAACATCTGGATGGCTGGAGTTTGCCTATGCTTGGTTTAAAACCATACAACATTCATCTTCATGCAGTGCAACTTTGTGTACATTTTTCTCTGAATGAAGTTCCAAATTGTTTGATTGAGCTTCCTCCCTAGTTCAGTACTGCAGCCTTAGACTCTTGCTCATTCCTCTGTAAGGCTACATCAGCTATAACTTTACCTGGTATATATGGAGGGTGCTATGACGACACATATATTTATAAATTCACAATTTCCCCATAGATTTTCTTCACATTTGTGTGGCTCAATGGATCTCACCAAGACCAAAAAACAAACAAAAATGGGAATGCATGTATACTAACATTTACAGTAATGAGGCTTGTCTTAAATTGGAGGAGAAGTAGGCTTAGGTTTTAGTACCGCCAGAGTCTTCCACAGTTGTACCACCAGGGGCACAGGAGGGCCCCAAATGCAGCCACTCTGGCTTACTACAGGCTGAAAGAAATGAAGTATAGACCATCTAAAGAGTGCAGCACACACAAACACACACACACACCATTGCAGGACAGCTGCATGGAGCATAATATCCCCCACATGCTTCCAAATCTTTCTGACCCTGCTCCGTTGGGTAATCCATCTCGGTGTGCAATTTATAAGTGACTTATTCAAAGATTTCTAATATGTGGAATCTGAAACAAAAAAAATTGGTGCTTTATGTATTGCTGCTAGATTCTGTCAACAAGGACATCATTATCATTAACAAATCAAGTTATTTTGCAAGACTTGAAAGCTGCTCTGCTGTCAGCCAACTCCAGGCTGAGTCCTCTTTCCTGGCAGCAGCGTTTGAAAGGATGATATATGGCACGCAAAGGGAGGAAGGATATGTTTAATGGCAGATGGAAGTGTTCTATTGATTACACAGACAAGACATGAAATACTGACATAGGTGTTATAGAATTTACTAAACATTTATGGAGAGCAGTGGAACACTCAGTGGCTCAACACTCAAAATGCTTTCTCTCTCCCCAGGAAGGCACTGAGAATGAGGACTTTCCTTCTTGTTCCAGACTGCTTGGCACAGTTCAGCCTCTGATTTGTCCAGCCTGGGTATTAGAGGGCTGCACTATAGCCAGGAATAAAAGGCTGTTCCTATCACCACCTCAAACATTCTTGACCTGAACATTTCCTTTTAAGCTTCGGAAGTCTTTTCCAAGTTCCAAACACCAGATTTTTGTATTGCTTGCTCACTCTGGCATGCTAACGGGTTTTAGTTTTATCATTTGTGTAATCATTTATGTAATAATATTTATTGTCAGTTCATAATGATATAATAAATATAATAAATATGGATCCCCAAGGATGTGCTCTACAGGGAGCTAGCTTCAGGCACAGGACTCATGGGTAGACCAACTCTGCGTTACAAAGATGTCTGTTAAGGTGGCATGAAGGCTGGCAACATCAACCCCACTGTGTGGAAATCCCTTGCAGAAGATCACAGTACCTGGAGACAGTCGGATTGCGCATCCATAGCAGTGAGCAGAGGAGAAATGACTGCTGGGAGCAGAGATGGATTATCGGGAATGCAACAAGTTCGATTGCACTGGGCAGAGATCCTTGGGGGCACCACAGGGGTGCCAGAACTATGATGTAGAATGGAAGGCGAGAGGTGAGTGGCACAAAATGTTGACATCACACAGGGTGCTGCTGAAATTTGAGACCCCAAGGTCCACCACTGCTGGGAGTAGCACAGAGAGAAGAAAGGCCACAGCACATCTGTATCAGCACAACCAGATGCCTTCATCTGCCCCAGCTGCATTAAAACATGTCTCTCCCATATCAGTCCCTATAGCCACCAGCAGGTGCTGTAACTCTCCAATGGTTTGACTTCACCCCCAAAGGCACATTCCTCCATTTTCTCCCGAGACAGATGGATGCCAACAACTGAATAAATATGTTATACTAATTATCTGTGCAAGCATTTTATGAACTCTAGATATTCTACCAATGTTCACAATGTGCCTTGATGTGCATTGAGTTCCACAGGACAACCACAAATCACATCTGTTGACTCCTTGGTATCTTGCTGCTAAATTCATCACAGAAGTCCTAATTCTTGCATTATGGAAGTGAGTAAATAACATAACCAGGATAACTTGGTTCATTCTATTTGTGATCTGATGTAGCGTCATTTACTAAGTGAGACAGGCTCAGTAACCCACATATGGTGCCAGGTGAAGTTGCTGGTGGGTTTTATTTCTTATCATGCTTCTGGTTGTCTTAACCTTCTTATCATGCCCATCAGTGTGGTATCAGTTCATTTGGCACAGAGATTGAAATCTGGAGGAAAAAGTCGCACAAAGGTGGCAGCTGGTAAGACAACAGCATCAGATGCATATAATTTCTTTCAAAATTAGATTTATTGAAGTCCTGTCTAGTGGAAATCACTGTAGCATGGAACACTCAGCATATGGATTTGATCATTGACTTATGCCTGACTACATTTTTCATTAGGGGGAATATTGGCTGTGAATGTTTTGACCTCATAATCTCTGTATTTTAAACAATAACCAGTGGAAAACCAAACTAGAGCGGGGAGCTAGACATTTTGTCTCAAGTACTCTATTGTGCTTAGGAATGAGTACCTGTAAAAAATAAAATAGAAATCAGACATTCCTTAAAAAGAGGAGTTCTTTCTCTGCCTTATCACTGACAAGCATAGAGAACAGGTGGCAATCCCATTTTCTTCAATGGCTAAATGAAGGAATCTCCTGCTTCCAAGTTGAATATATATATATATATATATATATATATATATATATATATATATGGAGAGGGATTTAAGATGGTGAGGCCACCAGGAACACAGCCAAAGGATTTGAAGTCCAAGCACTGAACACACCAGGGGATTTGATTGATTTGATTGTGGGCGACTCATATTTAATCCTGACAAAGATCTGAGGGTCTTTCACTGAACTTGTAGTACCAGCTGAAGAAAAGACCAAGGTCAACATTTCTGGTTCAGGGCCCAAATGACCATGACTGAATACCACCATTTTTATAGCATCAGGAGGAAGTGAGATAAAGATCACGCACTTCGTTTTGCCACACCCAAACATGTAGCAGACAGTTTTATAGCAATGGCACTAGACTTAATAAAACTTGCTTAGTACCATTTTAGAACTTTCTTTGTGAGCATTCATTTTCTAGCGCTGGAAGGAATCCTCAACCTGCGTCTCACTTTTGGACAATTTTGATTCGCTTTCCAGGTTTTGACATAGCCATTAGTTATTAAGAGAAATTATTTCTATTGTTGTTGTTGGATCATTTTTTAAAAATTAGCTACAGGCAGCATCACAGAACAAAGAAACAGAATACCCGTGAACAGAGTTAATCACAAATGGCTAATTATTTCACCCCATCTCTCCCTCCCGAAATCATGAAATATTATCCCCATGAAAAAAGGAAAAGGTATCTTCACTCATTATCTCTTCATGGATTTTATGCACCTAATTCATCAAACTAGAAACACTTCCTGCTTGTCTCCTATCAGTTTTGGAATAAAGCTGGTGACCCCACGGATTCTAACTGCTGGAGGTGACGCTTCTAATTTATATCTTCCAGCAAATGCCCCAAACTTATATTCCTTCTAGCTGTGGACAGAACTTTGTGGAACATTCCCAAATTGAGGCGCATGTTAACATTGCCAGTTTGAATGATTTTCTGTGAGAACAAAGGCATTTAGCCTTGAAAGGTGTTGCTGTGTCTTTAACAACTGCACGGCAGCACAATCTTTGTGCAGACAGGGGATGCCACCTCTGCTACATTCTTCACCAGCTAAGAAACAATTCAAAAACAAAAAACGTAGGAACCAGGAATGCACTGCAAGTTCATCATGTCCTTATTTCTGAATGGAATTGTTTCAACAAACATGAAATAGTCAGCAGAATTCTTAGTCTCCTCAAACTTTGGTGATTCTTGTCACAATGTGTTAGAAAGATGCTGCTGGATCAGACCAAAGATTTGTCCTGTTCTTACAGTGGCCAACCAGATGTCTGTGGAGAGCTTGCAAACAGGCCTGGACCACAAGAGCACTCTTCCCTCCTGCAGTTTCCAGCCATTTATTTATTGCATTTATATCCCATCTTTGCATCCAAGGAGCTTAAGGTGGCATGTACATGGTTCTCCCCCTTCCTAATTTAAGCCCTATAACAACAATGTGAGCTACGGTAGGTTACACTGAAAGGCAGTGACTGGCCCAAGGTCACCCAGTGGAGGTTTGAACCCTGGTCTCTCCCAGGTGCTATTCTGACACTCTGACCTCAGGGGCTCTCAAATTAATTTTCTGCAGGAATAGCCAATCAGCAAACACATAGGAAGCTGTTTTGTTATGAGTCAAACCAATGGTCTATGTTGTTCAGTATTTTCTTCTACACTTCAGGTCAAGCAATTTGTTCATTCACGCCAGTACTGTCTATTGCAACTGACAACAGCTCTCCAGGGCCTTAGTCCTTCCCATTACCTGGCTGCCACCAGATTTCTTGAGATATCACCCTTTCCCTTAGATAACCAGTAGGTCACGGTGTTTTGCAGCATAATTTCTTCTTGGCGTTCCTAAAACATCAGAAGCCCTCTCCAGAGCAACTCAGCACAGGGCTTTTGGTGGGGCTGCCTGTGTTTTGTGGAACAACATTCCTGTCGAGATACAGAATTCCTGAAAGTGCCCATTATCTGTACTTTCTGGAAACAACTGAGGACATTTTTGTTTTGACAAGCATTACCAGCTGGTCTCTGCCTTGGATCCTTATTTTGCTTTGTTTTCAAACTCATTTTTAGTTTTTTTATACAGTTTTAAAATTACAATGATACCTCAGGTTACAGACTCCGCTAACCCAGAAATAGTACATTGGGTTAAGTACTTTGCTTCAGGATGAGAACAGAAATCGTGCAGCGGCAGCGGGAGGCCCCATTAGCTAAAGTGGTACCTCAGGTTAAGAACAGTTTCAGGTTAAGAACGGACCTCCAGAACGAATTAAGTTCTTAACCTGAGGTATCACTGTATATGTGTGCATGTGGATAGAAAATGATAATAATGATAATGATAACAATAATAATTTTATTATTTCTACCCCATCCACTCTGGGTGGCTTCCAACACATATAAAAGCATAAGACAGATGGAAAATAGATAGAATGTTTGTACATTGCCTTGAGACTCATGTGAAAAGTAATTAATTAATTAATAATACATTGTTGTTGTTTTTTAAAATGGGGATTGAACCTGGGACCTTCTGCATGGGCGTAGCCAAGGGGGGCAGTGGGGGCAGATGCCCCCTCTAAATCAAGTAAATCAATACAAAATACTTAACTAACTGAGGTTCTGCCCCACTAACATAAAGCCTGACTATGCTCATGGCTTTGGTTCCTCCCACACATCATAATATTGAGTTGAATTCTGAACCAGGTGCTGGTTAAGAAAACAATTGACTATGATGACCATGTAGCAAAGTCTTGGGAGACACATGCTAAACTCTGTGTAATCTACTTTGCATACAACCTCAGTGTAACTCGGTCTTTTGTCTCAATCCCAGCTACTGAAGTAAAGGCGGAAATCCTGAACTTGGAGCAAAATCACACACTGAACATAAAAAACCCTGGATCCAAACACAGCCCAGCATACTGTTTCTACTGAGCTGTGAGATGGCCCTGGGCAGACTTGTAAGCAGAGCATGAAGAGGACAGCTTTTTCCTGTTGTGTTGTTTATCTCAGTTATCTAATACTAAGAGGTATGCTGTCTTTGTATATGGGGATGTGATTTAACAGTAAGGATCGACTGCCCAATCCTCTATGAATTGTCTAATTTTCATTTAAAAGATCCAACTAAGCTGGGAACCACCAACATTTCCTTTGCAAAAAAATTCTATACTGCCAACATTAAGGGGGGGGGGACTATCATGATGGTAAGCAGGATAAAACCAGCAATAAAATTACATCTGTTGAAGAAATACAAATCACAAATTGCTACCATCCTTGTGGTAGCAAACTCCATGAATTCATTTTTTAAAAGTTAGTTGAATTCTTAGAAATTGTACATCACCTTGGACACTTTGTGGCAGCAACACAATTAATAACATTAATTTGTTAACCAAATGTGTGTTGTCTTCAGAAATATGGCTATCCAACACTCTGAAAGGGAGAGGGGTTAGGGTTACAAGGGGGAGTGCCAAGCTTTGTGTAAGCCAAAATCATGACATCACATCAAAATGATGTTTGGAGAATAAATGTTTTAAAAGGAAGCGCCAATATAGAAAGGTTTACCGCAGGAAATTTAGCAAGCCTGGCAAAGAGCTACAGCCCAGGAAACGAGCACTAGAATGTCAATACAGTGGCATTTTAACAGCTTTTATTAATGTTTGAAAGCAAACAGCAGGTGTGGAATGGGCCAGGAAAAGCAATTGTATCAACAGAATCATAGCTTGTCATCTGCATACCTATAACCCAACTGACCTTTGGGGTTTCTTTCTGCATTCAGGAGTCATGTTCTCATTTATTTGTTCCATTCTGCATTCAAAACATGGTCTTAAAAGGGGAGGGGAGAGAATCCAGTCGCATGAAAACTTGTGGGGCAGAGTCCTGCCGGATTTCAGAGCGAAGCCTTGTTATATATTGCTTCCAGCACAAGCCTTTTCCGTAAAAAAGCAAATGCAAAAGGGGACCATCTGGGGGAATGAAAACACATTTGAATCAATAGGATAAAGTTAACAGAATAAAAATAAAATAAAATAGAATGAACCAAATGGGATAAAAATTCCTGTGGATATATTAACGCTGAATACCAGATTTCAGGGCAGCTGTGAAATCATAACATGGGCCAAAACCTCTTATGGTGTAACCCTGTACAGCTTTCATCAATGATGCGTTGCACCTGGTTGGATTTTTAAGAGCTTTTTGAGGAGATACTGTAGTTAAAAATTGAGATAATGTAAGCCTCCAAGTCCTTCCCAGGTCTTGACGGTGGGGGAAGGAGCCAGGCCCAATCCTGGCTGAAAGTTATCCTTGCCCTCCAGAGCAGAAGAACCCATACTACTAAAATTACTGGAGACATGTTTATATCCGGGCTGGCTGCTTTGGAATGAGATGGGAGAATGTGGGACTTCAAAGGCCTCCTGGGGAACTTTGGGGAGCCAATAAGATGGAGTATTCCAGTCAATGCAAGCATGAGAATCTGCACTTTCCAGTTCATGTGCCCCAAATGTAACTGTGTTAGTTCCCTGCTCTGTTCTGAAGTTCAGGCACAAACATAACATTAACTACCAAAAGCCAGGAGCTCAGTTTGACACCCTCCCTTAAGTGTTCCCAGTGGTTAGGAAATAAAGAGCTTCTGTCAAATCAGATGTGCCATGGGAATTCTATGAATGGATTTCAGAATTTATTTATTTTTTTCAATTTACAAAACCAGTTGTAGAGACTTGGATTGGGGCTGCGAGGAGGTTAACCTTCCCCAGCCGACACACATGATTTCCCTGTTGGAAATCACACCGACACACCACAAAGCTGCTATTTAGAAGAACACAGTCAGCATACAGTGTTATGCCTGCAAGTTTTGTCTAATTGAGGCTAATAGCATCTTCAGAGAAATGATTCTCCATGGAAAAAGATAGCAGGGGCAAACCTCTCACACAGTCCTGACCTAGGCACAGGGAGAGGGCTTGCAGCTCCTTCAGACCCTGACCAAAATAGTCATTAGCAATGGTGGGTGGCACCCTGTGGGGCTTGTAGGGTGAAATACAGGAAGGTCAGCAGTAGATAGAGCCAGAGCCAATGGCTGGCAGCATGGGCATAGCCTGGGGGGCAGGGGGCAGCTGCCCCCTTAAATCAATAAATCAATAAATCAATAAATCAATAAAAAAACTAATTGTGGTTCTGCCTGCCCCCTCCCCCCCCAACAACAAAAATCCTGGCTACACCCATGGCTGGCAGAGCTCATCTTCCTCTTTCCATCTTCTGGGTGGCAACAATGAGCAGGGCCTTTTTAGCTATGGCACCTCACTACTACACCACTCTTCTTCCTCCTCCCTTCATTCACCAAATCCCATCCCTAATTATCTTTAGAATGAGATTGAAAGCATTCTCCTCAGCTCCTAATGCGGTTCAATTTTCCTGCCATGTCTTTCTGCCAGATTTAATTTTGGACTTTGTTCTAAGTACTTTCATTTTATCCTTTCATTGTGATGTTTACCTTGACATCTGCCTCATGAATCAGTATGATTAATAGGCAGGTGCTGTATTCTATTAACCATAGACTTGTGTTTTAAGAATTTTGTCCTGAGTGGGATCCAGTAGCTGAAGAGAGAGGGGGCAAGAGGAAAATAATGGAAGCAGAAAACATTTTTTTAATTCAAATAAATACTGAGAATGTAATTGGATGTCCTGAATAAGAATCTCCTTAAAAATCATTAGAATATCTTTCTGGTGGATAAAGGAGTAAATAGAAAAGGAGGGAATACATATTTCCAATAGATACATAAATAAATGAGGCAGAAGTTAAGAATCCCGCTGCTCGGTCCCAGCGCCTGCCCACCTAGCAGTTCGAAAGCACCCCCGGGGGCAAGTAGATAAATAGGTACCGCTTACCAGCGGGAAGGTAAACGGCGTTCCGTGTGCGGCTCTGGCTCGCCAGAGCAGCGATGTCACGCTGGCCACGTGACCCGGAAGTGTCCTCGGACAGCGCTGGCCCCCGGCCAATAGATGTGAGATGGGCGCACAAACCCCACAGTCTGTCAAGACTGGCCCGTTCGGGCAGGGGTACCTTTACCTTTACCTTTAAGTTAAGAATAGCAAGGTAACTGCATTTGAACCAGAAGCATAGGGGACTCTTACTAATCCACAGTCCCATTTCCTGCTGCCCTGAGGGTGTTCCCACCCTAATACTGACCTGAGAACATGACCACTTAGCTTAGGAGACAGGCTTGGTAGAATGGCTGCCAGCCATCAGTTAAAATACTTACTTGTCAGCATCTCCTTTGTCCAGAAAATACTTTGACATACTACACTGCAACAGCTTCAATGGGGATATTTTTATACAATGATTTGATAGCTGATGTGTGATATTTCCTTTTACCTGCCCTCACTTCTTTCCTTCCTAGGCGTTGTCCAGAGTTCAGTGGCGTAGCGTGGGGGGGTGCAGGGGGGGCCGGCTGCACTGGGCGCAACATCTGGGGGTTAGGGTTAGGGGGTGCAAATCCAGGGGTTAGGGGGTGCAAATCCAGGGGTTAGGGGGCGCAAATTACTTGCCTTGCCCCCAGTAGCGTAGCATGGGTTGTCAGCACCCGGGGCAAGGCAAGTAATTTGTGCCCCCTAACCCGTGGATTTGCGCCCCCTAATCCTAACCCCCAGATGTTGCGCCCGGTGCGGCCGGCCCCCCCTGCACCCCCCACGCTACGCCACTGCTTGCCCCGGGTGCTGACAACCCATGCTACGCCACTGCCAGAGCTGAAAGCATTCACCAGTTAATCCATATGATTAAATGACAGACTTGATAATCACAGCCATTTAAATATTAAAAGGTGACTTTTAAATCAGGCTTCAATAGGACTTCTTCTGTCTATGTGCGAGGGATCAGTATGGAAGGTGTTGTTGTAAACAATTGATCACATTTACTCATTCAGAGAATGACTTGCCAGACAATGAATGACTTGCCTGTGGAACTATTTCCATCAAAGATCTTGAGATGATATCACGTTCACTGAAATGCTGTATCAAATTAATCAAATAATAAGTCAAAATCAGGACTATTAATTGACCCAGATCCTTCATTTGGGTGACACCTCTGGTATTCTGTTTGTCTTCACCTTGCAATTGTCCCTGCTTTCCCCCCAATCCAATGATGTTAATCTCTCAAAATAGTAGCTGCGCCAACGAGAATCTACATTTCCGCCATTCGCATGCCATGAAAACTTAAATGCTATTTTCCACAGCACATCAAAGGAATGGAGCAGCTTTGGGGATAATATGGATTAACATAAACTCCTTCAGATCACGTGCCTTGCTGGGCTTGCAAAGTGGGATTCCATAATCAGATTTCAGTTGGGCTTGCTCTCAGAGAGAGGGTGCTGAGTTCCATTGTATAGAAATGGATACTGTATTGGGCAACAGCGTGTGGATGTATTGACTGAGCAGTTGACTGGGGAAATCTCTCTTGTAGGGCCTAGATATCCAGCAAATTTATATCTATTGTATAATATCTGCAGTGGCTTCCTCCAAAGAATCCTGGGAGCTGTAGGTTGGTATGGATGCTGGGGAGCCTCTCTCAGAGTTCCCCAGCCCCCCTCATAAAACTACAACTCCCAGCATCCCCTGGAGAGGTGGAATGACCAAGTGGTTTTGTCTGCAGGGTAGATGATCACATGCCCCTTGTCTTCTTTCTAGATAGTTCATCAGCAACTTTGTTTTCAACCTCAAGAGAAGGAGGCCATATTTTCAGGTGATGGGGAGGACATGCATCCATCGAGCTTGCCCATCATCTGTCTGGGTCTGTGCTTCTCCAGCTGTTGGGAAAGCATCCCAAGGTGGATGTTGGCAGTTGCTAAGGGGGACACAACTCTGTCTTCACTGATTCTCCCCTATCCCATATTTTATGTCTGCCTTGCCTGGGCCTGAAGGCAGAATGTTGGCTGGCACTTTCTCCCTGCAACTCAATCAGTGTAACACAAGTGGTTGTGTGCTGTATTAGCTGGGAAAGAGAAGACATTTTGCCTTAGGTCAGAGAGACAGGCGTGCCTTGGCTGTTCTCACTTTCCGTGCCTGGCAAGCAGCACAGTGAGCTCTCTTGGGCCATCTGGAAGTGTCTTCACCAAATGCATTTCTTGCCTTTCAAGTGCCTCTGACATGGGTCATGTCACCAGTCCCTATGCCCCTTCCTCCCCTTCTGGTCTATGGCACACCATACAATCTCCATATACTCAGATACTGTATGTGTATCCACGTGCACATGATTTTCATGGGTGGGCAGTGGTGGAGCAGCAGCACACTTGCTACACTGTGGGTGGGCGTGCAAAGTTTCAGATCAGAGCAATCCTGTTTTTTCCTGCTTGCAGCCAAAGAGCAGTGCTGGTTGGTAGCCCTTTGACAATCTTGAAGCCACCTCCCCTTCCCTTGGAGAAGTTATCTAAAACATTTAGTGTTATTTTTATACTACTAATAATAGGCCAGAAAAATGCTTAATCAGACAAACAGACAAAGCACTTCAGGGCGGGGGAAAAACAATTAGAAAGACAGACTGCTGTCCCAATGGAAGAGTGGCAAAGAGGAGAAGAAAGAAATCAGCTTTGGATGAAGCAAGTCTGTGTTATCAAAGAGCCATGTTGGAAGAAAATAACCCAAAGTGACATCTGTGCACAGGGAGCCTGAATGCAGCCACTAAAGCTTCATTTATCTGCTATCTTTTAATCGCTTTGAGATATTTGCATGGGAGGCAATTCATAAATTTAATAAATGAACCCATAAATTAAATGCATAAATATGAACTAATATTTTAGAAATATTTGGAAATGGCATGTCCTACCATCGAATGGGGTGGTTGGACTAGATGAACCATATATTTCAAATCCATTATTTTGATGGAACAATCCCACATTGGTTATGGGTACTGTATATTGTTCAATACTGGATATTGTTAAATGGCATATTGGCAAGTTTTATTTAAATATGTACTGTATATATTTCAGTGATATATATTGCAGCGATATATAATGTCTCCGAGCACAATTCAAAGTGTTGGTGCTGACCTTTAAAGCCATAAACAGTCTTGGCCCAGTATACCTGAAGGAGCATCTCCACCCCCACCATTCAGCCCAGACACTGAGGTCCAGCGCCAAGGGCCATCTGGTGGTTCCCTCACTGTGAGAAGTGAGGTTTACAGGGAACCAGACAGAGGGCCTTCTCAGTAGTGGCCCCTTCCCTGTGGAACGCCCTCCTGTCAGATGTCAAGGAAATAAACAACTATCCGACTTTTAGAAGACATCTGAAGGCATTCCCATTTAGGGAAGTTTTTAATGCTTGATGTTTTATTCTGATTTTAATGGTCTGTTGAAAGCTGCCCAGAGTGGCTGGGGAAACCCAGCCAGATGGTCAGGGTAGAAATAATAAGTTGTTGTTGTTGTTGTTTTAATATTATAATTTTATTACATATTATGGCTACTGTACTATTATCATATTTATTCATTTTCTGTAAACCACTTTGAGTGCAATGTCTTTGTGGTAAAGACAGCATGCAAACAAACTGGCTGTAAGGTTTGTGCTACTGCAGCTGAAGTGTACTGGGTAAGTAACAGAGGAACTATCCAACTCTGCTCAGTTGCCTGATTAAACCAGTCTTGACTGCACAAACTCCAGGGTAAAGGAATGTGTCTACAATCCTCCTCAATGGCCTCTCCAAAGTCAATGAAACATCCTTCTTCCTCACTACAGCAAACCCCTTCCATGACTGGGGCTGCAGAGCTGGGAGTCTCTGTGGTTAGAATTGAACTGAAATGAATTTTCGTGAAAGTATGTCCTGTTGATATCCGTTTAATAAGAAGGTCCAAACAGACATGCTATGAGAGAATGGTGATTGGCTCTTTTGACCTTCTCAATTGGCAGGAGCTCCCATTCTGAACGGAGCAGTGTCACTGTAGGGAGGTGGAGGGATATGCGTAATCCTTTCCCTAAAAAAAGAGTCAGAAACAATGCAGTCTTTCCTCCCAGCAGGGGTAATATCAGCTTTCAATCTTAGTTTGCATGATCTTGAATGGGGAAACGTTGCAGGCAGAATTGGCTTAAAATACCCCCGCCTCCCAGAAATCTTGTTCCAATCTAAATCAGAGAGCCCCACAATGGCTTTATTTTTTATTTATTTTTAAATGAGGAGATCTACTCAACATCGTGTTCGTTTTGGTCCTTAGTTCCAGGTCCTTCTCTTACTTTGGTACTTCTCAGTCCTACAACTCTATTAAATGAGTTAAACCAACAAGGTAAGCGTAACCTGGAACTTAGGAAGTGGGATTGCATAAATCCTTCTGCTTTTGCTCCTCACTTCTCTCCCCACGTCTCAACCCTCCAAGAGGAGCACTAGCAGGCTGTGTTCATTGCCCAGAATGTCAGCGAGTCCCTGTCCTTCCAGTTAGAGGTGAATTGTTACTCTGAAAATATTTCATCCTTAATGCCTGCTGCATGAGCCGGAGCATGCATCTCCGTGGGGTTATGCTCTTTCTAATTTATCTGCTGTCCCAGTGTCCAGGTCAGATGTCTCCATTGCTCTCCACCCCCTGCCCTCCTCTCAGTTTTCAGAGACACTCCGTCTCCACTTACGCTCCCTCTCTTTTCTTTTCTCTCCCATCAGCAGAACATTACTCAGCCGATTGATAAATGAGGTCAGAAGTGGCCTGACAGCCATGTTGAATTTGGAAGCCTAATCTAGGCAGAAACTTGAAAATTGGGGGGCATGCTTCTCAAATGATCCTCAACTCAATGGGATGACAGTCATTCATGTGCCAGTGCTCCCCTGCCCCACTCCCCTATTTTAAGAATGGGGCTGAGTTGCTTAAAGGGCTGAAAAGTACCAAATCAAGAATCATGCAAGTGGGATTACTGTGTGTGCCCACAACAGTTTTATGTACATACGGTTTTTAAATGTTTCTGGGTTTGATATTATTTGAGACAGTGAGATCCAGCGCTTAAGGACTTAGCTGTTGATATATGTGTGTTAATACACATTAGACATGCTGCCTTAATCAGGCGTGTTTTTAATTTGTGAGTAGAAATCCGGAAGTGGTTCTGGAGCCATTGTGAAACTGGAAAAACTGGGAGGGGGATGTCATCAGAAAGGTAGGATGGTTAAGAAACTAAACATTGTGCATTTAATATGCCTAATGCCCCTAAATAGAGACATATCCGTTCATTTGAATAGTCTGTATGGGTCTTGTCACGCCATCTTAAAGAAGATATAATGAAACTTTTTTTAAGTACTAAAAAGAGGAATGAAAATGAGTAGTGACAGTGAAAGGGGTTCCTTATGGTGAGAGATTTAAAAGGCTTATAGCGCAGTCCACAAATCAATTAAGACAGACTTTAAACTGATGGGAGCCCCACTGTAATTAGTTGAAACTGATTTAAGGCAATTTACATCTGCTCAATTACCTTGTGGACCGATCTTTATTTGTTCACTTTTTAAACTGCATGAGTTGGTTAAGATCCCAAGGCAGTTTACACTCAGGCTTTGATACCGATGGTCACTGAGATATTGTATATTTTCATTACTGCTACTGCTATTCTTAGAATCCACCCTTCACCAGGGTGGGATCTCAAGGTGGGTTACAACAATTTTGAAAATCTGAATTAAAAACAGTTGCAGTGTTACATACATATCTCAGGTGTCAGTGTAAAGAGGTGCACCTTCAGCATTTGCTGTGCGGACAGAATTCCACAACTTGGGGCTGCCACAGAGAATTCTCTCTCCCAAGCCACCCCACGGAAAACCTCTGAGGAAGGTGTAAGTACCAAGTGAATCCCCTCAGGGTGATCTGAAGGAAAGGAAGCAGTCTTTCAGATACTTGGCTGCTGAAACCACATAACACCAGTCCTGAAAGACCTACATTGGCTCCCAGTACGTTTCCAAGCACAATTCAAAGTGTTGGTGCTGACCTTTAAAGCCCTAAACAGCCTTGGCCCAGTATACCTGAAGGAACGTCTCCACCCTCATCATTCAGCCCGGAACTGCGAGAAGCGAAGTTACAGAGAACCTGGCAGAGGGCCTTCTTGGTTGTGGCACCCACCCTGTGGAATGCCCTCCCATCAGATGTCAAGGAAATAAACAACTATCTGACTTTTGTTTATGGAAGTTTTTAATGTTTAATGTTTTATTGTATTTTTAAATATTTTGTTGGAAGCCGCCCAGAGTGGCTGGGGAAACCCAGCCAGATGGGTGGCGTATATATAATAAATCATTGTTGTTGTTGTTGTTGTTGCCTAAGCCGTTTAGGGCTTTGAACACTAATATGAGCAGCTTGAATTGGGCTGGAAACAAACCTGGTAACCAATGCAGGGGTTTCAGAATGGGTGTTATATGAGTTCTAAAAGCAACCCAAGCCTGTAATCTTTTCTGCAAGTGTCCACTAAAGGACAAAACCAGAATGTCTCTTGATGTCTGAAAATACAGCAAAATTAGATATTAAGTATGATGCTGGGCCAAGTCAGAATTCTGGTGAAAGGTGTATAACACTTTCAACCTACCTGATATAGATAGGTAGCCGTGTTGGTCTGCCATAGTCAAAATAAAAAAATTCCTTCCAGTAGCACCTTAAAGACCAACTTAAAGACCAGGTATCTGAAGAAGTGTGCATGCACACGAAAGCTCATACCAAGAACTAACTTAGTTGGTCTTTAAGGTGCTACTGGAAGGAATTTTTTTATTTTAACCTACCTGATAACAACATAAGCAAGGAGCAACCCAGTTGCACCATAGATTGCTATGTTTAAATACCAGCATTGTCTAGAAGTTGATATTATTCAAATTAGTTACTTCCTGCTGAGAAGAGCTCCTAACCAATAAAGCTTAATCTGATGCCAACAGTTCTGGAAAGGAGAATTTCTCATGTTTCATATGAAGCCTGATTATGTTTTTTTGGCTCAAGAGAAACCAAGGATCTTGCGCATTATCTTTTGACATGCTCCTTTCTCATATCAGTTAGAATCAAATTTCTTCCTCAGCTGTTGACAGATAAGGAAAATTGGTCAGATCTTCAAAGGACAGACTTTCTATTAGCAAATAGATGTTAAGGACTATTATATAACCAACCATTTATTCCTTGGAATTATCTAAATCACATGCTGCTTTTGTTGTGAATGGCTAGCAATGATCATTGTAATAACAATTAATTTTAGTTGACCTACCTCTTGCCATTTGTAATCATTCGTAAGATATGAGTCCCATCGTTAAACGTTTTATATATTGTAGCTTGCATTTATTTAATGACCTGTGGTCAACATGGAAATAAAACTGGGGAGAACTACACTAAACTGAAAATCAGAACAAGCGAGTGAACACTGGTGATCTTTCCTGAACTGTCCTGTTTCTTGGATATTTCCTCTGTAGCATCTGATTAGGCATAAGCAATTCTATCAATTTTGATTTCACTCAGTTTCACATTTTTCCATTCTTAAATTCAATTCTCCATATTTCTGCATTAGTTTGGGAATTTTTGTTAAGTCCTTATCTAAATTCACCAGCATTTTAATGCAAATTTATCTTAATATATATGTGTTTGTCCTAACATACACATTTTTGAAAAACAAATTTCCCAAATATAACACATTTTTTGCATGTTAATTTCACTAGCATTTGCATGTTTATGCACACTATATCCAAACTAGGATATATATTTTTGTATGCATTTCTTGGCTGAAGAACTGCTTTGCAAAATTCAGAGAAGTGCAAGTGTCAAAGAACTGCTGTGTTTCAGTTCATGTTTGTTTCAGAGAGTGCGAATTTGGTAAGTTTGCCTTTAAATGCTAACAGAATCAAATTTCTCCCACTTCCCTGCTTCTGATTTAAGTAATAGCTGAAGACAAGATACTGTGATGGAGCCTGGATAGCTCAGTTGGTTAGAGCATAGTGCTGATAACTCCAAGGTTGTGGGTTCAATCCCCATATAGGACAGCTGCATAGGAGGTTGGACTAGATGATAGGAGGATTCTGCGATATACCATAGGCATGATGTGTGAATTTTTATATCATGTTTTCATTACATACAAGTTGCGGTTGATTTATGGAGACATAAGAATGCAGTTGTTTCCCCATGTAGTGACAACAGGGATTCCACCTCCATCAACAGGGACAGTTCCAGGTTTGAGCAACATGCTTTCTGGTTGGCTCCCTCCTGTGTCAGTGCCCCCTCTGGTGGGTTTACCTGGTTCAGCTGCAACATCAGGTTGCAGTATTGCAGCAAACAGTGTTGGGCAGCTGGGTCTCTGAATTGCCCTTTTAATTCCCCATAATTCCCCAGAGTGACACTGCTTCAGAGGCATTGTGGGAAATGCAGATGGTGGCTCCAAGACCCAACTGCCAGGCACTAACTGAAGCACAGTTCTGGAAAGCAACTTGTTTAAAGGGCACCCCAGGGCAAACATCCGTATTGAGCTCTGCTGGTGCCCAGGCTAAGGATGCTGGATGCTGGCACTGGGTCTGTCTGGCAACAGGCAGTGCAGTTTGCTTCCAAGGAGATGGGAGGGGGAAATGACTCACTTATGGGTTACATCATCTCTTAACATATTCCAAGGAATATTATTTCAGACCTGCCTAACTCTTTATCATATCTGGCAAGAACCAGTGATGACAACAGACAAATATAAAAAGGAAGGGTAGTTAGATGATTAGGTTAGACTGCAAAAGCAGCCCTGTAATGCTAGTAGGAATCAAAGTATTGCAGGAGTAAGTGCCCTGTGCATGGGGGAACTCTAGAAGAGGAATGAAACCCAGGGCAGTTGCAGGTTGCACAATTGTTGTAGTAAGAATTGCTGGGTTAAGTAAAGTTTGTTTGTTCCACACTACAGACTTTGCAAACTGAAAGTGAAACTATGAGGCAAAACAGAACAAAACTCCACGAAATGTTGCAGAGAACCGGTAAGGACTATTTGATTTGTACTAAGAGTGGACCAGGTAAGAAAGATGGGCGACTTCATCATGCAGCACTGATTCTTCAAGTGGCAGAGGACGAATGCAAAGAAGTATTTTAATATTTTCTAGTTTGTTAACAATGCAGATGGTATGGGGGAAATCAAGTTTCAGTTGATAAGTTTGAAGCTATTCATTCTTCACTTAAACTCAGATAGAAGGAGGATTTATATAGCCCCATAAGTGACTGATTTAAGGCTGCTGGCATGATCATGAGAATGTGGGGTGCTGTGTCAATTACATATTAAAGATCACATAGCAAGAGGCATAAACTTTGACACTGATTGCTTGAGAGTCATGTTACTGAGAGGCCTTCTGCATGCTGCTGGCCTCAGCTTCCAGCTCAAGCAACTCAACTCTGAAACTAGATGTCGCCTCCGACAACTGAGCCTGACCATGTCACATGTTCAATTCATGACCCACCAAGCCAAATGCAGTCTAGCCACAGGGCTGGTTGAGAAATTCAGTTTCTATGAATTCCAGTATGAACTGACTAGATCTGGGCTAATGTGCAGAGCAGCCAGTAACTATCCTTTGGATTTTGCTCTTTGTTGAATTTTGCAATACACTTTTTGGCTCAGTTTTTTTTTACCAGAATTCATTGATTTTAGAATAAAATAAAATTCATTTATTTTATGATAAAATACATTTAGAAATGTGTAAATTGAAATAAAATACATAATTAAACAGGCATTTTTATGTAGAGATTTAAAAAATGAATTACAAAACCAGAATAAGATAGACTTATGAATGAGCACATGCAAAATTTGCATGGGGTAGAAATAGACTGGCCTGTTCCTTCCTCCTACCAGTTAACTACTAGGGCCTTTGAAGCCTGGTGATAAATCCCTCTTCTCCATTTTTTAAATCTCAGGCAATCAATCTCTTGGTGTTCTGCTTGTGGGTCAGAACCTGGAAAGCCCATATAAACCTTTACTATTTTCTGGCTCATCGTTACTTGCCTTCCTCCACCAACTCCGTTTGCATCAAGACTGCCCAGTCCTCCATAGGTTTTTTATGCAATTTAAAACTCACAAGTCATGCTGATGAAAACATTTCATTGGTGCAGCATTTATAAAGAAGAAAAAGAATAAGCTTCCCCCAAATCGAGAGGGGCGGGGTAGAGAGATCTACCCATTGATGCTCAGGGCATCTGCTGAAAGATCTGAATGGATTTGACCCAGTTCCAAAAAGTTATGATCTTGCAGACAGGCAGACAAAGAGATGTGGAAGGGAGGGCCCTGTTTTGCTCTGCCAATTCACAGGGAAGGCTGGCTCCAGCAGCCCTGTGCAGATGCTTAAGCATTTAAAAGGCCAAGACAACCTGCTACAGCCATTTTGTGCAACATCAAATTTTTACTCCTCTATTGGCAGCTCTCTTCTCATAAAGTAGTTAATTTCCCTTCCCCTTATGCCTGCCAGTTTAAAATGATCGGGTGTTAATGGTACAGGCCAAAGCACATTTTTTAATTTTCCAAATTGTGCCTGCTCTCCCCTCTCTTCCCAGTCATTATTCCTGACCAAAGCCCAGCATGAGGTTGTTTGCGTTGATGTATTTTTAATCCCATCCTCCTCGTTTCCCCAGTTTCACATGGCAGCCGACCACATTAGCCTGTGTAAAAGCTTTTCCTCTGGATTGCTGGCAGCCAGACTTCCAAGCCCAGCTTGCAGTTTTCCCCCAGAGTGGCTGGATTGATTGGCTACAGGCAGAATGGGCACGGTTCTCCACTGCTTGGACTGAAACGGAACCATCTGTTACACCTCTAGTTAAAAGTACATAAAGTTGAGCATTTGCGTGTAGACAATACCACCCCTGATACACTCCCCACCGCACATCTCACTCGCACTTTGGCAGAATCTCACACCATGATGGGGCCCAGTACAGGAAATCCGGCACTTCAGCTCTGCTGGAATGAGGCAGAGCAGAGACTCCAGTGCATAAATCAAGCCTTGCTTGTTTCATTACGATCCTTGCCGCTGACAGGCCCACTGAATAGGGGGTGGGTGCGGGTTTGGTATCAGTTGAGTGGAGCCCATTGATTGGTTGAACTCTGCGATGTGGCACCTAGCCAATCACAGTTGTATTCCCAGGCTGGTTTTGGATGCATAAATGGAACCATGTTGAAGCATTCTTTCAACTTTCATTTGTGTTGCTTAGATTGGCCCTATATCTGTTCCTGAGAGCCACTATGTAGGTCTTGTTTATTAAATAATTGTGCAATAACTATCTAAACTTATCTTTTAAGTTCCACTGAAAAAGATTAAGAAAGTGCTAAAAACTCTCTCATTGAAATCAATTGGACTTCTTTGCCAGGGTGATGTCCACTGGTTTTTTAAGGCAAAAAAGGTGCTCCTGGGATTATCTAGATGAATAGCATTTCAATAGTGGGTCATATTCCTATGGTATGTCTTGGATCACATAGGTGCTGTCCATCTTTGTCCAGTCTTAGTTATGCTAGTTTCAACAAGACTGCAAGTTACTTTTATGTTAACAAATGACTGGGCGCTGTTGTCTATACGCGGCACAATTATTGTTTTCTTAAATCAACACCTAGCAGAAAAGTAACCCAAATTCTGAAGGAAGAACTGCTCAGTTATAATCAGTCTAAATAATGTCAATAAATTACATCCCTTAACTACAGGTGTCACTAAAAAAATGTACATGTATGTGCTTAGTTTTCATAATTTATCCTGTTTCAGACAGCCATTTGGAAGAACGAAAGGTGTGGGTCACTGGAGCTTTGCCTAGGGACTACTGGAAATCCTACTGAGCCCCAACCTTGGCTTCAGAGGCACTGCCTTCACATTCTCAAGGCTCTCTTTGACCGAGTCAGGAGATTTGCATTAATTTGGGTGATGTACCGGTAAAACATTTTAAAATCAAATTAGTTTCAATGGGAGAGATTTAAATAAGTGCTTAAATCTACGAGATGAGGCAAAGAATCTTGTACTCCAGGTCCAGAGATCTCTGCCATATACTGGCAAAATGATTCCTGAATTCTATACATCAGCCTCCAACTGTGGCCTTACAGATGTTTTGGACTAGAATCCCCACAAGCCCTAGGCAGCATGGCCTCTTTTTGGGCAGTGATAATGCCCAAAACATCTGGAGGGCATCACATTGAGGAAGACTGCTGTACATGCTCAAGCCAGGAAGAGGAACAATTAAAATCAATGGAAACAAAATACAAAAACAGTGAGAAAATGACAGACACATGCCATCCACCCATGGAGTCAGCCAATGAGTTTGTGACAATTGGGACATGCCCTCTGCAGAACCCCTGCATCTACACACACACACACACACACACACACACACACACACACACGGCACAGTGATGCCAGAGTACTCCCTCAGCCCCAATTGCACAGCTAGCAACAATCCCAGCACTGTTGGTCCCCAGGCATTGTGATGGCCTTGTGCTCTTCACAACCACTGTTTCAGAGAACAAGATGAAAAAGCAAGACAAGAGAAGACATACAACACGGTGCCCACATAGCACCCCAGACCCACAAATACAACAGGCACATGCACACAGCCCTCTCTGGGATGAGGGTTGAAGACATATCATCTAGGGACTGGAAAGCATGAACAGAGCATGAATACCTCATCCCCAGAAATTGAGACCCATACCCACCATGTCAGCAAATCAACACCAGTAATAAACCTGGAGGGAATCCACAGAGAGGAGGAGGAAGTGCTAGGCTGTAAGCTAGAGGCCTGCCTCTTTAAGGCCAACATCCTAATGAATGATCTAGACCAGTGTTTCCCAACCGGTGTTCCGCGGCACACGAGTGTGCCGTGAGACATCGGCTGGTGTGCCGCGAGATACCTGGAGGGAGGCGGGCGAGTCGGGCGGCGAGAGGCGGGGCGGCGGCGGCGAGGAGAGGCCGCGCCTCCTGCTGCTGCCTGGCGCTCCTCCTCGCAGCCGGCAGCGCTGCCTGGGCGCCTCCGCGCGACTCTGCCTCGCTGGGTTTGGTCTCCCAGCAGAGACGGGTCACACGCGCCCCTCCCTCCCTCCCTCAGCCTGCGCGGAGGGAGAGCCAGAGAGAGGCATCGCTCCTGCGCTCCGAGGCGGATTGAGCGCAGCTGAGAGGAGTTGCCGAGGGAAAAAACTTTCACTTTTGTGCGTCCCTCCCGGCGTGACGCTGCGCGCTGACGTCACGGGGCGGGGCTTTAATGGTGGTGTGCCGCGAGATTTTTTTCCAGTAAACAGGTGTGCCGTTGCCCAAAAACGTTTGGGAAACACTGATCTAGACCTCCAGGCATAAAAGGTCCCAGTCCTGTCCCAGACACTCTTAGAGCAAAATGCTCACTAGGGAGCTGTCCTTGGTGCTGACTGCCCTTGCTCTATTGTGCGCTGTGGTTTCCTCATTGGCACTAACCCCTGAGCCAATCAGGAGGAGTACTGCATGGGCCAACCCACCCTTTTGGCCCACCCCCTGGCAACCCATGTGACCAATCTACCCCCCCCGCTGCTTTTTTGTCTGAAAGTGCAACCCTACTAGGTAGCATGGCAGCTGGACTATCAGGGTCCCTTGCAACTCTACAATGCAAGAGCAAATAATAGCATAGGGAAGCAATGAGAACCTCCTTCTTTGCTCAGGAATTGCAGAAGTCCTCGCAGGTTTGAAACCATCTCTGTGAGCACAGATCATTTTCGAGGCATTGATATAATACCATCAGCCCCCAATTTCCTCTTTGAATATGAGCTTTTATCTCCCGGTGCTATACAACACACATCTGCCCGGCTAGGCCACGAACCCAACCAATGTGTGAGTCCAAGGCTAATTGCTTTCTTGTGGATGCTGACACATGTTCTCCCCCGTGATTGCTCTACTATTGTATCTGAGTGACAGCTACACACACTGGCCCAGGAACCTACAGTAGGATTTCAATCTCACCTTTTTGCTCTCCAAACACTGTGATTTCTTTGAGCCGCTTTGCTTTGGTTTCATATGTGCTGCTATAGGTCACAGGGAGGGGAGGTCATGGGCCTGAATTTTAGTAAGCATCAGTGGCACTTGCTTCTTTCTCCTTCCATTGTGTCCTAGACAGCTCATCCCTTTCTCTCGAATAAAGCCACCATTCAAGCTTTACACACACGTTTTTCCATTTGCACTCTGCACGTTTACCAAAGAGGATAGAATTTTACTACAGTTCCTGGAGTTTTGTCTGGTCATTCCTTGTTCTTATGCCAACTGCTATGCCAGTGGGCTCCATTTCTGATTGGGACTCTTTGTCTGCTGCTGTTTACAGCTCCATTTCCCCCCCTGACGTGTTCAGTGCTTTCTGTTATATGTTCTGTACTATTGCTTGCCGCAGGCATGTATATCTGACATATGTCCCTGGCTTAGTTCTCTTTTAGGAGACTTGTATGACATATTCAGATGGTACAGGATGCATATTTACAGTGTGATCCAGCAGACAGCATTTTGGATATGGACCTGAAAACCTAAGCTATGAATTCATAAGGAAGTCTTGGGCAAGCATTATGCCACCATCGCAGTTCCACCATGGTAAAACAGAATTATCTTCATCAAAGGGTTGTAAAAAGAAAGAAGAATATCCTTATATGGTAAAAGCATAATTGATGTGATATTTCTCTTAAACTGAAAAATATGTTTTCCGCTTCTGGTAACTGGAAATAAATGTGCAGATATCAGCCAAGCATTGTGGGATCTGCTTCCTATGGATAGTCTTTAACTGATGAACATTGGACCTGTGTGATTTGCATGGAACTGCATTACAACAAGATTGTACACTTTCTTTGCAGTGCTGTGAACACTCAGGAATACTATCCCTGGTGAATTATTACCTGGCTGCCCTGTTTAACCAGTTGCACTTCAGAACTCTGACAGATAGTGACATGCATTTGTTTTTCCTGCTTCCATACAGGTGGGAGTATGATGAATGTGCCCTGCAGATAAGACCTAAGTTTTCCAAATGCAATAAGCATTAGCTTAGGCCATGTCTGCAAGTGCATACATGTTCTCCCCCAACTCTCTTGCAGCAGGAAGTGGGAGGACCGATTATGGAGTGAGCAGACTTGAAGCTTGTGCCATCAATTTTTATTTTTATGTTTAGTAGAACTCCAAGATCAACTGACCACAGCCTGTTGCAAAAGACATACTCTTAGCATTAAGTAATTATGAGCCCAGGAATTTGTTTTGACAATCAGAACTGAACGGAGCTCACAGTCCTTCCACACAAAATTCCACCCCTGGTTAGCCTAAGCTTTCTTAATTTCAGCACTATAATTTTGGGCAGCAGAGGGGTTGCTGCTATTGTTAAACAATGGGACATCAGCCAACTCACTGGTGATCACACTGATCTGCCAGGAGCTTCATATCAACTTTCTTTACACCTCTGTACCTGGTGGGTTGGCAGAAGATGACCCTGGCCATAACATCAACCATATGCACCAGGGTATCATCACCATTTCAGTGAGTCTACCAAGCTATTATTTAGACATTCCAACTCAGACCTGCAGGTAATGTGCACCGTATGGAGTGCTGAAAAGGACGGGTATTTATTTCATTTGGTAGACTGAACTTCAAGTCCCAACATCCCTGGCCACTGGTCATGCTTGTTAGAGGTGATGGCAGCTGTAGTTCAACAACATCTGGAGAACCAAAGGTCCCTCACTCCTGCCTTAATTTGCCTAGTCCTTTTTGGACCTGCTCTTTTGTTATCTGTGTCACCATGTGGCATGGTAGCATAAAGAGCTGCACAATCTTCTTCTTCTTTTTTTAAAAAAAGGTAACTTTAAGATTTGTCTTCCCATCCAAGGATAACTCTTGAGCACCAAAAAAACCAAGGGGAAGAGCAGCAGAGAAAGTCATCTGCACCAGCAGAGCTTCTGCCTAAGACTAAGTTAATGGTTTTAATCATAAGGCATCAGTAAATCTAGAATATGCTGCTTGTGCCCTTATTTATCAGCATGGCTCTTTTTCTGACCCATGCTAGCTTTGGCCAGTGCAGTCACCAGCCATGTTTAACAGGAACATTCACTTAAGAACAGCTAGCTGTACTGCTCCTGGCTGTGGGGAAGCAGGATTTTATTAAATGCTTCACACAGATCCCCCCCCCTTTGCATAATAAAGATGAATATATTATATCCTCCTCCTCTCCAAGAGTGAAACAATAATAGGAATGTAAAATAAAAACACCCACCCACCCACAAACAAACAAGCAAACAATAAAGTGAAGCATAAATAGAACATAATGGCTGTAGTGGTGAACTGAACTGACGATATAACATCTGCCTTGTGAACGTAAGCATGAGTTCCTGCAAAGAAGAATGTTTATTAGCCTAACTTTTCTCCTTTACCCCCACAGAAAACAATCAGTATTGGTACCCTAACGAGTCTGTTTTTGAGTACAAAGGATGACTTGCAAAGTATTTCTGTAGAACCCATTCCATTTCCCATTATCTTAATTTGCTGAGTCATTGTCACAGGCAGTTGCCAGCTTTTTCTTTTCTTTTTTGCCTGTCTCCCAGTGTTTGGATCCTTGCTACAGCCTGCACATCCGTAGCGAGGAGCCTTGGGCCATCCAGATGTCCTTGAACTCCTATTCCCATCAGCCCTATCCAGCATGTCCAATAGTCAGGGATGATGGGAGCTGTAGTCCAGCATTGTTTTGGAAAGCCAGACTCTCTCCACTCTACCATACATATAACTTTTAGTATGGTCTGTGGGCAGTAAGTTACCAAGAATGCATAGGGCTGTTGTGCTGGAAGGTTTCATATGCAGAGAAGAAACAGTGTGTAAGTAGCAGATGAGATGTCCGACTAGGACAGCGGAGACCCAGGTTCAAACCACTGCTCACCTATGAATCTTACTGAATGGTCTTCAAGCAACGGCTACACCTCAGCCCAATTGCACCTCACAGGGCTGTTGTTAAGAAGCAATGGAGGAAACCCCAGGTATGTTGTTTTAATATCCTTGAGAAGGGTAGGATATACATATAATTAAATCATAGGCAGTAGCGGCTAGTGGAGCAGGGTGGGCTGGCATTGCTTACCTGGCTTCCCAATGTGAAGGTCACTCCCGGTAACCAAAAGTCAGGGGGCAAGGCAGTGGTGAGGTTGGCATGGACAAGGCAGTGGGGGCATTGGATTGGCTCCATCACTGTACCTGCAGTTACTGGCAGTGACCTCCACATTGGGAGGGCAGGGAAGCAACACCACTCCACCCTGCTTTGCCCTTGCAGCCACCACTGATAATAGAAATGTGGGTAGTGGGGGTGGGGAGGAATCCATAAGACCAGATGGATTGTGTCTCTAGAATATGGCCAATGGTCAGGGGTAATAGAAGTTGTAGTTCAGAAACATCTGGAGGGCCACAGGTTCCCCATTCTCTGCTTTGGCTTCTCCGAGATGCAGGACTGACCCTACCATTACGTACAGCCAGGCCTCAGGCAGATGATCTTGGGTGTCATGAAAGGGCAGGAAATTGTTAATAATTTAATTTATTATTCTCATGTGCATCTTGATATGGGGGTGGGGGAAGTAGGGCGCCATTAGAAAATCCTGGACTCAGGCAGCCAAAGAAAAATAAAAAGAGAAAAGAAAGGGGGGAGGCATGGGACAGCCCTGAGTTGTGTTTTATAAAACATGATCCCTGCCCGATAGGATCTATGTGGTATATGCACTTTCTGAGAATGGTCATTCCCTTTGACTGGCATCAGAGAAACAATTTAACTTGTTGTTTGTTGTTTCAGCCTTTCATAATATGTCACTGTGGTCATTAAATACTTAGAAGCACAGCAGCCCATATCATATGGCCCAAGATTGTGCCATATCAACATTATCATCACAAGTTAGGAAGTCACAAATTAGTAGGACAATTAGTTTTGTAAGCCTAGCTCAGGATGGGCTGCTCCAGTGTCTACAATTTCACATTGCAAAATATTCCGGAGATATTTCTCTCCAAAGCCTTCTCAATCTAATCAAGCAGCTCATCTGTGAGGGGCAAAAGGCTTGTTCAAATTAGCTGGTGAGTTTCATATCATGGAGCTGAGTTGGTAGATCGCACCACTGCTCAATGCAACATTAGACAGACAGGTTTTAGTATGAAATCTGTGTTTCCAGATCATTCCCATCTCTAGCACCACATTGCAGAATTGGATTCATGCCTTATGCATATAGGAAATGCATGGCAAGTGTTGGCAATCAAGTGAAGATGTTGCACTATGGTAGTGTTGAGCGCTAGTAGGGTCTAACTACAGTTTAGCAGTCAAAACCTGCATTATGAAGCAATCAGCCTTAACTGGACTTCATAAGCCTAAAACCACCCCCATGTTGGTTTTGCATAACAGTCCAGGTAGGGCCGATTGCCGTACAAAGTAGATTTTGACTACTGAAATGTAATTAGACTCACTTGGTTTTTATTGTGCAAATTAATTATACAGAGCTGGATTATTTGTCCTTAACCATTCATTTAGGGAAACTGTCACCATTCTATAGTGTTCTGTCAAGTTCTGAAAGACCCTCATTGCTCTGACACAATGGGTCTGGCTGTTAACCAGAAGGTTAGTAAATCGAGCCCACCCAGGGATGGCTGTGGGCAGGATTCTGGCATTGCAAGGGTTTAGACTAGATGACCCTTGGGGTCCCTTCCAACTCTACAGTTCTATGGATTTATGGCAGCTTCTCTGATTTGTCTTGTAACCCACATGTCTACTAGTTGGTGGTAGAGATGCTACATATATACATTCTCTAAATTTAGAAAAGGGGGGGGGACCGGGGATTGGTTTGGTGTGAAGATTGAAAATGCTTTAGTAAAATGCCTTTATCATAGGGATTTGACAACTGCTCACATTTTCACCTCCCTCATTTGTCATTTTCCTTGGGAACTCTTGATCCCTGCTTGTAGGTTTATTTGTGCAGTAAATTGTGCATATTGTTAATTAGATGTGTGAAGTCCCAAGGGGGTTTTGGCCATAGGGTGTCTAGTATTTATTATTCATTATTTCTTCTTATTAATTATTATTTATGATCATGATTAATTTTGCAAACAGCCCTCGGCCTGGAGTGATAGGGATACTGTTTTAAGGAGTACAGTTCCGAGGACAGAGCTCCCAGGGAAATCAGTGGGGCCTGTTTTCTCCCTTTTTGAGTGACTGGAAATTAGTGGCTGAGCTGTTGGAGGCAGAATTCTGAAAAAGCAGTGATGTTCTGCAGAAGGCTATAGTGGTGGCACTTGGGAACTCATTGAGTTGTCCCAAGATGGCACTTGGGACCTCGGATCCTAGAATTTTCCATTAAGCAGTGAGTGGTTTGGGTCATGACTTCCAAAGGCCCTCTAGCATCACAGAGTACAGTGGTACCTCCGGTTACAGACGCTTCAGGTTACGGACTCTGCTAACCCAGAAATAGTACTTCAGGTTAAGAACTTTGCTTCAGGATGAGAACAGAAATCGTGCGGCGGCAGCGGGAGGCCCCATTAGCTAAAGTGGTACCTCAGCTTAAGAACAGTTTCAGGTTAAGAACGGACCTCCAGAACGAATTAAGTTCTTAACCCGAGGTACCACTGTACTAGAGTTTCTGATGGCACAGAAGATCTGACAATTGTAGGACCTTTAGGCAGTGTGTGTGTCCCTGCTTTCCGCCAGCAAGCTATGTGCATATATGAAAAAGACAGGAAGTTGAAACTGTGCAGGCAGTGTTTTCCTCATTGGTTGTTGCGCTGAATGATAGCGCTAGAGGCCAATGGGACACAGATCAACACACGCGTGAACCTTTCTGTTCTCTGTTCCCAGATGCAGGATAAAAGCGATGGCTGCCAAATGAGCTCCCCATCTTTAATTTGTCTTTGTTATCCTTGGGGAAACTTGTATAGCTATCTCCACCTCCAAGAATGAGAACCTCTGTTTCAGTTTGTCTTCTGCTCTTCCATTAAACCAGAAAAGTATGAGAGTTTAACATAATACCAGTGGGAGAACGAAACTCTGCAAATTAAGGTCAAAGCTAAATCCTGCAGGTAATGAGATGTCAATATGAGGAGGACATGCTGCAGAGGGATGCAAGGCAGTCTCATTATTTGGCTGCTTAAAAGGAAATTAATAATAAGCCAAACGTATACAAAGGAGAATAACCACAAAAGCCTGTATCTTACTGTAAAGCAATGGTGCTTCTTAATCTATTATATCAAGTGGTAGAGAAGACAAAAGCAACACAAAATACAACACAGAGGCAGTGAAATACTGCTGAATGTGACTGTGTAGCTGCAAAATAATGATAATGAATATAGCAATTTATGTATTGAATTCTGTACTGCTTTATCTTTCGAATAATTCAAAGCACTCTTCATCCTGAAAAAGTTTGAGTCAGATGCCAATACAAAAAAGTACAATCCTAAATATGTTTACTCAGAAGTCAGTCCCAGTGAGTCCAATGGGGCTTACTCCCTATTAAGTGTGCTTAGATTGCAGCCTTAATCCCCTAAAGATCACAAACATCATAATCACAGCTGTTATAAGAATCCAGCACAGAGTTAAGCATGCTTGTTGATGTCAGAGTGTTTATGCACGTATAACCTTGTGTTGAAGTATGACTGATAAAATCTGCATCAGAAGTCTTCGTATAAAATAAACATACAGTACACATCTCACTTTACAAAGTAATGGGGATTCATTAAATACGTTCTGCTGATTTCTGAAACTCAGCAGGGTCACGGCATGTGAAATTTCAGTAGGGTTAGGGGAGGGATTAAAATGGGCTGAGGCCACAACAGAGAATCCCCTGTTCCTACCCTCACTCCCACCCTATACCACAAAAATACATTCTTTGGAAAGGGGATCTAGAGCAAAACTCTGCAATGATCTCACTAGGTATAACAGCTCATTTAGAGTGAAAGGGATCTATTCCTTCTCAGTAAATCAGATCCTGGATCACCTAGGAAACTGGTCATTACAGTCTATTTTCAGTTGGCGCAATGAAAGCCATAGCAAAATAGAAGACTATGCATGCTTATTTAGAAGTAAGTTAAATTACATCAAATGGGGTGTGGGCCCAGGACTGCCTCTCTAGCAAAGCAACAATATTAGCTACACTTGTTTTCAGCAGGGTGTTGAATCAGATGAGCTTTTATTTGTTTTATTTGTTAAGGCTACTTATGACTCACCCTTCATTACATGATCCCAGTACAATAAAAAAATTAAATGCAACCAACACAATTGCAGTATAGTTACAAGAGCAGGTAAAAACATCATAACAAAACTTTAAAATTATGATTCATTTTTTAATAAGGAAATTACCCACAGTCTCGTTCGTTGCAACCACACACTAATACTGTACTGAATTTCCATGAAATGTGACCCCATCATTTTATGAAATATTAACTGTGCAATTGTAGAGATATTTTTAATTGTTCTTAGTTGATTGAGACTGTGCATTTTATATTTTTTCCCTTATTTTATCTAATTTTACATCATTCCAATAGCTATGTGATGTGAATGGTTTAGACATCTGCAATATAAATAGAAATACCCAAAGCCCAGGCAAACAGGTGGGTCTTGACCTTGTGCCAAAATGACAATGGTATTGGCAATTGAATGGATGTCCTTGGAGAAAAGATAGGATAAAAATGTGACAAATAAGTTAAGAATGCTAGAATATCCCTTCTGGATTAGACCAAAGGCCTACCTAGTCTCACATTCTGCTCCCACAGAAGCTAACCAGATGCCTATGGGAAGCTCAGAAGTAGGACAGCAGAACAATAGCACTCTCTCACTCACATTTTTCAGCAACTGGAGTCACATTCACACCATACATTTTAAGCACATAGCTTCCCCTAAAGAATTCTGGGAGCCGTAGTTTGTTAAGGGTACTGGAAATTATAGCAATGTGGGGGTAAACTACAGTTCCCAGGATATTTTGGTTGGGGATCCATGTGCTTTAAATGTATGGTGTGGCTGTGACCTGGTGTTCAGAGGCATACTGTCTCTGATAGTGGATTGGAACGCAGAAACATCATGACTAGAAGCCATTGATCTCCATTAATTGTCTTGGATTATATTGCAGTAAACACCATGGCAAGACAGAATCAATCTACTCATAATTATCTACAAATACAGATGTTCAAAGAATGACTTTAGCAATTACTATTTTGCTTCTTGGTATGAGTTTTGGGAGAAAAACAACAACCCTCAAAGTGTAAGAAAACTCAAAATCATCTTTTTTTATTTGGGCTAGCAATCTCACATGAACAACATAGGGCACCACAACAACCCCTGATATCGGTTTGCAGCTTTTGCTATCTGGGACTGAGTTACAACTCATAAGAAGATAAGAAGAGTCCAGATCAAAGACCTATCTCCTAGAAGATCAGGCTCCCCACAATGTCCAACCAGATGCATAAACAGGACCTGGGGCCAATAGCCATGACTTGGTTTTCACATTTTCTGCCTTTAGGACACCCTTTCCACACCTATTTGCCTGCTATGGAACCCCTGCACCTTGGAAAAGTTTTTGGAGTATACATGTGTTGAGGTGACACGGGATGCTGGTGAGGCCTCTTAATGCACCCAACATCCCCTTGCTTAGCTGAACCTTGGCGGGCGGAGGGAATAACAGTGGTTGTGGGCAATCTATCTTTCAGGGAATCTTGTCTGCCATTTCTGATCTTCTCACTCAGGAGTCCCTGATTCCTCTCACACGGAGTGTCCTTTCTCTTCAGTTCATGAACAACATTGTCATCACTGCGTTCTATCCACAATTGGATCAAAAGGATCTTTCTAGCATGAGAAGAAACTGTCCGTAATGCTTAATCGCAGCTGGACTGCAGTTGAAATTTTTGCATGTCTGGCTGCTGGGGAAGATGCTTCAGATATAAAGTGCTTAGAAGGAAGCCACCCAAGGAATATTTATTGATGGGCAGGTATATACATAAAAATAAAAATAAAATGACCCCCAAAATAACTCACCTGGATTTTCCTTCATCACCTGCCTGTGACGAAGCCTAAAACCTGGGCCCTTAAGGTTATCCTGCGATGGGTCTAGTTGTGAGGAGACCCATTTGCATGCATTCTTGTCTGACTGCCCTTCTTAACTCCAAATCTCTGTCAACATTATCTATGTCCAAAGTCAATAACAATTGACTCAGTTCTTCCAGAGGAGATTAGCAACAGCTGTATTTTTCTTTAAGGGGGTAACTTTATCAAAGGAGGGGGAAAGAGGTAAACTTCTCCACTAACTTTTTTTAAAGGAGAAACTAGACCCTTTCCTTAATTCCTGCACTCAGAAACATCGTCTGGCTTCTTTTTCATATAAAAACCTCCAGATGTGACTGTCTTTTCTCTGAACATTTAAGATAAAAGGATAGAGATGCATAATTTTAAACCAATTGTTTAAAAGTATTTGCTTTATTCCTGCATTTGTTTGCATGTATAAACATAAGGGGTGATTTCAGAAAATCCTGAAACAAGTGTGTGTGTTTTTTAAAATTGAGAAAACTAGCAGTGGTTCTAGAAAAACATGAACTCAAGATCCTGCATGTTCATGCAAAGTACACACAAAGTGTGTTCATTCAAAATAGTTTTAAAACAGCAGAACTTAAGAGTCTAAGAAGGAACTGCAGAATATTAATTTATTCACAGGAATATGAGGGGTTACAAAAGATTTTGCCTCCCAGATTTATATCAGAGATCTCTTTGCTCTTTCTTTTTCAGGTTAAAAATGGTAAATCAGGTGAATTTCAAAGCCATCAGATCACATTATTTTAATGGTCCAGGAGGTGCATGGATAAGTCTGAAGGATTACCTTTGTGCATCTTATTTTGGAGATACTAGTCATAAATCTCTCTTTACTTTTTCATGAAGTGTGAGAGGCAAACTTAAATATGGGCACATATGTTTGTAGTTATATAATTATATAGATAATGCACGCTCTTGAAGGTAGATGTTCAGAAGCCATTTAGGGACTATATTTGTGTAAATAGCCACTGCATTTAATCATTAGAATTTTATTCTTATCCTAAACACACTTACATCTAAGTAAATATTGTTAGGGCCCAGATGCACAAAATCTACATCATCTTATGTGATTCCTGTCATTGCATTCACACTCCAGACATGTGGTGGATTTGAAGAATATTGTGGAATTGCAATGGAAAAGACAATGCATATGTGTGCTTTTAAAACCTCAGCACATTCCTAAAATGTAAAAGTGGTGAGACCCACCATTCAAGTGTGATTGTTCTCTTTTTTGGAGTAGAGAAGAGGGGAGGAATAGCTTCTATGCCAGCCTGGACTGCTGGCCACCTAAATGGAACACTGCTAGAGGATAAAGTGTGACTTATAATTGTGTTTATTCCCTCCCTTCAGTTGTGTGCTAATTACCAATCACCCAGCTTTTAATTATACACATATGTAAGTCCAGAGGCCTTCAGCGACATCTTCAGAAGAAAACTTAAGACCCCATTTAAATTATTTGTGATTAAATACTTGAGGTTCTAAATTTTTGAAGCTTAATTTTAAATTTTGCATATTGTAAGTTTTATTGTGGAGCACTTCTTTTAAAAATTGTGAAATGTAGGATATAAATTTTTGAATGAACGAATGAATATTTAGCCCACAAAGTTTGTGTTTTGGAATGGGCTCCATGTGGTTTGGTAATTTTAGACACTGGACTTAATGGTCTCATGAGAATGGTGGAACTCTTTAGATGGAATTTCCTGTGCATATACTTCAATTTCCATACTATGGTAAGCCAGCCCTCCTGCGTATGGGAGTTCTCCACCTACGCCTCCTGTAAGCACCTCCTTAAGAATCAATGCCAGCAACAGTGTAATCCTAGCTATGCTTACTCAGAAGTAAGACTCGCTGCAGTGGGAAATATTCAGAGGTAAGTCGGTTTAGGAACTGCCACCTCAACACACGGGGATTACTTGTACCTAAGGGCTTTTGGAGAGCGAGACAGCCAAAGGGGAATAGCTTTGACCGGACTGTTTCTTCACTTGTCAGGAAGTTGTTGCTTCGTCGCCAAATGCTTCTCAAGGAATACATCTTGTCCGGGTTTTCGAGTTCCTGTTTTACTGGTGATGATAATACCCTGTTTGGGGGAAAGGGGCTTTAATTGGTAATATTTGACAAACAATTATTATTTTTTTACAGCTGGCTTTAAAAATAGATTATCGGAGGAGGGAATGAAGAAAGAAGAAACGAGCAAGAAGGGGAACGATCAAAGTTCTTTTTTTCTTGGCCATAGAATCCAGAAAGTTATTATTATTATTATTATTATTAAATCCGGAGCAAATGTTGAGAGTTAATTCTATTTCCACCGCCTCGCTTTTATTTCAGCGAGAGGGGGGAAATATTACTTTTTAATTAATTTCATCACTGGAGTTCTTAGAACTGCAAAAAGAAAATTAACGTGCAGGGGGGGGGGCGGGAAGAACCTCGCCTTCCAAGTGAGCAATACCGAAACCTATTTGAAGCGAGAACTTTTTCCTAGGATAATTTATTGGAAGGTGAAATAAAATATTATTGCCCTGTCTGTCCGGATTGCCGCTGAAATGCATCAATTCTCATATTGCGATATAATCCAATGATTTGTTTATTTCGGAGTCTTGAATTATTAAAGCCACCTGTTTTATTATAAGAAGCTTTGGCGGGATTATTTCTTTGATTTCCTCCCCCCCCCTCCCCTGGTTATTAAGTTTCCATTGATTTCAAGCACATCTTCCTGCCCCCTAAAAGAGAAGGAAATGAATAAAAATCAGAGTATTCCGCAAACTCTTTAATTTCTTCAAGAAATGCTAGTTGCATTTGGCACCCGGAATAAATTATTCACGGGTGCACTCAGCCGCCCAAGGAAGCAGATATTAAAGGTCTCAGAAATGAAATGATCATTTTGCATTTCGATCTGTATTAGCATAACCATGCTGAAGCCAGCAGCATTCCCTCCCCGGGAAAATAAATGAATGATTTAAAAAACAAAAAAAAAACAAAACTGTCATCCTAGCACCCTTCAAACAACAGCAAGTCCAAGGTAGAAGGCGCGATTCCTGTTCTCTTGCTCCCCCAGGGTCAGTTCTAACTGCACTAGAATGGTATGTTCTTCCAGGGAGAAGAGATAAGCCTGCCGAGAGCACATTTGCAACTTTCAAAGTATGATCTCCGCTATTGCCCCATTGCCCACCCATGGCTTGTCTCCCACGCACGCACCCCTTCCCATGAATAAGTTCACACGTTTATTGGTCTGGTGGTCTGAGGAAGAGGAGTAAAAGCAAAATATTACATTCGGAACAACAACAACAAAATCACCAGGATTTCTGGCTGGCAACGTTTGTAAAGAGAAAGTTAAACTGGCCCGCCTTAGCTTTTCCGAGTTGGGTGGTTGGGAAGTCGTTAAAAAGGCGTTGGATGCGAGTCAACAAGCAGCCTCTAATCTGTTGAGATCAAGAAACTTATCCAGCTTGGAAGGAATATGACGACCCACTGAAATCTCTCTCTGTCTCTCTCTCTCTCTCTCACAGGCTGTGGGTGGGTGTTCCTCTCGCTGGAGGGTTACTAACACTTTCCAAGTCCTGGCAAAACAAAGAACTAGCAGAATAGGCTTTTGCGCTGCGTTTTAGCATCCGTGCCCTAATGTGAATCTTTTTTTCCTCATTTTAACAAGGATTACTCCAAGTCCCAAAGCAGCCAAATTAATGGAGGAATAACTAAATGGCAAATTTATTAATACAGGCCACCGAACCACGATTGACAATTCAAAAGAAGGGCAAGGACGTTAGCTTTTGCGTTCAGATTCGTAGCTTTAGATGTTTAGCTTCCACTTCAATATGCTTCAAAGTAAAACAATATTTATCCGGGAGTTTAGTGCCGCTGGAATCCTTAACCAACCTAAACTCCAATCGCAAACATTGCGATGAAATTGCGATGAAATCACTGTTTTTTTTGGGGGGGGGGCGGAGGAATCGGGCTGTAAATATGTTTAACGTATTTAACAACTCAAAATAACTCAAAACATTCCCACATACATTGATGGGTTTTAAAGTTGTAGTACAATCAACTCAAAGATAAGGCCCATTGTGGTCAGTGAGACACTCCCATGTAAATTAGTACAAGATCGCAGTCTTAGGGTGTATTGTTTGCAAGAAAATAGTTCTAGAACAATGCAATTTAAGCAGAATATTCTGAAAATATTCTGCACAGATCTATTCAAATGATGAGGAGTTGCACAAAATCCCTATGGGTTGCACCCTTTGACTCTTTGGGGTTAAGTTTAGGGGGACTAATTCGTTTGATTTGGAAATGTTGTAACACAGTGTGATGCAAGAAAGAGGAGGATGTGTCTATGAATGTTGTTTTCTTATAATTTAGCAACATCCTTTCAATGGAAAATGATAGAAAAACCAGCTGTTCCACTAAGAAGTGATATCCAACTCAGAGTAGACCCCCTGAAATCATTGCAGTTAAACTGCATATTGCTAACATTTGCCAATAACCCAACAATCATAATTGATTGTGATTATTTTGATACCTTTTTTTAAAAAAAAGTTTTAAGATTTCGGAAGCATTAAGCGCCATTCCATGGAAGTTAGCATATTTAAATTTCATTGCTCTCAACAGATGTGACTAAGGTGCTGGGCCCTTGGCTGGACTGTGCTCATGGCTTTCAACACTAAACATTATGGAATGTTGGGTTCTACATCAAAAGCTTTATGTTGCAAATAAATATGGCTTTAGATCTGTCATGGGACTCCATCTATTAACTGATGAAGTGCCTTGCTTTTCACCCACTAGTCAAAGGATTCATGTTTCTAGTCAGAATCCAGTGTATTTCAAAACAGTTGATAAAGATGGCTTCAGTTTAAACTTTAATCTCCTTTTTTGCTTACCAAACTCGGTAACGAGCCATGTGCCCTGTATGTATAACAGCATATTAATGGTATTATGGCCATGATTATTAATGATAATCATGTAAGTAATTAAAGTAAGTAACACACAAATAATTTATTGCCGCGAGAAAATTTTAAGCTCCTTCCTTGAATCAGTAAATGTAAGACAGCTGCTTATAGCTATGATGCCACGACTGGTATCAGAATGTCCAAATCCACCATTGCTCTGTCATCATCATCATCATCATCATCATCATCATCATAATTATGATGTTTTTATTTATACCCCACCCTCCCCAGCCAGAGCCAGGCTCAGGGCGGCTAACACCAAATATAAATTACAATAAAACATAAAATATGGCTTAAAATACAGCTTAAAATGCTGCCTCATTTTAGTAGTAGCCCATAAATCAAGGCCATAAAGGGAGGAAACATCAGATATTAACCTGAGCTGGCTATCCATGCTGGTCCTACATGGGCCAGCAAAAAAGCCAAGGGAAAATGTATATACCAAATCCCATATAAGGGGTCAGAGTGAGTCCAAGCCGAAGGCCAGGCGGAACAGCTCCATCTTGCAGGCCCTGCGGAAAGATGTCAAATCCCACAGGGCCCTGGTCTCTTGTGACAGAGCATTCCACCGAGTCGGGGCCAGTGCTGAAAAGTTGGGGCCCTAGTTGAGACCAATCTAACCTCCTTGAGGCTCAGGACCTCCAAAATGTTGTTATTTATGGACCTTAAGGTCCTCTGCAGGGTATACCAGGAGAGGCAGTCCTGTAGGTACGAGGGTCCTGATTGCACCAATTAACCAGTGAAGACCCCACACTCATTGGTTTCAATGGGGCTTGCACATTGGAGAATTGTGGACTTCAATGCTCTCAGCTCTATAGCACATGTCAACAAACTTCAAAATTCTTAGCAAACTTTGGTTAAAATCTCTTAGGCAAACATTTAGCCTCCTAAGATATTAAGAGATGGGGTGACTAGGAGCAGAAAAGCCTTCTTATGAGATAGATAATTTCAAGACTGGATCTACAAGTGCAGGTTTTAAAATGGGAGATAATATTTTCATAACAAAAGTGATCAAACCAAAAATGAGCTAAAGTGTCTGCTGTTGCATCTTTGCTGAAAGACACACAACAAAACCCAGGGCATGTCCAGTCAAAAGTAATTCACTTAATTCGATGGGGTCTACTCCCAGGTAACTGTATACGGCAGATGTGGGAAGCCTTTTTCAGTCTGAGGGCCACATTACTTTCTGGACAACTTTCTGGGAACCACAGGCCAGAGGCAAAAGTGAGCAAGGCAATAATGTCAATATTACCTGGCTTCTACAAATGCTTACAGGCTCCTCTCTATCCTCCAGCCAGACAAAAACATTCAAGGTGAGTGTGGAGCAAGACTAGTGAAGGGCTGTGGCTTAGGGAAAACCTAAAGGGCCAGACAGAGAGGCCTGAAGGGCTGCATGTGGACCCTAACAAGTGTAATTGTGGCATAAGCTTTCATGGGCTTGAGCTTTCTCCATCAGATGTACAATCTGCAATCCATGGCCAACATTTACCTAGATTTCAGCTACCTGGTACATAGCTTTGAAGCATGAGCTCAGAACTCCCAAGGAGCCCCGTAGCTCAGTCTCTCCATCTGCAATATGGGGTTTGCCTGACTTACCTTACAAGACTGTTGTAAGAGTTAAAGCTAAATAATTCATAGGAAGCACTTTGAACAAATTTGCATGGATTTGTTTTTACTAGATGTTTAAGAATAACTGTGTTAATCTGCTGTATCGAAAATGGCAAGAAACTCATGGCACTATGAAGTATAAAAAGTGGTATTTGTGACATAAGCTTTCGTGGGTTCGTGCCTTCTTCATCAGATGCAAACTCTGAAGTCCCTGGCAAACGGATTGCAGCTACCTAGCATGGAAATCCCAATTTTAAGCATATCCCCACTGATTGAGTGTGTATACCTGGAGATAAAGTGTAGCATTGAGATATTTCTTTTCTTAGTGGTCCATCTTCAAGTTGCTTCGACTTTGCTTTCGACCCCTGATCTTATCCCCCATTTTTTGGAAGAAGAAAAGTGGGGCTTCGGTATCTTCACAGGCCCTTGCACTGTTCATTGGGATTAAGCAGTACAGCACGGGGGTGGACCGATTTCTGAGTAAGCGTGCCCGGGAGGGTCAAGCAGCCCAGTGACAATGCGTCCAAGGCTAGAATACTGGCGTGTGAAATCAGAGCTTGGGATAAAAATTGCTCTTGTTTTGCGCAGAGAGGAAAATCCAGAGCATTCATGACCAGTACGGGTTTTTAAGTACCTACTGCAGAATTTCGTCAGTCATCCCGAAAACTGAGTCAAAACGTAAGGGAAAAGACAAAGAGAAAAGGGAGTGGAGGAGCGGGGTGTCCTTCTTCAGTACTCAGCCAAAAGCAAAACTTCAAGATTGTTCTCTGTCTCTCGGCAATCCCGGATGTCTCCCACCCCCGCTTTTCTTGACCCCCGGAGGACTCGACGTCGCTCACGTTTGGCCGCAGCTGTCCCCTGAAAAGTTGTCCTTCCAGTGGAAGCGAAGAGAAAGGCTACCAAGACGACCCGGTGGCGACCTGGAGGCGCACTAAGAGAGGAAACCAGCTGCTGTTTCCAAGTCAGGACGCCGAGGAGTTTCTTCGCTGCTCCTTCGCCGCTTGCGACGCTGCGTCGCTCCAACCAGATTCCTTCCTTCCTTCACTCCAAAATCCAAAAGCATCAGTTCATTTTTCTTTTCCCTTGGATCACCACTGCGCGCCCAAGGGCAACGCTAGTTTTCCTAGCGTAGGGAAGAGAAAGAGCCGGCATTACGAGAGAAAAAGGGGGAAGCGGATCACCTGGCGGTGCCTCTTGAACGCAGTTGGGACCTTGGCTTGGGAAGGACAAGCAAGGTCGAGGATGCTGCCACGCGCACGGCCTTTTTCTTTTCCCATAGCTGCATTTCTCTGCTTGCAATCGTCACCCCCCCAAATCTACGTAACTCAGGATAACTCTTCATGTATCTGATGCAAGTGGACTGCAGTCCAGGAAAGCTTGCGCCTTAGTAAAGTTGTTAGTATTTTAGTCGACGCCACTTGTTGGTTTTGCTGCAAGAGGCTACCAGGGCTACTCCTCTCGGAGTTTCTTTTTAAAGTTACCTTCTCCCTCCCCACGGCCTCTTGAAGAAGCAGCTGAAGTATGTAAACTCCCCATGAGACTATTCCTGGCGGGCTCCGTTGCAAGGGACAGAAGTTTGAGAACAGCAGTGCCCTCGGGAATAGCCATAGTAGAAGCAACGATAATAGCAACCCAGATATAGGTGTGGTTGTTATTTCTCCGTGGCCCAGGGATATGTTTTATATCTACAGCGCAAAAGTGCATCCTTTTGCTCCCTTCGCACAAATTTCTCACGCCTTAAGAAATATTGAGGATATACACACTTGCCTAAGAAAATAAGACGCGTCTCGCGGAATCTGACCTAAATTCAACCAATCCGGAATTTTTCAAGAAGCACACAAGAAATGGACCAGTGGTCCTCCGGGTCACCCTAGAAATAATGAAACAATAAAATGGCGAAAGAGACCTATTCTCCCACTTCAAAAAATTGGGAGGACATCCTGCTGCTTTCGGTGGGATTTATTTTCAAACAAGTGGCAAAGTGCGCGCCAGCGCGCTTAGGTAACCCTGAAATAGGTAAATAGGCATTGAAAGAAGAGGGCCGTATCCCTGCTGAACAGAGGCTTTGATTTGTGATTTTGTTCCAAAGAGGTGTTGCTTCTGGCTCTGGCGGGTTTGCCTTTGATCCTCACCCCCAATTTGGAGAGGAGGAGCCGAGACAAAATATTTTGAACAACTTTTAGTCTGTTTCAACTTTCTGCTAGATTCCAATGCTGCTATGCCTGTTCGGAACCCCCCTTCCCAAGTGAACTATTTATGCAGTGTCTACTGCTCCTATATGAACCGAATTAACTCTCCAGCGCAGTGCCAACCATGCTTACTCAGAAATAAGTGCCCCCCCCAAGTCCAGTGGGTCTTACTAACCTGTAGGTAGGTGGGTTTAGGATTGCAGTCAAACTCATTACTCCGTTGAACATCTAAGACTTAAGTGCTTGCTTCACATTGATTTTAGTTGGACTTACTCCCAGGCAATGCAATCCAGCGAACGCTTCCCTGGGAGTAAATCCCACTAAAATCTCTATTCGGTGTCTCTATCTTTCCCTGGAATGAACTCATGAACTAATGTCTGACACCGATTATAGAAAATATCTGGGGAATAGGAAATTAAAGTAAATGCATTTCCTATCTTTCTGCAGTTTGCAAACATAAGCGATACTTACAAAGGATAAGCGGGTGGTGGTGCTTTTTTTACTTTCTCTTCCTGCCAGATGTTACTCATCCTCGGCTTTTGCAACTGTTTTCCCTCCTCTCTTCTACATTGCTGTAGGAATGGGATTGTAAGGTTTATTACAAACCGTGTTGACGGAGAACTCAGTTGCGCGTTTGCACCGGTTGGCTTCCTTTGTATTTAAAGGACTTGTGCCGTCCAGCTGACATTGACAAAGATACCTCTGTAGGAGCCTATAAGTTTCGTTAAGAGTAAAACATTGTAGCCGTGAAAACCGGGCAGCTGAGCCGACGTAGTTCGGATAGACCTTTTTGAAAGTTGATATTTGGCCTAGCTAGCTAAAAATCGATCCTGGTCATTTGAAAAGGTCAAGATGTAAACATTTCTCCTGTACCCTGCTCTTGTTTTCTACAGCACAGAAATGTTTCGCTGGAAAAGGTGACTTAAGAAACAGCAACAGTGCCGTTGTTCTGTTTTATTTTTAATCCATAGTGGAGTTGTCTGCCATACGATCCTTGCGCAGGTCTCGTTGCGATGAAGGGGGGACGAAAATGTTTTTGTACAGTTTCCCTTCGTCTCAATGGAGCTTGGGCGGGAGAATGTATAGCTGAACTGGACTCCTTTCCATGTACGCTTCCTTAGGAACTGTAAGATCATATTATTTACACAACACTCTGCTTTCCAATGAATCTGCATTAGGTCTTTTGTAGTCTCTTTCATGGCAGGTATAAAGAAACGGGTTGCCTAGCTGTTGAAAAAGGAAACTATACTGATCAGAACTTTTAACCTCCTCTTACAAAACAGGCAAAAGTTGATCCGGTCTGTGCATTATGCATTTTCTCCTTTTTAAATAAAGTGCTAAACATTATGAAGGAATAATTTGGAATACTCTGGAGTGATTCTTTTAAGGGCCCAAAGTATTTTGTGGGCCCAAAGTACAGGAAAAGTATTATTCTGCTTTGCCTAAAGCTAAAAATCCTCTGCATGCTTACAGGGAAATATGCTCGACTACTGAATAAACATGCACAGGATTGTGCCCCATGACTGTAAGCCTTTGAGCACCTACTTGGGAGTAAGTCCCGCGGAAATCAGCAAGTCTTCACAGGGAGAGTCCTGGCATGAATTCCTAATTCAAGTCACAGGAATACTGAGTGTGTCTAGACAGACTTCCCTCTTTTGATTCCAGAGATCATAGAACTGTAGAATTGGAAGGGACGATCAGGGTCATCTAAGTCCAACCCCATGCAATACAGTAATTTTTGCCCAACATGGGGCTCGAAACCACAACCTTGAGATTAAGAGTCTCGTGCTCTACTGACTGCGCTATCCATTGGTCTTAATTCTTGATTCTATGGGCCTAAATTTCGTAATTGATTCTACTGTGTTTTAATTGCCTTGCCGTAAGCTACTACTACATTATGTGCAGAACATTGGGACTTATTATTGTTATCGCGGCCACCACCACAATCACCACCATCTTATTCTGGGAAGGTATTCGGTCTCCTCCGTTGTATGGTAACTCACTGAGCAGCTCCACTGACGGAGCTCGTTTAGAAGGTTATATCTGGGTTTCCTCCGAAAATGAACCTCCAGAGTTAGCCAAGGCAGTGTCCTTCAGAAGTGTTGCACTAAAACACCACTCATCCCTGACCATTGGCCATGTTGGCTGGGGACGATGGAAGCTGGCTACCTTCCCTAGAAGAAGCCAATCACACACACACACACACACACCCCAACCAAATTCTGTGACACATTCACGACCAACAGGTTTAATGCTGCATAAGGTTTGGTGCACAAGAACCCAGGTGGTTCTTAACAGGAATCACTGTTGAGAGTGAAAACGCAGAGGAGATGAATAAGATGGGGCAGGAAAAGATAGTTGATCAATTGATGGGTGGGAGAGAGGTGATTATTAGATCAAACCTATCCATTCTTATCAGATATGCAGATGACACAACCTTGATGGCAGAAAGTGAGGAGGAATTAAAGAACCCTTTAATGAGGGTGAAAGAGGAGAGCGCAAAATACGGCCTGAAGCTCAACATCAAAAAAACTAAGATCATGGCCACTGGTCCCATCACCTCCTGCCAAATAGAAGGGAAAGAAATGGAGACAATGCGAGATTTTACTTTCTTGGGTTCCATGATCACTGCAGATGGTGAAAACAGTTACGAAATTAAAAGACACCTGCTTCTTGGGAGAAAAGCCTAGACAGCATCTTAAAAAGCAGAGACATCACCTTGCCAACAAAGGTCCGTATAGTAAAAGCTATGGTTTTCCCAGTAGTGATGTATGGAAGTGAGAGCTGAACCATAAGGAAGGCTGAAGAATTGATGCTTTTGAATTATGGTGCTGGAGGAGACTCTAGAGAGTCCCATGGACTGCAAGAAGATCAAACCTCTCCATTCTTAAGGAAATCAGCTCTGAGTGCTCACTGGAAGGACAGATCCTGAAGTTGAGGCTGCAATACTTTGGCCACCTCATGAGAAGAGAAGACTTCCTGGAAAAGACCCTGATGTTGGGAAAGATGGAGGGCACAAGGAGAAGGGGATGACAGAGGACGAGATGGTTGGACATGAGTTTGACCAAACTGCAGGAGGCAGTGGAAGACAGGAGTTTCTGGCGTGCTCTGGTCCATGGGATCACGAAGATTCGGACACGACTAAACAACAACAACATTTAGATTACTTCCATGCCAATGATTCTGAAGAGGCAGGGAAGAGTTCACAAAGATGAGTAAAAATCTCAGAAAGTCGGTGAGTTTAAACGCACACAATACAGCATATCAATACACTCTGGAATATACCAGGCTGCATTTGTACAAAGAGAAATGCAAGGACCTGAGCCTCCCTGTAGGCGACGCCTTTTGACCTGGACTCTTTGGTCTTGATCCCCCTTGGGAAAGGCTTGGTTGCCTAGTGGCGAGCGGGAGGCATTCTACGCATCGTCAAAAACACCTCTTCCTTGGTAGATCATGATCACGTGCTTTAGCCACAGAGACTTAATTCCTGAGGAAGCTGAGACAGGCTAGTGGGGAATGACATTGAGGTGCTCTTTCTCTCTCCCATGCCTCTTCCTCATGGCTCTGCCTGTTATTTGTCCCCTTCCGGGACCGGCTGGCCTTTCTGGAAAACACAGGACAGGGATCTGCGTTTCTAAAGGTTTGATATTGCCGCTTGTCTCCGTGCTGTCCTCAGGAGAAGTCAAAACATGTTTGGGTGACTCAACGAGGCAGACATAACTAACTGAGAGACAGGCAGGGATCAGCTATGCCGGGAAAAGGAGGTGTCACTTGTACGCAGTCACTTTGGTGATCAACACTTGGATGATTTATGCCTTCGACTTTAATTATATTTCTGTGACAGGTGGCACTTCCCTGGACAAAAGTTAGCAGAGGTCAGCCAAGACGAAGTGTCCCTTTATCAGTCCTGAAATACAACGGAACGAGATGCAACGTCCAGGCAGACAGCCCACAACATTAACTTAGCCTCCTGGCTACATGAAGTGACAGACAGTGGCCCAGGATCGGAGATGAGGAAGATCAAGGTAAAATTTTGTCACACCTTTGAAAATAAATGCAATCTTTCTTCCTCCTTCCCGCTCCAACCCAGTCCGGGTTCTTGCATGGTTACTAAGAGCTGAAATAACATGTCATTGACTCCCTTCAAGAGAAAGACCTTGGGAATACAAAGCAAAACAAACATAACTTGGAGGGCTAACTGCTTGTTAGCTTCAGTTCAAGAAAAATAATCTGTTCTGCAGAAGAAGGCAGTGAGTGGGGGAGAAGTCAGTTCCTCAGGCTCCTTAAATTCAGATGACTTATAGTTGTCAACCTAATCTATGGTCCAGTTACAAAGGAAATTCATACATTTAATCTGAGCATGTCCCATTGAAGTCAATGGAGGAGAACTGAGATTTGGATCCAGGTATTTTAAACTACCCAGTAGGGCTTGGTGAACCTTAGCCAGTCCAGAGAGGACCATGGTATCTCCAACCCATTTGGTATCAATGCCATCAAAGACTTACTCTTCTTATACCTGACGTCATTAGAGGGGTATCTGAAAATCAGCAATTTGGAATGGCATTTAAAAATGGAACTGAATCCATCCAAATTCCAAGTGCCTACTGGAAACTGCTCAGGACACACCATGTATTTAAAGAACACATTTTTAAATGTGTTTGTAAGTAATGTGTTTGTCTGTTGGGAACATGGCTTGTTCTTCCCTCCCACCTAGCCTCAGTTTTCCTCCCACTTTTCAGCTGCTTTGTCCTGCTTTCTTGGGGTTTATCTCACTTTCTCTGTACCATAAAGAGTGATCTGATCTCAAAAGTTATACACAGATGTAAACCTTCTTTGGGATGGGATATCATGGACAGCACACTCATTATTGTCACAACTCATTGAGGTCAGTGGAGTGTTACGTGCAGGGCGCTTCTGATTCTTGGTGGTTGTGACCTTGACCTGTCATTTGTGGTAAGTTGACCTCTAGGCCAGGGCTGGGGAATCTGTGATCCTCCAGCTGTTGTTGAACTCTCATCAACCCCAGCCAGCATGGCCAGTGGTCAGGGACAGTGAGACTTGCAGCCCTGAAGCTTCTGGAGGGCTACCGGTTCCCCCAGCCTTGCTGTAGGCCCTGGTGCAGTCAGAAAAGAACTTTGTGGGCAAAAGTCAAGGATGCAAACCAGCAGAATGAGTTGGAGGGACTTGCATATTTACTATGATCTAAAGAGATGATAGCATTTATGACCATTCAGTCTATAGTCCAAAATTGCATAACTGCACCATTGTCTCTAAGAAAAATGATGTTACGGGGAACCAGGCAGAGGGTCTTCTTGCTGGTGGCACCCACCCTGTAAAATGCCCTGCCATCAGATGTCAAGGAGATAAATAACTATACAACGTTAGAAGACATCTGAAGGCAACCCTATATAGGGAAGCTTTTAATGTTTGATGTGTTATTATGCTTTTATATTTGTTGGGAGCCGCCCAGAGTGGCAAAGGCAGGCTTCCTCAAACTCGGCCCTCCAGATGTTTTGAGACTACAGCCCTCATCATCCCTGACCACTGGCCCTGCTAGCTAGGGATCATAGGAGTTTTAGGCCAAAAACATCTGTATGGCTGAGTTTGAGGAAGCCTGGACTAGGGCAACCCAGTCAGAGAAGTGGGGTATTATTATTATTATTATTATTATTAGCATTAGCATTAGCATTAGCATTTCAACCATCAACCCCCCAGCAAAATGAAACTGCTAGAAACAAGAAGAGCTTCCTTCCACATCAGGACCAGGAAAGTCAGATAGAAAGATACTCAGGCCATTACATCCTGGATTTCAAGGTGCAGTCCTACAAAAGTGATGATGGAACAGAGAAATAAAACATTCCCTGGCCAACACACAATATGCTTCTTGGGTTTCCTTGACTCAACGCCCCCCCCCCACCCCATATGCTCGAAATGCCTTGAGATCCCAGCTTTTTGGACACCTATTTTGCACCCAATTGATTCTGCTGTTCTTGATTCCTGTTGGCTGGTTTCCACTCTCTTATCTTTAATGGTCAGTACTGCAAGAAAGTATTGAAGTTCTGATCCATTATTCACTGGAATTTTGTCTTTGGCTTAAAGAGGAAGGAAGAGAATTGGCACCTCTAATTCCATGATAAGTATTTATTTTGAAGTCCTATTGATTTCAATAGAAGTTATCTCCAAGACATTGTTCTTGGTATGGTTGTAAACACATTCCCACTGAGTTTACAAAGTTTTCTCTCAAGTATGTATGCATACGATATCCTCTTTAAATAGTGTCCCTGAGGCAGTTACTACAATCCAGGACTTTACAATCAATGGATATTTTACCATTGGCTTCAATGGGATGCAGATTGTAGCCATAGGCTAGCTCATTTCCAAGGTGCTTTAGTGATATTTGTTTAGAATCAGTAATTTAATAGTACAAAACTATCTATAAATTCATCCCAGTCCCAATATACTTACTTAAAAGTAAGTTTCATTAAAATCCTCTTTAAGTACACCACCCCTCCTTTTTATACAACTGATTCCACTTTCCGGAAAACTCCAGAACAAACTACCTCAATTCTGATGCACAATCCCTTTAGAATCTAGCTGTTCGTGTTTCTCTTTTGCTTAGTTCTAAGCATAACACATGCTAAAAACAACAATATTCTGTCTATACCACAATCGCTTGCAAGCACAAATGCAGATGCTGGCATTATTGAAGGTTGCGTTGGAAGATACTAAACATTAAATCAACCTCTGGCCCTTCCGACACTTTCAGAGCTCGTTCTTACACTTCCAAATCCCCATCTGTAGTTTCAAATCCCCATCTGTAGTTTCTGGATCACTCACTTGCCTTTACTTCGAATTAATGAACTCCGGATTAAAAGATCAAACGTGAACGTTGTGTTCGCAAAGGCTTTTGAAAAAAACCTCGGGGCACCCGGAGTCTGGAGCAACTCCAGAGAGCCCACCCATCCCATTTCAACCACTTCTCTTTGCAGGACGCACCAGTCTCGCCTCCCAGCAAAAAGAAACTCCTGTAAGAACACAGGAGATTCCTTAGCCCCAGCAAGATCTCGATCCCCACCCTCCTCATACACACACACCCTTCAGACATAAAAGAGTTAAAATAAATGACGGAAGTGGTCAGCATGTGTTCTTCTTTTCCCGGAACTCCCAACATCGCCAGTATTCAAACTTAAGCTCTGAGTAGGGACCTGGCTGACCGGATGCTGGAGTATCTAGGCCTTTGGTTTGCTCAACCAAGGCTCCTATCATCATCATCATCATCTTCACCCACCCTATTTCTCCAGATAGGTCCCTTCTTAACCATGTTGACCATGGTTCAAGGCAACTATGGAGCTGGGAAACGAGTAAAGGGAGGGGGGGGTATAGTCCAAACAATTCCAGAACTTTAAAGGGAGGGAATTTTTTTAATTCCGTGCCTTGCTCGGCTAATAGCAGGGCGTTGATACAGTGACGTAGTCAATAGTGCTTGCCCAGATAACAGTGGAGATGATCCACCGGGAGAGGAGAGTCGGGACCTACTTTATTTCGTGTGACTGCTCTTTTCAATCTTATTCCAAGTCGACTTCACCGGTGCGCACATTTCGCGCGCATGGGCGGGCTGTGGCGAGCCCTTGCAAAGAGGACTCGCGAGAATGAAACGCAAGCACGCTTATTAAGCAATATTCTAAACACGTGTGCAAATCTTTTAAGGGTCTGTGTGAGTGAAATGGTATGCATTCGTTTGTTTGCTTTCTTTTTCATTTATCTGGGTCGTTTTCTTTTAAGGGCAGGCCACCAGTATCCAAGGGTTCCTCAGAGGCGCGTGTAGAAAAAGTTGATCTATTTATTTCAAACGCAGGGGACAAAGCCAAATGGCCGATCTGATCCTAAGCACGCTTAAGTTTAAGTAAATTGCTTAGATACGTCTGTTGTGAAAGGTCTCTAGCCCACTGAGCTGATGTGATTAAGGCGCAGCACCAGCCCCAGCCGCCTCTAAGTTGCAGGGGGGGGGAGGGAGGATGTGAGTCTCCTCGACAGCTTCTCGGCTTGTCTTGGGAGGGACAGGCCTCCCCCGACGCCCTCTTCTTCTGAATTGGGGTGAGCTGCAGCGCGCTCAGTATACATTACCCAACCCAAAGAGACTCCAGTCCACACCGAGAGAGAACACAAGCCTGGACCGACGTGTTATGGGTGTACCTCACCCGACACCCCACCATTGTTGTCTCGGTTTAAAACCGAGCTTCCGAGGCATCCTACCTCAAAGCTCTCAGGCCGATCAAATCTCGGCAGGCATCTCTTGATCTGCTCAAAGATGCCCGCTGAACCTCTGTGTCAAAGCACACTTGTTCCAAAGGAAACTGCCATTGATTACAACGAGCTACTGCTCCTCTCTCTGTGTGTGTGTCTCGTGATGGAGAGACTCCAATCATTTATCAAAGCAGGAAGCCAAAAGAAAGGAAACCACCCCTCTCGGCAAAGCCAAGGCAAGGAACCTAACGATTTAGATTCAGGGTAATTTCTCCCCTCCCCTAATCTCCTCGCAGTATTTGATATGATGAATAACCCAATATAGGCCTTTAAAAATAGGTCACTGCATAAAGAGACTCCCAGAGAGCAATAAAAAAAAGAGGGGGAAGGAGGGCGCTTTAAGGAGAGAAGCCCTTTGACTTTCTCTCGGTGTTTGTTGCCAGCATCCGCGCGCAGAGGACAAACAAACGGAGGCGCCTCTGGATGGGAGTCAAGGTGGGGGTGAGGCGAGCCTGTCCCCCGTCTCCAGAGGTTCCCCTGTAGTCTGAAAGAAGACCTGAGTGCTCAGGTTGGGAAGTGGAAAAAGACATTAAATCCCCCCTTCCCATATCCTGTCTATATGCGCAGGGCGGGGGAACTACCCACGGATCTAAGACGGCCCTCTTCACACCGCGATACTTAATCCAGAATAACGGCAGCGGCATGTTTCGTACCCAGAGTCCCCGACACACTCCCGCACCTTCGTCCACAGCCAGGAACGAGCTACAGGAGCATAGATCTGTAGAGCTGGAAGGGAACCCAAAGGATCATCTAGCCCAACCCCGGCGACGAATAACGGTCTCGTTTTCGTCGCTTTTGTAACCGCTCTGTTTGCGAGGTTAAACGAAGCAAACTAATCCGCTTCTTTCTACCCGCGAGCCTTTGGATTTCACCGCAAACGCGGGTTGTTTCCTCTCTCACACCCTCTTTTATTTTGTGTTTGTTTGTTCAGTTTCTTTGTTCCCCCTGGAACGATACCGTGGTTTATAGGAGTAGTTAAATATTTGCTCTTTCGGTGGTTGACTACAGAGCGGGGATCCGAACTCCCTTCTCCATAGGAGCGGCGGCGTTAAAATATGGTGCCTCTGGTTTTTGCTCGTGTTGGTAACGGGAGGCGTCGGAGAGATTTATGGGATTTTAGCTTTACAGACATGAAGTTTCGGGGACAGATAATAAATAAGAGGGGAGGGGATTGGGGAACGGTTTATTTCCTCTCACTGGAGCCTAGGAGAGGAATATGGGGGGGGGCGAGGCAGTGGGAGGGGAGGCACGGTGATCCCAGGTAATCATTTGTGGAAAGGCTCCTAGCGCTGGAAATGCAGGCGGAAGAGTCACGTCCCCAGTTCGCGGGGTCTCTATTCCACCGGCTCATCCCGTCTCTATTTCCACAGCATCATCACCAACAACAACACTTGACTTTAACCGAGCCCAGAGCCAGCCTGGCTACACTGATTTCAGAGGAGGGGCGCGTGAGAAGGAGGGAGGGATCAGGATCCTAGTTTATGTAACTGGTTTCCACCGAAATAACTGGAGGGTTCCTCTGTTTATAAACAAAGGGCCTTCGGAAGGCTACATCTCTCTCTCCACCCCCCACCCCGCCTTCCTTTCCCTCGTTCCCCCCTCTTGAAAAGGGCTCGCTTCTCTCTACAGATCTCATAAAGGGCACGGGGATGTTGCAAGATCGCCTGCCGAATAATATCCTCATCATAACCGGAAACGTGATGCTGTAATCATATTTTCATCTCGTTCCAAAGGGAGAACCAAAATGGTTTCTTCTTTATCCGCCACTACCACCACCCCCTGGTTAAAACAAAAAAACCCTCCTCAAGGGCAAGGATCCTCAAAGATTCTCGGCGACCCTCTGCCCTGCTCCCAGTCACTCGGGGAGCCTTTCTGGGGCGGGGGGAGGAGAGGGTAAGAAAAGCCTCCACCTCGCGGGTCCCCAAGCCTTTCAGCACCGTCACCACCAAAGAGCCGTATTTCTGCTCAGCTTTTGAGTGAAGCCATACGAGGCTGGTGTAGGGAAAGTGGGGAGGAGAAAAGAGAGGGTGGGGAACCCTCCTTGTCAGAATCATCTGGAGTTTTTAAGGGAAATGAAATATATCCCTTCCGTCTTTGGTGGCCCTTTGCACTTGAATTATAGCAGAGAAGGATTTAGCTAGAACTATAGGGGGACTGAGCGCTCTCGTTCGCTCTCCCTCTGCTGTCCTCTAGGTATTACCAGCGATGATATATTTACCGAAAGTCTATGCACAGCTCTGTGATCGCACCACCTTCTTTGACATGTAGAGATGATGGTGATGATGATGATGATGATGATGATGATGATGATGATATAATAATAATAATAATAATAATAATAATAATAATAATAATAATAATATGCTTGAGCCCAATGAGATCACCCATATTACAAATACTGGAAAGAAACTAGTCTCAGCAGGAACTAACAACAGCTACTGCGTATTTGGTTATCCTGATCTCAAAGGCAGGAGGTCGCCATGTTACTTGGATCAAGGTGAAAGTCCTACACCAATACATCAAACAATATGTCAATATTTTCTTTATTTTATTTTTTTAGAAAAACAATAACCTGACATAAATGGTTACAGAATTAGTACAACAGCGCACGCAAAGGCAGAGACGCTTTGCGTCCCCCTGTAGATAAATAGATAACACATAATAATTATTTCTTCCAAAGCATGCTGAAAGGAAAGGAAAAGCAGTACAAAAAGTTTATGTCGTAGGTCTTTGCCGCCTGCTAACCAGACGGGTATTTATTTATTTTTTAAGACATCAGCCACAACCATTTAAATTCCGAATTAAAGGTACGGAATTACAACTTCGAAAAATAAAGTACATATTATTTGGGGGGGGAGGGGAGGGGGGAAAGCGAAAAAAACACACAGAAAAGATTAGAATAAGCTTTTGAACGAAAGATTTCCCTTACCTGGTGATCTGTTCGTTCCTTCTGCCTCTGGTTAGAAATAATATTTAAAAAAGAAAAAAGAAAAAAATATTAATCATAATCATAATCGAAGTCGGGAGGGGGGAATCTGGAAAGGAACTATTGATGGGATTTTGGAGGGTTATTTAATTTTTCCTCCAAGCACACTGTATTATCCTGATGCAATAAAGCCTGGCTGTAATGTAATTTTAAAATACATACGTCCAAGCAAATAGTGGGGACAGAATATGACAAGTGTATTTCGACATTATAATTCAAGTGGGCTCCACCTACCATCCGCCTCCCAATTAATGGCCTAACCAAGTTGCAAGAGCCTGCATTGGCCAGACTTGAGAGAGGGAGCTAGAAAGAGACAGGCAGAGCGAGAGGGGGCGAAAAGTGTCATTGAGGCGAAGGGATCGCCTCCCAATCAACAATAACTTGTTAGCAAGAGTCAATTACCTCGCCTCTGCCTCTCGCCGTCTTTTTTTCTCCCCCCAGCCCGAGGAAAAGAGGCTCTCCGGCGCCTCTCGCTCTCCCCTCGCTCTGGAGGAGCCCCCCCTCCGGATTTCGCTGGGGGAAGAGGGCGAGCTGGGGGGGCGAAAGACAGATCTGGGACGATTTGGGGGGTGTCTCCTAAAATAGCAGCTGGGAAGAGAAGCGAGAGGCGAGAGAAATAAAGTGGGACAGGAGCGCCTCGGCCACCTCTTTCCCAGCCAGGACTGCGGACCCTGCCTGGCCGTCCAAGGACGGCTTCCCACCGCCCTCCTTGGCCCCGTCCTCCCTCTTCTCTCTCCAGGGCCAGCAGACCTGCCTGCTGGTGGAGTTGAGGACCTGAAGTTTTGGGGAGTCTTTTTGGAGGGGGGCTGTTCTGTTTTAATTTTTTCCCTCGGTTTCTTTTTTTTGCTCCCCGCCTCCTTTTCGGTTGCTCTGCGTTGGCGACTGCAGAAAAGCGAGGGAGGTCATTTCAGGCAAAGAGCGAGCGAGCGAGAGAGAGAGTAGGAAGGGGGCACAGGGGGTGCTGCGGTGGGGAAGGAGCCGGAATCCCCGACGCCCGCCAAGCATGACTTCCAAAGACGACGGCAAAGCCGCCTCGGTGGAGGAGCGCCGGAGAAGCCCGCTGGACCACTTGCCTCCGCCGGCCAACTCCAACAAGCCCCTGACGCCCTTCAGCATCGAGGACATCCTCAACAAGCCCTCGGTGCGGAGAAGTTACACCATCTGCGGGACTGCCCACCTGCTCTCGGCCGCCGAGAAGCACCCTCCGGCCGCCCTGCCGCTTTCCAGTCGGGCGCTGCTCTCGCAAACGTCGCCTCTGTGCGCCCTCGAGGAGCTGGCTAGCAAGACCTTCAAGGGGCTCGAAGTCAGCGTCCTGCAAGCCGCCGAAGGTAAGACCCGCCGCACGCAGCTCGGGCTGATCAGGGGCTCGCTGCCTGCCCCCTTTCCCTGCCTACCTTCTAGCTGGGGGTGTGGGGGGGTGTTGCGAGGGGAGAGAGATGGTGGCGCGTTTGTGGAGAGCATCGGCGGAGAACTTGGCGCTTTGAGGATGGAGGCGCGGCGAGGGCTTAGGGAGGACCACAGATGCAGGTTCTGGTCTGGACAAGAAGGGGCAACCCCATCTCTGGCCCCTACAGCCACGCCGGGCCGTTTTGAGAGGAATCCCGCAAACGCTCTGCGTTTCTTGCCCTCCCCCCTCCCCCAGGCGCAAACTATGTCTTTAGAGAGGAGGCAGCCCACGCGTGAAATCGGTGTGACTACTGCAGCCTGGTTTGTGCACCCAGTCGGTTTCGGCTCCCCCTTCCACCCGCCCGCCCGCCCAAATTATCCTTCTTCCCTCCGGCCTCCATCAAGTCCCCTTGGCCATTAAGATGTTGGGGGCGAATAGTAGAGGCCTACTTTCCTTCTTCTGGGCTGGGATTCGAGAGTCGTCCTGGCTGAATCGGTGGTTTGTTTTGCTTTTAAATTCCCTTCTTCCAATGCAGTTAAGGGAACCCCCAGAGTAAGGAGAGGGAAGGAGGAAGATGGCAAGAGGGGCCTGCTGGTGTTTTTGGGGGTGCCGGATGGCTTCCTATTGCTTTGTGGCCTGGGAAAGAGCAAGAGAGAGACAGAGAGACTGGATAAGTCTCGTTGGGCTGCCTGTGTGGGGGGTGAGCGTGAGACTGAAAAGCCTTATTCTGCCTATTTTCAGGAAGGGATGGGATGACTATATTTGGCCAGAGGCAAACCCCCAAGAAAAGGAGGAAGTCTAGGACGGCCTTTACAAACCACCAGATCTACGAACTGGAAAAGCGTTTTTTGTACCAGAAATACTTGTCCCCCGCGGACCGAGACCAGATAGCGCAGCAGCTGGGCTTGACCAATGCGCAGGTGATAACGTGGTTTCAGAATCGCAGGGCCAAGCTCAAGCGGGACCTGGAAGAGATGAAAGCAGACGTGGAGTCTGCCAAGAAACTGGGACCCAGCACCCAGGTGGATCTGGTAGCCATTGCCGAGCTGGAGTCGACCCCCGAAGGGAGAGCGAAGTCGCGCTCCCTTTCGCCTGCCCTCCCCAAGCATGGACTGGAAGGCAGCAACAGCCACCTCCAGCTCTCCCCCGGCTCTCCGCTCACGGACCAGCCGGGCAGCAGCAAGGACTGCTCGGAAGACGAAGACGTGGAAATTGACGTGGATGACTGAGGGGTGGTGGTGGTTGCTTCTTCTTCTTCCTCTTCTCCTCCTCCTCCCCCTCTTCTCTCCCGCCCTTCTCTTGCCCCGCAAACAAAAACAAACGAAGAAATTGACAAATCTCTTCCTCCCCGCCTTCCTCCTCCTCGCGCTCCCTTCCACCAAGACACAAGGAGAGAAAGTGTCCGCTCCTGCGCCCTCCTCATCACCCGGGGATAAAAAAATAATAAACAGAACAGAACAAAAAAAAAAACAACAAAAACAAAACCCACGCCGGACTTTAGGGGGAACTGCAAATCAGCTTCCTTGGCGACTCAGTAAAGGCGGTTTCTTTTCAACAAAAGCAATAAGCAATATAAAAGAATCAAAATTATTGTTAATTATTATTATTAAAGTAGGAAACAATATCCCAACGGCTGCCAAACCAGGTAGCTATCCCTTTTTCTTTTCCTTTTTTTTGGAACGGTGCAATTATGGATAGCTTCTGTATAAATATTTAAGCATATCTATTGGGTATTTTCTTTTTTTGAGGGTTTGCCTTTTTTAAAAAAAGAATAATAATAACGATATACTTTTTTGTTGTTTATAAAAGGACTCTTAACCTTGGAGTAAATGCCACCTCTTTGATGCTTGGTTAGACGGTTGTTTTGAAAGGTTTTCAAAATCCACTTTATGTGAGAATTAAGTTAAACCGTAGTTCCCTTTGCTCGCATGCTCCCTATATGCACGATTCTTCCCCACCCCCTTTTCTTTGGCTTTTTTGTTTGGTTGTTTAATTCTCAATTATTATTATTTTTTTCTGGGATATCGTGGGGGTTTGGGTTCTATTGCAAGTTTAAAATATATACTTTCTTTCCCACCCCCAGCGCCTAGGACTCGGTCTCCAATGAGATTTCTGCCTCGTTTTACCAATTAAAAGCTATTTTTACCATTTACTGCTATTGTTGTGCTTTTATTAAAAAGGAAAAAGAAAGCTACCTTTCGTATTTTTATATGAAGGTAGTTTTAAGAAAAGAATCTAGACTTATTTTTTACTCTTTTTTAGAATTCTTTTGCATGCTACCGAAATAATAAGACTAATACCGCTGCTCAAAATGATAATATCAACAATAATGAAGAACAGATCCAGCCATCAACAGATGGGAATATTAACGCTATAAATACAAATGTACAGGTTTGAAATGTTTTTCTTTGATCTGTAAAAATAATTTTTTAAAGGCCTGCTTATTTAAGTTACAACAGGGACGGTGTTGCTTTATATCTTGTCTCTTAGAGTTGTACAGACAAGTCTTTTTCCGACACAATAAAAGCTTTACAATTTTAATATACACTTTTTAAGGTTTTCTTTGGGAATGAAAGTCTTTAGATATCCCGTTTATCCGTTGTTATATATAAAAAATGTTCCTTTCGTCACTTTGGGGAGTGATACAAATGTGTTTCAGCTTTGGGTGTCACCAAGTTGCCAGTATTTTGGGGTGGCTGAACTGACAGCAGGAAATCTGCATTTCATACAAGCTACGCGTAGAAATCTACGTAGAACTGAAACTGTATTTCTTTTTTGGGTGGGAGCGTTATCCTAAAGTAATAAGGCTGGTGAGGCATGTAAGTCACCAAATCCAGAAGCATCCGTGGACATAAAAATAATGGCTTATAAAGCCGTGTGTGTGTGTGTGTGTGTGTGTGTGTGTGTGTCTCCACACATACACCATACATTTCCATTCCAAAATATAGCCCATACAGAAAACACGGTTAAGCAGCAATACATCCGTGTTTTGCATATATACGCATTTCATACGTAGCACACATAGATAAGAACCCTTCCCTCAGTTTGCATCTAACAACATTAAAAAACAAACAAACACAATAATCGTCCAAATCATGGCGGAATCGTCCAGTATTCATAAAGACAATTAAAGTAACATGTTAGAATCGCTTGTTTTAAGGGGGCGCGGGCGGGGACTGCAAGGGGAAACGGGGGATTAAAGAGAAAACGGGGGTTAATTTTTTCCCCCTGCAGAGCTGCCAAAACAAAAACAAACAAACAAAAACCCTTCAGGTAAATTTTGCTTTCTTTACTATCTAAATGCTAATTTAATTTACAGCTCCCCCTTTATGTCTTTCTAAACGTGTATCTCCCTTCCCCCCCCCCCCCAAATACCGCGCCCTGCCTTTTTGATCCACCAACGTGGTGTTTCCCTATTCTTGGTAAAATTTATGTGAGAAGCACAAATCTGGTGTACATAGTGGCCTAGTTAAAAGAGTGGGGGGGAGGTGGGGTTGGGAGAAGGAACTGGGTTCCGGCGACGAGAGGGGGGACAGCGTGGCTTGGAGGGGAGGGGATTGAGAAGAGCGTTTTTGGGGGGCCAGTTTCTCCGAGGCGAAATCAATCTTTCTCCTCTTTGAAAATGGATGGCGTTGTAATTTTTAGCGTAAAGCATGAAAACTGGGGACAAATGAGGCCTCTTCTGTGAAGTGACAAGCGACAATGGAGCATGCTCTGCCTCCTGCGGCTCGCCATGCTGAAACAAGCGTGCGCCTCCGTCGCGAAAAGGACCGAACCGCTTGGAGACCATATGGTTTTTGAATTTTCCTCACAATTTCCAGACAATTTGATGGATTAGGTTAACCCTCCCTTCCACTGTTTAACTCCACAATAATGGGAGTGGAGCTCCCTTTCCTCCCTCCGCCCCCCACTTCCATCGCCCCCTCCTCCCCTGCGCTGGGGCATCTGCGCCTTTAGACGGGCCGCCCATTCTTCTCCTTTCTCTCTTGGCATTTGGAACAAGTCTATGAATTACAATGAAAGGCACTTTCTTTAGTATTATTTGGGAGAGCACTTGTCTCCCACCCCCCTTTTCCCTTTAAAGGGGGATGAGGGGGTCTGTTTGCAATGGATTTGTTTGACTTCTGTCCAGATATCACGCGAAGCCTTCAATCTTGTCCTTAAGTGTTTTTATGCTAAGCAGGCAAATCGTAAAAGGCTGAGAAACTGTGACATTTATGTGAAGATCTAGTTAAAGGGCTTTATTTGTTTTCTTTATTTGCTCTTACCCTCCCCTCCCCCTCCGGATTCTCTTTCTCTTCTCTCCCCCCCCCACCTCCCAAGCTTTTTATCCTTTTGTCTTCGAATAGATTTAATGAGGCTGCAAAAACCGATGCAAGTCAATGTAAGCAAGGAAATGTGTTTTTGTTTTGTTTTCGAATAGAGAGATTGAGGGCTGAAGAGGGGAGGAGAGAGAGAGAGAGAGAGAGAGAGAGAGAGAGAGGAGGTGTGGGGTTGAGGAGAGGGTAGGATAACACCGGAGTTCATTTGGACTTGTGAGCTATTGACTCCAGTGTTCAAACGCAAGAGATGGATGGAGCCAGAGAAGCACCACACAAGTTTGCCACACGTGGCATTACAAGCCAGAGAGCTGCTTTCTTTAGCTTGGGTTTTTTTCCCCCTCCCCTTTCTTGCAGCATGTTAATTTGGCCAGAAAAGACGGGGCCGATTGTTGACTGCAGATCGCTTTGCTGGGTTTGTCAACAACCTTTCAAAGCGCGACACACGAGCCCCCGGAAGCCCCACCGCGTCCAGTGGGGGACAGATTCCCGCCTGACCAGGTTAGGGGTCGAGAGAGGGAAGAGCCCGGGCAAGGCTTTCCATTCTTTTCTCGTGAATGGGTCTTTCAAGCTTCCTGGTTTTCAGACTGTTCTTCCAGCTTAGATGGAATAAGACTTTTCAGAGCTCAGACGGTTAGAGCAAGGGATTGATCTTCTCGCTATATGGTATTTTTCACCCCGCGTTCTGCTTTTAATGGAAAGGGCTGATTAAAAAATAATAATGATGGGGGGACACGATGGTTAAATACATGCCGGATTTGAATAGATGCCACTTCGGATCAAACCGGTCGTCGTGGCCCTTCGGTGGAAGGGAGCCCTGCCTGCTCCCTCTTGTCTCCTCGCAGTTGTTACTCTTGAGACTTCATCCCGCAAACCGGGAGGAAAAATTATAACCAGACAAAAGCGATACATGTTTCCTTCTCAGGGTATATTGTATCTCTCTTTCTCTCCGGTAGCCCCAACTTGGAGCTTGATAGGTTGTATATTTTCCGAGACAGACGTAGTTTTGTGGAAAGGGGTGTTCCAGGCGAAACAAGAGACATCTTGACACCCAGACGTGCCAAAGCTGAGTGGACATTTGATGAAATCACCACTCGACACAAAAGCCCCGAGCAAGGGAGACTGTTATCTCTCGCCAAAAGAGGGACGGCGGGGAAAGAGGGCGGTGGGGGGGGGAGACGAGCGGCGGGGCGATCGGCATTTAAAAAACCCCCAAAACAAAACCCGGTCATATTTTGTTGGATGTCTGTTTTTAGAAAGAATTTGTACACGCCTAACGGAATAGGTATCTCTCTGATTAAGAAGAGCGGAAGCCGGGTTTCAATATTAGCACGAATAAAACTTGGCAGTCTTGGAATTACAGAGACACCCAATGTCTTGCTCTTCTTCTAATAGGAGATTCTCAGAAATGAGAGACTCCGTCGTGCGGGCGGAGGGAGCGGTGAGTTTTAGGCTGGATCCCTTTGGGCGATTACTAGGGAGTAAGCCCCATTCGGGTAAGTTGGGCAGACTTCTGAATGATCAGGGCGGGGGTGCTTTTTGATGGCACCTCTGTGTGGAATAAAGTATTTGAAACCAAGCAAGTCTGACACCAGGACCCTAAACCTTCCAAGTGTCTGCCTGGCGCTGCAATCTTGCAAGCTGGCTCCTTTGTGTCTTCACTCAGAACTAACTTAGCCCGACTTTGTCCAAAGGAGGACTTGCTACGCGACGGTGCAAACGACTGAATCCTTAAAGTCATACGCAACTCTACTTCCTATGCAATGTTGCATAGCCAGGAGCAACTATTATTTGCAGGAAAAATAAGCCTGTCAAAAAATTAATTCCGGAGGGGCGCAACTGTGTTGCTGGGACCTCCCTCCCTCCTTAATTCCCTCCCCCTTTACCGCCCCCCTGTTATCCCTATGCCATTGATCCTACTGTAATTTCTCTGAAGTTTCCAGACCGCTGGGTCTGAGCTAGTCTCTCCCTCTAGCTGTCTGTTTGTCATGTAAATTCCCCCACCCCGAATTTTTTATTTTAGGGGCGCTGTCCTGTACTGTCCTGTCCTGAGCCCTGGGGGCGCGAGGTGGGACAAGAGGCCTGCTGCGCGAGTGTCATCTGGACCCGCGCTTTCCCCCTTGCGTCGCGCCGCTCGGCGAAGCGGCAGGCTGGGGGGTCATTTGCGCTTGTAGGACGCGCTAGATTAGCTGCCGATTCCGTGTTGGGAGCGCGTGTTTAGCCAACGGAATCCGCGTTGGGTGTTGTTTGTCACCAGCAGGTGCGCTTTTCCGAGCTGGCGCCGGGTTCGCCCTCCTGCCTTGGTGGGAGTGTGGGGGACGGGGCGGCGGTGCTGGGTGCGAATCCGGACATGCTTCGGGCGCATCCGGAGAGATAATCAAACAAAGAAACCCTCCAGCTGGACCCCAACCCCAGTTTTACTCTGACCCCTTTCCATAACCTATGAGAATCGCGTGCCTTCCCATAATTATTCTTCCGCCATCACCAACATTTTGCCTGGTTCTTTAAACTCGCTCGTGTGTGCGCTCGCACGTGGGGCGACAAATGTTTGCCGGAAACGCCCCCGTGTTTTGCTGACACTGTCCAATCCCCTCCTGGCCCAGAAATGTGCAGATCTGATCCCACTGCAGCTCGGCTCCTTCCCCCCCTTTTTTGCAGGGGGAGATGCGCTGGAGCGCCCCGCCCCTCACCTCCCTTACAGGAACACACACACAGACACACCTCAGCCTTAATTTAGGACCATCCTTAGCCCCCCCCCTCCTGCACTTTGGGAGCCGAGGGAAGACCCGAATTTGCCTCCTGCTGTCTTAAAGGCTCGCCTTTGTTGGTTGGCTTCGCATTGGGCTCCCAAAGGTAACAGTGAGGACCCCCCCCCTCACTTCTCCCCGCGTCCCTCCCTTCTGGCGGGGCTGAGGGAGACGGTTGAGTCAGTGAAATTCAGTTCCTTATTTTATGAGGTGTCAGGGTTGATGTCAGACGTGGCAACGATAACTAATACTACCGTCTGAGAGACCAGAACGTGGTAATTAATCCCAAAGACTTAAGTGTATTTTAGTTCAGGAGGAAAAAAAAATCACTAATTCAATCGTCCGGAAAATTGAAGTTTGATGCATGAGTCCCTGTTGAAAGGGAAGGCGCTTTTTTTCTTCTTCTTCTCCTTCCCTCATTCGGATTCTGGGGTTGAAGCTGAAGTCGCATCTCTCCTCTTTCCTGTTGTAGTTCTGCACACACACACACACACACACACACACACACACAGAGAGAGAGAGAGAGAGAGAGAGAGAGAGAGAGAGAGAGAGAGAGAGACCCTATCTAAATCATACACTGCTTAATTCACACCTAGGTAGCTGGATCAGTGGCAAAGGCATAAATGTTGCACTCCTACGCATATTTAAGTTCCCACCACTCCGAATGTACTTCGGAGTTAAGATCATTTAGAGATTCGCTGCAGGGCTCAATCCTATAGAAATATCTCCAGATGAATTTGAATGGGATTGTGCTGATAGCTGTGCCCGCAGGCATGTGTGCACACACTCTCACACACATATATGTACACGTGTGTATATATACATCCACTGTTACAAACATTATATACATGCATTACATCCAAGTGGTAGGACTTAGTGCGCATCTCTCTCAGAACCCGCCCCCCCTTTCAGAAATACATAGCTGTAGCCGCACCGTTAGAAAACAGTGTCGCCATACATGCCCACCCACAATAAATCCCCTATTACGGTACCTACATACCATTACGCACGCGGCCTGCGCATCAACGTTTGCACACAGCTTCATGGAAGACAATGTTACCACACACCCTACACTGCCAGCACCCACAGTCTCAAGACCCTCCTAGGGAGCACCTGCAGCGGTCCTTAAAAAACCACGCCACGCTTGTGGGGTAGAGCCACACATACTTTTACACCCCCACGGTCGCGCTTCCAAAGCGGTCCTCATGGCCAATATTGGACGCTTCCTTTGGGTCGTTACATAATCTAACCCCTGACCCCTCTCCCCTTAATGGCTGATGCCTGTAAGCAGATGCACAGGTTCCACGGCGTAACCTTTTACATCTGTTTCAGTACATCAAAGGTATCATTTTTTGAGATGGAGATATTTGGCGTGCCTGCTGTTGCTATTTGGGCTGCCGAAGCAAGAGTAGATGGAGAGGGGGAATCAAGTTACTTAGGGCTCCTTAATCCTTGCCTTCTCTCTCCTTCTTTGATAGATGGGCTCGGTTGTTTGTGCTTTGGACGCGCGGGGCAAGTGTGCGTCTCCGCAGGAATGCCTTTTGTGTCTGGAGAGGGAGGCGCCCCGGCCGCACGGAAATATACCAGGCAGGTAAAAGTCAACTAAGCACGCAAGGGCCACGTGCCTTGGAACGGCGGCGTTTTTGGTCTAGTCAATCCGGTTCAATCAGCGGGAGACAGCAGTTCGGATCCTGCCTCTGCCATGGATTTATTGGGCAGCTTGGAACAATTTCCAGAAGGGTGGGTCGTCTTAGTCTGTTGTAGCAAAAACAAAGAAACAGAAAACAGTACAGAGTCTTGTAGCGAAAGCTTTTTGCGGACAACAGTACACGTCTAAGTTTCCAAAACAAGCGTTGGGCACCACACTCCCCGCCCTCAAGGCTCAGTTCCACAAGCAGCAGTATCATGTGAAATAGCTTTCCCTGGTCAGGGCTGTACCACTTCACCTGGATGCTGGCATATTTGCATGCTCGCAAAGGCATGGCTTCTCCTACTCCTTGGGAGGGAAGTGATGATGGCTTTTCATCCACCTTCTCGACTCTTCAGAGGTAGATGGAAGGAAGGTATTAGAAAACACATAACAAGAGAGACTGGAGAACCTTATTGTTTTTTTGATGAAGGAGCATTCAAGTGCGTGAGCGCCCACTTGCAGTCTGAAGTGGTACAGCCTCAACACAGATTTGCCCATCTCAGTGAGAGCCTAGTCTAGATTGAATCAGCTCATGGATTGCGGTGAGCATGAACTGAAAGGGCAATAAAGATAAACAAGGATTACAGGGGAGTAGAACGCGACTATGCCTTACCATAGCCTTCCACAAACGCTGATAAACTGAGCGGGGTTGGCTGACCGCGTTTTGAAGGGAGTGAAGTAATGCCTAAAACCATTAAGCCCAGATTCGTCCAGATTCTAAAATGACCCAACTGAACCAATGAAGGATTTTGTTTACACCTGTGACAACACCGATAGATCATTTCTATGATTAGCTAATATATCACCGACAGACAGACAGATTTTTAAAAACGAAGTTGTTTAGTTGTAAATAATCTCTCTCTCCGTACTTTTATAAGGAGTTTAAGGAAGATTTTCCCTATGAACACGTGATATGCCTGTACCGTTTAAACCAGCGGTCCTTATCTTCGCCGCTGAGATCCTCGGGTATTTTAATCGGTCAGTGAAATGGCTCATCTTCTAAAAAATATTAGATCACTTGTCAACCCTACTCAGATTTTATCTGAAGCTTCTAAAGATCACCCCTCACCGCCTCTCAACTTCTTCTCAACGCTTCTCAATCATCAGCGAATTTCTAGTAGCAGTGTTTAAGCAAATCTCCATCACTGAGATTCTGTCATGGATACCATTTATTTTGACCACCCCAAATCTGTACCTCTTACCAGGCAACAGCGGCCATTTGATACTCCTGGGAAGTGAACTTCTCGTCCAGGACTGCTTAGTACGGTATATCTTTCTGGCCCCAATCCTATGACATCAACAGGAGTCGGAGACTAAGACATAAAATTGTCGAGGCTTTCCCGGTCATTTTATCTCCATCCCACGAGTTCCATCGGCTCCATATCTGTGGGTCAGCAGATTGCATTGACATTCAAGACATAGCAGTAGGACCAGGAAAGCGATGGCAATGCTACTTCCAAGCGCCAAGAAGTGGCCCAAACAAGTGAGAGCCAGTGCTGTGTAGTGGACCGACTGTTGGATCTGGGAGTCCGGAGTTCAAATCCCCATTCAGCCACAAGGACACAAGGAGAACCTGCTGGATCATGCCAATATTGGGCCCATCTAGTTCAGCAGCTTGTTCTCTCAGTGGTCAACCAGATGCCTATGAGAAGCCCGCAAGAAGGACATTCTCCCCGCCCTCGGTTTCCAGCAACTGGTTTTCAGAAGCTTCCTGCCTCCAATCATGAAGCTCACTGGGTGACCTTGGGCCAGCCACTGTCTCCAGGCCTAACCTGCCCTGCAGGGCTGTTGTGAAGATAAAATAGGGGAGCATCATGAATGCCACCTTGGGCTCCTCGGAGGAAGGACGGGATATAGATACAGCAATAAATGCGAGGGCTTCGCAGTAGAAGTCTGGCATATGGTGCTTCTCTCAGTTTCAGCGGTGAGAGAAGAAGGCTGAGCACGCCCCATGCATTTAAAGCACCCACCCCAAAGAACCCTGGGGGATGTAGCTTACTACAGTTTCCTTAACAAACGAAAGCTCCCAGGATTCTTTGGAGGCGGGAGAAGCGCTTTCAATGTATAGTGTGGACGCAGCCCAAGCCACACCTGCCTGCTCCGTGGTTATTTAAGGCTCCAGGCTCCTGTTGACAGGAGAGTCCTTAAAAAGGCAGGTGACGGGAGACCAAGCGCCCAGGAAAAGTGATGCAGAGGGAATGATTTCATGCCAGGTGTGCAGGAAGGAAGATTGAGTTGGCTGAAAGAAATCCCGAGTTTATCGACGTCAGTATGAAAACAAACCCTGAATTTAAACGGAACAGTATTTAATCCCAATTCAGAGCGGGCCGAACAGTACTATAAGGAATCGAGCAAAATGGCTCAGAAGCAGTACCTGGTTCTGCCTTGGCAATGCAACCTCTGCGGGACTCGTGAATGAAGCCCTGCCTGGAATTCAGCTACTGGCAATTGGGTGAAGGTAAGGACCGGAAGTGATGCCCTGTCCGTCCGTCGGTTGGTCCAGTCTCTTCCACCTAGACAAGAATGATCAAAGTAGGTTGCTCCTCAGCAAGCGGAGCTGGAAGCATTCATTCTGCCAGAGCCTCTCTGCTTACAATTAGCCTGGTGACTGTCCGAAATTCAGAGGATTTCAGGCAGCCTATGCATTCCCAACCATCGTCATCCAACTGATTGGTTTCAAAGCAGTTGGGTGGGTTTCTGGTGTGTGAAGTTTAGTAGAATGCTTGAATGTGTGTCAGCTAACACTCCCATACTAAATAAGTTCTCTGGGACAGAAGTATGTTACATTGACTTTCAGGGACCGTTAGAAGTTCGCCATGTGCTCTTTCTAAATAAATTTATTTCGGGTGATTTGGAAGTGATGGGGAATTAACTTGTCTCGATTTATGACGATTAATTTTTGATCAAGCTTATTCAAACAGTTAACAGAGTTATCTAGGGCTTTACTTTAATAATACAAGTGATTCTGGGGACAATAATGGTTTTTGTAACCCTTCGAAAGACTGTCTTGCCTGAATCACGACATCCATTTCCCTAGAAAATCGGACATTTGCGAATAAAAAGCTTACATTTTGCAAGTGCAAGTTTAGGCATGTCTCTTCAGAAGTAAGTCCCGTTCAGTTAAAGGAGACTTGGTCCCAAGAAAATGTCTATAGGATTGCACGCTTAATCAGCTGCGAATGAACTAATCCATTGTCCAAAGCTCTCAGCTGTCCATAGGACTATGTATTGCAATCTCTTTTAATTAAAGACGGTAAGGTGTACATTTCTGTATGGATTGAAGATAACTCCCCGTCTTTCATTACGGTATGTAGAAGTAAAACAAACACCTTCCGTATGTTGTTTAGCATTTTTCGTGTAAATTATGATTTTAAATATCATTCTTCACACATTTTTCCCCAGGTGTATGTAGCTTCCCACCCTCTGTTGAAAATGGAGGGAATTCATGTAGGGGTTCTTCCAATTATTCCAACCGCAAACACCCCCCCCCATCAAAAAAAATCCAGGATTTCCACTTGAAGGCGAGTGGAGACTGGCACAGACACTGTGCTAATCTACATAAAATTATTGAACGTGGGTTGCTTTATAGCTTCGTGCTTTTCTTCCCCACCGTCCTTGTGAGGACAAGTGCACACTCTTAGAAGCAAGGCTTCTCCAGGTCCATATGCAATTTGTAGGACTTGTCTGGTTCTTTTCCTCCCGTAAGTTCACCGCAGAGAGACGGCTGCTTTGTTCTGAAGGTCAGAAAGCGCGGGGTGTGCTTAAAATGCGCGAGACTTATCGTAAGCAAACGTCCGTTGGATTACCGCATCTTCAAAATCAAGACCAGGGCTGTGCCTTCAAAGCGCTTTCTTTTCCTCTCCAAGAATTCTGGGCTCTGTAGTTGAGAGTGGGGGCTAAACAGCAACACTTTGCAAACTACAGTGCCCAGAATTCTTTGAGGGGGGGGATGAGCTTAAAGGTACAGGTATAGTGCGTTCACAGCTCTAAAATGATAAAATACCACCACTTTGCACCCTAATTTTAAGTTTTGTCTTGTTTGAAAAGTGAGGATCTGATGAAAGAAGAACCTGGTCAGAAGTTCACGGACTACCTTTGATGGAGAATCCTAATATTTTGAACCCCTCCCCCCCATCATGGATATGATTTAGAGCTCCCCACCTACGTCATTAGAGGAGTTATTGTGCGTAGTTTGCCAGGCAGCTCGCTAGCTGGGGGAGGTGGGGAGGGAGCGAAAATTACTGCCCGATCCTGAAAATCAGAGAACATTTCATTGATGGACCGTCTTATTAACGCGCTGCGGAACCGTCGCTTTGATTGCTGGCCTGCCTTGGTTCCAACGTCGCAGACCCTTCCTCTTATTAAAATAATAAGGCGTGGAAATATAGCCGGGTCTTGTTTGAAGTAGTGCTGCACTGGTTACGTCTACAGCCCTCTCCTTACCGGGGTCCGGCGAAGCTATTCCAGCTAATAAAACTAGGCAGGGAACGCATTCAAGGTAAACTGACAACGAGATGAGGAACAAAGCCCCGAGACATTTGGAGCAAATGGAGGCCTGGAGCTTCCGCGAGCCCGCGAAGAACTCTCCACTGTGGACCTCCAAGATCTATGGGGCGGGTTTCCTCTTGCCCTGCTTCGGCCGTTCAAGTTGGAACTGACCCTTAGACGTCCTGTATAGAAAGCACGCGCTCTACTCTGGAACTTTGGTCCCTTCCTGAACTGAATGTTTAGCTTACTCTTTGCCTGTCCTGGTTTTTTTTTTTGTTGGCTCCACCACAAAGGGTGAAGGCAGCTGTGCATTAACTTTGTGGACTGACCACTTTAGGCATAGCTGTCAACGTTTCCCTTTTTTTAAGCGAAATTCCCTTATTCCGAATAGGGTTCCTCGCAAGAAAAGGGAAAAGTTGACAGCTATGCTTTAGGATATCTTTGTATGTGTTTCATAGCTGTTCCTGCTTCCACAGTTGTTTTCTATAGGCAACATTTTTTTACTGGCTCCATCTGTGTTTGTATCTGGCACTGGCCCCACCCCCCAAACCAACCCACAGTTTCAAACTATTCTCTTTTCTTTCTTTTCTATACATGTTTATTTATAGTTTAAAAAAACTAGACAGCCTTTCACAAAATCTTAAGGCAGTGTACAGAGTTAACATAATAAAAGCGCAACAATAAACCCTCATATTCTTGCTTCTGGCAACAATAAGATTTGTGGGTTGAAATCTAGCAACCAACCATTGCCATATTTGATCTCCAAAGTTTGCCAAATCATAAAATGTAAAATTAAAAAGAGGAAATGAAAAATCTAGAGTGGCAGTGTCTGTTCAGCAGACAGCATTATAGACGAGCCTGTGCTGAATAAATTTAGGAAGTCCTCATCATAGAATAGTAATAATCTATAATTCAGAACAGGAATGGGGAACCTGTACCCTCCCAAATATTGTTGAATTCTGTCTCTCATCAGCCCCAGCCAGCATGGAAGGTGAGCAGGGCAAAAGGTTCCCCATCCCTAGTCTAGAGCACAGAAAGGTTATTTCGCAGTCTAGTTTTTTCTTAAATTCTGCCACTAAAGATTTTGGGGAGGGGTGACTGGGCTAGGATGAAACAAGACATTCAAGACAGTATTTAAGTTCCATGTCTCCGGTGATGAAGTATAGTAGAATACTTGAATGTTTGTCTAGACCAGGCATCCCCAACCTGCGGCCCTCCAGATGTTTTGGCCTACAACTCCCATGATCCCTAGCTAACAGGACCAGTGGTCAGGGATGGTGGGAATTGTAGTCCAAAATATCTGGAGGGCCGAAGGTTGGGGATGCCTGGTCTAGACTCAAGGCTCTTCCTGGGTTCTCCTTATGGCTCTGATGGCAATAGACAGAAGACTAAGCCCTGGATGTTTTCCATAATTTTGGTCGTGTTAAGTGTTAATATTTTCTTTCCCCCACCCCACAAGGGTGACCAAAGGGCCAATGAAGTTTACGACATTCTATTAAAGACCTCTGAAGGCCTGGTATTAAGTACAAATTCTGCCATAGAACTCTGCTGTTTTGACATTTGCCACCCTGGGTTCCTTTGGGAGGAAAAGCGGGATACAAATTTAAAATATAAGTGAATGAATATATGATGAAGATTTTTAAACTAGCATTGGGAAATTAGTTCCTATTTATGCCGCTGCAAACCTTTCCACAGTAAGGACTTATCAGGGAGACTTTCTCTGAAGTTGTGCCAGAAAAAATAATGGGAGTATTATTCTGGAGGCAAAGAGTTGAAGGCTTCTGAACAGAAGTGGGCCTGAAGATCATTAAGGCTGCAATCCTATATATACCCAACATTGAACTCAATGGGCCATATTGCTGACATCTGCAGGATTGGACAGTAAATTCCAACTGAAAAGATATAGCAGAAACCCAAACTGTATTGTGTACAAGTAGAATCTAAGGGGCATCCATCTAGTAATGCATGAAAACCAAATGCATTTATCCGATGGGCCTCCTTTTAGAACAATTAACACCGCTATATGGAAGTAGTATGCTCAACTGTCCCCCTGCAAACCATGGAAGAATCCACCACAGCCTCTTTGGGTTGTGCTGGAACATTGTTGTAGCTTTATGTGTGTGGTGGGGGAGAATTCTTCTCACAATAACAACTATTTTTGACTGCAAAGGAGTGATGTTCTAGAGGGCACCAAGGGTGCATGGCAGAAACCACAACCAATATGGTGATACCTCAGATTGGACCATGCTATGAAATCAGGGTAAGATAAAAAGACTTATTTACTTTATGACACTCCAGTTCAAGGTAAGAACACATGAAGACAAATTATAGGTCTCAGTGTTTTTCAAGGAACTCAGAGAAAGCATGTTTGTGAGAGATTTCCAGGATTTAGCTTTGCAACCATTTTTCAATATGAGTCCTACAATATGAGGAGCAATAATAGAATGAGCATACGCAGAGTGCCCTTCCATCACTGCTCACTAACCACAAAAAAACCCCCACACATTTAGGGTTAGAGAAAAAAGGACCTTCATGTTTGCCTCTTATTTCATAAATTAAAAGCAAGCTCAGTACTATCTGAGATATGGAAACAGCCTTGACATCAGCAAATATGATAAATGAATCTTTGGACCCCTGGGGCCTGAGGCAGTTCCGTAAAAACACAAGAAGTGACTTGCCAGATCACAGAAGGTCCATCTATCTGTTTCCAGTGGGACAGTCTCATGTTCACAAGCAGGACATGGTGATAGACACTACCTGGTAGAAG